>NC_139345.1:131870036-133070036 GCF_055883805.1 Amblyomma maculatum
TAAATATTTTCTTATCTTTTGTACGTCTGCAGACACAAAAAACTTATAGGAATTATCTTTGTATTTTTTTAAACACACTCACTTTTCGTCTAGCTTTCTAGAAGCATTTTCTGGCTACTTGAGTATTTCTTATCAAAATGTGTCCTGGAAGCTGCTGTGTTTTTTTCAAAAGTCGCCTAAAATTATGGGACAGTTGAGCTCCTGCTTTATAAGTATGACGCGACAGCCTTAATTGGCCCCATCTGCGGCTAAACTTGCTGTTCCTCGTTTGCGTACATATACTTAAGTGATCACTTCATTACCAAGCTTTTAATTTCTGCCTCTCATATTTCGCACATTCCTATTAGCATACAGCCGCTAGCAACCACATTGATGAGCTGCCGATCGTAAGGGATCACCGTATATAGGCGTAGAGCCCAACAATAAACAAGCCGTATAAACCTGCTCACGTAATCTTCGGGTAGTGCTCGGTATCCAAAAAGGCCGGAAAGTTGATTCCAATCCTATCATTCCTCCCCCGAATGATCATATCCCGTAAATAGCTTTCTCCACTCTGTCATAGAATGTCGTCACGCTATGTAACACAAACCATCGAAGAATCATTGCTCGATCACGTCACCTACCAATATCACCTGCCATAGCTATCGCCGGAAGTACACTCGCTTCGCCAGCAACGTCAACAGCGCCTTCAACGCTGGCGCAGCAAAAGACTCAGCACACATGAAAAACGCACAATACAGTGACAGGTGCAGGTGGTTCGCAGCAGTAGGCGAACATCTATTCGCCGCGAGATCGATCTAGAGGTGGCGCCACCGTCACTCCGGTAGTGTGGATCGGCAGCCGGCGCTGCTCGCAGAAACGCACGCTGCGTAGCTCTGCTTTTACGGCGGGTTTATTGGCGATGAAAACGTGTTTTCTGCAGTAATCCAAGGATTTCGCCAATGCAGCAGAAAAAGAGTGGATTTTAGGAAAACAAAGCACGCAACCACCAGTCTTCTAGATTTACTTTGCACGTTTCTGGCGCTGTACCGCGCTCACGCGCCTAATGCTTGGGCCTGCCTAATATCAACTTTTAAACAGTTTGCGCGTGTCTGATGCGAGTGAGACCGGCGAATTTAGTGTCAAGCCCACGCAGATACAAGGTTGGTGCTCTGACGAATCGAGAAAGCCAGGTTCATTATATCGTTCTTGACTCGATGATTAAGCTGGTAAATATAGCACTGGCAATGCACTGCATGGCGAGTTGCTT
The DNA here is from genome assembly GCF_055883805.1 of Amblyomma maculatum. Lineage (NCBI taxonomy): Eukaryota > Metazoa > Arthropoda > Arachnida > Ixodida > Ixodidae > Amblyomma > Amblyomma maculatum. Next base: position 131,871,286 of record NC_139345.1, read on the forward strand.
TAAAATTAATGCACATCAACTCTGGGTCAGACAACCGCAAACAAGTATTCCCCAAAAATGAGATCACGCCGACACTATACAGGAAACCTCGCCGCACAGGAAAGCTGATTGTTCACGAGTACAGCGCTGAGTAGATTGAATTTGCCGAGATGCTTTTTGCGGCCACTGTCACAGAATGTGATAGTGTATTACTGCATACGCCACTAACTGTAAATGATTTCCTCAAACCGAGGAAAATATAAGGGATTTCTGATGTGTGTGATGTTAATATATAATGGTAAATTAGCGGTGTAATTATTTTAGTTTGCAATGCCAATAAAGTTCACCGTGTGAGAGAACTTTTACACACTTGACAGAATTTACAATATTCAGCGATTAATTTTTAGTAACGTTAAAGTGCAAGCTACGAATTACTCGCTGCGAAGACATCGTTATAAACTGCGCATGGGCACTGTCATGTTCTGGGAAGCAATTTTACAGGCTGAAAATTTCTTTATCACTAATTATTTAGCAGTGACTAAATCTTATGCGAAGTAAAATATTAGAGATATTTCCAAAGCAGATACCGGATATACTATTCCGAAAGAAATGAAGGTCATCTTATCATGCGACTATAAAAATGTATTTATTCCTGAACTAAACACTGATATTTAAGCCCGCATGAAGCTATTTTACTCCCCTTGTCAGAAACGACGAGTTTGCTCGGAAGACAGCACTTGGACGAAAAGGGATTACAATGATTATAATAGGCTACCAGTAAAGTACATTAACCTAGGTGTATTTGTAATATTTAGGGTAACAATTAGGTGCAGGGAATATGTTTCCCAAACATTCGAGCATTTCTCTAAAGCAAAATGTGCTCACTAAAACTTTTACGGATGCACAGAAGCCTTCAACAACAAAAAAAAAAAAGAAAAGAAATGCATATTGGCCCGGGATTAACGCATGAAAGCGGCATCGGCTATGGCGGATGATTGCAGAGGCTGGTTTCGGTGTCGTTTTTTTTTTTATTATTATTAACACCACATTTACCACGTGGGATTGAAAATGTGGGTTTATGCGGGTAAATGTGGGATTAACACCACATTTACCACGTGGGTGGTTTTATTGTGCAGTTAAATCCCACAGCAGAGGAGCGCCTTTCGAAACGATTGTGATTGAATCCCCCAATCTCGAAATCAGCAGTCGAGCGCCCTTACCATTGAGACACCGCGACAAAGGTTTAAAAGAAAAAAAAATTACTCAAAACTCTATCGTGCATACAGAAGGCATAGTAGGCACAGAGTGGTCTGTTCAAACTGCATTCTGCTATGTGAAGCAGTCTGCAGTGGCATATGTTTTAGTACCTGCGGTATTCCAAACAGAAACGGGAATATGCAATTTCTGAGCGTTTGAATTAACTTTTATTGACGGCGGCGACCTGTTTTGCTTTGACACGGCGGTAACGACAGTGCCACTTCGTTTGAGACATTGCATGTCAAAGGATCTCAAGCGCCGAAGACCGCGATGACTGATGTCCTTATCCAAGCATGACATGCTCAATACGGACAAGTATATATTTTTTAAGGAAACGTGGGGTTACAGACAGTTCATATTTATTTTGCAAAAGGCATATAGGTAAGCAAAAGCTCACAGGAAGCGCGAAACAAACAAAAACACTCCTGTACACGCCGCATGCGCGCGCAAATCACTGCGGGCTGGCACGCGACGCGAAAACGCATCCACACTGAGTAGGTTTCGCCGCTGAGCCGCAAGGTGGCGACTCTGCTCAATCTCGAGGCCGTGGAGATGGGTTCGATCGTGCTGGGTGTCGCCTTCTGAACGATGAAGGTACCTGGCGTGCAAGGGTGGGTCTATACGAGATAAAGGTTTTCTGGAGGCGGATGATTGATGGTTCTTGAGGGTTGAATCTCCTCGGGGGTGAGAAAATTTTTCTGTGAGAGATGAAAATTTGAGAAGTTCGGATGGCTACGCAGGGCATGTATGGTGCGCCGACATCACACAACATTCAGAGAGAATTTTCAAAGCTACAGCTCTAACATTCGCGCAGTCGAAGATAATTTTTGTCGAAAGATCACTCGATATTTTATTGCAGAAAGATTCGGGGTACTTTAAGTTACCACCGGAAACAAAAACAAAAGTACGCTGGTAACATCGCGTCGTAAGTCGCCTCTTTGTAACGTGACTTTCGTGTTACGTAAATGATAATAAATATAATTGGTTCACAGAAAGGGTAAGGCGCAGTATCTGTCACAATTGTTTCTGTGGACACCTGCACCGCGCCGTAAGGGAAGGAAGGAAGGTGGAAGCGAAAGTGGACAGAGAGAAAAAGGAGCCGTAGTGGACGGCTGCGGATTTCAACCACCTGGTGATCTTTAACGTGCGCTGACACTGGCTGCTTGACATCGCAAAGCACACGAACGCCTCTTCGTTTCGCCTCCATCGAAGCGCAGCCACCGTAGCCGGGATCAAGCCCGGGTACTCCGGTGCAGTAGTCGGACGTCTTAACACTGCACAACCGCGGCGAGGCTCATGTTACGTGAAACAGTACAAATTCTCCAAATATTTAGAAATTGGACTTGTTAGTTTATCCTTATAAGAATAAACTCTGATTTAGTAGGGAATCTTTCATGTTCCTATTTGTCAATATTTTTTCCTTTTCTAACACTTATACCCGATGATCTCGTCCAGCCATCAAGGCACACTTTCCATCTGTTGTTATGTAATTTTCTATTGTTACTGCAGAAGGAAGCTAAGCATTTTACGCCACAGGTAGAACGGAATGAACGTTATCTATAGCTTGAACTGAAGATGTATTCAGTCTACTCTTAAGTGGAACTCTGCGAAAGCAGTAGGTGCATGTTTCAGAATGATGAAGCGTCTACAGAAACGGGTGCAACAGAGTTATATGAACAAGCCTTAGACTGGATTATAACGCAAAACCGGATGACCAAGTCTCGAATTAAGCAAACCATCGCCAGTGCATTTTTGCTCATCAGATATTCAGATATTGGTTAAACGCCTTAAATATAACGTCAGGTAGGCAAGAAAGTATTCTAACGAGCATCTCAAGGTAATTTAGCTATCACCTGAGAGGCCTGCCGAATCTAATCTCCCACTCCACAGCCAGAGATGGAAATGGATGCCTGGCTTAGATTCTAATGTTGTTCTGGACAGAAATCACGGCAGTGTATCCCGCGTGTTGAAAGAAATAAAAGCATGCAGACAACTTTCATTAGGAGCAATCCATCAGTGAAAATGGGTACAATCGACTCCCCGTATTCTCCGGGGATGTACGCTTGGTACAAGCTCAGTAAACCTCGCTGCATCCACATCGGGCCAAAGTCCAGCTTTGAATGACTCCTTAGCTTGCTAAATTTGGTTACGCATTCGGCCAACGCGTTTCGAAATCGAACGAAGCCTCAATGCGGCCTCACTATAGGACTGTCCACACCCTAGCACCCTCGCATCTCCACACCTCTGCGAAAAACGTGGGGTCCAATTACTCTCCATCCGAGCACCACAGTTATCGCATACACGCCCCCATTACGGCGAGGTATAACTTTAAAACCAAAGATTTACTATATCCTTTTGTTGCTTATGCAAGAATCGAGTAATGCTGACCTTGAAGCCGCCTGGCAACAATGACGTAACTCAGACGCAACTCCTCCGGGAACGCGCGCTCCCCTCTGCCGAATCGTGTGACAACCATGACGTCACTCGCTAACAGTGAATCGGGGGCAGCCTTCTCTCCGCTAGTACCCCTGCATTGCAACAGATCTCGACATTGCCTCACCGAAGGGTGTAAAGTGACTTCGCTGCCGCGTTAACGGCAGCAGTCTTTATGGATGATTCAGGCGAAACCCGTCATGAACTGTCTTCGGTTCAGCGGTGCGAAGACTCAAGCCAAATCTGATCATAGGGTCGGAGTAGCTCGACGAGAGACTACCACACAGAGACGTAGTGAGGCGTTTCGAACGAAACGTGCCGCTTTTGCTTTGGTTACTTGGGTTTGTTAAACATTCGCCTAATTTTTTTCCAACATAGCGTTTGCATCGAGGCTGTAATACGCGCACCGTCTAATAAAAATTACACACAAATAATGCTTACGGCAAGGTGTACCTTCCTTACCTGGGCAAAAAAAAAACGCATCTACCGAGATATTCCGCATATAACGATGTCGTGACCGGCTTCCAATTCAGCAGTTTCTGCATCCAACCTTCTGTCCTCATTGGGCTCTTGGCACGGCAGGAAAACAATGGAACAATATATCCCGCATTCCGCATATTGTTCGTGCGCAAAACGGCACCCAGAAGATAAGCTGGGTTGTCCCTCTGCCGCAGCGCTCCTGGGAGAATGCTTGAAAGTGCTTGCTACGCATCACTCGCAGCAAGCAGCGCGAGTCTGGCTTTACAGTACTATGTCCACGGCGTCACGTTGCGGCCGCAGTATGACTTCGATGGCATGAAAATCGTCAGTATGTTATACATGAATGTATGAGAACATCTCGATGCACTGATAAAACAAGCTCAAATGAGGTACGAAAATCTTCCGCGCATTGCTGAATTTTCAAATAATTACAAGGCGCCGTCTCAGCCTGGCACCGATTTCTTGAAGATTACCACTATACGTGTGTATTTTTTTAAGCACTCCTGTTGAAACATATTTCAAGGCACCACATTTCAATACGCGATTGTGCGTGTCGATAACGTGCGCTGGATTGCATCGGTTCATCTTCCTTTAAAACTCGATCCCTCTTTTTGCATAGTATCAGACAACTCAGGGCCCTCTCCTTATCGCAGTGTCAGAGTGATCTTTATTGCGTGGGACAATATATTTTTTTTTCTTTTGAGTTCTATTGCCAAGTTGATAATTGCAATTACTTGCTTGAACTTCTCCAAGGAAAACAAGTCTTCACAATATATGATGCCTCAACGTGGCCCATTTTTGTTTTCTCCGTCATGCCTTGCCTTGGCAAACGTAACCTAGCTTGTCGACTGCGCTTAAATCCTTACTACCCCAAGGACAGACATTTTACAGCCTCACGTGCATTTACTTAGGTATACTTAGTATAGTGTACATAAACCGTGGCTTGTTCATCCAGCATTTAGTGGTAACAATGGAGCTGTACTGTAATACACAAGGGGAGAACAGCACAGGACAACGGCTGGACTAACAACTGAGTTTTTTATTGAGTACAGACAGCCAATTAAAGTACACATGCACCAAGACAAGACAGGCACTTCAACATGATCGTTCGAGTAATCAAATTCTTTCTCGTCAGCGCTGTCGATGGCGAACTGAGGCGAGCATCACCATGTTTAGCTATTTAAAAGGCCTCACAGACTTTACGAGCATTCCTTGCTTTTCCGTAGACCAGAATGGTGGCATCTGCGAAGAGTAGGGAATATTTGCCGGACATCTACTGCAATGTAAAGCAAGATTTCCATCTTTACCTGCACCAAATTTTGTTCTGTGCTTGAGCATCCTCTCGTTCACACAGGACCCGTGATCTATGTAAAATTTTCCACGAGTCTGCAGAATCCAATATATCACTTCGGACTGGCGCTTTGCGTACGCAGTTCTGCATTTGGTCATGCAACGCTTATTTCCGCCAGTTATAATTGGCGCAACAAGACTTCAAACCTTAGCGAGAGTAAGATAGACCAAATTGACCCTTGGCGCTCGGCGAATTTGTTACCGTTGTGCCCCACTTCGTGCAAATAAGACATGACTTGAACTTTTTTTTTTCTGCTCCCGTTAAGCGTTCAGGTCTTTCTGCACGAATTATGCTTGTCAACAACAAGCATCGCACGACCAGACAGAACTATGTACGGTCGCGAGTAGAAAATATTAGTACAAATGACTGGCAACTAGACCTGTGATATCTCACCACGTGGCACTGCGGTTCGCAGGCATGCTTATCGGGCCGTTCTGATTTTTGCAATAGGGGGGGACACACTAGGTCAGCGATCTACAAGATTCCGCTGACCTGTTGTAAAATTTTACATAGGTCAGACGGGTGACTGTGAGAATGATAGGGTGAGCAAGAGCATAACAAAATTTGGAGTCGGTGAAAGTCGCAGTCTTGGTTTTCCTTGCAGTATATGTCCCAGCAAATGTTTACCACGTTTCGCAGGTGTCGCTATTCTGGGCTACGGAAAAACATGAAAGGATCGTGAAATCTTTGAGGCCTTTCAAATAGCTAAACATGGGGATGCTTTAGTTAATTCGGCAAAAGAATTTGGTTATTTGAGTTAGCATGTTTACGTGTCCGTCTTACCTTGGCGAATGCGTCGTTTACTCGCGATCTGTACTCAATAAAGAAATCAGCTGCTGGTTCAGCCGTCTTCTCGTGTTATCCTGTTGTGTTCAACTTTTTTGGTTGGCATAGTTATTCTTTAAAATGCCATACCAACAGGCCCAACATTCAGCCCTTCTTCAGCTGTACTGGGTTAAAAGAGCTTTCTCGTTTTAATTCGCAAACATTCGAAGTGTTTCTTTTGTGATATGCAAATATTTACGTGCTTTCATTAGCTCAAGTTTCTATAATCTGGAAAATAGCAGTTATAATTCAATACGTCATACCATATAATATTCACATATTGTCATACTACAATCCTCAAGATGGAAAAGGCTTGCGTTTTATTTAAAAATAAATCTGTGTATTCTTTTAACTATCCTGTAAAGTTGTTTTTATATGGTGCGATCTAAAGAGGTCGACGCCGAGTCAAAAAGTGCATTTTTAATTTTTTTGCGAGTAATCTACTGGTTACTTATGCCAGGATGGGAGCAAGAAATAATGCACTAAATTTTAAACGCAGTTAAATCACATTTGAACTTTAGTGGTTTAAGTTGTTTCATAATATTACTGACATAACTAAAGTTCTAGTTCAAATATAAAGGATAGCAAATACAGGCTAGTTGGTACATGTTAAAGAAGGGAACAAAACAGCTTGAGGCAAGACGGGACACATGAAAGAGAAACACCTGCGCTGACTATCAGGAAATGTTTTAGGGGCCAGTTTAGTTATTAGTTTGGTTCCTAGTCAGCACATATGTCTTCCTTTACGTGTCCCGTCCTTCCTCGCGCTGTTTTATTACTTTCTAATTCAATGTCCTTCTACGAGTTTTAATTCTATTCTCGGCAAACTGTTTTCTATTATTTTGCTCGCAGTCACCCTGGTCCATGCTTAGCCGCCTATTTTCTTCACGGGTCCAGACCGACCATTCGGCCAAACACACCACAGCGAGTGCTGCAATCGCTGCCACTGTTTTAATCGCCGCCTGCCTCCTGCTACTCTTCAGTATTTTCCACCAATGTTGTCCCCGCAAGACCGGCCTATGCACCAATCCCAGCTGCGTGGAGTTTGCCAAGCTTATCTCGGACACTATCAACCTGTCCGCCAACCCGTGCTCCAACTTCGACGCGTACGTCTGCGGCGGCTGGCGGGCAAGACAGCCGCACTCGGTGTACAAGCAGCTTATTGCCAATGCCGTGGACAAGATGACAAGTGTCGTGAGCAACCATGCGAGCTTTCCAACCAGCGGCCAGAGCATCCTTCAGAAAGCAAGCCTCTTTTACCGTTCCTGCGACATGGTATGGCGCGGTGAGCGCGACGAGGTCCCCTTGATCCGTGAGTGCTTTCGGCGAGCTGGCATCGTCTGGCCGCGCAGGTCGTCAGCGCCCAACGTTCTTCGAACGCTGTTCAGCCTCAGCATAGAGTTTGACTGGGCCGTGGTTATTAAAGTGTTCCCAGTGCAACGCAGCGCGTTGATTCTGATACCGTACTCCTTTGTGCTGGCTGCAAAGGAGCAACAGAGAAGGCAGGAGCTCGAAAGTAAGCGCAGTGCCTTTGAGTCCATCAGGGCATCTTTCTCTGAGGAAAGTATAGAGGGATCTATTACATTCGAAGAGGCTAATGATTTGGAAGAATTCTTTTTTGTTCCGCTTGACAACGCGAGAATAAACACGGAAGAACTGCCCTCGACATCGGTAGACCTGGAGGAAGAGAAATGGCTGACATTGCTCAGAGATTTTAACTTGACGGCCGTGTCAAGGTTAAAGACCTTCTACCCGCAATATCTAATGACATTTGTTCATCTTTGGAAGAAACACGGAGAAGACAAGACTCACGTATTCATCTCGTGGATGGCGGCAAGATACGCCAGTTTATTCGCGAACCACAAGCTGGTAACCAACTACTATGGCACTACAAATGACGATGTCTTAAAATACGTACATGGCCACTGGTGTTACGAATTAGCCTACAAATTCTTCGGAGATATTCTCTTTGCTCCTTACAACGCCATCGCATTTCAGTCCGATGTACGTCGAGACTTGGAACGAATAGCACTCAACATTCGATGTGCATTCCGCGATCGTCTTTCGACCAAGCTGCCTTACGCAGCCGATGTACTACCTGAAGTTCAATGGAGCTCGCTAGAGGTGGTACTAAGCGCATTGAGTGTTACAATACCCCAGGAAGAAAACGACACATTTGCGATCAACTCTCTGCTGCCAGACATGAATCTGTCGCTTACTAGAAATTGGGAGGCTGCCTGGAAAATGTCTCGTCTATCCAACCGCGTCACACTGCCCATGAAGTTTGGCTGGAGTGCCGTTCACATGTTCTTGCCCTATGTCCTAACGAAAGGCGACTACATCCTAGCTCCATATCTCATCTTGTTTCCCTTCTATGACTTGTACGTTGTAGACGCCATCAAGTACGGGGCCCTCGGATCTCACTTGGCGAAGGCGTCCGCGTATGTCTCCCTTAATCACTTCGCCCATATTAACACGACAGCCAGTGCTCTAGAAGCTGCTCTAGACTGCGCCAGAAGACCGAATGCATCACTGGTAATGTTGGACACTCTGTCAGACCTAGCGTCGTTAACAATATTACCGGAAGTGTTCGATGCGCACGGCTCCAAATTGATTCTTGCAGGTCTCAAGGGCCTAACAGCTACGCAGCTGCTTTTTGTCGCTTGGTGCTACATCCGTTGTCGTGGTCACTCAGAACGTCTTGGCGATGAATGCAGCGCCGCTGTTCAACACGTTGCTGCATTTAGTTCAGCATTTGCCTGCTCCATTGACGCACCTCTACACCCGGAGCAGAGTTGTTCGATCTTCTAAACCCATACCTGCTCAAATGAGATTGCCTGCTCAGGAATCTGATGCATGTCTGTGTCATGTACATAAACACTATTTGCATGGTTTTCTTATTCACGCGAACATCCGCTGAATTTCAAGTGTGAATATTTATTTTACATCACATCATCATCACATCACTTTAATACCTTAAAGACCCTCATCAGAGGGTAATGGTACAGTCTTGCCATTGCAGTCGGACTCGGCATGACTTCCGCGAATACAAAAGAAACGCAGTAATTGTGTTGGGCTTGCGCCATTCCACACTTGTACAATATACAGCAATTCTTTATTGGCTTTAATATTAGTTACCAAACTCTTTGATATAGCAACGCTTTATTAACGTGGCAGCTTAAGGCACCCCCCCCCCCCCCCAGCGTCCTTTTTACAAAAATAATAAAATAATTTTCACTGCTTGTGTAGATCTTAACGTTTTCTTTTCATACATCTTATCCTTTATATTGATACTTTGACGCGACCTTTCTCTTATTATCATTATTCACTTCGTGTTTCTTAAGAACCAATATTCTTCATTGTCTGAATCGATTTCACTACAGAAAATGTTAGTTCTCTCTTTAGAGTATGTGTTACAGCTGCGGGTAAGTATGGGGCTTATAATGTTGGTTGCAAAAACTACACGCACGGTGTTTTACTGCCTTAAACCCGAAATATCATACACTACATCTACTGGTTTGTTTTGTTGATCGGTTGTTGAGTGCTGCTTTTGTCTCCAACAAAATATATTTTTGCTGTGCTCACTTGACTGTTCTTTATCTTCGCCACGGCGCACTCATCCGTTCTCTCCCGCTGCAATTATTGTCGTCCCCTTTGCTGTTCCCGCTTTCGTACACGACATTTTCTCGTCACGAGGCCCAGTTGGGTTCCACCATGCACGGCAACCTTGGCTTTCCATAGAGTACTAAACCGTTCGCTTCAAAAACGGCCGGCAGGTAATGCCTACTCGGTCTAGATTCCCCTCTACCCGCAGCGCATGCAGCCTGTGAAGACAGCTATCGTGCACGCCTCGAATTGTCTATCCATGTCGTAACCGCGCGCCTCTCCTGTGTTATCCTTCTTAAGCATTTGCTAATGTCGAAGGCCAAATCGACTTCATATATCGAGTTTCTGCGAGAATACGCGTACTAGAGCTACTGAACGAAGATATATCCTGTCGTATGCCAGGCACACACAAATAACTAGCCCAACCACAACAAACAGTATTGAATACCCGACCCGTTTTTCTCGGCGGCAGACAATGGAGGCTAATCTACGCAATCTTCCCCCACCATGAAAGCCTAGCCTTTATATATAACTCCTCATTTTCAAGAAAACCACAAGCAGTCACTTACATAGCGCCATTTCCAGTTCTCAGCTCAAATCGGACTGACATCTCTGGTATGGAGCTGAAGCCAAACAGGTCTGGTTCGCTGCTCTAACCGGGAAGATCAGTTCGGCTTGCAATATATACAGGTAGACCAGACCAGTACGAAACTGAATCGAAAAAACCAGTACACTCGGCAGAGATGCACCGTGTGTGTGCTCTTTGCCTCGAAGACTTTAATCCGCGATCGTAGGGCGAACGAGGGGCAAACTGGGCCGTTAAAATTTGTCATTTACTAAATGAGATTTGGTGTAAACATGGCAATCTATGCAGCCCGCTTTGTCTCCGTTGTTACTTTCGCGGTTGGTGCTGGCTGCCTATGCCATGTGCCGCTTTGCTTAAAGGGACAGTCTTCGATCTCCGATTACGGTGTGTCGCTTACTATCCTCGACTATTCCAACTTCCTACTTCGTCATCACCCGCGTAGCAAATTTGCTCGAACTACGCACTTTGGCCAGCACCACCACCTATATCATGTGGTTCAAATTCAAATTCAGTTTTATTTTCCTTGTGTGCCAGAAAGGAGCAGCCACAAAAAGCTGCCATTCGCGGCAGCTTGACGAGGTGGCCACCCCTACAAGAGATGACAGCAGCGGCGCGTACATCGAGGAGTTAAAAAACAAGCATATGGTAAACACTTCAGTTCACAATGATATACACATTCTGTTTTGCATACATTTCCCGCTTAATAAAATCAAATACACGATTGTTATACACAGACATGATGAAGAAAGAACGAGTCCAGAATCGGAAAATACATAAAATAATACACGAACACCAAATCAACAGTCAAGCACGAGAGACATTAAAAAAACACTAGAATACAATCATAATCAAATACAAATATTTCGAAGGCCTTTCTTTGACATACACGTGATATTAATTTTTAATTTTTCTGTGATCAAAATTATTTAACACTGATGGAAGCGTATATGTCAAGGACTACAGGGAATAGTTGTTGCGGGTTGTAGGAACATACCAGTAATAGGTTGGCGGGTATTATACAGCAATGAGTTTGCCCTGAGTTCAGAGAGATCAGCAAAGAAGGAAATATTTCCTTTAGTGACCATGAGATACGAGTCGGCTAAACCATGTTTATACAAATTATCCATTCTAACTACTTTGAAACGGTCAAACAATTTCGCAGAGGGAGAATCGGAGGGTACATTTGCAATTATTCTTAATGCCCTTTTCTGCAGAATGAGTAGCCTGTTAATATTTGTTCTGGTTGTTTTCCCCCAAGCCAACTGTCCGCAATTTAATTAAGACAGAAGTAAAGAATTATAAATCAACAGTTTTACTCGTATTGGTAATATATGTCTATTTTTATTAGGTATACCAATAATCCTGCACAATATTTTGTGTATTTCATTGATATAAGAGTCCCAGCTGCAGGAGAAGTGAACCCCAAGTGTTTTTACGCATTCAACAATGTCAATGGAAATTTCACCATAAGCTATTCTGGGCAAGGCAACAGTTTTGTTCTTTGGCCGGAACTGTACCACTTTTATCTTTGCAGTGTTCACAAGTAGCGAGTTCAGATCCATCCAGTCTAAAACCAGTTTAAAGATCTTATTTTTTCGATGTCCTCTGTTTTATAGCCGGTGATAAGAAGTGTTGTGTCATCAGGGTAGCATACGAGAGTGGCATGAGGATCAGGTATAGCATCTTGCAAATCACTGACATATAGAGAGAACAACAGTGGTCCCAAGACACTTCCCTGTGGTACAACTGTCTTAATGCACTTCAGTTCCGAGGAATGTTCACCCAGTGAAACATACTGCTTGCTACGGCTTAAATATGATGTGAAGAGGTCATGCGCTATGCCACGTACGCCGTAAGAGAAGAGTTTGTGGATTACCTTTTTGTGGCAGAGGATGTCAAATGCTTTTGACAGATCTATGTAAACCCCTAATCTTAGGAGATTATTCTAAAAATTGTGCAAAATTATTTCTTAAATAACGCTGTTTCAGTTCAACAGTTTCTTCGAAATCCATGTGGAAAGCTATTTAACAATAAATATTTAGACAGACAGTTTGTCAGTCTAGTCTGTATTAAGTTTTTCAAACGGCTTAAAAAACTGGAAGGATTGAAATGGGTCGGTAGTTCTTATTTTTGTCGGAACCTTTATGTATTAAATCACTTTAGCAACTTTCATTCTTTCAGGAAATATTAATGTTGATAAGACCAAGTTAAATATATATGTGAAAGGCGATGCTATAATGTCGGCTAAAAATTTTATTGGTTTAACTTGTAGGTCTTCTGCGTCACAAGCACTACTGTTCAAATTCTGAAGAGTAGACAACTTCGCGTTCGTCAGCAGGAGATGAAAACAAAGAATAAAAATAAAAAAGAAATATACAAACAAAAAAGAAAAAAGAAAAACAAAGAATGTGATGCTGCCATGTGGTCGGAGGTGCTGGATTTCTCAAACAAAAAGTCATGCGCACCGGCTGCCAGCAGCAGTCTTAAACTTTATTGAAATTGTAGAGACTTTGGGAATACAGCTGTCACCAAAACGAAAAGAAATAGGCAGAAAGAAAGCTGCACAATCGTGAACACGGCATTACGAACAAAACATTCTTGATTAAAAACTGAAATCGAGCATATAAAACTCTTGGGGGCCTAGATTTCAAGCTGTAAGAGTCCGCGCAAAGGAATTTACACAGTACAACTAACTGGATGGACAAGTTCGCAGGCTATTAGACAAGTTGAGTGGAAAGATAGAAAAATTGTCCCTATACCTAAGGGGAGCGGTAGCGATCAGCTCAACTCTGGACAAGGCACCCATGCATGAGCTCTCTGATAGCGACTCCAGACACCGACAAGCTACTCTGGATCATCTTTCAGTTTATTACGTGGCTACCAATACACACAAGTGACGAAGAGCTGCTTAGGCTTCACCCATACGGACATAATGAACTACGCATAAATAAAAAATCGACCCCCAATTCACCACGACACAAGGAAAGCAGAAGATGGCATGAGCCGAAGCAGCTATGCATCGAGGCCCTTGGGAACACATCACATCGGTGGTAAGCGCCTGTAACTGCCCTAAGGCATACTTGTGTCAAATCTCAACGAAAGCGGCTTAGGGAGACTGAAAACACAAGGAGACGCTAAGACGGCGCAATAAAATATTTAATATACACTAAAAAATCACGAACACTAACACTCAAAACCTAGAATGAAGCTTTCAGTAAACAATGACGCTGTAGATAAAGAAATAGAATTTATTAGCACACATCAAAAGGTTGGCGAGGATCCGAGACGTAGCTCGGTCCTTGCCGTGTCCTCCCCTCATACCTCGACCAGATTTCCTGGATGTCAGCAGCGGCCGGGACGAGGCGGATGACTTCACGTTTCCTCTTTCGCCATGTTTGAGAAGTAGTGCCTTTCAAGACTCATCTGTTCTGTCAGGTCCTAAATATCTATCAATAATTCCATATTGTCACAATGTTAATCACTTACAGGCGCCGCCCGTCGTCTTCCCTCTGGGAGCTCGCTCAAGAGTAGGTTCACCACCTGTGGCTTCGTCCGCCGGTGCTTGTGTGTTAATGCCCAGTAAACTGACCTATTTAGCTTTACTTGGCAGACTGACTACTCGCTACCTTACGTTCACCTCTCCCGTGCAGAAGTCAACGCTTCAGACGTTCTTCCCCGCCGAGTTCACAATCACGCCGTTGGTGTTACTCTCATGCATCAGGCGAACATCTGGCTTAAATTTTCAACACCCTTCTTGCCCTTCTTGCCCGTACCATTACTGGTCGACATGCACTTCTGTCTCGAACCGTACACTTTATAACAAGCACACTGTCCTTTACCAAATACCGTATTCATTATCGCCTGCACGTCTCCCATTTGCTCCTTCCCAGTTCACCATCTAAACGTCAAAAAAGGAGTGAAGCCATTAAAAACTCCTCTACAATGCCAAGGACATGCTCTTGTTGATGCATGGAATATTCATCCTGTCTTTCCTCTGCCTTTTCAGCCGATGAATCGAGCGGCCGACTTAGACGTCTGCCGCCACACCTGAATGCCTCTTCTTAGGAGGAGGCAGTAGAGGGACGGCCCTCGCTCTTGTTCGGTCCACTCCAAATAGATACCACTATTGTCAGCAATTCTATATCACCCCTCCAAATTGCGGTGTGGGTGAGATATCACACGCAGCCCTGTTACTACTAGAACAAATTACAACATACTCGATCATGCTGCTGTTATCCTACACACGCCGGTCTAGTAAGGAGGTAGCGCATGCTGCGCACGATTTTTTTCTGTCAAGACGGAGCAAAAAGGGAGGATGGGGTGCTGCTAAGTGGGATCACATCCTTTCCTTTCATGCCATATGTCACCAGTGCCACCTTGGTCACCTTACATGTCTCCCTGTACACCGGAAAATATCTCGTAATCACAAGATTATAGTGCGTAATCGTCAGGCTCGCATATTTCCCACTCCAGCCTTTCGACTCGTCATCCACCCAGGCAACTATTCCTCGTGAACTTGTAATTTTGGCACTGCCAGAGCCAACCTCTTCTACACTATATGAGGCTATGTTCGCTACTCCCAACAAAATCCTCCGCTTTCCCTTCAGATGAGCACTGGGAGGCTGCCTGCGCAGCTCATCGCCTGATCTTCAGGACCAGATACAGGATTGAGCTCAGAAGTTAACCGGGTCAGCCTACGTAGCTTAGAACATCCCTCGCTCCCCAAATACCCCATCGCGTTTGGAATCACTTCAGTCGCTACTAACTCCTAAGCTGTCTTCACTCGCATCATTCAAAGCGAGTTTTTATTTGTATTTCTATAAAGAGTCACTTTGTAGCTTTCCGAATACACCGTCTTTGACTAAATGGCTGTGAGCAGGACCTGCTCGTGTTCGTAACATAAGTATTTCTGAACGTGTCTTCCAACAACAAACCAGAGAAGCTGCGGCTGGCTATTTTTTGTTTATTTGGTAATTACCGTAAGGCACGTATTCGCCTGTATAGGTGAAAAATGAATTTCTTTCCAATACTACCCTTGCCACGGACACTACGGCTCCGTCCACACCCACTACCGCAGTCGAGTACGTGCGTTACGGCCATTCTGCATCGAACCTGTAATTGTACCTACATTTCATCATCCTATGTCTCTAGCAGATATGGATTATATGTATATACGGGTAATGTGCATAACACTTTGCACGCACAACCGATTATGATAATTCTGCTATCAAACATTATTGCACTTGCGTTTCTTCAGCGTTTAGCAACAAGGAAGAAGCAAAGGTACAGAAAACGTTTCAACGAGAAAACAGCATTTTCACTCATACAGATTTTACTGGTAGTTCTGTCTGCTTTAAACATGTAAATAAGGGGGAGGTGAGTCTGCATGAAGAGCAAAACGCAGTTACCTTTTAGACAGCCTAGGCACGTGTTCAACTCTGATGTTCTTGCGTCTTGTTCGGAATATTGGTACGCAAGATATGATAATGATGCCGAAGACTACTTAGCAAAGAGGGTAGACAAATGAGGCACTCTGAAAACGTGGCCATGATTTATTGCAGTAAGTTTGTTATTCCAAAAATCATTAGGTAAATATTCACTGACTTGCCAGCTGTCACGAAATCGGCGCACATTTTCATCAAGCCGGTACGGCGCGAGGCCCGACGGCGTCGCGTGGAAAGCATGGAGAGAAAAACCTCCTTCCCCGCGCGGGAGAGCGCGACTCTTTGTACGCGTTGTCGTCACCCTCTTTCCCCTTGCCCGAGCAGGACGGTGGTTCATCGGTCTGGAATGCGCCAGAAAAATCGAGAATCTTCTATGGGACCTGGCCAATGACGACGCGCGGCTCGACGGGAGGAGGAGAGAGCGCTATAACCAGCGAAGGTAAGTGTGTGTGCGCGCTAGCTTTGGCGCGTGCTAACAGACAGACGCGGCGCGCACTATTTAAAGAGACCGCGCCGCTTGTGAGTCAGTCAGTCAGTTCGTCAGTGGTTGCGACGTGTTCGCCAGAGCTTCGGCTGGACTCCCGGGGATCACCCGCTGCTGGCAAGCCCACGGACCTGCAAGGGAGCGGCGCTCGTCTCGTATGGCGGCCACATCGTGACTCTTGGGGCGTCGGACTGCAACAGTGCCCGTTGAACAATTTGGTGTTTGTTTGTGTAACTCTCTCGTATTCCATCTGTTGTAAAGCCTCTGAGTTATTGAATCATTCTGTGGTTGCATGCTTAGCGTTTGTATTCTGTGAACCTCTCGTCTGTGCATTTCAAGTGTTCTTGTGTATCCTTTTGTATCGTCTCTTGCTGTGCATAAATTGTGTTTTGTTTGTTACTTCTGACCCCGATCCTTACTCTGGTTTGAACCGGCGACAGCTGGGCACCAAATGACCTTCCCCTTCTGTCACTACAAGGTAGTTGAATTCCGGCTGAGCTTGCCACGCAGGTCGAGGGCATCTCCTTTGCGACCGGAACAGCTACCCCCACTCACTCTAAGGGTGTCTGGGAGTGTGCGCACCGTTAAGGGCGCATCGTTAATAACACCCCCTAACTATTAACGGGTTACAATTATTCTGGCGTCTGTCACCCGTTAATAATTAGGGGGTATTATTAACGATGCGCCCTTAACGGTGCGCACACTCCCAGACACCCTTAGAGTGAGTGGGGGTAGCTGTTCCGGTCGCAAAGGAGATGCCCTCGACCTGCGTGGCAAGCTCAGCCGAAATTCAACTACCTTTTAGTGACAGAAGGAGATGTTCGTTCGGGGCCCAGCTGTCACCGGTTCAAACCAGAGTAAGGATCGGAGTCAGAAGTAACAAACAAAACACAATTTATGCACAGCAAGAGACGATACAAAGGGATACACAAGAACACTTGAAATGCACAGACGAGAGGTTCACAGAATACAAACGCTAAGCATGCAACCACAGAATGATTCAATAACTCAGAGGCTTTACAACAGATCAAACACTAGAGAGTTACAGAAACAAACACCAAATTGTTCACCGGGCACTGTTGCAGTCCGACGCCTCAGGAGTCACGATGTGGCCGCCATACGAGACGAGCGCCGCCCCTTGCAGGTCCGTGGGCTTGCCAGCAGCGGGTGATCCCCGGGAGTCCAGCCGAAGCTCTGGCGAACACGTCGCAACTACTGACGAACTGACTGACTGACTCACAAGCGGCGCGGTCTCTTTAAATAGGGCGCGCCGCGTCTGTCTGTTAGCACGCGCCAAAGCTAGCGCGCACACACACTTAGCTTCGCTGGTTATAGCGCTCTCTCCTCCTGCCGTCGAGCCGCGCGTCGTCATTGGCCAGGTCCCATAGAAGATTCTCGATTTTTCTGGCGCATTCCAGACCGATGAACCACCGTCCTCCCCGGGCAAGGGGAAAGAGGGTGACGACAACGCGTACAAAGCTACGCGCTCTCCCGCGCGGGGAAGGAGGTTTTTCTCTCCATGCTTTCCACGCGACGCCGCGCGGGCCTCGCGCCGTACCGGCTTGATGAAAATGTGCGCCGATTTCGTGACACCAGCATGACTGGCGGTTATACTAGATACGGCAACTGGAGTAATTTCATAAAATAGTTTAATTGCGAATCCTCAAATATAGTCTAAATTGTCAACCTTATATAGCAATAATGTTCAAAGCTGAATTCAGTGTCCGCCCAAAACTTCCCCAGCTTTGTAGGATGCAGCTTTGTAGAATGCACGTTAGAACAAGTTCACGGCTTGAAGGGGTTGAACAGAAAATGGCTCTCAATACCAGAAATCAGATCTCTTAGTCGGATTCATGCGCTTTCCGGATGCACAGCTGAACGCAGTTGTAAACTCCTCAATATTCATCAATGGAACGTTCACCCTGCAATTGACAGAGATAACAGTCATTTAGCGCTCGATCCTTATAGGTCTGGTCTGCGAGCTCTCAAAGAAGTGTTTGTTGTCTGACTATGCTAGAAAAACGATAACCTGAAAAGCCAAGAATTTTCCGCCAGCAGGCATTTCTGTTTATTTTGGCGCTGTAAAACTGTGTTAAGGACACACACAAATATAGCAACTATCAAGGTTTTAGTCATGAATATCTTAGCTGACGCGCCCTTATTGCTGAAATGAGTAAAGCCTATGGCAGTTGCGCAATCGCGGTGGTCAGGCATTTGCTCTTATCGCTCTATCTTCCAAGAATTCATAAGCTCCAAGTCGAAAGCTGAACTAAATTGCTAACTACTAGGCTCAATGGTTCACAATGTTTTATGATTATTGACCCAGAAAACCTTAATCAGGCACGGTTGGTGAACTTATGTTAATTCGAAATGTACAACGTCGGAGGACCATTCCACCTCCGACAGCTGCACTTCTACAGTACTGTGTGCACATAACTAACAATGATTGCTTTTCCAGGTACGTCGTTTTTAGGCACGCCTTTTTATTGTGGGGCAATTGTCGAATATTATAGGCTAGCATTAGGAACATATTTTGATACTATTCCACTAAATGTCTGGTGGGCAGCGAAATCGTCCTAAACGTTTGTTTTCCACTAGCCCCGACAGATTAAAAGCTTCAATAGAAAGTAACAGGGCACGCTTTTGGCTACCATCGCTAAACATCTCTAAGAGACTTGAAGATGATGCTATGATCGTACAAGAACAGAATAATCTTTCAAGGAGTACAAATATTCATGCGTTAAACATTTCTTGTGCATTTCTTGCGAGTTGTTACCACCACTATATAAAAGAAAAGGGCTACGAGTTTGGCTCTAAACAGCCAAAAATTACAGGCATCCCGATGAAACAACGGTTGATTTACTAATCGATGCGGTGCTGTCTTATTATCTGAATTAAATTGCGTTCATAAAGAGCATAATTGCAAACGTGAATTTCCCTAAACTTCTCCGTATGCTATACTAAGTGCTCCATTGTATCAACAATGGAATCAATAACGTGTCACCTTCGTTAACTCCGTGAAAAACAAAAGCGCAGTAAATACTGCGTTGGCATGTGCGAATGACTAAAATATTCCACAGGTGAGCACAATTTATGACATTATCTGAGCCCTAACGCCGTGAAACACTGAATTTGTTGATGACCGACTCCATTTTCAAGGCATCTGGATCACATCGCAAAATGCGCGGTGTGCTCCAGTATTTCCCTTCCAGCGATATTGCTGCCACGAAGACGTCGTTTGCTCCTGCCTGTTTAGAAGTGTCCGAATGGCATAAACACGAAGCCTCCAACAAAAGGTCTGTTTTCATAATAAAGTTGGCATCCAATTTGGTGAAGCACAAATGTTTGTTGCAGACATGTTTCGACAATGTCTGATTACATGCGAAATGAGAACGACTGGTCACTTCCACATTTCGAATTTTCAGAAACAGATGAGATGTGCAGCAGTGCTTTTTGTGCAATATACGCATCAAAAATATAGAATAAAATTACCTGTCCTGGGCGAACGTCTTCATGTCATCGCTGTCCTCGGATGAATCTCTGCAATAGCTCTGAAAAACGAATATAAAGCCATCTAGTGATTGAGCAAAATGCAGCAAACTGTTACGCTCCTCTCTTGAAATAAAATTGAGTTGTTCAGCCAACCTAAAAAATATGTCTTAATAATAACAAACCTCCCATATTTTTTCTATCTCTTGTACACATAATCTACTAACTATTATTTTATTATATTCGTAAGTCTCCGCAATTAAAATAATTGCCGTCAGTGCTCGCGCGTTTGGTGCAATGGGGGTTGAACGGTTCAACATGATTGTCTTGCAAGTTCATTCGTAGACCACGATTTCGTGCTTTTTCTTGTGATTTACAATTTGTGAGGGCTTAAGGTCAAAAGTAAATAGTGCTATGAAGGATGCCGTCGTTGAGGGTTCCGGAAATCACAACCACTTAGTTTCTTCAACATGCGCCGACATCACATATACAAACAAGGCCGCCCTGCGCTTTGACCCCATAGAAATGTAGAAGCTACGGCCACGGCATTACCCGAGTTTCCAGACTCACTAGTAAAGCTTCCTGGTCACAGCGGTGAGTTCTTTCTCGAGCGTTGTGGTGAAGCTATACTAGCGCGACAGAGGATTAAAAACAGAACGGTACAAACTGAGTGTATCTTCTTGCTTCCCCCCTCGTAGCTCTGAGCCGTATTCTTCATCGGTTATATAAGTGAAGGAAATTAACTGCACCTGAGGAGCACAACAAAAGGGAAATCCTAGGCTCTCAAGGAATTCACGAAAATGTTGACTTGCCACTGCGTAATAGGCGATAAAAAGCTGGTCGGCGGTCATGTTCACAGAAGAGAAGCGGTAGTCTTTCCCTAAATATCGCTTGGTGTACAATTTTTGTTGGAAGTCCTGAAAAGAGCAAAAAAGTGCTGGTTTTCAGGAGCTGCCTAACTGCTCAATCCACACGTCGCGCGACAACTGCATGTGCGCAACAGCATAAAAGGCATTACTGAAACTAAGTGGCGTACGTGTGCTGTGCGATATCAGCGCATGTTAAAGATCCCTATGTGGTCGGTTTGAGCCTCATTGAGGCGACCGTCCTAGCCTAGCGCCAACTGCTCTCACTAACCTCCGCAGGCCGCTCTATCCTCGAACAACTTCGCATCGCTCCTCTCCGTCCGCCATCCTCGGTGGTCAATCTCCTACCTGCCATCCGAACCAACATCAAAATTTTCCCTCTCCTCCTCAACATGCATCCAACTCATCATCAAGATCGCAGAGAGCTCGTGCCGCGTCACTCCAGCAGCGATATGCTGACCGACTTGGCGTACTTTGCACAGACGCGGCAGACCATCCTACTCGGAATGCTGCAATAGCAGTTGCCACAGATGAGAACATGACTCGTCATGCCTCCTGCTCCGTGCGCACTTCATATATCACTACAGCGGCGGAAGTAGCTATTGCTCTCGCGCTCTGCACTTCCAAAGCTAAAGTAGTCATAAAGTGGCTCACAGCGCGCCATTCTTAATTTTACACATGGCCGTAGTTCAGTCGAAGCATTTCGCGTACTCATATCAAATACTCCTATAAACACCTGGCCTTCCTGATATGGGCTCCAGCCCACATGAATCTCAAGAATAATGAGGGAGCAAATTAGCTAGGTCGAGGGCTACCTGTCCGACCAGCTTATCATTCCGCCCCCTACATGCCCGCCTTGGTCCGGAAGGATACCATATTCACTTCTAGCGACCTTCTCCAACACTATCGTCTTTCTCGCCAACTCTATCCAGGTCAGCACCAAGACCTTGGAAAGACAGATGCCGTCATATGGCGCCAACTTCAGGCGGACACTTTCTCGAACCCCAAAATATTCCATAATATATTTCCTGAACGATATATGCTGATGTGTAAACACTGCAATATCCCAACAGACCTCCTTCGTATGGTCTGGACCTGTCCACAACATACGCCAACACCCACACAACATACCTGGAAGGCTCGTCTACGCAGCTCTACCCTGGTCGATCAACGAGCGCTCATCGATCTCACTCTACGGGCTGCCAGATTTCAAGAAGTCTTAGCCTTCGGCCCCTTGACTGTTTTAATAAATGTTTACCAACCAACCCAGGTGGTCAAAATTACTCCTTAGCATTCCACTACAGCTCCCTTTTCACTCTTCCCACTTTCCCACCTCCCTCTCTTCCTTTACGGCGCGGTTCAGGTGAACACACGGCAGGTGTGACAGATACTGCGCCTTTCCGTTCCTGTGAACCAATAGTTAATGAAATAATTAGACTGACGAACTGATAAAAACTTAATCAAGGAGCCATGATTGCTTATTCTTATACGTTGACGCACACATAAGAAATTTTCTTCTACTTTACTACGCCATTTATACCCCGAAAATGGCTAATTTTGAAGCTATTTGTGAAGTAATAGTGAGTATATTTTAAGATTTCAGCATGCGTCTAAATGAGTTTCGTTCAGCACAGGGTTGAAATATTGAATTTCTGCTTCCTCGGCCGCATTTAAATTGGGAAACGCGAAGAAACTCCACGTGCCCAGCGATCTTCACAGACCCCAACTCATTCTCATAAGAGTGGTACCGTTTATGGAGAGTAATTTGTTTTGCTTTTTTGTCACAGAAATAATGTACACATACTCCCAAAAATAAATTAGGTTCACACTGCAAGAAATAAGCATGTAACAATGGAAATTATAAGCAACGTTTCTTATCAGTGCGCGCAAAGGTGACGTTCAACTAGGCAGAAAGCGGTATTATGTTTGTTGCAATGACAAATAATAACTGGCACAGGCAAGGGAATTTTATTTTCATTCGTTTTGGTTGACTCACTATACTACATGTTGAAAGGTAAAAACTTCAGTGTCAGTCATCTCTTTAAGTTCCGCCTCCCTTTGCGTGCAAATATGAAGGCGGAGGGATGCGACAAGATACTGTGAAAGGCTTGAATTACTACAATGGTTTATGGCCTATAAGCAATTGCTGAGTCCCATGGAATGCTTAAATGAATCGTGTGTTGCTCCGATCACATTCTCTGTACCTGTGACTATGTCATTTCATTACGACGCTGACCGCACAATATAAACGCACAGAAGAATCCTAGCCAAGGTGGACGGGCTCTGCCGCTACGGACGGTTTCACAGCCAACCAGGCCGGCTTGCACGATAAAGTCCGAGCTAAGTCCAGAATTAAATGGTGTCTTTAGAAAGACCAGGCTTATTTAAGACGGCTCGTGTTCCGAACGTCGAACGCTTCGGGTTCATGTTCACCAGAGTGGCTTCCCAGAACGGCCTCAAAACCACTTGGGGCATTTTTCCTCGTAACACAATCTTAAGCCGCAAAAAGCAATGGCACGGATTTTACACAACGCAAAATTGACGGAATGTGTACATCTTACAGCAGGGATGGTGCCAGCGCATCCCTGTATTTCCCTAATTTCTCTACTTAGACACCTGGCGTCCTTGTGTCTTAACCAGGACAGCACCAGAGTCGTAATCATACAAGCGACTTATTCAAGTCAGGACTGAAGCCCAGTCTTTACTCCAGTCTTAAGCCGCCATGCTAGTGGCCTATTCTTTAGACTCCAGTTAAGTCTGGACTTAGCTAAGACAGTCTTAAGATTGTTTTGTGCAAGCAGGCCCGGTGACGCGGATGTCATTGCTTTTAGCTGGCGCGGCCTGCCTGATTAGTTTAAATTTGAAGATATAATAACCGCCCTAAACAAGCCTTCTGGACTGAAGTAAAGTCGATGTCCATGGTAGTAACAAAATGCACATTACGACTGCAACATTTCAAGGAAGAGAGCGTCTTAGAGTCAAAGCCAGTGGGTTCTGCCAGTGCAGTTCTACTATAGCCCATGTGGAAAGATTATCAGTTCTTCCAAGTAGCGCAATCTTGCTACCACACTTTATTAAAATGAAACGTACTCAGTGTGGAAAATTCGCCCTTTACACTATATAAGAATTCGCATCGAAGACCAGAATATTTACTGATACACCTATTGTTATTCGCTTCTCACGGTACAGATAGGTAACGATGGCTGGTTAGCTGAAAAAAACTGCGGTGAAGATGGCAGCAGTTCAGATTTGTGAGCAAAAAGAAGCCAAAGAACAAGAAAGTGAAATTGTCTTGGCATTCATGCATTCTCTCTGACGCGGTCCTCTCCAAACATGCTTGGATGGTTGGCGGAAGTTGGCACGATGATGTACATGGTTTGGAGATACCGCTGGTTTTGTGTGTGGCTACTTGTTTAGTTTTATAGGTAGGTACTTCTTGAGGGTGGAGCATCATGAACCTTGGCTTAGACAGATAACGCTGGCATTTTCGACAAATTTCAGTCATACTGTATCACCGGAAAAACCGCAAGCTCAATGGCGTACAAAAGAGCTTACCTCAAATGCAACGCGGAGCGCCGCGTTCTCTCCAATCCTCGCAAATACGTATGGCGCAGGCTGCAAGGAGAGAGGAGACGCTTGTGTATGCGAAATGCGGCGTCGGTCAACAAAAGTATTTGCGAGCACCATATAGGGATTACCGCAATCATCGCTGACTCTAGTTCGCCTCACATCTTGCTCAATTCGACACGTGCTGGGGCATAGAGAAACCGTCATCAGTGCCATAGCGTTCACCATCTGAGCTCAGTACCAGTTTCTGTATTCTGTGTATACGCTAGTCCACTTCGAAACACCCATGGTTATCCATGCAACCTCATACCCTCCACCGCGGCGTCCCTTACAGACAATCTGCACATTTCGGGTGTTAAACATGCCATATATCATACCATACCTTGCACAATACCATACCGCACCGCCCCGTAGCGGGGGTGCAGTGTTTAGAGCGCTGGACTGCTGTGCCAGGGAAGCGGGATAGAATCCCGGGTGCGGCGGCTGCTGTTCGATAGAGTCGAAAAGCAATGTGCCATGTGCTGTGCGTTGTCAGTGTACGTTAAAACCCCTACGTCGTCGAAATTTCTGGAGCCCTCTACTTCAGCGTCTCTCAGAGCCAGAGCCGCTTAATGACCTTAAACCCAAGAAACCAAAACGAATCATACCGTATCATACAGGAAGTAGCAGTAACTGTGGGTGGGTAATGGGGGGGGGGAAGGGGGCGATGTCAAAACTCCCTTCCAAATTGTCTGAAATCTGTATCCCCGCGTCCTCGCCTTCTTTCGGCCGATTTCGCCCTTTGTTTTCGACCAAAAATGTATAACACCCCTGTCAACTATTTTTGGCTCATCACTGCCACCATATACAACACCCTATCATACCGCACCATACGTATTGCACTACACCATACCGGAAACATTCTGACTGCGCCTACTTCAGGGAAAAGGCCAACCCCAAATCTAATTATTCCAGCCAATGGTAGCTCCTTTATTCATTGTCATTTTATTTGCAGATATCTTAGTAACGTAATTAAGTTTTAATCCGTGAATAGTATCCTTATTGGACCGTAATATTTCAGTCTTATTTTTTATACGTTACAGTAACGTCAGCATCCTTAATTGATGTTGATATCCTCGAGGTTATGATGAAATCCGTAAACAGGTTGCCTAGATTCTCTAAGACAACCTCATTACCATCGTTACCAAGATGTCCGGTTACCTGGTCCATGCCACCTGTTTCCCTTCTGACTACTTCTATGGCTCTTACTCCTGCCTACCTTCTAAGCGAATGCGAGGCTGGTGGTTAACATCTAGATCAGGCTGCACCCCTAGCCCGGTTAGTATTTTCAACCGACACTCAGAGTTGCTTGTGCCCAGTAAAAAACGGCTCAGTCATACCTATCCGCGCTCTTTTGTGCGCAAGGAGGTTGCTCTGGCACTGCGTCTTTACTGCGCGCAACAGCACGCCATACTATACCATACCTAACCACAATAAAATATAACATACACCATGGTGTATCGCACCCATTCCGTCTCACACCGCAATATTTTGTAGCATGTCGTTGTGGGTCGTTGCTATTGTACAATACCGAGTCATACCAGAAAGGAAAACCTATGAAAGCGTGTAGCATGGAGTAAGCGACGACAAAGCAGTGGACAACCAAATACGTCGGCGGGATATGAATTAGGAAACGACAAGCCCTTTAAGTGCAAGATTTTTTGGCCTCTTTTCTCAAAACAGTAGCATTCACAGAGGTATTAAAGAAGAACAGTGGTTACTTACGTAGTTTAGAGAGTGATACTGTTGCTCAAAACACTGAGCCTTCAAAACCTATGAAAGCGTGTAGCATGGAGTAAGCGACGACAAAGCAGTGGACAACCAAATACGTCGGCGGGATATGAATTAGGAAACGACAAGCCCTTTAAGTGCAAGATTTTTTGGCCTCTTTTCTCAAAACAGTAGCATTCACAGAGGTATTAAAGAAGAACAGTGGTTACTTACGTAGTTTAGAGAGTGATACTGTTGCTCAAAACACTGAGCCTTCAGTGTTTTGAGCAACAGTATCACTCTCTAAACTACGTAAGTAACCACTGTTCTTCTTTAATAACCTTCTTCTTTAGTAACCTAACCACAATAAAATATAACATACACCATGGTGTATCGCACCCATTCCGTCTCACACCGCAATATTTTGTAGCATGTCGTTGTGGGTCGTTGCTATTGTACAATACCGAGTCATACCAGAAAGGAAAACCTATGAAAGCGTGTAGCATGGAGTAAGCGACGACAAAGCAGTGGACAACCAAATACGTCGGCGGGATATGAATTAGGAAACGACAAGCCCTTTAAGTGCAAGATTTTTTTGGCCTCTTTTCTCAAAACAGTAGCATTCACAGAGGTATTAAAGAAGAACAGTGGTTACTTACGTAGTTTAGAGAGTGATACTGTTGCTCAAAACACTGAGCCTTCAGCTTCAGGGCATCGAAAGCGACACTCGTCCAGTAAATACTGTATGGATTGTAAAATTTTCTGGAAATCGAGAGATTGATACCGTCAACACAGTGCCAGAATGTGGGAAATAAAACTAAACCTTGAGGTTTTGTTCAGGTCGCAAGTTTGATATGGCCAGAATTAGAGCGTCGTACTTCGTACGCTGCTCCTATCACTTCATGCTACCGGTTCATAATGAACGATAGATGACAACAATCTATCAAGATTTTATATAAGGTATCCGGGCTTTCTGCTGAACTTCGAGTTCTTGCTCGGATTTCAAGGCAAGAATGAGCAGAGTTCCTGTTTTCTGTCATGGGCTTAATTTCTTCAGGATGCCTTATGAGTAAGAAAATATCTAGTAAAGAATATGGTAAAATGGTGCATTGTGTATTACTGCATTTCCAGCTATGTATATTTGTGTACTTCTCTATATTTGTCTGCGGCAGGTAAATAGTTTAACATCAACGTTACTTTTATGCGTGCTTACATAGGGGTTCTCTAGATACTGAGTGGCTATTTGCAATGATGCCTACATGCGCTGCTAAATCAGTGTATAGTTACAAGTCTACCATAGGGTTCTGGCATAATTAAGAATTGCGACGACGCCGTTGGCAGTTTCAAGGCATGCTACATGTAAGAAAAGCACCGGGAAATACTGCCCGGAAAAGACATCCGGCGAGACGATGCCCAATCCCAGGGATATGGAACATTCTGCGAAAAGCAAAAATATCAGAAAGATTGTGAACGATTGCGCAAGTTGACATATACAGTGACGATGTCGCTGCGGTTACTACGTTCCCGGTCAACGGCCGTCCCTCGTAGCCGTTTCAACTAGCTCAATATTTGTAAACACAATATATTCGAGATAGATTAGATTTCACACCCTCGCTGACTCACTCCTTTAATGTGTTTTGTGTGTACATAGAAAAATAAACTTGGATTGCGCCACAGCCACAGAAGGAGCGCTTGCATAAAGTAAGGCTAAAGGCGCAGATCCTTCGCAGTTACTAAGCCAAGACCAGAAAGGTAACCACACCGCCATCTACATTGCGCACTGCGAGCCTGGCAGGATAGAATGATCCAGTAATGGCTCGATGGACGTTAAACAAAAGAATATGAAGGTGGCATTCTTGAAAACTGCGTATAGCACATTCCGTCATCCTTTTCCTGTTCTTTTTAACCTTCGCTGCTCTGCATATAAGTGATACCTAATTTGCATCGGGTTCTGATGTTTAAAATACTATATGCAAAAAACCTTCTGCGCCGTTTCTGTCAGGCCAGCTGGTGTCCTGCGAGAGAAATAATGCGTCTGACGCGTCCCGTAGGATAACAAATTAAAGACATAAAAAAACGAATGTATCCTGAGTGGAGGACATATATAGGTGGCGGGTGCTAAAGCTTTTTTTTTTCCTTTGGCTTTTTTTTTTTGTTTGGTTTGGGTGTTTAGTTTAGCTCTGATTAAACCTGGATGGAAGTGGAAGATTCTTTTGCCGGTTACATTATTTCTCTATCACTCTGTATCAGTGTAGGACGCTGCATTATGGGAGCGCTACATTACAGTATTTCATTAGGCTCAGCTTTTAAGGTTATGATGCGAGAAAGTAAGCTACCAGGCCACATATAAAGTCCCACTTTAACGAAATCGTATGAAAAAGCCTGCGTGTCCTAGGGGTAACGCGAAAGCAAACGGTTCTGGCAGGCTAATTCTAATATCCCCCTCCCATATCAAAGGAGCGACTCGGGTTGGCAGCTCCTGCCCGTGGCATAGGCTTAAAGTCAACTGTCATCTCAGACTGATTCTGATGTCACGCTCCCACATGAGAGGGGAGGTCAAAGTGGGCGCTTCTGGCACCCACCGACACTAACGCTGAAGGCTCGAGCTGGCTGCCGTAGTGAAGCTTCCGTTTCAATGAAATGGAGTGTACTTTGCCTATTGGACGTTGTTTTGCTGTAATTAGCTAAATCGTTTCAGTTCTAAATAATAATTTTATTTCAATAATAAACTAATTGTCAGCCCTTATCGTCAACTTTATCCATTTCTGTGATTACTCATCACCACCCTTCGCTTCATGAAGCTTCATCCTCACGGTAAACAATCATCATCAGCCGACTGTGTGTTGGTTCCTCGACGCCAATGTCCGCTGTGCCATTAAGCTTCGTCTCCTAGCTCACATTATACATTTTGCTGAATTTTTAACTATGAACAAATATAAGAGCAGAAACTAGTCTGAATCAGCCAAAGCGTTTTCTGATCTACGATAGCTTTAAAATTGCATGCGCCTTCTGTGATTTCAGTAACATATGGAACAACGGTAATTATTCTCAAGGCACTAATACATTCAAGCGATTTTGCTTGCTCTTGGAGGAAATTGTGCGATAATCATGCATACAGAGGCTAGGGACATTAAAGCATTACTTTTTTCTTGTTTAACTGAAAGTCCACATCTTTGTTTATTGCGTAATCGTTAATAAGCGTTTGTTTTACAATCGCTGCAATCAAAAGCTCAGCAGTTCCGCTATTTTTTACACTACACACAAAGGCTATCATTTGTCTTCGGTTATTTCATAGATAACAAGATGGACAGCAGATGAGAAGTCTGCATATTACTTATTACTGCGCTCCAACGTGAAAAATAACTCTTAAAAGGGAGTCTTACCTTTCGCTGGCTGAGGTCGGCACGGAATGGTTGAACATCCCCATAGGAATCACTGTACGCGAGTATGGGCAAGGAATAGATCAATGAGCTTAAACTATGCATGATGAAAAGAGAACAGTCAGAATAAAAATTACGAAAAAATGAAGAACTGATCTTACCTGCCTTCGCAAATGTTTGAATGTTTTGTGTCATAAAAATTTCCCTAACTACTGGAATATCCCAGATTACTAAAAATAGCCCACCACAACACTTCTGCGAGTGTTGCGACCAAAATCACATAACTAACCGAACTTCAAAAACGTACAGTTGTCCGCAATTTAAGGTCGTTTCATTCCAAAACAACATGCTTGGTTATTTCTAGCCATCTGCTTGTCCGTTCTGGTACCGAAGACTTCTTTGCTTGAGACTGTAATGAATAGTAGTTGCCAGAATTATAACACAGTAGGTTTATGCACTCAAAAGCAATAAAGGGCTCAGAATGCTGCTCAAACTGCACTGTCCAGCATATTTAATAAAAATAAGACAGGAGCCCCAGTTTCCAGAAGAATAGAAGACCACTAATTGCAACTCTTAAGACTGGCATTAAAAGAATAAACGGTTTGGTTTGCTTTGTGGGGGTTTAACGTCCCAAATCGGCTCAGGTTATGAGAGACGCCGTAGCGGAAGACACCGGAAATTTCGACCACCTGGGGTTCTTTAACGTGCACTGACATCGTACAGCACACGCGCGCCGCTTTTCGGCTGCGGCTGGGATTCGATCCCGCATCCTTGGACACAGAATTCGAGCGCCCTAACCACTGCACCACAGTGGCGGGTAAATAATGAAATGAATAGAAAAAAATTCCTTCTTTAGCAGCTGCTGCTCTACTCTTCTAGAACAGTCATAATTCTGTCAAGGTGCCTACGCCTGTCTATTGTATGCGGTAATTGTTCTATGAGCCAAATTACGCTACGGGTAAATTAGATATCCCATGTGTAAAATGCCCCTAAAGGGCACAATGAGGATAATCATGTCAAAATTTCTATGTTAGCGAAACTTCATAGTATGATATTTTTTGCCTCTGGTCTGGCTTTTCCGGTAGCAAAATACGTGTTTATTGATGATGTATTTATATTTGAAGTTGAACTCGGTTTTCTCCTATGTCGTCAGAAGTTAAAAAAGATTTTAAAAATTATGACGGAAATGTCAATACGAATGCCAACAAGCGTCGGGTGGTGTGGTCTAGCATCTGCCGCAGCGAAATCTATCGTTGGCCGGTGCCATGGCTTCGTTTCTATTGGTCACGGATCCTGTTCTCATGTTCGACAACGGCACTTTTGCGATGAACGTTTGATTGCACTGCAACGACGTTAGCCATGCAAAGTGTGGGATACGTTTTTGGGCTAAATTGGAGGGGTGGCATACCAGTGAAGCTACCGAATCGGCCGCTGACGCCGCCTAGCTGCCGTCACGAAGGATGAGTAGACTGCTAAGTAAGGACATTTTTGAACAGTAGCGACGGTATAACACGCTTTGCGGCTGAAGGTAAGAAAAGAACCCGTGACGTATTTCGCGAAATGTCTTCCTATTTCATCTCTGTGGAATTCCGAACGAAGATGACTATCGCGCAACGCAGCCCCGAGTATTTACAACTGCAATATGCTAACTAATAAGCATATCATGAGCGCCGCTGGTTGGCAGCACGCATAGACTCTAAAATACCGGTTATGTTATGATCTGCCAGGAAACAGTGTTTAGAGCGAGCATCAAGGCCATGGTGAGATGAAAACAAAAAAGAGAAAATTGAAAATTGAGATATTCTGAGATACATATCCGTGTGATCCGATGACTACCGAAGATGTAAGGCATCGGAGACGACTTCTAAATACCGCATGCGTATATCGCGAATATCTACCTTCCATTGCAGACCAAGATACTTTGTTAGCGAGTTGGTACTTATTCATTATTAATATAAACAGCGCGAACACGAAGACAAAGGACAAGATACAAGGGGTTGTTTTACGTGACTGTTTCGTTTTCTTCATGTTTGTTTTTCTGGGCCTTGGAGTAAAGGGCTTAGGTTTAGTTGTGAGTCAGTGCTTGTACTGTGGCTTTCTTGTATCTGGTCCCTTGTCTTCGTGTTCGCGCTGTATATATATTAATACTTCCATTGCAGGTTTCAACGCTTGATGAAAATAAGGTATCCGAAATATAAGTAATATAGTGCAAGTAGCTAAATTATCGGTCAACGCACTGAGGTAAGGCTCCGATGAGCTCCGGATGAAATCCTTTGAAATTTTGTTCGTTTTTCTTCAGCCCTATGTTATTTTTTCTAAAAATTGGCAGTGGGAGTTTAAGAGGCCATAAAATTTTCCACCCTACCATTAATTAGCGCCAAGGAATAATTTAGGAACAGCATGCGTGACAGCTAGTCCCGTTATCATCCGAATTCATTTTGAAAGAGAATTCGATATACCTATGCTGTGTAATTTTATACCGGATTTTTTAACGAAGGCATGAACGTCGCTAAGAAGAACTTGGCTGTCGACTGCTGCTAAACGCTTGTGAACCATGGTACATCTAATACGACACCACGCAGAAATGCAATGCTCGAAGCGCCGAAAATGAAGCGTTCACACTGAAACATGTAAATAACAAAACAAAGCTGGTCACCTGCGGCACGACCATGAGTAGAGTTTCTTTACATTTCAACGTTTACGTCGTGTTTTTACCACATTATTTGCGAAATAAAGTGAACTAGCATTCTGGAAACTAAAATCGCTTCGCAAATCATGCTTGTAACAGTAATTCACATTTTTTGGCGTGCAATATTCCTTGGAATGACTACGGCTCCCATCGCGTTCATGGCTCTTATGTATTAAATATGGTCTTTTGAGGATTAGGAGCTGGTTTTATGATACACGGTACCTTCAATTTAATTTCAGTGTCGCAATAATGAATACTCCAGTCTTTCAATTTCTTTTTTGCTTGCTTGGTTTTTAACAGCGTAGTTTATAAAATCGAGGACATATTGGAACTGTGCTATTGCAAGTTAAAACACTATTGATATTCGAGAGCTTAATGAAGTTCCGTGCTATATATAAAACAAGTTCCGCCTTAATGTGTGATCTTAGGATTTCAAAGGCAATATTAATGCAGAATTCGCACAAGTATAGTGCATAAGAATCCCACATGAAACAGATATACTGCCCGGTTTGCAGTGAAAGAAGTCGTGACAGGAATTTGTCGCAAACAAATGATCAAGGAAAAAGAAAATTCTCATTTTTTAGAATCCTGCATAGCTTTCTGACTTCGAAAACTTCGAAACTCACCAACCGTACACACGAAAAAGTTTGCATTCTTCGCTGTAACGCAGGCAATAAATAGCAATAAGTTGTAAGCAAATAGTGACAGACAAATGTTCTACATTTTCACGCCAAGACCAAAAAGTAATTATGAGTCTGTTTAGATTCGATAACCCCTAATGCTATCAAACATAAACCGTGTGTTCATGGGAAAAACATAGTTTTTAAAGGAGGCCAGTCAACTTGGAGATAAAACACAGCCATTTACATTTCGATACTATATTGATGTTCTAGTTTACGTCCCCCAAAAGCGCAGATTTACTCACAGACAGCGTCATGTTGAGGTTTGTAAAGGCAGTCAGAGTCAAAAAGGGACGACGCCATTCTGCAAGACGGAATGCGGCTTAAGTTACGCGAGCAAACTGTAATGACCTGATTCGTAGTTTTTGCGATGAGTAAAAGCAAAAAAAAATTTATTCAGGCTCGATTGAAGTAACATTCTTCTACGATAAAACGCCGGTCAATATTTGGGATAGCGTGAAGTGTCCAGAAGAAATACATGTTAACGCACCCAAACTGCATTGCAGTCAGCTCATATTTGAAGCGAAAGCTTCACCACCCTATAGGTAAAAAAGTAGCATATAATAATAATAATAATTTCACTTTCAAGTGACCCTGAAAGATACTGCGTCCTTCCTTTCTTATAAGCCACGTTAAAATTGAAGCTTATCATCACGCTACCTAAAGAGGGTGTTTTCGAGGCACTAAATTTGACGTTGAACCTGATTTATTTTATATAGGAAAGGAGAGGCGAGGTAACTGTCTCACGTGTTTTCTGTGGACACCGCAACCGCGCCGTAAGGGAAGGCAGGAAGGTGGGAGTGAAAGTGGAAAGAGAGAAAGAGGAGCCGTAGTAGAGGGCTACGGAGTAATTTCGACCACCTGGGGATCTTTAACGTGCGCTGACATCGCACTGCACACGGACGCCTCTTCGTTTCAAAAATTTGACGTTGAATTGACCTTTACCAAGTTAGACGTTGGGCGCAGTATAATTTTGGGTGGACACCACGCAATCGTGAACGCCCAAATTTGACGTTGAATTGACCTTGACCAAAGTAAGTGTGGGCGTTCAGGTTTGCGTGGTGTCCACCCAAAATTATACTGCGCCCAACGTCTAACTTGAACGGAGCCCTACGTTGTGCGATGTCAGCGGACGCTAAAGGCCCCCAGGTGGCCAAGATTACTCCTTGCCACTCCATCACGGGACTTCTTTCACTCTTTAGCTTTCCCTTCCACCTTATTTCCTTTCTGCATTGTAGCACTACAGCACTACTACTCGCATTCTCCCAAAAACTCAATGTCTGAAACAAATTTCTGGTGTCCACAGAAAGCATAAATATGCGGCGCATTTTCTTTCCTGACAACTAATTATGAAGTCGGAAACACATCCAACTCCGGCTGACCTGCTTTCGTTAGATTCGTATCCGACGTTATCACCAATCAAAGCATTGCTATAAGAAGACCATCTCCCTAAAGCGCATGGAATATGTGGTCTGGCAGCATATCCGGCTGATTAACACAGCAAAGTAAAGTGTAATAACTGAGACACAGAAAACAAACTCCTAATAAGGGAGTAATTACTCAGTGACATCCACCCAAGCACTGCCATACAGCTAAAAAGGAAAGCTATAAAAGTTTCTCTGAAACTTCGTAGTTAAAAAAACGAAAAATTCGTCCTGATCCGGGGATTGAACCCGGCACTACCGCCATTCTGGGGCAGTCGCTCTACCGACTGAGCTAACGAGGAATTTTTTTTCTGACATGCTTTTATTATACAGAAAGGGTTATGTACACAGACTATTTACAATTCCGTCAGCCATTGCTGAGATGCGCCACAGATGACACAACTTTTTAAAAGGCAGGCAAAAATAAGCACCGTGTCACCAGCGGAAACCAATCAGGTTGAAAGTCATTTTCATCATAAGTGTCCTTCAGTTGCAGCATCATTCTGCTAAAATGGAGTCTAGGTGGAACAACAGGTTCAGCGTTGCGATCCGACATGCGTGTCTTCCACAAGCTATGAAGTCCAATAAGGAAAAACATGTCATAAGGTTCGTAATCAGATTGTAAAACAGCAAGATACCGCACACTGTACGAATTTAGAACAAAGTCTTTCTTTAGAGTTCTTTGCAGCACATCCCAAAAAAATAATTGCGTCTTTGCAATGAATGAAACAGTGCTCAGTTGTTTCAGGCACATCACACAGACGGCAGTTTACAGAAGATACAAAAATATTTTTGCTATGAAGCCAGGTGTTAACAGGTAGAGCTTCGGAGCGTAATTTAAAGAAAAATGTTTTCGTGCAAGGAGAAATCTGCATTTTGCGCACCCTTTTTAACACATCATGACCTTTAAAACCAAAGTATAAAGAACGATACAGTGGTGGCGGAAAAAGCATTGCTATCAAATCCTTGTATAGTATCTTGCGCGAAACAGAATATAACTACTCATTCGAGAATCGTACTGTCAAAAATCTCACCGAAGCATAAACTTCCTGCATAAATCCTACTAACTGCGGGCGGGCAGTAAAATCTGAAGAAACCACTAAGTCGGGAAGCAGATTCATAAAATTAACATGTAGGAATGCTCTAATAATCAGATGTGAACAATCACGTAAAAAGAAGAAACGGGCAACTAACTGCCTTACATACAGATGCACTAAGCCGAGCCCCCCTGCACAAACAGGTCTGAATAGGTTGTCACGTCGAATCGGTTCAAAATTGGATGACCAATAAACGTCGCAAATATTCGGTGAACGCTGGATGTAATGCCTAGCACAGTGGAGGACCTGAAGCACATAATAAAGTTTTGTCGCCAAAAACATGTTGCAGGCCTGAGCCCGACCGAATATTGAAAGCCGATAGGAGACAAATGTATTAGCATAAGGCTGGACTACTGGAACGCGCTCTTTCCAGTAATGTGAACTTTACTTAAATGCTACTGTGGAACGCCTAGATATTTAGGGGGCACACATGACCATTCAACTCCTGCATATAGGGGTGGTGTTGAGCCCCACGAACCAAACCAAAGGCCGGAACTCTTGGAGTGATTCATCTGAGCACCAGAAACAGCGCCAAATTCTTCTATGCTGGATATAACTTTTTCTACGCTTGGTTTGTCAGTGCAGAAAAAAGCAAGATCATCCGCATATGCAAGCACTTTAACCTCATTTCCAAGGAGAGGGAAGCCATGGATACTACTGTTATGTAAAACACTGACAAAGTGGTTCCAAGTAAAAAGCAAAAAGCAGTGGAAACATCGGACAGCCTTGCTTCACAGAAGAGTTTATTGGTATGGAGCTTGATAGGTGGCCATTTACAATTAGGCGAGTCGAACAATTTCTATAGCAAAGTTGCATCCCCTTCAGTACTACAGAACCAATGTTCGCTCGTTCCAGAAGAGAAAACAGGAAAGAATGACGAACTCGATCAAATGCTTTTGCGAGGTCGATCTGAAGTAAAGCAACCTGATCATGAGAGCAGGAGCACGATTCGAAGATTGTGCGCACAATATGTAAATTACTTTGTATGGCTCGGCCCCTCAAGCCGCACGTCTGGTGAGGGCCAATGAGAACCGACATTGCGAACTGTAGGCGATTTGATAAAATTTTGGCGAAATTCTTGTAATCCACATTTGCCAGTGTGATTGGTCTATTGCCTTCCACTGAGCGTAATTTTTCTTCATGAGTACTTTTTGGAATTAGGACTGTGTGGCATTTTGTAAAAGCCTCGGGAAGGGTTTCTAGATCTAAACTTATCGCGAATACATCTAGCAGGATAGGAGCAAGAACAGTTTTAAACGCTTTGTAAGTTCAGAGGAAATGCCATCAGGACCAGGCGTTTTTGAGAGAGGTAATTGATAAATTGCCACTTCTACCTCTTGCTGCGTGAAAGAGCTACTAATTACAGAACAATCATCTTCAGATAAAGGGGTCATCAGGGATGTGAAGCGCGAGATGTCAGAATTTCTTACAGGAGGAGTGGCACTAAACAACATTGAGTAATAATCCACGAATGCGGACGTAACCTCATTCGTACTCGTAACCAATGTGCCATTACGCATTAATCCCGGAATCAGCTTTGCAGTCGCATGATGACGTCCATCAAGCAAAGCTTGCCGCGTCAGCGTTCGCAGTGCAAAGCACGCTTGACACGAGATCGAATTTAGGCACTCCTTTATCGTTCCGCATCATGCCTTTGTAACTCACTTTTGACACTTCCGTATATGATCCAGGGGATTCACATTCTAGCTCATACAGGTTAAAAGTTTTTGTTAAGTGTCTTCTCCTGATGTTTCCTGTAGAAAGATTTAATTGAGCCAAGTTCAATTGCTATCGCACGTACTTCCTGCTTGAACATTTCCCAAGCGGCGAACAATGGTAGATTTCTGGAAAAACATGAGGATGGCTAGCAGATCAGATGGTAGGGCGAGAGCGAATTGATCTATATCTCGAAGTAGGAACGGCGTTGGTCAAATATTTAGGGGAATCTCCCTAGGTGGAGTAGATTTCTAATAAGAGATTAATTACTCAGTGACATCCATTCAAGTGCTGTCATACGGCCATAAAGCTTTCTCAGAAACTTCTTAGTCAAAGAAAAATTCATCCCAAGCCAGCCGTCCTGCTGAGCTCAATCGGTAGAGCGACTGCTCCTGAAAAGTGGTGGTGCAAGGTTCGATCCCCGGATCAGGACAAATGTTTAACTATGAAGTTTCTGAGAAAGATAGCTTTAATTTGTAGCCATATTGCTACGCTTGGATGGATATCACTGAGTAATATTGCAGTTTTGCAGTGGTCTTTAGTTTTTCTTCTCTATTTTCTCCTCTTTCCGCACGAGGCAGCAGAGTTGGCTCAGCTACAGAGCCAGTATCAGGCCCCTGCATTTTCTTTTCCTTCAGGGTGGCTGCTCCTGGCCCTACGGGGCTGGGAATGGTAGGTCACAGCCGCTTAAGTCGAAGGGGGCTAGCCTGCCACAGAATTTGCATCTGTTGTAGGCCGTCGCTGAATCAGCCGCCGCTTCGATGGTGAACGACGGCTGTTGCGATGCGCGTCTTTCTCTCCTTCTCCTTTCTGTACGCACAAGGCAGCAGTAGTGTCTCAGCTACAGAGCCAGTAGCAGGCCTATGCCTTTTTTTTTTCTTATTCCTACAGTCGTAACAACAATTTTTCTTTTCCTTCCTTTTACAGTCGCAACAACCACACCTCTGCGAGGGGCGTGAGGTATATCGTATGCAGGAGCAATGCTAATGCTTTCACATTGCTCCAGCGCAGATTCTGCAGGGCTGTTGGAATTTTATTGCGTAAGCATTGTATGACTATGGAGATGGGTTTCGCATAGGTATGACTTTGTCGGCCTGTAAAAGAGGCACGAGTTGGTGCCTCTTAATGACGGTGCCAAAGCATAGAACGTCAAGAAAAGGTGTGCAAGGGCAAAATAGTTGATATGGTTGATGTGGTTGAATTCGGGAATTACTTAGAGCCAATAACTATAATTATTGGTTCGCCCCGATGGCGTGGCGGAGCGGTTCCGGCGCTCGACTACTGTTCCCAGGAAGGGGGATCGAATCCCGGCCTCGCGGCCGTTTTTCAGTGGAGGCAAAAAGCAAGGCGCCCGTGTGCTGTGCGAAGTAAGTGCGGTTAAAGAACCCCGATCGGCTGAAATTTCCGAAGTCCTCCACTACGGCATCTTTCATAGCCTGAATCTATTTGGCACGTTAAACCCCACAAACCAAACGAAATAACTGGTTTACAGAAAATGATACGAGCAATGTCTATCACACTTGTTCCGCGGACAGCTTACCGCGCCTTAAAGGAAGGAAGGGAGTTAGATAGAAGTGAAAGTGGAAAGAATGAAAGGGGTGCCGTAGTGGAGGGCTCCGCAGTAATTTCAACCGCCTTTAACGTGCACTTACATCGCACAGCACACATACGCCTCTTGGTTTCGCCTCCATCGGAACTTAGAGGTGCCAGTTAAGTGGTTCACAGGAAAGGAAAGGTCCGGTATCTGTCACTCGCGGAAGAGGAACGATTTTGTATATCGAAACATGAATGGTACAATCGGATAGAGCATCAAGGAAAGATCTGCAAGTGACAAAATGGTTTGTGAGGGTTAATTAGCTAATAATTAGAGACAGGTAAGGGCTTTATAGAAAAGGAAACGCCCAGTATCTATGACTCGCGGAATGCCGCTGGCGCATCTCGCGGACAACATAGCAACGGTTAGGCTTACGCATTTCTCCAGTGCAGATTCAGCAGTGTTCTCGGAAATGTTTTTAATCTACAGGTACTTCATATCTCCACAAGTATATAACATTGCCTGGCACAATTACAGACAGCCTTCCAGTTTACTGCCTGCCCTTTCCTTCCACCGCCACAGCTAGCCATATGGCTCCCCCCCCCCCCCCCCCTTCCACTTGTTTTCAAAAGCTCTTTACACCTTCGTGTCGTCTAGACTCAGCTGTCATATATTTGAGGTTCGCAGATGCCAGTAGAGTAGTCGCTGGCTGGAAACAGTCTTTCGGCTGTGTTTCCTTTGCATCCACAGACAGCCAACCGCGTCTGACCATGATTAATCGAACTTCACCTCCGTTAACTAGGCAATCTACACGAGTCTACCCTGGCTTAGCAACGCAACATAACAAGCATACCAAAACTTTTGCTCAGATAAACGGGCTTAACCGAGCTGTGCCGCAGCCATATTTTTTTTTATCCTTGGACACAACTGGCAGTCTCAAGCGCACTTATATTGCGAACATTTGGCTGCACAAATGAAGGAAACGTGGTGGGAGCCGCGTAAGGAGCATCCAATCCCCGCCGTCACTTTCACGTTTTTTTAGTTAGCTACATTTCTTAATCTAGGGAACATCATCTATGCTTGCATATTTCAACACTTTCTGTATCACAATAAAGAAAAAAATAACATGTCTAGCTCAAGTGGAAGACATTGAATATTTTTGACAGGTGGTTCGGCGAAATCTGTTCCCAACCAAAATTTATTAACCGACAAAATTAATATCGCGTATGGCCTCCTCGCAACACTTTCAATCCGTAGAATGTTTTATCTGAATGGTGTCAACGCCACAAATCCGACGCATACAGAGAAACGGGAATTTATATATGAACCTTTACTGTCGATATGTCATGTTGCAGGCTTCATTATTCACACCTACGGAGAAGTTAGTGTGTTCACTGAAATATTTATCACACAGTTCATCCCTCGTGGGGAAACCAAATTGAACCTATAGAGTTCGTGGCCATGGGCTGAGCATCGAAGCTTGCTGATTCCCAACTAATACGGAGAAAATGCTCGTTTAGGAACGAACGACCATGTAAAGCATAGTAACGTAGATAAATTTTAGAGGTAAAAAATACACGAGAAATCACGGACATCTATTTTGAACGATTGTGTAGATGTTGTGATTAGTGTACATGCTGATTGTTTTACTGCTTACAGAC
Source organism: Amblyomma maculatum (assembly GCF_055883805.1). NCBI lineage: Eukaryota > Metazoa > Arthropoda > Arachnida > Ixodida > Ixodidae > Amblyomma > Amblyomma maculatum. The sequence continues at coordinate 131,911,583 of NC_139345.1, forward strand.
TTCTATTTTAAAACTCCTTCGAGATTTCTCTGCGCGGTCTGATCAGCTAAGTTATAGTAAGACGAACAATGCGTGCAATAAATGCCTATTTGTTAACTGAGTCCTTAATGCAAAATAACTGATCACTTTTTCTGATCATATAATCTGTAATCAGTACAAAACTCATCGCGTATACGAAAACGTGAAACTTACATAGCCAAATATGCATCTTCCGGAACAGTAACATGCGTGCCCACAAACCAAAAACAGATTTACTATTTATATTTTACGACAACTTTCCTATGCATGTCGAAAGACGAGTGGAAAACACTGAAGCAACTGTACCTGGTTTCAGGCACGACGTATTCCCTCGGCTCTTTCCACCGTTCCCCGACGAAGGCTCCCACTTTCAGCAAGGTATCCAGTGGACTGGTCAAGCCACTCAATAGTGACTGCACCTGGAAACAGAGAAAATCATAGGCTGTGCAACTGACACTTAACACTGAGTCTCGGGAGCCACACATGGCCAATATAGTCTCGATTTGCTCCAGGTGAGGAATTTCTAGCAACAAATATGCTCCATGCGGCATTTAGGAACACCTTATATGAACAACATTTAAGAGCTAACCATAATAGTGGCTGTCACCAGAACCAGGACCGCAAATATCTTGCACGCACATCCATGACGGGATTGACTGTGGCCACTGCTTTTCTGTTCTATACTTCCTACATTATATCCTGCTGCAGCCACTGAAGATAATGTAAGGCTGCAGTATGGAACAATAAATAGCCCGTATACTTCCGAAATCCGGCCTCGATAAATAAGCGTTTATATCAATAATACATCGACACGATATCAATGCTGCTGAAGACAGTACAAATGGTGTTGTAAAAAGACGAACTCGTAAGGTATACCGGTAGTAAATAACCTAGCGCATAAAATATAATTGTTGGCTCATGGAGGACTCTTGCAGAAGACTCCATTTCAGGAAAAGGATTCTTTCAAAAATTACACGTTATATCAGTGCAATCAAGTACGTCTTGATATATTACGAACCTTGGAGAAAATCACCAGCACAGCCCGCGATAACATAGACATTAGACTAAAACCTTAAACAAAAAGTCCGAACTTCGAGTTCAAACACCGCGGTAAAGCATTGAAACAGCTAATCATAAATCATTACGTTATCAAATAATATCATATCCGGAAATTATTAGCAGAACACGCTCAACTTAAACTGCCGAAGCGAGGGAACATCTGTCAGTTCTTAAACTAGTTCTGAGGCCATCACCGCCCAGTGTACTTCCCGTAATGGTAAATTCATTGTCTTGCTGCATCACTTATCGGCGCGTACGCTGTAGAGCCACTGGTCCCTAACGTGACACGAAAGATGTCCGTACACGCTTTGTTCCATACGAATTCTTTTCAAATGACGTGATTCTCGAAGCATGGGTCTGAGAACTATTTTTCTCCACTAGTATGATGCTTTAAAAAACAAGATTGCAAGGCTAAGCTGGTGCATGTAAATGTGATGCGATGTGTTTAAAATTTGGACACTGGGAAGCCACCCCTGGTAAAAGGCAGATTACCAAAATAATTAAAAAGCAGATTATTGGTGCGAAATTCAGCTATTAGCTGATTGTTCGTCCCATCTTTCGTAGTGCTGCAAGCAGTTTGTACAACACCGAATACTCACCTCGAAAGTATTTCGGTAGTGTTAACCCATTATGAAAACACATAAAAGAGTAAATATTTCTTCAAGCATCTCAGGCTGTGTACAGAAGATGCAAACAGCGCAGGCGGACTCTGATACTAAGGCTTACACCGCCACATATATATGACTTCACCATTTGTCGCTGAATGCCATTCAAAACAAAATATATTCCGTTGGTCATGAAATAATTGGCTTTATGTTTGGCTTGAGATTCGACAGGTTCCCCCAAGGTGTTTCTGAAATTCAGTGAAAAAGATACGAGCTGTTAGAACAGGACGATTACCCACCTTGTTAGCGTAGCTGATCACATCATTGTGGAAGGACTGCCGCCGAGGAAACATTGTATACAGGTTTACTGTTTTCGCCTGAAAAAGATAAATGATTGTGCTGCCACTGCTGTGAAAAAATATTCATCTCGTGTACACTGAGCTGACAGGATTACAGAAAGGAACTGGCTGACGCCCGTGTCACCATATTTGTATATCTTAGGATACCACTGACATGGTGCCATGCGTCATGGAAAACTGCCGCATGAAAGGGAATTCTAAAGAAAAGGTTTGGAAATAGCGAACAAACTTGTTAAGACTTTTTTTCACAGGCGTACTTTCTTTTGCCTTGGCTTACTAGCTTGAATAACTTTTAGCTTGCACAGCTATCATTGCCGTTATTTAGCATGACTCTACGACGGAGTGCAGGGGGAAGTAGCCAACGTTTGTAGGTAGAGGGTGAACACAGAAAACCTTTCTTCTTGATGTCACTGTATATGATTAGTGTCGTTAGTCTCCACCATCAATTACATGTAAGCAAACATATAACTCAGCCGAAGCCAGTCCCTTAAACAAAGATGCTAACCACAATGTTACACTTCTCCTGTCACCTACGTCAGTGAGACAGTAACCCCTGCTTCCAACCACTGCCGTCGCGTCATGTTAGCCGCCTCAAGCAGTTTTACAATCCTCTTGTCGTCTCTTCCCCGTGAGTGGCCAGAATAGCGGCTTTTTCACGCCTGGACATTGTGAGGAAGACAAAGACCACAGAGAACCGCGGCATCTCTATCGACATAGCTGGTCCCCGGCATCCGTCTCTCGCGCCGAAGCTGCGACCTGCGGCTGGTAATTGCTCCCTGCTGTGACAGAAGTACTGGTAGCGTTAGCCGTCGGACCAAGTCATTAAATCTTCTTTCCACCATCCTGATTGTCTGAATGAAATACCTTAACGCCAGCATATCTAAGCGTCGCCGCTGAATCAGGGATGCATGCAGCCCACGTTTCTTTTCTGCACTTCTAGATGGAGGGATTCTGCCTCCCTTGATATGACTGCCGCCGTCATGCGTTTACCTCTTGTATCAGTAGCCCGATCAAGAGAATTCTGCCCTGTCAAATCACAGGGGCTCACACAACTTTCAACCTATCATGACAAGGTTTTTACCATTAGGAGCACTTGCGTTCTCTACCATCATGACTTCAGTCGTTATGTTTGGGAACGCAAGTGCCTTTTACTTTGTCAATTTGGGCAGTTTGGCGAAGGAGCTACGGCAAAACCAAGCGCACAAGAATTTCGCTACTTGAGGCATTAAACAATTAAAATCCCCTGCTGATGCATCCCGATTGTTGATTGAGCCTTCGTGTATTTGCTTGCCATACTATATTTGTAACGTTACATGGCATGATGTACGGAAGATGCAATGAATATACCGGCACAGTGAACAGGCCAAGAGCAAGAACTCGCAAAGAGCATAAAATGCAGGAGGGAAGCCGAAACACTTGCCTCAATTTGACGTCACTCGCATTATCCTTAGCAGCATCGATGGCTCCTATGCCGCAAAAATAATTTTCTAAGCAGGAAGAGAGAGAGAGAAAAAAAAACTTTTATTGCAAAAGAGTGTGATCATTGAGGCATGTCGAAAGGTGCCTCTGCTCTTTTCTGTCCCGTGTGCTTGTTGGTAGATTCGTTGGTATTGAAACACTGCCAGTGTTTAACTGAAAATTTTGGAGCTCATATGGCGTCAGTGTGGACAGCCATACCTCCAAGCCGGGCGTCTCCAGCAGCCGCCACTGCCCTTGCCCTCCTGGCTACACCGCAGCAGGGACGGAGGACAAACGCACCGCGCCTACCACAATCACTGCAGCAGTCTCCACCGCCCGGTCTCTTGTCTACCGCGGCGGTGACGCACGACTTGTGTGGCATTGAGGAGTTGAGGAGAGAAAGAGAAAGAAGTGTGTATGCATCCACGGAGCTGGAAAAGAGGTACTGCTCCTGAATTGCGCTTGTTCTAATCGCCTGCTTGCTTGCCTGCATGCTTGCTTGTGCGACCGCGCTGATGAAGAGGAAGCAGTATTGCAGAATTCTGAATAAATGCTTGTACTCCTGGGCTGTCGTTCGCTGTTCCTGTTGTTTGTTGTGGCCTGAGCTAGCGGAGCAGCATTGGTTTCTGGGAACAGAGCCCTGCCATTCCGTAGAGACTTCATAGTTTATTCTGTATATCTTAACGTTTAGCGCAAAAGGTTCCATCTTGACCAAAATTGATGGCAGCGTTCTCGGCGTTGGAGCTTTGAGCGAAATATTCTGAGTATACATCCAGCAGGGGGTAGCAGGCGAGTGACGTGGAGATGCGCTGGTTTATCGGCGAGAGTTTTAACGTCTTGATATGACATGAAATGACAGAGTCAGCAGGAGCTACTAATCAGATAGCATTCAAATAATTGAACCCTCCAGAACACTTTGCGCGCTACTCCGTGGCTACGCGCACCCATTCATACAGCTTGGCTGAAGCGGGCTTTAGGTGAAAGCCCGGTGATTTTTTACATAAGTTGTAGCTTACGGCTATGTCCCAATGCGTGCATACAGAACAGAAAAAAAAGGTTAAGGAATTATTGAATAAGCCAGTACAATAGGGGACGTTGGCTAACGAAAATCACAAGGACATACCCTAGGCCACTGCAATAACGCTGTTGAGTCGAAGTCTTCAGGTGAATTTAATTGTGCCGTGATCTGCATTACGAAAAAATACACTAAGGACGACACCACGTCGGTCTAAGTTCAGAGAACTGCCATTAAATGGCAATAATATTCGTTTCAATATCAGCAAGGGTTCGACAAGAAATTCCGCACCTCCCCGTTAGCTGGTTCTTACCAGGTACAACCGAACATCGGTTTTGTATTAGCCTAAACACTATATTATCCAGCACTTCAACAACCTAAGCGACAAATGCTTCATTCAGCGTGAAGCCTTCATACGCGACACGTTCAGAAGTGCATACCAGGAAACAGTTTCTTCGACACCGCTCACAGGAATGGAAAGTATTCGGCACATATCGATAGTAAGGCTTTCTCGTTTCGTGCACTCCTCACTGGAAACGTTGTTTTAATTTTTTTGTCGATATCTAGATCCAGATAAAGACGATACTTACCCTAGCCTTGAATATACGTCTCGTCCAGTTGTCAAAGTAGCCCATCTTGACCACATGGTCGATGAAGGTGCTCCGGATTTCTTCCGACATCACATCAGCCTATAGAAAGCAAGCCGCATGTATACACCAGGCGTCGCTATGTAGCTAAGGTTTTCAAAAATATAGTTTGCCCTAGCACGTGAAACCGATTCAGAGATGTTCACAGTTGCCTACGCTAATCTGTACTATGTTTTCATTCAATAACGTTAATTAGTGGAGACTAATTACCTATTTTATTATGAGAGAAAAACTCTCAATGCAAAAGTTGGGGAACTCGAAAAACGGCTGGGTACGTTGTTTCCACCAATTTATCGTTTACGTAAATTGATGTCTTTACCGAAAAGACACATGGCGCAGTGAAAAACTTCGTCACTGCGGCGTCACTCTTAAGCCTCGAGACGGATCCTAGATAACAAAATTTGATTTTGTGAGCTGTGCTCTCTACGATGAAGCTTGTTGTACGCAGTTGGCGACTGATATAAAGTAAAAGCTGGTAACATGACAGCATGTTTGAAGGCCTATACATAAGGCGGCATAAGTCGCAGCATGATAATAATGCCACAAACGCAGCCAGCCGTTTTAAAAAATCTACAACTATTGGGTTAAAACTTTTTTTCGGAAGGCAATAATTGAAAAAATAGCTCGTATTTGCCACTAGACATCCAATGAGTGCGAAGTTAAGTCCCAAGTAACGTCAATGCTATTCAGCAATATACACCAATTAGTAGACTCATACAACAGTTTAATTTTACGAAAATAGTTTGATCACAATAATAATACTAATACAATGTAATATATACTACATGAAAAATGTCTTCCTCTCAATATGCCATCAGCCCACTCCGGCACATTTGCAGGTAATGTCGTCCATCCAAAATAAATGCAGCCCTCATTGTCCTAACTTCCTCCTTCACGACTGATTACATCACAGCCATTCGGTCCCTTAGGAGATCGGCTGCTCGTCCAATGCATTCATCTGCGGCTCTTTTAAACTAATAATCTGCGTAGCACTCTATCGAGAGTCTTGTCACAGGAACCCCTCCGGCTACATTAGGTTGAATCCGACGCATTGCCTTGTTTCATATTCGCATCGGTATATATTAGCGCTAACGGATAGCTCTCCAGAGTTTTAATAAGCGTTGTTCAGGGTACCTTTCGGTGTTTAATGCATGATCACAGAGGAAAGAATTAGAGCATGCGCATGCGCCCAGAGCGCTTCGCTATTACAAGTCGACAGCTCCTCCGTTCCATCTAAGCATTCCTGCATGGGACGGTGAACATGTCCCATGCAGGATACTCCGTTCACATAAATAAAATGGAGAGCTGTACTACACACGTGAAACGCGAACAGGTCTCTAACCATGAGCTCTTGAAAGAGAGCAGTATGATTGATATTCTTCGCGTAGGCCACGATCAGCAAGCTGGGAAATAGGCGGTCGACGAGGCGCAGGCAGACGCGCCACTTGGGCGGTGGCGGGCGGACGACGACTCCGAGGGCCGCTGCTTCGTCGATCATCCGTCCCACACTGGGTGGGAGTAGTCTGCGCCGCACCGTCTTCGCGGCTGTGGCGAACAATGCCAACTCCCAGAAGGCCTCCTTGGCATCCAGAAACGGAGAGAGGAAGACGGTGACGTGGAAGCCCACGTACCGGTACACGTTCTCGCTGCTCGCAACACGCCGCGCACGAATGCGATGCTTAGATTGGGATAACGTCGCGGTAATAAAGTTTTAATCTGTAAGCGGCGTTCAATAGCATCTGTTTTCAGGAGTGGTTCGGCATTTGCGGACACTTTTATCTCCAATATAATGAACAGGGGTGTTTCTTATATATCAGTATAAATAAGGAGGTTTCCGCCGGAATGTTTTTTTTTTAAGAAAATTTTTTTTTTAATCTTGATGGTGTCACTAAATGAGCTGATATAATCGAGTGCTCAGTAATTTAGCGAAGCATGGCCGCAATGTATAGATCAGTTTCCACTTCTCCTTGGCGGCTAATTTTACTGGATGATAACAGTTGAGCACTGTTTATTATTCTTAGCTATAAGAATTAAAGTGTTTCTGCGGGACATCAACAAACAAGAAACAGCTAGAGACACTTAAAAGGACTAATAATGAGTGAGGGTGATGGCACCAATTTCTGGCAGAGTAACCGCTATTTTCCGAGCTCTGTTCTCAAATCCAGGAGATGTAGGCGTTTCCAGACAATTCAGTTCGCACTTACCAGCCTATGGAGCATGTGAAGCTCTCAACGCTTGAAACTGTTTTGTCTGTTCGGTTTATATCAATGTGAAAGCATTAAAAGATTATTTCGGCGAGGGCAAACCACCGACGCAAAATATAAAGCCAAAATTCGAAGCCAAGACTGCGCATGTAAACCTTACTGCGGTGAAGCAGTACGTCGTAACGACAATTTGGTGATTCGGAAAATTTGCGAAGGCAATACAGTGAAAAGGGAATTAGTCATGAGGACATTATTGCAAAGAAGCAGTGATAAGGAAACTAGCGACAAGAATAGTAGGGAGAAGGTAATTAGTTATAAGGAAATAAGTCATAATGATTTCAGTGATAATAAAATTAGTGGTAAGAAAATTAATGACAAGAAGGTAAATGGTAAGGAATTTAATGACAATGATGTTTCCGCATTTCTCTAAACCGGGTTACAGTAGCGATCTCAAAGTTGTTTGTTAAACGCCATGCCGGAGGAATATCAACAAACTTTCATTCACTGCCCCCCTCCCTGCCAATAATCCCTGTTAGAATATATTTACGGACGAGCAAGGTAGAAGAAGAGGGCAGTGGCACGGGCAGGAGCGCTCGCGCTTGTCCTGCTAACATATTCACTGAACGTCATCTCACGCTCATCCAACATCTTCTCTCTGTCCTTTGTGCTCCTGTTTTCATCGGCTTGCCGCTTCGTAACAATATCATCATCATTATCACACTAACTATCACCACTGCAGGACAAATACCTCTCCTGTATCTTTACAGTTAGGACGGTCATACTGCTGTGTGCTCTTATCACCGAAAACTTCCTCATCTCATTCGCCAATCTAATTTTCTGCCTCCCACTGGTGCGATTGTCTCCTCTTAAATCCGCTCTGTCACCGTCAGCGGTCATAAGTTATTTTGGTTTCGCGCTACGTGTCCTGCCCTGTCCATTTTATTCTGGCTAGAATGTGATTAGTGTTTGTTCAACAAATGCTCGCTGCATGTTTCCTATCCCTTGCAGTTACACGTAGAATTTTTCATTTTATAACCTTCCTGTCATATTCTACTTCAGTTCAGCAGTTTTCTTTAACCAGCACATTTCTGTCCCATAGGTAAGTACTGGTTAGATACTCTTCTGATGAGGAGTTTCTTTCTCTCTCGCCTTCTCTTGATGATATTGAAATGTTGCGTTGCGCCGCCCTGCGATGCACATCTTAACTCCCCCTCCGCTGAAATAAAGGCAACGAGTTCCAAACAACTTAATTGAATAGCCAGACTCGGAAGACGAAAACCTAGATACATTAAAATCACTGGAAATACCATGGTTGTGAAATGTCATAATTTTAGCCTGCGGGTCCAATTGCGAGTGTGCACCTTACCCTGTTGTCAGAGAGGTTTGCAGTGTTTCCCGTTTCTATCTTTACCGACGTGCCGCATCCCTATCTAGCACCAGTGCCTCATGAACGATACCATACGTGGTTGGAGGTCAATTTCTTCTTTTCCCGTATGCTTCAACTGTTTTATTTTTGTATGTACTAGAACTTTAAGGAATTGGGGTCCTTCTGGCGCGTAAAAACTAGCATCCGACTGAAACACTCTGAAAATTAGTGTTGTGGGCCAGCCTAACGGAGCTAATAAACAAAAGTGGGAACGCTAGAATAAATATACATGGCAACTCTGGACTAACGGCGGATGGTTTACTAAAGGTGACGATCATATTAATAAAAAAATGCACCCGCAGTGTGATCGTGAACCCTTAACATGAAACGTTTTCTGCTTCTCGTGCCTCATACTCCCGTGTTTAGTTTCTTGGCATCACCAACTTTGAAAAAAAAAACATCAATTGTTAGTTTTGCCTATCCTGTGTTCTTCTTTTGCTGCTATTTTAGGTGTCCTCATTGTGTTTTCGGTTATACAAACTAGCCCACACGAATACAACGATTAACATAACGTTGTCAGTTCAACCCTTTCATGACGAGAATACTTAATTTGTCCTCGGCAATAAAACGTGAACGTTGTACTTGTTCATTGCCCTTCGCCGTAGTTTTGTAGTGCTGTTTTTTCTTTATTTGTGGCGACTCCTTCCCGCTTTTTCGTTTTTTCTTACGGAAATGGGAAGCTGAACGATCAAATATTGTGCTTTATTTTGTAGCCTACGCACAACAAATATATTTATGTCCTTGAGTCGCCCCTAATTATCCATGAATTTGATTCCTCTCCTTTTCTTCGCGTGTCTTCGCGTGTGCCAAAAAGAAAAGAAAACCTGCTGCTGCTAAAAGATTTGTTCAGAACTTCAGGACTTCAACCTGGTCACAAAGGTTCTCCCGCCAAGGGCACTATCACTGCGGATTTGGAGTTTAATTATAGTCCTCAGTGAAAACAATGTTGGTAGTCTGAGTGCTTGTGGCGTTGGTATAAATATTCTCTTGTTCAAGAAGGATTTTTATTTCAAGATTATTACCCTATAAGCGCCGTGTTTAACGCACTTACGCTTTTGTCAATAGGAGCGTCTTGATCGTGTTAAGAAGTCCCTCGTTTTTCAGAAGTAGAGGCTTGTTGGTGTTGATGAAGCCCTCGGATCCCTTTATTGCTTGTAACATCTTGAACGAACGAATGCAGAAAATAACACGGACAAATGATATTGAGTTGGGCTTCCTTAAAGAGCGTAGATATATTGTATTTGAATTAAAAAATCAGTGACCGAACAGGTGCCGATCGTTATGAAAGGGAAAAGGCAGTGACGTCAATGCTAGGATTCATGTCCGGAAGAAAATTGTTAAGAGACCTCCACGGTTCAATTGGGTGCCTTTTTTAAGGTGCTATACGATTTAACAGGGTGCGCAGATGATCAAGGTTAGTCTCTGACCAATCGTTGCTTTTCAGTATCTCACTACGTTTTACCGGGTATGAATGCAAATCTCCTGATGAGCACATTTGCCTTCATTCCTCGTAAATTTTCAGTGCGTTTGCTGAGCCACACGTTAATACTGTGCAATGCCTGACAATTCGACTTGATTTTCTGCTTGTCTTTATGCGGCACATATGAAACACAAGGAACATACTTCAGTGCTTGCTATGGTAGGCCATTCATGAAGCGCTATGCCTGCTTAAGTCATGTCGCAAGGCGGAACCAACAATTCGTTTTACTAGGTACAAAAGTATCAGCAGACGTTTTTTCATGTAGCTTTTGGAAAAAGCCACCATTCAAAAAAATTACTAAATTCGTTCCCAATATTTGCTGAAACTGCATATAGATGTGCGTATTTTCTTATATTTGAACTGTTACCTTTCCCGAAGAAGGGTACATTTCCTCCTGAAAACTCTACGACCTGCTTGCACTTGATCGTGGTCCTCAGGGACACCATAACAGTGAGGGGCAGCTCTGTATGCAACCTTTTATGTTTAAGCTCAATCAACTTGTTTCTTGTGCGAGTAATATTTCTGCATGAAATTGGTGTTTAGCAACACTTGAAAAGCGACCAAGAGGCAACTGAGAGCCAAAAACGGCGTTCCCGATTGCCAAAGCTGGCATGCGTGCATTGTTCGTCCATATTCCCGGAAGCTTATTTCCACGTAAGAAAGGCGGAGGCTTCTTTCACTGTGTTATTTTAAAACGACCTCCACAATTCAGTCCTTTAATATTAAAATCTCATAAGACCCCTAATAATATTTGAGTGTAAACTGATATCTGTGACAACAAAAAACGTTTAAACAAATACGTTTCTCTCTCGCAAACTGATAAGGATCCACAAGGAGGTGAATCCGTATATACTGAGGACTGCAGTTATACTCTCAAGAAGCGTCTTTCTGCATATCGATCACAGCAATGAGCGTTAACATGGATGTTGCTTTACCTTAGTCGATTTTTTTTTCATACCCTCAGTCAGTTGAAATCAGCTATCACGTCGAGCTTTACTGTTTATAAGCAGCACCCATTCCTTGCTGCGGGTTCTACAGGGTAGACGACTCACTTCAGAATCGTACCGTTTCTGTATTTTTGCTGACACTAAAGAGCACTTGTTTTAGAGCGCTGCTATTAACATGTGTGTCACGTCGTTTTTATTTTACTTCTCCAATGATTAAACGTCATATTTTTGTTAAACAAATAGTGGGATGGCACTTAGCTTCATTTAAGAGCTTAATGTTGAAGGGCTCTCCTCCTTCTCTTCGTCCTCTATCTTGCGTAGTTGTGCATTCTTTATAATTTCATTACATTCTTAGCGTGGAAATTATGTCAACGTGAGAACCTATTGCGAAGTCTGTACCGGGGAAATTGTATTGACGTCTGAACCTATTGCGACGTCTCGCTGACACGCTTAATGGAATCTGGCGGCATCTCGCTGACACAACTCGTAAACAGATCTCGCGAAATATCGCGGACTCATGTCGCAGATGCGAGATATTCCCCTTAAGCCTTGAAAGCCTTTCACCTTAAAATACTACTGGATAATTTTTTTGAAACAGCCCTTTACATCACGTAGAAGAAACCTCTCTCTCAGAGTGCAATTACGGGCTCAAGAATAGCGACTTGCTCCCATGGTTTCAGGCTGTAATTGGTCATCCTTTCCTGTGTAGGTTTGTCTTGCTGCGATACCTGTAAACATAAATATGTGCTCTTTAAGATCGTTTGCTCTTTGTACTTCACCAGTTACTGTTTTCTGGCAAAGCCCGTAACTGCTTCAGAAGTTGTTTTGCCTCTCCGTCTAGCAGTGCAGAGGGGTGCGCATAATATATTTCCAAACCAAATCAGCACGAGCTGTTTAACCGAAACTCGGATCGAATAGGAATATATAAGTTTAAAAACGAATCGGATATGAATCAGATACGCTACAGAGTAGGGGCAAAACGAATATGCAACACGCACAGGCCAGCAGCTCTTTATTGCATAGAAAACAAAATGCGTAGAAGTATGCACCAACCTCAACAACGTTACACATCGCAAAATCACCCAGAACCACCGCAAGAACCAACCGCCAGCAAGAGAACATTTGCAACCATACTTAAAATGACTCCAGCCTTTTTCAGGACTCTTCTGCTGGTGCCGTTAGATACACGGGCTTTCGTATAAGGTTATTTTTAATCGAATATGTTTACAAGTCAGTACAACTTGTTAGCAAGTATTCAAAAAAATATGCAAAACTGCGAAACGCTAACGGCGTCGCTTCGTTACGGCACCATCCTTTTACAGCTTCAGGTACAGCAGTTAAAAACCTGAACCATGATCTCTGCTACGTAGTCGGGACACAAAATTGGCATACTAACTTAGTCTTACAACACAGAGGAAAAGTAGTTTTTGGTGTTAATGGCATAAGTAAATAAATTAGCGCCACACCCCAGGTAATAAAATGCAATAACGCAATGTATGTATCATGGCCTCCGAGGTCACGATACCAGCAAATGCTGCTTGGTCTGGCTCACACGTACGGGAGGCTTGATAATACATCAGTTGTTCTGAGCGACGTTTGCTTCTTCAGGCAGCTCACGTTCGAGGCTTCCCTAATGCCGACCGTTTACTTGAGTGTTTAGCAGCTGATGGCGGCATTTGCAGTGTCTACAATACAGTGATTGGTATATGGCTCATGGGGTTTAACGTCCCAATACAACTCACGGTATGAGAGATGGAGTAGTGTAGGGCTCTGAAAATTTTGATCGCCACGGGTTTTTTAACGTGCACGAACATCGCACAGTGCACATGCACCTAGCTTTCCGTCCCATTCAAAAAGCAAGCACTGCGGTCGAGAGTCGATCGCGCATCCTTGGGCACTGTAGTCGAGCTCGCTAACCACTGCGCCACCACGGCGTCGCGCAGTATGGTGAAATATTGTAACCGTAGCCAATATATGCGATATTATCGCTCTATCTATTTCAGCATTTTACACAGCGAATATTTTGACTTATGCAGATCTGTCCACACCTCATAATGATATCGAAAACAATGCACTCGGAGCATGCAACAAATTCCTTTTCACGCTCCTTACTCACTAAGATTGCTAGGAAGCCTCGCGTCACCATGCACAAAACTTCTAACGTATGCCTTAAGATCTATGACTTCGAACCTATCACCATGCATATAGCTTCGAAGCTGTGCTTTGAAAATAACCATTTCAAACTCTGCCGTAATTATTTTTTTATATTTGCAAAGCACGTACGAATTGAGACTGAAGCTTCTTATGTACAGTTTGCTCTTCGTGCCTTTACCAAGAGTGTCTTTGTCTTTAATATCAACGTTTTCGCCAATTCAATAACAATTCCGACAGGGTAGCCAGAACTTCCTCGATGCCTAAATTATGTTCTCCAGATTTACTTTGCCTTGTGAGGTACAATTTCGAGAGAGCTGCTCGAAGGCATTAAAGCTTCATCTTAGCAGTTTTTCGTTTTCATATCATATCATGCTCTCCCAGCAAGCCGAGGGTGCTACTTTTCAGGATACGCGTGTCTCACGCATATTTTTCCCACCTCTCTGGTGTCACAGGTGTCTGTATAGTAAAGGGAGTTTACTTTTAAATCAATATTGCGTTCGCGTTCTCTCCTCAGCCTTTGATTTTCCTTTCCTAGTTCAATACACCAGATCGCTCGAACCTACAGCGATAAATAAAAACCTTGTTTTCACAATTTCAGTTCGCGCCAGCTTTTTCAGTCAAGTTTTCGGAGAGTGAAGCAGACGTTTTCTATTACAGTGGATGACAGTGAACGTCATTTACAAAAGACGTCACGGCATGTGCTATGTTTCGGTTCCTTTTTCTATCAGATTACAGGCCCGTTCGATTCATCTAAACTTTCTGCACCAGTTCCGCAAAAATCTCTGACGGTGCCACGAGCGTGCAGCGCCAGTTCCAGGAGTTCAGGTGCAGTGTCGGCACCGGCTGCTTTCTAAACAAATGGTAGAGTGTAGGCTGGGCCGTCTGCTATTCTTGACGCCGCCAAGAAGCTGTGGTCGGTTGTGTGCCACTCGAGCAAGCCGAAGCCAACGTCCCAGTTAACTTGATGAATTTTCAAATAGCGCATGACAACGAAGTTTTGGATTATCCAGCCCGGATGCTTTTGGCCTGTGCGAATTACCATAAATGGCGAAAGAACCCGAGTTAACTATTTCACTTGTCAACAAGAACACGATCGAGTTCACTAAGGAAACGGCTGCGCGTCTAAAAAGGTTTAAACACAAGTAAACAGTTATGACAAGCGCATTTCGATCGCCGGCTGCTGCAAAAGGTGCATATATGCTTTTCCACAACAAATACTAATGACGATGAGCTATTTGAAAATCTTCATGTTCGAGATAATTAGCGCCGTTGATCTGAGCGGCATATATACATGGTCTATATGATTCATTCATTCATGAATTCGATGCGCAAGTAAATATAGAAGCCGACCGCATTCATGTGGTCAGCTAAGTGCGAAATATATCGCCACTCGCATCAACCGCCGCTAAGGTGCCTAATAAAATAAATTTTCATATAACGCGTCGCAGTAAAGCGTAGACACGAACCAGTCTCGGTCCATATGTGCACCATGTGGCAGCTGGTACGAAGGAAACACAACTTACCACAATTCAAGTCAGTATGCATCAACGCATGCCTGTTCTTACTTGTTAGACATGGTTTGATGTACGCGCCGTCTTTTGGACAACACTGGCACCACCCTCAGTAACAGCTGCTTCACTGTTTATCACTAAACGGAAGCAATCGTCACGCCTGTCATCTGCTTTCATGCGGCGGCTGCAGCTGCACCATTTCGGCACTGACCGCTGAGGAGATGCACAGTTTTGCTGAAGTTTTTCTGAACTCTACCTGCACGACGTCTGCACTTTTCGAAACGAACGGCGTCGTGCAGAGGGTGTCATGTTGGATCGCTGAAACGAATGGTGAAATGCTGCACCTAATGAACCAGTTCACGTAGTGCAGGTGAATCGAACGGACCTTACATTTTTTAGTACTTCCTGTGGGGGTGACGTCTGTTGGCGACAAAACAATTAACTTAGAAATCAAAGCTTGTTGATTGCAGTCGTTTTTTTTTTTTCGACATACTAAACATGTGTTAGTTTCAGCTGTGTAATATACATTGCCCTGCTAGCACCATCCTGCGAAATATATTGTGGGAAACAAGCGTGCTGCTCCCTGCTTGTATTCTCTCCGCGCTGTTTAGCGCACGTAAAAGGACTTCAAGAGCCGCGAATTTACCAACGAGATTTGAGCGGAGACAGCCAACGTGAACAGTAGACATTTTAACTGTCATAGCGCAATGTATGGGAATGTTTGACCACAATCACACCTTCGCACACTTATAGCACACCAAATCACCCAAACATTTTAGTCCTAATTCTATCCTAGGTTCTCCGGCAGATTTACATGCGTGATCTTTGGCAAAATCTTACTACGAGTAAATAAAATCTATCAATCGCAAGTATCGACAAAAGCGGGAGTCAGAGCCTGCTTTGAGTTATAGAATATGTTCTCTTTCCAAACGAAAATAACCGATTGTATTGTCCCATAAAGGTCAAATTCATAGTTCAGCAACCGCATAGAAGCAATGAGCAGAAATAGAAGTAAACGAGCGTTTCTCTTACAATGTTGACTTTGGTAATTTCTAACAACGCTTACGTTGGCCAGAGGCATGGTGATTAGGGCAATAGCGTCACAGAGCTGCTTCGCCTGCTGCTCAGCAGGTGCCACGCCTTGCAGGTAGACGCACGCCAAGTCCGAGAGGGACACTAGACGGTCGGAGGTAATGGCGTCTTCCCGACTTATCAGCGTGTCCCCGTCGTCCAACTGATGGGCGCAAAAGCAACCAAGAAAGCCTTGAGAGGTGTAACGGCCCCCTAAACTGCGCCTTAATATAAGCTCCACTATCGGAGCGTTAAAGAATTCCAGGAAGCTTAAAAAGCGAAGCAACACCATCATATCTGAGCGTCCATTCTGCGAAGTGTGGTGTCTAGAACTACGACAGACAAAATGACTTAAATAGTTTTTAAACTTAATCGTGCGTAAACCAATTATTTTAACTCATTGACACTGGTATAGCTGAAGAACACAGCAGGCTCACGGTAGCAATTAGTTCTCCAGAGCAGGCTATAGAAGTTCGAAGGGAGCACTACCCCTTCAAAGGGACAGTTTTGTCAAATCGTGCTTCTCTAAGTGCATATCTTAGCCAGCTCAAGAAAGGCTGCTCTCACTTATTTGATTGTTTCGCTATATGGCAGTCTGCTCCTTAATTGAAAACTCGAATCATTCTCAATGTTCTGTCGCTTTTGGAAAGACTCCTTGCGGCAACAAGTCACACTAAACATTGTACGTGGTGGGAAACAAGGGGGCTTATTCTAAACTAACAATAAGATACTACCGTGGAAAGTCGAGCTAGTTGGTCAGACGACATGATGCACCACGCAGCAGAGTAGGCGACGACACACAGGATAGGCACACAATACACACATACACATAAACAATCAGTTAATTATTTGTCAGTGTAGCATTGTCCTTGTTTATGTGTATATATGTATTGTGCGCCTCTCCTGTGTGTCGTCGCCTACTCTGCTGCGTGGTGCATCATGTTTTCTAACAATAAAACACATTGGCATTTAGTATACACGGCTCGAAGTATTAAATTTCTGTCCAGTAAGTCGCAATGAATTTGATTAGTTTTAACAACGTTCTGAACCGATCAAAGTATCAATTTTCGCAGCGATTTCAAAGCTGCTATCATAACAACCTGGATAATCAAGGTATTCAACTTTTCTCGCGTAATAACAAATCGGCCATGACACGTCGGCAAGCTGTATTGCTTCAAGCAGATGTAATGCCGTCCATAAATGAACAGTCGGCACTAGGCACCTTAATTATTCCAGTAGAATACAGACTCAACACACGGGGGATTTCCGAGCGTTTAGTTACAGAGAGTTTGTACAAAAGTAGTAACCAAATTTTCCAATTCAACCGATCCACTATGGCTCGCCCTAAGCGCTAAACATTATTTAAACGAACTAGCAGAGTATAGTGGCGTTCCTTTTGCTGCTTTGTTAATGCCGTCACCGGCGACCTTTTTGCTATATAAGGTAATTAAATTTGACCATCATCAATTTCCTTAAATATATTTACCAAAAGCGTCATTTCGGGCCTGCAGTAGTATTACGAGGTATTTAATGTCTGGTTCTTAATAGTGAACAGCTTGTACGCATACGCGAAGAATAAATAAGGAGCCCTTTTAAGCAATTATGCGTTTTTATTTGGTCTTAAGAAGTTAACTTTCATTATTTACAATGACCGATAATAACATAACATCAAGTATTGTCCATGTGAGGTACTTCTAATAAGGTCCTCTAGTACTAGATACGTTCGGACCGATCTGAGCCGCGCTCACACGGGAGAAATTTTACTACTCCGGAGTTGAGACCAGAAAGGTCTGATCATCGCTTCACTGCCTGACCGCAAGTATGCGGGTGTAGCCCATGACATCGTAGGCGTCCAGCGATACGGAGATAAGAGGTGCCAGGTCCAGCTTGTACTGAACGCTGCCGGCAGCCCGCAGTGCCACTTCACTGGAAGCCTTGTCTACGCCCTGCAAATCCACGCCCAGCGACACCAGCACTTCACGAAGCTGCTCGTTGCTGGCCGAACCTGGAACAGAGAAGAATGAGACAAAATGAGCGTGGTTAAGGAGTCTGAGTGGGAAAAGGGTGATCACTCCATGCCGTGCGACATCTTCAAAGCATCTACGTAACCATTTTAGAAGCCTGCCAGGGATTTAAACGGCACGGCCTGCTAAAATTGTTGTTTTTCTCAGGAAGTGATTAAAATTCACGTCCTCATAAATACATGCAATGACGTATACCCCAAGGTTCATGACCTGCACAAGCAGCCAGCTGGGAAACATTATTACAGATATCGAGGTTAAGCCAAAGGGCAAGAGGCAACCGGAGTCTGGGATCAGTAATGTGAAGGAGTGTGAGAAACAACCCGAGTTCGAAAGATCACTCGCACTCGGCTTTTTTATTTCACAGTTTATATCTTTATGGCAAGCCAAAAGCCCATCCAGAAAAAGTCTTTTTTTTTTTTTTGCTATTGCAGCCTTGCAGAAAAGGATGTGCTGAGAATGTATTTTAAATGTACCGTATTTATTTCATATCTATTTTGTATTAGTTTGTCTGTATACTTAAAATGAATACATTATACTGCATACGTTTTCATATGTCTTAAAAAGAATTCCTCGCTCGATTAGTGTATTTCTAACATATTAAAATCGCGGTCTTAAGGTTTTAAAGTTCGGCTTGTTACTCAGGGATGACAGGTGTTCCAACAATAAACTGACAATACACTTTGAAAATATTACTAAAATACTCGTGACATGTTTTTTATGCTGGCAGAAAGTATATTTCTAGAATGCTTCGAATACACTCAAAATGCACCAGAAATAGCATGGGTTTTTTTTTTTTTTTTCAAAAAGGAAAACAAAATGCCGTTGATTTAGCCATGGTTGAATCTAGTGTGAAGCGACAGCACTGACAGAGGCGCGTAGCGCCCTCTATATATACTCGCGATTCACTTCAGCAATCATGTGTCTCGTCACGCAGCTGCTCACGCGTTAAGCTACCTCCCACGTCAGTTGACGTTTGACATTTGACTTGACCTTTGAATTTTGGTCTTTGACCTTGACTTTGTCTTGGGCATTCACTTTGATCGTTGCTGGAAGATAACTGCCCAAAGTGGTTGAGCCTTGAATTCCAACTTGACCTCGCAGCTGTTTGAAGGTCATCGGAAACCCACGTCGACAATAGCTTTGCCTTGCTTACTGAAGTCTAAATATACACAATGCACCATAAATGCACCTATCAATGCTGTTAGAAAACAAAATACCACGAAGAATTTTTAATGCTAGCTAACAAGGAAAAGACAAGGCTAATGTCCAAATAAGCTAGCTTTGTCTCCGTTTGCACGTCCCTCGCTATCGAGCTTTGCCAAGTTTACGCGACTTGGCATTGCATACATAATCAGGCGAAAGTAGATTGCTAACGATGAATCATCAGTCTGTGTGCGCGCGTGTCTAAACTTAATGGCACATAACGGGAGAAATAGGCATCGTGTAGCAATAGACTTCATCCCTGGCGGATTCCAAAGTGGCGTTAGCTATGAAATTTATGCATCGGATATTTTTTCCTCAACCGTTTTTAGCGCCGCGATCCGAAGGCTGCCAAGCGATTACTCGTTTACCTTAGCATGTAACTGTTAGTCAAGGTAGACGCTCCTTGAGGCAGATATTAGGGCTGAAGGAATAAGTGCAAATTTTAAGAATACATTTTGGATATCGAGCAAGGCGAAATGCACTCCAAAGGACTTAATCTTATATTTACAAAAGTACATTTTGAACAGATCCCCAGTATGCTAAAAACACGAGCATTTTTCACGCATTCCAAGTACGCTCGAAGCGTACTTTCAGGTCTAGCATTTTCGACAGATTTTAAAAGTGCATTCTGAATATCGATCAAGACTTGAAATGAGCTTCAGATGAATTTTATATTTATGAAACTACATATTTAATACATTCCCAACACACTAAAAGCAAATATTTATCTTTCAAGTATTCAAAGTTTGCTTGAAGCGTACTTTCGTATGTGCTACCTTTTACATATTTAAATATATATTTCGAATATTGACTAAAAATTCTAACAAACATAATTTAATATATTTTGAGCGCGTTTCTTAATACATTTTGCATTTAAATTCTTTTCGAATATACCGCAGTAGATTTCAAACTTATTACTTTTTACTACATGCAAAATTACTTCGCCTTGAAAAAAGATGGAGTGCATTGCTGCATATGTGTATTTAATTACAATCTTCAACTTGAGGTAAAATAAATGCAAGTAAAATACGGAGGTAACCAAAATTGCTAATTTGATAACATGGGGCGTACCTACGACACGTGGGCAAGCACGGTATGTGCTTAATCTCCGTTGTCACAAATAGAATTTTACAATAAAGAAATGTAATGACTCTGCCCTATTTTTATCACTTAAGCGCCATACCAAATAGATGGCAATATTTCGAAAAAACTAAAACGAGTCTACGAGTGGTCATGGTGTGCGATCATTGTATGTACCGTTTCGTAGAAAGCGAAGACAGAATGAAGATTCCTAGGCATCGTGTGAGCGTTCCGAGGGTGTCATCAGGATATTTTCAAAAAAGACAGAACGAACATAATGTTCTGATGGAGGAGAAACAAAGTGGCGTCCGTGTGCTGTGCGATGTACGCGCACGTAAAGATCCCCAGGTGATCTAAATTACTCTGTAGCCCTCCAGTTTGGAGTAATCTCCACTTTCCACTCCATCTTTCTCTCGTTTCTTACGGTGCGGTTCAGGTGTCCACAAAGAAAATGTGACAGATACTTCGCCATTCTCTTCCTATGAACCATTATTATTATTATTATTATTATTATTATTATTATTATTATTATTATTATTATTATTATTATTATTATTATTATTATTATTATTATTATTATTATTATTATTATTATTATTATTAATAATAAAATATTGTTCTGAGAAACATAGACTCGATGGCGTCCTCTCACCTTTTTTGTTACACGCCTCCCACACCGTGTACAATGGTGACAGGTTCGGGTCTTTATTACCTGCGCAGGATCACAGACAACAACGGTTACACCGTAGCTTGTCGGATGCATCAAGCTTTATGAAGAGAGTAGAGCTGAATATGATGAACGCCGTTTCTCCAGCGTTTCCTGTTATAAGGTGCAAGAAGAGACTAAATTAAAAGCAAGGGAGGAAATAACTGACCCTTTGAGTAAGAATGCGTAAAGCAGGTACACATCACCTATACTCTAAATTCCCATTGATTAACTCTTCCGAGACCAAAAGAAAACCTTATAGTGGCAGTGCGCTGCACGTTCCACGAACGGCAGAAGGGAAATATGAAAAGCCGTGCGGCGAGGTATCATCGGTCAGAAAATGTGGGAAAGGAGAACCTTTTAGTGCTTGTTATTGTTAGCAGTCAACTTGTAATATTTTATAAGTTCATATATTTGTCCCTCACAGCAAAGGCACATTTGCCAAATAGCTCTTTACCAGTTGCAAGTTTTCTGTCCAATGTATAAATGACAACCATGAAAAGCTTGGAATTTCTATTATTGAGAAGAAGAGGTAAAGAACCCCGAAAACTACCTAATTTTGTTGCACGAATTTCAACACCAAGCAGAGAAAAATGACCAGCGTATGAGTCGCAGTGCTATTCCATTTACAGATTAGAGTAATAGTGATGAGAGGTTTCCGGAATGAAAAATATTTTTCCGACATGCAACTGACATACACACTTTCTATTTTCCTAAAATTAACATTTATTGGTGGTTTTGGATGCAAGCTGCAATCATAACGCCCGGCTATGCCACCCGAGAAGGGCTCCTGACAACTGAGAGTACACCCGCGAACACAAAATGAATAATCAAATACAACAGGAACACAATTACCTCTTTTTAAAATATAAAATGATTAATGTAGCACCCCATTGTAAAAGAGAGAGTTTAGACTGTTAGAGACAAACATGCGTTAAGTTTTGTTTTTTAATTTCTGACCATGGCACGAAAATATTACCATCGGCAAAATATCTAATTTAAGGGTCGATGCAAAATGGTCCCTTAGGTTAACAGAGATGATTCCAAGTGAAAGCAAAGTTTTCAGGGTACAACGGAGAGTCATTTTGAGAAGAAAATGAATTTTATTCGGTGATCTAGACTGTATATCACTGAATATGCAGGATGATGTCTCGCAGTATGAACGCGGGGCAGGGTGCTCCTATCTATACACATAAATATTCAAATGCAATCAAGAAATTAACAAAAGTAGTTCACGGAGAAAGGAGTAACAATTTAGCATCAACATAAATAATTAAGGAAAGCAAGACAAGATTAACACCCGTTATAAATTATGAGTGATAGAATACCGGCAAGAGCAAATAATGTGAATCTACTTTCCGTTTGAAAAGATCTAAAGATGTCCAAAGTTAACCGTCAGCCGGAAGCTGGTTCCAAACTAAAAATTGCAGAAAAATGGATTGGTTTTTATGTCATAATTCGTACGCACTCGCAAGAGCAACTGTTATTGTTGAAATTTCTTCTTGATTTGTTGCTACTGAGCCCGCAGGTATCCAACAACTTCATTTAAACAAATATTCTTGACCTCTTTAAAAACTTCACCAGAGAGCAAATTTGCCAAATTCGATGGCCCTGAACTGGAAAGGTGACAGTGCATTGCTAGTGTGGGTATGGTATGGACGGCTTGATTTTGCAAATGCTTAAAGCAGCTAGGTGAGTTCAAGAATTGTTTTTACGTCAAGATATTCCATGCTTTAAGTGACTATGAAGGAATAATAGAGGGAAGATAATGATAATTGAGATGAATGAAGCTGCGCTTTAATCAGTATACGAATCTCATACGTTTAGGCCAGTTATACGTTTTCTGAACTTAAAATGGGAATAAAGAAGAACCCTAAAAACCTGATGAATTCTGGCGCTGCATAGTCACTCGCAAACACAAACACACACAAGAGATTATAGCAGGACGTTCACACCGGTGAAGCGCCTACTACAAACTAGCTATTACTTGTGGTATGAAGAAGGAAAAGGTTGAAAGGATACCACTCAACATGACCCAAGGGGTACACAATGTATAGCCAGGTTCATGGAAACCAAAATGCCGGCTAGGGTAAAAGACGCTTTGGAAAGAGAGATTATTGAAGCATTCAAGATTATTTCGGGTCAAGAAGGGGAATGCGTGAGTGTTCAGTCTGTGGCACTCAGCAAGAAGAAATTGGTACTGCTCCGTTTGTACAATAGGACAAGAAGATAAGTGCCATTTGCCATTATTTTCGTTTCATTTGTGCCTACGGAATTTTTTCTTTTCATTTTTTCCTGAATTATCTCAGTCTTCTTTGTCTTATTGTACCCACAATGGTTTTTTTGTCATGTTTCCTTCTTCTTCAAACCAAACATTATATCCAATTGGTAGTGTGCGCGTCACCGGTGTGCACATCTCGCTAAAATCCCTTGTGTGTATCTGTGTTTGTGAGACTATGCAGTGGCAGGTTTCATCAGGTTCATCTAACCAACAAGCGCCACGCAAGTACTGCTGACCCCTGAAAAGAGCACATTGCTTAACCGCAAATATGTGATATTTCCACGTATCATATATTTGCAATTGCAATAATTGCAATATTTTGTGGCTTCTGAAGCCGGGGGCTTGCGAGAAAAGGGTGATCATAGCTGGCGAAGGGATTGATTGCTTACTCGAGTGACCGTTTTATCCATGGTAGCCAGTTTGTACAGATGAGGCAAGTGCATGCTATTATTTTCTGTGCGCATACTTTGCCGACTAAAAGTATACACACGGTGCCTCCATGAGGCACTCGCTCACCAAGAGCTGTTTGACCGGCGCCACGAGGAGTCTTTCTTGCTTGGTACACGTGACCGTCATCCAATCAGTTCGCCCGAAAACGCTGACGTTATAATCAACGCAACTATTGCCCTTTCTCCGAGCACAGGTTTATTTTGATAGTTGTGCGCGCTACGCATGGCCAGCACGGCATTTTCGAAGACAATAGAGCCGCGATACAATGTGGTAAGTATAGGCTAGTCAAAAATGCAGAAAGTATTGGTGACTACCCTTTATAGTACGCCTTTTCTATTCCCAATCCCTATTGGTGTCGAGTCAGACGGTGAAGGGATGATCTTTTCGTTTTCGCTCAGAGACAAAACCTTGTGACGTTTCCGCACATACTTGTGAACCTCTTTCGTTCGAAAACACACTCGGTGTGCAAGGAGCTCTCACGCAGCCCCTTGCTCGCCGCTAATGCTGACCACGCACTCTAATGATGCAGTCGTGCTAGCGCAACTGCAAACCCATTAAGACTGCAGGGAATTTGGGTATAGCGGCTAGCACACAAGGAAAGGGCACACAGAAGGTGTCATCTCCCACTGCCTTCCTTGTGCGTCTTTCTTGTGCGCTAACCGCTATGTCCAAATCTAGCAACCAGGTTCCCCACTTAATCGCAATAACTGCAGGGATGTGCCCAAGTTTCCCAGAGCACCTGAATCGCTTTGAGGAGATAGTCAGAACACCTTGAGACATTCTTAACTGGAGGTCAGCGCTCCAAAAGTGCCATTTGATAACAGCGAGGGCGCATGTTTTCTACGGGCGAATATGCGGCTGCCTCTTGGAACGCACCAGGACGCTCTGACAAACACGAAGATCTCAGAAAAGATTGGAAGTATAGCTCTGCATAGGCTCAGTAGAGGTGCCAGTAATTCCCTTCTGTGTATCGAGGACAGAGAATAGTGAAAAGGAAAAAGGAGCACAATGAGAAGCAGGCGGCTATATTGAACTCTCGTAACGCATGGCAGCCCGCCTCACCGTCGAGTATATTCCGAGCAGCATCTTCTATGGCCCCACTCATGGCGTCGGCGGCATCCAGGTACGAGGCCGTGAGATCAGGCAATGCACGACTCCAGTTGGCGCACACGTAGGCGTAAAAGTTGTCGCAAGGATCGCTAGCTCGGTTCTTCAGAGCACCCGCAAGGAACCGCCCTGAATACGCGCACAGTGCAGTTGCATGAAACAATTGTATTGGTTTGGCTTCAGAACGTGTTTGGCAACGTCCTTTAATCGCGTAAATAATACACCATTATTATTCTGAAGGACACTGGGGCCACAATGTCCACGCCTATTTTGATAAGCCATCTATTCCAGTCACCTCTGTTTATTCGTATGCATCAAACATTTCTTCTATTATGAAAGTAAGATTTGAAGGGTGTATTTTAGAGGAGTAAATGGCTAGTAATAATCCTGCCAATTGTATTATATCGAGAGGTTACGTGTGTGTAATGGTATAGTAAAATCATCGCTGTTTATAATCTATCATTTTGTATCCTCCTTCAGTAAGTCAAACTAATGCTGCATTACATCAATACCGCATTATAGTCATCAAACTACTCCGTCACTCTATGGGAGAGTTTAGAACCTTAGCCAGATCTGCCACACTGCGGCGAAGCAGTCAATCGAGGCGCATGTGTTTGTAGGCGGCCTTAACAACGGCCTTCTAACAGTGCGGAAAGCTATGTACCGAGGAGTGCGGTTGTAGCGTTTTAGTTTCAAGGCGGTTTAAATCGGCGCAGTGTCTAGGTATCTGTTTGCACTTGTTTTCACAATGCGGTTGCGTTATGTGAACGATGCCGTCCGCTTGTTGTGTGTTGGGCTGCCGCTACGGCTCTGGGACCGACGGCGGAAATGTCTCGCTTTCTTGTTTCCCGTTCGATGCCAACAGAAGAGGAGCCGCGCCATCCATCGAATATAAGTTTGTGATCTCTGGTTTCACTCACCAAACGCGAGTGTTCGCGAGAGATATTTCGGCATTACGGGCATCATTGGGTACCGTAAATTCGCAAATGCTAAAGATGCGTGATTTTCAAAAGCGGCCCAAATTGAAGCCTGCAGCTATTGCGAAGGTATTGAAATGACTTCAACAATGTTTAACGTTGCCAAAACCACCCCCTCGGTCATATCCAAAGTGGTGCCATTTTTCCTTTTTTTTTTCTGAAATGTCGCCTAAGTTTGTTTGTTTTTTTTTTTTCACTCTAGTAAAAATAAACGCCTTGGGGACATCTGTGCATATTAAATGCTTGCCCATCATAGGCACAATACCGACAGCCTATGTTTATTTATTTAAATAGGCTGAGGCCCTAAGGCATTGTAGAAAGAAGTGAAGGGATACATTTCGCCTCACTGCACATTCCACCACCGCTGAAAGTGACAGGCATTCAGTTCAACGACCGCTAAATACTTTGTTCCTATCGCACCGCCAAATGGCCTTTTTTGTGGGTGCTAGTCAGCCCAACAACGACAACTTTAGAAATTGTTCGCGGTTTTCCTTACTTCTAATCAGCCGTCGCAGGTACGTGAGATTTCAAGGATACATTTTTCATTCTGTACGAGGGGCTCGGTTTTTTATTCTTCGCGTGAACACAGCCAATGATAGCAGAGGATAAGTAGAAAAAATAAGTTTCATTAGCATGAGTGAATACCGCGGTAGCGTGTTGTAACGTGTACCTAAGCACGTCAAAATTCAGAACAGCGTTAATCGACCGCGGTCTGAGAATTTGGCGATACCATGCGTGTAGTATTTTCACTTTACAAATAGTGAAACCATGCCGGCAATGTACTAGACCTTTGCCCGCTAAACTGCGCAATAATAAACCCAAAGAGTTAACAGCTGAAAATATCATCTGCTGTACAATTATCGGGAGCAAGATCGAATGCGCTGTGCTTCGTACGAGTAAGCGCCCTAATAGAGCACAGAGCAAGCAGCCAGTAGGATATTTCACGCGTTCTTGGGCGCGTTCTCAAATGCTTATTTATGAACACTCCAGAATGGCAAATTGGCCAGTGGTTAGCCTGCTGCAAAGTGAAGCGACGTACTGTTAAACATGGGCTCATGTCGGTACACCACATGAGCAAGACGAGCAAGCAAACCAAGCGCAGTATGAATCCAATGAGTGCTGTACGCTAACACGTCCTTTGCGTTACCGTTCACTGCACTGAGGTGACTGGTATTTTCAGTGTCCCATTATAAGAATGAGAAATTCCCACGCAGGAGTCAGGTTATCAAGAGTAGGGGAGTGTCGGGAGGTCTGGGATGGTTGGAGGAGTGGGACACCTGGTGTATCTCTCTAGCAACTCGTTCAAAAAAGTTCTTCAAATAATCTCGAGGTGGCTCTAGCATATGTATAGCCTGGGCGAATGGCTGATTTCTGTGGCGTGTGGAAGTTGCTCCGATAAGAAATCGCCGAATTCAAGTGTCAAAAGTAAGTATCTGCTATTTCAGTCACAGCTTTATCATATTTAGAGAACGCGTAGGTCGCTAATATAAATTTTTGTCCAAGAAGGTGCATCTGTGCCGTGCCTCGTGCAGTAAAATATTTGGGCCTAAGGAGAGAACTTTCGCCACGGAACGTTTCTTTGTTGGTGCAATGCTGCTTTGGAGGAATGGGACAGTTAAGATGAGGGAGGAACGGGACGCTGTCCCATTCCTCCCGGCAATACGACTAGTGCTGTGGCTAGCGACTCTGCTGCAAGGCTCAGCCGCATTAGCCTAAAAAAGAGTCATTTTTGTTTATTTCATGTTTTGAGATAATATTGTCACGCGCCTTCGTAGAACGTCGACGGAAGATGAAAAAGAGCGGTCGGGTAGATCGGTGAAAGAAGAAGAAAGAGCAAGGGCAGAGGAACGTTTGTACGCTTCGCCGCAGTCCTCTTTGTACAGATCCCTGTAAATAAACCCCCGTGCGTACAAAGTACGTAACATCGCGTACAAAGTACGTAACATCTTGGTGGAAGTGCTTGGGTAGCGACCACGGAGCGTTTCATCTACCGAAGAAGCCGTAGACTTGCTGGCCTACCACCAATGCCATCAGACATGGCTGAAGACAGCAGTACCGAGCAGCCAGGACCATCCACGGCGAACAACTGGCCCCATTATCGAGAGCCGCGTACTTTTTCCGGAAAACCTGAGGAGGACGTTGATGAGTGGTTGAAGCACTACGAAAGAGTGAGTAAATACAATCACTGGCCCGCCGCTACTAAGCTGGCTAATGTGGTGTTCTTCCTTGCCGCCACTGCCTTCGACTGGTTCGATAATCACGAGGATTCATTAAGTACATGGGCTATCTTTACCAGCGAAATCAAGAAAAATTTGGAGATGAACCTGCAAAGAAGAAGCGCGCTGAACAAACTTTGTTTCACCGGGCACAAGTACCCGGAGAAACTTGTACTGCATATATCGAAGCTATCTTAAAGCTATGCAGACTCGTCAACCCCACTATGCTTGAAGAAGATAAAGTCGGTCACCTCCTGAAAGGAATAGCGGAAGACGTTTATAATTTTCTTATTAGCAAAGAGAGCCTGAGCACCACCGCTGATGTTATAAAGCATTGTAGAACATTTGAGTCTCTCAAACTGCGACGAATTACACCTAAATTCGGAAGACTGACCAATGTCACCTCTGTAGCCAGTGTTGAAGCCTGTCCTTCAGTTTCCATGGCTGATATGATGCGAGAGATTGTACGCGAGGAATTGTCAAGATCTAGGGACGCCATCTGTAGTGAAGAATATGTGCGGCAGAGTTGTGCACCGCAGGCAAATGTTGCCGCCCTGTCCACTCCGTGGGTTCAACCTAGCGGCGCTTCGCATATGGACGATCAGCGCAGCTATACTCAACGTTATGACCACCAGCCGATGGAAAAGAGGCCTGCCTACTCTGAAAATGTGGTTCGTCAGCAGCAAGAGCCTCGCTACAACCAACGTCGCGACTTTGTTAGTGAGGACTCTTATGCTGATCGCTGGCGCCCTCAACCTGTGTGCTACAGGTGTGGCATTGTGGGGCATATCGCTAGATACTGCCGCCGTCGTTTTCCAACTGTACAAAATTACCGACCCCACGCGAACATTCACGGACGGCTGCACACCGAACAACAACGATCCCCGACTATGCCTACTGGGGACTCACACCATTCGACACATTTGCGGAATTCATCTCCTGCATCTCATCGTAGTGTGACGCCGCCACCCCAGCGCCCGCGCAGGTCACCTTCCCCTCGACGTCGTTCTACCCCTCCGCCTCCGGGAAACTAGGGGGTGCGGCCGATGGAGGTGAGGCCGCCGGCGAGTCGATGACGTCCATACCTCTGCCCGTGTTTGTTAAAGAACAAATTGGAAATGTTTGTTGATGGTGTGAAAACAATGGCTCTTGTGGACACTGGTGCTGCAGTATCTGTTATGAGTTTGAGTTTTAAGAACCGTTTAGGTAGAAAAGTGATGTTCAGTGGTGACCGTGCAGTGTTATTCCGTGGTGTCGGTGGTGAACTTTTAGTTCCTCTTGGTGTGTGTGCTTCGGATGTTGTTATTGGCGGCCTCAAGTTTAGAGTAGAATTTGCAGTACTGCCTCGGTCTACGCATGACGTGATTCTTGGGATTGATTTTCTGCAAGAATGTGGTGCAACTTTAGACTGTGGTACGGGAGAGATTGCTTTGAATCCTTCACTACTTTCCGTTCTTGTGGATGACTCGACACCTGAATTTGGAGCATTTGCTGTGGAAGAAGACACAATTGTGCCACCGTTATCTGCAGCATTCGTGCGGGTTTTTTCTATTCGGAACCGGTGCGAATCTTTTGAGGCTATAGTAGAACCTACGAGATTCACCTGCTCTAAGAAGAGTATCCTTGTGCCTCGTTGCGTCATTCCCGTGACTAAAGGCCGCACTCAGCTATGGACAGTGAACCACTCCGAAGAGCCAACTGTGTTGCCTCGGGGCCTAAAACTCGCCCGTTTCGAGGAAGGCATATCCGGTTCCGTCGCGGCGTTAAACAGCTCTGTCACTGAGCAGCAGGTGCGACCAGGCATGGAGACCCAAGTTACGGCTATGATTAGTAAGTCTCTTTCTACAACTGAGCGTCGTATTCTAGTGGAACTACTACTGAAACACGTGACAGTGTTCGACTTTGCCAAGGATGACTCAATGCCACTGCCTACCAGTCGTATTCATCACACGATCAACACAGGGTCCGCCCCTCCAATACGTCAGAAGCCCTATCGAGTCTCAGCAACTGAGCGTAAGGTAATAGATGAGCAAGTTCAAGACATGCTAAAGCGCGGCATTATTCGAGAGTCCTGTAGTCCTTGGGCAGCTCCAGTTATCCTTGTTAAAAAGAAAGATGGCACATGGAGGTTTTGTGTTGACTACCGCCGTTTAAATTCAGTCACAAAGAAAGATGTCTACCCGCTTCCACGTATAGATGACGCAATTGAATGTCTGCACTCAGCTTCATACTTTTCCTCTATTGACTTGAGATCCGGTTACTGGCAAATCCCCATGCACATTGCAGACAAAGAAAAAACGGCATTCGTAACACCAGACGGACTTTACGAATTTAACGTCATGCCTTTTGGATTATGTAATGCACCTGCCACATTCGAGCGGTTCATGGATACAATTCTACGTGGACTAAAGTGGCAAATTTGTTTATGTTATTTGGACGACGTAGTAGTATTTGGCAAAACATTTAGTGAGCACGACAGCCGTCTGGATATCGTACTTAATTGCATGGAACGAGCTGGTCTTGTACTGAATGCAAAGAAATGTCATTTTGGCGATCGTGAAACAATTGTCCTCGGTCACTTAGTTGACAAAGAAGGTGTTCGACCAGATCCCAAGAAAATTGAAGCCGACAAAAGTTTTACCGTGCCCAAATCAGTAAAAGAGCTGCAGAGTTTTTTGGGGCTATGCTCGTACTTTCGACGCTTTGTACCAAGGTTTGCAGACATCGCTTACCCACTTACGAGTCTACTGCATAAAGATACACCATTCAATTGGACCAGCGAATGTGACTCAGCTTTCCGTCATCTGAAGTTTCTTTTGACGTCGGGCCCAATCCTCCGCCACTTCTGCCCATCAGCTCCAATTGAAGTACACACTGACGCAAGTGGTATCGGCATCGGCGCTGTACTTATACAACGCCATGGACGCGATCAGCACGTGATAGCGTATGCCAGCCACTCGAGTAAATGTGAAAGAAATTCCACGATTACGGAGCAAGAATGTCTAGCCGTTGTTTTCGCTGTACAGCGCTTTCGTTCCTATCTGTACGGGAATACTTTCACGATTGTGACCGACCACCATTCCCTTTGCTGGCTCGTGAGTCTTCGTGACCCCTGTGGGTGGCTCGCTCGATGGGCTTTACGCCTACAAGAGTTTAATTTTACTGTGGTGCATAAAACCACACTCTGCAGAGCTGAAGAAGCCCGCCAGCTGGCCAGAGTTCGAATTTTATCTTCACAAGAACGTTCTAAGAACCGCTACGACGCACGACACCAACAAGGTTCCTATGCTCCTGGTGACTAAGTGTGGTTGTGGACACCTCTCCGTAAGCGTGGCCTTTGTCAAAAACTGCTTTCACACTACATCGGACCGTTTGTTGTGTTAGAACGCATCAATGACCTGAATTACGTCATAGCACGCATAACGGCGAATGGTCGACGGTCACGGAAGTCGCAGTTGGTGCATGTAGCCCGCCTCAAGCGATTTCATTCCAGAGGATCTCTGTAACTCGCTCGACGGGCTTCGTCTGCGAGGAGGGAAATGTCACGCGCCTTCGTAGAACGTCGACGGAAAATGAAAAAGAGCGGTCGGGTAGATCGGTGAAAGAAGAAGAAAGAGCAAGGGCAGAGGAACGTTTGTACGCTTCGCCGCAGTCCTCTTTGTACAGATCCCTGTAAATAAACCCCCGTGCGTACAAAGTACGTAACATCGCGTACAAAGTACGTAACAATATTTATTCGGTGCTATCAAAATGGCATGAGGTTGAAGATATGCTGGTTAGATGAAAATTCACGCTAGGGCACTCCAAATGAGGAAATAAAGACGCAATTTGAAACGTGAGCCTCCCGGGAGAAGGGCATAACTAGTTGGCTACAGCTGTAGTGCTGTTTAATGCACGCAACGAATTAGACAAAGCCGACATTTTTGAGCTTTGTGAGGGTGCTTGTTTACATTTGCATGCTATTGTTCCATTTGAATTTTCAGGAAGATGCCAAGGGTATACAAGAAAAAACATCCCGAGAGGGTTCGAACGACGAACAGCTTGATGCTGGATGCTGTGAGATTAGTTTGCGAAGAAAAAAAAGTATAAGGGCCGTAGGAGAAGCTCTTAAAATCTCAAAATCAGCCCTTGGTCGAGCAGTACAGAAGTACAAGGGTTGTAGTGCGAGAGACAGTATTTTGGTCAAATCCAACTTGGTCTGCGGTATGGTCTTCACAGGAGAAGATGAAGTACTTTTGAAAGAATATTTGCTGAAGGCAAGCAAGATGCACTATGGACTAACAAGAATGCAAGTTCGTTCCCTGGCATACCAGTTTGCAACAGCATCAAGTCGGAAGTGCCCATCATCATCATGGGAAGTCAACAAGTTAGCTGGAAGAGACTGGTTTCTGGGCTTTATGGACCATCATCCTGAACTGTCGCTTCGATCGCCGGAAGCCACCAGTCTTGGCCGGGCAACGAGCTTCAACAAGCACAACGTCGATGCTTTCCTTTCTAATCTGAAAGGCGTCTACGACCGACACAAGCTAACTCCAGACCGCATCTACAACTGTGACGAAACAGGCTTCACAACTGCCCACAATCCGCCAAAGATTATCGCAGCAAGAGGAGAGAAACAAATTGGCCAGGTCACATCTGCAGAACGTGGTGAACTGGTGACCGTCTTATGCACTGTCAATGCCATAGGAAATGCTCTGCCACCGGTATTCATTTTTCCACGAGTGAGATTTAAAGATTTTTTTCCTGAAGGGCGCCCCAGCCGGAAGTGTTGGATTGGCAAGCAGGTCAGGATGGATGTCCGGCGAGCTGTTTGTACTGGCATTACAGCACATTGTGACACATACAAAGTGCTCGAAGGAAGAACCTATTCTTCTAATCCTTGACAATCACGAAAGCCATGTCAACATCAACACCATCAACAAGGCCAAAGAAAGTGGCATCATTCTGCTCACCTTTCCTCCACACTGTAGCCACCGCTTGCAGCCACTTGATGTATCTGCGTATGGACCATTCAAATCTCGCTACAACGCTGCATTCAATGACTGGCTTATAAATAATCCAGGGAAGGCCATCTCCATATACAACGTTGGAGAACTAGTGGGATCCGCCTACGTATCAACGGTAACACAAAAGAATATAATCTCGGGTTTCCACAAAACGGGTATTTGGCCTTTCAATAGCGAGCCCTTCACTGAGGACGACTACATGATGTCTTCAATGAGTGACAGACCCGAAGCTTCCCCTAGCGGAGTGCTGTCACCACAGCCAGCTACCGCAATATGTGAAATGGATGGATCAAGCCTTCAAGGAAAAGTTCTGAACTCGGAGACGGACACTAACGCAGCTCGAAACATCCTCAGAGATGTCTTCACGCCCACGGCCAATGAAGGTGCATCGACGTCAGCTCCTTCCTCCAGTCGCATTATTCCAAGCGACCTCAGGCCCTATCCAAAGGCTGCGCCACGCAAGTCAGGGCAAAAAGGAAGGAAGAAGGGTAGCACCAAAATGCTTACAGATACCTGAGAGAAACGTTCCATTGAACAAGTAACTGCGGAGAGGTTTGCACGGCGGAGTCTGAAAAAAAGAGCACCAAAGGCAGCTAAGATTGCTGCCACTACTCGTCCACAAATGAAACGACGTCGTCAAATGAATATAAGCTCTTCGAGTGACGAAGAAACTGTTGCCGTTGCCTTTGACGATTCGGGCAGTGACATGTTAAGTGTCGATGATGAGAGGCACAAAATTTCTGAGGTCGAATGGCCAAATAAAGGTTTTAGAGTGCAAAAAGGTGAATTTGTCCTCGTCAGGTTCTGTGAAAAAAAAATCTGTCATCTATTACGCGGGCCGAGTCGAGAGCTGTGAGAAGTTGGACGTCAGTGTCCGGTTTCTTCGAAAGAAAGA
The DNA here is from genome assembly GCF_055883805.1 of Amblyomma maculatum. Classification (NCBI taxonomy): domain Eukaryota; kingdom Metazoa; phylum Arthropoda; class Arachnida; order Ixodida; family Ixodidae; genus Amblyomma; species Amblyomma maculatum. The sequence continues at coordinate 131,945,482 of NC_139345.1, forward strand.
TGAGAGCTCCCAGTTTTACTTTCCTCTTCACGAAGATAGAGCAACTGTACCGATCACCGACATTTTTATGAAACTGCCGGTGCCGACTACTGTCGGGGCAACAAAGCGCCTGCAGTCCTGCTTCAAGTTTGAAGTCGAACTATCAGCTTATAATGTTCGCTAATGAAGTTGTCACTACAGCATTACACATGTCCCATTCCTCCCAAGTGGTATCCCACTCCACCCTAAGGTGGCGGTGGAATGGGACAGATTTTGGTGGTTGTAAATTGTTTTTTTAGAGCTGCCCTTGAAGAGGTAGCAAACATTGCTTCCCAGAATTTGTGCAACAAGTTTTGCTTTATATTTTAAATTATAAAACATCTGTTTGTATTCAAAATAAAAAAAGCTAAAAATATATTTGTGAAAAGTGTCCCATTCTTCCCGACTCTCCCCTAATGTGCAAGCTGTCGATATGCAGAGAAATCCATCTTCATATAAACATCAAATTGATCATGATCACGTATGCCCAGTGGATACACGACCGTAGCTTCATTTTTGCACGAAATAATGAAAGCAGGATATACCAGCACGAGCATAAAACTAATAACTTAGTGTGGCACCACACCGTACGCCGCCGGGCAGGGCGACTGCTAGTGGCCGCTCGGTCGGCGGCAGCGTCCCTCGCAGCCTTAGTCTGCGAAACAAACTTCTGCGGAAGTTTCATAACCATTAGGGATATTGAAGAACTCTGCTAATATTGTCACGTCCTACGCACAGCGACACGACGGTAGCAAGATCTCGGGTTAACAGGGCAACGGCACAGGGCAGTGCAACAGCAGCGGAACCAGCACGCGAGCTAGTCACAGCAGCAGAGCCGTCTTCGTAGAAGCGATCGCGCTTCTTTTTCGGGCGCTACGCTGCCTCCCTTACGACCGAAGCATCGTCCTAATCAGTTCAGTTCAGTCGTTCAGTCGTGTCCGACTCTTCGTGACCCTATGGACCATGTCACGCCACGCTTTCCGGTCTCTCACTATCTTCCTAACATCACATAACCTCATCCGCAGTGCCTCGAGGATTCCATCTAACAATCGCGTTCACTGCCTACCCTTCTCCGGCGACCCTCAACCTTTCCCAATATCAAATCTTTCTCCAGCGACTCCTCTCTTCTCATCAGATGACCAAAGTAGCTGAGCTTTAACTTTAGAATATGACCCTCCAATGAGCAGTCAGGGTTTATGGTCGACAATATCGACTGATTTGATCTTCTGGAAGTCCAAGGAACTCTCAAGAGTCTTCGCCAGCACCACAATTCAAACGCGTCAATTCTTCGGCAGTCAGCCTTTTTCACAGTCCAACTCTCGCATCCATACATCACAACTGGAAAGACCATAGCACGAGTTACAATGATCGTGGTTGGCAGACTAATGTCTCTGCTCTTTACCAGGCGGTCAAGGCTAACCATTGCTCTCTTTCCCAGAAGCAGGCGTCTCCTAATTTCAGGGCTGCAGTCTCCTTCCGAGGTAATCTTGGAGCCCACGAAGAGAAAATCTGTCACAGCTTCCACTTCTTGTCCATTGAGGCTCCAGGACTTGATAGGGCAAGACGCCATGATCTTTGTCTTTTTAATGTTCAGTTTAAGCCCAAACTTCTCACTCTCCTCTTGTACGCGCATCAGAAGTCTCTTGAGTTCCACTTCACTTTCTGCCATTAAAGTGGTATCATCCGCATATCTAAGACTGTTGATACGTTTTCCAGCAATCTTCACTCCAGCTGAAGACTCGTCCAGACCGGCCTTCCTCATGGTGCACTCTGCATGTAGGTTAAATAGGCAGGGCGACAGTATGCAGCCTTGCCTCACTCCTTTCTCAATCAGAAACCAATCAGTAAGACCATGCTCAGTTCTGACTGTGGCCTCTTGCCCTTCATACAGGTTCCTGAGGAGACAGATGAGATGAATTGGCACTCCCACCTCTTGGAGAGCTTGCCACAATCTGCTGTGATCTACGCAGGCAAACGCTTTCGCATAATCAATAAAGCAGAAGTAGATGGGTTTCTGCAACTCTCTTGATTTTACATGATCCAGCGAAGGTTGGCAATTTGGTCTCTAGTTCCTCTGCCCTTGCGAAACCCAGCTTGCACTTCCGGAAGCTCCCGATCCACATACTGCTGCAGCCTTCCTTGGAGGATTTTCAAAATCACCTTGCTAGCATGCGAAATAAGCGCGATCGTGCGGTAGTTGGAACAATCTTTGGCAATGCCTTTCTTTGGAATGGGGATGTAAACTGGCCTCCTCCAATCCTGTGGCCAATGCAGGGTTGTCCAAAGCTTCTGACATAATGTATGCAGAATGTTAACAGCGTCATGGTTGAAGTTTTGAAGCAACTCAACTGGAATGCCATCAATTCCGTTAGCTTTGTTCATAGCAAGGCTGGCTAAAGCCCATTCAACTTCACTCTTCTGGATGCCCGGCTCGAGATCAGTAATCACAAGCGTCTTATGTTGGGTTTGCGCATTCGGGTCCTTCTTGTACAGTTCTTCTGTATATGCCTGCCACCTCTTCTTTATCTCTGAGGCTTCAGTGAGGTCGTTGCCTCGTTTGTCCTTTATCACGCCCAGCTTAGCACAGAAGCTTCCTTTGATACTTTGATTGTCTTATACAGAGCTCTTGTGTTCCTTAATTGGCTGTTGTCCTCAACTGCTTGGCACTGTATGTTCAGGAAGGCATTCTTATCTCTCCTTGCTATTTTCTGAAAATCCGCATTGAGAACCTTGTATGTTTCTCTTTCCCCATAACTTTTGCCACCCTCCTTTCCTCAGCTATTTGCAAAGCCTCTTCAGATAACCAGTTTGCTTTCTTGCATTTCTTTTGCTTTGGAACTACCTTAGTAGCAACTTCTTGTATTATATCACGAACATCAGTCCACATCTCTTCGGGCTCTCGGTCTTCTGGATCTAATTCTTGAAATCCTTTCCTCACTTCCACAGCATATTCTAATGAAATTTGATCCAGATCATACCTGAAAGGCCTTCTAGTTTTCTGCGTTTTCCTCAATCGAAGCCTAATTTTGGCAACAAGAAGCTGATGATCGGTGCCACAATCGGCCCCAGGCCTTGTTTTTACTGCTTGTATAGCGCTTCTCCATCTCTGCCGGCAAAGAATATAATCTATCTGATTCCTGTACAGACCGTCCGAATGCTAAGCTCAAAAAAGGAAAGCACCCGCACCAGCACTCATAGTGCCTGCGCGTGCTTCTTTTGCGGTGAAGATGCAGCGGAAAAAACATTGAAGGGCTCCTCCAGGCTCACACGTAATACGGCTACATGAAACCCTTCAGACAGTAAGGAAAGGCATGGCGATGGTTGGATTCCACTGGGAAGCACCTCGCAGTGAATACCTGTGTACGGTTCAGAGTAGCGCTTCATAAGTTTTTCCGACAGGCCTCAATGGTGAGGAATTCGTGCGACGTGGAATTCGACGTGGAATTCGAGCGGCTTCGCGCGATCCGTCGGCGGGCTGAAAGGAAGTACAGAAGAACGAAATCCGCGCAAGATCTCGTACTTTCTCGCCGAGCTAAACGTCAAGTTTTGCGTCACCTGGAGAGGTTAGGACGACAACGTTGGAGACAGTTCTGCTCATCACTGGATCCCCGTAAGCCCCTGTCGCGTATCTGGCATGTTGCGAGAAGCTTGCGCACACCTCCGCGAGAAAGGCACCCTTTTCGTGCCCTGGCCCTTTACCAACGCCGCAATGAAGTTGACGTAGCTGAAGATTTTTGTAAAATGGTTGTGGGCACAAACCAGGCACAGTTACCAATTTCAGAGGTTTTTGCACCACCTTCGCCGAATGATCAATACGACGTGCCCTTTACAATAGCTGAATTAGACGCCGCTCTTGCTTCTTGTCGGCATTCATCTGCACCTGGTCCTGACGGGATTACTTATTCAACCTTATCGAACCTAGGCAAGGATGGTAGAACTGCACTACTTAATTATTTCAATGATATATGGGTTTCTAGTACTGTTCCTGAACACTGGAAAATTAGCCGCCTGGTTGCTCTTTTGAAGCCTGGAAAGCCTCCTCTCGAACTTACCTCATACCGGCCAGTTGCCCTAGCAAGCTGTGTTGGAAAAGTTATGGAGCGCATGGTGCTGGCAAGACTTGAGTGGTATCTAGAGAGTAATGATCTTTATCCTAATATGATGACTGGATTTCGCCGTGGACGCTCTTCCATTGACAGCGTCATCGACCTTGTGGCGACAGTAGAACACGAAAAGCGTCACCGTCGACTAGTAGCTGCTGCATTTTTAGATATAAAGGGAGCTTACGACAACGTCCTCCATGAAGCTATTCTTGATGGACTTGACGACGTGGGAGTTGGTGGCCGGCTGTACTTGTGGATTGTAAGCTATCTCAGCGGCCGTTCTGTTTACATGACTACGCCTGAAGGAGATACTACTCACTTTCAGGTCGGTCGTGGAGTTCCACAGGGAGGAGTTCTCAGCCCAACTTTATTTAACGTTGCGCTAATTGGCCTGGTGAGTGAACTGCCAACTAACATCCACATAAGTGCATATGCTGACGACATCTGCATCTGGGCCTCTGGTTCGACGCGCCCACAACTACGTGCGAGACTGCAACGAGCTTTGTCATTAACATCGATGTACTTACGGCGTCAAGGTTTATTTTTAGCGGCAGAAAAGTGTGCAGTGATCGCGTTTACGGGAAAATGTGTCAGCCACTACCCGATTACCCTTCATGGAGTCGTAATACCATACGTCTCCAGGCACAGATTCTTGGGAGTAATTATTGACCACCGACTATCCTGGTCGAAACATATTGCTATGGTGAAGAAGAGGCTAATTAATTTTTGCCATGTACTTCGTTACATAGCTGGCATCAAATGGGGTCCAACTGAGCGCTCCTTAATACGCCTTTACGAGGCTCTGTTTGTTGGCTACATCCGGTACAGTCTCCCAGTACTCTCTAGTATGAGCATTTCCTGCTTGCGGACTTTAGAGAGCGTGCAAGCGCAGGCACTGAAAATATGCCTTGGACTGCCCAGATGCACCTCTAACAAAGGCACAATTGAAGAGGCACACGCTCGCCCAATGTCCATATACTTGTCACACGAACCACTTCGTGTATATTTACGAGCACTTACAAGACACCGTTTTCACCCACTCAGCAAGATTCTGGATGAGAGGCCGGACTGCAGTTTTACAACTGCACTCCGCTGCCATCAGTCGCAAGTACCGACAGGATATGCCCTCCCATATCATCCCACCCAACCACCATGGACGATGGATAAACCTTTTGTGCACCTTCGTGTTCCCGGAATACTAAAGAAATCAATGGTACCAATTAGTGGACTCAAACAACTTACTCTGGCACACATCTGGTCAGAATATCCCAGTTATATTCACATATACACTGATGGATCTGTGTCAGCACAGGCATCCGCTGCAGCTGTGGTCTTACCAGCTCGGAAAACGACTCTGCATTTCCTTTTGGGACATACCTCTACATCAACCGCTGCCGAACTTGTAGCCATTCGAGAATCTATTCGCTATATATGTGGGGAACCACCTCAAAAATGGTGTATATTCACGGACTCGAAGACTGCATTACAAATTTTGGAAAACTTCTTACGCCACACTGCCTATCAGTCCCTGGCACTAAACATTATGGATCTCATCACATCTGCCCAGCTGCAAGGCCACACGATAATGTTTCAATGGATTCCTGCCCACTGCGGCCTCCATGGGAATGAGCAGGCCGATGTTGAAGCGAAAAGCGCACTCATCAATGGCTTCCAAACAGCTGTGCCTTTTTCAAGAGCGGATACGACGTGTCTTCTAAAGAGTTATATGAATATTGCTACAGCAGCTTACTGGGCTCAACCAGACGCCCGACACATCCGTCTAAGAAGGCTTGATCGAACATTTAAATTTTATGTTCCGCGTGATATTCCGCGTCATCAGACATGCTTGATACATCGACTTCGTTTAAACGTGGCTTTCACGCGCAAATACTTACATTTAATTGGACAGCTGGACTCACCGGAATGTTTAACTTGTGGCATCCCAGAGACTGTGGACCATGTATTATTGGTGTGCCCAGAGTATGCGAACAAAAGAAATGTGCTAGCTGCTTCCTTGAAGCGTTTAGACAAGAGGCCTCTGTCGGAGGAACTGCTGCTGGGCGCTTGGCAGGACAAGGGGAAGGGCGTCCAGGCAGTGCGCGCTCTTTGCCGTTATTTGAGCGCCAGCGGACTTGATTCACGTTTGTAAAGCAAGCTGCTGTATCTGTATATATATTTCATATGCCTTCTCCCACATCGTCACCCATCATGACCTTCTTTCTTCTCTCCTTCCCCTTCCCCAGTGCAGAGTAGCAGGCCAGATTTGAATTATTCGGGCCAACCTCTCTGCCTTTTCCTTTCAATAAATCCATCTATCTATCTCAATGGTGAGCAGCTGTCCAAATCCAGACCTTATCACCAAATCTAAAATCAACATCACGTCTCCGCAGGTTGTACCGATGAGCATCTGTACGTTGTTGATGCTGTATGTTGTGTCGTGCTAGTTGTGGAGCCTCCTCCGCTCGCTCGCATACTGGTCGAGTATCATCGACGACGTCGACAGGCGGCTCGTGCGGCAGCATAGCATCGAGCATTATTTTGACCTTTCTGCCACGCACCAGTTGGAAAGGTCACATACGTATTGTCTCCTGGACTGCAGTATTAAAAACGAACGTAACTTAAGGTAACACCTCGTCTCAGTTCTGATGGTCGGCATCCAAGTACATAACGATCATATCGGCAATAGTCTTGTTCAGCCTCTCCGTCAGCCCATTGGTTTGCAGTAGTTCGACGGCGGCTGGTACAGCTTAGATGTAGGATCACCTGCAGATATTGTGCCTGAAATTCGGTACCCCGCTCAATGATCAGAACTGCCGTGGCGCCATGCCACAAGACAGCCCACTCGATGAAAAATTTGGCTGCCTCCATAACTGTCGCAGATGGACTCTGCATAGCGCGTGAGGAAGTCTACTGCTATGGTGATATATTTGCCGACGGGCTGAAGCCTGGGAATTGGGCTAAAAAAATTCATTCCGATTATGTGGAACGGAGCACTAGGCGGTTTGATTGGCTGAAAAAGGCCCGCCGGACGTGTGGGTGACGTCTTCTGCCGTTGAAACTCCCAGCAAGTTCTTGCGTACTAAAGCACATACTTAGCGAGTTTGGGCCTTTACCTTTTACCTTTTACCTTTTATTTTTCCTCTCAGATCATGACAAAAAAAAATGTAAAAGAAAGAGAGAGGGAGCCCGGACCAGCAAAGCTTTGCCAGGCTTAATCCAATTTCAGATAAAAGAAAAGGAGCTAAACGCCCGAAATGAAAAAAATAATTTAGATGAAAAAAAAACATAGACATAAAAATTTAAAAAATGTACATTAAAGATACAAAAGGAAACAAAGATTACAACTGCCTAGTAAATTTTTTTTCCCCCGAATTTCGAAAAGTGTTCGGCTGTAACCAAAGTGACCAGCATTAGGATCATCTTGGCAAGCATCCATGATCTCGCCGCCCAGATCTCTCAGCAGAGCAAGAAGCCACGACGTCTGGCTGCAGTCGAAGTCCCTTTCGTACAGGATGCTGTTCCGAATTCTAAATGTGGGTAGGACACGTTGGAAAATACGTAGTACCACATCTTAGTCTCCTTCCAGACGCGCCATTAGCTGGCCAAGCTGTAGATCATGCCTTTGTCGAGACGCCATATCTGCCGTGTTAAGGCCGCAATAAAGCTGTCCACGTCCTCATTGTCTCCTGGCGCCGGCTTCAGGAGGGCTCGAGATAAGCAGTCAACGCCATGACGCTTTCGGCCGGATATATATACGATAGTGACGTCGTACTCCTGCAATAGAAGGCTTCATCGAGCAAGCCGTCCCGCAGAATCCTTCAGGTTAGCCAACCAACGAAATGGGTGGTGGTTAGGGACCGCACGAAAATGGCGGCCATACAGATACGGCCGGAAATAAGTTACACATGACGGCGAGGCACCCTTTTCTGTAGGGAAGTAATTACACTCTACCTTGAAAAGGGCCCGGCTAGAATACACAATAACTCGCTCAGCGCCATGCTGCGATGGCACAACTACTGCCCCCAGTCCTTTTTTGCTGGCGTCGGTTTGGAGTTCAGTGTCGGCAGCTTGATAGAAGTGCCCTAGTAAAGGTGGTATTGAATGGCTTGTTTTAGCTGGCGGACACGTTGACTCTTGCTCCTAGTTCCATTATTAGGCGACACTCTCTTTTGTAAGTCGGATCAGTGGCGTGGCGATCTGGGCGAATTTGCGGACAAAACGTATCAAATAGGCACACAAACCAAAAACCCTTCTCACACTATTTTTGTCAGCTGGCAGTGGGAACAACGCTACGGCTGTTGCCTCAGGATCTGGCTTCATGCCCGTGTGGCTGACGATGTGCCCAAGAAAGTTTACATCGCTGTACACAAACCGCCATTTTGAAGGCTTGGGTGTGAGGCCGGCCTTCTGTATAGCCTGGAGAACAGCTTCGAAGCGCACAAAATGGTCGGAAAAGTTGCTTGACTATGTAACAACATCAACTAAATACGCAAGACAGGTCTGCCACTTCAGACCGGCGAACACAGTGTACATGACTTGTTGGAATGTTGCCGGGGCAGTAAAGACGCCAAATGGCACCTCCTTGAACTAATAGAGGCCATCCAGTATTATAACGAACCAAGATCCGTATAACTCGTGCTATGGTCTTTCCAGTTGTGATGTGTGGAAGCCAGAGTTGGACTGTGAAGAAGGCTGACAACCGAAGTATTGACGCGTTTGAATTGTGGTGCTGGCGGAGACTCTTGAGAGTTCCTTCGACGGCCAGAAGACCAAATCAGTCAATATTGTCGACCATAAACCCTGACGGCTCATTGAAGGGTCAAATTCTAAAGTTAAAGCTGAGCTACTTTGGTCATCTGATGAGAAGAGAGGAGTCGCTGGAGAAAGATTTGATGTTGGGAAAGGTTGAGGGTCAGCGGAGAAGGGGTAGGCAGCGAACGCGATGGTTAGATGGCATCCTCGAGGCACTGCAGATGAAGTTATGTGATGTTAGGAAGATAGTGAGAGACCGGAAAGCGTGGCGTGGTATGGTCCATAGGGCCACGAAGAGTCGAACACGACTGAACGACAGAACTGAAGTGACTGTTATAAACGCAGTTTTCTCCCTGTCTCCCTCGTGCATTTCAATAGGCCAGTATCCGCTCTTCAGATCGATCGGCGAAAACTAGTGGGCGTGATGAAGCCAATCGAGGTTGTCGTCGATTCGGAGCAGTGGGTATACATCTTTCTTTGACACTTTTTGAGTCGCCGGTAATCTAGGCAGAACAGAAGTGACCCGTCTTTTTTTACCAGCACTAGAGGCGCAGCCCACGGGCTGTTGGAATGCTGGATGACGTCATCGTTTAGCATTTCACGCTCTTGGTCCTGTATCGTCTCTATTTCCTTCAGGGAAACACAGTATGGCGTTTTGACGAATCGAATGTGTTGCGTCATCGACAATAATTCTGTGTTTTGCAAAGGGCGTCTGGCAAACCCCTAATGTCATGCCAAAACAATCATTGTATCGATATAAAAGTTCGAGAAGATCACACCTCTGGGACACCGTGTTTTTTATCTAGGTTCAGTTGCAAGGCCTGTTTTTTTTATGTACGGATGAGAAGTCTTGCTCAAGAAACGCAACAGCCTCGTGAACGTCACTAATTCCTTCCATATAGGCGATGGCTGTCCGTTTCGTCAGGTTTTGCGGCTCATTCCTAAAGCTGGTCACAACGACGTTGACCAGCCCTCGTTAATGTTTTCTGCCCCTCTCGCAATGCCGATTCCCCTACTAAGCAGCATTGCAGCATTTACTTCCATTGCACCATCGACCCAAACAGATGTCTCGGCTCGAACAGGCAGAAAGACTGTCGACAGCGGCTGCAATGTTACATGTTCGGAGTCTACTTTAAGCACAGCTCTGTTCGCTGCTTGAGGTCTTGGAGATACAGAACGAGTCCGAGGTGTCAATTTCTTCTGCCCCACGTCGATCACTGCGCCATACTCGCGAAGAAAGTCCATTCCCAAAAATAACAGCTTTAAAGCGACGCTCTAAGGTCACAAATTTCTTGATGCACGGATGAAAAGTCTTGCTCAGGAAACGTAACAGTCTAGTGAGCGTCACTAATTTCTTCCATACAGGCGAGAACTGTCCGTTTCGTCAGGTTTTGCTGTTCTCAACATTAATTTTCATACGGGCGGTGCATTGCCCCTTAAGGGATACCAGGTCACCTCCCGCGGTCTGTTTTGGAGGGCCATCACACTGTGTACTGACTTTTCGCAGTCAGCGGCAAACTTCTACACTAAACACCGACTAATAAGCACCAGTGTCAACGAGCGCGACAATTTCGTGACCGTCGATTATTATCTTAACGTTACTGGATATTGCAATCCTGTTTATGTCCCCAAGGGTTCATCGTTCGTTGTGCTATGTTGAAACATACATGGAGGCTCTCTGTTCCGGCTGACTTCGGCAACGCCTCGCCGTACTAAGTTTTGCCGACGAGGAAGAAGGGACCGGCTCTGACGGCGAGACTCGCGAGGAGGGTAAACTTGGCAACATAGGGACGGCGAGAGCGATGGACGTGAAGTTTGCACCGCCGACGATGGAGGACTTCGAAGATACTCCTGGATCTCCTGTGGCTGTTCACCGTAACGGGGACATGGATCACGTCGGTTGAATCCTCGCAGGACTAGCTCTCGATACGGACAGCGACGATATATGTAGTCCGGCTCACCGCAGTAAAAACACAGCGGCCGCCTGCCAGCGGTCGTCCAGATGCCAGATTTGGCACATATTCGCGGCACCGAGCGTCGTGATCCTCAGCTCAGGGGTAGTGGCGAGGAGCGGGAGGCGGCCGATGGGCAATAGCGGCATAGCTCACCGTCGATTTTGTGTCTAGAGCAATAGCTGGTACTCGTTTTCAACCAAGTGCATGTTGCACTTCTTTCCAAATGGCTGTAATAATTGTTGCTGGGATTAATAATAATAATAATAATAACAATAATAATAATGCAGGAAAATACCTCCTGAGCTCTGCTCTCACGACTTTGCGGATGATTTCGCGACCATCGACGACGCCAAAGCCTCTTAGGCCAGAGGAGGTAAGGCTCGAAATGTTCGAGAAGTTGCTCAATCGCTGACAGTGGTTGTTCCTTGTGGCCAACGCACGCTCGATGATAATCACTTCGGTGGCGAAACTGGCTACTCTAGTCAGTGGATTTATTATATGCCACCAAGGATCTCATTTCGTACGGCTCGCATCAAAGTGCGTACCTTTTCTCCTCTGTAGCCCTAGGGTCGGCGCGAGCACTTAAGCGCAAAACGTCCTAGCGCAACCCTTTCCTAGTCTTCAACGTCATCCAGGCCATCGCCCCGAACGGGTGATACAGTCCTTGGTGTTACAGGGCACGTAGACTATCCGTGCCGCAGTAGCATTGTTAGGCTGTTGCGCCAAGGAGGCCATGATTAAGTTAGTCCGAGACGTCTTCCCTCGGTGAGGAGTCCAAATTCAGGCGCTTGGTCTTGCTGATGTCGACTAGCGCGGATCTATGATGCTGCGGCGGACCCCAAGAAATTCCGGCGGCCAGGACCTAATACTGGGCTACAATTGCCTGTTAGGGTGCATTGCAATGTCATGTCCTGACGCACAGGGACACGACGGAAGCAGAGACCTCGGGTCCACAGGGCAACGGCACAGGGCAGCGCAACAGCCACGGAACCAGCACGCGAGCAAGTCACAGCAGCAGCGTCGTCTTCGTCGAAGCGATCGAACTTCTTCCTTATCCCAATCTCCTTCTGGGTAATCTTTTTCAGCAGCGTAAGGCTCAGAAAAGTACAAAGCAGTAGAAGTACTGAAGTTAGCAATGGGGCCATTCTGGATACCTGACAACTGAAAACTGATTTCGAGGAGCACTCTTATTTACGAACACAAGTAGCCACCGCAAAACGCTCAACACGCCTTTTACTGAATACCTCGGTTCGTGCGGTGTTGCTCGCGCTTTGTAAGTGTAACATACCAACAAAAGCGTTAATGTTTTCAAAGCAGACCGCGACCTTTGTCTTGGACCATTCTCTACAATCAGCGATACTGATGTGACGTGCTCATTCGTTTCATCGCTGGTCTACGACAGTGCCTGCAGACTTTCAGCTTTTCACCTTAATTCTAAAGAAGGCACCGCCGCATTTTAGGGCGTGCTTATATTCATAAACTCATGTACGAAACGAAACATGGTTGCCCTTTAATGTACGCACTGAATAGCACAGTATTCTCGCTTTTCTAACGCAGCAAACGAGCAAAACATTCTATCGCAAAGGAACGTCCGAGAGCAGGAGAGTGAGAGACAAACGTATAAGTATGACTTACCCTCCTGTTCGCAGAATGGGGTTTTGCAGTAGATTTCACCGGAAAGAGAAGGTCCTGAAATATTCAGAAGAAACAATTATTGCCCTTTAAATCTCTACTTAAACCGACGAAATGTTTAACCGCAATATGAAATAAAAGAATAGAGATGGTTTGCCTTCAGAAAGCAGATGACAAGCATATAGCATTTTTTATTAGAAGGCTTTTCGATGGTGCACTTCTATAGACGTCTTGATGCGGCCTGAAAAGCGTATACTTTAATCAACAAGACGGGATGACTGTTCTCAACTTACTTGTTCTGTGTGGAGGTGTCAGCATTCCCCCGGACGTCGTAGAAAGCATCTGTAATATAACGCCGCATAATGTGATTCAATAATAAGCCTCTTTTCTCACCATCAAAACGGGATACTTAAGTGGTGAGCAGATAGGGAGAACGAAATTGCGGCCTCGTTACGGAAAACATATTGTCACAAACATCCAAATGTCATATAAGGTGCCATATAAAGATTTTTGAATGTCACTTAAGATATGTGAAAATGAGGAAAATGGCTAATATATTCGTTGAGCAAATAATAATTTTTGTCCCATAATTTGTTAAAAACAAATATACTTTTTGGAACGTAGAAAAGCGGCATCTTCATTCTGCTAAGTAATCAGAATGCACAGACGTAGCATATCAAGTACACTGCACCACCTGAGCTCAGTAGGCAGTGCACCGCGCTTAGCGTGCCGCGGTAGAGGTAGTGTCACATTATCTGGATGGTTTATTTGCTTTTTGTTTTGATAGTATTAAGGCCATTAGTGCACTAGAGGCCAAAACTCCGAAACCAACAGTGAACCAATTCTCTCATTTTTGAAACAATCTTGACGCTACAAAGGCCACGTGTATAACTTCTTCCTAAGAAAGTTGGTGCATATTGAGCATTGTAAAGTTAAAGTGCAAAAGAAAAAAACCACAAACAGACAGAAGCACTTGTGATGTGTCGTTAGTCTCTCTGCGTGTGGTTGTTTTTTTTTTTGCGCTCAGTCGTGTCCGACTCTTCGTGACCCTATGGACCATGTCACGCCACGCTTTCCGGTCTCTCACTATCTTCCTAACATCACATAACTTCATCTGCAGTGCCTCTAGGATGCCATTTAACCATCGCGTTCGCTGCCTACCCCTTCTCCGGCGACCTTCAACCTTTCCCAACATCAAATCTTTTCCAGCGACTCCTCTGTTCTCATCAGATGACCAAAGTAGCTGAGCTTTAACTTTAGAATTTGACCCTCCAATGAGCAGTCAGGGTTTATGGTCGACAATATCGACTGATTTGATCTTCTGGCAGTCCAAGGAACTCTCAAGAGTCTTCGCCAGCACCACAATTCAAACGCGTCAATTCTTCGGCGGTCAGCCTTTTTCACAATCCAACTCTCGCATCCATACATCACAACTAGAAAGACCATAGCACGAGTTATACGGATCTTGGTTGGCAGGCTAATGTCTCTGCTCTTTACTAGGCGGTCAAGGCTAACCATTGCTCTCTTTCCCACAAGCAGGCGTCTCCTAATTTCATGGCTGCAGCCTCCTTCCGAGGTAATCTGGGAGCCCAAGAAGAGAAAATCTGTCACAGCTTCCACTTCTTGTCCATCGATGCACCGGGACTTGATAGGGCAAGAAGCCATGATCTTTGTCTTTTTAATGTTCAGTTTAAGCCCAAACTTCTCGCTCTCTTCTTGTACGCGCATCAGAAGTCTCTTGAGTTCCACTTCACTTTCTGCCATTAAAGTGGTATCATCCGCATATCTAAGGTTGTTGATACGTTTTCCAGCAATCTTCACTCCAGCTGAAGACTCGTCCAGACCGGCCTTCCCCATGATGCACTCTGCATATAGGTTAAATAGGCAGGGCGACAGTATGCAGCCTTGCCTCACTCCTTTCTCAATCGGAAACCAATCAGTAAGACCATGCCCAGTTCTGACTGTGGCCTCTTGTCCTTCATACAGGTTCCTGAGGAGACAGATGAGGTGAATTGGAACTCCCATCTCTTGGAGAGCTTGCCATAATCTGCTGTGATCTACGCAGTCAAACGCTTTCGCATAATCAATAAAGCAGAAGTAGATGGGTTTCTGGAACTCTCTTGCTTTTTCCATGATCCAGCGAAGGTTGGCAATTTGGTCTCTAGTTCCTCTGCCCTTGTGTCACCCGTTAATAATTAGGGGGTATTATTAACGATGCGCCCTTAACGGTGCGCACACTCCCAGACACCCTTTGAGTGAGTGGGGGTAGCTGTTCCGGTCGCAAAGGAGATGCCCTCGACTTGCGTAGCAAGCTCAGCCGGAATTCAACTACCTTGTAGTGACAGAAGGGGGTGGTCGTTTGGTGCCCAGCGGTCGCCGGTTCAAACCAGAGTAAGGATCGGAGTCAGAAGTAACAAACAGAACACAATTTATGCACAGCAAGAGACGATACAAAGGAATACACAAGATCACTTGAAATACACAGACGAGAGGTTCACAGAATAACAAACGTTAAGCAGGCAATTACACAGGCGTTCAATAACATAGAGGCTTTACAACAGATCAAACACGAGAGAGTACATAAACAAACACCAAATTGTTCACCGGGAACTGTTGCACTCCGACGCCTCAAGAGTCACGATGTGGCCGCCATACGAGACGAGCGCCGCTCCCTTGAAAGTCCGTGGGCTTGCCAGCAGCGGGTGATCCCCGGGAGTCCAGTCGAAGCACAGGCGAATACGTCGCTAAACACGGACGAACTGACTGACTGACTCATCAAGCGGCGCGGTCTCTTTAAATAGGGCGCGCCGCGTCTGTTTGTTAGCACGCGTCAAAGCTAGCGCGCACACACACTTAGCTTCACTGGTTATAGCGCTCTCTCTTCCTCCCGTCGAGCCGCGTGTCGCCATTGGCCAGGTCCCATAGAACATGCTGGAAATTTCTGGCTGATTCCAGTCCGATGAACCACCGTCTTCCCCGGGCAAGGGGAAAGAGGGTGACAACAACGCGTACAAAGCTCGCGCTCTCCCGCGCGGGGAAGGGGGCTTTTCTCTCCATGCTCTCCACGCGACGCCGCGCGGGTCTCGCGCCGTACCAGCTTGATGAAAATGGGCGCCGATTTCGTGACACCTTGCGAAACCCAGCTTGCACGTCCGGAAGCTCCCGATCCACGTACTGCTGCAGCCTTCCTTGGAGAATTTTCAACATCACCTTGCTAGCATGCGAAATAAGCGCGATCGTGCGGTAGTTGGAACAATCTTTGGCCCTGCCTTTCTTTGGGATGGGGATGTTAACTGGCCTCCTCCAATCCTGTGGCCACCGGAGGGTTGTCCAAATCTTCTGACATAACGTATGCAGAATGTTCACAGCGTCATGGTTGAGGTTTTGAAGCAACTGAGCTGGAATGCCATCAATTCCGCTAGCTTTGTTCTTAGCAAGGCTGGCTAAGGCCCATTCAACTTCACTCTTCAGGATGCCCGGCTCGAGATCAGTAATCACAACCGTCTTATGTTGGGTTTGCACATTCGGGTCCTTCTTGTACAGTTCTTCTGTGTATTCCTGCCACCTCTTCTTTATCTCTGAGGCTTCAGTCAGGTCCTTGCCTCGTCTGTCCTTTATCGCGCCCAGCTTAGCACAGAAGCTTCCTTTAATATATTTGATTGTCTTATACAGAGCTCTTGTGTTCCTAATTGGCTGTAGTCCTCAACTGCTTGGCACTGTATGTTCAGGAAGGCATTCTTATCTCTCCTTGCTATTTTCTGAAAATCCGTATTGAGAACCTTGTATCTTTCTCTTTCCCCCTTAACTTTTGCCATCCTCCTTTCCTCAGGTATTTGCAAAGCCTCTTCAGATAACCAGTTTGCTTTCTTGCATTTCTTTTGCTTTGGAACTACCTTAGTAGCAACTTCTTGTATTATATCCCGAACATCAGTCCACATCTCTTCGGGCTCTCTGTCTTCTAGATCTAATTCTTGAAATCGATTCCTTACTTCCACAGCATATTCTTACATTAGGCAGAGACAATAAGACTGCTTAGGTGTGATAAGGCGAAAGCGTGGACACGACCCCAAAATTCCTTAGGAGCCTCTTTAAGTTACACCCTGCTGCGCGCTCACTGCCTCCGCTTCTGCGCTTAATTAAGCACTCAGTCACAGGTCTCTCGCAAGAACGCACTTTTTTTTTTTCAAAACACACGTGTCGACTCGGCGTTGCGGTTTAGGGAAGGCAGCGCCACGGCCTGTCATTCAACACCTCCCAGCTACGCGTCACTCGCTCTTTGGACACACGAGACTCGACTGCCCTCCCACGCATGCTTCAAAGAACCGCGTCTCTTTCTTACCAAATGCGCTGCGCTCTTCGAACTACTGTCAGTGACAGGCCTTTAGATTAATAGGTTGGATTAATGGATTAATAGATTAATAGATTAATCAGACCCAACCAGATTAATAGGGTCTGATTACCCTTTCAATTAAAAAGATAGGAGACAATTTTTAAATACATGAAAGCAATACAAAAATGGCCCCTATTTTCTCTCCCTGGCAGAGTTAGTGATATGAAGTCAAAGGTACATGAGAAAGAAGAACCAATGACAAGCATGCCACCTAGAAGAAAAGTTAAAAAAAAAGACTGGGCCAGACAGCCTAAACATTTGATGTCTTATCTCAACACTATTGGATGTCGGGTGACACCTTGATGAATTCCGCAAGAAATCTGTTGGAAACAGTTCAACGAAGTTTAGGTGAAATTTCTAGTGTCATCGCACTCCTTCATAAGGAGGCGTGCGTCTCCTTGCAGCTTTTACCAACCATTTTGATTTCAAATAAAATCGATTAACAACTAATTTTCAATTAACCAAAAGCCCCCGCCCTCAACATCCCGAAAGGAAGCATTTTCCTATGCCTTCCTTGCTCTCAGTGATTGTTGGCTGTTTGCATCAACACCTAAACACGTCGATCAAGTGTCACGTGGTAGTGAGAAGGGCGTAGACAACAATCGAAGAGTCTGAGATTGGGATTTGGCTAAATTTCCTATCTCATTTCTCGCAATCGCACACGTATCTTTCATTTCATCCTTTGAGTCGTTTTATCAAGCCGCAATGTCGTCGACAGAAGTTGATCACTGCAAATTCGTCGCAAAGCAAATTACAGCTACGTTTCCTCGCCATCCACTTAGTGCAACTCCTTCTAGCAGAGGGAGAACGACCATATTATGATGCTTATATCCCTCTCATTTGAATGATGCACTTGGACCAATATATTCTGACTCATTGGCTTGGACCTACAGCAATAATTGTTTTTCACACACTCCATTACCGCAAACTTTGCTCCCGAGTATTACTCGCTAGGAGCACCATCATCTCACGGAGGCTGGGGCACAAAGTATAAAAACAAAACTGGCGACCGCAACCATCCGTGATTTTATGTGCCTTTTTCTTCAGAAAACCTTCCCTCAATGTCATAATAAGCGACATTTTCAAGGTGCCACAAATGTCATCGCTTGCAGCCCTAGCAGGGACGCCGAAGGGTCGGAGGCGCCCGCCGCGATGCGGGGAAAGAAGCGCCCGCGCCGCTCTACGCAATTAAGCCTACTGCATCCAAATGAGAAGGTCGTAGCACCCCCCCCCCCCCCCCCTCCTCGCTCCGAACCAGGTGGCCGTGGACGAAATATACAAAGTAGGTGTAACGGCTGCAAAATAATGTTTAGCTCCTGCCTTCTTTTAATGACGCAGTGGCAAAGCGTTCATACGCTTGAGGAGATGCTGAAGAGCACAATTAGACTAGTGCGCTATCCTCAAGCCGATTCCTCACAACCTGACGAAGAAAATGTAACGTCTCTCCTTGGAGATAATGCGCTGAGTTTCATAGGAAAGCATGATAGCATCGGATATAAATTTACAAATTTGTACTTTTTACTGTTCTGCCAGCCTCACTGTTACATCAAGCAACGAAGAAATTATTCCTTTTTTCTCTAAGAACTCAAAATAGTTGCTCGTGGAAACCCTTTGTGACGGAAAAGGTGTATCGTTGTCGTGCTTCGAAAACTTTACTTATCGAGAAAGAATAAAAAAACTTGTTGGAATGAACGAATAAAAAGTGAACGACACGATCAATATTACTACCCTACTTCTTTAGCGTATTTGAAGATAAGCATGTGAGCTATACGGATGTTGAGTAGGCGTGAAGGCCATGGTTACATGAGAAAGCATCGACCCTATAAAGGGTCGCAAAAACGGGCAGTGTAAAATACAGCAATGGCTGTCTAATGTATGTGGTAGGCGTCGAGATAAGCAATACAAGCGATAAGTTCACTTTGCGAATCTCACTCTATATTGGTAGCTGCTGCCGAAGTGCCGACTATTGTGGCACTTGAAAGTCCAGTGTTGGGCACATACTTGAATGATAGATATGGTTATCTATCTTTTTCAACAATTTAGTTACAACTCTCGTTCCGGAATTCAGTTGTGTGCCCTATGTCTACAGCCATATTTGTATCGTACCCTTCTGCCTCATACATGCCTTTTTAAATTGTTACAAGAATTTGGTGAAACACTGCAGACCAACTAACATACCACCAGATGACCGCATACCTCTCCACTTGTGATGGTGTAGGCTTCGGAGGTTGTTTCAGTTGCCACAGTTGCCATGGCTGTTTCAGTAGTCATGACTGCCGCAGTAGTCATGACTGATGCAGTAGTAATGGCTGTGGCAGTTCTCACAGCTTCTTCAGATGTCATATTTTCTATGACTACTGTAGTCTCTAGAGCTCGAGACATTCAAAATAATGGAGGCGTTGATAGCCTCCGTCACCGTCTCATTGTCGTCACTGTGAGTCGACATCGTATCTGAGACAGACGCTTCCGCAGACTCGTCGGTTGAGGAGTCGTTGAGCGTCACTAACGCCTGAGGAGTTATGACACCCTGTGGGTAAAAGCGGGGACGCATAGGTATAACAGGCCGCCCCACACTTCGAGACACCTTTGTTATGCTACAAGCACAGGGATGAAAAGTGCCTGCGAAAACACAGCGAGTTGTATGTAGCATGAAAAACGCACCCAGCCGCAAGCCTTTTCCCTAAGGCATACACACCCTCAAGTCATTTCCTGAGTAATTCATGCAGAAAGGGATTAGAGATGTTAAGATATTGCTCTGCATTGAGCGAAGGAAGGTGTCCTTTAATATAGTGAAAAGAAAGCGCCCGACGAAACCCATAGTAAAATGGTACGAACAAGGCAGACAGTGCTCAACCGTGAAGCTTCAAACACTGTCAGGCAGTGGGCCGCAGAGATGTGCACGTAGTGCTCTGGAGTAGCGAAAGAGCTATCACAGAATAAAGGGGCAGCAGTAGAGACGAAACACTGGCTGGTGCAAAGCGCGCCACCCCGCAAAAGGTGTCACTTAATCTGGCAGTACAGGATTATAGAGCATTCCTCTCCCGCTCGATCATTTTTACGGTGATCGGAAATCAACGCAATAACCCAAGCATTCTAATTTCCGACTGTAATTCGATAATCGATTGTCCAGGCTCTAAAAGCGTGAAACCTTCCGATAACAGTTATTCTCATTATTCATTAAGCAGCGAACTCATACCTTGTTAATTTCTCCGGTGTTCTTGCCAACCTAATTACCATATCCTAAATAATATATAACTTTTGAGGCATCCCTTGCTACCATTTGCTCGTAATCTCTTATTTCGCGACGGATTTCAGTCCTTTTTTTTTTTTTTTTTGCTCCCTGGCTGTTTCAAGTGCGTCACCGCTACTGCAAGCAATGGAGTGATATATATTCGATGTCGCTCCACAGTCGCATTGATTTTCAGTGATTAGTATTTTTACAAAATTCAGTTATGCAACGAGAAATATTTCAAGAAGAATCTTATAATTCCATCGTACTTGTGTTAATCTTACTGCGTTTGCCTGAAATTCCTGAAGCTAAAAAAGTGGCTAAAATTTAATATAAGGCGCATGTAGGCTATGCTCGTGAGAAATTTTCTCGCTTCTGTAGGTTCCCCTGAAAAGTGAAGTGAAAAAGAAAAGATCTCTACAGCTTTCATAAAGAGACCACGTTCGACTCTCCCTTGCGATTAGTAATCTATATCGCTTTTTATATTAGAGAGCCAGAAAAATAAGTTATTAGAACGGCGTATATTTTGTGACACGGCTCGACGTGTCAGCGACGCAAGTCAATCGTCTAGCAGAAACGTTTCAAACTCACTGCTGCCTCTTTCACCATAACAGACACAGAAACCTCGAGAGTACTCTGAAGCTTTACTTCAAGAAGAAGTAGCAGGCACCAAAATTTATGAATCTTGATTCTCTTTCGTAGCAGCAAGCCTTCATTTAATATTTCTGTCACGTGCCACTCAGCCTTCCTGGGGGTCCTGGGTGGCATACTGGTTCCGTTTTACAGCGCTAGCTGTTAGTGCGAAGGCTCGCAAATGATGACCAAATGTCGTACATCGTCAATTAGCATTCAAATTGAGGTTGTCCAATGTAGTGTGGCTGGAACAAGAGGGCAGATACACAACGGACACTCCGCACCTAGGGGGGGGGGGGGGGGGGGGGGGGAGAACCGAATGGCCAATCCTTGAAATTGCCCCTGGCTGGCGCTTAGCGCTAAGATATGTACGGGTCGTACACGTGGGGCAGAGGAGTGGGGGAAGCAGAGAGCCTTCACGAGCTTAAATTTAGAGCATTCGCTCTTAAGAGCGAATGCTTCGTTCTAGGCGTCCGCAATGACACCTGCCCCCGCCTTCGCTCCGCTTCTAGGGAGAGTAACAGAAGGGAATGTGCAGGGGAAGAGAAAGAAAAGGTGGAAGTTTACTGGTAACGTAGTCTTTTTAGACATTGTGGTGTGAGTCGAAAAACGCGTACCTTGTAGGTGACACTGAAATCAATGCTAGGCACTACAGTTAGCATACGACTCTGCTTATTAGTGAAGCACATTTGCACAACAACAAGCATTTTCTGTTTACGTACCACTCTTATTCTCAATCGCGCTCTTTTGATTTGCGGTCACGTTTCCTCCACGTGCTCCCGTTTAACAGCACATGAAATATGGTCATTCAAGAAGCACGTTTTCCGTAATTTGGGGTCAAAAAAGCAAAATTACTTTGATCAATGATGATGATAAGAGGAAATACAAGCCTCTTACAGGGCCGTTCTTTGTAAATCATATTTCTCGCTGCGACATTCAATATTTATTCACCAGACTACAGAAGGTCGGCCATGTACCATTCACCAAGCAATCACTCACTGCCGTCGTGGCAATAAGTATTCAGAAAGTGTAATGGCAGCTCTTAGTTATATACAAGCAGCAAAACGGCGAATACTTGCTTTCAGCTTAGCCCCATAGTCAGTAAAACAAGAATAGACGGCCAAATTGTGTGCACTATCATGATGGAATCAAATAGAAGGTCATATCTATCTGAAATTCCGAGGTACTTCTAACTGGTACTGAACCTGAAGCCTAAGCAAAACACCAGCGTCTGCGGCACCGACTCTCTTTACTATCACTGACAGCGCTTAATTCATGAAGCATACATGTAATCTTGCGCGTTCCTGATGTCGACAGCTTATAATATCTCTTGCTGCATCATAAGATAGTTAAATTTTGTCCCGTGGTGGTGACAAGGTCGATGACACAAATGAAGAGTCGGTGATTGCACTGAAAGAACTCTTTATTGGGCTGACTTGCGCCCGCAAAAGAGGTAAGCAACTCGGCGGCGGCGATAGCAACAAACGTGCTCGTCGATCGTCGAACAAAGGATGCCCGTCGCCCTCGTTAACGCTCAATTTAAAGGCTGCTCAGAACAATCTAGATAACTTCGCAACTGCTACAAGCACAACCTGGAACATTGTAGAAAGACACAAGAGTGGGCGGAATCTTCGAGACAGATCTCGGTGCATCTTGAGCTACAACGAAACTGATAAAGGTGTGACTCGCGACATCGATCATTAACAAACAAGGATTACGGAACTGATACGCGATCCAGAATCAGAGTGATAAGGCCACATGCCGATGGCTGTTAAAAAATAAAAATACAGTTTTGAAGGTTTCGCGGCAATATATATGCGTTCAAACTTTGTTGTCATTTTATACTGGATGTACCTGAAACCTGAACCAAGAGAGCAGTGAAAGAACAACGTACTCTTTTTGGTGTCCATATCGTTTCAGTAAAGTTTACCAAGTCGAAGGCCTCAATGACTTCGGAAACAGTGATCATGTGGGCAGCATCGGTTGAATTCGAAATACCCATAGACTCATTGGCTGGGCCACTGGAGACATTCGTCATGAGCGTAGTGCCCTGCAGTACAATTGTAGTGTGGCAAGCCATGCAGCAATCTATGCACAAAACGTTGAACACGCGACGTCCTTAAATAAAATAATAACGAGAAACGATGCACAAAATATAGTTTTGGGGTTTTGTCTTAGTCTTAGGAATAGAAGAAATTAAAAGCCAGTTATTTCTTTAGCGAGGTTTTAAAGTGGCCGTGATGACAACACTACTGAATAATTGTTCTCAGACAAAAAATTCCACTACTTTATACCACATCCTAATGTTTTCCCACTAGCAAGCAATATGGTTGAGACAAGGGAAGTAAGTTTTACAGGCAACTGCTGAAGCATGGCTCTTTCGTCTCGGCTTGGCTGAGTACGGCAGAACAACAAGCGTGAATACGCTGCCGGCTCCTAATATTAAACGTTTGCTCACTTTTTGACACCTTAATGCCCAAGAATGCATTATAGTCAATCGCCAGATGCCGAATACTTAGAAGGTTTTTATATTTGATGTCAACGTGGCGTAGATTTGGCGTAATCATGCCTGCTGCTGTGGGAAGATTCTTGATGGGGGAAATCGCATGGGCTAGATATTAACAGGATTAAAATATGTCCAAGACATGGGCTATGAATCCGTCGGTCTGAAATACGGCAGCACTGTGTTTTGCAGTGAAAACAGGTAGTGCAGAGAAAAGTGTTCAAGGTGCCCCATCTGGCTTGCATTCGCAGCCGTTCCAGTTCCGTTGGGCTCCAATTCTGTCGCTATGACTTCCGTGAAGGTAATCAAATCCGCTGCCGTTACAAAGGTAATGTTAGTGGCAGTGGAGATTCCCTCAGTAGAGCTTGCCGAGATGATAACGTCGGTTGCTGTCTCGTTGTCAGCATTGGTCACCAATATAGCATCGGATACCCTATCCACAGAGCTCTGTTAAAGGATGGCGACAAGAGCGACATGTAAACCTAAGAAAAAACCATTTTTAAAGCGAAGACACTTTCGAGAGGCAACTAAAAGGCACGCCTGGTTTGCTGGAAATCACATATTCCTTACGGGCTGCATATGGCAGATTCTACTCCTTTAACTCAAACACGAATTTCTGACAAAGACACACCCGTATCACTTTTCGAACCTAATGTTCACCTCAGTGAAACAAAGCGGCAGCAATACAGCAGGCATTACCGTTCCAGCTTTCGTATATCTGCTTCGAATCGGAGCATGTGTTCGCTACCCGTGGTGTCTATGCAGCTCTTCTCCTTGCTATGAACCACTAGCCGGAGGCCGGGCCGTCGTCTCATCCTGGGTTCACTGGTCGTCTTAGTTTTCCTTTGTGACCGCGGTTGAGATTGGTGAAGCAAGATATAAACGGCAGAGAAGGCGGCATTTCACCAGCAGTCATTTGAACGCTGAAGAAAAGATAGTCATATACTCTAAGAAGTGCTTGAAACTGGGCTCGTTAGATAACCATCACTTGAAAGGATGCGCTGCTGAGGCGTAAATGGATGTGTAAAGAAAAGGACGAGGACGTTAAGCGCTATCCACCAACTGACGGTTTATTCGACAAGATTGAAACGTAGAAACCACGTACGCGTGAAAATGGTTCGGTGATCAACCGGAAATAAACGATAAACCATCAAATACGTAGAGATGACGGTGCAAATAGAACAAGTCAACCAAACCAAACCTTTCATTTCCGTCCGCGCCCAACTGAAGCCCACGCACTCGAAGGGATGTAGATTTCCTGCGCATTGATAAATGAATGACATGCATGTCGCCTAAGAATATGCCTAGGTTGGGGGCGTACGGAAATGAAGGTTTTGGTAGATTGACTTGTTCCATTTTCACTGTCATGGCTGCGTGTTTGGTTGGTTTATGTATTCCTCCCATTTTTCGCCGGACCATTCTCGCATGTACTAGTTTTCTTCGTTTCAATCTTCTGGAATATACCCTCAGTTGGTAGACTGCACTTAACGTCCCTGTCCGTTTCCTTGACACATCCGTTTACGCCTAATCAGCGCATTCTTTGAAATTATCATATAGTCGACTTTCATTCATGTCCAGCATATAGGGACAGGAAACGGTTATCACTACACTGACTAATTTCGTTTAGAGTGAACCAAAAGCTCCACAAAGCCCTTTCCCGGAACTGCACATAAAATTAAATGTAGTCTATGGGTAATCAAACCATATTGCGGTGACGCGTTTAGCGCCGCGTGCTGTGAGGAAGAAAGAGAAACAGACGCGCAGCGGCTGGAATAAATCAGTTTTGCTTGCAGCTATTGCAGAAGCAACATCTTCTATAACACCATCATATTTCTATTCCACTCGCTTTCCGCACGAGCCATAACATTTTTATTATTTCAGGGATTATAGCTCGTTTACGGTATCATGTCAAACTCCAGTTGGTAAAAAATATTGCGAATGTTTGACTAAGATGTTAACAATAAACAAGGTGCTTTGGGATGTTTGAAACGATCAACTTAAGCTAATACAACTTCTCTTTATTCAATCATAGCTTGTGTTTCAATTATCATGGCACGATCGTTGACCCAGGGTTGATGAATACGCAAGTGCTACTTTACTTTCAAAACTTCCGCGTGCTTTCATTTTTCACGGAAAAGGGACACCACGTATACTAAAGTAAGGCTTTGCTCTCCACGCTAGACAACTGCCAAATTCGCGTTTACAATAATATACTTGGGCATTTTATGGGCCTAACCATTAGGAGGTGCGAAAAGAAGGCCAGGAACTACTACGCATTATACCCAGCATTCACTCGTTTATATGTTTCCTCTCAGTGACTGATACACTTTAATTAGAAACAATCACTGATTGCAGCTTAAATGAAAAAGAAAAAAAGATAAGAATGCTATACAGGCCACAGTGTTCGTGTACAGGGAAACACCTACCTCACTCGTAACTGACGAATTTCCAGTTCCGTTATGTACCAATTCTGCCGTAATATCTTCCGTGAAGTTCACCACATCGGCAGCCGTGACAAGAACAGTGTGAGTGACAGTGGAGCCTCCTTTGACATCCTTCGCTGAGTCAATAACTTCGGTCACAGTCTGGTTGTCAGCAGTGGTCACCAGTATAGCCGTGGATACCCCGCCCAGGGAGCTCTGCTCAACCTTCCCAGCAATACAAGGGTGGAAACGTCAGGCATCGTAATGTACTCACATAACTGGCATTTCTTTCACGCTCGGTAACGTAGTATTGGCTACCAAAATTGTCAGACGGACAGACGTGAAAGAAAATCAAATAACGTTTTTCTTTGTTTTTCAGCGACATGCAGTTGACTTCAACATTTACTGGGCTTTGCTCCCCAATGACCCTGCCGACTGCGGCTACAAAACTATTTACTGCGATATACCTACTCATTTCGCTTACTGCTTGTAAGCCACTTAGATCGGAAAAAAAGAGTCTTCAAAACAAACCAATTCACGTAGGCGGCAGATTTCGTTGAATTTCTCTTCTCTGAAGAGCAAACATGAATAATCACACGAGAATAGGATGAACTAGCCAAACATACCGGCACAGGAAAAACAAAGAAGCAGGATTGTGAGAGACTGGTCTCATACCTGTCTCTTTCCTCTCTGCTTCTATGTTTTTCCTATGCGCGTCTCTTTAGCTGGCTTATACTATCTCCATGCAAAGCCCCAACAAACCCAACATGTTCTATTTCATGAGCACCAATAATAACTTATCCTACGTATCACTTGCTTCATGGCTCTGAGCCACCCACCTTGCTGGTATTTTCTGCAACTTTGGTTCCAGTGAATGTCGGTCCCGTTGAGGTCACCTCCGTGAAGTTGCGCAAATCAACAGCCGAGGTGACTGCGCCGTTACTGTAACTTGAGACGTACCCACTCGCGTTGTGGGCGTCGATGACGCCAGTGACTGTCTCGTTGTCAGCCATGGTGACCAGTATAGCAGCTGACACCTTATCCTGGGAGCCCTGCACGATGAGGGCAAAATACCGTGAAACTTAAACATCCGACACTACTAATAACAGGAATACTGGTTTTTGCTAAGAGAAATAATGCGACCATTTCTATCTACTTAAGCACGCCAAGCCTGTTGCGTGTGAACGCCAAATTTAAACCGTCGGTATTTTACTACAAGTAATATTACCGAACATATACACAAAGAGAAATGATTGGTAGGGGTTACAGAAAAAGTGACCTTATATAGCAACTAGTTTCCAAGACAATACTAGTGCGCATGCCGAATACTCTAAATACTTTAAGCATAAATATTCGTGCTGTGCAGGCAACATGCAGGTTAAAGGTACGCATTGTATTTGTTTTGTCATGCTGTCCCGTACAACATGACTGTCACTGTCAGCGTGCGGAGTTCATAATATCTGACAGTCACAGCGTTTATGTTAGCAAAACGTGAATAACTGGTTTCGTGAATGAATGCTAGAAGTTATGGCCATCTTTATTTCAAAGAATATTATTCGTTCTACTTCTTCCTAACATGAAAGACGATCAATAAGTGACGGATTTATACTGGCTGTCTCGCTTCATGGGATCTAGAATTTTTCAAAGTGGGCTTTTTAGAATGTCGAGGTGGCTTTATTAGAGTTGGGATACCAGCGTTACCTATCACGAGAAAATAAATGAAAGATGGTAACTACTCAGCTCTTTAACTAAATTGAAATTGTTTATCTTTTAACAATTCACTGTAAGTGATAACCAGATCATTTCTTAAATGTTGGAAATGCGCTTCCCATGGCGATTTGGCACAAAAAATTTCTTCCTCTGAGTGCTCCTCGCAAATAATAAGCGCTGCTGAACGACGTCAGTAAATCCATCACTCTGTGAGATAGCTATTACTTCGTTTACCCATTTCCACCTGCAAAACTGTGTTCACCGCTTCACATTCCTGTTTAATTAAAGGGTTGCTCGGCGGTGAAAAACCCTTGCGCCTCAGCGCCAAAAATAATTTATTTCTGGAAGTTTTAAAATTGGTATGGCTGTTACGTATTTCACTGCAACCTAGCGCCGATTTACAACAGGTAAGAAGGTAACAGGTGAAATTTGTTAACCTGCTGTGCGGAACCTTGATTCATCTGACTTAAAAAGTCGACTAATAAAAGTACTGCAGCGCCGAAGAAGGTACATTCATAGCTCAAAAGAGCATATTACAAAAGCTCTGGTTCACCTTCGCTGAAACACTTTGTAGATACTCTGCTGAAAGCTTCGCCTTAGAGGAAAGAAATTAATAAAGTATTCGCATGAGAAAAAACGTCGCGATGCCTGCCATAAGATTTTTGCACCCATTGTGCCATTCTGGGGCTAAAAAAAATTTGTGAACTATGTTACCAGCAAAAAAATACCATCTACACTGCGCGGCTAAAACTCGTAGCGATATGCAGGCTAGAGTACGCAAGGGGCGTTCTTTTGACAGTAAACTTCATTCGTTAATTCTAACGTTTTTGTGAGCCTTCGAAAATCCGCCCAGGCAGCCGCTATTCGACGTAGGCCAGAAACAAGGTGCATACGCACTGTGTGATGTCCGTGCACCACGACTGGTCTCTAATGTGCGCGGCACTCCTCTACGACACCACTGTTAGTCTGAGTCGCTTTGGGACGTTAAACCCAAATCAAGCAGCCTTCTCAATACCAGCAGTCGTAAATGGCGTTTTCAACTTAATTACTTTGAACACACTGAGGCACCATCGTAAAGAGTTTGCACAAAGATAGCTGTCCTATTTTCGAGCACTGAAAATATTAAACTGAGAATGGTGTTTTCAAGAATACAGGCCGGTTGATGTTTTTAACCTGTGTCCAATATATGCGCTCCAGTATAGTGTATTCTCAAGGTAGTATTGTGTCGAACACGAAAGTTCCCAGGACAGAAGAAAAGTAATTTTAGTGAATAACTGCAAAGTTATTTGGAGACTACTTGGTTTCACTAGCTGACGTCACAGAAACGCTAACTCAACTCTGAAATGGACAAGCCTAATCTCACGACATTAGCTAATTAAACGGCTTACGTGGCTATGGCTTTTGAATACTAAATACGGTTCCTAGAAAATTTTGTCCGCCATAGAGTATTCTCCATTTTTTGAGTCAGCAGCAATTTTTCATAAAAGATTCGTCTTTTAACTTATTTCTTCCTTATCTCTGAGTTTTTATTCTACAAAATATTGACGTTTGCATACTAGTCCTTTCAGTCCCCTATAATTAGTCATTTTCCACTTCTAGGCGATTTTAAAGGCGTAGAAGGAAATTGGCCACTGCACGACGTGACGGTAGTGACGATATATATAAAGTGCAGATCATCATCTCTGCAAAAATTTTATTTCAGGAAAGCCGAGTAAAACACCATCGGAATGCATACGGCCATTGAAAACCCAGTGGCCCTAACATTCGAAATCTGAACCAGCAGCATAAACTACGGATGCGGAAACAGCAAGGCCATGGTGGCAGTGCAGCTGAATACAAAGACCACTAAAAAAAGGTGAATGACTGCTTGCAAAATAGTGATGATAACGTTTTGCATCGAAATCAAGTAATGCTGTGGTTGCTTCCACCAGCGTCAAATTAACCCACCTTCGTCGTATTCGCTGCCATCTCGGGTCCACTGGGTCTAGCGGAGATGACTTCGGTAAAGTTGAGCAAATCAGCGACCGTGACCATGGCGACGTCAGTAGCACTGGAGCCGTATCCGCTCACGTCATTAGGGCCGACAGTTTCGGTGACTACTTCACTGTCAGTAATGGTGATCAGTATAGCCTCTGAAACCCTATCTAGGGAGCCCTGCCCACAGATACCAGCAGGGGGTAAAAGAATATGATGTCATTATTAGCGGGGGTAGTGGCATTACGCAAAGCAAGATTGTTTAGCATGCCGTCTGGCTCCTAGAAGCATTTTGGATACTATTTCACAGTTTCTAGCAGTCGTCGTCACACTTGCTACCGAAATCATAACCAGAATGATGACCGATTAAAGTGTAAAGTACGCGCAAGACACCGCCCACCTCCCAACTGCGAACTGGCGCTCAGTACAGAAACGTTTTTACTTGTTTCAGTATTCTAATAGTCCAGACTATATACAGACGGTTACGGAGCTCTAGATCCAAGGTTCTAAAATTTTCTGCGTCTCAAGAAGTCTCTAAAAGCAACAACGGATGCTCCCCCCACCCCCCCACCCCCCCACCTTCCCCTTTTCTTTCAGTAACTAGGTGATACTGATTGTATGGAGCGGCTCAGAGTTTTTTGGTTATTTAGTTCACTTGTGCAATGATTTATTTATGTGATTTTGGAAAACATCTTGTTTTTAGATACCCACACATCACTTATGCTCTTGTCTTTAAATCTAAAACATGAATGCCGAAACAGTCACAAACCGAATGTCCCATCTTATTCGCGCACTCGGCGAACGCCAGTTACTGACGGGTGGGCTAACACTGAATCAAGTGGCAGTTCGACTGACTCTCATTGGTTTTTTGCCGCTTCATGAACTGGCAGCAGCAAGGCGAATACTTAATTTTTTGTTTTTGCGGCACATACTGGTGTTTTAGCGCCAATTGTGGCCGAATTTTCGAATAAGAAAATATGTATTGTCAACATTTAATAGAATATAGGCACTACACTTAGATGGCCTCGAGTCTGTGACTCTCGGCTACCTTATGGGCCCACTCAGTAGCCCGAACTTGCGTCAACGGGTCTGAGCGGGTGAGTATGACCTCCCGCCGCTGTAGAGAAGGAAATGGTGGTAGGTCTGCCGAGTGGCGGCACTTTTTTGCAGCTCCATAATATGGGATCGTATCCAGCTGCCTCACCGCATTCTTTACAATTTGGAGGCAAACTTTAACCCGGCGCATTTTCCACGTTTCTGTTTTTAAATTGCATCGGATAAGTCGGCTCTGCTGCTCTCGCCTTCAGCCGGCACGCGCCCGACTGCACAAACCACAACGTGTGTCATCTCGTGTGCCATGCCCTCTTTAAACTTCTCCGCAGACGTTATGCAGATATGTATAATTACAGAACAAAATTGCACACTGCCAATTTCGCCGTGCAGGTCACCGCTCCCGTAAATGGTTAAGCAAGACACCTTTGCGCGATGAAAAGGTCGGTTACGTAGTTTCTGCCACGTGAAACAGAGAAAGGAGCTGGGATAATAAAAGCTAACACATTAATAACGTGGATCTAGATGAACTAGACACAGTGCATCGGCTGCACGTGGAACGTAGGCAGTGAGGGTGTAGAGGGGTAGGTGGGTATTCTAGAGGAAACTTGCAGAACCCACAAAAGCAGCCCGCGGGACCCAGTTTGAAATCCGTTGCTCTGCATGGTCATTTTACTTCTTATCTCTTCTACGCAGGCTACATGAGGCTGTTATGATCACTTAAGCGAAAGGTGTACAGCTTCGCCAGCAGACCTCGGTGGCGTAGTAATTGGCTCTCGACTGATAAACACTTCATTGTTAGCTTAACGTGCAGCCGATTTGCATGAATCTCAAGCGATCATGCGCTATTTCGGCAGTGTTCGGACGTGATACCTGGCCTGTAAGAAACCACTAATACTTTAGGGCAGACAGCGCACTATGTTCGTTCGGTGGATAACAGTGAACGAGGTGAAGTGTAATGAGGGACGAGAGAGGAATTTCTTTTAATGTTCACAGCTCTCATTTTAGTGCCTTAGAAATACGAATAAAATTCCCGCATTTCTTCGTTTGTTTCCTTTTGAACGGTCCTCCTCCCGAGAATGCCTCTGGTGCGTGGTAGTTGGCCACGAAGTGATTGGTAACCGCTCAGTCTAATAACACGAGAACACTAATAAAGGCCAAATTGGCAGGAGCTGCCAACTTGGGCATCCCATTTGAGATGAGCATCCAACCCACTAGTAAAATGAGATCCGAGCGGTCGCGCTAATTATGTGCTATACACGAATATTTCTACGGTGAGGCTTCATATTGGACTATATTGCCCAATGGTTGCACTCTGTGCTAGATTTGGCATTGGGACACGGATATGAACCGGCAACGATCGCTGCCCTATTTATGGAGATAGCAAATACTAAGCTGGTATTTCTGCATTTTCTAGAAAACAGTTCGACATTGTCGTAACCTGAGTCCAATACATAAATCCAACAATTGGTTTTCCAAATTTGTGCATTCCAACTATTTGAGTCTGCGCCTTAATCGTAACATATCGTTCTATATATTTACTTCTTAGTATTGCGCACTTCCCATTATATAAAATTTTAGCCCATTTTCGTACTAATCCTTTTCTAGTCCACTCTGATGATCTATTTGTCCTCCTGTTGACGATTTTAATGGCGCAAAAGAACATATGCCACGGGACAACTTTGCGAACGTGGGCTGATCTATGTAAACTAAGGTCATATATTCATCATCGAAAATTATGCACTTCAGGGGAAACGACAACCAAGCCATTTAGATACCTGTAACCAAGATACCTGTAACCGCTGAAAACCTAGTAGTCTAAATTCAAACCTCCAGCATAAAATACGGATGCGGGAACCATTAGGCTCGGACAGAATTGCAGCTTTATACGAGACGCCACTAAAGATTTCCCGCGAAGCATGTTTAACAAGATGATTGGCAATGCAAAATAACCCACCTCACTTGTATCCACTGCCATATCAGTTTCATTGGGTGCCGGTTCATTGGAGATGACTTCCGTGAAGTTGAGCGAGACAGCGGCCGTGACCATGACAGCATCAGTCGCAGTAGAGCTGTCTACGCTCAGGACACTAAAGTTGACAATTTCAGCGACTGTCCCATTTCAGCTATGGTGACTGGTGTAGTCTGTGAAACATTACCCACTGGCCCCTGCTCACAGATAGCCGCAAGAGATAAAATGCATAGGATGTAATTGGTCAGCATGATATGCATATGGGGTGAGATTGCGTATTGCAAAATATCATTGCACTCCTGATGCCTCCGACAAGGATCTTACATGCTGGCTGGCATCAGTTTTTAGCGCTGTCGACGTACCGCTGGGTACCCGAAACATAACGAGAAAAATGATCGATTAAATCTCAGGTTGCGTAAAAAATATTGAACCCTAATGTTAAATGATGTTGGGTACAAAAACACTTCTGCTCGTTTTGAATTCTTTTCTGATACTGCAGACTACACGTAGAAAATTGCGCCACTCTGAAAGGTCCCTTATCCTCCGATCTCCTTTGCGCACGCTACAGGAGGCTGCTGGGATCACCGATGTGAAAAGTATATAGTTCCGCCAAACGACACTAGTAGCCTTGAAAATCAATGACGGTCGACTGATAAGCGTTTTATTATTATTACTCTGATAGCGGGTTAAAATGCTCTCCCACTGCGTGCATGATTAATGGTGATACCATACCGGCCAAACTTGGACAGAAGCGTGTGCCAACTCAGCGGTTTGATGTTGCTATCGAATATTATAGCGTCAAGTTTTCTACAGTACAAGAACCACAGCTAACCAGCACTTCGTCCTAATCAGCACGGTGTTTAAACTCTACTACGAACCTCCTCTCCTCTCAACTAAGTTTACGAATGTACAGAGCTGTATAGCACAGTCCTTCCCGGACCCCGCAAAATATGGAAAAATGTACAAGCTTTCAAATGGTGTGCCCTTGAATGTAGTCTTGTGTTCGCTGAAACTGAATGAACTCTTACTTACCTCTGGTACACTCTATGGCTTTCCGGCCACTACCAAATCAGTTAGTAAAGACGGTAATGACCGTTTTCATTCGATTTGACTGTATTTTACCATACCGCAGTTTCACGTATTGTTTCACTGCCACTTCCTATTAATGGAATGATTGTTCTGTATTTTCTTCCGGTATGTGTAGACAAACAATGAAACCATTTTTCGGTAGTTCTTTTTCTGAGTAACTTGCTAGCGCTCGTAATTGCAATACTGGTTCACAAAATACGCTTAAACGATTCTATGCTACAGTTTAGAGCAAGATTCTATAAATTTCAAACGTTGCGAGTCTGCGACCACAGTCTGTGTAACACTCGACTTTTAATGTGAAAGCGGGTGTTCGATGTGAACCACTGGGACAGCATTGTCCAAAGCGAGAAAGCAAGAACGCTTTAGCAGCTAGCAGCGCACCTTTATACAAAGAAGCCGAAATAAAACACTCCGTATTAGCCTGCACTTCCCACACAAGCATTGTATTTCAACATCAATGCCATATTATATATATATATATATATATATATATATATATATATATATATATATATATATATATATATATATATATATATATATATTCCAAACTCAATTTCTCCGCATAGTCTGCGGCCTGCGTTTTCATGGTTTTCCCAGCACCTATTACAGCTCTCACTGCACTGAGTTCGGCTTCAACTGGGTAACCTTATTGGAAATGCTTAGTGTCTGGTAGAGGGAAACATTGCAATGGATTATTGTTTACACTCATGTTAAACAGGATTCTTTGCAGAATTGAATACCTATGTTACTCACCTCGCTCATTTTTACTGTAGTATTGGTTCCAATGAATGATGATGCTATGTCAGTGGGCTCTCCCGCACTTGTAGCTTTGGAGCCTGTTACGCTAGCAGCCGTCCCGTTGTCTGATGCAGTGCCAGGTAAAAAGCGTGACACCGAATCCGAGGTTTCCTTTCCGCCGATACCGACATGGAATGAACGCAAAAAAAAAAAAACAATTGGGATTAGCAGTGACTTTACGTTATTTTGCACGATGTGCATGCTCTCTCATTAGAAATACTGTTTAGCTGGCGGACGCCGTAGACGCCAAAATTGATGTAATCGAACAGCACAAGAGAGGTGGTCGGTGGAAATATTAGGGGGATGGTCAACCTTCGCCTTAATTGTAGACGTGAAGCACATGTAAACTCTACTTTTCATTCCGCGAATACGTTTATATTCTTTCTCAAAAATTAGAGGTTCTCTTAAGAGAAGGGCGAAAGCCTACCCTTCCTCTCCTGTCATTTGCCTCTCATCATTTACCTCTTATCGGCGTTCGTGGCAGGGCTACATATAATAACTGGTTTACGGGAAAGGAAACGCGTAGTATCTGTCACACTTTCTCCGGCAAGTGTGAGTTTGAATGGCACACCATGGCTTCGGTCGCGTGACGTTAATTAGCGTGCGTTCAAGTATGGGACCAAGTTTGTGTCAACGCCTCCTAATAGAAGGCGTTGACAGATCTCGAGCACAACTCTCACGCACGGGAGGGTCCGTCGGGCAGAGGGTTCTATACAGTTGAAGACCTGGGAGGACTGGGAGACCCTGCTGCGTTCGGGTGATCCGGCCGTGCAGACCATCGCCCCCGGCCGGGCTGCCAGTGTTATGATCCTGAGGGACATAACCTTCAGTAGGGTCGTACGGGGACTCAGGGACCTGCGCGCCCTGAATTCCTGTGTTTAATAAAGGTTTTCTCTCTCGCGCGCGCGCACACGGGATTCAGTTCCATGAGCCTAGAAAGGCTTTCGCATTAATAATAATTATTGGTTCACAAGAAAGAAAGGCGCAGTATCTAGCTGTCACACGTTTTTGGTGGACACACTGAAGGGAATAAAATTAGGTGGGAGAGAAACCGGAAAGAGAGAAACAGCTAGCGGACAGCTAGGTAGTAATTCCGGCTACCTGGGGATCTTTAACGTCCACTGACATTGCACAGCCCATGGACGCCTCTTCATATCACCTAAATACAAATGCAACCACCGAAGGTCGGGTTCAAACCCGGGTACTTCGGAGCAATGGTCGGGCATCTTAACGAGTGCGCCACCGCGCCGACACCAATAGAGCTGACAAGCTCGCCCGAGGGCTGACGTTTCTGCCGAACTCCGGGACTCTCTACGAGGATGGGTACATTTCAGGGAAATGACGCTATACTCTTCTCACAGGATCACGCAGTTTTACTGGCTTAGCAGAAGCGAATTTATAGAAACACATACGAAGCGCAGCAAGAAGGAAGAAGCATCATGGAGGCTGAAGCAGGTCGGCACCTTTCCGAACCCTGCCACATGGAGTAGGTTCCTGTTGAACTTAAACTGCAGCAAATGTAGGGCTCGGGGCAGACTAGACACCCTAGCCCATATGATGCAGCCACGCACACGATCCAACACTTTAGCGGATAGCAAGGATCCATAAGAGGTTTCGTTACACAACTAGAACCTTGAGGAGCGAAATCCACCACCAGAGAATCCTTCGGTACCGCCAGGTTCTAAGTGATATCGGCCCTCTGATAACAACGGGATCGCGAAGCCACCCTCCTGATAATTGATCTGATAGTTTTTCCATGCTATGCTATGCATGACACTTGGGTACTGCCTCACTGTGAGGAGACACCCAGGCAGCGCAAAAGAAATTCCTGGCAGCGTGAAATGCCTTGGTGAGGCAAGGTGCGTATGCGAGTAAAGAAGGTGTGTAGGAAGTCTCCTGGTTTACCGCAAAGTCTGCATGAGAATGAGAATTTGTCCAAGTATCACGCATGTAGAAGTGTGAAGTATAAAGCAGTCCAAGTCCGCAGCCGACACCAGAGTGCGTGCAGCCTGCGCTATGGTGAGAGATGCGGCAGGAGGTGTGTATTTCCTTCGTTTGTCCTGGTAGTACGAGAAAATATCACGGTAGGAGAAGCATTGCGCTCCTCTGCCTGTAGGTGGTGTTCTACTCCTTCAGCCAAGAATGTGAGACGTCGGACTAGGGTATACCCAACCACTCTGCCATGGGGTCCGGCATGGGGTGGCGTCCAAATCAATATTATGAAGCGCCTGAACTGCTAGACGCATAGTATTGAGCAGCAGAGCGAAATTCCTAGCCTTTGCCGTTGCTGAGGGTGGCAGATTTGGAATCGAAAATAACTTGTGAGAAATCAAGTGGGAGAAAGCGCAATGTCTGCCTTTTCTGTTAAGTAGTGGCATTGGTAATTATTGAGCCAGAAATTTGGAGATTTGCTTGATTGTCGGCTACCGCTAGGGCCACATGGGAGCCTAAAGTAAATATTCCCCAGCGTCCACGTAGATCACTTCATGGTCCTCGCGATATTCTTTGGAGGGCGCATTTGGATGGAGGCGAAAAACAGGAAGCCTGTGTACTGTCCAATCTCATCCAAATCATCAGCCGTACTAAACTCACTACAGAGCGAACACCGCTGCCGCTTTCCTCCAATTTACCTGCCCTGTGCTAGCGACATCCACTTGACCTATTCGAATTTGTTTACCTCATCCACCCTGCTAATTTTCTGCCGCCCCCTTCTATGCTTTCCTTAACTTGGAATCCAGTTTGTTACCCTTAACGAATATCGGTTACCCCTTCATCACACTGTTTGTCCTGCCCGAGGCCATTTCTTCATATTGATCTTCACTAGACTGCCATTAACTCGAGTTATTTTCCTGACCCTCTCTGCCCACTTCCAGTCTCGAAACTTTACCTCTACCATTTTCTGTTTTAGAACTCTCCATTGTCATCAGCTT
Source organism: Amblyomma maculatum (assembly GCF_055883805.1). Classification (NCBI taxonomy): domain Eukaryota; kingdom Metazoa; phylum Arthropoda; class Arachnida; order Ixodida; family Ixodidae; genus Amblyomma; species Amblyomma maculatum. The sequence goes on from NC_139345.1 coordinate 131,982,646, forward strand.
AGGTACAATCCTTTTCATTAGCCTCCCACTTTAAGCCCCGTAGTGAGTCCGGCACTTGCATCTTACCAAGGTGAATTGACGAAGAGATGCCGTGATAATGAAGCAGAGGGCCTTAGGGAGGTACAATAGATGTGAAGTACTTAAAGGTATATGGAAAGGGATAATAGTACGAGGGCTTACCTTGGGAAACGCGATTTTGTGATTGAGGTCGTAAATCCAGTCGTGGTTAGAAATAAATGTATAAAATCTGGGGGACGATTAGCACTTGGGGCCCAAGGCCAAACTACAAAGCGGAGCAGTACAGGGAGAGATGAGCTGGGCGTCTTCTGAGGCACGAGAGGTTCAGGGCAAACTATTTTACGAATAACGAGCACAACAGGTGGGCAGATAAAGTATTTAAATGCTTATACGGAAAGGGCTTCACTCACAGTGGCGGAAAAAGAGCAGACAAGCTGTAAGCATGTACGAAGGCAGGATGGACAAATAAAGAACATTAAATGACAGGTAAAGAGCACGGAGGCTAAAAACTAGAAAGAACTCAATGGAAAGAAGGCTCTCGACATGCCAGAAAACCAGAAAACTCAGATTAAGAGTTGTTCTCCCCTAAATTTCCATCAATTTAGAGGAGAACAACACCACCCTTCCATGACAACTCAAGGCGTAGCTGCCTTCTCTTTGAAGCTAGATCAGGATCTCTTGAACCCGAAGCTACAAAATAATTTTAATCAAGAAGGTGATACTTGTGCTGTGTGCGGTAAATACCCAGAAACAATATAAGATTTATTACTGGGGTGTAGCAGTATCCATTCAGATTTCGATGCGAACATAGTCACTCTAGCCGTGGTCAGGGGGTTTAGAGGTACCAAAGAAAGCGTGAATGAATCGGTGGTAGAGGTTAGCAAGAGACATTTGTAAGATTGGTGGATAAATAGCAGGGAGGGGAAGCATAGAAGCAAAATCAAAATTAAACAAGAGTATTTAAAGATAGAAGTTATTGTAAAAAAGATAGCAAATTTAAAAAGTATACAAAATAAAGGCTGAGCATGGTGCTGACTATCACCACCCAATTTCAAAGGGGACGCTCTTAATATCCATCTATTCATCCATCCACCGTTCAGAGAACAGAATCACGTCTCTTAGGCCCACACTGAAGCTGGAACTTAGAAATTTAATCAGTTCAGTTCAGTCGTTCAGTCGTGCCCAACTCTTCGTGCCCTATGGACCATATCACGCCACGCTTTCCGGTCTCTCACTATCTTCCTAACATCATATAACTTCATCTTCAGCGCCTCGAGGATGCCATCTAACCACCGGGTTCGCTGCCTAACCCTTCTCCGGTGACCCTCAACTTTTCCCAACCCCAAATCATTCTCCAGCGACTCCTCTCATCGCATCAGATCACCAAAGTAAGCGAGCTTTAACTTTATAATTTAATAGCAGGAGACAATAAAAACAAAATTGTGTTTTTCAACCTTGTGAGTTCAATCTGTGTCCTCAAGTGAAGCGTGCCTTGGAGCAGGATATTGTTATCGTGGCGCTTATCGCAACGGAACAGTAAGACTTCCTCAGTGCGCATGCTTGTGCTCCTCGCACTTAAAGGTAGCTTTCTGAACTTCTGGTTTCATTCATAACGCCGTACAAGAACTTTGAAATCACGCGTTAACGGAAATCGGTTTTCTGCGATAAATTCCAGATAATCACATAACCATCGACCGGTACCTCCAACTTAGTGCGCTAAACATCAGCGTTGTCTAGGCCTTAAATTCCCGCGAAGCATTCGGATTTAACACAACAGTTGTACTATCGCTTCCGGAAACAATTAGCGGAGACTAAACGGGTTGTACAGCAGATACACCTTAGCCGTTTACCGAGAACTTACTTTGTAATAATATTTAGCTTCGCTTTTCTGTCTGGACGTCTTGGTCGCTTTCTGTCTCTTCGACTACTGAAGCAGTCAATGCATTGCTCTTGCGAAGCACAGTTGCACCTGAAGCAGAGCCCATATAGACAGAAGAGTCGACACGTTCAAGAATCGACATTGTTTTCTCAGTACGAGGCTACTCTGCAGTACGGTTAGTGCCATGGGCAGTTGGCGTTATTGTGCAGTGTTGACGGGAAATGTCGCCGAAGCCAGCGCCATGGACAAATACCACCGCGATTTAGAGGACTAAGCACACAGATCACTCGGTACTCCTTTATCCTCACTGTATGACTGTACGGTTTTTATTGCTGCTGCAGATGGCGTAGTGGCCGTTCCCAGCTCTATGGGTGTTATTTGGTTTTTCTTATGGATGTGGTGTTTTGCTAAGGTCTTTGACACTGTTCGCAAGCTCACGTATCGTCTCTGCTGTAAGATCATGGAGCCCTCTTGCTGCGTAGGTCGTCGTAAAGACGTCAGACACCCCTGCTCGGGTGTCGGTTTGCGATCGAATGCTGTGTAGCACACGCTACGAGTGGCGTATACCACATGATGTGCCGTATGAGGGGGTCCCGCTTCTTCTTCTTCTTCTTGGCCTCTCGAAACATGTCGCACACATAATTTCGCTCTCTTTGCGTCCCTGGTCGCTGTGGCATTACGCCTAATGAGAGTGTTGAGTTTTTAGAAAAGTCCGCCCTTGGAGGACCTATTGCCCCGTTCGTTCCAAACAGCATATACTCGACTATAACACGCATTCAACGCTTCCAGCATCTCCATTACCTGAGCCATGGATCTCTCCTTTCTGCAGCCAATTACTAACACTTGCACCTTCATTGGAGCGTTAAGTGTACGGATGTGCAGTTCAAGGCAATTTTGGTGTCTGGTCATCTTGCGTTGCAGAATATCGAGACTAATTGTTTATTTTTGCCGTTCAGGGCTATCTATCACCAAGTTTTTTTAGTTATGTGGTGAAACTGAGCCCATAGATTACTTTGTTTTCTTCTTCCTGCTATTCGCTTCTCTCCATAGAATTTACTTGGAAATCTCTCTCTCTCTCGTCTAGGGCTTCCTCTATCTATTCAATTTTTCTATCCTTCTATGAAGTCAATGTGTGACTCCATTCACGGCTGTGTAATCACATCATGTACGCTCATCTGCTAAAATGAAATTTCATTGCGTTTTCTTTCCCCTTTCGTTTCTGGATTAAATTCTAGTTAATGACTGATAATTATTAAAATACTGCCCTCCACGATTATTTTGTCCACAATTAATTTGTGCCTGCAATGTACCCCAGCCAATCCTCCTCTGGGTATGTGCCATTACGACTGAGGGCATCATCATCATCAGCCAGAGTTCACAACCTCAAACTTCCGCTGGTGATATGTTCCTTCCGAGGAAGAGGAAATCTGAAAGCAAGAAGAATGGCGGCGAAGGAGTGTGTGGTTGCCGTGAATCCGCTCCCGCATCCACCAGTGCAAAAAGAAGCGGACAAGAGAGACCGAGGTCCGAGAGGTCACTACATGGATGCGTCGTGGGATTCGGCACCAGAATCCACTAGCTCCGATGTGTTGACTGTCTTGGTCGTCTACGCGCTCCTACTGTTTTTCACCACTTTCCTCTTGTTGCTCCTACTGGTACTGACCAGCAAGCCGACATCGCGAAACTCATCCAGCTCTTCGCCTGCGGCCTTCGCCGACTATGACACCCGCACCATCGTCGTCGAGGCCAGTACCACAACATCGGTCACAAGGAAGGGCCCACACCCCAGGGCGCAAGCGAGCCGGGAATCGTCTTCACCTTCGACTACGGAAGCCGTCGAACAAACCCGCTCGTACGAGGTCATCGACACCGGCGGCTATGTTGTAACCTAGAGCACACATAAATGAGCGCTGACGGATTTTAATAAGAAGATTTATATCGGTGCTTAACGAGTGCCGCCACGCTTTCTTCGTGTCATTGCTCATTCTCGCACTAATGCAAGAAATATATTTATTAAGACGTCCTACACCCCAGAAACTTCGTCTTTGTGGGTGGTCGTTATTTTTACTTCAGTTAAGGAGCACCATTGCGCGGTTCGGATATAGAAGGAGCGTAATATTTACACTAGAGGCGATTACGTGCATATTTAGGGTTACTTTCTCGCAAGAAATTGTCTACAGTGAATTTTTGAATGCAATTTACGAAATACAAATTTTCACAAATAGTTCCACTAATAGCTGCGCTCAAACCTTGACACAAAATACAACATCAAAGATTCTTTTGTGCAGTGACTCTAAAATATGAAATGCACGTTGTTGTAAGTTAGAGGAAGCTGCAGATTATCTTCCTCTCTTCGAGCTGACGCTTGCTGTACGTGCAGCAAGTGCCTAATTGCGAAGCGCATACAGGAGAGCAGCTATTACTGAAGCAATTTGAGGAAACCCACACAAAATACAACATAGAGAACTTATTATTCATGGTAGCTTAGATCCCTGATTGTTCTTTATCGGTATAGAAAGGAGGAGGCAAATATCCATTCTCCCAGGCATTTAAATTCACGGACAGAAATAAAATGCCGCAGCTAGATTAAGTATGTATCCACTGTATTAACGATGGGTACCATGCCAACACTTGCTCTCCGCACAAGGGCCTCTAGCATGGATGGTAATTCTCAGGCGGTGGTCCAGTGCTGCAGCGCTCTTCCTGCCTACGGAGCCTGTTTTTGAAACTTCATTCACCAGCTAGAATGTGGTAGATGGCTGCCCATAAACGTTGTTTCTGATCCCGCCATGCTCTTTGCCGCGGTTTTTTAAGGCGAAAGCTGTTTAGGCTCGTGGGTGTGCGCCGAAGATCAGTCCGTAGAGGGTGTCGCGCTGTCCCTATTAAAAAATAACGTGATGTATGAGCAGAAGAATGGTTGTATGAGGTAGAAGGTGAAAACATGTCTTTATTTTCAAACTTCAGTTGATATGAAATGATTAGTCAATTAGAGGCAAAAACTGAATTCCACGTCGAAATAGCCACGGATGTCAATATAGTGCGCACACATCAAAACAGCCGCGGACGTCGAAATTGTGCAAAATACAATAAAATTATGAGAAAAAGAACATACAAAACCGTTGCAAAGCTTTAATGTCAGGCCTCCTCATTTCGTTACAACACCGAAGGAGTAAATACAGAAACGGAAGAGAAAAACAGCCATAACAGAAAAAGTAGAAGGAATTAAAAATATATAAAGACGCGACAAGAAAAAAAAAGAATATAAGTAAAATATTGGCTAATGAATGAGTTGCAAGGAAAGGTTTCCAGCACTTACGAGACATGTAAATACCTCCAATAAATTTTCCTATTTCTGGCATATTTCTGGCTTCTTGAGCAAGTTCTTAGAACCGTATTAACGTCCGACGCAGTCTGGATAAAGTGTAGTGATTTCTATAGGTGCGCCTGGAAGGTTAGATGGACAGGAGGCGATCACGTGGATGGAAAGCGTTATTTTACAAAAGACTTTCCTTCCACAGTGCCGAATCAAATATACATACACGTTCAGAATACTTCTACTCGGACAGAAAAGGAGGCATTCCTCGAGTGCTTGACTTCAATGCGTCAAAATAAATATGTATGTTAATAGCGCCTGGATTCCCCAGCTGCAATACAGCTTAGTAACGTACGTATTACATATACTTCTACGGGAGCCCCGAACAGTTACATGCTTATGTTCGCCTTCACATCGTTTAAATACTTCTGTACGATATTTGTGCGTTGACACCAGGCCCTCCACTCATCGATTTCACCGATGCTTGTCTGTATCAAGTCATTGTAAAGTTTGCGAGCATTTCTCTGATGGGGATGAAGTCTGTAGCGAGAGCCCAAAAGGCCAATTTTGCCGATGTTTATCAGCCTGCCTCTCTAAGCCAGGAAATTAGCAGGAGCTTGTCATAATATACAGCCCTTTTGAGGCCGACATCGAACGCATCACGGACCTTGGATCTCGAATTGGACACTTTCTGCTCCTAACCGCGCAGTAACCTTCATACACCTTCGGTAAGGCGAGATTTTGAATGCATATCAGGAGCTCCTTTGCACAACGCGACAAATTTTAAGTGCATCCTAATGAATTTGCCCTATTCGTTACCACAAACGAACCTTAATAGCCAACTCACCCAGTTTGCCTTTGCCCTAGCCACGCTAAATTGAAAGAAACAAATCGACATTTCATTCGACCAGTTTTTGTCATTCGACTCTTTTTTGCCATCATTAACCAGATTTTATCCATTGGTTTAACTAGGTCGAGGCCCTCAAAGTGTACCGATATTTTGATGACTTTGCGGCCTTTTATGCGGTGCTATTAACAGGCTTTTATATGCTTTTGCATGTAAGGAGGCCGTTAGTCATATCTGAGACGCCCAAAAACTTGTTTTACTACAGGAAATTCGTGTGCGTGTCGAATACAACAGGATCAGGCGGGCGTGTACTGAGTTGTATGCATTGAGTAATTCATCGTTGCGTTCTGGTGAGAAATCTTTCCGGGGTAGAAGTGCGAGAAAAAATCTCTACTTTTGTCATAGTGAATTTTATTTCTCACTTGTAGTTTAAAGCAGTGTCCCTCATTGGCGAATAACACCGGGAAAACCCAGGCACCAGGTGCAGAAGCTTGCGGACAAAGAGATGCACCACATCTCTGCCGGAGATTCAAGCGTGACCAGGAATACACCTTGCCGAAACATCAGGAATCTGATATTAGGTATCGAGCGTATAGCTTCTATTTAATCGGTGTACATTGCTTACCATGCAAAAATTACCGAGATCTTGGGAGAGGCCCTGGATACTAGTGGTTATTGGGAGGGCTTGTACGGTCCCTTTATTATGGGTAAGTGCCATGACCAAAGCGGTGCTTTACAACCATGTTGTCACTCGCAATAGAATAAACAGCTGCACAGACCTCCGTTTGTCATGCGTCTGTGTAGAAGATGGTGCACTCAACGGGACGACAATGATTGGTAGCGCGAGTAAACACACTGCTCCATTCCAATCGGCCGCAGCATGTTTCGAAATGGCGGTGATTTGGAGGTCACGTGGCAGCGGCGAAGGAGAACTAACGATACGGAGGTTGATAGGTTCAAGAGAAACTTGCTGAAGCATTCTGGGTTCGTGCTTCGTGCTTGAAAGACGGACCATTTGGCAGTTTCTATGTTGTAGAATTATGTCTCCCAAGAGTTACAGCAGCTTGAAGATGAAAGCGTGAATTGGACGTTTGTGCAGCGCAGCCTCAGTCTGGTGTGATTGTTCACCGCCGAATTTGATCACGTTGGACTGGAAAGAATTTCACTCAGGGCTAGTCCTTGGACTAGCTGCCTCAGTTGACCTGCTGCCGTCCAGATATAATTTGAAAATGCAACTCACGTGATGCACTGACCGATTGCAAAGAGTCACTGTTGGATTGTCATTGCCCTGATTAGGTGCATCATGTATATGAAGCCCGAGCAGCGAGCAACGCGATGCGCGAGACATGAGGTAACCTGTTATTGTCAGAGTGAACGGGTCGTTTTACTAGTTTTGGCGGGGAGTTTTCGATATAGTAGGATTAAGGATTTGTCATGTGCGGGGCAGAGGGCTACAGTGGCAATACTGCATGAATGCCTTGCTGTAAGCTGTCCTCCACTGTCCAAGGAGACACAGAGGTACGCCTAAGGTGAAGAACAGGTACCCCAGGATTGTGCCTTCGAATGCCGTCTATAAACCAAAATGTTCATTTCAGCGGAATCAATTACGTTTTAAAGCTAAACATTTTGAGACGAGAACCGCTATTTTATTCGCACTGCATTTCCTGTTTTAATCTCCTTGATTTCACTTGTGCCATCATTGGGGCTGGTGAACCAAATGTGAAAGTACTGGAACATATATATAGCACCAGCGCAGCAAACACTGTTCTTCATAAATGAAGAAGTATTATTCTCACCAAGAAAACTGTTAGCCAAGGAACACGATCTACTATCCACAGCTTGCTTAGAGGAAGTTTTCAGAGGCTTGGAATATCAATCTACCTGTTGAAATTATGTAATGAATAGAATCACACACTGGTTTTAAGGCATATCCCTTGACACTTGCCCCGAAGGAGAGGACTGGAATGGTTAGTGGAAGGCCTAATCTCGAAAGGGGAGTCACTACGTAAATTTTGCGGAGAGATGCGAACCCCCGGCAGGAGAGGAATAAATGATCTATGGATTCAATTTCTTTGCAAGATTCACAGAGGTTAGTAGCGGATAGCCCCTAACGACATAAATACAGTCTTATGTTCGGTACTCTACAGCGCACGAGAGTCATAGACACTTCACATAGCCTTCAAACAAACATGCGACGACGCCAAGGCCATCTGAAGTGTTGGTAATCTGGTACAGAGAGGAGAGGCTTGAGGCTGAGGTGATGGAGATGTTGGAATTAAGTAAAAGGTATTAGGTATGCACGGAACAAGAGGTCCACCAAGGGCGGATTTTGGTAAAAAAATCTACCCTTTCATTATATTTAATGCCACAGTGGCCAGGGACCCAGTGAAAATGCAAATCTGCAATGTGAGCAGCAAGCAGTGTGTCCCTCAAATTTTCGAGCGATGACAGCACGGATAGGCTGTCAGAAAAAAAACAAACTTTGAAATATTACTAGGGATCTTTGTTAAGGCCAACTCAATGGCCAGAAACTCAGCAGCGAAAAATTGGCGTATAATCTGGGACCCGAAATGAATAACTACAGTCAAGAGCCTGGGAGTATATGCCAATAGCTTCTTTTTCCTCCTGCTGAGAGGCATCTGTAAAAATGGCACAATGGCTCGGAATATTGCGTAGGTAATACTCTATAAGGGCATTTAGTACATTGGTAGGCAAATGCTTAGAATTCCTTGGGAGGGTGTCATCAAATGAGATTTTAGTATCAGGCCGCCGGTGGTTAACTTGTACTAAGGAGGTAATTGATAGGGAATGTTTTGACAGCAGGGAATTAGTAAACACAACCTGTGGGAGCTTATACCTAGGCCAAATATTGTCAAAGAAGTATGATGGGATCGCAGTAAATATGGGGTTAACCAATCAAGGGACAGGCTCCAAAGACCTTAAATATGTTCGAACAGTGAGAAGCTGAAATCCCGAATTTAGATTAGGTACCCGAGCTTCCAAGTATAGCAAAGCATTCGCCACTGATTTGGCCAGACCTAAACAAAGGTGCAGATGTCGTCGTTCGAAAACAAACAGGGTTTCAAGCTTGTACCTTGGGCACCCAGAAAAGAGAATGGAGCCGAATTCAAGTATTGGTCATACGTAGGTCTTATAAAGCAAGAGCAGAGTGTCCCAACGCATACCATATTGCTTGTTGCTTATTCTTATCAACCGCCCAAGGGCACGTTCACTTTTATGCACAAGACTTCTAATTTGAGTCCTCCAGTCTAACTGTGGGTCGTATAATATACCCAAATATTTAATACAATCAACCTGCGGGATTAGGACAGAATGATAAGACAAGGAAATGTTAACGGGGGTTGTCTGCGGGAATACAACGACGGCACATTTGTTGACATTTAAAGTTAGCCTTAGGCTGTCCAGCCAGATTTCCAGAGCCTTTAGATAATCTTGTAACAAATGATATGTTGTGAGTATTTGTGGCAGAAGCAGAAAAAGCAATATCTTCTGCATACACATAAACTTTGACGGCCGGGAGAATAGGAACGTCATGCATTAGTATAATAACGGCGAGAGGAATGCTCCTTGGGGTACACCTCTTGACTGGCGTAAGTGTTGGAATTTAATCCACCCTTTGGGCAAAAGAATTATCTACCCTTAAACATTCCCTAATCCACACAAAGATGCATAACGGAGGATGTAGACCAGCTAGTTAATGAAGAAAAATGCTGTATTCTACGCTGTCGTACGCCTTGGCAATATCTAAAGTAACTAGAGCTGAAATTTGTTTTTGCCTCATGGCAACCCTAATACGACTCTCCAAGTCTACGTGTGCATTCCAAATCGAGCATCCCTGTCGGAGTCGAATCTGAGCCTCGCTAAAGCCTTGAAAGGATAGAACATGATCGGTGAGATGAGAGTAGACTAACCGCTCTGTAAGCTTAACTAAATTTGAAGTGGTAGCAATCAGCCGAATACTGTCGAGATTAAACCCTTTCCCATGGTCTTTCAGTAGTAAAATTATTTTCGATATTTTCCAAGCTTGTGGAATCCCAGCTTTTTCCAAAGTCCAATTCACTATCTGCAATAGGTCCGAGGCAAAGTCTTTCAATAGTATTTTTAGCATGGCAACTGATGCTCTGTCAATTCCAGGGCCAGCCGATTACAGGTAGTTAACTACAGACTATAATTCAGATATAGTTATCTTAGTGAAGTTTGTACCAAACTGCAATCAGGCTGAATAAAAGGTAGTGCGAACTTGAAAGTGCGCCGCAAGGCCTTGGGCAGTTGATTCCATTTGATTTAATTCATCTTTTGTGAATAAAATAGTGGACTGGGTGGTATGAAAGGAGGGCAAAACTTTTGTACGTTCCGTGTATCTATAGAGAGATTTCTGATTGACTGTGTTAGACAAATAGGTGTTCAGATTCGAATTATATTGCTCCTTAGCCTTGGACACTGTTCATTTAAACGAAACTGCAAAGAATTTCTAATTAATCCTGTTGTTTGGGCACATATTGTGGGCTAGGCGCTTCCATGCGGCTTTCCTCAGCCGATAGGCTTTTTCGCATTCTTCATTCCACCGCTCAAAGGAGTGTTGTTTTTAATGGCAGACTGAACAATAAACTTTGATCGCCGAGTTGCGTCTGGCACTGAAGACAATATTTCAGGACCGCGATTCGATTTATCAGAAGGGGCAGAGGACTTGAAGGCCTCTCCTAGACATTTCTTGAACAATGTAATGTTGACAAATTTACATGATGTACCAGTTGACCTAATCAGATTACATGCAGTGTTGAAAGTGGTAGGGTAGTGGTCACTTGACGTACCGAAGTCTATTGTAGGCCACGATGATACTCAAATACCATTTGTAGCTAATGTTAATTCAATAGCTGATTGAGAATTTTCTCTCATATAAGTATAGGCGCGACTATTATAACATTGTACATCATTTCTTGACAACCGAGACCAAAGTAACTGCCCACTATAGTCTGTTTTCAAACGCCATATTGACATGATGGGAAATGAAGTCGCCAGCCAAAACTACATTTGAATTATTTTCAGCAAAGCTTCTAAACAATCTGTTCTATGGACGCCTGTGGGAAAATAGATATTTGCAATTGTGGCCGGGACACACTACGGGACAATTAGCTCAACGGCAAGTGTCTCAAAATCAGGCCCAATAAATTCATGAACCACTTTAGCACGATGAACTAGATTTGTTGAAATCAGTGTTAACAAGCCTCCGCCGCTGCCGTGTGGGCGATCAGCTCTAAACACATGGTAATTTTTTACTGTGAAAGGTCGATTAGGAGAGAGCCAGGTTTCTTGCAGTAAGAAAATATCAGGGGTAATTTTAAGAATAAGGTGCTGCAGGTCGTCGAAAGATGATAAGATAGAGCGACAATTCCACTGGAGTACAGAGATTCACGCCATGACTATTGCTTTAAAAATGAGGCGGCAGCAGCTTTTTTCAACACCGCCGTTTTCTTTCTAATTCCTTGAGCACCTTTCTCAGATTTGACATGTGGGGGGTCTAATTTATTAGGATAAGAAAAAGCACGACGCTTCTGTGATGAGCAGGCCATCTCAACATCTGACTGACATGCAGTAGAAATAGGGATTGGGTCAGTATCGTTTAAATCCACAAGCGTGGACGCAGAAGAGAAGGTAGGTTGAATATTATCTATTGTTTTATACGAAATAGAGCAGGTAGACGTAGTTAGTACCTAAAGACGACGATGCAGCCTGCGCGGAAATTATTTGCTGCAAAGCATTGCTGAATGTATTAATCAAGCGATCAAGTACCCCAGCAACAGCCTTCTCTACTACAGCAACAACCGACTTTGCTAAACTTGCTTCAACATCAGGAGATGAGGTACGGACATTCGCGTATGCACTCTCTTTTCACAAACCTTCGCCGCTATTCTTCTTGCTTTTAGGTTTCCTCTTCCTCGAAAGGAACATATCACCAGCTGATGCTTGAGGTTGTGAACTTTGAGTGATGATGATGATGTCCTCAGTCGTAATGGCACATACCCAGAGGGGGATTGGCTGGGGTACATTGCAGGTACAAAATAATCGTGGACAAGGAAGGCAGTATTTTGATAATTATCAGTCTAACTAGAATTTAAACCAGAAATGAAAAGGGAAAGGGAATGCAACGAAATTTTATTTGAGCAGACGAGTGCACATTATGTGATTATTCGCCGTCAATGGAATCGCACATTGGTTTCGGAGAAGGATAGGAAAATTGGACTGGATAGAGGTAGCCCTAGACGTGAGAGAGATCTCCAAGTCAATTCTATGGAGAGAATCGAAGCGCAGGAAGAAGAGAAAAAAGTGATTTGTAGACTTAGTTTCGCCACAAGAATACAAAAGCTTGGTCATAAATAGCCCTGAATTTCCAGCCCCCGAATTTTTATCTGTGGTAGGCCGTCATTGCACCCGCCACCGCTTCGGTGGTGGACAACGGCTGTTGTTGCGGCACGCGTCTTTCTCTCCCTCTACGTTTTCTTTCTTCTCTACATTCTGTCTTCTGACCGCACTAGGCAGCGGAAGTGGCTCAGCTCAGTATTTTGATAATTATCAGTCTAACTAGAATTAAAACCAGAAATGAAAAGGGAAAAGGAATGCAATGAAATTTTATTTGAGCAAACGAGTGCACATTATGTGAATATTGGCCGTGAATGGAATCGCACATTGGTTTCGGAGAAGGATAGGAACATTGGACTAGATAGAGGTAGCCCTAGATGTGAGACAGATCTCCAAGTAAATTCTATGGAAAGAAGTGAAGCGCAAGAAAAAAAGTTATTTGTAGACTTAGTTTCGCCACAAGAATACCAAAGGTTGGTCATAGATAGCCCTCAATTTCCAGCCCCTGAATTTCCAGCGCCCGAATTTTTATCTGTGGTAGGCCGTCATTGCACCCGCCACAGCTTTGGTGGTGGACGACGGCTGTTGTTGCGGCGCGCGTCTTTCTCTCCCTCTACGTTTTCTTTCTTCTCTACTTTCTGTCTTCTGTCCGCACGAGGCAGCGGAAGTGGCTCAGCTACAGAGCCAGTAGCCGGCACATCATGTGGGACTGTGCCAGGTTCCCGACCGAAGCTGCATCCAGGACATATCCGCCGGAACTTCAAAGTTCTGTGCAAAATACAGACAATGACATTCAACTATGGGTCATCCGGCAGGCCCGGGGTGCGCTCAAAAAGCATAAACCTCACAACCAACCACAAACGGGCCAATTGAGGTAGTGTAGAGTAGGGCATAACCCCGGGTAGACGCTTGGCCAGCGTTACGACGCTTTAACCGGTCGTTTGCCGGCTCCTAATGTTATACATACATACACACATACATACATACATACATACATACATACATACATACATACATACATACATACATACATACATACATACATACATACATACATACATACATACATACATACATACATACATACATACATACATACATACATACATACATACATACATACATACATACATACATACATACATACATACATACATACATACATACATACATACATACATACATACATACATACATACATACATACATACATACATACATACATACATACATACAGGCCCGTGCACATTATTTTCCTTCTTCCTACAGCCACAACAGCAGTCCATGCTACAAAACGTCGCATGTATCCCTTTCTTTTAAAGCGAAAGCCTTTCTAACCTCATGCAACAAAATCCCGTTGTTGTTCTGGCTGTAGGAAGAAGGAAAATAAAACATACAAGGGAATTTAGCGACTAAAGAAGTGAAAGGCAAAAGCCTGAGGTCTCTTCTTGTCTAGCGCGGTCGGTTCAGGTAAGTCTTGGATGGGCCGACGCACCCTCCTGTCTCTGATTATCAGTAATTCTGATTTCGTGGACGAGCAAGAAAGACCATTGGCTTTGACAAAGGCCTGGACAGTGTAAATTGTCATTTGAAGGGAGATCTCTATGTCCCGTCCGAGCCGGAGTTTGTCCAGTTGGTAATGTCATCTGCGATCGCGCTCCACCGGTATAAGATTCCCATTGATGCAGAATAACACCCAAAACACGGAGGCTATCAAACGTCTCCGGGCTCTCAAACGCCCATCAGATTAACGGCCTCATTCGGCGCATTGCCACTCGCCGCCGAGGCATGAAAGAGGAGGAACTTTGTTGGATAACCCAGGCTTTTCTAATTAACCGCATTGGTTATATATGCCTTCCCTTACTACCACCTATGCCAGAAGGATGTGGAAGAAGTGGACAGCGTAATTCGTTCCGCGTATAAGGCAGCGCTAGGACTGCCCCACTATGCTATTACACAGCGACTGCTGCACCTGGGTGTCTATAACGCAGAACTCATCGAAGCACATAAATTCGCCCAAACTCACCGCCTCTCACGCACCAGGTATGGTCGCCATATACTTGACCGCCTACACGTAACCCCTATCGGGGATCCATATCACGCAGCTCCCCTCCCTGTGGGGGTCTACAGCCGCCTCACAGTTAAATCCATTCCAAAGAATATGCTGGCTGGGTGCCACGACGCACGCCATCGAATCAAGGCCGAGACACTTGACACCACTTACCTTATAGACGACCACGCATGCTACGTGGATGTAGCGAGACAAAGTGACAATATCTATGTCGCATGCGTCGCCACGCCACACTCCACACTTGTTGCTGCTGCCACGGTTGGCTCTCCCTCTCCCTCCGCGGTGGAGGAAACTGCGGTCGCGTTGGCCGTCGCCGACCCACGTACGCACACAGTCCTTAGCGACTCTAAACGTGCCATTCAAAATTATTCGAAAGGCCTTATCTACCCAACCGCCGCACGCATACTCCGTGGCCGCACTCCCGATCATAAAATCCACTTAGTCTGGGTACCCGCCCACGCGGGGAACTCTGGGAACGAAGGGGTCGACCGACTAACACGAGGTCTAACAAACCGGGCGGGCAGCTCCGTGGATACAGAGGCCCCCTCTACTTTTGCCGAAATCACCAACCTCCACAGAGAAACGAGACGACGCTTCCCGCCTCCTCATCCTGACCTTGACAGAGCGCAGGCCACCACGTTGCGTAAACTTCAAACAAATTCTATTCTCAGATATTAGGGATTGGCTCTGATTACGGACGGGGACTACGACCCCATTTGCCCCAATTGCGACTTAGCTGTAACGGCCACATTGGCACACACCTTTTGGGGATGTAGGGGAAGGCTGCCCCCTCGTACTTTACTGCCAGCTCCCTCCGAGGAGAGCTGGGAAAAACTTACGCGCTCAGACACGAAGACGCAGCTGGCGCTTGTCTCGTAGGTCCAGAGCGTCGCCCCCACCTGGGGGCCTCGCCAGGCCGACATGCCTTAATTATTACTCTTTTGGCATTAAAAGTTGTTTCTCTCTCTCTCTCTCTTCTTGTCTAGCGTCCCTGCCATCTGCAAGTCCACACTTGAACTCGCGCCAAGGAACACCACGCGACAGGAGTGATCGCTTACCGTCCAAACGCACACTTGTCAGAGAAAGTGTGACAGATACCATGCCTTGTCCCCAGAAGTCTCATTTTCTCTAGCGTTCCTGCTATCTGCAATCTCACATTTCAACGCGCGCCAAGGAACGTCATGCGACAGACGCCGCAAAATTCGGTGGCAGGCTAGCCCCGCCGCAAGTGACGTTGACCTACCAGTCCCAGCCCCGTAGGGCCAGGAACAGCCACCTTTCACAGAGCGCGCGTTCAAGTGTAGCATTGTAGATGGCAGGGACGCACCTGCATCAGCAGATCAGAACGCATCCCGCCTCGGCTAATCAGAACGCCTCAAAAACGGGATACACTTTCTCCACGACAGCATGAGCCAGAGCTGTTCCTGGCCCCACGGGGCTGGGACGGTAGGTCGACGCCGCTTGCTGTGGCGGCTGGCCAGCCACCAAATTTTTGTCTCTTGTGGGCCGTTATTGCGCCGCCGCTGGGGTGGTGGACGACGGCTGTTGCGGCGCGCGTCTTTCTCTCCCTCTTATTTTTCTTTTATTGCGACAGCAATACTACGCCAGGTTTCGCCTTTTCGCCATACCAGAGCCTACCCTTCAAGGTCGGTAGTCGGTCATGTGAGAACTAACGTCATACCAGAGTGAGAGACAGTGTAGCAAGTCGGCTCTTTAACGCGCCGTAGCTACGCTTCACGGTCGAGCGACGGTGGCGTTCGGTCACGCAACTACTGATGTCATGCCAGAGCGAGAGACGGGGTAGCAAGTCGGTCCCAAGTCGGCTCTTTAACGCGCGCAGCTACGTTCCACGGCCGGTCGTCCACCTGCGAACGGCGGCAAGCGATTGACGTCATACAAGTTACAAGCGCTTGCAGGCCTTGCTGCGGTGGTGGATGTGTGTGTTGCAGCGTTTGTTATAACGTGCGTTATCGGGGTGTAGAGAAAAAAATTAAAGAGCACTGCAGAATCTGCACAGGAGCGACGCGACAGCACGGATACTGCTTTTGGTTGCTTCTGGTTGCTTCCAGCTCGGACCCGGCAGCACAAAAGCTGCTGGTTGACTGTGCTGAAACGGTCGCTGCCAGGCACGGCCTGACAGACACCAGCCAGGGTCAGGAACCACCTCAAACCTTGTAATGTACCCTGGTTCCCACAATAAATGTTTTGCCACCATCTAGTTGCTTAATTCAATTCTTGTTTAACCATTTTAGCCTTTGGTAGCAGGAGGAGGAAGAACATTTATTTCCGCCGAATAGGGCGTGGCAGCCACCTCCGTGTCCGCACGCAGGAGTTCGGGGAGGCAGTCTGTCGCACCGCGGCCGGAGGACATCCGGCCCCGTCTGGGAGAAGAGGTCGTCAGCCTCGGCCGCTAGGAGGACGGCGAATCGCTGAGTTTTTTCGTCGGAGCTTCTTAGCGTGGTCTCCCAT
This sequence comes from Amblyomma maculatum, assembly GCF_055883805.1. NCBI lineage: Eukaryota > Metazoa > Arthropoda > Arachnida > Ixodida > Ixodidae > Amblyomma > Amblyomma maculatum. Next base: position 131,999,621 of record NC_139345.1, read on the forward strand.
TCATCGCTAGTTTTAATCGCGTTGCGCCCTGGGGCACGAACGCATTCCATATTATGTGATCTAATGTTGCCACGTGGCCGCAAAATTTACAAATTTCGGTTTCTGCACCGTCCCTCTTCCGCCCTCTGGCACCCGTCCAACTCCTCCACAGGGGCGAAAAGAAATTTCGAGCTTGGAGTCTTCTCCAGTCGTATGATCCCTTTTTACTCAGGAATCTATCCGGTGGCGGATATATCCTCCGGTCTTTCTTCAGGTTGTCGCTTACATCCTTAAACATACCAATACATTCTTTGCTTTTAGGTGTTGTTGTGGAGGCGTCCGCAGCACCCCGAGGTAGCGAGGAGCGGGCGAGCATGTGGGCAGCCTCGTTGCCGGCGAGACCGGCGTGTGCTGGGGTCCAGATTATGGTCACGGTTTCGGCGAGAGACGACTTGTTCAGAATTTTTGCAGCACGATTGCTGACTCTACCCTTGCTAAAATTCCTAACCGCCGCTTTGCTATCGCTGATGGCTATTGCAATCTCCTCCGCCTCTACCGGTGGTAGATCTCGGTTTCTTTCGATTCCTATGGCGATCCCGGGGTGTCTAATAGGGCGACCGAGGTTACGTCGCCTTCTTTCTCGATCGCTGCATCGGTGTAGGTGACCGATCCCGGCGGGCGTTTGTCCAATTTGTTAGCGAGGCGCTTAGCTCTGCTTTTCCTCCTCCTCTCGTCGTGCACGGGGTGCATGTTCTTCGGTATGGGCGAGACGGATAGATGCTTTCTAATTTCTCGATCTATGCTTACTCTGACACTTTCGCCTTCCCCGGGCGCTAGTAGGTCTACCCAGTCGAGGATTATTTGTCTACCCGCCGCCGTTCCTGCGAGTCGCTCTCCCTGGGACAGCCTGACCGCCGCAGCTAGCTCTTTCCACTCATTATGCAACCCCATTTTCTCTAGAATGTCGCTAGAATTAGTTATGGGGAGTCCTAGAGCAAACTTCGTGCATCTCTTAATTATGATGTTTAATTCGCGTTCTTCGGTCTTGTTGATATTTAGGAATGGAGTCACGTAGCAGATTCTGCTCGTGACAAAAGCTTTTATGCGTCTGAGTCTACCAGCCTCCATGAGACCACTCCTTCTGTTGGACGTATTCTTAAATACTCTAACTACGAGCTCCGCCTGATCTTTTAATTTTATAATCATGCTTTTGTTACTACCCCTGCGGTTGATAATCATACCTAATATTCTAATTTCATCTACTTTCGGGACTTCATTCCCGCTGACTTTAATTTTGATATCTGGAGTTATCTTCCCACTACTGCTGGCCATTACCCAGCATAGACCTACGTCCTTTGCGTGTTTGCTGATTATATCTGCTGCCTCTTGGAAACTGGATGTGGTGTACGAGTCGTTCCCTTCGCACATCCAAACGGTCACATCGTCCGCGTAGATGCTTAGCCTTTTAAATTGCGCACCAATTCCTTCCTATGTCATTTTTCGGCTCTACTTCCGGTTGCGTGACATCACATCATCTGCGTTACATTAATTAACTTCTTGTATACTCATTTTCCTCTCTAGTACTTTGAAATTGTGCACCAATCCCTTCCTATCTACTTTTTCCGCTCTACTTCCGGTTGCTTGACGTCACATCCTTGACGTCACCCTAATTGCCTGCCTTAGTTAACTACTTTAGTGTTTGGCTCTTTCAAATTGCGCGCCAATCCCTTGCTATGCCCTTTTTTGGCTCGACTTCAGTTTGCGTGACGTCACATCTTTGACGTCACCCTAATTGACAGATTTCATTACCTATTTTAGTATTTGATACATTCAAATGTGGTGACAAGCCATTCGCTAATTAGACCATTTCTGCATGCCTTTACTGTTAAATTGTTTGCCTCTAAATATTTACCTAAACAACTTATTGGCCTAATTATTTTTTCGCACACAATGCATCACCCTCTATCGATTGACACCACACAACAAACTCTACGGCTTCTCAATTACTCACAACTACTGCATACACGATTTTGCGTGTTTTGCCTCTAATTAATTACCTCATTACCTTATTGGCCTAATTATTATTTCGGCCACAACATTACGTCATCCTCAATCGATTGACACCCCTCATCAGCCCCTACCACTTCTCAATTACAACTGCTGCAGACAACTTTTACATCTTTCGCATGCAAATAAATGCCTAATTAACTTATTGGCCTAATTACTTGTTCTCCAGTAATAAAACGTCAGTCTTTATTGACTGACACCACTAATTAACCCTACGCCTTGTCAATTACAACTGCAGCGGACACGATTTTGCGGACGCGGTATGCGGACAGAAATCTGTGAACATAGCGAAGTAACTCTTTCGATTAATAAAAGTTGCGCCTACTCGCCGGTTTCTTCAGTATAGCTATATGGAAGAATTTGGAAAAAATATGCCTTTCATTTCGCGGATACACAGGAGATTAGCAAAGTGCACCACCCCAAGCGAAACACTTTGCGTAGCCAAGTGGACATTGTTTTCGCAATTTCCAGGCTTACCTAAAGCTAAGTTCCAGATAATGTTTTCTCTGCTTTCTCTCTTCTGTCTGCACGAGGCAGCGGAGGTGGCTCAGCTACAGAGCCAGTAGCAGGCCCGTGCATTTTCTTTTCCATCTTCCTACAGCCACAACAACACAACAGGATGAGCAATTAAAGGATATCGCCTTAAAATGCACGGGCCTGCTACTGGCTCTGTAGCTAAGCCACCTCATGTTGTTGTAGGAAGAAGGAAAAGAAAAATTTGGAGGACGCTTAAGCTTCGCCTTCAAGAGTGGAACGCGATAGCGTTATTGCACCTCGTTCGCACCGCCCACTCATTCGCTCGTTATGCTCTTGAGTCACACAAAGACATAGTTTTCATACTCAACACTTCTAAGTGCACTGTACAACTTTTTTCTAATTACTTGTTCAAACAAGTGCTTCTCACAATCTACATTATCGCACTGTGCTGCGCACACTACAACGTTTCTTGCTCCCGTGTTCCTTTAGCGTTCACCCGCACTGAGTATGTCGGTCAGTCACACATCGCAGGGCACGCTTACACAGCAGAAGCGCTACGGCGCAGCGATCACGTCAGAGGCGTCCGGCATCAGACGCTGCCCCTAGCAATCGCGTTGTGAGCGGAAAGAGGAGCCGCGTCGCCTAAACACCACTGTTCGAGTGACGCACGCTGGATGTTGGAAGGGGAGAGAGCGAGAAAACTTATTAAACGCAGGGGTATTGGGGCATCCTCGCACCGGTACCCGCACGGCCCGAAGGGGAGAAGCGGGTGAGCGAAAATAGTGATCTAAAGAAAGGAAAGACGCTTGATTCTACAACCCGTGAGGGTGCACGGCGGAACGTCAGGGTAAAGTCCCTCGATAATTTCAAAGTAGCGACACTCTCCTCCACTCCGGCACTTTCCTCCTCGAATATCCTCGCCCGCCGCCTGCGCGCGCTGCACACAGCACGCTTTTTTGGGCAGCGCTCCTTCGCCGTCCGGGAAATTGGCTGGCACGCGCGCGCGCTCTTAAGTTTGCGCGTTTTCCACGCTCTGTTATCGAATAAAGACACGAATAAGACATGCGACTTGCTTGACTGTACCGCGAGCTACATAAATTAGCGTCTCGTACGCGCAATGAAAGTGCAAATTACGAGCGCTTGCCGCATGAACAAAAACCGCTTGCTGCATACACCTCACATTCCTTTTGACTTTTCATTACCGTGTGTCTCAACCCGTCATAATATATTAAGCATAATATTTACTATATATTTGAGCATTCCTGAATATTCTCAGCATACCAATGCTGAGTTAAATGTATTTTCACCTCAAACTAATTTTAGCGCAAGTAAAGTTTATGCAGTTGTTAACGAGCAGAGTTTCATTAATGCGATAGTTGCTAGCAAGAGGCTGGAACAAATGCTTTGATGGTCATCCTAAAATTTTTCAATAAGGTTTAGACTGAGGTTGGTACCGCGCAGTGCACATGCAGCTGTATAGTTGTTTTCGTAGTTAAAAATTTTCGCGGCTGCTTGAAAACGATCGAATATCAACTTTTTTCTGTTAAGAATGAAACGGATCTAGCTCCTGCTGTCGGCAGCCTTGAAGTGATGTCGAGCCGAAACCGAGAGCCAAGATCAGGGCACCGATTTCCCGTCATCTGTACCCCAAAATTTGGCCTGTCGACCACCGATACTTCACCTTGTCGGAAGCTCATCCACATTGGTGTCAACTCTAATTTTAGTATGACCAATATTTTCTTTTTCTTTTGCTTTGACTAGACTAAAGAAACGTGACCTACAACGCTTTCAACTCTTTAGTGGCAAAATGTGGAAGAAGTACAGGCCTTATGTCGATAACTGCGACAGGGTGCGCACGTACAAAATACTGCTATGTCAACTCAAGACCAAACAGCATTGTTTTCTTTGTACACACTAGACCTCTCGGGTCCAAGGCCGACGGCTACTCTACGCTACGAAAATGGACATGACGCCCGTCAACTAGGCAAATAATTAAGGAGGCCCACCTAAATTTGGAAGTCAAGACTGAGTTGGCCATACGCAAATTAGGTTATAGACACCAATTTCCGGTCAGACTCGGACCAGGTCAAATTTTGGGGATTCAGAGGGCCACATTTCGGGGGTGGCCCTCCTAGATTGGTAGATTACCACTGAATTTCCCATACTCAAATAGGTCGGACACCAATTTTGGTCCAATTCAGGCGAGGACAAATTTCGGGGGTCTAGAGAGCTAACTTTTGGGAATGGCCCACCTAAGTTTGGAGGTAGTCCCTGAATTCGCACTACGCAAATGAGGTTGGTCATTAATTTCGCCACCTTTTGAAGTGGTCAAATTTAAGGGGTTTCTGGGGCTACATTCTGAGGGAGGCCCACCGAAATTTGGACGTAACCAGTAAATATTCAAATTAGGTAGGACATCAATTTTCGCCAGATTAGGACGAGGTCTAATTTCGAGGGTCTACAGAGACAAAATTTTGATGTGCGGATATATATACGCTATGTGGACAAGTTCTGCGAAAGAGTCCTCTACACTCTCCTGCGAAATAAACCTATTAATGAATTAACAATCTCCTTCATTGCACGCGTTAGCGCTGAAAAGCGAGACCTTTAGTTCAGACATTAAAGCGGCTATTGTATGCGCATTGTATGCATCAGCTTTCGCTATTATATAGCACGTTGAGCGGAACCATGAAGTCAAAACAATAACGCGCATAACAGCGCAAAATGATCAGTGAATTAAGTGAGATTATAAGCTTTGTGATGCGCTTGCAAGCAGTTTCATGTCGCTTGGAACAAATGCACAGTACGTCGCAGAAGAAGCAGAGGTGACTAGTCTTCGTCGGGATGAAGTGCTTGCGGCCGATGTTGTTGAACCACTTTTTTATTCGAATGGTGGCCTTCTTTCCGCTCGGAATTGCGAAAAAAATGAAGCCTTTTTCACGACAGCTTGTGCAAATAAATATGCCGCAGCTCGGTATAGCGCTGCATTAAAACAGCGCGAAGTGCAAGCGCGGAATGCTAGGGAGCTCGCTCCTACAAACAGGGGCTGCCTAAAAAATGGCGCCGGCTAAAAATGAAAATACAAAAAGAGCGAACTTTTCGCGCGCTTTTACCGGCGACGGCCCGCGGAGCCAATCGCCGTTGAGAAGAGCGCCGATGGGAGAGCTGAGAGAGGAGGATCTGCGAGGGTGCGCGAAGCGGCGGCAAAGTTCACAGAAAGTCGCTACTTTCGTTTTATCAAGGGACTTTACGTCAGGGGCGAGTGGCGCGCCACGTGTCGGGGCAGCGCCGCACATTGCGAGGAGGGGTTCTTCTGTGTTTGCCGCAAGATAGCTCTGCATGTGCGCAGAGCGCAGAAGAAATGTAGCGGAAACCTACTTCACTACTCGTGTAACTGCGACTTCTGTAAGTAACATGCTCATAATTACCGATATACACCACAGTATAACGTTCTACGGAAAGTTTCTAAGGCAACACTGCATTCACTAGAAGCGCTTTTGTACCGCTTTCAAGCATCGAATTCGTAGCTAAGTAGCTACTTCCTGCCGCGATAGCGAACGGTCGCAGAATCATGAGCTCCGTCGGAGCGGCGATAGCGGCCGTTGCTGGCCGCGGAAACAGGTTTAGCGCCGAAGAAGATAAGGACTACGAGATCGTTTTGCCTACCCTGCCCACCGGACGTGTTGTGTTAAACACGATGTTTTTGCACGGCGACGTGCGTATGAGGCCCTACAGGGTCGAGGACTTCAGGGATGCCCTCGCTAACGTCGGTGCGCTCCCCGACGTCGTGGCGTTGGGGGCGTACCAAATCAACCATGTGTGGGCGGTAACCATGAACAGCACGGAAGCCGCGAAGAAGCTGGCCGCCTTAAAGGAGCTGGAAGTCAAGGGACGCCGCTGCCTCATATTCGACCCTGAAGACCAGCAGGTGAAGCTACGCCTGCACTGGATGCTACACGGTGTCCAAGACGAGGACATCCGGACTGCTTTCGCGGCGTTCGGAAACGTGACCGAGGTGACGCGGGAGCGTTGGCGCGTCGTTGGAATGAAGGAAAAGGGATCCACCACGAGAACAGTGCTGCTCAAGTTGAAGCCAGGTATGAAGGTGGACGACCTGCCCCACCAGCTTCGCGTCGCCGGCGAGTTGGCTCTCGTGGTGGTTCCCGGGCGGCCGATGCAGTGCCTGCGGTGTCACGGCGCAGGCCACGTTCGCCGTGACTGCAAGGTGCCCAGGTGCTCCAAGTGCAGGCGCTATGGACACGCGGACGAGGACTGCGTCCGCACCTACGCGTCAGCGACCGGGCTCGGTGCGAAGGACGACAACAGGGAGCTGATGGACGTCGCCGAGGCTGAGGAAGCAGCAAAGGGTGCCGACGTGCTGGACAAGGTTCCCGTGTCGCAGGGCACCTCGGTGACTCCGAGTGGCGACGCCCCCCTTGCCGATAAGCCAGAGCTCGCGCCAGCTACGGTGAATTTGCCACAGCCAAGCGAGGAGACCTCAGCGGACGCGGAGAGCCTGCCGGCTCCCAAGGACGCAGAAGCAAAGGAAGTGAGCGAGGTTCACCGGCACAACTGCGGTGGTCGGACGACCACGGCCGCTACCCCCGGGAAACGCCCACATGCCGACACCAGCACCGGCGACGACAAGGAGGCAACGCCCACTTCCGAGGAACCACCAGCAAAGGCGCCTCAAACAAGGAGGCCCACGTTGAAGCCTCGCCAAAACCTTGCGAGCGAGAGGCGGGCCGGCGACACGGCGCCTCTCGAGCACGGCCAGAAGCTCGAGGAGGACGGCGCCAGAAGCGACGGAGGCGTCTAGCCTTGTGCTAGGCGCGAGAGGTAAGCACCGTGCTTTCGGTCTCTTCTTCTTATTTAAAAAATGGCTCCTGCATCACCGTTGAAGGTCGCCACGCTTAATGTTAGAGGTCTGGCAGTAAAGAGAAAACAAGGCCAGGTGTACCGACTTTTAACGGAGCATGATATTGATGTATTAGCTATGCAGGAGACGAAAGTTGACGGTGAGGAAGAGACCGAGAGCATGGTGCAACGTTTCACGCCTAGGTTTTTTGCTGTGGTTAGCCACGCTGTAGGCACATCGGCTGGCTGTGTTCTTTTTGTGAAGAAGTTGCCGGGGCTTGAAGTGCTTGGTCATTTTTCTTGTGAGTCGGGCCGGTGTGCACTTCTAGATTTTTCGCTGAATAGCACGGATTGGCGGATTGTCTGTCTCTACGCGCCTAATGTAGCAGATGAAAGGGCGCAGTTTTTCCAAGGCATCCAGCAGCGGCTCTGCACCGATAGACAACTGGTCGTCCTAGGTGATTTTAATTGCGTCCTTAGTGCGCGAGACAAGACAAGCCGGCGGCCATACCGAGACGCAAGCCCTGAAGTGCTATCGCGAATTGTTGAGGAGTGTAACCTCGAGGATGTGGCAGAGTGTCTCGAGGGAGCCCGCACCGTAAAGCTCACGCACTTCCAGGGTTCGAGCCATGCAAGGCTGGACCGCATTTATGCATCCCTCGACATCTTACCTGAATGCAATAGTTATGAAGTAGAGCCGGTATCGTTTTCAGACCATTGTTTAGTTAAATGTTCTTTTGGACGGGTAAAGAGAGGGAATTCTTTTTCGTGGGAAATGTGGAAATTCAATAATAAACTCTTGCAGGATGAACATTTTACCCGCATAGTAAAAGAAGAAATTGAAAAAATAAACCCAAGTAAAAATATGCACCTTTGGCAACAGTGGGAGCTGTGTAAAGAAACTATAAAAATTAAAGGATTAGAGAGGGCAACCTGTATACGGTTTGAGGAAAAACAGAAAGAGACGGAGTTAAGGACACTGCTCCGTACGTTGCTTAAACAGGAAGCTCGAGCGCCGGGGAAATGGATTGAAGATATACGGAAAACAAAGCAAAAACTAGAATTGATAGACGAAGATCGTTATCGAGGTGCGTTAGTGAGGGCAAGGGCAGAAGACACAGCTGCAGGGGAGGCGCCATCAAAACGAGCGCTGGGGTTCGAAAAAGCAAACGCTCGACGGAACCACATCAACCAAATAGATTGGGGCGGTATCTTGGCGGCGGACAACGACCACATCAAAGCAGCGTTCCACGCCCATTACCAAACCCTCTTCGCATCCCACACGGTAGACGCTATCACTTTTAAGAATAAGTTTCTGGCGACGATACCGCGTCTGGATGATGAAGTGAAAGAGAGATTAGAACTAAAGATAACTGAAACAGAAGTGGAGCACGCTATTGACAGTTTAAATGCCGGTAAATCGCCGGGACCGGATGGGTTCAGCGCGGGTTTTTACAAAGAATTTAAGTACGAAATCACACCTATTTTGAACGCAATTTATAACGATGCCTACACAGTAAATGTCCTGCCTCCGTCATATGGGTCATCCCACACCGTACTCATTCCTAAAACTGATGAAATAGACAAATTACGCTTGGTAACATCTTACAGACCCATAGCACTTACAAACGTTGAATATAAAATTTTTATGAAGGTTTTGGCCCGAAGGTTGCAAACGGTTATTAAGGATATAAAAGGACCACACCAAACGTGTGGGATAAAAGGGAGGTCAATAGTGACCAACATTCAAAAGGCGCGAAGTGTCCTTGAGTGTTGTGATGACTGGGATGGCCGGGTCGCCATGCTTCAGATCGACCTCGAAAAAGCATTCGACTGCGTCGATCACGAAATTTTGTTTTCCCTTTTAGAACATGTGAATGTTGGTTCAGTTATATGTAAGGGTGTGGCCCTGGCGTACCGTAACTGCACGACGAGAGTGATTATTAATAAGAGTCTGGGAGCCCCCATTCGACTGCAGCGTTCGGTGCGACAGGGCTGTCCCCTCAGCCCTCTTTTGTTTTGCATTTATATTGAAACATTGTGCATGAAACTTATGAATAATGTCAACATTAGTGCGTTTACGTTACAAGCAGCCGAAGTGAAGCTGCTCGCGTATGCAGACGACATCGTTATTTTTACGGTTGACCAGGAGAGTATCACCGAGGCTGTCAAATGTATCCGTGAGTTCTCTCAAGTTACCGGTAGCGGGGTGAACTGGGCCAAGTGCCTTGGGCTCTGGCATGGACAGTGGCCGTCGAAACCAGATCGCTTTGCCAATGTTACGTGGACAGACACACCGACCAAGTACTTGGGCGTCGAGCTGGATGCCTACCGCGAAAGCGAACATTATTGGAAAGGGCAAATGACCGAACTACGGGAGAGAGCCGAGAAGTGGAAAGGCGCCAACATGTCGATTTTTGCCAGAGCTACTTTATGCAATCTTTTTTTTATCAGCAAACTTTGGTTCGCAATGCAAGTTTTGAGTTGTTCGCGCGTAAACGTACAGAAGTTACACAGGATTTTCGCCGTTTTTGTTTGGGCAGGTAAATGGGAACGCTGCAGCAGGACAAATTTGTTCCGTCGGGTAAAAGACGGTGGTTTGGGACTCGGCCATCTGTTTTTACGGCAGGTGGTCAACCGGTTTTTGTTTTTTCGGGATGCTTCGGACCCTTTCTTACGCACCGTCTGCCAAGTTAGGCTACGGCGTCTACTGCCGGAGTTGTCTCCACCGAAGAAGCTACGGGTGGGATTTTTGGTTATTACAGGGAGGTCGTCGCTAGTGTAAGATTTCTTTCAGTGCGTTTTTCTAATGAATATTTGTCCACTGTAAAACGAAAAAAGCTGTATCGCGATTTATGTGACATTGTTTTGCCACAACCCTTGTACAGAACCTTATACAGTGGAGGTCCGGGCAGAGATGTCTTGAAGAGAGTAAAGAAAATGCAGGTGTCGCCAGGAGCTAAGACATTTTTCTTTAAATTACACACCGGAACATTATCAGTAAAGAAGTTTTTGGAGGAAAGGGATTTTTTTTTACCGTGGGGGGCGCACTGTTTAATCTGCAAGCAGCCGGAAACAATAGACCATGTTTTTTTGCATTGTTGGGAAGGGGTTTATTTCTGGGATGTTTTGCAACGTACGATAAAGAAAGAATTTCCACTTGACTCCCACGGCATCCGGTATTTAAGCATTGATAATGAAGATGGCGTTCCGTATGATTTAATCATGCTCATGGGCCTCCACTCTATATGGCGCTCCAGAATGGCGGGCTATCACTGCGACAGGGACGCTCGACCCGCTAGAATATACTTTCGAGAAAGTGTGAATTGGTTTATTGCCATACAGAAAGTGGCTGCTGAACCTCCCGAATGGCTCTCAAGGGTAGAGCCTTTGCTGTCGTTGCGGGAGTTTTAATGTACTGAGACGAAGCCAGCCTGACATTGGCTGATGATGACCTTCCAATATGTACTTTGTTTTGTGTTATTCGTGTTGTGTTCTTGTGAAATGGTATGAACCAAAGCCAGGAAATAAAGAAAAAAAAAGAATTCGTAGCTAAGTGGTAGCGTCTCCGTCTCACACTCCGGAGACCCTGGTTCGATTCCCAACCAGCCCATCTTGGTAGTTGCTTTTTATTTATGAAGTGCATGCCGGGATTTATCGCTCATGGCCGACGCCGACGACACTGGCTTTTCTGCAACACGAGCTCCTTAACGCTACCGCGTTAAAATGCACGGGCCTCCTACTGGCTCTGTAGCTGAGCCACCTCCGCTGCCTCGTGCCGACAGAAGAGAAAATAGAGAAAAAAGAAGAGGGAGAGAAAGACGCGCGCCGCAACAACGGCCGTCGTCCACCATCACCGAAGCGGTGGCGGGTGCAATGACGGCCTACAACAGATAAAAATTCGGTGGCTGGATAGCCCCCCGACTACAACAGATAAAAATTCGGTGGCAGGCTAGCCCCCGCCGTAGACGACGTTGGCCTACCAGTCCCAGCCCCGTAGGAATGGGGCTGGGGCAGGTAGGTCACTAGCCTGCCACCGAATTTTTATCTGTTGTAGGCCGTCATTGCACCCGCCACCGCTTCGGTGGTGGACAACGGTTGTTGCGGCGCGCGTCTTTCTTTCCCTCTTCCTTTTCTTCCTTCTCTATTTTCACTTCTGTCTGCCCCACCGGGGTGGTGCAGTGATACGACGCCCGACTACTGTGCCGGAGTACCCGGGTTCGAACCCGACCTCAGCGGCTACGTTTCGATGGAGGCGAAACGAAGAGGCATCCGTGTGCTGTGCGATGTCAGAGCAAGTTGAAGATCCCCAGGTGGTCGAAATTACTCCGTAGCCCTCCACTACGGCTCCTCTCTCTTTCCACTTTCACTGCCATCTTCCTCTCCCTTACGGCGCTGTTGCGGTGTCCACAGAAAAACAAGCGAGACAGTTACCGCGCCTTTCCCTTTCTATAAATGAATGTTTTTTTTTTCTCTTCTGTCTGCACGAGGTAAGACGCCCGACTACTGTGCCGGAGTACCCGGGTTCGAACCCGACCTCGACGGCTGCGTTTCGATGGAGGCGAAACGAAGAGGCGTCCGTGTGCTGTGCGATGTCGGCTGCGTTTTGATGGAGGCGAAACGAAGAGGCGTCCGTGTGCTGTGCGATGTCAGCGCACGTTAAAGATCCCCAGGTGGTCGAAATTACTCCGTAGCCCTCCACTATGGCTCCTCTTTCTCTCTTTCCACTTTCACTCCCACTTTGCTCCCTTCCCTTACGGCGCGGTTGCGGTGTCCACAGAAAACAATTGAGGCAGTTACCGCGCCTTTCCCTTCCTATAAATAAATAAATCAGCAGCGGAGGTGGCTCATCTACAGAGCCAGTAGCAGGCCCATGCATTTTCTTTTCCTTCTTCCTACATCTACAATAACAACAGCTCCGTAGGACCAGAACAGCCACCCTCCAACACCTCTCCCACTCATGCAGCAAAATCCCGTGCGCAAGAGTTGTGCGAGAAATCACTCATATTCCGCGAGATTTGACGAGATTCGTTCTTAGCTAGCGTTCCTGCCCTCTGTAATGCCACACTTGAATGTGCGACAAGGGACGCCGCGCGAAGCGATAGTCTACCATCCAAACTCCCACTTGCCGAAGAAAATGTGACAGATTCTGCGTCTTTCCTTTCCTGTAAATCAAATAGAATTATATGTAGCAGAGCAACGAACGCCGATAAGAGGCAAACGATGAGAGGGAAATAATAGGAGAGGAAGTGTAGGCGTTCACCATTCTTCTCTTAAGAGACAGGAGGTGGTGAAGGGGGGCTGATCCAGGCTCTGATGGGGCTGAGACCGGTGGGTTACTGAAATTTTATCTGTTTTAGGCCGTCATTGCACCCGCCACAGCTTCGGTGGGGGTGGACGACGGCTGTTGTTGCGGCGCGTCTTTCTCTCCCTCTTCTTTTATGCGAAGCATACTAGCCGCACAACCGAGCTCTTCCTTGCTGCGCCTCGCGCGGCCGCATGGGTTTGGCTTGGAGCTTGACACGGACACTTGGTGTTCGCATCAGCTCCTCTAATTTTCGACCGTGAGTGCGGAATTCTTGACTGTTCATGTTTCGAATAGCCGCAATCGACGCATGAAGGTGTTAAGCACCTGCCCACCCTCTCTTCGGGTCCGTCTCCCCGAGTTTGCGGATAAACTTTGAGATTGCTCTGGAAGCCGGCCACCGCCACATTAGGCCTAGGCCTAACCCTTCACTTCCCCGACTTCACGGCCCACCAACAGCGGCATGGTGCGCACTGAAGACGCGACTACTGATACTGCATCAAGATGGGACCGGGCCATGGAGGCTCGACGTATGGCTCACCCCGATGTCCTCTCTGCCCAGCAAGCCCCCACGAGTTCGACTCATCAGCCCTCGGCCGGCACAGCCACACCAACACAGCCTACGCAAGGCAAGTCTGCCACCGTTCTAAAGCGTCCGCCACCGTTGCCCAAGCTCCCGTCACGAGACCTTAAAATCGTGTTCCGCCCCGGTGGAGGCCTCGGCCTAAGTAAACACAACGGGGGCTATATACTGTCTCTAGTCACCAGCGCTCTGCAGCTACCGATAGACGCAGTGCGAACACAAGACGCCATCCGAATCAACCCCAGGCAGAATTCATTCACTATCAGCACGCCAGCCGAAGACCGTGCCCGCAGATATGTACAACTAGAATCTATAAAGATAATCGACCACGTTTACCCAATGAAAACGTATATCGCTCCTCCGGACAACGCCATTCGAGGCATCATTTATAATGCTATCTACGACCAGACATCTGAAGAAATTTTTACAGAGCTAAAAACGTTCAATCAAAGCCCCTCCTATCTCATCACCGATGCACGCCGACTCGGCCACACCAAATCAATTCTGGTCACCTTCATAAATACCAAATCAGTACCTTAACAGCTGCGCTTCTATGGAGCGGTCTACCACTGCCATCCATTCATCGCCAAAGCAGAAGCCTGCTTCAACTGTCGTCGTCCGGGACATCGCAGCGACGTGTGCACGGCACCCAAAAAGGACTCATGCCAACGATGTGGGGAGACCCATGTACCGACCGACCCTCCAACGTGTCCACTCCAGTGCAATCTATGCGGCGGCCCCCATTTTACGGGCTCTCGCGATTGCTCGGAGCGATTCAACAGACCGGGCAACAAGAGACTGACACCCTCGACAGCTGGTGCAGACGCCGAGCAAACAACCCGGCAATCCCGAAGCAAGCACCGGACGAGTTCCACTAACCGCGTCCGCTCCAGGTCCGCCGCGTCCGCCGCTTCGACCAACGCCAGTAACCGCTCGCCACCTTTCCCGCCCCTGACCGACCAGCCTCCGCCGGAAAATAAGGTGAGCTGGGGCCCAGAATCTTCCTCCGTTGTCCGAGAAAATAAGCAACTTAAAGAAAAGCTAGAAACTCAGGGCAAGCAAATTCAGCCACAGAATGATCAAATAAAAAAACTCAATGATCATATTGCAAAGCTCATTCAGCAAATGCAAACGCTAATTCACAGGCTCTCCCCCGCAGAGGGAATGGAAAGTTCTTCCACTCCCCTCCCAGGTCGTTCCACCCCACTTCCGCCTCCTCCTCGCACATGCAACAACACAACATCTACTACTGAAACTCATACACCCGCCAAATGGAAGGCACCTCACCAAGACATTCCTACAGTGGTCGACTCCCAAAAGCCTGATCTGGTCGCCTCCATAGCTTTACTCGAAGAGAAGCTTGCGGAAAAATTTAAATCTATGACCACCAGCACGAACGCATGGGCAGCTGGAGTAGACGCGCGGATAGCGCTGCTCGAGCAGCAGATGCAGCAGCAACAGATCCAGATTCAAACTGCTCTAGAAAAGCTACTCTCTACCACAGTATCTCAAATGATCCCACCCGAATCTCAGCCTCAAGATGGCAGGACGTCGACAGGACATTAAGGTGTGGCAGTGGAACTGCAGAGGCTTTCGTTCCAAGCGTAGTAATCTGCAGCTCTACATTCAATCCCTTCCGGCCGATGAAACACCAGCGGTAATCGCACTGCAGGAAACAAACTCCCCTGTAAAACTGCTCAATTACACTCCTCATACACCAACAAACTGTCCTCAGTACAGAGTGGCGACGCTGGTTCACCGCAACTACACAGCAACTGATCACAACATGGACGTTGCAGATATCGACTTCCATTTGATAGAGCTGCTTCCCAAAGAGCGGAAAGGAACGAGTCTATTCATTCTGAATATCTACAGTCCCCCGAAAGGGAAAACTGCTCCTCTAATGGCGGCCATGAAAAAAGCCCTTCAAATCAGCGCTAACCAACTATTGATAGTTGCAGAAGACTTTAATGCCCGCCATATCACATGGGGATACAAAACTACTTGCAGTAAAGGCGCCCGACTCTGGACACTTCTCCAAAATGGTGGCATAACCCTTGTCAATGATACACAACAGTACACGCGCATCGGCAACAGTGTACAGAACAACACCACCCCCGATCTTACACTCACGAAAAACATAACCCAATACTATTGGACAAACACGCAAACCTCTCTTGGTAGCGATCACTACATAATTGAGACCTCTTTCTCACTATCCTCCATAACCCCCGTGTAAAAAGGAAACTGAAAATCACCAGCTGGGATCGCTTTCGCGATCTTCGTACCGCGGCCCCGAAGCAGATAGACCACCTTACAAATTGGCTGGCTAACCTCAACAAGGACGTCAACATGGCCACATCGGAAATGCCGTGCACACAAACCTCGGAGGTGATTGACAGCCGATTACTCCACATGTGGGAAGCTCACTCGAGCTTACAGAAGCGATGGCTTAAAAACAAACACAATCGCGCCCTGAAGCTACGCATCTCCGCTCTCATAAGGGAAATGGAGACGCACGCGACACAGCTCAGTCACCAGCAATGGGGTCAAGTATGCGACCGCCTTGCTGGAAACCTAGGACTTAAGGACACGTGGAGGTTGCTACGATGCCTTCTTGAACCTGATCACGCCAAGAATGTACAGCAGAAAAATGTGACGCGTCTTATCCATGGCATAGACATGGACAACGACAACATTATTCAATCCTTAAAAGATACATACCTCACAACCACACCGAAGACACCCTTACCACAGTACCTTGGAACCCAAAACCATGAGCTAGACGAAGACATCACAAAGTATGAAGTCAGAGCAGCCATGCTCCAACTCCGCACTACGTCGGCTCCAGGAGCCGATCAGGTCACGAACAAAACACTTAGAAACCTCGATGAAAACTCCATCCAGGCAATAATGGAACTCTTTAATAAACACTGGCAAGAGGGAACGCTTCCCTCAGAGTGGACGCACGCTCAGGTTACCTTTATACCTAAACCCGGCAAACCGCTCACTCTTTCAAACCTTAGGCCCATTTCGCTAACTTCATGCCTTGGTAAACTTTTTGAACACGTTGTCTTGAATCGGCTACATACACGCATGCAAACCCTCGACCTTTTTCCTCACACAATGCTGGGTTTCCGCAGCCACCTATGCACCCAAGATGTCATGCTGCAGATATCAGAAGAAATCAGAAAAACAGAGACAGACAAGGTGGATGCTGAGACAGGCTTATAAGGCAGCTCTCGGCTTACCTAAGCGCACCCCAACCTATCGACTCTTAGGCATGGGAGTTCATAACACCCTCAGCGAACTGGTGGAAGCCCACCGCATCGCCCAACTACGACGGCTCTCCACTACCCCAACTGGTCGCCACATTCTTTCCTTTCTCCAACTTAGACCGTTAGGTGCCCCTCCAGTAGAAACTTATGCAGTTCCAAAGACAGTCCGCGATCGCCTCACTGTCCACCCACTTCCGAAAAACATGCATCCCCTTCATAACCAGGCCAGACGGAAAGCGAGAGCACGTGCCCTACACAGAGCACATGCGAACGAACCCGACACGGTCTACGTGGACGCCGCAGAATATCCACACCGCTCAGCTTATGTGATATGCACGGTATCCAGCCGCTTCGAACACATCACATCAGCCTCTATCATTACCCGAACGTCCACAGAAGCGGAAGAATCCGCTATAGCCATCGCGATAGTCTCTTCCACTGCCACCCTTATCCTCAGCGATTCTAAAACTGCCGTACAAAATTTCGCCCGAGGCCAGCTACATGCTGCCTCTCACAAAATCGTAACTACCAACGTTCAAACACCCCGACCCATAGACCTTGTCTGGGTACCAGCCCATTCGGGCAACCCCGGTAACGAAGCGGCCAATTCTGCTGCTCGAGCATACGTCGACCGAGCAACAGATTCCGAGGACCTAGGCAGCGCCAGAGACCGGCTGATCACCTACAACGACATTACACTACACCACTGGTCTGAAAGACTTCACTACCCTCCCCCACACCCCTCTAAACCACAACAAATAACATGGAGGCACCTTCAAGCCCGCACCTTTCCCTCCCCTGCACTGCTGGCACTCTTCTCCCCCTCTACTCATCAGTCCGAATGTTCCCTCTGCGAGGCCCCGAGAGCTACATTCGAACATATGTTCAGATGCCCGGAGTTTCAACCGCCGGCCGAATGGCGCCTTACGGACAACGAGGCTTGGGAGATCGCGGTCTCCAGCTCAGAACCGGCTCCACAAAGGAGACTAGTCGACTGGGCTGAAGCGGTCGCCGTCAGGCACTGCCTGCTGGCCACCACCCGTGATCAGGAGCCGGCCCAGCCCTTGTAACGAGTATTTCGCGGCTCCACCAAATAAAGTTTTTCACCACCACCATCGCGCGGCCGCGTAGCTACCACTTGACCTACATCGGCGCACCACGTGATATGACGTCACAGCAGCTGTGAAAGCTGGGGCTCAACCAACACCGCCTAGACTAGCTCAACTCGTGCGCTCACTTGCGGACGCGCAGCCTCCGCCGGCGGCCTAACTCCCGCTCCTACCGCTAGGAGATACTGACGTCACGCAATTGTATAAAAGGCGACGCACTCGTTGAGTCAGTTGAGCAGCGAGATGTCGGCCAGGGAGAGGGCGGCTTGCCAAGACGCAAAGCGCAAGTTACAAGCAGTCACGGAAACGGGAGAAGAAATATTATATAAGCGATGTTCAAACAAAGAGCCATTAGTTACTGATCATCATAGTGTATTTATTGGTTTGAGAAAAATAAAGGAAGAAGCAGAGTAACACATAAGTCGTTCTTGTCTATGAAATGGCTAACCAGGTATAGCCACGTAAATGTCTTGTCTATGAATGGCTAACCAGGTATAGCCAGGTAATGTTTAATTTTTTAGGCTAGTATGCTTCGCATCCTAGGCTTAACCATAAGCTAAGCCAGACCAATTTTTTCTTGTCTATTTTCTATTCTGTTCTCGGAGGTGGCCCAGCTACAGGGCCAGTAGCAGGCCCGTGCATTTTCTTTTCTTTCTGCCTTCACCCAGAACAACAACTTGAGACATCTGAGCCCCGCCGGGGTGGTGCAGTGGTAAGACGCCCGATTACTGTGCCGCAAAACCCGGGTTCGAACCCGACCTTCGGCGGCTGCGTTTCGATGGAGGCGAAGCGAAGAGGCGTCCGTGTGCTGTGCGGTGTCAGCGCATGTTAAAAGATTCCCAGGTAGTCGAAATTACTCCGTAGCTCTGGTGGTGGGGTAGCTCTTAGGTGGTGGTCGACGGCTGTTGTTGCGGCGCGCGTCTTTCTCTCCCTCTTACTCTGCTGGATGAGCACAGCTAGTCGAGTCTTCCCCGCGGATCGACATAGTGGCCGAAAGGCAACACCCGTTCTATTGCGTCGCAGCAGGTTTCAGGCAGACCCTATACGCCGACGTACCCGAGGTGGACAGAGATGCGGTTCCACCGCCGGTAGTTAGTGAAGATGGTCGCCAGCTTGCGACTCAGCCCGGATATAGTGCTCTAGAAGATTGTCAGCCGCCTGCCCCCCGAGGTCAGAGACTTTGAGTGGCGGCAGCGCTGGGAAGTTCTGCCCACGCGTCAGCGCCCAGCTTCATATGGCGTCGGGCCTAACGACAGCTGTTCCAACTGAGGCGCGGCGGAAACTATCTACCATGCAGTGTTTGACTGCTCAGTGGCGCGAGTCATGTGGCGCCTCGTGAGACGTATGTTTTCTGTACACTACGGGTCAGGTGTTCGTCGCCCACGCGGAGTGTTTGTGCACGCGGTTGTATTGTGTGATGTTTATTTTGTGGCGTCGCCGCTGCCTGACTGGAGCACGCAGACAACTGGCGCGCACAATGTATCCAGAACTGAAATCTCCGTCTCCTCCTCTAGAAGTACCTGTCCGAGCGTCAGGAAACAGATGGGGAGGCACTGTTCCTGCAGCGCTGGCATACATGTTTCTTAGTTATTCGTCCGGATGGTCTCGCTACGCCGGCATAAAGTGTCGTGTGGTGTTTCTTCTGAACGTCGCCCCCTCCCTTTTTTTACCTTTTTAGAGCGCAGCGCTTTGGCGTCCGTTCCTGGGTTTCGCGTCAGCGTCGGCCACGTTGGCCTCGTATAGCCAGTTCCGTCCCCCTTTCAACCCCCCAGTTCGAGCCAGCGCTTCGGCAACCGGAGCCTCGCAGGAAGAGGGGGGGGGGGGATACACTCAGCGGCGCACGATGAGGGCAGGAGCACGCGCAGCAATCAGAGAACACGAGGAAAGGGGGGAGGGGGGATCGCAGGAGGCAGCGCTGGCAGCGACTGACGCCGCTAGCGAATGAAGACAACGTGCTGCGTAGATTGATTGATTGATTTATAGGAAGGGGAAGGCGTGGTAACTGTCTCACTTGTTTCCTGTGAACAACTCAACCGCACCGTAAGGGAAGGGAGAAAGGTGGGAGTGAAAGTGGAAAGAGAGAAATAGGAGCCGTAGTGAAGGGCTACGGAGTAATTTCGACTACCTGGGGATCATTAACGCGCGCTGACATCGCACAGCACACGGACGCCTCTTTGTTTCGCCTCCATCGAAACGCAGCCGCCGAGGTCGGGTTCGAACCCGGGTACTCCGACACAGAACACCACCGCCTCCATGCAGAAAGAGAAGGAGGGGGTCCCCCCCCCTCTTGCTGCGCGGCGGCGAGGGTGCTCTTCGGCTGCCGAAACGCCGGCTCGCTATCAGCGGATCACGGTGCGTGCATCCCGTTCTCACTCGCTTTAGGATGCTTGGATACCAGCGCATTCCTATGGACCCACGCGCTGCCTCCCGCAACCTCACGATAACTGAATTGCTCTCTTCATTTCTCCGACCACAAAGCTACTTTCATGAGTCAAGAACTGTTAGTGGAGTGTTTCTTGAAGGAATACGTGTGAAAAATAAAAAAAAAAAAGTTGTCTGTAAATTGTACCTACGTGCCTTGCTCGACATATTTGCCTCAATTTGTCGAAAAGGTGAAACAGCTGATAAGCTGCGCTCAAATTTCGTATTAGGAAGTTACGCAATCGTGGGCAATTTTTTGGGGAGGGATGTTGAAGTTTTAAAATGTGCATGTTGTGTGCTTTCTAGCTTGGCATTAGTGTAATGGTCGTTATGCAGGACGGACCTGCAGCTTGTATATCATTGTTTCATATAGTGTTGGACAGAGTGTATAGTATATAGTGTGTATACGAGCATGTATTCTCAGTTTTTGGAGTTGCAATAAACGTTTTTTTAGTGATTTGAAATATCTGTTCATTAGGATGTGTTCAGTGTGCACTTTCCTTCGTTCTTAATCATGTGCATTTCCTGGTTATGTCATTATTCGCAGCTCATGTGAATGCCAAATAGAACATTTTGTGAACACCTCTCTTTAATATGGAGTATAAAAAAAAAGAAGAACCGAACAAGGGTTAATAGGGTACGCCTCAGGTCGCAGATGAGCCAACGTTTCGACAAGTGGACTTGTCTTCGTCTGGGCATAGCGATCACTGGCAGGGGTTTAAATACGCTTTTGCTTCCCAAGAAGAAAAGCTGGGGAGGGTAAAGTGGGTGCGAAAGAGTGGGGAGAAGAAAATGGGTGAGAAAAAAGTGGGTCATGAAGTGGGAAAAAAAAATCTTGAGTATGTACTTATCAGCCATGGAACCAGGGATTCTGTAGCCTGCAAAAGAAGTAAAAGCGGCAGTACCAGGAAAAAAAAAAGACTACTATGCCGGTTAGGTGATTAGTCACCACTAAAGACGGTTTGGTGAAGATACACCTTACAAAGGGAGGCTATGCAAAGGGTCCTGATAAGGCATATATCTAGGGGGACAATACTTAAAAGGAGGGGGTAGGGCGGGGAGTACATAGTCACAGGATAATAACCACATAGTGAAAAATAATAATAACCTTAAGTGTGTATCTCAACCTGAAACCAGAGATCCTGTGGCCTACAAAAGAAGGAAAAGCGGCAGTACCAGGAAAAAAAAAATCATAGTACCTGGTAGATGATTAGTAACCGGGTTTGGTGCAGATACACCTTACAAAGGGAGGGTTTGGGAAGGGCCCTGATAAGGCATATATCTAAGGAGGACAATTCTTAAAACTTTCTGCAAAGGGGGGGGGGGGGATACAGTCACAGGATAATAAGCGCACAGGGAACCAACACTGACATGAAAAAATAAAAAAGAGAGAGAGAGAGAAAAAAAAATAATGATAATATTAGAAAAAAGAAATGTCAGGACAAATTCAAGCAACAAGTGATACGGAGGAAATGTGTTTAGAGGAACGTGTAGGGTTATGCTATTGCGGAAGGGAATAGGGTGTACGTGCGTACACCCTAAACACATTTCCTCCTTATCACTTGTTGCTTGAATTTGTCCTCACATTTTTTTTTCAATATTATCACTATTATTTTTCTCTCTCTCCTTTTTTTTTATTTTCTCATGTCAGTGTTGGTTCCCTGTGCGCTTATTATCCTGTGACTGTATCCCCCCCCCCCCCCTTTGCAGAAAGTTTTAAGAATTTTCCTCCTCAGATATATGCCTTACCAGGGCCCTTCGCAAACCCTCCCTTTGTAAGGTGTATCTGCACCAAACCCGGTTACTAATCATCTGCCAGGTACTATGATTTTTTTTTCCTGGTACTGCCGCTTTTACTTCTTTTGTAGGCCACGGGATCTCCGGTTCCAGGTTGAGATACACACTTAAGGTTATTATTATTTTTCACTATGTGGTCATTATCCTGTGACTATGTACTCCCAGCGCTACCCCCTAATTTTAATAATTGTCCCCCTAGATATATGCCTTATTAGGGCCCTTTGCATAGCCTCCCTTTGTAAGGTGTATCTTCACCAAACTGTCTTTAGTGGTGACTAATCACCTAACCGGCATGTAGTCTTTTTTTTTTTTCCTGGTACTGCCGCTTTTACTTCTTTTGCAGGCTACAGAATCCCTGGTTCCATAGCTGATAAGTACATACTCAAGATTTTTTTTCCCCACTTCATTACCCACTTTTTTCTCACCCATCTTCTCCTCCCCACTCTTTCGCACCCACTTTTTCCTCCCCAGCTTTTCTTCTTCGGAAGCAAAAGCGTATTTAAACCCCTGCCAGTGATGATCGCTATGCCCAGACGAAGACAAGTTCACTTGTCAAAACATTAGCTCATCTGCGACCTGAGGCGTCCCCTATTTACCCTTGTTCGGTTCTTTTTTTTTTTTTTATACCATGCAAACCATATTCTTCCTTTCGTTCTACCTTTAACATGGAGTGTTATATATGAGCCTTTTTTTTTCAAAGGTGAGGTTTTCACATCACAGCTCAAGCGAGTTCCGTGCATTTACGGAAGACAATGAAATTCTAGGCGATACATTTATTACCTGCTTACAACTCGTTCGGCGGAAATGCGTCGGTGTCGTAGCAGGAACTGGCACCGCGTTTCGGCAATATTCGGATGCTGCGCAAAAATATCGTATCATGGTAACTTTTTAGCGATAGCTACATTACCAGCAGTCTCACCAGGTATCTGTATATCTCGATTCGCCACTTATGCCCACGCGCGAGGAGCCGAGTAACGTCACAGCCGCGCAGCTGGTGTAAAAAAGCTGCATCACGAGTGACGTGCGGCACCCGAACGAAGAGTAGAGCGTCTTGACAAGCGGACACGCCAAGATGCAGAGATGCTGACGCGCCCTAACGAAGCGAAGAACGCCTTGCCAAGCAGAGATGTCAAGAATGAGAGCGTAATATTAATAATAATAATATTAATAATAATACTTAGTTCGCATGACAGCTGTGGCTGTAGGAAGAAGGAAAAGTAGTTGGACGGGCCTGCTACTGGCTCTGTAGTTCAGCTACCTCCGCTGCCTGATTTTAAAAAAAAATCTGATTTATTTAGAGGAAGGGAAAGGCGCGGTAACTGTCTGACTTGTTTTCTGTGGACACCGCAACCGCGCCGTAAGGGAAGGGAGGAAGGTGGGAATGAAAGTGGAAAGAGAAAAAAAGGAGCCATAGTGGAGGACTACGGAGTAATTTCGACTAAGTGGGCATCTTTAACGTGCGCTGACATCTCGCAGCACACGGACACCGCTCGTTTCGCCTCCATCGAAGCGCAGCCGCCGAGGTCGGGTTCGAACCCGGTACTCTGGCACAGTAGTCGGGCATCTTACCACTGCACCACCCCGGCGGGGCTGAGCCACCTCCGCTGCCTCGTGCGGACAAGAGGGAAAGTAGAGAAGAAAGAAAGCATTGAGAGCACTGTGAAATCTACACTGCAGAAATGCAAAAGCTGGAGTTTTGGTGCTGAATACGGTGCACTACGTTTGCTCTCATCATTGTTATCAACTAAATG
Source organism: Amblyomma maculatum (assembly GCF_055883805.1). Classification (NCBI taxonomy): domain Eukaryota; kingdom Metazoa; phylum Arthropoda; class Arachnida; order Ixodida; family Ixodidae; genus Amblyomma; species Amblyomma maculatum. The sequence goes on from NC_139345.1 coordinate 132,023,245, forward strand.
CACCGCCATTATCAATGCTACTATCATACAGCTGCATAACGTCACAACACCTGTGGCGCTCCTGGCGGAGAGAGCGGGAGCTAGGCCGCCGTTTAGGCGCACCGCTGTCTCTCACGGACGGCACGAGTTGGTCGCCCAGCTTTGAGGCGTGACGTCACACAGAGGTCAGGCGAAAGGTCATTTCATGTGCACCGCCGTCGCACCGCAAAGGCTTGAGAGTGATAGTATTATTGCTTTCGCAATAAAAAGAAAAGTGAGAGAAAGAGGCGCGCCGCAACAGCCGTTGTCCACCACCTATCGGTGGCGGGTGCAATGACGACCTTAAACAGATAAACATTCGGTGGCTGGCTAGCCCCTGCCGCAAGCGGCGTTGACCTACCGTCCGAGCCCCGTAGGGCCAGGAATAGCCACCCTTCTGGAGGCGAAACGAAGTGGCGTCCGTGTGCTGTGCGATGTCAGCGCACGTTAAAGATCCCCAGGTGGTCGAAATCACTCCGTAGCCCTCCACTACGGCTCCTCTTTCTCTCTTTCCACTTTCATTCCCACCTTCCTCCCTTCCCTTACGGTGCGGTTCGGGTGTCCACAGAGCAAGTGTGACAGTTACTGCGCCTTTCCCTTCCTGTGAACCAATTTATTCTACCCCGCCAACAGAGCGGACCGAGGGGAGCAGGAAAGCGCCTGCCGGTATCGTATCATCACGGGATAATAATAATAATAATAATAATAATAATAATAATAATAATAATAATAATAATAATAATAATAATTGGTTCAGAGGAAAGGGTAGGCGAAGTATCATATCGGTCACACTTGTTCTGTGGCCATCTGATCGCGCCATAAAGGAAGGGCAGAAGGTATGAGTGCAAGCGGAAATAAGGGGTGCCGTAGCAGCGCCATCTAGAATAATATGCGCTGACATCGCGCAGCACACGGGCGCCACTTCATTTCGCTTCCATCAAAACGCAGCCGCCGGCGGTCTGGATCGAACCTGGTAACTTCGCCGGCACAGTAGTGGGGCGTCTTTCCGCTGCACCCCCGCGGCGAGGCAATTTAATAATAATACCTTTATTTTCCATCAAAGTGATGGGGGAGGCAGGGAGAAAAAGCCGAGCAATCGGCTTGACGAGCTCCCCCCCCCCCCCCCCCCCCCCCCCCCCCCCCCCAAAGAAAATACGAAGTAAATATACATAGGCAGAGCAGTGTAGCGTCCACAAAAAACAGTAAAATAAAATAAATAGAAGTACATTCGACGAGACATCGCGTTCACGGAATAAAAGTGGCCTCTTCCTAGAACGCCGGTGAATATGCGTTCGACGGAACGCTGGTTGTGTTCGATTCAACGCTCGTTCACCGACAGCAAAGCTTTTGCCCCACTTTCGGTTCAGCAGCGTTGAACCCCTCTAATTGTTATTCCGAAAACAAAATTACGCCCATGAACGGCCTTTCCCGTAATCCCGGACCGTGCCTCATTTTAGCTTTAAGCGTCAATCGTGGATGACCTATGACGTCACTCCAGCTGGAAGATGGGCTACCAGGTCTAGTTTTTTTTTTTTTTTCCGAAGAGTTTGCCACAAGGCATGAGTTGAGAAAGGGGGAATGGGATGCAGGAGACAGAAAGTTAAAAGGAGTGAAGTCCAGTTGTGCTTATGTATTCGAGAAGGTTGGCCAGGTCTAGTTGTCGGGCGATCCCGGATCGGGCCACGCCAGCCGGTGTGGACCGATGAGAAATAAAAAATAACAAAAAAAGCCCCGGTAGCAGCGATGCTCCTGTTGCTGCTGCTGCGTTTTGTGTGCGACGGCACGCCTCTGTGTCGTCTGCTATTTGTCCTCGTAGGCAAGCGGTCCCAAAATGATGGACAGTGATGGCGAGGACCCACAGGAGACCGTATTGCAAGAACATTTGAAGGATTTGAATAAAAATGACGAGAGCTGGACCGGTGGTTTTGAATCCGATGAGGATCTCGAAGTGTTCGAGAAGAAACTTGCATCTGCTCGCGTCCAGCTTGCACGGAATCATCGAAGGCATTCAAGTCCGGAGCCTGTGCGTTTGCCTCTTTCATGTGCATAATTATGATAGATTCAGGATTGAGAATTTAAGATGATGTTTTTCCAGCTCCCAGTTTGTGTTGTCGGTAGTATTGGCAATGAGGCGCACCAGCGGGTGCGCTATGTTCGCGCATCTTGATAAATGGTTTCAATATATAGTGAGCATTCAAAAAAGTATCTAAATTTACGTGCTTTAGTGCATTCTAGACGACTGCAATGATTGGGATATACATTAGATTGCGTCGACGGATCTTAGAATATTCGCTTTTCAACACTTGTCTTACGTGTAGAGTCTGAGAGCGCAGAATCCCCATTAAATATATAATAATAATAATAATAATAATGTTTATTTTTCCTTCACCGTAAATTGATAGAGGAGGTGGGATTAAAAGCGATTAACACTTGACTAAGGTCTCACCCCCTTTTTATATATAGCTTGGACATCCATGGAGCTTTTTTTGTCAGTAGTATTTTTTTCAGGTTTCCTATTGTATTTTACCAGATCAGTTTTCAAGCATCAGCTGATGCAGCGTCTGTGTATACAGTCCCAGATGAGAATGTGTGAAGAGTGAACTGAATGAACTTAATTTCCTCTGTTAGTAGTCGGGATACAATGATCGAGATGGAAGTTCACGCAGCATATACAACAATTAGGTAGTATATGCTCAGCATATATCGCCTAGATTAACGCGCCGACATTGGTTAACTTCTCACGTTTGACATATACGCTCGGAACAAAAATTTTGGCTGTCCGAGAAAAAGGAAACGCTGTTAAGTAAAAAAATAGCTCTGGTTAATGAGTGATTGCTAGAGCAATACGTCCCTGGCTGCGCTTGGCTATGTTGGTGGTTTGGCATGGCGTCGCCTTTTGTGCAACTAAAGGTTTTACTCTGGACACAACATGTTTTCTACTGTTTGTTTATTCCAATGAACACGCTCTTCTACACGGCGCTTTCCTCTGTGGTAATTATATCGCTGTGCACTCCTCATAGACGATTCTTCGGCATTCAGAGAGTCCATGAAACTACTCACGCTCACTGAAGTTGTAGAACGCCGCCGGGCTCGCCATTCTGCGGCATAGGCGGGTTGCTTAGCCAACCGCTCTTGCCTTTCTTCATCTGTCTCCTCGGCGCGGCGTTTGAGCGCAGCACGTCGCTCCAGCGACGCCTTGTACAACTCCTCAGACATGACTAAGCGGAGCGCGCCGGCGGCTCCCCGTTTATTCTTCAGTTTATCCTCTCCTAGCGAGCGCACTCACGCGTCGGGCCAAGGAGGCCGCCACGTGGTAGCCGCCGCGCCGAGCGAAGGAACGACTACGGCCGAAGAGACGAGTTGAGGCCCTTGCTCTCCTCTGGTCGGGACGTCATGCTGTCACGTGGTAGCCGCCGCGCCGAGCGAAGGAACGACTACGGCCGAAGAGACAAGTTGGGGCCACTGCTATCCTCTGGTAGTGACGTCACGCTGTCACGTGGCGCACGACCACGTGACAGCGTGACGTCACGAAGCGAAGGAACGACCTCCACCGACGGCAGAAAAGTGCTAGCAGTATTGCTTTCGCAATAAAAAATATTCGTTTAGCTCGGAACTGGTGGATGCGCCCCGCCGGGGGGGAGGGTGCAGTGGTAAGACGCCCGACTGCTGTCCAGAATACCCGGGTTCGAACCCGACCTCGGCGGCTGCGTTTCGATGGAGGCGAAACGAAGAGGCGTCCGTGTGCTGTGCGATGTCAGCACACGTTCCCCAGGTGGTCGAAATTACTCCGTAGCCGTCATCTACGGCTCCTCTTTCTCTCTTTTCACTTTAACTCCCACCTTCCTCCCTTCTCTTACGGCGCGATTCAGGTGTCCACAGACACAAGGGTGACAGATACTGCGCCATTCCCTTCCTGTAAACCAATTGTTATTTATTATTATTAGATGAAAATTAATTCAGATGCTTCTAATTTCATAATATCTAACAGCTGCTCCAGCCGCAAGAACAAAGTTATTGTGCTTGTAATTCACGTTCGCTTTGTCTGCGTGATATATCCGCCTTACAGATATCTTATTTGAATTTATTTTTCCCACTCGATGACTTTTTATAATAGATTTAACATTCATTCTGTAACTGTCTTAGCGCATTATGGCGTGATCCTGCTTTTTAATTGCAAAACGCATGTATGCGCCCCACATCCCAATGATCACTTTCCAAGGCGAGGCGAGAAGATCGACGTCGGAGCAAAATTGCGCATATGTGCATGCGATAACCACAACTTCACTGCTTCCCGAGTTTCAGCAGCCTATCCAGCCCTTGCTGTCGTATGGCATGATGTTCGAGTACGGAACGCTCCCACCCTGATTCTTCAAAGGGTCGCTGTCGTGCGTGCTGTTTGTTGCCCCAAGCACCGGGAGAACGGTCGGCTTTTGCGTGTTTGTGTATGCCGTGCGTCTTGCGAAGCATTGGCGAACTAAACACATTCCGGAAACCAAAGCAGCAAAGCGGCGGTGGGGACCGGAGAACCGGCACCGGGAGGACGGCAAGGAGGAAACATTTATGGGCTCCCGCAAGGTGCTCTGCCCCTGTCATCCGTGCTGGCCGCTGCCCGCGGCTGGGAGTGGGTAACCTGCAAAGGCCGCCGGCTTCTGGGAAGTGTTCGAACCTCCGAGGAGTTAGAAGCTTGGGACTACGTGAAGACAGCCGTACACCTGGCGAGGAGGACTCTCGAAGGGAGGGAGGGGTCGAAGGGAGCACGATGAACGCAGGGACGAGCAGAAGACTACACAAGACTCTGAACTAGAGTGTCGTGCGGAGAAGCCGCGCTCTGAGTGACACGTATGAAATGCGCACAATTTGTAAATAAATTCATAATAATCAGGAAATCCCAAGTGTGTTCGAGCTTCGTCGGAGAATGCCAGAGGGGCGGAGCAGGGGACCTGCCTGACTGGCGCAGTCGACAGGATCTCCGACGTTAAGCGGAACCGACCGGGAACTGGAAGGAGGATGTGGACCCACAGCTGAGCGTACACCTGGAGCGTCGACGAATTTGCAGTCTTTCTCTGCAGCGCAAGTCTGGACAGGTGGGTGTGTCGTTGGCTCCTATTTCGAGGGCACTACGGCAACCTCAAAGTATAACTTGCGGAGTCGCGATGGTGACATAGGGGGCCGAAGCGAGGAAGAGGACAGGTAGATGAAGCTGTTGGCGACCGCCGAGGTGGGAAACGTCAGCGAAGAGTCAGTAATTTCCATCACTGACCAGATGGCATTGTTGCCGATGAAACTAAAAGTTGCGGAAACAGAATTGGGCAGGGCGGAAAGAGAATTGGAGCATGCTAGACTGCTCAGTACCGGCAGTGCCAGTGCCGTGCTGGCGTCTCCCCTGAGTGCAGAGGAAGACAGAAGACTGAAGTATACAAGCATGTTGAATGGGGCTGCTTTTGGATATGCCAGCAGAGGAGGCGCTTGTCCCGGGTTGGTTCGATGACGTTGAAGCATCCCTGGATGCCTACAGCGTCCCAAGCAAATGGAGAGCGGGCTTATTGTTGCCCAGGCTGAATGGAAAGGCTAGGGAATTGCTCGTCCGGCTCTTGGTGGAGAAGCACAGAGATTACGCAGCGGTCAAGGAAGCTGTCCTGAAAGGGCTCAGATTGTCGTCAGCTCTTTAACTACTCAAAAAAGGTGTCAAATGAATCATAAGATCAGTTGGCAACACGACTGCAAAATTATTTTACCAATTATTGCAACAGCTTCAACATAGCTTCCTTTGAACAGCTTCGAGAGCTCGTAGTAGCAGAAAAATTGAAGGAGTTGTTGAGCCCAGATATCCGTGCTTTTGTTATTCAAAACGAGACTACTGGGAAGGAATGCACCCGGAGGAAGTGACTAGCCTTGCTGAACAATTTGACGAAAGTCATATCGCTAAAGACCTTAAGAGGAGCATAGGAGAGTCGTTAAGGAGAGAGGGAAAAGCAACTTACTCTTCTAAGACGCGGTATGACGATGCCGGACAGTCGGTTTCATATGCGAGGACACGTAGGCAGTGCTATGAGTGTGGCCTTCCAGATCATCTGTTCCGTGAGTGCCCGAAACAGGGGTAAGCACAGATGAACGAAGTACAAACGACAACGGATGATAGAGGCTTGGTAGCGCAGATTGCGGGAACTAATTTCGAGAACGAAAACGCTGGGGGCTGAAAGCTACCGTTCCGCGCCCTCAAAACGATCGTGCTCGGTTGTGGGAAGGCTAAGTTCATGGGGCGCTAGGATTGATGAGCAGAGGTCAGTGTTATCAGAAGGTCAATTCTGGGAGTCCTTAAGCCACTTAGCGGTTCAAACATTAAGTTAACTGGCGCATTTGGAAAGCAAGTTGTAGCAGAATCGGTATCTGTGCCTTTGAAACTATTGGATACCCCTAAAGACGTCGGTGCAGCTACGTCTGGCACCGAAGGTCTCTGCGCTTTGACAGACAGATTAGCTCCAGGGATAAATGCACTTATCAGCCCAGACACACACGCATGGTTGCTGAGAGAAACAATCGCAATGACAGCGCGTAAGACCACGCTAGCGGGAAGCAGGGATTATCAATTGTGCGGAGCTGCGGCAGCGACCGCGGCTATTACTACGACCGGTAAGCCGCATGGTGGAGCTGAACGTGAGGTTTTTAGCCGGGCGCCAACAGATAACTTTGAGTTGAGAGATGCACGGAAGCAGGCCGAAGTGGCCGGCCACGGCGCGGTAGAAAAGGACGAATTGAAGGAAACGGACACTACCGCAAGTATCTGTGTAGTGCCCGGCACGCTGATATCCAGAGTTGGTGCGATTTCTGAAGATGATACACATCCGAAGTGGTTAAAAGGTGCAACCTCAGGGTCAGTAGAGGTGACTGCACTAAGCGGGGAGGATGATACCAGAAACAAGAGCGCAGACGCAGCTGGAACTGTAACGGTCAGAACCAAGGCTGGTGCCGACAGTGCTGTTGTTGAGGGTAGGAGGCGAAAGGGAGAACGAATGCCCCTTGTTCGTCTTTTTCTGTTATTTGTGTTTTCTGTGTCCGCCTTGTTAGGGGTGACATGGTGCACTGAATATGGAGCCACGAGACACCTACCCTGATTGAGTATCGCGCGACCGGTGATGAAGTGTGCTGCATTCCTAGAAGTCATGCATCACAGTGGCGATGGGGGTCTCATGCGTGCTGTGTGTTGCCCCAAGGACCGGGAGAACGAACGGTCGGCTTTTGCGTGTTTGTGTATGCCGTGCGTCCCGCGAAGCGTTGACGAACTAAACACATTCCCGAAACCAGAGCAGCGAAGCGGCGGTGGGGACCGGAGAACCGGCGCCGGAAGGACGGCAAGGAGGAAACATTTATGGGCTCCCGCAGGGCGCAGTGCCCGTGTCATCCGAGCTGGCCGCTTCCCGAGGCTGGAAGCGGGTGCCTGCAAAGGTCGCCGGATTCTGGGAAGTGTTCGAATCTCCGAGGAGTTGAAAGCTTGGGACTACGCGAAGACAGCCATAGACCTGGCGAGGAGGACTCTCGAAGGGAGATAGAGGTGGTGGACGCAGGGACGAGCAGAGGACGACAGAAGAAACTGAACTGGAGTGTCGTGCGGAGAGGCCACGCTCTGAGTGATACGTACAAATGCGCGCAATTTGGAAATAAATTCATAATCAGGAAATCCCAAGTGTGGTCGAGCTTCGTCGGAGAATGCCAGATAGACGGAGCAAGGGACCTGACTGACTGTCGCCGCAAACGGGAAGCTTTCAACGAGCACCCAGCAGAACCAAAGCTGTAGAAATCGGGCGTGCAACTACAAGAGTGATTCGCTTTGTTTACCATCCCTGTCGGCGTGTTAGAGGACAAAGGATGGTCAGTGAAGCGTGGTGCAAAAAGAAACCGCAGAAGCCGCCTCGGGCGGTTCCTATAGCCAGAAACTGGAGAACAGTAGTGGGGAAGGGACCTCGCAGGAGATGGGCCAGCGGCCGGGGTTCGCCGTCCGTGTGACCGACCTACTGCGAGGGCGGACTACGGCTTCGAAGAAGTCGCTCTCAGTGTCTTGAAAGGAGCCGCCGTGTCCGAGCTGAGTGTTACACGGGATATACGAGCCTAGCCTGGGAAAGAACAGGCACTCCGAAGATGCTACGTGCAATCCTCCCCCTTCCCTGATGGGACTAGTTGAGATGGAATCAATGGCGAGGAAGGGGGGGGGGGGGGGGGGGAGCTGAAGTTTTTCCTATCGATTGTGTTCCAGTTGGTCGCCATTATTGTGTGCAATTAGTTCATCTGTCAAACCATCTCATTCTCAAGCAATATATATATATATATATATATATATATATATATTTATATATATATATATATATATATATATATATATATATATATATATATATATATATATATATATATATTGGCACCAGACACGACCGGTAAGGTATAGGTATATATATATATATATATATATAGCGAAGTATACGCTTCATTAAAAGAAACATTTTTTATTTTTCATTTCTATCGACGTTTAGATTGGAGACCGATCTTTCTCAAGAGAAAGATCGGTCTCCGATCAAAACTCTTTCAGCAGTCTAGTACGTTATGTTCTCGCAACCTATATATATATATATATATATATATATATATATATATATATGCCTGTGTCACATATAGTGCCACTTAAAGTACCGAAGTCAAAGTGCCTTGAACTGTAGCATTTTCATCTGTTAATTGTTGCTGTGTGTATAAAAAATAAGTTTATTTTTTCCATACTACTTAATGGTGTTATCTTTTCACACAGCCCAGCTCATGTTTCCTCAAATCAAGGAGCAGTGCCTATATCTCTCAACATGTAATTTCGCGTTGTCCGGCGAGTGAGCAAGGACTGCATGCTGAGCATTGATCGCAACAAGAACAGATAATGCCCAAGCAACACCACGGTAAGGAAACTACACCTTAAATAATATATTAAATTATGCACTTTTCTAGAACAGTTACAACTGCTACTCATAAAAGGACCTGATCTTTTTACAGTATGAATGACCACCTGAAATATGAGTAACATGTCACATTCCCATTGGAACTTCTGCACAAAATTCTATTTTGTATTTGAAAGCCCCTTTCATCACATGTAGAAGTGGTTACCTCAATCAGCAGTTGCCAAACTAACCCTTCTGCATGCCACTTATCCCCTATTAGGTGACCTCATCAGATTCTAGCTAAAGAGTCCACCAGGGTCATTGTGGTGTCCTGCTCTCTTTCTCTTGGTAAACATTTTTGCCAATAGCAACCTCCATCTGTGCCATTTTTAACCATTCACTGACTAGCATAGCTTTGGGCCAGCAGAAATGTTTTGTGATTGAATATGCTCCTTAAGTAAAACAAAAGTCATAACTATATTAGTCCTCACTGTTATAAAATCTCTCACAATGCATTTTAAGCACACCCTCAGCATGCTATTATAGAATGGCAAGATAATTACAAAGTTGCTCAGACGCAGTTTGGCATTAATTCTGAACAGCTCCTACTAACACTTCTTAGAACATATATATACAGGCGGAAACCTAAATACGTCTAGATGAACTGCGGATCTACAGATGATGAACATCAATGTAAAATGGTATAAGTGGACATTTGTATTGACTAACAATAAAATTTATTGCTGATCGATGCCTTCAATAATACTGGGACATCATATTGTGCCATTTTGACAGATGAAAGCAGCAAATATTATGACGAGTGGTTATTCTTTCAGGCAAGCTGTCCACCTGACTGGCCTCGAAATCTCTTTGGAAAGAAAATGATGAGGTTACAGGGAACAATTAAAAATGGATGCACTGCAAGCATGCACTTAAAGTGGCTTATCGTATATCCGGGCTTCATGGTAGGCCTGATTTTTTTTCTGTTACAGGACAAGGATTTAAATTTTAACAATGTATATGTGATGTGCGAAGCTCAATATCTGAGAAAGATAAGGAGGAAAAGTCTAAGTGAAGGTATAGCTATTAGCAAGAGGCTTCTGTCAATGGTTGTCTCAAAGCAGCTAGAATGGCCAAAGGTTACTATACAGGCAACTGATGATAAAAACTTCGTGTTGGAAACACAATTTGTAGCCTTAATCACTATGGGATTTAAACCTTATAAACCAAATAATCTTAATGCCAGTGAAACCAGGTGCAGAATGCTGTTTTCATTTATTCAAGCATGAAATAAATACAATTTTGTCATAAAAATGAAACAGCTAAAACTAAAGCTAAAATCACCAGAATGGCAGAAAAATGTACAAGGTGAATTCAGGTTTATTACTTTGCCCTTCATACTTTTTTGTACTGTCAGCATAATGGGAATGGTACTGACAAAGATGGAATTGTGGCGCTAGGCATTTCGAAAACGAAAGAGCCAACAGCATGCCTAGGACGATCATAACTTCCTGTGTACACGACAGCTTCGCTACGTTCAGCAGTTGTTATGTTGTTACGGCAAGTTAGTGTCTAGCTCAAGATTCTGTCTTACAGCACTGATGAAAAATATACAGATGTGTCAAAGTATTATGAAGACAAATAAAAAAGCGAAGGCAGTTAAGTTCACAGATTGTGATGAGAACAGAGAAGCATACCCACACATCAGCTACATGAGACTTGAAATCGTGGCCTGCTCGAAAAGGTGAGACACGGAACCAAATATATTTAGAAGGGTGGATGATTGGGCTTCTTATGTTATTTCATGAAGCGAGAAAACATGCAGTGCAAAAAAAAGGCCATTCAAGAAACTTCGTGCAAAAAAAGTTGCCATCGTCCCATAAAATCATTGACTGTCCCATAATAAGAAAACCATAGTGCAGCGATCTAGTGCTAGATTTGTTTTTCGGCTCCAAATAAGTTGAGTTATTATTTCGCAGAAGATATGTCAGAAATTTAGAATGCGGTTGGTTGCACAAAGAAGCGGCGGGAAAATTTGTTAACTGCATCGAAAATGCTGCGTATGCAAAAAAATATCTCTCTCCTGTAGCAAAGAATATATGGGGCAAACGGGCAGATGCCTGAATGATTAGCTGCGGTAACATGGGCCAGACGTTAAGAACGTATGTGGGAAAGGTCTGTCGGCCACTGCCGCGTTTGCGAATGCATTCTTCCTCTTCAAAAAAAAAAAAAACGCTTGGTTTTAAAAGAGCACGAAAACCGAATAACGTGTTAAATAATTGAAGCAAAATAGACTGCACTTTTCAAAGGGGATTGTAAAAGTAGACCCCTTTCGTGCTGTTTCCGAAAGCGCTCGCGTATCTGGGAGGTACGCTTTTCTAGTGCATGTTCTGATCGTGCACTTGTGATACGATGGTATAAAAACCACCCTTCCTGTCCAAAATAAATATTTCTGGAAGTTAGCACTGTACGTATTTTCTTTTTTTGTCCATGTATTTTTTGGGCAATGCTTTCTTCCTTGCCAATATATTTATTCTTCTGGCTTCATTCCTAGGAGTGTGAATGTTTTATTAGTACAATTTACTGTAGCTATCTTACTTAGGTCTGGTGCACCAAGAGTTATAAGCATGCAGCCCAAATATTACAGAATGCATAGCAAACTGTTTATAAAAATTTTGCACTATAGGAAAACAAGTTATATCAGTATATTACAATAAACTTTATTCTCGGTGATATTGACAAGCTGCATTCTTTATCTTCCCTCTGCGCTGATCGCGAGCGTGTGCCTCCTCGAGGCGAAGAAACCGACGTTCATCTCCTCGAGGCGAAGAAACTGAAGTTCTTCTGTTGAAGCGGGCCTGCTAGTTTTCCTGCCGCACTGTGACTTCTGTAACCCCTGTGTCCCGCGGTGACTTCTGATCAGAGACTTCACACCGTGACATCTGGTGGAGGTGCGGGGTAACGCAACCCATGCTCCGAACACCTCCAACCAGCCGAGACTCCAGCCCTCAAGGATCTCCTACCATCGAGATTACGCCTACCCATCAGAGTAGCCGACGGCTTCGAGGTCTTGATCCCGAATTCGCGCCTCTACAATTTTCTCGTACTGCGAGGCTGCCACCATCTTCTCCAGCACCACCTTCGGAGACAACACAACCACCCGCAATGACGCACGTAGACACCACTGCCCCCTCCTTCGTGTTGCAGCAGCCGCGGGAGATACCCATCTTCCAAGCCTTTCCCGGCGACGACCCGGAAGACTGGCTAGATAAATTTGAGCGAGTAGCCCAGTACAATCGCTGGGGCGACGACCAGAAACTGCAGCATGTATTTTTTTCGCTCGACGGTGCAGCTCGTACATGGTTTGAAAATCATGAGACTACTATCACAACGTGGAGTTCCTTCAAGGACAAGTTCCTGCAAACTTTCACCACCGTTTTTCGCAAAGAACGCGCCGAGCTGCTCCTACAGACGAGAGTTCAGCTCCCTAACGAGAGCGTCCTCGTTTACTTCGAGGACATGACGAGGCTATTCCGTCGCGCTGATCCAAACATGTCCGAAGAAAAAAAAACTTCGCTCTCATGATGGGAATTAAGGAACAGATCTTCGTTGGATTAGTGCGATGTCCCCCCAAGACCATCGGGGAATTTGTATCCGAGGCCACTACCATTGAGAGGGCTCTAGAGATGCGATCTAAGCACTACGAGCGGCCGTCCATTCCTATTGCTGCCGCCATCGCGGACACTGGTAGCACTGACGTGCTCCGCGAGACCATACAGGCCGTCGTACGCGAGGAGCTGCAAAAACTATTTTCGACGGCAGCACCCCCTCAAGTATCCAGCCTTTCTCAGATGGTTCGGGAAGAGGTCAACCAGGCACTCAATCCACCCGAGCCGCTCCCGCCAATGCCACCACAGACCATGACCTACGCCGCAGTCACTCGTCGTGCCTGTCCACCTCCCAGTCAGCATCCACCTCCCAGTCAGCACCAAGCAGCCCCTGCATACACTCGTCAAGCACCTCCCGCTCGAATTTCTCAGGTGCGTCCACGCAAAAGCGACGTCTGGCGCACTCGCGATAATCGCCCGCTGTGCTTCCACTGTGGCGAAGCTGGTCACCTGTTACGCGATTGCTATTACCGACGAATGGGTCTGCCGGGATTTAGCGCCGACGCGCGAAAGCCGCAGCGTGGTGAACGGCCCTCTGCCATCGATGCGTACTTGGCTGAATCATCCGGAACGCCCTATGACTACTCGCGGTCGCTTTCACCGTGCCAGTACTCCTCGCAGACACGTGGTAATGCCGGCCTGATGCGGGTCCGCTCCCCTAGCCCCCATCGGGAAAACTAGACGCGGCAACCTTTGGAGGGAAGGTTGCTCATCGACGAAATTCTCAAGCTCCTCCACCGCTGCAACCGGATGGTCACTCCATTTCACGACGACACGACGCGCCCCACAATGATCCGCTGCCTCGGCGCTCCAGTTCTCCGACGACACGAAATCAGCTAGTACCACACCGCAGCCGTGACCGGACCCCGCGACGTTCCGGCAACACCACAGCCGTAACCACCGACCTGAACATTTCAGTGGACGGAACCGACGTGACAGCGCTTGTGGATACCGGCGCCGATTATTCTGTGATGAGTGGGCCTTTCGCCGCCACTCTGAAAAAAGTGACTACACCCTGGACAGGCCCACAAATTCGTACTGCCGGAGGCCACTTGATAACGCCGACCGGTACCTGCACTTCTAGGGTAACAGTGCAAGAAGAAACGTACTTAGCAACCTTCGTCGTACTTGTCCAGTGTTCCCGCGACGTCATCCTTGGCATGGGTTTCTTAGCAGAGAATGGAGCCGTTATCGACCTGCAGACTAAGTCAGTGACCTTATCGACTGAGAATGCAATACACAGTGCTTCAGAGCGACCGACAGCACTGCACATCCTTGATGATCACGTCACTATTCCGCCCCGTTCCAGTGTGATGACGTCTGTGGCTGCGAATACACTGCGAAACTTTGAAGGTGTCGTGGAGAGCAAACAGATCTTACTTTTCGAACGCAGTCTTGCTGTAGCCAGAGGAGTCGTTCGCCTCGAAGACGGCAAAGCAGATGTCCTACTCACAAATTTTGGCGGTGAGCACCAGCATTTAAGCACGGGGACTGCAGTGGCCCATATTTGCGGTATCACGCATGTTCGAAAAGCCTCTGGACTTGCGACGCTGTCATTGACTGAGATGGAGAGGCCTACCACCGATTTAAACTTCGACATTAACCCTGTGCTTTCTCAACTGCAGCATCGCGAAGTGAACCAGCTCCTCCAGCGCTATCGGGCGACCTTCTCCAACTCTTCACGTGTTGGCAGAACCGATCTCGCCGAGCATCGCATTATTACGGATGATACCGTGCCACCTCTCAGACAGTCACCTTACCGAGTGTCTCCGACTGAACGCGCCGCTATCACTCGCCAAGTGAAAGAGATGCTTCGCGACGATGTCATCCAGCCCTCGCGGAGTCCATGGGCTGCACCTGTCGTTCTTGTGAAGAAAAAGGATGGTACGCTGAGGTTTTGTGTGGATTACCGCCGGCTAAACAAAGTTACAAAGAAAGACGTCTATCCCCTGCCACGCATCAACGATGCTCTGGATCGTCTCTGCTCCGCGAAATATTTCTCTTCAATGGACTTGAAATCCGGATACTGGCAAATAGAGGTAGATGAGAGGGACCGCGAGAAAACGGCGTTTATTACTCCGGATGGGCTCTACGAGTTCAAGGCTATGCCCTTTGGTCTCTGCTCTGCGCCGGCTACTTTCCAACGGCTCATGGACACCGTACTTGCAGATCTCAAGTGGCAGACATGTCTCCTTTACCTTGACGACGTTGTGGTCTTCGCTCCAACGTTCGAGGAGCACCTTCGGCGCCTTGAAACTGTTTTGCAAGCCATAACATCCTCTGGCCTTACGCTAAAGAACGAGATTTTTTGCTTATTCGGAGCTCAAGTTCTTGGGGCACGTCGTAAGCCACGCTGGTGTCCTGCCGGATCCAGAGAAAACCACAGCTATTGCCAACTTCCCTCCACCCCAAGACCAGAAAGCTGTTCGATGATTTCTTGGCTTATGTGCCTACTACCGGCGCTACGTCAAATATTTCGCTCGACTCGCCGAGCCCCTAACACGTCTGACAAAGACAGACACGCCTTTCACTTGGGACACACCACAGGAACAAGCATTCAAAGAGCTTCAACGCCGCCTACAAACACCTCCCATATTGGCTCACTTCGACGAAAACGCCGACACGGAGCTTCACACCGATGCAAGCAACATAGGCCTGGGCGCCGTTCTAGTTCAAATCCAGGGCGGCCAAGAACGTGTAATCGCTTATGCCAGTCGCTGTCTATCTAAAGCCGAATCGAACTATTCTGCAACAGAGAAAGAATGTCTAGCCATTGTGTAGGCGACGTCGAATTTCCGGCCATACCTTTGCGGGAAACCATTCAAGTTAGTGGCTGACCACCATGCCCTATGTTGGCCTGCAACCCTAAAGGACCCTTCAACCCGTCTTGTAAGATGGAGTCTGCTATTACAGGAATTCGACATAACTGTCACGTACAAATCTGGCCGTCAGCATTCGGACGCCGACTGCCTCTCACGTGCCCCTGTAGATCCCCCCGCAGATGAAATTCCTGATGAGGCCATACTGTTAAATGCCATCAGCACAGAGTGCCTCGCTGAAAGACAATCTGCAGTTCCCGAACTTCGGCACATGATGGACTATCTAAACGGTGCATGTACAACCGCTCCGAGAGCTTTCAAGCGTGCTCTGTCATCGTTATGTGTGCGCAATGGTGTCCTCATGAAGAAAAACTTTTCCGCCAGCCAAACGCCGTACCTGATTGTTGTACCTATGTGTCTACGTGATGAAATCTTACAAGCTTGCCATGATGAGCCAACCTCTGGACATTTGGGAGTCACCCGCACGCTTGCAAGGCTCAAGGAAAAGTACAACTGGCCTCGACTTAACTCAAACGTTTCACACTATGTGAAAACGTGTCGCAACTGTCAGCGTCGTAAGGTGCCGCCGACTAAGCCCACCGGACTCTTGAAGCCAATAGACCCACCATCGAGGCCTTTCCAGCAGATTGGCATGGACATGCTGAGACCATTTCCCCTTTCACACTCCGGTAACCGGTGGGTCATTATTGCTACGGATTACCTTACACGATACGCGGGAACCTCCGCTCTACCCAACGGTACTGCCTTAGAAGTTGCAAAGTTTTTCATCAATTGCGTTGTCCTGCGCCATGGCGCACCGGAGATTTTGATTACTGAGAGAGGAGCCGCATTTACAGCCGAATTGCTGAAGCAGATTTTAATTCACAGTCATACTGAACACAGGAAGGCGACACCTTACCATCCTCAAACGAACAGCTTGACCGAACGCTTGAACAAAACACTCGCTGACATGCTCTCAGTGTACGTCGACGTAGAGCACAAAACGTGGGATGAAGTGCTCCCGTACGTTACCTTTGCATACAATACAGCGGTCCAGGAAACAACGAACATGACACCTTTCCGTCTGGTCCATGGCCGTGAAGTGACCACAATGCTTGATGCCATGTTACCACATCTAGACAACGACAACCAACAAGCAGATGTTCACACCTTTCTGCACCTCGCCGAAGAGGCCCGTCAGCTGGCCAGGCTGCGAATTCAGAATCAGCAATGCCGCGATGCCCAACGATACAACCTCCGACACCGTGACGCCCGGTACACAGCTGGAGACCGTGTCTGGGTTTGGTTTCCTGCACGTCGACGAGGCCTCAGCGAGAAACTGCTGTGTCGTTACTTTGGCCCGTACAAAGTGGTAAGCCAAGTTGGGGACCTAAACTATGAGGTTGTTCCTGATGGATTTAAAAAGTCCCGACGCTCCACGCTCCCGGACGTGGTCCACGTGGTCCGCCTGAAACCGTATTACGACCGATAGTGTCGACTCTTTCTGTGCGCGAGCAACTGCCCTTCGTGCAATGGTTGTTTTGTTTGTTTGTTTTTATCTCTACCCACACTTCCAGCATCGGGGCGATGCTTCTTGTACCCGGGGGGGGGGGGGGGGGGCAATGACACGCTGCATTCTTTATCTTCCCTCTGCGCTGATCGCGAGCGTGTGCCTCCTCGAGGCGAAGAAACTGAAGTTCTTCTGTTGAAGCGGGCCTGCTAGTTTTCCTGCCGCACTGTGACTTCTGTAACCCCTGTGTCCCGCGGTGACTTCTGATCAGAGACTTCACACCGTGACAATATGATAATAAAAGAATTCTCAGTTTCATATAGTATTTAACCATAATGGCACCAATAATATTAAAAGCAAAGGAATAAAATTGTTCTAATTACTGGAGGCAGGTCGATATAATATAAAATATTCATTGCTCTGATACCTACACATATTAATCTTTTCAAGAAACATGTATATTTTGTAGACATTATACACATCTAATAATTGTCATTCCCTTTTCATCATTCTACATTTCAGGTTGACATCGCTGATGGCGCAGGGATAGAAAGGACATACAGAATAAACGCTGACAAAATAAGGCAGCTAGAAAATTAAATAGAAAGAGAGAACAACAGGACCGAGCAACGCATATACGTCACAGTGTCATCCATGAGAGTGCACTGTGGGCATGAATTTGAACACATTGCAGGCTTCAGCCGAGCTGTGAATAAATAAGTATCGGCCAAAATACATGACCTTGTATGCGAAGGCACAACATGTGTCCAAACAGTTAAACAGTGCTTAGACTTTTATGTAAAAGAAGTTTTCTTCGCAAATCAGTCAAATCCGGACACAAGCTGCCGAGCATTCTTCCCAACTGATGCGGATGTACGTAACCATATCCAAGCTGCGCTTCATACAGACAGAATTTGCTCCCTAGATCAAGAAAATGCCGAAGTCTTGACAGGCACATACCAAAGGGACGAACTGGATAGTAATATTTTTTTACAGATTATACAAAAAGAAAATCTGTAATATTCTGAGATGTGAAAGTGGTGAAGTACAAGAAGAATTGCAACAAGAATGTGAGGAAACAATTCTTTTCTGTTGTCAATCACAATTCATGAAAGAGATCATGCTTAAATATGGCCAAACTATTTTATGCCTAGATGCAACCAATAAGACAACGAACTATGCTTTGCCACCTTTGTTTATTGTTGTAAAGAGCCCACATGGCTATATGATAGTTGGAGCTTTCATACCACAATTTGAAACAAGCACTTGCATTGCAGAAGCACTTGCAATTTTCAAAAAATAAAATCCAGCTTTCTGCTCCGACTATTGGATGACTGACAACAGCCGAGCTGAGGTAAATGCTCTGCATGAATCTTTTCTGACAAGCAAGGTTTTCCTCTGTGATTTCTACCGAGAGCAGTCATGGGACAGGTGGCTCAAAAGAAGTGAAAACTGTGTGCAATCAAAAGAAGCTGTACTTGTTGCCCTCCGGAAGATTGCAGACTCAACTAGTGAGGAGGAAATGGAACATAACATCAATGACTTAAAGAGCTCCGAACACAGTGGGAGAATGAAAAACTGAGAAGGTACATAGAAGCACATTGTCTGAATGTTAAAGAGATGTGGATGAGAGCTTACAGGCTAGATTTCAATGTTGTAATAACAACAAACAATGGTACAGAATCACAAAACAAAATTTTGAAGCACAAGTATTTGAAAAGTAATGAAGGAAGAAAAAGTATCTGACCACGTTAGTATCCGTTATCGTAATGTTTAGCAGGAAGGCAACAGGAATACAGGGCTTACAGTGACATTGTACCGAAATATCTACATAACAGACCTCCATCTTTTGTCAAACGCATGATGCAAAGAATGTACACAGCTCTAGAATACACTGAAAGTGATGTCAGCAGCACAGTTGCGGCCGGACAGTTCACTGTGCGATCGCAATCTTCCCCTGGCTGGCACACGGTAAACATGTCTCGACCAGAATGTACATGAATGGCCTTCAAGGGGACCAAACTTCCCTGTAAACACTTCCGTACGCTCTTCCGGCTAACAGAAATTTCATTCGAGCAATTACCTGAAGGCTATTTACACAGTTCATATATCTCTGTAGAAGAAATGCCCACTGCTTCGAAACCGGGCACCGAAGGAGACCATGAAGTGAATCCCCACCAAGAGAGTGACCAACAAGAACACAATAATCAGAATGAAGAGTCGGTGCTCCCGATAGCCTCATGCTTCTCCAACCAATTAAAACTTAAGCGAAAGAAAGATTGAAGCCTTGCAGAAAAGTTCACCAGCCTTCTTTACTATTGCACCAATCCTTTGGCTTCGGACGATGCTAATGAGAAGCTCGAGGCAGCTTGTGCTACTTTTAGTGCATCAATTCCGGCATCAAGTGGCTTACATATACGAAATTCTCCAACCAAAGGTTGTTTAAATCATAGGCCCCGTCCTCTGCAGAAGAAAACTCTCAAAGCAAAAACAAGTCCTTTGCCAGCAAGGATCAGCATCGAGCATTAGCGCACTAGGGGTCGCATTGGCAAGCGTGCTGAGGACTTACGCAAAACAACCAACGTTGACCCCTTTTCTGTCAGCAATCAAATGAAATTACAAAAGCAATCAGAAAAAAATCATTACATTAGTCAGGAAGCAGTAGTTATGAGAGAGACTCAACATTTAAAAGTGGCCACCATGTGGAGAATACCCTGACATAACTGCTGTAGTATAGCCCTGATTTCAAAGAAACTCCTTGTGGTCTTAGCCAATACATGAAGTTATCAGTTTTCATAAGCCACTGCTGAAAAAATGGTTGGACTCTTTTATACTGTTTTCTTGTAGATAAATGGACTAAGAAGAACCCCAATTGCATGGCAGTACAAAAATGCAGCCGCAGACTGAACAAACTACTCATCATCATCATCAGCCTGATTATACCCACTGCAGGGCGAAGGCCTCTCCCATATTTCTCCACTTAACCCGGTTCTGGGCTAGCTGCATCCACTTGACCCCTGCGAACTTTTTAAACTCATCCGCCCACCTAACTTTCTGCCGCCCCTTGCTACGCTTTCCTTCCCTTGGAATCCAGTTTGTTACCCTCAGCGACCATCGGTTATCCTCTCTTCGCACTACATGTCCTGCCCATGTCCATTTCTTCTTCTTAATTTCTACTAGAATATCGGTAACATGAGTTATTTCTCTGACCCACTCTGCACGCTTTCTATCTCACCATTTTTCGTTCCATAGCCCTCTGGGTTGTCCTCAACTTAAGTAGAATTCTCTTGGTTAGCCTCCACGTTTCAGCCCCATAGGTGAGTACAGGCAAGATGCAACTGTTGTATACTTTCCTCTTGAGCGATACCGGTAAGCTGCTAGTCATAATCTGCGAGTGCTTGCCAAATGCGCTCCATCCCAATCGTATTCTTCTTGTTATTTCCTTTTCGTGGTCCGGATCTGCGGTTACTACCTGTCCTAAGTAGACATCTTCGCCTACTACTTCCAGTATTTCGCTACCTAATGTAAACTGCTGTTCCTTCCCGAGGCTGTTGAACATTACCTTAGTCTTCTGCATATTGATTTTCAAGCCTACCTTTCTACTTTTCCTGTCTAGGTCATCAATCATTATTTGCAGTTCATACCCCGAGTTGCTTAGCAAGGCAATGTCATCAGCAAATCGCAGGTTACTGAGGTATTCTCCATCTACCCTTATCCCTAACTGCTCCCATTCCAAGTCTCTGCAAACTACTCTGCGCTACCTAAATAAGGCTATGCTTCCAGGCATCGAAATGAATTCCCTTTTTGATGTTTGGTTGGTTTATGGGGTTTCACATCTCATAGGGAGTCAGGCCAATGAGGAACACCGTAATATAATTCTCCCGATATTTCGACCACCTGAGGTTCTTTAACACACAGTGACATTGCGCAGCACATGGACATCTTGCTTTTCACCTACATCCAAAAGTGGTCGCTGCAGCTGGACTCGATCCGCCCTTTGGTTCTGCAGTCGAGCGCCCTAACCACTCAGCCATCGCAGCGGGGTACCTTTATTATGTTCAGCAATCTGGTAACCGTGGGCATACGTACACAGTACTTTGATTTTGCATACGAATTTCCTAACGCTTGTATTTCTTTCTTGTGTTCACACACACCCAGTAACATGCTGTAATTGCATACACGTTAACTGTACTACATCTTACAGGAAAGTCCATGGTAGTGTTTCCAAGTGCACACAGCTTGTATAGTATCCTACTGCATTTTCTGTTCCTGTAATTTGTTTGCCTGTTCTTGCATTAACTTCATCATCTTTACGATCAGGTGATGCATGTAGACTTGCACTATTTACTCTATGTTCCTGCTTTAGCATTCACAATACCAAGCCAAGGACTTGTTGTTTTAATCTACCTTGCTATATAATAAATTTGAAAACTGTTGCTTTTTTTCTGCACAAAGTTTATTATTGTATTCATGCACAGTACATGTTGCCAATTGTTACAGTTGTTAATGCAATAAACTGCATTTGTTTTAAACGACATGTTAACATGTGAATAAAATATCCATGCTAACCACCGTTGTGTATGTCTGTCAAAACTTGTATGCACCCATCCATTAAAAGACCGCCGTTTTATCTGCAAATCAGTTTTCATTTTAGGTAACATACATGGAGCACAACACCGACTGTAGCAGTATTTTGGTGTTCTTTGCAGAAGGTTATGTTGTAATTTAATCTGATATTAAGAATACATTGCCTTTTCTCTCGACACTGCTTTATTTTTTTTATACACAGCTGAAGTCAGTAAATGTTTCCCCATCTACACATCACAGAATTCATGCAGAATAAAAAAAGAATATAAAGCACCAGTGACATGCATTTTCCTACGCCTATCCTGACGTGATATGTAGCGACTAGAGAGCACTAGGCTGCTTTAATTTAGATGGTTGAGTTGAGTGCCATATTGCCGACCACCGCAGGTAAGCACAACTGCAACTTGTTTCGAAAAATTAGCCGCAAATATGTAGAACGCCCCACACGTAGTACTTGCGCATTGCAATAAGCGTTTTGCTACCGACGTTGACACACACACATGCTAATCGAAATTCTTTTTTTGTGTTTTTTTTTTCGCGGATACTTTTCCAACACTTGTTGCGTGCGTTGGGTAGTCTCATTAGTAAGCTTTAATAATCAATCATCCTGTGAAGCGCCCACTCTTTCACCTGTCATTTACGAAGTCTTGAAGGCACAAAATTAAAGTGCTAAAAAGACTGCAAAGCAGTGTAAACGCGAAGGACAATCAGTGAAAATTTGCACATGTATTCTCCGTCTAGCCCGCCTGATCTGCCTTTCTGAGAGAAAAAAAAAGAAACGCATTACTGCACGGCAGCTGTAGCTATCGTTTTCATCTTGAGCTGGTTTGGTAGTTTTCATCTTAGTAGTCTTCATCTTGAGCCACCAACCACACAGACATGGGTAACATGGGTTTCGCGGTTTCGTTGAGCATGCAGCCATAACAAACCGAGCCTTCGAACAAGCGGTCTTTTGACACACACTTTTGCTTTTTTTTCTTGTGACGTCAGCGAAATAACCTGACGTCAAAGCTCCGCCCATAAGAAAGCGGAGTGTAAAAATTCTCTCCCACTTTGAGTAGGGAGCCTACATGCCCAGCTTAGGGTGGTGACATCTCCTGCCAGGTAGGTGACATCTCCTGCCGATTTTGGCCAAAAACGGCCGTCAAGCTTGGTGTGCAGCCATTTTGGTCCCCAGCTTAGGAGTGACAGGCTTTGTATATGTAGAACCAGGGTGAGCTGAGAAGTTGGCTGAATTAACTGATAGGGAACATTACGTGTATTTTTGTGGGGATTACAGCTTGGCTATTAAACCAAAATGATAATCCTTAGTAGAAAATGTCGTTAGCCAACGTATTGTTTCAATGTGCAGCATTACATGGTTGATGTGCATCGTGTACCTAATGTGTAGATAAAGTGTACACGGCCACTTTGTAGTTGTTTTATTCTAACTGCAATACCACAACTGCTATATAAATTGAAAGCTTATGTCGAGGATAATAGCAATAAAATTGTAGGTACAATACTTAATAAGTTAATTGTGAATAAAAATGAACTTAGCGCTGCAATATGGTCATATATCATTGGATACCTTACGCCGACTGTAATTACGCTTGACTAGTTGCAATTGGTAATTACTTGCAATTCGTTATTAACTGTGACTAAAAATTGAACTTCTGACTATGCCATCAAGTCATATATTATTGAATAGCTTAGACAGACCATGTTTGCAATACACTAATTGCCGGTTTAGTTAAGGACTGTTAACTAGTTAATTGTGATTACTATTTGAATTCTCCGTTACTTCATTTTAGTTAATCATCGTTAATTACATAATTGTGATTATCACTTGAACTTTGGGCTACAACGCCAAGTCATATATCAGAGGATAGCTTATATTTAGCCCGATTGCAATGCACTGATTGCCGGTATTTGTTAATTGCCGTTATTTATTAAACCATGATTAAAAGTTTCAATTCAGACTAGCATCAAGTCATATAGCATTGGATAGCTTATACAGAGCACGTTTGCACTACACTAATTGTCGGTTTGGTTAAGAACTGTTAACTAGTTATTTTGATTAACATTTGAACTTCAGTTCATTTTAGTTAATCACCTTTAATTAGATAATTGTGATCACCACTGGAACTTTAGGTTTAAAATGTCAAGATATGTATCACAGGATAGCTTGTATCTATCACGATTGTAATACACTAATTGCCGGGATTTTTTAATAGCCGTTATTTAATTACCTATGAATAAAAGTTCAACCTCAGACTATAAAATCAAGTTATATATCATTGGATAGCTTATACAGAGCCCGTTTGCACTACACTAATTGCCGGTTCAGTTATGAATTGTTAACTAGTTATTGGTGATTAATATTTGACTTTAGTTAATATTATTTATTCACCGTAATTAGATAATTGTGATTAACATTTGAAATTTGGGCTATGTCAAGTCATATCTCACAGAATAGCTTACATTCATCACGATTGCGAGGCACTAATTGCCGGTCTTAACAGCCTTTTTCCTGGTTCTTATTTTTCAAAGCATTTCGATTAATTGATCAGTTACACAGTATACATTTATTAATGAGCATCAACAAGCATCTGATTTTCATTCTGTGCATATTGACACCTTTTAAAACCCATTTACTAATTTTCATTTTGACACTATTGCAATCCTAATAAAATTAATAAATTAGGTAAATATAATTATTTTTTTATTTATATTAGCCTCACCAATCATTGTATTTTCTTTCGGAGCACTTCCACACCTCCCCTTTTCCATGTTTTCATTTTTCCAATTATTTCAATTACTGAATTGTTCAATTACAGTCTAAACTTTCTTAATTAGCTTTGTCAAGCATGGGTTTTTCATTATCAGTATTTTCACACCTTTGAAACTCTTTTTCGGTGCCATTTCTTGTTAATTCAATGATTTAATTCATTATTATGTTGTCTAAATTTTCTTATTTAGCATCATCATGCATTGGGTTTACATTCTGAGCATTTTGACACCTTCGAGCCCCCTTTTTCTCATTTTGCATTTCCTTTGAAATATTAAAATTGAGTAATTGATCGATTTCACACCCTTAATTTTCATAATTAACATAAAGCATTGGCTTTACATTCTGAGCATGTTGACACCTTTGGAGACCATTTTTTATTTTTACATTATTTTAAATCATTATTAATTACACCTTCCTAACTCGTCATCGCCTATCGTACACCAATCAATCAACAATCACTAGAGCCACAAACTACCATGATACGATCTTTTACGCAGCCCTCAAATATTTACAGCACGTGGATCACAGACTACTACAACTACTGCTACTATTTCTACTATGCCGACGGCTTTTCTACCGAACGAGCTGTATAAAATGCATCACTTAATATTTGCCGTAGTGCGCAAATATTTCATGCCGATAGCAGCTAAGAAAAAATCAGATCGCCGCACTTTACGAGCGCCAACGATCTCCTTCATGCGGAGCGCCCGGCCTCGCCGGTTCAGTTGGGGACCAAAATGGCGCCACGAGTTCATCTGGCAACACTGGTCTTTAGCGGGCAGCAGCAAGTGCCCCTTCAAAGGATGGCACCAACCTAGGCCGGGCGCCGCGGCGCAACATGTATGTTCCCTAACTTTGAGTGACGATGTAAAAGAGGCGCGCACTCCTCGTTAGACAGCGAACCTCTTTTATACCGTCACTCAAAGTGGAAGCGCGCTGCTCCTCGTTAGGGGTGAAGGGTGGCTGATCCTAGCCCTGATGGGGCTGCGACTGGTAGGTAACCGACGCTTGGGGTAAGGGCTAGCCTGCCACCGAATTTTATCTGTTGTAGGCCGTCATTTCACCCGCCACCGCTTCAGTGGTGGACGACGGCTGTTGCGGCGCGCAATTTCTCTCCCTATTCTTTTATTGCGAAAGGAATACTACTTTCCCTTTTGAGGCCTTCGCGTAGCGAGGCGGTAGCTACCATTGACCTTTAGCGTGACCTTGGGCGCGCCGTCAAGCACAGCTGCGCAAAAACAGGGGCCCGAACTCTGGAGGCAGATTTGCTTCTTCATTGCCTATTTTGTTTTTTCATTAAAAATGTTTTCGGGAGGCAAATTTGCTTCTTCATTGCTTATTTTTTCATTTCAAGGGGCATTTATGCCCGCACGCGATTTAGCACATTTCGAAAATCCACTAAATCTGCCCAACTGCAGAAAAATATTTTCCATGAACTCGCGCTCCGTAAACTTTTATCAATGACTGTACCTCTTTAGCATGAATGCAATGTGGCTACAGACACAACTGAGTTTGGTTTCACGTAAAACTCAAAGCCTTTCATGAACACGGTATTGTCTTCCGCTGTTTCTATCATTTAAGAGGCAATAGGAGAGAAATATACGCAACAGTCGAGCACGTCAAAACCGCAGGTGCTGCGCCTTCACTTATTTCCCCCCTGCCTCGTGCTGCACAGTGCAGCGAATATTCGTCCATTTCTTTCGTTCTTTACCTGCTTCATTTTTACTCCAATTTCTGAACGGACCGCACCACATTCTTTCCACTTTTGTAGCCAGCTTTACCTTTCCTATGCGCCACATCTTTCCCTCATGGCTCTAAGGCCTATGTGAAGTTGGCTCCTCCTCAGAGCTTGTGTGCCCGACGATAAAGCCAATTAAAGAATTAAAAAGAAATAAAATAAAGAGTACTAGGAAAGTTTTAAAAGAAAAATATTCCATAGCGATCCGAGGTATAGTGCGCGACGTCATTTTGTGGGAAATGATGTCATCACGGACAGACTATTTACTATTTATTGAAAACGTCTTTACTATAAAGAGGAAAAAATGTAATCATCTATAGAAGATGAAATGGGACACTCAGTTTCACTTTACCGTATTAGAGTTTACTACAGCAGGGTTCCACTGTAACGAGTTTTTACTAAATATGCATTTCGACACTGGAAAAAGGAGCAAAATAAAATATTTCTGGCTAGAAGGGCAGAAGGTCAGAGCTGACACAATAGGCACAAGCAGCGATCAAAAAGATGGGTTTACAAACTAAGACAGAATTACAGGATGCACACGACTGTCTTGGATTTAAGGAATAGTTCCTCAAAACTTGTTCGCTTCACATAATTCAGGAAACTACACTTCACCGTACTTGCATGCAGAAGTGGCACTAACATCTATAGACAAGAGCAGAGAAAAAAAATGGGCGCCACCATACTGAAAGTTCAGCTCTCTTCGCCCGACCACTGTGCCGGAGTACCCGGGTTCGAACCCGACCTCGACGGCTGTGCTTCGATGAAGGCGAAACGAAGTGGCGTCCGTGTGCTGTGCGATGTCAGCGCACGCTAAAGATCCCCACGTGGTCGAAATCACTCCGTAGCCCTCCACCACGGCTTCTCTTTCTCCCTTTCCACTTTCACTCCCACCTCCCTCCCTTCTCTTACGGTGCGGTTGGGGTGTCCCAGAAAACAAGTGAGACAGTTACCGAGCCTTTCCTTTCCTATAAATCAATCAGACGCAGCGGATGTGGCTCAGCTACAGAACCAGTAGCAGGCCCGTGCATTTTCTTTTCCTTTTTCCTACAACCGCAACAACAACAACGTTAGACAGACGGAGGGGGAGGTGATGAAGGGTTGCTGTTCCTGACCCTACGGAGCTGTAACTGGTAGGTCAACGCCGGTTGCGGCGGGGGCCAGCCTGCCCCCAATTTTTATCTGTTGTAGACCGTCATTGCACCCGCCGCCGCTTAGGTGGTGAACGACGGCTGTTGCGGCGCGCTTTTGCTCCCCCTTCTTTTATTGCGAAAGCAATACTACTCTAGGTTTCGAGCCTTCAGCGTAGCTCGGCCAGTAGCCACGCCTTACCCACGTGACGCTGTGACGTCACAACCCGCGTGGGCTGGCAGGAGCTGCCAACTTGGGTCTCTCGTTTCACATGGGACGGTTATGTCAGAATCAGCCTGCTAGGACACTGGTATTCACGTTACCACTAAGGCACGTTCATGCGGCTTGGTTAAAGCCGGGCTTTATACGCGGGATGAGGAAGAAGAAAAAGAGAAGAACGCTGGTCGACCCGCAGCTAATGCTTTCGCTCAATATTTGGGTCAGCAGCTTTGAGCCCTTGTAATTTTTTTTCTTCTCTACTTCCTTCGGTCCGCACAAGGCAGCGGAGGTGGCTCAGCTACAGAGGCAGTAGCAGGTCCGTGGATTTTCTTTTCCTTCTTCCTACAGCTGCAACAATAAGAACAACATGCAGACGTTATGGTTTGGTTTGCTTTCTGGGGTTTAGCGGCCCAGAGCGACTCAGGCTATGAGAGACGCCGTAGTGGAGGAGTCCGGAAATTTCGGCAACCTGGTGTTCTTTAACCTGCACTGAACCCCAGGTGGTCGAAATTTCCGGAGTGAAAGATTGCGCCAAGTCGCCGCACTGCTTTCGCAACCTATCAGGCTTAACCAAAGCTAAGCCCCAGGTAATGTTTTGCTCTATATTTCGATTCGGTTACAAAATTGGTTGAGCACGAACTCTCATGAAACTTGGCTGCAGCGGACGCGGTCATAGCCAACCGCTTTTCACAGTTCACCCGGCGTTCGTCCATTTCCTCGGCGAACCATTCTCAGTGCTTGATGCAGATATTAAGGCAAAAGCGTTTAATGGCTCGTACTCGCGGCCATGACCATGTCCGTCCGGCCACGACTATGTCGCACCTTAACTAGTACTAGTAATAGTTGTCATAAATGACTAGTCATAGGTAATGACACAGATAACTGTGGCTATGACGTCATCACATGGTGACGTTATAAAGAGTTAGATTATGACCTGATGTGACGTCACCATGTGTTAAATAATTACAACTAAGGTCATAATGACTTCACATCCGGTTATAACGCCACCATACAATTCACGCATATAAGAAGCTGATCCCGCCGAGTGACCGATCCGGGCGTCGTGCGGCGCCTCATATAGCTCTACCTCGAACGTTGCACTACACGGCCCATAGAAGCAGACGCAGTACAGCAGCCATTTTAAAATTATTTACAGGAAGAAAAAGGTGCCGTATCTGTCATAATTCTCAACGGACTCCTGAACCGAGTCATAAGGAAAAGGGGGAAGGTGGCAGTGAACGAGAGAGAGAGATAGACGTCGTAGTGGAGGGCTACGGACCACCGCTTTCGCCTCGTCACATCGCGGAGTAAGACAAAAGCGCGGACTCCACTGTTGGGAAGGGCGAAATTTCATTCATTCATTCATTCATTCATTCATTCATTCATTCACAAATCTTTATTCATAATTATGATCTGAGGCCTAGAGGGGAAGCTCCAGTATGCTTCAGCAGTCTAGAATCCTCACAAACGGTACTGCAAAATAATCTCGAGAAAACACAACTTGCGGCGCGTTTTATCTATAGCAGATAAAGGACGACTCATTCGGTCACCGAAATGTTGCAGTCCTGCAGCTTTGAGCCATTAGATATGCGAAGAAAAAGCGAATGTTGAAAGTATTACATCGAATACTGGCATGAAGATTTAAAGACAAGAAAATGTACTACCACCCACCTGCTAAGCATAGAGCTTTAGTTGAATCATAATGCAACCATAAGGCCGTAATTCGCTCGCGCTAAAGTAATTCGATTTTCTTTTTTTTTTCCTGACGTGATAGTGCTTTGTAATAAATTACCATGTTTTACAAAATGCCAGTAAGACAGCATTCGAGAGAAGTTTCGACCAATACTTTAATGAACGCCAACATGTTGTCCCCCGTGCATTGCGTCCTATTACTTTGTATGTGCTTTCTCGCTTTCTATGCCATTTGTGCCAGCAGAGCAGCTTTTTGAGATGGTGTTTGATATAAATCTAACTCAAAATGTTCGTTACTGTATTCCTTCATTTGAAATTTTAGTATGTGTTATTGATTTTATATGTAGTGTTGATTCCCTCCCTGGCATGACCCTCAGTAAGAGTTGACAGTATAAATAAATAAATAAATAAATAAATAAATAAATAAATAAATAAATAAATAAATAAATAAATAAATAAATAAATAAATAAATAAATAAATAGTGAAGTGGAACTGAATCAGTGCCCCCTTTGTCGTTAGCCAGGAAGTATTCAGAGACTTGGAATGGGAGCAGTTATGGATAAAGATGTGTAGAGAATACTTCAGTAATCTGCAATTCACTGATTACATTGCCTTGCTAAATAACTCAGGTAATGAATTGCAAAGAATTTCGGATGACCTAGACAGGAAAAGCAGAAAGACAGGCCTAAACATCAATATGCAAAAGACTAAGACAATGTTCAACAGTCTAGGGAAAGAACAGCAGTTTGCAATAAGCAGAGAAGCACTGGAAGTCGTGAGTGAATATGTCTACTTATAGACAAGTAGTAAGCGCAGACCCGGACCACCAAATAAAATTAACTAGGAGAATACGATTCGGATGGAGTGCATTTGGCAAGTAGTCGCAGATTATAACTAGCAGCTTACCAGTATCGCTCAAGACGAAAGTGTATGGGCTAAATGTGGCATCTTGCCTGTACTCTCCTACGGGGCTGAAACATGGAGGCTAAGAAAAGGGTTTTACTTAAGGACAACGCAGAGGGCTATTGAACGCAAAATGGTAGGTGTAACGTTAAGAGATAGGTATGTGTTTTCCGCGGAACGAGCTGCTATGTGTGTTCCGCTGTTGGTTATCAAGTGGCCGTCTTTTATTGAGACTCGCTTTATTCTAACTGACGTTCGGACAGCTCGGACATATGTTCTTTCCTCTTGATGTTCGAATTCCCGCCATCTCAACAGCAGTTTGTTATTGTGTTCGGCATCAAAGTTGAAACGTTATTGCTACAGGAAGCGCGCAGAGTGGGTCAGAGAAATAACTCAAGTTAATGATTTTCTAGTGGAAATCAGGAAGAAGAAATGACATAGGCAGGGCATGTAGAGGACATCCGACAGTTGCTTGGGGTAACAAATAGGACTCCAAGAGAAGGAAAGCGTATCAGGTGGCGACAGAATGTTAGGTGAGCGGATGAGGTTAAGTTCGCAGGGGTTAAGTGGACGCATTTAGTCCGTACCGGGCTAATTGGAGAAATATGGGAGAGGCCTTCGCCCTGCAGATGGTGCAGCCCAGCTGATGAGGATGAGACGCTTCACCTTTACGCCGCTGAAGAACGCTAGCGCAGTGCGACAGTTCCCGCCTCATGCCGTAGAGTAGATTGCATCCGCACAAACCAGCGTTAAAATTTAGACCATTGATTTGAACAACACTTAGCTCAACATTTAACCCTTTTATAGCTCGAATATTTGCTTCACGTGAGTTGTCTTCGTTGGCGGGTGATGACTGGACGAGTCTGCGAGGTCTCTTGCGGACCTTCAACGATGTGCGTATGATAGACAGAACGGCAAAAAACGTCTTGCTGGAAATTCACAACTAGTCTATTTGGTTTCTCAAAACCTTTTTTTTTTTCAGGCCCATCTTATTTTGTTGTCGCCGATGTAGTCAACAAGTCTCAAAACTTCGCAACGCAACTTCTGTTAAGGTAACGCGACAGCAGGTCCATTGATGGTTTCCTCGTACCGGAAGGTGGCAATAAAACCCATTGGCAATCCGTGCCTAGCGAAATTTTCCTATAAAAAACTCGCAGATTCTCCTGGCAAATGTATGTCAGCCGCAGAGAAGGAAAGCATGTCAGAAGGGAGGACACAATGCAAAGCACCTCAATGAGAGTCAAGTTCACCGGGAATGTCGTGTTGGTGCACAACTCGCTCTGTGCGTACACTGCCAGCGGGCATCGACAAGAAAGCGGCTAGAGATTTCGTGTGCCTGCGGAGAGAGAAAGATGGAATGAAGATGAGCAAGAGGGGGAGGGAATACAGGAGGGGCAACGACTGGATTTCGGCAACCACGGAAGTGACGCCATCGTGCCCGCTAACAGTCAGGCTTCCCCGTTCGTCTGTGGTTAAGACGAGGGAACTCCTCTTCCTCTTCCCACAGACGACGAGAAAGGGGGAAAGCTACAACGGGGAAAGAGAGAGCGCATGGCGCCAGTTTAAAATAAGGGCCCGGGATTCCAGAGAGGAGGCAGGTAACGGTGCAAAACAAAATATATACATAAAGCGAGGAGGTAAAGACACTACTGCCTCGAGGAAGAGAGGTGCTCAAGAGGAGTGCGGGGAGGGCACCGGCGGCCACGGCGGTGGCAGGCGCAGCGTCTTCTCCCTCCCCTTACCCCGCACACCTTCTCTCAGGGGTCATCACCGCCGACCGGCGTTCCGACAACACTCGCATCGCATCGCTCCGGCGGCAATCTTCCGGCCAACGTGTGGCCGCGTCCCGTTAGCGCGACCGTTTCTGTGCGGCTCCTGTGGCCAAGAGCAAAGACTTCTACCGCGCTTCGCAATCAGAAGCTGTGATCGCAGGGCTCCGTTCTTCATTTGCCGATATCCTGAGAAACCGTGTTCGGTGGCGGCTGTTCCAATCGGCTCTTCAGCTGCTGGAGCGGCCGGCTCGACAAGACTCTACGGTTTGGCGTGCCTTTGGGATTTGCCAGCCAAAAGTGTGCATTGCCGGTGTCCTGCACATGGAATGTGTCCGGCGACGCGCCTGACAACGTTCGGAATCATGACGGTGCCTCCGCGGCTTTGCAGTGTATCGTTCCTCGAATAATAACGAGAGGACTTCTTGTCCTCTTTCGCCTTTCGTCCAGCGTGGTCTTGTGAGTGTCGCAACACACATCAAGAGACGACCTCTGGCGGGCAACTTACTCCATTTAGGTGAGTCTGTTTTTAATTTCACCCTGGCACGAAGAAGTTTCAGGTGGTGCAAAAAAACAGCGCAGAAAGTAACATATAGCGAAGATTCCTTGAAAAAAGATGTCGGCATCTCTGGGGAGCTTTGCGGTCGCAGTTTTTTATCCATGGCGGGCACTTCCATAGCTTATGCTTGCAGGTGCCAAGTACAAGAGATGCTTCTCATTCAGCTATTTTCCGGTGTAATGAAGAAAATGAAAAGGTGTAGATAAACAGGAAAAAAAGTGCGCATATGAAGCATCTGCAATGGTTTGAAATCGGTTCACATTGTGTTTAGGCCGAAAAGAATCAATACTTGCGGCAAAGTAATACTCAAAGCTATTTGCGCAATCAGTTATCAGCATTCGGCCATTCGCTTTTTCCTGAGCTTCAGAACTGAAGCAAAGAGTGTTTGTCGCAGCGTATCGTCAGACACAGGCACCGCACGATTTTCTGAACCTGAAAAATTGCGACTATTCGCGTTGTCGCATACACGAAAAGTTTAATTCGCAGAGAAGTAACACAAAGAGGCGACCCAAAGTTTTCCTCGGTACATTTGCCTCACCATTCTCCCCGAGGAATTTTGAGGCCAACACGCATCACTCCCTTTTCTTTGGCGCTCTATATTACAACGAATACACCTGTGATTTTAACCTACAGTCTGTTATAAGTACAAATATGTAGGGAAGTTCGCCGGATGCAGATTTCTGGAACATTTTGAATCTCTACTTTTCTCGCTCGCCCAGTCATTTGGTATTTTTATAGAATACATAAAACATGCCCCGTTGTATTTAAGTGCATTTCTATTCTCGCGAAAACGTTGAGAGTACCAAAATCGTACCTTTTTTACTTGAAAGTTGCTAAGAAGAAAGCTCTCCGGGGCAGTGGATTAATCACTACCACGCCCGCACATCCTGCACGGTCGACATGTTTCTACCTGTGGACACCGCGTGAACAAATCCTGTCCGAATTACCGGACCACAAAGTGCGAATTCGACACCGCGTGGACCGTTCAGGCGGCCACACGTTTGTTGCAGTCTGCATTCGGCGCATTCCTGCAATCGCGGCCAGTGAACTGTAGTCGACACCGATCAATAGGAGCGCGGGGAAAGGAAAGAAGGAAAATATGGTTGCCCGGAAAACACGAAAGCAAATCATCCGTCATTGCGTGCGTGCGGCCTCCTCTTCCACGCGTCTGGCGGGTTGCTTTGGCAAAATAAGTCTGCCTCGCAAATGGCGCCACCCCCCCCCCCCCCTCCGCTGTTCCCATGTCCGTTGATGGCATCGCTGCAAACGGCGCAGCGTTCAAGGAAATTTCGGAGATTGCTATCACGAGCGTGCTGCGATATTAAACCAAGTGGCTTAGTTACACAATACCCAAATGTAGCCGCCCACCGCGATCGTCGTCGTGTTTAATTCGTCGTTCGAGATGAAAGGATGCATCGACAGACAGTCACGACCAGAAAAGAAGAAGGCACCACCAAGCGCAATGCGGTTATTGATGACTTCCCGAAGCGCGCAACAATTGAATGTAGACGAACAGGCTTTTAATAGGTATCGCTGGACCAGGCACAGGCGAACATTAGCTCGAGTGTGCGCATTCGGAAGTGACCCTCTTTCTCTGCACGCGGAGACGAATCTTGCAGCTCTCAAGGACGGTCCGCCGTGGCCTTCCGCTGCTGGACCACATAACGATGGTTCAAAACCTAGCGACATGGCGAAAGGGGAGGGGGGGGAGGGGTGATGAGGCTATGCGCAGTGCGGAAACTCTGTTACCACCTCAACCGCGGTGACGTGAGAGAAGTGCCTTTTCTGCATATTTGTGTCGTTTCCTTCTCTCCCCCCCCCACACGCACACAGTTACAAACAAGCACGAAAACCTTTTTGCGTTTGGAATTTACTGCGCTGAGAGTTTTGCCCTTAGCTTGCACCTAACTGGTTTGGTTTCACTTCGCACCTAACACTATACACTCGGGGTACTCAGCTCAATGTGCCGTAGGGAGTTCTTTTCAGCACGTACACTAGGACGTGCTCCCGCTTGCACATTTTAGAATAACGCACCTTTGTGCACTTCCCGGTGATCAGATCTAGTTTGCTTCCAGGCTCGGCAAGAACCGACAATCACAGGCGCAAAAATATTATCAAAGAGGAATTTTCGTTACGTTACCTTTACTTCCCACCTGTCACCAAACTTGAGACGAAGCTTAAATGCAACTTTTGGAACTACGTAAAGGAGCTTGGTTTATACCTTGCTTAGTGTCTTTAACAACAAAACTCATGCCCGAATTCTAACGGGTTCACGATGATAGTCTAGAGTGAGTATTTTCGTGACCCGACTTACCGCAATTCTCTGGCTGAATGGCTACCGGACGCAGGTCTACTGAGCTCAGCCGTCATTCTCAGCTGCGTAACCTTTCCGCGGTGTCCTGAAACCACAGCGCCGCCGGCGCACATGGACGAGCATACTTAAGACGAAATCTTGCTCTTGTTGCGTGCGTATCTTCAATCAGGTTGGATGGAGTATTACGTCATGTAGGCTCAAGGGAAAATGCAAGACACTAGATTTCCTCGCTGTCCTTTTTTTTTTCTTCTTAATTGTTTGTTATTTGTCCGAAATAGGAAGCACAACACTTCGACTTGCTAACAGCGCTATAAATTATGGCTTTTAGAACGATAGAATTGAGTAAGTATAGCCGCAAGCAAAGCATCGTATCGACGTGACTGATCGACGAAAGCCGAGTCGCAGAGCAATTTATAATCTAACAACAGATGGCCGCGCTGCGGAAACAACGAGAAACGAGGAAGAATAAACGTTGCATCTTACGGGGAGAAAAAAAGCAAAAAGGGGCTGAAGACTTCAGCATGAAGCGTCGCATTGAAATCAATTTCGGGGCGGAAATGCTTCCACTCCGAACGTGAGTCACGATTCTATTTTTGCCCCCTTTTTCGCTCCCGCGGCGACTGAAGGCGCAGTGAATGCATCATTTCAGGCCGTCAGCTTAAAAGGTGGGATTGGGTATCGAAGCACTCATGCAACCATGACAAACGAACACTTCGTCGTACAGCCGCCGAATCCCTCGAAGGAAGACGCTGTACCACAGGCGTGCCCAGTGCCGTCGCCTGATTGGCTAAAATAACAGCCTCTACTTCTCCGTTGTTCATCCACCGTTCCAGGCAGGTGTTAATTAAAACGGAACAGTTTCTAAATATACTTTGGAAAGCCGGCGAATTGTAATTCAAGAGAAGTTCTTGACCACAGAAACTCCTCTTAAGTTACTAATTATTATGGCATTTGCCATAGTCGCTACCGATTGCAAGAGTGCTTAGCTGCCATGGTTAGGCGAAGCGCTGGGCAGCCGATTCGAGAAACTTTGGTCGGCCGACTGGCCGAGGTATGCAGTCTCTCCGACACCTATCCTAACAGCCAGAGAGTTTCCGCTATCGATTTCTCAGAAATACAGTATAGGTGGAATCTGAAATTCGTTCTAGCTTCGCTCCTGTTTCGTTTCGTAATCTATAAAGCGACAGGGTGCATCTCAGTTTGAGCGCCTTGCTCACCATTCGTTTTACCGCATCTACTGAGGGCCAGATCCACTTCATTATGATTATAAGCCACATTGAACAGGTAACTCGTGGGGACAGGAAGACTGGCGCACGTAGTACTAATGTCTAGATTTATCGAATAAGCGACACCAAACTGTGGTTTGATAATCTTGGTATTCTATACTGCATACCCGTCTCTGTATGGATTGTACCGTTACTAGGCCTTCTTTGTGAATCCACCTTTTAAGCTTATGTCAAGTCAAGCATTAAAACAAACCAACTTCCCTGTAAGTTGTAGCTGAAGAATGTACCTCTGCATTGCAGAATGTTTAGCTCACAGGAAAGAATCAGTCACACAGAAATGTAGGACGGAACATCTAAGGCGCTCCTACAGACAAGTACACGGCCGCTTGACCTCTCCCGTACGGGATATCGAGCGGTTATGTAAGCTCGACCACACTAATGCCACATTAATTCCTTCCTTTTTTTCGCTTAATTTTATCTTTATTTTTATAAAGTTTCATCATTGACTTCGGTGAAAATTAAGGGAAATTGCTAAGTTCACTGCGCACGAATTTATAGCCGAGAGAGTTGAATAGTTTTCCAGTCCAATAGTGTTCACGTAAACACCAGGCATTCTATTTTTCCTTCTGCAGTATATGTACATCAGAAAAGACGCAAAAAAAAAAAAAGCGACAAAACGCGCCCAAGGCGCTGCCAACCCCAAATTCGACCGTTGGCGTTAAAGGTTTCTGCACCTGACACGAAGTAAGCTGCTTCCTGATGCGCCAACATAAGTGCCAGTTGGTGAGAAATTTATCTCGGGCACTCGTCAGAAATTACGGTACTGAGCGCCGTCGAAGATTTCTTGGGCGCACGAGGTGCACATTCCCCGTCATCTGCGCTGGTTTCCTTCCTGCTTTCGCTTCAGAGCGGTGGAGTTGCTCAAATGAAGCGGAAAGCGCTGCGCGCCCAATTTTCACTTCGGCTTCGGCGTTTGTGAATACCTGCAAACGATTTTAAACAGAGGCACCGGTGACGCTGCGTGTTAAATTAAAAAAAGTGCTTCATGTCGCCGGACTCGCCTGATAAGGGCACTGACGGCGACGACATTGAACTGTTATTTTTAGTGGACGTAAACCGCACAAGAATGAAATTATGTGAGCGCTTCTTGTGCAAGTAGCGCCACCTCATGTACAGGCGATGGACACAGCAACGCACTCAACTAGCCTTACACGTACAGCCACACACACGCAGAAAAAAAACAGTGCCGGGAGAGTAGAACTCCCAGCTACATTACATACGGCCCCGCACAGAGAAACAGGCGTATATTTAGTAGAGTTCTTTGCGAGGCGATGTCGGCAGCTGATACAGGTGCCCGCACGCACCTGTTGCTTCGGCGTTAGCCAGCCTTACAGACACGGGGCTCCCTGTAAAAGGCAAGCCGCGCGATGCGTTAAAAACGTCCAAAAGCGCGTCAAAAAAAGGCGAGTGAAAAGACGGAGAAGAAGAAGCGGGCGAAGGCCGATAAAGAATCGGCCGCCCGTGCCCGCAGGGCAGCCATTGACGACGACTGCTCGGTCACGGCGGCATTTCCGGGAATCGGCAGCTAGAGCCGCCTGATCGAGTTCTCGAAACGGCCTCTCGCATTCTGTTTCCGATGGCGGCACTGCATCGGACGGCTCGCTCCCGTGGGTCGGAGGAGCCGGGACACTCGCATCCGCTTGGAAGAAACAGGGTCAAGTGCAGAGCACCTTGCACATAGGAATGCCGCTACTATGGGCTTGCGCTGTGCAAGGAAGGACGCACAAGGTCGCCCACGTGGTGTCGCGTGCACTTTATTTTGTAGCATTTACTGAGTCTGCAGAGTGGGATAGAGTATCAATACATACTATATATCCGTCTACTGAGCGTTGCTCCATATAGAAAGGGGGGATTAGTGGCTATCGGTGACCCCATAGCGCGGGAAATTAAGCGTCTTGAATCGTGACGCATTCGACAAAACTTCTGGGCATGAATTTATCTTAGTACAAAGATTAGGAAACAGGATTTTAGTATTATGTTGAACTCCAGTCAAATTAGATACCGTTGTCATTGAGGAGCTATAGAAATATGTGATATTGCAACACCATCGCTGCAGTTCTGCAGTCCACAGTGTCTTGTACAGTGTGCACGTGCACGGCCGCTCGATGGAAGTGCACAAAGTGCGCTTCCATCGAGCGGCCGTGGCACGTGCGTGCGTCGTGAACAGTTGCGTGGACGCAGAGCTATTGCGGAGGCCCGCCCGATGTGCCGAGTGCTCAGTGACCTAAGACATTTGCGGGTGGGCCTCAAGCAAACTACTGTATACTTTACCATAGTGTATATATTTCTTTTATTTTTACCTCCCCTTTTCTTTCTCCCTATCGCTTACCTCTTTGATTTCTCCTACCTCTTCCTCGCTATCCTTTTATTTCCGCCGCCCCAGTTCATGTGCTTCAGATATAAGATAGCAGATACTGGGGCTGGCAAACATCTTTTCTTTCCTTTTGTATATACAATAAATAAGCACTACAACAACAACACACTGTAGACCGTTGCAGCTGCGCAGCAATGTTCTAGTATGGTTATGTTGACGTACTTTGTGGGAATTTGGGGAAGGCGTGCATGTTGTCCAAACTTATTTTAAATGAACAACCGTTGCAGTAGTCCGCAATTAGTTCGGCGAAAGCATGCTTGTATGTATAACAGTCTTCAGAACCACTGTTATTGACAATCAAATAACAGTTTAATGGTCCGGGTAAAGCGCAATGCAGCTCTTTTAGGAAATGTTGAACAGGATATTTTAACTCATCATAGGCAATCACTATTAGGTGAGGCCTGTTCACGTGAAAGATGGTTCTTCAGCGTCCAGCACGTGGCATGCTGATGTGGAAATCCGTCCTGTTAACAGGAGCAGCCTCAGTAAGACAGTGAGAGTGGTAGGGAAATTAATTAACTTTTAAACTCAACTTTCGTAGAAAAATTCCTCAGAGCACCGCATCAACTAACGATGCAGAAAATGATGGCAGTAGCGTTAAGGGACACAGAATTCATCTTCTGTTATAGAACTAGGAATTGATCATATTGTGGACAATATATAGTACGTACACACGCTTTCTAGTTTCCACTGATACAGTGTCCTTACCACAGATAACATACTCGCCGAAACCAGAGCTTTCGGATACGCTTATACAAAGGGCCAGGAAACGAAATACCGTCATCATCACTATACAGCAACCGATTTCTAGAGTAAAATTCTTGCGCCGACATTGAACTCGGAGCTCGCAACCCACCGGCTCTGTTAACCCTCTGTCCACTTCGAAGCAACGGCAATCAGTCCTTATCCACCTGCAGACGACACGAGTTACGATCGAAATGCGCTCGCGATGACTTAATTTCTATATGGGAAGTTAAAAAAAAAAAGAAAACGCCTATGTGGGGCGCGATGTTAGCGCACGTTAAAGAACCTCAAGCATCCGGAATTTATCCAGAGCCCTCGTTAACCGCGTCCATTGCATCCTTTGTACAGCTCTACCACATTACAATGCACATTCATCAAACCCTGGATGCACGTGTTAGGGTAGAAGAAAAAAGACCGCATTCGGTAGAGGACGCAGAAGTGTAGCCCCACTCTTGGTGCGGTCTTTCAACCGACGCAGTAGTTATCTGCACTCCTACCGTGCAGCGTACCGTACCGCAAAGTACCATGCCAGTGCTTTTAGACATTTTTTTTTTACCAATTTTTCACGAAAGGTGTCCAATGCTCGTGACCAAACTTCTCACGTGCACGTGCAGCCGCCTTCTCCAGCAGCGCCTGTCTGACCACACCACATTTCTGGACCATGCAGCGTCTGCCGCTACGTTTACCTCTGTGATAGCGACCCGCCAAACTATCGATACTTCCTCCTGGCTCTCGGGTTCAGATCGAGGGACCAGAGAATAAGGTAGCGTAACTGCCACCGCTTTACAGCTCCACAACGCCAACGGTGCTAGACTGGCCCTAGGACGATAAAGCACCCTCCCCCTCCCCTCCCTTCCTTCAGTGAGCTCTGGCTATACCGAGTGCACGTGCAAGGAGATCACGTTGTTCGCGGCTCTCAATTAGTGCAAGTCGTGACGCGCGGTAGTCATAACAATGGCGGGCTAAGGGAGGCGTATACAGCAGAGATAAAATAAATGAATAGACCAATGAATGAAAAGGTAAAAGAAGAACTAAGCGCAGAGAAAAGGATGAAACGCGATGGCAGCTCGGTTCACGGGCGACCGTATTCGCGATAAAAATCGCGCATCATGATTTCACGCCCGGGCTTAAACTGCTTCTTGCAGCCTTGATGCGTGCCCTGAGAGTATTTGTTCGCTGTTCGCGAAAGCGCGCAGCTATCAAGCCTCTGGGCAGCGAGCAGTTTCTCAAGAGCCGCGGTGGGTATCGATAGCTCGAAACGAGGTGTGGTTTTGTGCTCGCATGCGTAGACGCCGATACGATGTGCCATACTTCCCAGCAGTTTTCCCAGCCGCGATGATCCAAGTGGAGCGCTCCAGAAATATCGTGCATCGGATGCAGGCGAATAAAATAACGGCAGAAGCGTGTGAGGCGTGATTATATATCGGGCTGTAGGAGCAAAAAAGTACGTAAGGACCAGGCATAACAGGCATAACACTAAGAGTCATCTGAAACTTTTCGCACTCAGGAACCTTGGAAGGGAGGAGGGGTGGACTTAAATTTTGGTTCAGCATGTAGAGTCTTCTGAAGATCTTGGAAATAGACTGGGCCTTATAACTTCCATGACGGCTCATTCCCCTTCGTAAGTTTATCAGTTAGTACCAGCTCTTAAAATGCAAGATATATGCTATGTGAGCAAACAGTGTCTCATGGCGCAAAAATGGAAACAGGCGTTCAGCGCCCGTATGCGAGCGTAAAAATGTATATCACGAAAGCCTGTGCTTAGGGCGTCGGTAGTACTGTGGCTGCACATACTGTCCTGGGGAAAAATATTGTTCCATGTGATTCACTTCCTCAGCCGCACATTGCCACACCTGGCCACCGTCGATATTAAGGAACAAGGAAAGGTTGTGAGCGTCTGTGTGTGTGTGGGAGGGAAGGGGGGGGAGTCATCATCGGTGCTCTTGAATTCAGAGAAGAGCACGAAGAAGCTTTCCGTGAATGGGAGCGGTTGTTTCTCATGCACAGCGCATGCGATCATTTTATATATGTATGCACCCAGCATATTGTGCGCGGTCGCACGCTGTGACCAAGGCCGCCGGGCGACATTCCTGGTACGGGGCCATATCGCGCGGATTTATATTCAAAGGGGCGCGCGCGCGTGAACTTGCATATGCTTATAAAAAGAAACACAGCAGGCGCACGAGTGCGCGCACCTTTGCGCGTACAGAAAGACGTGCAGCTGTACGCGATGCCGTCGCGGTGTGCGACCGCCAGATTGACAGAACGACACGGGTGGCACGCGCGCTTGTTCAAACACACATTCGGTACGAGGGGTCTAGTAGTGGTATATGCCTGGGCAAAGAATAAGAATAGTTTGTAGAAGGCGACGCCCGGAAGTGACGCCCACTTCGAACGCTGTGTGGAACAGCTCGGGCGGTGTATATACACGACGTCCAGTTTATAAGTACACGCACTGCGGGTCCCGGAAGTGATCTTCGGAGCAATCAAAGGCAAAGTGTCTTGTGCTTTGCCCCACCCCTTCGTTTCCCTTTGACACCTGCAGGAGGAAGCGGCTAGGCTCTAAAGAAACGACGACCGTCAGTGTCGTCCGAAAGCCTGGCCATGCGTATACTGGGTGGGCCTTCCGCTAGGACTCTTGTTTTGATCGTCAAATGATCAAGCCGCGTTCGACTCGCCGCGCGTTGTTCGGCGACGCCCAGTCTGCTTCAGCGTCGCTGGCGGGAGTGCTGGGCCTGTAATCACAAAAGGCATTTGTAGGTACGCAGAGACAGGCCAGTGACCACAGCTCCATGGCGGAGCGTTGCCTGATGGTCTAGGAGGAATGGCTAAATTAGGTCGAAAAGATGCCCGCATATATATTGCTGGGCAACTAATAAGGGAAGGTGGAAGCGTTTAATTCGCTTCCAATAGGGAGCGTTTACCCCCACCCTCAAAATGGGTAAGTACAAGAACGCAAACAATCACTTTGCGAGAGGGAAACTTGAGGTAGCAATTCACTTGGCGCATTTAATTAAACAGCTCCCCTATAGAAGACTGGTATTCTCCGTAAGAGATGCAGTGATGTGGTGCTCTACATGATTCGGTTGTACTTTAAGTTGTTTTTGTAGCGTGAGGTACAAGTTAGCCACAGTCTCGCCAATTCGCCGTGCATGTCCGTGAGAAGAGTTGTATTTTTGCGATGTAGTTATACACCTCAAAATCTAATATCTCTGCACCCCAATTCTTGGCCGATCCCCCTGTGTGGGTATGTGCCATCACATTAGAGGAGGAGAACAACAACAACGACGACGACAACAGCGAGTTCCTAGGACAGAAGGTTCCTTCGAACATTGTGACGGTGGTGTGC
The DNA here is from genome assembly GCF_055883805.1 of Amblyomma maculatum. Taxonomy (NCBI): domain Eukaryota; kingdom Metazoa; phylum Arthropoda; class Arachnida; order Ixodida; family Ixodidae; genus Amblyomma; species Amblyomma maculatum. The sequence continues at coordinate 132,065,608 of NC_139345.1, forward strand.
CCTGGAGTTCAACGTAGAGAAGGTCTCATACGGCTAGTAGTCGTCTACACCCGAATGAGAATTGTCAACGACGAGAGGCAAGTGGAGCTCATACGTAAGGTGATTCCCCTCTGGCATAAATAAAGCTGAAACCATAGAGTAAACTACTATGTGCAAAAGTCTCTTTACTTTCAAGCCGAACCTAAGCGTAGCCATGCAGATTGCTCTCGCGTAACTCAAAATTTAACCACAAGCTAAACTACAGGTAATTATTATTTTTTTTTTTTTTTTTTTGCAGTTACTCAGGACACGAAAAAAGGTCTTTTGATTGTTCTCGGCGTAGTACAACCTTTATGATGTGCACGTGCCTTGGAAAGCATCTTCTTTTCTGAGATAGAAAAATTTTAGCATAGACTAGAGAACACAAACCACAAATTAACGATGTCCCACTGAAAATTAGGAGCTGAGCAGCGATGCGGAACATGTAATGGAGACGAGACAACCATGGTGACTTAGGGAATTAAAGTAACTTGCAAACGAAATTAAATGTAGCCAGGTTGGAAGACAGGAATTAGTGGTATGCGGAAATTGGGCTGCAAAATTTGCTGGCAATGAGTGCGACAGGCAACTGCAGTTCATCGGGTGAGTCATTTCTCATTTGGTGGAAGCGAGTTAGTCTAAGGGGGTGATTCAATTATTCAGTATCGGCCAGACTACCTGAAACAGGGGCACACGTGTACACTTAATTCCAGCCTACAGTCACAGAAACACACCATGGGGCTCGATTCTAAAGGTATCAAAAACAGTCAGCACCTCAACAGTTATTCGGGGTCACGTGCGCAACATATATAGTAACTTGCTGGTGTCGCATCTAATAGCAACACTAAAGCAGAGGTCTCGCATTTCATAGCTGGCATCACAACCCTGTCGACGCCCAAAGGTAGTAAGTAATTCAGAGAATACTAAGCTCGACAGATGACGAAACCAGTACGCGTTTAATCTCATACTGCAACAGAAGGAGCCGAATAAAAAATGGCGGTGGCCTCGACCCTCCCACACCCCTGTAAACAAATCACTCTCGTCTCGCACCGGTGTGCACGAATAACCGCCGCGATCGAAGCCAACGAGCAAACCATCGCACTTCTCACACGCTCCTCTCAAAGGCTGCACATTGTGGCTCCTTGGGTGCGGGCGATGGTTCCCCTTGGGATAAAGAAGCATCCTTCCGAGGCGTCCTTCCTTACTGCATCCTTCGAGGAGCTCGCTCCAATGGAGAAAACAAAAAATTTAAGAAAGCAAAGCAAGTAACTACCGTGGCGTGTAACGGCGGTGCTTTATGCGTCCGCTCGGCCGACTGTGATGGCGGCCACCACTGCTGCCCCCGCGCCGCAGCCGCCACCACCTCTTCTGTGAGCACGCAACCGGAGCTTGAAGAGGTGCAGATAGCGCGGGAAAAAGCAAGGGTCTGCCGCTTCCACGTGCACATTAGATAGTTCCGGAGGTTGGCTGAGAGGAAGGAGAGGCAAACGGGTTTTCCTGTACATCCAGAGCCAAAAAGCAGCAGCAACAATTCAACCAGCAGAAGCAGTAGGAGCCCCCGCTGTCTTCAGCAGGAAGAGTGTATAGCACCACCGCCGAGACGCAAACGCGCCTCTGTAATGCGATGCGCGCCTCTTCTCTTTGTCTTGATGCGCCGTGTACGCATGCCACCAACAACCACCACGAAGACGCGGAGAGCGTGCGGCCCTTCGAGAGCCACTCCCTACGTTGACCAGCGTGTACACGGATATGTAACAAGAGCCCCCGTCTTACAGTAGAAGGAGCTTCGGTATGCGGCATATATATATATAACGCTGCCCGTGCATCTCAGGGCCTCAGCGGCCGGGCCATTTGTAAAGGCACGTATCGCGCCGTACCGCTGGGCTGCCAGCCAGGCAGGCACGAGCCGTGGCACATATGCAAAGCTATTCAAATCAGCTGTCCGTACGTAAAGGATTGGCCGCGTCAGAGCGTGCCGCCCGGATCGCAGGCCTTTGTTTTCGTCGTCCCCTTATTTCCCGCTGCGACAGCCGACAGGTCGCACTCGGCACGGCCGCGTCGCGGTGTAACGTCGGGCGCGCGTGATCGGTGAAGACTAAGAACGACCGAGTTAGGCTTCGACCTTCTTTCTTGGTGTGCCTCATATATACGCATCGGAACCCTGTCAGTCGATTTTGCGAGTGGAGTATTTTGCGACTGAGAAGGCCGTTTTACGACGAACAGCGTCTTTTCAATACCAGCGCGTTACTAATCGAAGGAGAGAGGTTAAAGATCAAACCACACTGTTACGGTAATTGTATATAAGCTTGATGGAAAGCGTGCAGTTGCTCAGAATAAGTAGCATATGGCGCGTGCACAAATGTCAACATGGTGAACTTGCGCCTGGGCAGTGCACGTGAAGATACTAATCGACGGAAGAAGGGGTTGAAAAAGCAGGGGTAAGCAGTTAAGCATCGTAGCTCAGTGGTCAGGAGTCTTGTACAGCTCGTTGCAAGAACTGCCCGCTAAGTTTTTCTTCATCTTCATTCAACACAACGATTTCATTCATGTGGATCGAAATGTTCACTGAGGGCTAATTTCTACTTAGAATTTGTCTGAGTCTGCTAGCCAGGCATTTGCATACCGGTGGATCTCGGCGCCCTGTGAAATTCTTTGGAATAAAAAAAAAACAGATAAAGAGGCCCTGAAAAGTGTTCAGAAGCAAAAATTATATATCAAATTATTCCTTACAAGGCTGACATCGTTAATGGCACATCACCGATCACAACGATTCATAAGTATAGATTCCCACACTGAGCTCTACCGAAAATAAAACCGTGCTCCCATCCCGTTCAATAACCTTTTCTCCCCCTTTCTCATAAGTTCCTGGCTTCACTCCAACGCGGTGGATAAATCACGAGCCTTGTGAAGCAGGCGTTCTTTTTCGCGCAGCCCTATAGTATTGGCCCCGAAAGTATTTTCTTTCACGTTCTATTCATAACGCCAAAATTTCCATGCCTAGTAACTCCCCATCTCCAATGTCCTTGCTGTCGCATTCCCTGAATCCTGGTTCTGGAAAAGCAGTATGTGGCTCTTGGGGAAAGCTCACACACTACGCCTAGCAACTGTTGCTCTATATTTAAACCGTGAGGACATTCATTTGCAAAGTCCAGCGTATGTATCATAACAAATGTGTTACCAGCTTAAAATAAGAGCGCTTATAAAAATGCCACTGAAATTCATATCTACCGTCGTCGCCAAAAGTAACCAAGCTGAATGATTTGCTCCTCTTTCTTATATACCTCCGCAGCTCTTAAGTCTCCCCTAAGGTGAAAAGGTCGTTAAAGATGGGGACAGCGACTCTCCTGCTTTAGGTTTATCCAATGAGTATTCAGCCAATAAACTAAGGAGAAGCTAACACTGGTTTATCAGTCGTTAAAGTGTGCATAGCATACTTCGATTACATATTTATTTTTAGCAAAAAGTATTTTCAATCAATATTTCACTCCCGCATTGTCTCCATCGCCAGCGTCTGCTGCACAAAGCAGCACAGAGGTGGGTGAATTGTGCTTTCTAAATTATTCGTGTTTTCATTAAGGCATTCTGCGATGATTATCACTCGGGACAGTATATGAATAGCATGGCCACGACATAGAGCAGCGGATACCGATATGTCAATTAGCGCTTTATATTTAGTACATCTCAGCGCAATAAGCGTGGTAACGAAAACCTCATTTGTACCTTTGTTCTCTTGCAGTGAGACGCGCGATTTCCGAACCTAATTTAATTCCGCCTCATTAAGGCGACTTCGCTCAATTGAAGACCGAAAAATGCGGCCAACGCGCGTGACAGATGCCCTGCGCAACAGCGCACCTTGCAGCGATTCACAAAATCAGTCTTAATCAGAGGGACGACCGCTTCATCTTCCACGCCGGTGGTCGTCGCACGCATCCACACGCAGTGGTAGAGCACAGTGCGACCCCTGCGTTCTGCGAAGAATCGCGGGCACTAGTCGTCACACTGCTGCATATCTGGAAGTGCTACGGCTCCACGCCCGTCTTCTAGCAGAGCGACGCAGCGGGTCCCTCTTGGCTTGGCGCGAGTGGCCTCCGCCCGGCAGCAGCGGTGCGGCGGCGGCGATACGCGATCATGCGCAGCCGAGCGTGGCTCGATTCAGAGGTCACGCGTTACGTTACGCGAGCACCCACCGGCCCGTCTCCCCCCTCATCCTTCCTGGAGATGTATTCTTCGATAGGTGTGGCGCCTCCGCTGCTGGCTGCGCACCCTTTCCCTTGGCCCCGTGCATTCCTGCGCCCTTGTCCGTTGCGCCATCTCAGCCGTCATCGCAGGCGTTCTGGCGTCAGGGTCAGGGTTAAAAGGAGACCCTCGCAGAAGCAGCAGCGAGGATCCTAATTGACCGGTCATGACGAGGCGGCGAGGCACAAAGTGGCTCTCGTCACGCATTGTCCGCGAAGAGGGCCTCTCTTCGACAAGAATGGAGCGCTCCAGCAGCTTAGCACGTCGTCGTCGTCATCCGTCGAGGGGACCACGCGCCCGCACGGAGCTACACGAACCGCTCGCGTGTCTTTCGCTTGGAGTACATCGAGGGCTCACGCGAAACACTGGAGGGCACCAGGCGTCACGAACCGAGTGCAGGACTCAGCGAGCACCACTCTGTTGCTTGTGCCAACTCGTCTCACAGGATCTGCCTCGCGAAGGGAGTAAGGAAAAAGAAAAAGAGTGTGGTCATTGTTGTTACGCAGGGTCACTGGCTGAACTGCGAATGAGTGACACTTGGGACTGACTCAGGGAAACTAAATTACAGCAGGCCACTCGATGAAGGCTTGTCTACAAGATGGCTCTCCTCCGTTTATTGGAAGAGCAACTCTCCAGGACCTTAGTTTTACTGTCAGTAACGGAGGACTCTGGTAAAAGCTTTTCTCCGTGTTTCGTATTCTGTTGTAACATGGCGGGAAACTTGTGTCTCGTACCTGTTATTCATCACATCGACGCTGCAGTCTGAATTGTTTCGTAACCTAGGCCGCACTGAACTCTTCGTGTACGTATTCAGAATTGAACAAGTGCGGATAATCACATCTTGACTAGTGCAGCATTGCACCACAAGCTCTTGATAAGGCGCTGCCCGCAAGCCGCTTCGGGTTTACAGCTAGCAACTGTTGGGGTGCAATTAATCTATCACCACCTGCGTATACCAACTGAAATTAGGAAAGCGATGGTGTATCATATGCACTACGACGTATAACGGGCTAAAGCCGCCTGCCTATACTGTGGCAAACGTGTCATGCTCGAGCACGATCACCGAATGTTCCAAGGTATAATAATAAGAGATAACGCGAACAGACAAGGACGAACACAAGACAGTAGGACTGGCACTGGACGAAATCCGAGCGCGATATCAGCCACGCGCCAGCGTGTTTCCGCTGACGAATATGCCATTGGCTCAGCGAAAGACATGCATTTCTGAACAATAACATGTGGAAGGCTTCAACACTGCAAGCTAGGGCCATTTTACCACATCCCAACACCACGCGTGACTACTAAGCGCGTCACGTGTATCATTAAGCGCACCCCGAGAAACGGTTTGAGCACTGAGCATAGGAGCAGTGGAGCGGTAATGTTCCCGCTCAGGTACGTGCTCAAACGGTTCCGAGATCGCGCGCAAGGACAGCCAACCGTCGCCGGTATCTGAAGAGAAGGAAGCCAGCAACCAAGCACGTCCTCGAATCGTGTCACGTTTTTCTTTCTTTCTTTTTTTTTTTTCCACCTAGCCATCCCAGTTACCCGCGCAAGCGGGCACGTTCGGTCGTACGGTGTATAGCGCACCGTTAATAATAAACGCTATAGCTAGCTTTTCATTGTATCCGATATCACCAACTTCCTCTTTCTTTTTCCTTCTCCTTGCGGACGCGACTGTGCCAGTCCTTGAACTTGAACGCGTGTCTTTTCCTCCTCGAGCCGACCGGTTGCGGAAGCTGTGGAATAGGAGTGCGCGGGTTTCGGGCGGATGTGCGGCTTCGCAAAACGGACCCCTAGAAAAAGACGGCTGCATGCACCCGGGCGTCGGAGACGCGGCGCATTATTATGCCGAGCCGTGAGTCTCTGATGGAGTCTTCGTGATCCCGCCAGACAGAAAAAAAAATGTGTGTGATTTCCACCGCAGGAATATGTGGGCCTAATACAAATCACAAAAAAGGACACATGTTGGTTGTGGGGCAGTTTGATGCTTTCAGTACACGCTGCTGGCAGTCATGAGCGAGCTGCCCACATGTGAACGGTCGTCTGTGTTTCAAGAGCGGCTTCGTGCCATGTCGTTTAGGGGAGGCCTTTTGTGTGGTATAGCAGTAGAATCATCTACCGCGTCCGGCAGAGATTCCAGCTTCTGATTTGTAGCTTGTAGTCATTAAGAGGTAGATGCGTGCTCAACTTGTATAAAGCCGCTCGCTCGAAAAGGCATTGCCGTGGTTTCTTATAGAAAAGGAAGCGGATGCCGCATTTCTTCCGCATTCCACCGGAAGTCAGGATAACAGCAGCGGCGAACCCAGGACGGCCGCTCACTACAAGCTGAGCACAACGCTATCTCGTCGCAGCGGAAATGAAAAACACATTACCTGCCGTTGATAGTCTATTATATGTTTACTAAACCCAACTAGTATGCGTACACGACTCTCACTACAGCACTTCTTATGTATCAGGTGCTGCTGTATAGACATGTACTATGCGCTTTTATTATTACGAAAACAGTCCTCTAGCAATCGCTTTTTGCAAGTTTGGTTTGATGCGTTACCCCTGGCCATCGCAACAGTGCGACGTCACCCGTTAACGAGCTGCGAAGAGGCTAGTGTGACGAAATGTACAGCACACACCACTGGGGCAGGTCCATCCTCCGCTACTGCTTCTTGTATGCCGTTTGCTCATACGGCGTCGCTTACGGACCCTCCCGTGGCGCCAGAATTCCCTTCGTCCGTATGAAAATTGTCACGCAACGACATAGACACCCCATTGCATACCGCGAAATAGCAACGTTTAACACTTCGCCAAATTCTGTTCTCAGCGATAAACCGCCGAGCAAAACTGCCACGTGTAGTCAATGGATCCTGAAGATAGGACCAAGCGGCAAGAACTGAAGATAAAACGCGAGAGACAGGAGATAGTACGAGCTGCTGAAACACCACAAGAACGAGCCTCGAGGCTGGTTGGTTACCGTAATCGAAAGTATGTTAAAAGCGCTGTTAAGCCACGACGTCGTACCGCTTTCGCACGGCTACTGGTTCAACGATGCTTAAACGTGCACAGTGCCTAACGTTTTATTTTACTGTGCATACGATGACACGACTACCACAGAGTCGACGAACATGCTCCTATGATTCTAAAAACGTTTCCGCGTTTACATGTAGAACTAATGTTTTTAGATACTCCTTCTTTCCCCATGCCATCACTAAGTGGAACGGTACCCGCGGACGTTGTCAATAGCGAATCATTGAATTTATTGTTACAAGCTCTGAATGAAGCATAGGGCTCACATTATCCCAGTTTTGGGCCAAGTGCGCTGCCTTCGTTCATCATTGCCAAGTTCTGTGCCGTTTTTAATTCTCTACGTTTATACTCGATTTTGTATTGTATTTAGTGATCTAGTCTTAACCTTGTTCGCTTGCTAGTTCTTTTGCAATGTACTTCTCGTTTTATCATTAGATCTTTACCACACTCCTATATAAGGCCTGTAACAGAGGCTCGCAGTGTTTACAAAATAATAAATAAATAATAAACAGGTTTTTAGCTTTGTTTAACCCGCTTTCGATTAATGTAAGCTCTCAGCCTCTCAGCCAGTTCTTCAGGTGTTTCAGCCGCTTCCACCATTTTCTGCCGATCATATTTTTTCGACAGTTCTTGTTGTCGCCTGGTCACACCTTCAGGATCCGTGGACTCCGCTTATCTGTTTTGTTCGGCGGTTTATTATTGCGAGACTGGCACAGAGTTCAGCAAAATGTTGAACGTCTTTATTTCACAGCATACAATTTTATGTATATAAGTCGATGTGACAATTTTTTTACGTAAGAATGTCAGTCAGAAGAATGTTCGTGGTGCCGTACGATCTAATAGCGCGACAAGAAGCAGTTTAGGAGAGGGAATCCTGCAACAGAGGTATCTTCTATGCATGTCATCGTTCCACTAACCGCTTTAGTGGCTGCACAATAGCTGATGTCGCAATTGCTATGGCAACCAGGCAGGGAAGATCCCATAAGCAAGCTTGAGGAGAGGAATGGCCAGACAAGTGCTTTCGCACTAACATTGCCGCCAAAGATGCGAAGTGACCACGACGCATAATTCTTGGCAAGCGATCAATGAATTATCCGACCCCTGCTTCTACTAGAGATGTTTAGTGCAGCCGTAGGCAGCAGAGACGTCTTCGCAATGATCTTTAGCGCCGTCGTACTGCAGGCGGCTATTGCAAAGAGCTTGCTCGGCAAAACCTTCCCGCTGTGGTTCATCGGTCTTGGCGTTTGTCTGGCGAGCACGTTCGGAATCTGGCTTCCGCGTTCGGAATCTGGCAACGGCGGCCACATTACGTCTTTTGACATATAGCTGTGCTTCAAACTCTTCCAAGTGTTCAAAATTCACCCATCACCATCAACAGCACCTCCTTGTCATTCCCTCTTTTCGACTTCTTCCTTGAAACTGTCGCGTAAGGCGCATGGTTAGTTGTCCGCCTGCAGTGAGTTGCAGTTATCCGCCTGCAGTTAGTGCTTTTTTCCTGGTCCTGGGAAAACATTATACCTATTGGAAAAGAGAAATTTTTGGTTGCCTGCTTTGAAATAGCGCACGAAACATTGGCGTGCATAGATCACCGCGTGCAGTTTTGTGTCCGCGTAATAATAAATAGGTTACTCCCTGACAATGCTGTTCTCGGTTTCAACCGCTTAAACAGGGGTTGTGACGTTGCGGACGAGTTAAAGTAACGTTGAGGTTACATGAAGCGTACAAAAACAGCGACAAAACTTCTGTGTCGCATTAACTATCTCAACATTTGCTGTAACCCGCTTTAATGGTCGATGTGAATATAATAGTCAAACAGCTATTGCATGGTAATTTATGTGTGCCTCACATGACCTGTATATGTCAGTATATATACGCTTCTGCGGTGTAACGCTAAAAACACGCGATTCACTCGTTTCCCCAAGAAAGCAAACATCCAACACAGTATACCGGCGAACAAATAAACTCAATTATTCTGAGACATCGATGCCACTACTCGGTTGTTCGAAACTGAGCCGGAAAAAAAAAATCAATTTGTAAATTATTTACTTAGCTGAGGTGAATTCCATGCCGGTATCCATGTAACTATATCTTGTAATCATTGAGCACACCACCAACATTAGGTGTCCTTGTTCGTTTTAAAAGCAAACGCTGCTGTGACTTACAGCAACCAGCACTGCCTTGGGCCTCGTCATAGGAGTGATAACCTACAGCACCTCCTTTCTATAATTGTCAATCCTCGATAAATCCATGGTCATAATATTCTTGGCTTATTCCGCAATCCCTGTGTCTGAATTGATCCGTTCGTCCTCTGCGTTTCCTTTCCCGTTCGTCTGTAACCTAGCCACTAGCTGCCTTAAAAGCTTTAGAAGAGCTATCAGCGACTGCAGGTCGATCAAATAATCGCATTTGGCATAAGCATAATGTTCATCTTCTGTGTTTCAATATATGCACACGTAGTTCCCTAAATGAGCACTTCACAGTGCCTATCTGACACTTGCTATTGTTGATTTTATCGTGTACCCTAAAGGGACGTTTTGTTCTTCGTCGCCACATGTATCTAGGCCTCTTGACACTATAGAGCACAAACGTCTATAACTCTGCATGACTCCGCCTTGGGGTGAATGCAGTCATGCAAAGTAGAAGAAACATGAAAGCTGCTTCTGTGGCCTGAACACAAACACCACTTTGCATGGCTTCCTCTGTAACCAGCCTCCTCCAAATGATGTCTGTATATATAAGCTCCAGCGGTGTAACGCTCAAAACACGCGATCCAACCGTTTCCCCAAGAAAGCAAACATCCAACACAGTACACCGGCGAGCAAATAAACGGCAGGGAAAAAGGCACGCCATTGTCTGACTCGTAGGAACAATGGCTCCCGTGTATTTTAGGAGCCGACATCACCGCATCCGGGCCGGGCAGCGAACGCTTTCTGAGGCCACTCAAAGCAAAGGACCCATTTGCGGCTTCCGAGCACGGCCCTTGCCTTACTTCCGCTGTACCCGCCTTCGAGCAAACATGCACTCCGCTCATTGTCCCGCCCTCCGGGCAACTGTCTTGTCCAAGTGTCCACACCTCTTCCGCGGCTAGCCCACGGCCGCACGCAAACACAGGGCCGCTTGTCTCCGTTCAAGCGAGGCGCTTCCTAATTGACAATTACGGGCTCCTGCCGACCGTGAATGGCGAGAATCCTGTTGTAATGTGTGTGCGGGAGAGAGCCCATCTTATCGAGGTGGTTCCTCGATTCTTCATGCCAATTGCTTGTCCGTTCGCACGTGACCTCAGCTGGGCTACCTACCCTCTGTGTGTGAGTGTCACTTCGCCACCACAAACACACAAGCACTCACTCCCATTGTTATGTTTGCTTGAAGAACTCGCAGGGGACGCCTTAGTGGCTGTCGACTTATTCCGGCGCAGCGCGACAGTGTTTTGTGGTATTAACTTGTGGTTTATTTGATGGAGAGCCACAGAGTTGCAGATGCAATGGTGCAGCGCTCACCTGCACTGCAGAAACTGAAAGAAAAGGAGAATAAAGTATAGGCCGGCGCCTGCGAAGTGCGCAAGCACGCCGCATGTAGTTTCGTTCTATAGAAGCCTGTGACGCTGGTCTTTTGTTCTCGAGATCCACTGCGATTCCTGATAGTGGTGCCTCCGGCCTAAGAGATTACTGACCCCAACAACCTACCACCCTGAGGCGACCTTCCGCCAGAAGCTACCTCGCGCACGCGGGACGTCGCTCCATGGACAATGGCTTTGTTTTCCGCTAGCGCGTGCGTCCACTAGTTTGTGAGATGCTCGCGGCAGAAAGGATGACAGTTTGAGTCCATGATCTGCAGCAAACAACTGCTTTCAATCATTTGCATTTTACTTTTCACGTTTTGTTTTAACGCGATGCCGTTAAAAACACCGTTATTCAGAAAATCCGGTGCGGGCGTTATCGGCGCTGTGAGGGAAAATCACGAACATGCTTCTGGCAGACGGTAGGTGGCAGACGGTACCCCAGGCGCCAATTGGTCGGCGAGTGATGTGACGTCACGAGACCATATTTGATGTGGCCAAGTTGGCCGGAGCTTCCAATTCGGGCAACTTTTTTTAGATGGTAATCGAACCCGATACCTTTAAACCACACAGCTTGTATCCTGAATCAGACGCGCTACCCCTATTCTAGGAGGCGCATTCGTGCGACTGGGCTAAAGCGAGGCTTGATATATCTCGGGTGTCCTCGTACATAGTCGGACAACATAAGACTGTGTACTAATCAGCATGTGTGAAATATTAGAGGTATAAATGAAGGGACCTATAGTGATTAAGTTAGTGTCGATGTGCATGTTCGCAAGCGAGGCTACCCAAGAAGGGCCGCATACTTGATCCGTTAACGCTACAACGTTATATGTATACTCTTAATGCGGAGCTTAAGTGCCCCTAGTCTCTTTTATTATTTTTTTTTCGTTGAAAAGGCCTCTTTTCTGCCTGTTAAAGAATGTATGGGCTTAAATTACTTGCTGTTGGGCTAGTTGGTTACAGAACGGGACGAACTTGCTTTTTGCATGTTCGCGGTTGCTTTTTGGCCTCCATCAAACACTGGCCGCCGCGGCAGAGATTAAGTCCGCGTCCATTATTTCAGCAGCAGAGCGCAATAACGCCCGTTCACACTTGCGACTCACGGAGGTTGTGCGACCATTTGGTCGAAAAACAACCGTCGCAAATAGTTGTATTGGCCGAAAAGCGACAGTAGGAGGCCGTTCGCACGCTGCTCGATTTTCCAGCCTTGCGACTGCTGGTCGCAAGCCGGTAACCATCAGTGGCTTAGAAGAAGTGAACGGAACTTACTTTTGCATCCGGCTTCTCGTTGCTGGTGAACAGTCGAGATCGACAAATCTAATTCCGAACGAAACCATCCGGAAAAGTGATCCGTAGGTCGACTTTGCCAATGCGAATATTGATCCACCTGAGTGGCTCCCGCACCGCACCAACAGGCAGTCGCACGCCTTTCGTGATTCGCAAGGTGAATGGGCCTTTAAACACCCAACAAATGCGGCGAGGCAGCTATGTTAAACTACCTTAAATCATCATCATCATCAGCAGCAGCAGCAGCAGCAGCAGCAGCAGCAGCAGCAGCAGCAGCAGCAGCAGCAGCAGCAGCAGCAGCAGCAGCAGCCTGACTACACCCACTGCAAGGCGAAACCCTCTCCCATATTTCTCCACTTAACCCGGTTCTGTGCTAGCTGCATCCACTTGACCCCTGCGAACTTTTTCACCTCATCCATCCACCTAACTTTCTGCCGCCCCCTGCTACGCTTTGCTTCCCTTGGAATCCAATTTGTTACCTCTAAGCGATCGGTTATCCTCGCTTCGCATTACATGTCCATCTACTGGGCTTTTATTATTAACGCACTTAACGTCATTTTCGATGCCTTGCGTACTGTTATCACCAAAGTCAAGAACGGGAGCATATAGGTCTGTGTCGCTTCCAGCTGTTCGTCCCGTACAGATAAGATATGAACACAAAACTGCGGTGTTGGTGTCGACCTCTTCTCTTTTACCATTCGTTCTAGGAGAAATTGTCCTTGGTTGATGGAGGCGAAACGAAGAGGCGTCCGTGTGCTGTGCGATGTCAGCGCACGTTAAAGATCCCCAGGTGGTCGAAATTACTCCGTAGCCCTCCACTACGGCTCCTCTTTCTCTCTTTCCACTTTCATTCCCACCTTCCTCCCTTCCCTTATGGCGCGGTTGCGGTGTCCACAGAAAACAAGTGAGACAGTTACCTCAGGCTCCTTGGTTGAGCAACGATTGAATCACAGCGCCTTGAATGCAGACTACAGAGGCTGCGATGCGAGTCCAACGCGATTAGAAGCCTATCGCTGCCTTTCCGGATGTACAAGACCGATCACATATTTTCCTGCTGCAATGGTCACTTGCACAAATCCGACAGTGCAAGGTAGGGAGAAACCTAAGCCTTGCTGTAAACACTTACTCTAACAGAGAAGTATAGTCACAGTTAGTTAGGCCCAAAGCATATACGCTGACTGTACACTTCCTCCGGTGCGAACGCACGTGCGGCAGCCGCCCCTCGCACGCCGCTGCGTGCTCGTGCGAGCGGAAAGAGGCGTCACAACAGGCGGAGGCCACGGCGACGCCGCTTAAAGCGGGTTAGTCTCGCGCCAGCAGAGCGCGACCGTCGCTACGGCTCGACGCGATGGCATCTGCAGCGGCAACGACAGCAACGTCGACTGTCGCCGAACGGCTCACACTGCGTATAAACAGCCATGGAGTACGTGGTTGTGGAATAAGAAAGGGTGGACGCGCATGTATTCGTCGAAACATGGCGGGGTCCTTGAAATCGTTTAAATGGGCGGTTGCGGTTTTCGCACGGGGCTTCCACATAGAGCATTCTTTGCTCTATAATGGCGCGCACGCGTTCCTTCTGGAACAGCACGAAAGCAGCGGAAAGCGGACGTCGACGCTCTCACGAGAAGCGACCCGAAGTTCTGAGAGCCTGTCATGCTCCAGGAAAAATAACAGTGTGTAATCTAAAAGTGTTTATTTCTTCATTTTGGTAGCCTTTACGAATGAAATTCACAGCGTAATATAAACAAGCATAAAAGGGTCTTCAACTGTTTTAAACAAGCACAGAGCATGCACATCCTCCAAGCGAAACTAAGTAACCAGCGCCAGGTTCCTGACCAGGTACTTGCTCAGGTCCCTGAGCAGGTTTGTGTCATGTAACCATTAGACCACGCGCGGAATAACTCCACCGCTGCATCGATTCCCCCTAAGACCGAGATTACATGCTGGAAGCATCTAGTATACTTAAGTATCTGTAGCGCGCCTTCGTGAAGCAAAATATAGAATACAAAACTTCGTCACACTGTGCCCTGATTTTGCGAATGCGGCGAAACTCCAGCTATAATAGGTGCACCTTCTACTTCGTATCCACCCGTTTAAGTCATACCAAGAAAGTTGAATAATACACATGCTGTATAACTCTATTTTGGCATATTCTTTGTTGAAATATTTTTGACATCCCTATACGATATTTTTTGTCAATTTCTACGAAATTCCTAAACACGGTTGCACTTACGAGTGCCACTGTGTGGTTCCTGGCATGTTCTTTGATCCCGTTTGTAGTCTACCATGTATCAGCTTCAGTACATTGCGCTGGCTGTAGGCCCGTCTTATTTTATCATGCCTTCTTGTGTATTACTCACCCTTATAGTACTAGTTTGTTTTCATATTCAAATATGCGTTGTATTGTATTTTTGTTTGCCTTGTTATTTAGTTGTTTCTTTCTTTCCTTTTTGCATACACTGCGTCATAAGCGTGGAAATGTATAATGTTCAACAGGTGTTGGAGGTATCCGAATAAATATATAAATAAATAAAATATCAGCGCACAATTTTCTGCCATATAAACGGCGCATAATATTGATGGAAAGTGTTAACAGCTAAACTATAGTTACTAGTTTGTACTGTACGCTCCAAGGCATGCTTATTGTGGACAGACAACACCAGGACTAACCGAGCGTGAATGCTCGTCTTGATGACGTCTTTGTCTTCTCTGCGCTATTAGCAAAAATGATTTTAAGATTAATATTGCAGTAAAAAGACACCTGTTGAACAGAAAATAATCGGTGCAACGTGAAGAGGTAGAAAGCGAGCAGAGGGGTCAAAGTAGAAATTCGAAATGATAAGATTCCAGTCAAAGAGAGACAGAGGACATTATTTCGTCAGGAAAGAATGCATGTGCATGCTGAGGTGAAGAAATGGGCATGTATACGGCGTGTAATACGAAGACAAGGAAACCGATGGTCTGTAAGGGTGATAAAGTGCATGGATTCTAAGGGAAAGCAAGCACAGCAGGAAGCGGCAGAATATAATTTGTGCGGAGGAGTTCTGAAGTTTGCGGGGGTCATGTGGATGCAGCTTGAACATGAACGGGCTAATATGACGAATAGAGGAGGTGTAATTACCCTTCATAGTGTGTACTCAGGCTGATAGTGATAATGTTGATTCATACACGTGCTTCTACGTCATCTGCAGACTGCATTAGAGCATAGCAGTATACCGTAGCACTCGTTAAATATAAAATGCCAGCGTTTTGCTATCTCCAGCTTTCCTGCTCTTGAATAATGATAATCCCGCGAGCTTCACATTTTCCAACCTGTTCGAACGACTACATTACAGGTTTCCCAGATAATTTCGACTAAGCCGTTAAAAACAAGCGAGTGCCCTAGGCCAGGTAAACCAACTGAGGTATGTTGAGAGTCTAGACGAGGGGTCTTTTTTCGTTCTCTAAACTTAATTAGTAATGAACAGTAATTAGCTAACTTATTCTACTGAGGTATATAAAGTGCGAATCGGGAAGTTGTCGATCGTCTTGAAGGAGAGCTAATTACAATGCTTGTATCGACGTATCATTTTCGCAACTTTATTTAGTGACCTTCAAGGAAACATGTGACCTGAGGCCGATTCATCTTTCTCGCCACACAAGAAACAAACAAAGCCTCACCGGGGAGAGCGTTCCAGAGAAAAGCGGAGTTTTTTTCTCAGAGACTGGTCTTAGCACCACTCTCCCGCGAAATATTTTTTGATTGCGCGGCTTTCTTGTAAGGATGGTATAGAAAACTTGTTTACATAAACGGTGGTTCAGGGAAAAAATTTTAGACATCTGTTTTTTCGAGATAATTTACAACTTTTGTATTGACTCTTTGGCCTTGATTCCAATAAAGGAAAAGGTGCTGATTGGTCTTCACTAATTAGTAAATTTTGGTGGACTAAATAACACTGCAGACTATAGGTCACAGGACTCAGCAGCATCACTGGCCGTCGTGAGCCATTTCAGAGATACATCTGTAGTCTTAATTTCATATACAAGCAGAAAAAAAAAAACTCCGTCGGAGCGCATTCGACCCAGTAAACCTCTATCATCATGTGCGACATAGCACCTTTGTTGTTTATTCCTGTCTTCGTCCTGTTTTTTTTTTTTTTTTTCTTGCGTTATTCCCCTTTTTAGCAAGTTAAACCAACCAGCCCGCAAAAACACACCCGGAAATTTCTCGTGGGAAACCTCATAGATATACTGTTGCGCCTTGGCACTTGAAGGATAGAGATCATCCTGGTTTGTGTGCGTCAGTGAGTGATAGAAAGACGATATCACGTGATGTGCAGTTGATAGAAAAGGGTGTGACGGGGGTTCAGGTGGTGATAGAAAGTGATGAAGTGAAAAAGACGGTAATAAGAAGGTGATGGAGGAAAAGGTTTGTTTTCGTGGCAGCGAAAGGCACCTAACGAGATGAAGACACGGTCCTATCGAAATTGGACAATGCTTTAGCGTATCCTAACAAGGGCATACCCAAATCCTCCGGCCCCCCACAAAGTCAAGCAGTCATTAGTGTAGTCAGCTGCTTGCTATCACATCCAAATCTTGCTCTTGCAGAGCAGGAGCTTTTTAAAGAAAAACAAATCTTGGTTATAGTTACCCGGGACAGCGGTATATGCGCAAACGGGCATTCCGCTTTCCGGAGCCACGCGGAACAGGCACTGCATGCTTGGTGCCGAGTCAGACGGCAATTCTCACGCGTTCGCGCGCACACAATGCGGAAGAAGCCAGCGCGCAAGGGCGCACACGCAGGACGCACTCGCGTGTTCAGCTGGAAAGGGGCAAGAAAAAGAAAATGATGGCGGTGGTGGAAGAGGCGCGCAGCATTTGAGAATCGCACACGGCTTGCCGCCCTCCGTGGGAAACCTCTCATTTCTGGTCTCACTTCCTCTCTCCTCTTTTACTTTTTGTCTTGTTTCCCTGGTTATTTTTTTTTTTTTTCGTCCCGCAGGCTCTCAAGCACGGAGAACACTGCGCTGAGGTTTCGCTGTGTTCAGTGGCGCGTGCTGCTTACAAGCCGTCTACGAAGTGCGTCTTGCCCGCTCCGCCCTTCTTCTGTTTCGGCTATGGGTACGCAGCAGCGATGGGGGGAATTTAAAGCCACGCATATATAAGCTCGCCGCAGCAATCGCACGATGAGAATGGGTTTCCGCGAATGAAATGAGCGGAGTTTTCTTTCCAATGAGCTGATTTTTTTTTCAACTTAAACACACTTATTAACTTGACACGTGAGATGTCAGGTGTGTCACTTGGTGACGATTTCCTTCAGTTGTTTCTAGGTTGGGCGAGAGGTTGGGCGAGAGGTTGTGGACAGGGGACAGTGGATCTGGGACGATGGCGATCAAGCTTTCATCAAGGCAGTACAGGACACCTGCCGACATGGCTTACGAACTCTGTTCGCTTCAAGGGCAGCATACGCGTTCAGGCTTCACAGAGTATATGCCTTGGTGACGTGCGCAGCTCCATGTGCTACACGAAATAACTGTAGGAAAACACTTCAAGCATGTGCTAACTTCAAGCTATAATATTTCTGCAATGGTCGGTCCTTTCTATAGAAAGTAATATCATTAATACACGTGTTTAATGAAAACACTGAATACTTCACCTCAGAAAAAAAAAAAACGAAAAAACAAAACGTGTCGCTGCTATTCATTTATTGGTTGTGCCCCCGTATTTGAGCGCATTTGAGTCATCTTTGGGCAGTCATCAAAAATTATTGAAGCAAGCTCATTTTTTATGCTCTAATCTTGTTTTTCTTTATATGTATCGGCTCTTCTTTATATATAGCTGCATTGAATAAAATATAGGCAATGAAACCCTGGAAGTTGTTAGTATGTGGACATTCAGGGCATAGACAAGCGAATATACATCTGAGCATTTAGTTCTTAGCAAATTAAGAAAACTTTGAAGCAAAATGTATTTCCACGCTTCTTATCCTCCCCCAACTACTAAAATAGATCTTTAAAAGACTAATAAAGAGACCACGGAATTCGATAATATTCAGTTTTATTTTATCCTCCCCCAACTACTAAAATAGATGTTTAAAAGACTAATAAAGAGACCACGGAATTCGATAATATTCAGTTTTATTTTTGTACGAAAGCATAATATTCCTTTCTCCACAGTTAAAACCGAACTCGATTTCATTCAGCTAAGCATGGCCATTGGCTTTGCCATATCTTTATCGCAGATGCGAAGAACAGCAGCAGGCAGAATGAAGGTTAGCCTGTGCACTCAGTTGTTTATATGCATAATATTTGTGTAAGTTGTGTAAGCAACCGGAGAACACGAGGGAGGGGGAGGAGGGAGGGGAGGGGGCACACGTAGCTGCCAGCAGTGGCGAGAGCGCGCGCTGCCCCGGCTGCGGGGAGGCAACGCTTGCGACGCCGACGCGAAACGCGGGAACGGGCGCCAAAGAGATGCGCTCTAAAAAACACTACAGCTCTATATGCACTCCTCCAATAAAGTAAACATCAGACGCTGCCAAGCACTCACGACCGATTCCTGACAAAGATGAGAAGTTGGATCGAATTGTACCACTTGGTGGCTTTTTAGGATACTTAGCCCATCATAGCTTAAGCTTCTAAAACGCGAAAAAAAAAAAAAGTCTAAAAACATCTCGTGTTGGGCACACATAGGTGTGTAGCAGCTAAATAAGGTAGTTATTTTTTTTTTTTTTTTTGTCAGAGTATACAGGGGCGTGCGTTCGTCAGCCTCAGAAAGTTGTCTATGCCATCATGTCGCGTTCTTGCCTGTCACAATAGGGGAAATGTGTTCCAGGAGGTAGCGTAAAGGATCTTGAGAAAATCGCCAGCTACCACAACTTCCGGAACTTTCTCCCTGTGCCTGCTTGTTTTACCCAGTCGAGATGTTTATATTGCTCATGTTACTAATTCGTTTGTACTGCAACATGGCGGGTATTATTACATCACCAAAAGGCCACCGTGTTTCACTTTGTTTCATGGCTTGTCCCCACACGAAATGCTAACTCTCGTAAAACCAAGATAAATATGGGAATATGCTTTCTGTGAGCATGTTTTTCGATTTGTTGAGGGGCGCCATGGCCGTTGCAGCGTAAGTCTTTGACTGGACAAATGGTAGCTTTCATACGCTGTCTGGAAAATTCATGTATCCTCTAGTCCACCGCAAATGTTCTTATATCCCTTCAGCGACAGAAGAAAATGGATATATAATTACTGATTTGTTAGAGTAGTTCAGCTCCGCATGGTACCGGCTTCCGCACATATGCACAACACTAAGACTACCTAATGCATCAACAGCGACAGCAGGTGCTTACTGTTCGGGATTGTCTACTTCCTGCACCTAAATAGCACGCGCTGATCTTGCAGTGATGCTGTGCAATTAGTGATGTCGGAGCAATGGTGAATAAACGATGCAAACCTACTGCGATGAAATATGAAGGAAAGGAGCAGAAGGAAGTCGAACGGGAAGTACCCAGCAGACGATTATCCCATCATTCTTCGCATAGACTTCGAAAACGCACGTCATCCATTCTGTTTTCCAACAAGGATGCGGTTTTGCGAGAACGACAGAGAGCAGCCAAAAGGCCAGCTTCCCTGCCTGTGAGCGTTAATGTGGGTCGAGCAACGGCCAGTAACAGCTCACTAAAAGTTTGTTGATGGTGAACACAAGGGACAAACAGGTCTTCACGATGCGTCCATCATGCGTTTTGCCGCTTGGGATAGAGCACTTTAATACGTTTGCAGAGTCGGACAGTTTTTCTAGCGACGACAACACAACATTGGCGACATTAAGCCAAGATATGCGGGGAGACTGCGAAAGCCAAAAATTAGCAGAAGCTCAGCATATCCCAAGCGGTTACAGCTTGTAAAGCTACACTTTGGTCCGCCGTGCCAAATATTTGCAATGTCTTAGGCATCGCTTCTACGCCTGAATGAAGCTGAATATTCACGAAGCCGATCTCCATTCCACAAAAACGTGAAACGCCTAAACAATCGGTTGTTTTCTTGCCAAAATGTTAAGCATCAAATGTAGCATTATTAATAATTTATGCAGCTCACAGGATCTTCTCTGTTATCCTTGCTTAACAGTGTTAACGGCATTCATGAACGCCCAGGTTCAATACTCTGGGTTCGCGCCAAAACAAATGCTTCATCGTATACCGCTGTAGCCCAAAAGCAGCTGTGCACTTCTTATTTGGCAGATCAACTGTATGGCGATGTCAATCGGAAGGATTTCGTTAGCAATGAAGTAACGAAACGTTGTTATGTCATGAGTTAAAGGCCAAACCTATGTAAATGGTTTCGTAAAGAGTGAACACTTAAGAGTTCACCGAACAACTATTCTAGTGTTAGTTCGGCTTCATAACAGGAACATTGATGTTAATAATAAGTATAATAATCATAATAAGGGGAAAAAATTACTGTTTGTACCAAGTGCCAACAAATAGTCCAATAAAAACGCTGTGGTATAAGCGAGGCAGCCAACTTTGTCGCTGAAGGAACGAAGGAAACAAGAATTATTAGAATAAGGGGCAGGATCTAAAGCAGCTGGAGCCATACATAACGGCTAGTTGTCACGAATTACGACAATGCTGTCGCTGCATAGAGGGGCACCCAGAAGATAGCAGCAACAACACCGTGCGTGGATGAGAGAGCGCACATACCCGGGCAGTGTATCAAGCGCGCAGCCTCCGCCACCCTTTGCACTGTACAGGACGCGCCGCATCCACTCCAACAGCCAGGAGAGGAGACTAGGGGAAGGGGATAGGTAGGTAAACGGTTCCGGCCGGGTTGCCGTTGGTGGTGGGCGGCCGACAAAAGAGCGCCCCTTCTTTTGCGCGTTGGCGCTTGTAAACAGAACAACACCGCCGAGAGAGCGGCACCCCCCTCATACGACGGGCCTGTCAGGAAGCACGGCTGGAGGCCATCGCGACCATTACGAATGGGCCGTCCGAGTGGCCGGCGCGCCCCAACGCCACACGCACTCGCATGCCGAGCGCGCAAGACAGAAGGATGAGCCCTCGTACGATGGATAGTACACAAAGGGATTGCAACGAATGATGCGGCTTCCACGTTGGCGGTGCTTGCTACTGTACCGCTGCACGGTTGCCGCGAACGCACGCGCACACGGGATGCGCGGTCGTACAATGGTGAACGTGGTGTCGCTTCTGTGTGCATCTGAGCCAAGTGTGGGCATCGGGGTCTTGTCCGGGCGCGCCGCCTATTTGTGGTTCTGTGCGTGCTCATTTTCAGGACGCACTCCTCATGATGCCTAAACGTGAGCGTGTGGCAGGTTGAGGAAGCCTATATCGCGGGTCAAACGGTGGTCGCATACCCTTCCCCTCAAATCAGACACGCGTCATTTGCGCCGAAACCGCTTACTGAGCACGTGATATGACCACGTTTTTCCCATCGTTTTTGACAGCTAGGTGAGGGAGAACGCCCGGTTAGAATTAGATACGGTACCTTTGCAATGCGGATACTTTTTGACATAAGTGATATAGTGGTTGAGCTGTGTGAACACCACTTACCTCCCAAGACGTCTATGACGGATTGGACTGCATGATTTCCTTCTACCGACTTCCTGCCGTCGATTCACCCAGCTGTTCGAATGATTACAGATAGCAACAGATGTTGCCTAATGGGCGAAGGGGTATACAATAAAAGTAGAGCCATTATTGTCATTATCGCCATCATAATCGAGTGGTTCGCAGCACCTTATAATTATCGCCGAGTAATCATGGCGCCCGAGGCAAAACAAAGCTAATAAACTGCCTGATTTCGTCGCTTGGTGTGACTCTTCTCCTACCTACGTAAACATTCACACGGAGTACAGCTTACAATTCGCTAGGATTTCGTTTAACTGGAGACAAGTGAACATTATAGTCTGAGTCCTATATGTTTGCAGAACTGCAGGATATAGGAGGCACCATGAAGAATGTATGTATTGTACACTAAGTTCAGTGAAACTGCAGTGAACGATGATCTGTTCCCACCTCATTTGCAGGCAACCCCAAACGAAACTTTGCCCTAATGCTACCCGCAGTTGAGCTCGCGCAGAGGTCAACCCTACTTACGTTAGGTGCCATCCACTTCCATTACTAACGTTATTTTCAGGCATCCATATTTAAAGGTACCGGTTTCTTCCTCCATGCCGGTTACTGTCTCAAGGATTTCCACTGACCCTTCCGTATTGCACTTGACACGGAAACACGCCCTTCATGGTTATATGCGCAACCTATGCGTTTAGAGCATTCGTCTTTCGTTTAACTTACCTGCGACCTTATATGATTCAGGGGTAATGTGGTAACGCTTAAGGCCTACATGTCTAAGAAAACAAATGGCACCCTAACCAGCAAACCATTTCTCCTGAACTCCGAATGCCTGTCTCTCCAACAGTGGGCAGCGCGGTTTCCTCAAAGGCATGCCAGCTCTCACAGTGTATGTACGGACGCGCCTGCGTTTAATACTGCCGGAAAGACACGGATGCCTTATGTTCGCGTCATAAGAGAGTTCGCCTCGCAGAAACCACTGGGTCTTGAGAGGGCGTGACCCGCCGCGCGGCCGTCATAACGGCGGCAGGGACGGGTTATGCCCCACGATGGCACCACCGAAGAACATTCTAAAAACGACGTTTCGCGTCCCACAGGGCGAGCTGGTCTCCTCACCAGGAGGCATCGGAGGGGTCGTCGAACCTACGACCGCCGCACTCGTCGCAAAACAAATCCTTAAGGTAGCGTAGGATAGACACACACACACAGATAGAGGAAGCAAGAGAGAAACGGTGGCTTCGTTGTTAAGCAATTACGGAGGCTGTTGCTGCATGCCCTACCCCTCGCTCACCGGCGGCGGTGCCACTTTTGGTCGTTCCAACTTCTCCCTTTCCTGCTTACATGCGGACTGCAGGGCCCACGATGGCACGGTGTACACAGACACGGGACCCGGCGGTGTGCAGAGGGGGACCTGCTCTGTCGTGCTCTTGTTGGCACTCATCGTGGCGCATACATGTAAGGCGATTAATACTCGCCAAGCGGGGTCGTCGTGGTCATTTAGGCGGCCGCTGCTGTTCAAGTCCCGGTTCGTATCCGATGAAAAGCCGCGATATACTGCCCCATCTGTGCACTATATATACTATACTGGCCTATCTATGCAACACTGCAAGAGCATAGGTACCGCTGCAACATGTCTTCGTAGGTCATCCAAGTTTGCTCTAAGCGAATACTATACCATCTTAAAAGGAAAGATGTATTAATTCGGCGCGTTGAAAGTCTCCCTTCAAATGGGTTTCCTACCTTGAAGTCTGAATCCAGGCATGGCAGAAGAGTCAGAGCTCTTCTCGCTAACTACGCTTCGGGAACTCAGCGTGTCTGAAAATTACAACATTATGCATGTCGCAACAGACGAGTGACACGCTATGAGTGTCGAGTGAAGCAGGACCTATTTCGTCGCGCCCCGCTTCATCCATTCTTTTGCTCACTCGACCTCAGCTTCACCGCGCAATTGCACATAGGCACGGACACCTGGTCGAATTGCCGACTGTTTCCGGAATCCAGTTTGCTTTCGAATTTTGAACAACGAATTATATTTTGTATTGCAATTACTGCTCACTCAGAATAAGAAGGCCACATCCCGATCCGCATAAGAGTCGAAGTCGTCCTCTTCTTCCTCGCCAGCCGCACCGAAGTTAAATCCCGTCAATGTATTTTTCACATATCAATATATCTGTAAACCGTCGTTTACGTATACATAGTGAAGTTACGTTGTTCTCGCATCATCGTTCACTACAGCGATTCAACATTTACGTGGCATTTTCAACCTCAAGATTATGCACGGTCAATTCAGCGCCATTGTACTCTATTGAGAGGCTTTTGCGCTATTGCAAAGCTGATGTGCGGCTGTTTCAGGCTCATTTTGCACGGTCATGAAAAAATTATATATAGCTATGCTGTTCACTGCAATTCCTTGTGACTGCAGACTGTTGCTGACTTCGTTTGCACTGAGGCCCTATACGTGATCTCTCTTGGGGATACGGAAGCGAGATATGGCAAGCTTGAAGAGCGGCAATTTTCTTTTTTCCAAAGCAAATGACAAAAATAAAACTCAAATCAAATGAACACTGCGCTCCCCTCGGATCGCACTTTGTTTTAAAATAAAATATAAACAAGTTTACTGCTACAGAACCACGGCGTGAATAAAAACAAATGTGGCGCTCGCGGATGCCACGCCGTCTGGTGGGGAAATTAGAGCCCAAAAGGATGCATCGAAACAAAACATTTTAAAACCGTGTTGTGCTTTCACAGTACATCTATGATGTCCTCCTTTGGTGAGGAAGAACCATGAGTATCCTATAACAGATTATGAATGTATGAAATGTTTTTGTTTTTTTTTTTCAGATGCGGAGTATTTTTTTTTAACATCGTAACACGTACTACGTAGCGGTAGAGAGAGCGACCCATGGAAACATGTAAGCAAAACTCACAGAAATATTTTTGTCTTTCACACAGTACCCACGCCGCTCGCAGAGAGTTAGCAAGCGACTTGAAGAAGAGTGTGACAAAGAATACAAAGACATTTTGAAGGCAATCTATTTGATTAGAGGTCGCAATAAATTTGTCTTGTGAAGACGGACATA
Source organism: Amblyomma maculatum (assembly GCF_055883805.1). Classification (NCBI taxonomy): domain Eukaryota; kingdom Metazoa; phylum Arthropoda; class Arachnida; order Ixodida; family Ixodidae; genus Amblyomma; species Amblyomma maculatum. The sequence goes on from NC_139345.1 coordinate 132,090,371, forward strand.
CGCGCAAAAGAATCGCGATCCGTTGGAGATTTCTCCGAAAAGCTTAATTTTTTTCGCGTAGTCTGTCATGCTGCCGAATGCGCTAAATTTTCTTGCTAATACTGTTGCTCACACCACACAGCCTATAGACGGCATCGCATTCCAATATCACCTATCAACACCATGGTAAAGGAACGGAATAGAACGACGGACTAGCAGCCTATCACATTGACGATATGCACAGATTCCACTGACTCCGGCGTGCGCGAGTGCAACCACTGCGTGTAAATATGCCGTCCGTCAATAGACCTCTCCTCGGGTACGTCACACGATGCGAGTGACGTCACGGTGGTGACGTTTCCGGTTTGCGCGCAGACGCCGATGGGCAAAACAGTCGCCTGAATGCATGCGATCGCATAGAGATTCGCTGCGCGAGCAACAAAACTCCTCATTGCGGGCGTTGGGACCTTTGCCTCGACCCTGAATCGTACTGTGCAGTGGAATGCACCAACCACGCCAAGAAAGGCTCTGTTATACGCTTTTTTTTTTTTTTTTTTTCATTTTCTACGGGACGAAAATCTCCCGAAAGTGTGCGTGCACGCACTACGCCGAGATAAATGGAAGCCAACACCTACGGACCGTATCTGCGGAACTTGCCCATGCTGAATTGTTTTAGAGTTCAGCTAGTTTATCATTCACTGGACTTATTGCACTATCTGGTGATTTACATAAAACTGTTTGACTTCAGGTTGCTTTGTATCCATAGAATGAGAAGGCAAGCCGTAACTCATTCTTCAGCTTCTTCGTTAACATTTGTTCATGTTTCCTCAAAAAGGTTGCTCAACTCAACCTATGTTGGGCTCATATATATGCAGCTCATCTCAATGGCAAGTAACAACTAGTAAGGTATGTTGTCAGAGAGTTTAAGCTAAAACTGAGGTAATAAAGATCAAGTAGTTAGAGGGAATAAAAAAATGTTACGTGCACTTTCCCGGAACTTTTTGTTCCACTCACAAAGCTGTGAAGTACGTAGTAGACCGAGTGAGTCCAGATGAAACGAACATTTTCACTTTGAAGAGTAAATAAGCCACATGCGCGAAAGCTTCTCCTAACCTACTACTGTTAAATGTGAAGCATTACAAGAGCGCACACACTTTGAAACTTGTAGATTACCAATCCAGCTATTGCAGCAACTAAAGTGCCAGAACCTCTAGAAAACGTTCAGCGTGCACAGGGACAGTAGAGGGTAATAAACATTTTAATTGTAGCAAACTGGTAGCATATGTATACGACTTACAAGTGTAAAGGCTAGACTTGCAAGCGTAAAAGCTAGATAGGCAGGGTCTGAAGTGCTCAGGCGGCATATGGGTTGTGAGGCAGGTCGGATAGCATAGATCCGGAGCATTTTAGCCACCTATAAGGCCTAACACTGCACGACACAAGAGCACGCTTTCAACTTTGGCCTCATCGATAAGTTGCCGCCGCTGCAACCGCGGCCGGGATCGAACCAGCGACGTCGAAAACCGTATAACACGATCAAACCATGCGAGATCCTATGCACTGCGTATCGCAGGCTGATTTCACGCGTCAATGATATATTCTGGCAGGACGATTTGCGTGTAATGCACTTCCAATCTGCCGCATGCATTCATATTCCTGCCTATCAAAGTAACCTGTTAAAACGCTATTGCTCGACGTCACACCGAACACAGCTTACACGGCCATGCATGTGCAGTGGGCTGCCTGTGCGGTTCCTTCCTCATGCAAAAGCAAGCTTCATATAGCTCGCCGGGGGTCCTCTGGGACGGAACCGCTTTAGCTTTTAAAAAGCAAGACTTTAAGCCAGCGTCGGCAATGAAAACTTGGCGCGCATGCCCTACCGCTGCAAGAACGTAAGCCTTCAACGAGCGATAGGACTTCAAGCTATACGTGATGTAGCTACGGCTGGGCGTCTGAACAAGGTACACGCATATGTCACTAAAACGAACATTTGGCCACAATTTGGGGTCATTTTTCCAGTCCTTCAAACCGAAGGGGTCGGGGTATTGGTCCCCGTCAACTACTAACTTTTCAACATACCGCCGGCGAGCAATTTCAGGCAGTAACATCGCGTACTCGGACAGCTCCATCGGTTTGGAACACACATGAACGCATTTCAGGCTAGTCGAGACAGGGAATGGGCCTTGGTCGAGACCGCAGTGTAAGAAATAATCGAGACACAAGCGCGCGCCGCTGCATTCAGTACGGCGGCGGCCGAGAAGAACGACCGATTTTGCCCATCGCCGCTGCATCGGAGAGCGCTGCAGTCGCCGCATGTGCGTTCCGTGACGTCACGTTGTTTACTCGAGGGGGAGGCCTATTTCTAGTGCGTGCGGTTAAATAATAGTTTGTCGTGGTGTCTGAACACTTTCCTCAATTTAATCCTTTTTTGCTATTAGAATGGCAGTATTTGCGTGTGAATGTTGTGGGTATGACACCATGACCATCTGACTACAGGAAAATATTTCGGGATTCTGAGAAGACCCAGCAGATAGAGAGCCTTTCGTACATATGTACGCTTCACAGCATAAACATATCAAGGTCAATTACGCATCAATTTCCTTTGAAAATTATTTCCATACATTGTGTCAGTATTGCTCAAAACGCTCTTCAACTGTTCACTAACGAAGGCAAATATCTTCCTAATATCTTACCTTCTATCCTATCCTCCTGTGTCCTCTGTCCTGAATCCCACACCAGTTCCCTCCATATACTCTCTATAGGAGGGCCCTCCCCACGGAGCATGGGGCACCTCACAACCTGGGAGAACTGGGAGACCCTGATAAGATCTACGGACCCAGTTGGCCAGGCCAGCGCCATTAGCCAGGCTGTCAGCGTCATGAACCTTGGGCACCTCGACGTTTGATTTCAATGGGGCGTGGGGGGAGGCAGGTATATGCTAGTCTAAAACTTATTGCTTTTAATGAAGGTTTGTCCATCCGTCTTTCGAAGTATTGCTGACATGCATTCTAAAGGGCAGAGCTCCCGACTATAGTACCTGTATCTTTTTTGCGTCGTCTTAAAAATCTGTCTTTGAAGTGACGTTCCATATTTTTTCAATCTGTCGCAGGTTACTCATTGTTGCTCCTCGCGCAGGGACAAAAATCATAAGGGCACTGTGAAATGAGAAAACTACTTTGGAATCTGTTCTTTCCATTTATGCATGCAGGTTTTCTTGCCTTTCATTCGCACAGTCGGGCCACAGCGGCGCTATACCCCACCTTACTTAGATCACAGACCGATGTTGGTCAATTATAAGGTATATGGCATTTCATTACAACGCTCCACATCATTTTCTGCATGTTGCCAAGACCGTTCAGCAAAGCCTTTTTTTTTTCTTTTGCGTATCTCAAAAACCTCAGCTCTCTATTGCTGCGAAAAAAAAAATCCTCCCGTTGTCTGTCTTCCGTCCATTGATGACTAGTGGCCACGTGATGATATATAGGAGCACTTCAGCGTCACCAGGTGTACCCTCAATCGGCGCACATTTTGAGCAGTAGTAAACACCAAGTCTATTTGTCACAGTCTATTTCACAAGCAACCTTTATTCTATATCGCTGTCTGACATCGTGTATATGAGGCGAACAGTGAAGTCACATACACTCTAACATAGAAAATGTACTTGTGGTCTGTTCGTAACCTAGTGTATGCCAGGACGCACAAGCGGGTTTCCAGCCGGTCGTCACAAATGATGCTCGGATGGCATGTAATGTATGGGTATGAGCGGTGCCCTTTACACGGATCGCTGAGCGCACACCGCCGTGGTGTGCCACGCCCCTCACAATGACACGCGGTACTTCGACGTCCCTGAAATTGACCGCTGCCTGCGAAGTTCGAAAACGGCGGGGCCGGCGGAACTTCGACACCGACGTTGAACGCATAAGATCGCCATTACTATGCCCATAAACACGAGAGTCGAATATTTCAGGGGCGTGTGCGCTCTAAAACTAGGCGTTCGTAAACAAGTCCCGCGTATGCCTCCCGTGCCGCTTCCGTGTGTCCGTGCTTCTTTTTGTTTCCATGTTTTAGGTCAGTAGCGCCTGATTCCTCTGAACGGGGCACTGCTTCAGTGAATACCTGTGGTTTCAGCGTGGCACATCCGGCCTCTATAGCACTCGGGAGGAAAATATATAGCTCGAAATGGCATCTCCGCTCAGGTAGGATCTGTGATGGTGACAATGGGTAGAACTGCATGCATGCGTTCGTGGCGTGTAGGGAGGCGCTGAGTGCAAAACACCTTGAAATGAGGCTATGGACGCTGAATGCCCGTTTTATTTTGTTTCCAGGCGCAAGTTTGCAGAGCTCTGAGTCTTGTTTTCGACGTTCGTTTTTTTTTTTTTTTTTTGTGAGTGAAACTCGCATGTCTGTTCTCTAATCCGTAGAGCTGGCTTTGTAGTGACTTTTACATTCGACAATGGGACAGCCCGTTTCTTTCTGAAGAAGGCCCTTCGCGTGTCTACATCATGACTAACGGTTCGCAAAGAAAGCGCGAGCAAGTAGCAAAACCAACAAAAAAATCAACAGTAGCACTATTGTGCAGTAAAAAAAAAATGGCTGGAATGCTGCCTGTTCACGTTGTTTCAGTTTTATTTTATTTTCTGGAATCTAGGGAGTATATGTCTTGACCTAGAAGCCCATAGCTGTTCCTCTTACCGGCAGGCAAATGCTCCTCGTTGTCTGTAAACACTGTAAAACATAATCTCGCCCTTGCCTGTCTATAACTCGTACTTTTCAGAAAAGGGGTGCACATTGGCGCACCGATGCACCCTTTTAATGGGTGCAGTAAGGAGCACTGCGCCCATTAAAAGGGTGTATTAGTACCGCAATGCGCCCTGATTTGAAAGGTGTGAGTTATACACAAAATGCACCTTTAAGGGTGCGTTTTTTTTTCACAGTGAAATCGGGTGCCGATTTATGGTTATCTCATGGTGCCAGCTGCAAAAGTAGTGATCGCAGGCACCGAAGCGAAGTATTATATGGTTACCTCCAGATCCAACACGAAAAAAAACATCCCTAAACTACGCCTGCCACGAAGGGCAGGCTGAGGTGCTTGATATTTAATGCATGTCTGAAGCGTTAAAACGACTCTTTTTAACGCATGAACGTTGTCTCTTTTGGCCAATGTCGAAAACAATGCCCAATGGCGTTGGCGGCGTCAACCGTTTGAATCCTCGCAGCTTCAAAAAATCACTGCATACCTCCAGCAAGTGGTAGTATGCAGGTGACATAGCCATGCACTGAATGGCCAGCGGGTTGTGCACTTGAAGAAACCACACGACCAATTTCTCAAGCGCTACCAACTCGAGTTTCTCTGAAGCGCTACCAACTCGAGTTTCTCTGAGTGGGACGGCGAGATAGGATTTGGACCACCGAGACCCTCGATCAGGCACGCTACTCGTAGACCAAGCAGGGTCGTGCGATTTGGTTTAAACGAGCTTTAATTCTTTGTCGTGTAAACCTTTCACATAACCTGTTAACTTGCGACAGTTTTCGAATGGCTAGCTGAGGTATAATAGAGGTAGAAATTAAGGTTTAGTGGTTAAGCGAGTATAGATGCACGGAACCGGGGTCCGCAAGGAAAAGCGCAGAGGGGAAGAGGTGATATTGCCGAGTCATGCTTTCAAAGTCGCAGCGCAAGAGGCACAGCCGGCTATCAATTGCGAAAGAATTTGTGTGAACCCAGCGAGATGCCTAAGTGGGTCCCGCGTCACACAACCAATCAAAGATGTTAGACGCATTATTATCAGCATCAGTGACTACAAGGTATACGTCTCTAATTTCCTTACATCCTCGCAATGCCATAATCAGTTAGCATGCTGTGCAAAAGTAATACTCAAACGTATAGGCCGCAAGCACCTCATTTATCCTCTGCGAATTTTCGTTATAATTATCAGTGAGCGTTCGCAGTACACTGGAAGTCAATTTGCTTTTCGTCATAGGAACAATGAAGAATTATCTAGGTTGTTTCTTTTCGCAACGAAGAATGGTTGGGCCTTTCCAATGCATTTTTTTTATTTTGCTAGCATAGCTTGGTGTATGCAACGAGTTTAGATGAAAGCATGGCAGATATTTCGTCTGTGTTAAGAGCACCTGGATACGCAGTATAGCCAACTTTCGATAGTTAACCGTGAATGTGTCAACCAGAGACCTCTTCTCAGAAGCTGTGCTTTTATTTGTGTGTGTGCGTGCGTGCGTGCGTGTGTGTGTGTGCGTGTGTGTGTGCGTGTGCGTGTGCGTGTGCGTGTGCGTGTGCGTGCGTGTGTGTGTGTGTGTGTGTGTGTGTGTGTGTGTGTGTGTGTGTGTGTGTGTGTGTGTGTGTGTGTGTGTGTGTGTGTGTGTGTGTGTGTGTGTGTGTGTGTGTGTGTGTGTGTGTGTGTGTGTGTGTGTGTGTGTGTGTGTGTGTGTGTGTGTGCGTGCGTGCGTGCGCGTGTGTGTGTGTGTGTGTGTGTGTGTGTGTGTGTGTGTGTGTGTGTGTGTGTGTGTGTGTGTGTGTGTGTGTGTGTGTGTGTGTGTGTGTGTGTGTGTGTGTGTGTGTGTGTGTGTGTGTGTGTGTGTGTGTGTGTGTGTGTGTGTGTGTGTGTGTGTGTGTGTGTGTGTGTGTGTGTGTGTGTGTGTGTGTGTGTGTGTGTGTGTGTGTGTGTGTGTGTGTGTGTGTGTGTGTGTGTGTGTGTGTGTGTGTGTGTGTGTGTGTGTGTGTGTGTGTGTGTGTGTGTGTGTGTGTGTGTGTGTGTGTGTGTGTGTGTGTGTGTGTGTGTGTGTGTGTGTGTGTGTGTGTGTGTGTGTGTGTGTGTGTGTGTGTGTGTGTGTGTGTGTGTGTGTGTGTGTGTGTGTGTGTGTGTGTGTGTGTGTGTGTGTGTGTGTGTGTGTGTGTGTGTGTGTGTCGTTAGGAAGCGGGGTGCGAGGGTCGTCGTAGAAAAATTACAAGGGTTCAACGCTGCTGAACCAAATATTGAGCAAAAGCATTAGCTGCGGGTGACCGAGCGTTCTTCTTCTTTTCTTTTTCTTCTTCATCAGCCTGCATATAAAGCCCCGCTTTAACCAAACGATATGAACTTGCCTTAGTGGCCTATAGGGGCAACGTGAACACCAAGGTCCTAGCAGGCTGATTCTGACATAACAGTCCAATGTGAAACGAGAGACTCAGGCTGGCAGCTCCTGCCAGCTTGGGGTCGTCTACGGGGGTCGTCTAAAGGCCAAAGGTCAATGGTGGTCACCGCTGTTCCACGCTGAAGGCTCAAACTGCGAGCAGTATTGCTTTCGCAATAAATTGACCTTATGAATCAGATAGATATCCTGCAAATGGCTTGTTCTTCTTTACAAGTTGTAATCCCCGCACATTCTATTGCGCATTCGCCCGGACAGTAGAGACACCCGTCAGCAACGAAAAATATGCTTCCTTCAAAAACCTCGCGTGGTGTTGCAGCGCTGGCTAAAGCGCCCCATATGTGTGCTGGCCGCCTTGGAAACGCCAAAAAGAAAAATATGAACAAGACATGTTTGCCCCTGCTCCTCCCCACCCAGCAAAGGTCTAACCCACAACATTCTCCGCATGAAGGAGCGGAAGATCCCACGCTCCTTCCTTCTCAAGAGCAGCGTGCTGTCTCCGCACAACAGCCGCCAGCGATAGAGAGAAAAACAAAAATAACGGAAAGGAGGAAAAACCTGGCGCACCGTTACGTGACCTTCGCTCCCCGCGCGGATTACACGGGTGCGCACGGGGCAGGCAAGACACCGGCTAGTGCGCGGCATGCGGGCCCCGCACGCCATCCCATTGCCCCGGGCTGTGGCGGCGGCGCATGAGGGGAATTAGCGGAATCCCCGTCTCTGGCCGACTGCGCACACTGCTGAAACAGCGGCAGCCATCGGCCGCAGGAGAGTCCGGCGCCTTCCTCCACTCGCTGCTCTGCCGGCGGCGGCGGTGTCGTTCACCTGACCCCAGGGTACAGAGCCAGGTTCGCGCCCTCTCCTTTGCCAGTTCCCGCCTTTGCACCCTGCTCTCTTCCCTCTCTCTTCTCAACCGCTCTCTCCTTCCACTTCATCCTCACCACGATGAAGCGGCTCGCTGCAGCGTCGGTTCCTGCGGTGCCGGTGTGCATGGCACAGCTGATCGTCCGATGCCGACGATGCAGCCGTGGAATGAAAGCACAGCGACGCATTGCAGAGGAGAGAGAGAGGCCCGCCGGCGAACGACATTCCCTATTTTCCGAGACCGCTTTCCGAAACGGTGTGCGCCACGCGCGGATGCGCGTCGTGTTGTTGGGCCGTTTTCTTCGCGCGGGCCTGCGTAGTACGTCGAAGCTGCCACGTGCCTCTGACAGATGAAGTCCAGATGCCGAAATCTGGGCTTCAGTCTATGAAGTGCGATACACCTCTACCTCCGGGGCGTCAGCACAGAAGCCCAATACATAGCCAAGGGCTCGACAGAATCCTATCTGGCGAGGGGCAAATATAGTGCCTGAAGAAAACGTACACTCGCCAAGTACAAAAAAAAAATAATAATATTGGTTTAAAACATAAAAGTAATTTTATGTTTTAAACCATTTTTTTTTTATACTTGGCAAGTGTACGCTTTCTTCGACCACTATATTTGGCCCTCGCCAGACAGGATAGCGAAGTACCAAAAAAATTGGTTTAAAACATAAAAGTTGTCTAAACCTATATTTTTTTTTTTGTACTTTGCGAGTGTATGCACGTTTACTTCAGCCACTAAGCCCAATCAATGTGGGGGAATAAGATTTCTGCACTTTAAAGCTTCCCAGACTGCCATGTCAGCAACTTCAAAGCTTTGAAGTCGTGACGTCACATAGCTACAATCGTAGTACCTGAATGTAACCTCATTTCAAACATCACGCATCCCTCAGATATCGTTGCAGTGCTTGTCAATTACTTTCAATTCAGCTACGTGCATGGCATGTCGCATTAAATGGCTCCTAATATAAGGAACCTTCTTTCAGTCTGGAAACATTAGTTATCATCCGCCTCACCGTTAACACTTTACCATTTCAAAAAAGTTGACTCACACCGCCAAGGTCCGATAAATATTACTTGGACAACTGGGCATGAGAAATAGCTCTCTCTCTCTCTCTCTCTCTCTCTCTCTCTCTCTCTCTCGTTTTCAGTACTGCATTGTTATGGCAAACAGGGATTGTGAGTTGCCTATACTTTCTGTCCTTTCACTTCGTACACAGGTTCCGAGTTTAGAAGGTTTTCCTGATCCTGAAGACCTGGTTTCGGCCCTGGTATCCATGTGATGTTAATTTAACGCACTGGCTGGTGATGTGCGACAGTTTCTCAGAAAAACTTTGTTCAACAGAACCTCTGAAACATTTTATGATGTCTTTTAGGTTACTGATGGTGAAAGCAGTTAAAGTTCTCAATATATAAGCATCGCTCCACCGTGCTGCCGCATCGTCGAATCGCAAAACTGACGACATCAAGCCATTCCATCTGAGCCGTCAAAAGGAGCAACATGTGAGGGTGCTCGAACTGCCAAACGGGGGGTCGAAACACCCCTCCAACTCGGCACCAGACCGCTGTTTATGAATTCCTGTCGCGCTCTTTACTCGTTTCCTTGGTCCAACCTGTCCAAAGCAATCCATGAAATAGAGCGTACTTCAGTCAAAGGGCCAATTACATAAATACATCTCACCAAGCGCAGCTGTCCGCTAGCAGAGAAATAGTGCACACCATATTCCTTTGTGAAAAAAAAAAAATGCTTCGTCTTTTCCTACGGCGACCCTTATCTCTGCTGGCTCTTGCACCGCCCTGGTCATCCAGGACCTTTTTTTTTTTTTTTTTCAGCAGGTGTGAAGGTTTAAAAAATCGGTATACCTTGGTCCATCGCTGTATGGCTATGTCCGCGGAAAATTAGCCGACCAACTGATCCCTTTATTATTCCATCTCTATAGCCAGCAGGAGAAGAAGAAAGATTCCGTGCACGGAAATTACCAGAGAAGCACGACCCTTCTGCTATGCGAGGACAGCTTCAGAATGCATGCCGCGCACTTCGAAACGGCGACGCGTGCTTTATCGATGGAGGTCGATAAAGGACGGGGAGCCCCGGTGGGAGCGGATCGAGAGGAAAAGAGGCGAAGGCCACCGCTGCGGGCCACGGTAACTAGGGCAAGACTATGCAGTGGCGCTTGCAACCGACGTCGCGGCACTGACATTTTCTTATTTTACAAGGCGAAAGCCTTTGTAGGCTGATGAGTGCGGACAGGATTTGTGCGTTCGCGGAGGGTGTCACACCGTCATCGTCGAAAAAATGAATTGATTGATGAGTAAAAGAATGGTTGTGTGAGGCAGAGAATGAAAAAAAAAGTGTGTGCAAACTTTGTTGATGTGCAGTAATTAGTTACTCAATTAGAGCCAAGAACGTCAATTCGGCGTCAAAATAGCCAAGGACGTCGGTGCAGTGTGCAGACGTCGAAACAGCCACGGACGTCGAAATTGTGCAAAATACTTCAAAATTGCCCAAAAAGCGTGCAAAAACGTTGCAAACTTTTAATGTCAAGCCTCACAATTGCGTACAACATCGAAAACAGTCCGTCTAGAGCAAAATTTAAAAAAAGAACTAGTAAAAGAGAAAAAGTAAAAACTATAGAAAAAGCCAAAGGGAAAAATAATTAGCAATAGTAAAAAGAAAAAACGAAGAGAAAAGGAGCAAGAAGGAAGATACACAGAATAAAAAAAAAAGAAGCAAATTAGTGAAAACGCAAACGAACGCAAAAAGTCGCAGGAAAGGCTTTCGCCATACCACACTTAAGAGAGGTCAAAGTGTCTGCAACGAATTTTACATTGTTGCTTCAAAAACACTGGTTAGCGCGAGCAATGAGATTGTATACCTTATTTTACTCTCTCGTTGTGCTTCTCGTCAGGCTGCGTATAGACTACGCAAAAGTACGGGATGATGGCCAGTCCATGTGCCCACATGCACAGGAATATCTTGCGTGTTTATGGAAGAGCCTGGCTCGTGAATCCTGTAGTGAGTTCTTTCATGCCCGGGAGAGGGGATCAGTTGTCGTTTTTTTTTTTTTTTTTTTTTGTATCTCCTCGACCTCAAAGCATGCACTTCAAGACCACCTTCCAGACTTTGGACGCCCGATGACGTTATGCAAAATCGCATCCATACTGTGCCACACCCCATATCGTGTCTTTCTTTCTTAACACATATCTCCCCAATCCGTTCGTATTTGCGTCTGCGTCAATATAGGGATGAGCCGGCCTGCTGGGCCGAAAGTTTCTTGTCGGACTCAAGCCAACGATAGCAGGTCGATTTGAGTGGCCGGACCAAGACAGCTGAATTTCGCAAGACAGTTGGCTCAGGTGCACCTGCTTGACAGTGTCCGTGTAAACGCCTTAGAGACAAGGAGTGTCTATAGTAACCGTGGAGAGGATATCTGCGCTTTTCTCACCCTGAATTCACCGCTAAACGCTGGGTGTCACTGCAGTCGCGCCTGTTCGGATCGCACAGGTCGAGTTCATATAAACGCGCCTTCGTCCAGACGGGACGGCCCTGCTCAGATCGATGTCTAAACTGAGCCGCTTTTTTCAAATTGGTGTAGACGTTGGCTTCGTGTATCAGTCCCGAAAGCAGCCACGAGCTGCATTCTATTGTTTACATCAAGCCGGCCATGGACACTTGCACGCATCAAATGCAGTCACAGGCACAATGACGGGCAAAGTTTTTATACTTTCCGATGCTTTCCATAGGCGTCACTAATATGGTCAACTGTGAGGATGCCAAAGATAAGTGGATAAAACTGATATTTACATTCTCACGCTCACGTATAGGCCAGTGATCCGCCAGGTTTTTGGCGCTGTCATCTACTCAGGCTAAAGCACCAATACACACTGTTGATAATCGGAAGAACAAAATAGAACTCTTATATCCCTCGGATATACTTGAACAGAAAAAGAAAGAACAGAAATCTAGTGTCGCAACGACGTACCCGGACGAAGAACAGCAGCAGCACCAGAAAGGAAAAAAGTTTGTCTAGCGGTAACATCCTCCATCTTTTCCTCTTCCTTCCTCAAGGCCTACTATAGGCCTGCAGTATGTTCTAAATAAAATAAATAAACACATTAGACAGCCTTAGCATTTCGGTAGCCCTGAGGGCAGCTATATGGGACTACTGTCAATCATTAAAACAGCTCATTAAAAAACTGGAGGCAGTACAAAGAAAGGCACTAAGATTTATATACAATAAACACTCCATTACAGACTCACCAAAAGAATTACTCAAACGTGCAGAACTACTAACCTTAGAAAACAGAGCCTATCTTGCAAGACTTAAAATCATATATACCAGATAATACACAATCAATTAAAACTGCCTATTACAAGGTACATGCCGACGTCCTCGAACAGATTAACCCGTCATAACCTTACGCATACATTAGGCGAATTATCATTTCATACTGATATTTTCAAATACTCATTTTTTCCAAGGGCAACACAAGCATGGAACACTACACACGCGCATTACTAACACCACGTCCTTAGCTGAGTTTTGTTCCCTTGTTGCAGAGGAATTATACCCATTGCAGTAACAATGGTATTCCTTATTTTTATGCTTCATTGTTCTCTTGTCATTTTTACTTGCCTGTTTGTGCCTGATTCAAGTTTTGAATTCATTATAGTCGATTTTCTCCTTTTTTAGTATTTTAAACCTTGATTGTGCCTTGACTGTCAATTACAACTAATACTGATCCCCTCGCTGTATCATCCGTAATCATGTAATTAATATATGTGATATATCCTGTGTTCTTCGATTGTTGTAAGCTTCATGTAACACTCTACACCATGTATTATTGTGTATGCTTTTATGCTTTAGTATAATATGCTCACAGCCCTTCCTGTTACAATCCCTGATAGGAATCAGAGTATCAAATAAAAAAAATACAAATAGAGAGTGCGCATTCTATAATATTTACGCACCATGTGCTTATTTTGATAGTAATTGCACAAGCTGAGTCTTGAGTGGCCCTAGCAAAGGCCTAGAGGGAGAGCGAAGTCATTAGAAGAAAGAGATAGAAAGAAACAATCTGCATAACAAAAGGCGACGGTCAGTTCCAGCCTCCAAGCCGGAAGAGAACCACGCTGCAACTAAGAAAAAACCTGCGGCAGGAATGGTTGACATCCTCTGGAACCCTTGATAAAGACGTTCGAAATGAAATCGCTTCAGGCTGCGAGCTGTCCTGCCGGGAACAAACATTAACAGAGAACCACACTGCGTGGCTTTCGGCAGAGCGGGCCGCAGTCTTGCGTAATGCATTTGGCGCGCATTTCCGAATGTGGGGCAAAATATATTGCTACCGTCCTTCCTCCAAGTTGTGCCTCTGAAACTAGAAACTAGCCGAAGCGCCTATAGAAAACTTCTTGACAAAACTGCAGTCAGCTTGCAACGCATACTCTCGGCAATCGCAGAACATGCAAGTGATACCAACTAATGAAGTGGTGCTCTCCGTCTGTCTAGCTGAGAAGGATGAGCTAATCTCGAACTCTCCGAGCCACCACTGCTGGCAAGGCAGCAATTGCCGGAAGCCATTTGTCGAGGTTTCGCTTCATCTCCTGCCGCTTCCATGGCGCCGTTAGCAAAGGAAACTTGTCACTGGGCGCTGCGTGTTTTATTCGAAGCGTTCTTAGAGGGCGACAATCAGAGCCGCTGTGTTCCGCTAAAAATGCAAATGGGTGGCAGTTTCTTACTCCAAGCAGTGTAAATGTTTCAGCACGATGATTTGTCTCTCTCAACAAAAAGGAAACACAAATCGTCATAGAAACCAAAGCGTATCGTATAGGCCGCGGAATGTTTAAAACGCGTAAAGGTGTTCGCTTCTACCAGTTGTTTTCATCTATAACTACTTCAATGTCTGTGATGTCACAATGCAATTTAAAAACAAAGAATTGTAAATAAACTCTTTGAAAAATTACTGCTAGCTCTGATCACCTTGGTTTTAACGATAAGATACTAAAAAATGCCTCCTTACATATGTATCAAGTTTTTTCATCGCTCTGTTCACAGTCATTATCATATGATATAATTCCTCAACACTGGCGTACAGCGAAAGTAATACCAATATTTAAATCCGGAGTTCGCACTATTCCACTTAACTATCGCCCTATCTCATTAACCAGCAGCTACTGTAAACTCCTCGAGCACGTCATATGCTCAAGTCGTCAACCACCTAGAGGAGCACAATATCATTTTCATATACCAGCATGGTTTTCTCAGGGGTTATTCATACGAGACCCAGCTCGCTGGTTTTACTAACGATATATTATCAGCAGCAGATTTAAGCTTACAGGCTAACACAGTGGACTTCAAAAGGGAAAATGTTTGGGCGTGTTGGTTCATCGTCAACCCAGCGAAGCGCCCAAAATCACGAAGGACGAGGAGGGGACAGGACAATAGAGCACTTTCAACAAATGTTTATTGCGGTTGCGGAGCATATTTATATATATATATATATATATATATATATATATATATATATATATATATAGCTCTGAACGTTCGGCTGCAACAGCACTCTAAAAAGGCCGGCAATATTGCCATAGACGGACAGTTAGCTGCGCATTGCAAAAAGTGTGACAGCGAGACACCTTGCCAGCCTTTGTTCGACAAAACTATTGCTTTGTATCGCCACCGTACCAGCCTAACTAGGGAGATTGTGGAAGCATCGCAGATAGCACGATCAGGGAATGATTGCGTCAGCAAACCGTCGGAGGCTCTATCAAAAACTGAGCTGGATTTCTTAGCTTAGGCGGCACGTGTAGATGTTTTTCCTTCTTTCTTTTTGTGATTCTGAAGTGTATATATATATGCTCCGCAACCGCAATAAACATTTGTTGAAAGTGCGCTATTGTCCTGTCCTCTCCTCGTCATTTGTGATTTTGAGCGCTTCGCTGGGTTAACACAGTGTTTTTAGATTTCTCCAAAGTTTTCGACAGCTTCCTCAGCACAGGCTTCTAATAAAATTAGCACACTGAAACCTTCATGCAAATGTTATTGCGTGGGTTAAACAGTTTTTATACAAAAGAAATCAATTCAACTCTGTCAACGGTTTTCTCTTCCTCTGTTACCGTAACACCTGGAGTTCCCCAGGACAGTGTATACTTGGCCCCCAGCTCTTTTTTATTTTTGTTAATGACCTGCCCATGTGTGTAACACCTCAAGTTCGGCTATTCACGGATGACTGTGTTATATATCGCAACATTACTAATGAAACTGACCGCCTTGCCCTTCAAACTGATCTTGATGCTGTGGATGCTTGGTGTTCCTCTCGCTAATATCGATAAATGCATCTAAAACAAATGTCATTTTGTTTACCACCCGCTCCAATCGAATTCCTACAGCCTACTCCCTCAATAATGATAACGTAGAACTTACGGCCACTTACAAGTATACCTAGGAATTCGTCTTCAGTCTGTCTTAACTTGGCATCTCCATATTAACACAATCTTAACATCAGTGAACCGTACACTCGGTCTTCTTAAGCGCAACCTCAAGAATTCACTTTCTCACTTAAAAACACTTCCTTATATTACGCTAATCCACCCTAACATTGAATATACTTCTGAAATATAGGATCCTCAGCAAACTTACGTCAAGAACAACATGGAATCCCTGCAAAACCGTGCTGTTCGCTTCATCTTTTCAGGTTATTCACGCTTCCCCAGTGTCAAAGCATTAAAACAACGAGCCGAGGTGGAACGACTATCACGTCTACGTTATTTCGCTCGCCTAACCTTATTTCACAAACTACATCATAATTCCATCCTTCACGATGACTTCTTTTGCCACCCCCTGCAGTCTTCCCTCGCCGTGACCACGATAACGAAGTAAAGCGCATAGCGTGCCGTTCATGTCTTCCCGCAAAGTCATTCATCCCTCGAACAATACTATAGAATGGAATAGCCTACCACCACGCATAGCTACTGAGATTAACGTACAGTCTTTTCAAGATTTGTTAAAAGAAAACACAAACTAACAGCTTTTGTATTTCTTGTGTTATTCTCATTTTACTTGATACATATATCAAGTCTGTCGTGAATTGTTTTGTATAATTCATTTGCGTTGCTTGTCGTTTTATTTGTGTGCAACATTTCATGCTTTCTCTATTACACGGGTTATTTTGTTTTCTGAGTGCTTGTGCCGTAGTTTTAATTTATGCGCTTATGCCCCCCCCCCCCCCCCTTTATGTAATAGCCTACCACGAGGGCCCTTAGGGGTATTGTAAATAAATAAATAGATATGTTTTAACCAGTCACAGTAATTTTCGTGATCTACTTGCGTATCTGGTCGTCTTAATCGTATAGACAGGAGCGCGCCCCTTACAGAACCTGGAATTCGCGAACGACGCCACATTAAGCTTCTACATTAAAATTTGTCAACATTCAACTTTATTTCTGAATAAAAAGTAAAGGTGATAAGAAAGTTTAGCTGCCGCCTGTTGCTCATATATTTATTTCGTTCATAAAGAAACCATCTATGGCAAGCTCGTCGCAGAACGAAAGCAAGTAAATAGCAGGGAAACAGATAAATACCACGGCCGCTCGATGGAAGCGATCGAGCGGCCGTGTAAATACTCAGCTTAGTATTTAAGTAAGTTTATGATTCTGTTAAGACTTACGGTGTTGTTACTAGGGGAAAGAAGGAGGGAGGGGGGGGGGGGGATGCGAAGGGCTTGAGTCTCACAGTAAGCACACAGAGTTGGAGTAGCTCAGCCCAGAGCTCTGCGTTCCCCTGGCGTATAAATGAGAACATTCAATACTGTCTCTGAGGTAAGCCGTTCAGTCAATTACCAATAGTTATAAATCTGCTATTGACACATGTTGTAAAAAGCTTACAGCGTTATGTCCAAGTGCGCGAACACTAACAACCATTTATCGCTCCGTGTCTGTTAGTGGATATTCGCCCTGTTATAATCGCGTCGTCTTCATTTTGTTCTCGTTAATAATAATAATAATAATAATAATAATAATAATAATAATAATAATAATAATAATAATAATAATAATAATAATAATAATAATAATAATAATAATAACAATTGGTTCACACAAAGGGAAAGGCGCAGTATCTGTCAAACTTGCTATGTGGACACCTGAACTGCGCCGTGAGGGAAGGGAAGGACTTTTTGCTTTTTCCTCAAATTATGTGCCTATTTCTGCTGCCTCATGCCACGCGTACTTTGCATAGCGTCAACAAGTGTGATTTGGTTTGGAGCAAGTTACTGCTTAAGGCATCCGGCACTCCGGCAGTATTAAGGCGAAAGCCTTTAATGGCTCATGCTGTCGTGGACAAAATGTGTCTCACTTTTGCGGCGTTCTGATTGGTCGTGGCGGGATGACGTCATAAAGGTCTCGACCAATCACAGAGCACCACCACAGTATGCGCGAACGCGTGCCACATATAGCCATATATCAATCAATTATCAACTTATTAATAATTAATTGGTGACTAATTAAGTAATTCGTTAATTAGTTAGTCGTTATTGATAATTGCATACTTCATCATCATCATCATCAGCCTGACTATACCCACTGCAGGGCGAAGGCCTCTCCCATATTTCTCCACTTAACCCGGTTCTGTGCTAGCTGCATCCACTTGACCCCTGCGAACTTCTTAATCTCATCCGCCCACCTAACTTTTTGCCGCCCCCTGCTACGCTTTCCTTCCCTTGGAATCCAGTTTGTTACTCTAAGCGACCATCGGTTATCCTCTCTTCGCACTACATGTCCTGCCCATGCCCATTTCTTCTTCTTAATTTCCACTAGAATGTCGGTAACCTGAGTTATTTCTCTGACCCACTCTGCACGCTTCCTATCTCTTAATGTTACCCCTACCATTTTTCGTTCCATAGCCCTCTGAGTTGTCTTCAACTTAAGTAGAACTCTCTTGGTTAGCCTCCACGTTTCAGCCCCATAGGTGAGTACAGGTAAGATGCAACTGTTATATACTTTCCTCTTTAGCGATACCGGTAAGCTGCTAGTCATAACCTGTGAGTGCTTGCCAAATGCGCTCCATCCCAATCTTATTCTTCTTGTTATTTCCTTTTCATGGTCCGGATCTGCGGTTACCACCGGTCCTAAGTAGATATATTCGCCTACTATTTCCAGTAGTTCGCTACCTAATGTAAACTGCTGTTCCTTCCCGAGGCTGTTGAACCTTACCTTAGTCTTCTGCATACTTACTTACTTACATACTTACATACATACATACTAACATACTTGTTACATACTTACTACTTAGTTAATTAATTGATTACTAATCAGCGCCGGTTGCGTAGCAGAATGCGGCACTCAAGCTTTAGCCCTTCACTACTTTAGTCGCTAAAGTCCCTCGTAATTTTTTGGTCCATCATATTCCTGTTTTGTGAATTGGCCCTCCATACTCAGTTTACTGGCAGTCTATTTCTGTAAGCAAATAAAAGGAAAATGAAACAAACACGACAGGAAGCGCGATATCAGTATGGAAATAAATAAGCGTTGTAGCGCACCACGTTCAGCCATATGAATGCTGCGTGTAAATTGTCTCGAGAGCGTCCGAAGTTAATTCAACGTGCTCACGAAAAACGCCTACGAGAATAAAGCGAATTATTTTCCAGGCGTCTAACTGAACCGCTGTTCCATAAAATTTCGTCGCCAGGCATCCCCTTCCAACCCGCACTTTTTCAGCACCACAACCGGTCCTTATCCTGCCTTTTCCTATCTGAAAATTGCAGCCACTACAGCATTAGTATTCCGCTCTTTAAAACCTATTTGCAATAAAGAAGGAATGTGTGCGTGTCGTCCGGTTATTTACTTCTGCCATCATGACTCTCACGCAGCGCTGTTCGTTTCGAGAGAGTTAATTACGTGCGCAATTCTCAGAGTTTAATGCATGCAGCGGTGGCGAAAATGCTATTAAATTCGAGGCTCCGCAAATAAATACATACACGCACGCACACTTACACATGCTCACTGGGACGGGCAAGTTATAGCCTTACTGATTCCAATGAGAAGAAATGGGCATTAAGCACTGAAATGCGGAAGAACAGCCCGGCCGGGGATGGTACGTATAAATGCGCCTCTCACACTCTATTGAGTCTGTGTGCAGGGAAAGGGGGATGGAGGGAAGGAGGTTTAAGGGTGCCACCAACGGGAAGACATAGCCGCGAGAACTCATGTACGTGCGTGTAATAGCATCGTAGGCAGCGTGGCGGTGGCGCCGCCGCTGGAAGAAGGGCTATTGAAAGAGCCGATCTCTCTGTTTTGATTTATGTGTGGGAGGAGTGGGCAGTCGTGAACGCCTTCCACTGCTGATCCGTGGTGGCGGAGAGGTGTGCTCTTGCGTACGTGGAGATTCTCTGGCGGGGCATTTCTTCGTTTTGTTTTTTTCACTCGCGGAGGCGAAATGGCGCAATGTCGTCGCACCTCGAGCATTGCGCGTACCGACGCTTTTAGGAGAGCCCGCTCGTGCGCTTCTCCTGTTTATGTCTACGTGAGAATGAAAAAAAAAAAAGAAAAATGAACGTAATCCGGAGGAAGAGAAGCGGTTGAGACGTGTGGCAATACGTGTGAGGCTCCGTATAGTGAAGGATGAAGATATGGTGCACATTTATCAAAAAGAGATGTCGGACAAAAATATGACCCCTTGAGAGCTTCCTCAGACGCAGTTTGACGCGGCTGTTTCGCCACGCTTGTTCGCGGCTGGCATGGAAGCGCAGACTTTTTTTTAAAACGTAGGTCAGGAGCATCTTCCTGGAGTTCCCCCTTTTTTCTTTCTTTTTTTTTTTTTTGCCGTGGAAAAAAAAGAACAAAGGAAACGGAAAGGAAGGAAGGAAGACTGCGCCAATGTAACTCATAGAGATGCTTGAAAAGAGCTCGCAAACGTATAGCCCCTTCGGTGTCACGACATAGCGGCTGTCTGAGAAATGGTGGTGTGAGTGTATACCTGCCTGTGATTCACCGCACGCGTCTGCAAGTCACGTGTGGGTTCGATGTTCGTGTTCACAACGAAGCTTCTCTGCAGGAAAAACAGAAGACCCTGACATTTGATAAGGCTCAATTATTGTGCAATCGCGCGGTACTTGAAGTGCTATAATTAGTTGTGGCGTGACTGAAATGATTCTAATGCGGCAATGACCAAAATAAATGCTGTTTTTGTTTATCTACTTTGACCAGCCTATGGACGCCCTTGGGCCAGGCTGCCTTTTACTTTCTAGCAGGCTACATCGAGATAACATGTGGTCCAGTATCAGTTGGTTACTCGCATACATCTGGTGGTTGTTGGTTTATTCTTTCACTTGCGCTTTCAAAAAAATTAATCATGGAGAGGCGCCAGAAAATATAGTGATACTGGTGATAATACTCTTTCTCAAGAGAATTAGTAACCAGGCAGAAAATTTCGTTCAATTCTTATCTGCAGTAAAGGTTGAACCTGCGACTCTTTCCGGCTGCGTTTAAAAAATGCCGGAGGGCAAAAGGTGTCTTTATTGCTCAGAAAATTCGGTTTTAAGAAATGGAGCATTTTCCCCCGCCTCGTGATATAAACTCTGGCGTCAACAGCGAACCTGACTGGTTATCATTGTTAGTAAGCTAAATAAGCTGCAACTATAAACTCAAAGATCCGTGAAAATGCTACTTTGACGCCCACCGCCGGTTACTTAAAAAAATAGCCAATGGTTGCTATATCCGCGTTTAATATTTCGGCCTTGTCTATCTGATTCGTTTGCGATTAAAACAGCCTTGTTTTTCGGACCGCTTAAATGAATTAACATGTGCCAAATTTAATTTGTCCTCAGTGCCACTTCAGTTTGATTCTTATCAAATCATGATTAATTACATCGGTTATATTGTCTCAGAAGGTTGGGTTATCGCGGTCCTGGTCGTATCCGTAACTATTTAAAGCACGCATGAAGAAACAAGTGGGAAGGGTTAGGTGTCTGCCGCTGATAACGTGTTCCCTGACCAGTTTAAAATTTTCCCCATATTGACGCCACTGCTTCTCGCTCTCTTATAAAAACGTGTCATGTGCAATGTCAGGATGTATTCTAACGAAGATTCAAGTTTTGTTCGAGTCTCTGCTTGGCGGATGTTCCTGCACCTTTTTCGGACTTCAGAGCTCACTATATTTCTGAACAAGGGTGGAGAATTGCACAAGTCGGTA
This sequence comes from Amblyomma maculatum, assembly GCF_055883805.1. Lineage (NCBI taxonomy): Eukaryota > Metazoa > Arthropoda > Arachnida > Ixodida > Ixodidae > Amblyomma > Amblyomma maculatum. The sequence continues at coordinate 132,111,544 of NC_139345.1, forward strand.
TCGATCCAAAATGTAAGCAGCGGACTAAAGACAACACGAACCATAAGTGCCTGCGACGTGCGTTCTGTCTTTTGTCCGTCGTCGTGGTTTGCGCTCTTATGTTATACTTGGGGGTTCAGCTGTTTACATACTTGCATGCCTAATAAGTATTTCCAAGATTGAAATATTAATTTAAAGGTGGCTGCTTGTGGAATTCGAGGCACAACTTTTGTCACCCTCGGGCATCTCTCTCTCTATCTCTCTCTCTATCTCTAGAGAGAGAGAGATATATATATATATATTTTGGTTAAAGCAGGAGATGCACAACGGGTGTTCAGGGAGTGATATATTTTGTCATGTAACGAGAATACCACTGTATCTGTTTCGCGATCCAAATACATTGTCAAGTTTTTAATTGATTTCGGTGACAGCGAACCCAACAGCTTGATCGGTGCCGAGAAAGCTACGTTCACTTGTCAGCAGCTTTGTCATGCCGGCTTCCCATTTTCACAGTGAGCTTCAAGGTTGGCTTCTAACGCAGCAACCAATGCAAAGTACAGCCACTTACGAAACAAGCGCGAATGGGGGTATAAAAAACGCTTTGCGCCAAGTATTGTGTAGCTGTTACAATGCGCGAAAACGCCTATACGTGGGCGAAATTAGTACACTAAGCGAAAGACGACGACAATACGCGAAGCTCAATCACGGCTCGTACATTTGTTCGTGTGGGCTTAGAATACGCTTTGCGTAAAAATAGCAATCTGTATACATGCCAGCGGCTCCCGCGGGCCCATTTGCTGTCTCTTCGTTACATGCCGTAGCTTCGTTATTGCCGGCTGTCACGGGCCCCAGCCGAATACGCTTCTCTGCGGCTGAGCGAAAAATGTCCGACGTGATTACGCGGGATTGCTAAACGCGGCCCAACACGCGACATAGATGTACGCGAAAAAAGATGTAAACACACACGCGTGCGTGCTTAAGCAAGAGCTGATGCGGTAAACGTACTTAGTGGTACAGAGTTCCCTCGCTCGTGAATGGAAGAAAACGGCGCGACCCACAGGCAACCTCCGCGGAAGTGCCGCAGTGGGCCGAAGCAAATTAGGTACTAAAACAAAAAGGTAAGGGGGGGTGTAATGGCGTGGTGCAAGGCCAGACAACACATCCGGGGAAAAATAGCAACCGAGAATTCTTTTGAGAAGTTCACCGCCTGGAATTGCGGACCCGGTTTTAGTAATTAAGAGTCGTCGCCAGCATACTCCCACAACCGCGACCCCCGAACAGAGCGCTCCTCGTCACCAGCCACGCATGACCGAGCCACATTTTAAAGGCAGGCGAACACAGAGTCGTGTCCAGGGTCCCATCTCCGTCTACTCAAGAAGCGAATGACCTTTCGCATCTATTGGACTTTGTGTTCAAGAAATGGGAAGCTCTGAAGAATCACCGTGTATGAAATATAGGCCACGCGGACAAAAAAAATATATATATATATATTTTCGACCTGCTTTCGAGTGCATCATTTTCTGTGGCGTAGAATTTTTGCCGCTTTCGGCTAACTTCTGAACTTATTTTTGGTAAGAAACAGCGTGCTTTCCTGTAGTCTGAGCACTGAGCGTTAGACATAGAGTTTCCGTTCCTTTTTTTTTTTTTTTTTTTTTTTTTCGGAAGGCCCGACATGTTTTACAAAGCATAAATGACTTTAGATTCATTTCAGTCTGAAGCTATATTAGAAGCTAAGGTGGACGCCAGATAAGGGCACATGGCTTTATTTCGTTAATTAGCTAAATACGTTAAGTAATATTTTATTTCTATTTTGGTTGTTGTATTTGCAGATGTGACGCTCATACTCCGAAAGGCGGAAAAAATTCTTTAATAATTGTAGCACGCGTTACAAAGCTAACAGACGTCAACCTGCTAGGCACATTCAGACCGTAAAACAGCGGCAGCCTGCTCTAGTGACGTAGACTGCTATAACCAGAGATTTCGTCATTCTGCTGGCATCACCCGAGACCCAGAAGAGCGCGCGTTATTTACTTCAATATCTGACTAATTGAAGCATTGTGCCTCTTACTTGCTACCCGCGGCCCAAACTGCAGCCCTAGGGTCAAAAAGGAAAAAGAAATAATCATGTCATAAACATTTTGTGCCCTTGAAGAAACTCTCGCTATGGCTGAAAGCCTATAGCAAGGAAATGCGCCCATTCGTGTTCCCCAGCCAATCGAGTCTCGGCATTTTATTTTCCCTCAGCTACATAAGGTGCGAGTACCCCCGAGCGCGACTTTGTGCATGTCTTATGTAACTATTCGTCTTCCGCCCAATTCCATTCTTACCCCACTTCTTTATTCGGTCCTTGTAGGTCACACAGAAAAATGGTAGTACTGGCAATGGCGCGCATGTGCTGAATGCTTCCCTCAATGCGAAAGTGCTAAAAGAATGAACTAAAAAAATAAATTAAATTAAAATAAATAAATAATTGAAAATAAAATAAATAAATAAATAAATAAAAATTCTGACGATAGAACACCGAAAATATCCACCGCTAGTCCCACTGTCCAATACAGATAAAGAGAGCCGCTTGCTGGAAGACTACCGTTATATTATTGAGATCTTAGTGTCTACTTTATACAGACCTCTAGCTTACAGGGCAAAAGGTAAAACATCGTATCTGGCTAGGCATCTTTAACTACTATTGCCTGGTTTTCATTATGCCTTGATGAGCATATATCTACGAACGATTGTGCCAAAAGAACATTCCTCGTTAACTATACACATACGCGCTGACTGCTTCTCCCGAAGCTTGCCAGCTGCAGAAGCATCTTGCTTCTTTACCTTTGGACAATGTACTTCAACTTCTCATTTTCTATTGCTTGGGTTTTCTTCTCTTTGGCCGTTCTGGTCACACGCGGAGCCGTAGATCGGCTATTGCGACCATTAGGAACAGGCACAGGTAAAAAGAAGGCGCACATCAGCCGAACAAGAAAAAAAAAAAAAAGTTGACGGCACAGCGAACAGCGGCTGCGCCCGCCTGCTTGAACATAGGCGCCGGCCCAGAGTGAAGCCTCACCTCACAAGGCGGCAGCATTTGGTGAACCCACGCTTGACTAGGCCCAAAGACAAGCTGGCGTTAAGGAGTTCAGATGAGCAATTTATTACCGGCTAAGCACATGCGCGAGGGTAGCGCTCGTTCTCGTGTGCATTTTGAGTAAGGATTAAAAAAAATAAAATGATTAAGCCGTCGGTATCATATCGTGCATCACTCGCGCGCCCCGAGAACGTGGTAGAGTCTAGCACGTCATGGTATCCTGCTCATAGTGGAGAGCACAAAGGGGTTCCCTAGAGGGAAGACTTCGTGATCAGCCAACTTTGAAGAGGGGCGCCTAATGACGACGTTGACGTCTTTGTCAGGCGCTATATAGGCGCTAATCGCAGCACATATCCGCTAATGCATGCCGCGCTAACTTGGTGGGCCTAACCGTGCCTGCTTTGGAGAAGCGCTGTAGCAAAGGTGTATATTGCGGAAGCAAGAGGTGGCTGAGAACCGGTGGTAATACGGTAAAAAAAGAGAGACTTGGTCACCTACAGAGGTTCCGCTCGCTATTTGCCGGAATGCCTTTGCAACTGTTCCCAGTCGGCCAGCTATTCAAAATTGGTAAAACTCCTTCTGTAAACGCGTTAAAGCAATAATAGTTGAAGTTATTTTCCGGTAATGCAACCCTCAATCGATTAGCAGTAGTCGCCAAAGCAAGCACACCAAAAAATACCAAAGGGACACTGCAAGATTTATAGCTCTACGCTAGACTTGGATTCGTATTTTAGTTTAGTGTAGTTTATGGGGTTTAATGTGTGAAAACTACCATGGCTATAAAAGACATCGTAGTGGAGAGCTCCGAAAATTTCGACCACCTAGTGTTCTTTAAGGTGCACTGACATCGCATAGCACACATCTGCCGTGCTTTTTGCCTCCATTGAAAAGCGCCCGCCGTGGCCTGGATTCGATTCCGCATCTTTGGACACAGTAGTCGAGCGGCTATAGCCACAGCCCCACCACATCGGGGTAATTAGTATATTAGCACTCCGTGAAAACTTAGCTCAGTTTCGGCGGCGAGGATAGCTGGCCAGAATTTCGCGGAAGGCACAGTAAGTATAGATATAATTAGCGGAGTGTGCTAGTGTAGTTTATTATCGGCCCTTGCTATGTAGTGCCATTTTCTCTGTTGCCAAAAGGAACATGTGGTTTGACGCAGTCCATTAGTATGCTTACAGAAAATTTACGCCATGTCAAAGTCTCTTCTTTCTTCATTTTTTATTGCCCCTAATTCGTTATACAATTGCGCTTTGACTTTAAAATGTGCTGTCTCTCGTATTTTCATAATGGTCTTCAGTAAGAGCCCAGTTCATCTGTACAGTCAAAGCTTGCCAAGCGGTACCAAAAAGATGTCTCCTGCTACCGCACTTTATGCTGTAAGATGACCCAGGTTTAACACAGATTATCCTCCAGTGCTTTTTTTATTTTATTTTTATTCATTATTCTAATTCAACAGTCCGTGAAACACTACTGGGGACAACTAATGCGACGCGAGACAAAGAGCCCCATTCAAGTGGCACAGAAACATGGCGCAGACAGCCGCCTTTTGCGTCGACAACATAATCTTGCTGCTCCTCCTGCTCCTTTTGACAGCACAACGGAGAACCGGACAAGCAGGGTCGACGTTTCGTTTGTGCAGACCGTTGTTCGCACTGGCCTCCGCTGCTCATTTTCTTTTTATTTCCCCGTGTAGAGTCCCATGGCCGTCGCCGCGTTGACCGCGCCGCCCAAAAACATGAATTCAGTTAACACGGCCTAGCCGGCGCTCGACACCAAGATTATGCTGTCAAAAGGAAGACGCGCTTCCATGAAGTTTTTTTTATTCTATTCACCCGTTTTGTAGCGCTCCCTTACTGTACCGGCTGCCGAGGACACGGAGGCCAGAACATAAAGGCGGTTAACCTTGCAATCGCTGCCGTCTTATCGTGTGCCCGCGCGCACCTTCTATAAACTTTGTGATCACTTATGCAAAGCAGCTGCCAACGCGATCAACACGCAGCTCTGTATAGCGATCCATTTTCTCTAAGCTCATTCTTCTCAGTTTGTTCCCACTCGCACCCTATCTACCACCAACCACGGTTATGCACAAAACGACTACTCTGCCTGGAGCCTTCAAGAAGCCAAAACAGATCAAGCAGGTGCAGACGCAGTGGGAGATTCGAGCGGACGGATAGCGCCCAGGGAGTCGGTCAGGCTAGCACCCGACCACTTTAGATAAAGCGGCTCACTATCGTGCCGTTAAAGTCGCGGGTAAATCATTCAATCCTTCCCGCGGTTCCGCGCTCACGATGAACCAGGCGCGGCTTTGCTTCGTGTGAACGCACACGCGCGCGCACACGGACCCAAGCAAGTCCACAGAGAGGTGCGTCCGAAGGTGAGCATTCAACGCAGATTGCACAGCGCGAATGCATACGGGCACCTCGAAGCCGGGAAGACGAGACCGGAACTAGCGGGCTGACCCGCAACACCGCACGAGCGATTACTCTAATTCTTCAAGGTGAAAGAGGTTCGTGAGCAACCGCGAGAGCTCCCCTTGCCCCGGCAGCCGCCGACGAGCGGGCCTGCAGAAGCAGCAGTGGCGGAAGAGGGAGGACGCTGGGCCCTAACCAAGTTCTCACGATGCGCGGCCCATTAATCACCACCCGCGGCACGTACGTGTTCTTCCGTGCACGCATGCGCCCCAAGACAGGATGATGCGTCCGTCGAAGCTGTGAAGGTCTGTCTCGGACCGGTCGCGATTGCGAGTGCTCCTTCCTGCGTATCTGCGAACAATAAGGTATACTCCGAGCTCGGTGTATGAAGCTGTTTTCATCGCTGTCGTTTTTGTTTTTGTTTTTTACTTCTTTATTCTTACTGTGGCTCCGTTTGGTCTCCAGCGTGACGGAAGATGAAGAATATCAGGTTACTGCCGAGATGAAACTTGTAGACGCTTCAACTCTCCTCAGCACCAGATACTGCTCTTGCCTTTACACCAACACAGAAAATCGTTTGTTTTTCAGTGTGGCGAAGCTACTCAGCGGCTCCATGTCCCCATCCTTCAACAACCAATTTGGAAGGCTGGAGAAGATCATCACTGCCTGTCAGGCTACCAATCTCCCGGTCGCTTTGTCTGATACCCGAAAAAGAGGTCTACTCACTGTATACCTTTGATGGGTGGAATTTGACAAGATACATGATATAGTTGTTTTCTTTAGAACTTTACCTGCTATATTTATTTTTATTTTATAGGCGGAATCCTCATTTGTCGAAACGCCATAACAAGGTGCATTGGTGATTAGAGGGAACCTTCACTCAGTGGTGAAGCGCGGGGAACGTTTCCTTCAGCGCCCTTTTAAGAGATTGAGGTTGTCGCGACCTACTGAAGGTATTATCCTTGAGGATTCTGCCGGGAATCGCTCTGTGGTAGCGACGCTTAAATATAGATAAGCTTCATACATAAAGCATATACCTGACATAGCTGTACTACATCGCCTTGTACATAATCACCCACAGTAACGCGTTTTTGCTATTTGCCGTGCCCTATACAATGTGCTTACTCGTGCGCTCAATTTATTGAAGGAGTACTAGTTACAGGCGCTGCGATCAACTGTTTCCCAGCCCATTCACTGAGATACGTAGATATAAAATTGTTCACTACGGTAGACGTTCTGCACATCATTCCTTGCTCACACCTCCCTATATACCAGTGAATGACATATAGCTCTGCGATCAGGAAAGAGACCGTTTTAGAGACGAAGAATACACGCTCTGAATGTGAGTTTCATCCCGCTTCATCCCGCGCCGTTCGCGACTGCGGATGCGCGCCCTCCCGCCCGCTCGCTCAGGCGCAGCATATTCCAGACACAATCGCTGCTCGGATAAAGTCACGCACCGCAGCGCGCGCGCACTGCAGCGTTCGGCGCGGTGCATCTCGGTACGGCAACCAAGGAGCTCCTACTTCTTCACGTCGCATCGAAGGATGCGAAAAAGTGCGGCTGCTGTCTATTATTCGGAATTGAATATGCAATGCCACGCGTCCCAGATTAGCGAGGTTCCCGAAGACCACGGGAGCGTAAAGTGGGTGGATATCCTGCCCAGCACGTTCGATTGCAAGGAACGATTATGGCTTCGACACGATCAACAGCACTCAGCAGCCACGTTTCCCGCGGAATCGAAATGACCGTGGCATGGAAGGCTGTAGACGCGTGAACTCGGCGTTTTGCGGATTGGGATGCGGTCTGCCGCGTGCTGCGAATAAACGCATGCGCAGGGTGCAAGTGAGGACCGTTCAGCGAACGAGAGGCGTGGCTCGTCCATTTCTCGGCTCTTTAGACGGCGGGCTTTCCAATGCTGTTGATGGTGCGAAGCGTCGTGGTTATGAAATTTGTTGAACTGTCAGCTCACTTTCATAACGCCAAATACAGTCAAGGCGCGTGATGTCTTTCACAGTTTGTAACGTTTTTCGCCTTACCTCAGCTCTAATATGCAAAGGAGTCCTCGCTTCTGTCCCATTTTGCATATAAGCGTGTCATGTTGATTCTACCTCGTTTTTATCGCTCGGTGCTTCACGCAAACGGCGTACCGTGCGAAAGACCTGGCTCTTTACGGACGACGTCCTATCGTTGGAAACGCAATCCGCTAGTGAAAGCGTTGTTCCGGTGATAACAGCCAAGATATCGTCACTTCTTGTATGACACTGTACGTATTCTACGAAGCCCGGGTAGTTTGGTTTATTGCCACACTAATAAACATAGTAAGTGCCAGGCCGCGGCCAAAGCCGTCGCCATGAATAAGTTAGTATTCACATGTTTATAGTGGGCCATAAACATGCAAAGGGCTAAGCCATAAGCCGCACATGGCGCGTTATCACCACCCGCACCATATATATGGTCGTCATCGAGCCATGATTTCTTATCAAGAGCTACTTTACACAATTTTATAATCAGTACACATCGCTTTATTGACAGTAACTAATGCGTTTGTCAGCACCTGAGAAAAATGGTCCGACGGCTGATAAGATATATATATATATATATATGAAGGAAAGAAGCCAACAGTCGGCGAGGCCAAGGAAAGCGTTGGGGATGATACTTTGTCTTTTTTTATATATATATATATATATATATATATATATATATATATATATATATATATATATATATATATATATATATATTGGGTCTTAGTGGTTGCTTTTCTGTAGATGAATGGTTTGTTTGCTTGTTTGTTCACTTGTTCACATAATCCTACACTCTTTGCGACATATGCGGATGACTATGTCCTGTTGAGATCCCTACCTCCCATTTTTCAATAGTGTTTTATTGACTGAGTAATTTTTAATTGTGTTAAATGGTGGTATTCTATTTAACGCCGCCTGTAATTTCGTTGCTCGCGATTATTCGTTTCACAGAGGTTAAACTTTTTTCATCATTCTTTCTGCTCTTGTTTGAATGAAATAATTGCCTTTGCATACATCCAGCCCTTTCATAATGCAAATGAAAATACTTCGTCCATCTGGTACTTTCGAGCCGCTAAATGAATCATTTAAGACCACTGCAGCTTCCTAGTGGTTTTTATGACCGAGACTTCCACCCGCTGTGAGCTGCCCCATGCTAATTGCATGCCGAAAATAATAGCTTTACCTTCTCCACCTCGTTTCAATAGTCGGCTCTGCCTTCTTCTCAATAGAAAGTCAAGAATATGTTAAGCTGTACGCGGGCCCACGCGGTCTGGTCTGCGTACAGGTATGTTAATTGCGTTTGAAAAGCCCGCACAAATTATAAGTCTGATGAAATTCCGGCTTTTATTGATTCACCGAAGATGTGACAAGCTTTTAAGCGACTACTGAAAAAGAGCATCTTGCCCTCGGATAGCTGACTTCACTGCTATACAAATGCCGGGACGAGGAACCAGCCCCATGAGATCAAATTTGCAGCAAGGTCAGGGGGCCCATTTGACCGCGCATCCCTCCATCCCTTCTCGTATTGCAGCCGCCAGAGGAGCTCCAGACTAAAACATTCCCGACTTAAGCGTATTGAGCAAAGTTCCCATCCATTTACAATCTGCCACAATAATCGTAAATAGTTCGCGACTCGTAGACACGGTCCATTTCCCACAGCCGCTGTTGTTGCTCGCAACTTGAACGTCGTTCTGTCTCGCAAGACACCGGCAACGCAGTCGATACACATCAGCAGCCGGCGACAAGACGAGTTCCTCCGACTGCGGAACCTGCGCTCGCGTGTGGTCGCGTTTATATTTGCATTCCTGGCGCCAACCAGCAGCACGCGCAGACCTTCACGTATGCGCACAGTGTAGCGAGGGCCCTGCCTTCGGGCCGGACACGGAGAATGGCGGTCGAGTACGTCCCGAGCGAAAATTCCCTTCTCGCACTTTATTCCCAGCCACATTTACGCGTCGAACCGGTGACGCAGCTGAGCCAGGAGCTGTAGGGAGACGACACTTCCCACGGCCGCCTCCGTGCAAGCGCGAGACGAGGGCACGTCTTGGCGGGAGGCTGAAGCTCGGCATGCGACTGCTGGCGCGGGCTCATTTCCGTGGCGTTCCTCGTCCCACATGCACGCCACGTCGACGGCTTGCGCTCTACGCGCGGCGGCAATACACGCTTGGCTTCACGCGACAAGCGGGCGTGGCTGGCCGGAACGAGTGTTGGCGTGTGTCGTGCACTGCACCTCTTTCACAGGGGCTAGCTATGCTATAGGTTTTCTTTTTTGTTGTTGTTGTTGTTGTTGTTGTTGTTTTTATTGGGGGGTACTTGAGATCGCGCTTAGTGGTCCTGTTTCTTTGCGGTTCGTCGCGCACAGAGCAGAGTGTTTTTAGGGGGCTAGCGGAGAAATGAAAGAAGAGGGAGGGGAGGGATGGGGGATGGGGGCGTGCGCGAGATAAAAATACGAACCTTGTCTGCCCATAGCTCGCAGTGAAGCGTCTACGAGATCACGCGTGTTACAACGTAACTGAAGCAACGTCAAGCGTATACAGTGGTGAAAACACACGCTGCGTTAAGGGAGACGTCAGTGTACGCTTTGGCGGATGGTGGGAAGGGACGAGGAACCCTGTCCTGTTTCTTTTTGTGGTGCAAGGTGCTTTTACTAGAGCGTCAGCCTCTGGCGTCTCGCTCATGAGGCAGGGTTTGCGATGCATGGCTTTGTGATTTTTAGTTTTTGTATTTTTTTTTATAAATACCCACAACTATATGCCACTGTTATCCTCTACCGTCCTCGAATCATACCCATTGAATATCAGAAGGCCAGTTGAAACGCAGGGAAAATGAGACAGTGAGTGCGGCAGAACGAGACAGCCCTCGAAAAAAAAGCATTACTCAAGCTCGTAGTCAATGCACGCGTAGTTGGCTGTATGGGCGCCCGAGTTATGTACCTTTGTGAGCTCTCTCTTGTGACTTCGTCTTTACTTTTGCTGCCTTTGTTAACGGTCTTGATATTGAGTTGAGTTCCTATCGAAGGGATCTTTGATAGTGCTCGACTGATATAGTGCGCTGACATGAGATGCTGGACGCGATCGTATGACACTCCGAATGGCTTTTTCCGTCTGTAGCCGTTCTTTAGCTAGCCGGAAAGGGTGCGCCGCCTAGATCTCGAAGAAACTCCATGCAGTTCCCGGCCTTCGTATTGTGTACATGCTTCTCTCTGTATGGCGTCTTAACAAGGCTCTAAACGCTCTGTACCACCGGTGCTGTCTATGTTCTTTCTCGGCATCTCTTTCCACCTAGTGGCAAAGCAGCATTTTACTATTGCATGCTCGTAACATTCTTCGAAATGAGAGAGAAATAAGGGCATAGCATTAGAGAGAGAAGCAAATATATTGCATTCACTTAATTTACAGCCCGGAGAGCACCAAGATGTCAAATTTTGTCCCACGTCTAGCCCAGTAACAAAATACTCGTCCTGTATGAACGCGAAAACCAAGTCCTCTTATATTTAATTTATCAAAGCAAATAACTAGCTGCAACAATGAAACGCTTCATGATTGTACTGCGTGGCGCCGAAAACAGTGACCTGGAGAAATACATGGTTTTTTTACTCATTTTCCGTTCACCAAGCCCCACTTCGGAATATTTTTTTCTCCTGGTTGAGAAAGCTAGTCTCGTCAGCCTTAATTTGGGTTCCAGAGTATACGTGCAAGTTCCGAGAATTTTCGCGCTATGTTATACACAGACACACAAGAAAGCAGGAACCACGTACACAGGACAAGCGCGCACTGACAACTAAGGTTTATTGATAACAGGGTTACATTAATACAGGTTATTGATACAGGCTTACTGGGTTAAAGGAATACTGTAATGATATAGGCAAAATCAATAACCCTGGAAACCTCGCACCCCATTGCGCAAAACACAAATGCAAGCCAGAATTTGAAGGAACCACAATCTTAGGCAGTTCAAAAGAAAGAAAAGAAAGAGAAATAATAGAAGCGTTTCAGATATGGGAAGCTGGAGAAGACAAGTGCGTAAGCACGCCATCAGTCATGCTAACGAATCATGAGATAAAGATAATAAAGGAGCGTAGGTGCGTAGGGATGCGACACTGCCTGTTCAGTGTTCAGTGAGTTTGCGAGATTTCTTGTATCAGAGAGGCCGGGTGGAATGTTTTAAATGTAACCCAATAGACCTCAGTTGTCAGTGCGCGCTTGTTCTGTGTACGTGGTTCCTGTTTTCTTGTGTATCTATGTGTATCGTAGCGCGGAAATTATTGAAATGGTAAACCAACTAGCCCCCATTGCTGCTTTGCATACATGCAAGCTTGGTCATTTCGGGTGAATATGCAATTTCACTGCGCGTAAGGAAGTTGAGTAGTGCTCAGTATAACTAAGTGCCCAGTTTTTCCCCTGCCCTTCTCTGCCTCATCACCACCATCAGTCGGGTTATATCAACTACAGGGCGTTCACCTCTCCCATATTACTCCAACTAACTCTCACTTACGAGCATCCAATTCAACGTTTCATATCACTTCTCAATTTCAGGATTTCGATCTCTCCTTGACCTTTGGCAGGCATACTAGCCGTAGTTTGGAGGACATTTTACAGATAGGGTCTGCGCTTTAAAGTGCGCTTAGCGTCGCAGTACGTGGTCATTTAAGCACAGTCAATGACTGTACAAAAAGCGCCTAATTGCCTGCATAGAGGTGCATCAACATGGGCAAGCATTGTGGAATAGTTCCCAGGCATGCTCCCAAGCCAACGCGCTGGAAGCTCGAACTTGACCGCACGCGCACTTTGAGGCAATTACTGCTCCGTTTCGTTCTAAATCGTCACAAATTATTAGCCGAAATTTTCCTCGACAATTTCATTAATGCGAAAGCATTACTTCGCTATGTTCACAGATTTTTGTCCGCAGACCGTGGCCACAGGCCGTGTCCGCAGACCGTGTCCGCAAAATCGTGTCCGCAGCAGTTGTGAATATTTGAGAAGTGTTAGAGGTTAATGAGTGGTGTCAATCGATAAAGGGGAAGTAATGTTGTTGCCGGAAAAATAATTAGGTTAATAAGTTAATTATGTAATTAATTAGAATAACTTGGTCGCAGGAAAGACAGGCGCAATATCTGCCACACTCGTTCTATGGACAGCTAAACCACGTGTAAGGGAAGGGAGGAAGGTGGAAGTGAAAGCGGAAAGAGATAAAGGGGTGCCGGTAGTGGATATGACGTCAAGGATGTGACGTCACGCAACCGGAATTAGAGCCGAAAAAAGGGCATAGGAAGGGGTTGGTGCGCAATTTGATAGTGCCAAGGACTAAAATGGGCAAACAAGAAGTGAACTAAGCAGTCAGAAGCAACCAACAGCAGTATCCGTGCTTTCGCATCACTGCAATGCAGCTTCTGCAGTGCTCTTTAATTTTTTTGCGTAAGCCATACTACACCAGGTTTCAGCCGGTCACGTAAACCCGGCCGGTAGCCACGTTTGACCTTTAGAGCTACCACAGATGGGGCCCCTCTTTAAGCCGTTGGGTAAACCCGGTTGGCAGCCACGCCACGCCGCAGAAGCAGCAGCAACAGAAGAAAAAGAAGAACAGAAAGAGAAGCTACGTCGGTTTTTCTTGCCCAACCTGCCGGGTTTAACTAAAGCTAAACCACAGCTGATTTCATTTAGCAGTAATCAAGCAAGCGGCATCTGGTGACTAACTGCGTCATTGAACGGAAACGTGTTTAACCCGGTCACCGGTACCTTGACCCTGTGTGTTTCAAGGCGTCTGGTATTCAGGCCAGACCAGCTGGTACAGTCACTGCTTAGGCGTGGCGAGTCGATGTGATCTCACTGCTTTGAGCAGCGAGCACGATTAAACAAAGCACAAATACAAATAGAGCGAAATAAAGTCGGCGTCGTATGCTAGCTCCGCCACCTCGCAACGCTTACAAGATCCTGGAATACTTCGGCGCATTTAGGCTTTGCACGAAGTCGTCTTGAAAGAAGAAATGGGCACAAGAGGCGGCGAAGGCGCTCAGCAGACTGCTCGTGGAGAGGCGTATTTAAACGCACTTCGCTCTCCTTGACTGCTCGATGCGCGCGTTTGTTTGTTTTTATTACGTTTCGCTATCGCATCACGCTTTGGGTACGTCACGACTTTCCGATCACTCGGGAGACACCGGGGGTGCAGCGATGACTCCTCCGGGCGTGCTCCTGCATAGGAAAAGAAAAGCTCGCCGCGGCGCCGGTGTTTGCGTGCGCCGACGATATGACGGATGCCGTCACGACGCGACCGGCGTACCGCACTGTCGTTCGATTCCGGCTCCGACGCCGGGCTTCCTTGCCGATGCGCGTATTGACGCTGTATGCCGGTTTCGTTGCCCTTGACCGAGGCTGACGCACGGCCACACGGAGCGGGCGTCTGCTGGCACCGCCGATACGGCGCGATAGTGCGCGCAGTAGAAATTCGGGCTTCTTTCTTTCGCGTGCGTGTAGTGCGTAGAACCAATTAGAGGCCTCGGCTATTGGCGACGGCAGGGTACGGCAAAACAAACACTTTCAGGTGGAAAGGACTAAACGTTCTAGAGGTTACTCTTTTGGGCGCTAGGTGTGGTCGCCACAACCATATACAGCAACCGCTGGCACTTAGAAACTAACTGCAAAAATGTACGTACGTCATCCATATTGTGTCCCCCGCAGATCAACCACTCACCGTGAGAGCTTTCATCTCAGAGTTTGCCTATTAATGTCCGTGCCGAAAAATAGCATGAGAGGCATTTATCGTGCCGGACACGTGCTAGCTACCAGATGCCGGCCGCGCGCACGCAATGGCGCACGCATTGCGCCAGCCCATGCTACTGTGCGTGTGCAACCAGCGTCCGGTATACGTCTAGCTACGCTAGTACATATCTGTTATGCTCAATCTCTCTATACAGGCTTTTTAGCATAGCGGATACATACTAAAGTACACATATAGAGGGGTACTGGACCCCTCCTACGCACGCGAAGAGGCCAAATACCTTGCCCCACCCCTGCCATTGTGCGAACTCAGCGCAGCGGACATATGGTAGGACGTCCCCGTTATAATAAATCTGTCCACTAAAATCAAATAGTTGTAGCGTGTATTATTCGCAATCACGGCGATTGTTGTCGGCAGCGCTATGTAATGCTACCCCGTACTGGGGCTTCCACAATTAGCGAATGTACACAGAGGCGTGTAAGACAACCTGAGCTGCAAGAAAATTTGTGTGACAGATACGGCGTCTTTCCATTCCTGTGAACCAATTATGAAAGGCACGTATGAGAGCTCAAGTGGAAGAAGTGACCACACGTGGTACACACTGCAAAGATAAAATTAGAGAGCACTGCAGAATCTGCATTGGAGTAATACGAGTGCACGGATGCTGCGGTTGGTTGCTTCTGGTTACTTAATTCACTTCTTGTTTACCCATTTTAGTATTTAGTACTTTCAAATTGCGCGCCAATCACTTCCTATACCCTTTTTCGACTCTACTTCCGATTGCGGGACGTCACATCATTGACGCCACATTAATGCACTTCTTGTTTACCAATTTTAGTCCTTGGTACTTTCACTCCCGCCTTCCCCTCTTCCCTTACGGCGCGGTTCAGGCGTCCACAGAACAAGTGTGAAAGATACTGCGCCTTTCCTTTCCTGTGTACCACTTATTCTAATTAATTACCTAAATAACTTATTGGCATAAATATTTTTTCAGACGATTGACGCCACTCATTAACCCTACCACTTCACAATTACTCACAACTGCTGCAAACACGATTTTACGAACACGTTCTGCGGACAGAAATCTTTGAACATAGCGAAGCAATGCTTTCGCATTAATAAATTGTCCGCCTGACACTCTTTAGTCGAGTATTCTGCGCTGAAGGGGGCAATGTCCCCTTGAAAAGAAGGCTCTGTAAATTTATATATCTCAGTCTCTTAAATATAGCTTTCTTTAAAATCTAGGGCTCTACTAAACCAGCATCGGTTTTGTTGCTAGACTGAACGAATCCCTTTTTACTACAGCGCTAAGTACGGCCATGAACGCGTCAACCAATTGCGCTATCTGAGTTCACTTAACCAAGCAGTATATGAACCCAGCGGTTATGAGGAATTGCCAACCTGTGTATCAAACAGTGGAATTTCATTGTCTATTCATGTTGCATTGATTCATTTGTGCGTCATTACCTCTAAACCACGAAGCACAGCTTAGTTACTGTAGGCGTGAATAAATAAAGTGACTGAAAAAATAATCTGGATGAATAACCTGCAAAACCTGAAATAGTAGTCGGAAATAAATGTGATTCGAACCCGTCAGATTCATCGTATCAAATAGAGGGTAGGAGAGAGGCACTTGTCCTGCAGTGGGTGTGGTCCGGCTGGTGATGATGATGATGATGATCAAATGACAGCGATAATGGGCTGTCCACTGGGCCGTCGCTCTTTTTAGATACGGGGATCGATAGATGAAGAGAGAGAAAGAAGAAAAATTATTCCCCGAAGAAAGGCAAAAATACTTTTAGAAAGGTCGAGCTGAGTAATGATCCTCTGACCTCCTATTCTGAGTCAGAAGAGACGAGTAGAAGAAACAAGCGCATGATATGAGCAGCAATGCGAACAGAAGAGAGAATCGAATAAATACAAACGCCCCTTGCAACGCACCTGCTCAGAGTGGCGAGTAAAAAACCACTTTGCGTGCCAATCGTAGGAGTGTCGGAAACGAATACCCGGACAGCTCTGCAGGACAGTGAGGTCCTCCAGACACTGAGCCGGTCTCGAAAAGTATCGCCATACTTTCGCACGCGTATGTAGGCTGAACCGCGGTGACATGTCTCACGTTGTTGCACAGACTATCACCTTCGAGAGTCGGCACGCGTCGAAACAAATAAGTAGACCGCCGCGGTAGCCGCTTTTCTATGCAGGAGAAAAGCACGTCTTCCGTTTATCGTGTGATCACATTGCACGTTGAAGAAGCTCAGTCGGTTGATATTTACGGGGCCCTCCACAGATTGATTGATTGATTTATAGGAAAAGAAAGGCGCGGTAACTGTCTCACTTGTTTTCTGTGGACACCTCAACCGCGCCATAAGGTAAGAGAGGAAGGTTGGAGTGAAAGTGGAAAGAGAGAAAGAGGAGCCGTAGTGGAGGGCTACGGAGTAATTTCGTCCACCTGGGGATCTTTAACGTGCGCTGACATCGCACACGCGGACGCCTCTTCGTTTCGTAGAGGTGTCCGTTACAGCCTGAGTCGTTTTGTGGCAGTAAGCGCTTCATAAGCCAAACCAAACCGAACAGGTTGAGCGCCCTGTGGAAGCCACGTTTTTAGCCACGGCGATATAAGTCTCCGTAACAATACTTTCTTTCTTTCTTTCTTTCTTTCTTTCTTTCTTTCTTTCTTTCTTTCTTTCTTTCTTTCTTTCTTTCTTTCTTTCTTTCTTTCTTTCTTTCTTTCTTTCTTTCTTTCTTTCTTTCTTTCTTTCTTTCTTTCTTTCTTTCCTTATTTATTTATTTATTTATTTATTTATTTATTTATTTATTTATTTATTTATTTATTCTATACTGCAAACCTTGTAGAGGTCCAAGCAAGGTAGGTTACTGCAATCGCAAAAGGTTCCTATGTTATTTAAGAATCGTCTGAAAATCGGCAAGCAGAAATCTCAGCATGCATGCTTTTAGGATCCCACATATATGAAGATTCGTATATATATTCCGCATATAGGAAGACCTTAAGATCCGTATTAGGAAGCTCGCGCTGTCATTTTCTTGTGCTTGTTTTACTACCCGCTCACAACAATACGGCGAACAGTATATGACCGCAGTGCCCAGGCAGTGTTTCTTGGGAAAATCAATAACCGTACTGGGGGGAACCACAGCAGTGCTCGCTTCTTGAAAACCGATTACGGTGCGGTATAGCTAAAACGACCAACGGTCGCCGTCACTTGGACAAAGCGTTAGCCCTGTGCACGTCGCTATAGCTGGAACGGCACACCCTGAAAGTGCGTGAGCAGAGGGCTGATATCTGCGTCCCCTGGTAGCGTGACACCTAAGGCTTCTTGAGAGCCGGCGGCCCCATGCTGTAGGCACATTCCGTGTGATGATCCGGCGCGATCCACACCCAACAAAAAGAAAAACAAAGAAAAACGACAAGCAGCTGCGAATGCAAATAAGACTCCAGGGGTGAGCAGCTCTGTTTCAAGTAGCCTGTCCGGTTCACGCAAGCTTGCGTGACCGGGAACGCTGAATGCGCATATGACTTCGGAGTAATAAGCCATAGCTGTTCCATTCATCTTCTTTTTCGACCGAAGAACAGGGCATGAAATGCTGCGGTGCGCGTTCGCATCGTAAAGTGTGCTGGAATTCTCGCTTGGGCCAACCACGTGCCATGCGATTTCGATAAATGATGAGCGCACGGCTTGCAGCTCACTGCGGGAACCGCCGTGTCGTCGTGCCCGCGCACTTTTCATCGGTACAAACCGCGTGATAGGTTATCGCCGTTTTCTTTGGCTCTTCTTTTATATTGGAAGGCTTCCGGGAGCGTCTCCTTGGGTTGCATGCCACAATTACGACTATTCCCTTTTTCTCATTATGCGACTGAAAACGGGCAAGGGAGAACAAAGGAGAAGAGGTTATGGGAACTGTATTTCGGGGGTAAGAGGACGGTTTTTAGTTTCGTGTTACAGAGAGAAAAGTGCGTTCTCAGTACATTTTGTACTGAGAACGCACTTGTACTGAGAGGGAGAAATAAGCCACTCTGAAAACACGAAAAAGAAACGAAGAATCTCACGACATAAGCGCTCACGCTTCACCCAATCAGCTCTAATAAATAACAGGTCCGGTCTGTGTGCCGTCATGGCACAAAAATAGCAAGAAATTACACTGAATGATTAGAATACGATACAAATCAGTTGCAGCTTGCTATAAATGTCAACCGGTAAGAGGTGACCAAACGTGATGTTATATGAGCACATGCTCTTGGTCTAATTGGTTATGGTTCGTATTTGATTTTAAAGGCCTCGCTCAATAGGATCAAAAAGGAAACGAGGCGACATGACAAAGTGACATGGCGCTTCATCCTGTTGCCTCCCTTCGTGTTTCAGCGTTTTGGCACCTTCGAAACCAAGGTGGTGCTCTACGTTTATTCCCGCGTGATTCACGCATTTGAAACAGCGGACAAGTTAGTGTCTGATGGCCGTGCAGGACGCGGATGGGCATCTAAAATCATCATCTAACCTGGCCTATACGCCTGCTCCCTTTCTCGCGGAATGCAGCCACCCCAACTGGAAATTACATTCAGCCGCCTCATCAATGTCATCGCGGAGTTCGTTGAAAACTTAGCGTCCCTGAACAGCAACGTTATCGAAGATCTCCCGCAGCAAACTCGTTAAATTCGCACCAGGTGGCGCACTTCCGACGAACCCTATCTGCTCGAAACCGATGAGTGTTTGACAATCAACTCGGAGAAAGCAAAAGCGAAGCGTGGGGCGAATCAACATGGCAGGAGACAGGCATGCATGGGAGGCTCGTGACGTACCTCGTCCGCACCCGGAAGTTTTTATCGTCGCGGAAGAAGACTCGTGCCAGACACGACGGGCGACGTCATCTCGGCGAAACGCACGCAGCCCTGGATGTCTAGGCACACACACGCACCGCGCATCGTCGCGAAGGCTACACGAGCGGACCGGCAGCCTTAGTTTGTTAGAGGCCGAGGACCTGCGCTGGTGACATTGCCTTCCTGGTGATATAGTGTCTCTATATGCACACGAAGACGCAGACATTTATGCATGTAAAAAGCATCGACATTTACCGTATAAGGGTTGGCTTCAGCGGTGACAAGACGGGTCGAGAGGGGACAGCTGCTAAAGGAAGAGCGGAAAGAACGAGATAAAATAAAAACACACCGACAGGTGAGACGTTCTGGAGCTCTTAGTAGCTCATCCGGCGACGACTGGAGTACTTTACATACCGAAGTGTGTGCGGGCTCGTTTTATAGATGTTTAAACGGTGTACGGCAGCCAGAAACGGCATTCGTGTGTATTTTAGCGGCGTGGGCCTGGCTTTCCTTATAATTCACTATAGAGTGGCAGTGGTCGATGTATTTCGATCGTTGCGCCGTGCAGCGGCCGCTCCACAGTGGTTTTCGTTTTGAGGTTTGAACACTCTCAGCATAGCCCAACGAAACAGCGGCGTTGGAGATGGAAACCGTAACTGTACGCTGAAAAACTTCGAAAGCGCCCCTGTCACATACGTAAATGAGCATTATAACGCAGACTGTCAATCTATACATAGGGACCAGAAGAAATCTTTTTTTATGCGTATACGCGTCATGAGAAAGCCTACAGTCGTTCCATTGTTCTCAGTAACGTGCGCTTGCCGATTAAAAGCTGACTAGTGCCAGCTATAGCAACGCCAGCATGAGCAAAAAACTTGGAGAAGATCGCATGGCGTCCACTTCATCAAGCTGCTCTTGAGCCTCATCGCTGAACACGAAGTTTGCGAGTTCAGTTCCAGCTTACCTGCCTTGATGAAGCGGGAATGCGAAAGATCTGGTACATATTCAATAAGTACAAAATCATGAAACAGTCTACGAAGCTTCCACACGGTCACAACCAGAGCCCATCAGATCTCTGCCATCCTGTTGGTTTGGAGCGCAACGAACGTATACCCTACACAGATAGATACGCCCCCTTCGAGTGGGGAGAGCGGCGAAGTCGAGCTTGTGCAGCAAGTTAGAGTAGCAGTTTTATTTGTTTGTTCATCAGCTTCTAGATTTCATAAACGTTTAGCGCTTTTTCGTTCATTGCCATTCTAACCTATTTTTTTTTGCCTATGTTGCTATGTTAAATTTCTTTCTGTGCCGGTTCGCACAAAATCTTTCAAATTCTTTTACGCCACCACGCACTCTAGTGTTGTCCTGCTCGTCTTTTCCGCTGATGCGTAAATCATGTTAATGGTAGTAAACGTACTCTATTCCAGACCAGCACCAGCACATTGTCACAGGCAGCCCATCCTCGAGGGCAGATTTATCACCCCTTGCAATCCCCCCCCCCCCTTTCCTTTGCCCTTGTCTCGGCTGGCTCATTCTCACCTTCAGCTCTTGAGTCACCAAAGTGAACTAGAAGCTTCGTATTTTGTTGCGACGCTCATGCCGATGGCGTATAACCGGAAGAAATCAAAAACTGTCGTTTAAAAATGAATGAATAAACCAGACCAAGTCAACGCAAAGAATAATAACCGACCAGGCAGGTCTCTGGCTAATTTGATTTGGTGGCCCCGCGTTTCTGCAGTAGATTCGCAGTCGTCTCAACTAATTCAAGAACCTCCGCTGTCTTTGTGATACCACTACGAGACAAAGACTGCAGATATGCTGCAACCACGCGCCCTATGCCCTGCACGTGCAGTGTCCGTGTTTTCTACCGCCAGGTTCATTTCATCTACGGGGTGGTGTAGGCTGATATTTTTCTCGTGTGACGGGTCGTTCCCGTTAGGGTTCATGACGAGCTGCTGCCGCAGCCGTGCCCGCGCCGCTCCCCCATCACCGCGCCTGTATCTCAGGTCCAGTCTATATACAGCCTACTATGTTATCGGAAAGAACACTCGCCCCCCGTCCGTCACGGATGGGCCGCTCTCGGTTGCTTTCTCGTCTCCTGCCCCTTTGTGGCCGCCCAGCTTTTCTCGTGTTCCTCTTTCCCTTAGTGCAATCCGGCCGTCTTCCCTTTGTCTCGAGAGCGAGTATGTAATACCCTGTCATGCATGGGTGGACGTCTTTCTCTTACGGCGGCCTTAGGAAGTACGTACCGGATATTCCCCTGTGACTAACGGGATTTGAGATAGTCACGGCTCATTTTGCAAACGGCTAAGCTTAGCACTAGTTTTTGTCTGAGATCGTATGCGGAAGCAAGTAAGCCTCTTCATCCAATGACGTTTGCTCCTAGTAATTAGAAGACTGCAGCACGAGGGATATAAGCTGCGCAAAATTTTATCCCAGGCCCCCAAGCTGCAGATCACCTTTTGTATTTAAAACTATTGTGCGGCCTGTGCCAAGCAGTTCCAGCGATTGCGGCAACGTAGGAACGCCGCAGTAATCTTACGCATATTGCATATTCCAACGCAATATGACGCAAGATGCATATTCCTGTAAAACACGGACGCCGACACAGGCGCAGGCCTTTCAGTGAGCCATCGACACTTGTGAGTCTGCGGCAACAGGCCCAGCGAACGAAAGGAGTCTTCCTTTCTTGACGGATAGCCCACGTCCGCGAAGGACCTGTCTCTAGAACCCTGTCCCTCCGCCTCCCCTTTTCAACCTGTCCCATGGCGTTCTTCTCCCATCATTCATTCTGTCGGGTTTCGTGGCTACGTTACGCACGCCCACGCGCTGACGGCCGTGCCTGTCACGCCAGCCGGCTGCTCTCTGCTTCTCTCGAACCGTCCGCGGTAATCTCGTCTTCTCCTCCTGCATTCCTCTCTGCGGCTGAGCGCCTCGTTGACCTCAGTTCATGCCGCCGGCATTTCCTCGGGACAGCTAGTTGCTGGCGCCCACGCGCGCTCAACTACATCAGCCAAATGAGTACTTGCAACCGACCTTAGTGTAGTGACAGTTCCTCTTAACCGGTGGGCGAAACTGAGCATTCAGGATGCGGTGATGTCGTGGTCTCGCGCTGCACGGGCTCCCGTGTTATCATCGCTAAGAGTATACATGGGCGCAGAGGATGCGTTGTAAGCGACTGCTGCAACGAACGATAATAAGGCTCGTGCGCTTGTTCGGCAGAATGCGTGCTGACCTGATCATCGCTGTTGCATAAGCAACCTGAAAGAGAATTTTGCGTGTGCCAGCAAAACTGGCGTGTTTTATCCATGCACTACAAAACACAACCATCCGCTCTTAATTCTTTGTCGCGTGCAGGAATAACCACCGATAGGGGGTTCGTGGTCCCTCCGACATTATGTGGTAACTTTTTCTTCCACTTTCTGTCAGTTGTTTCTAAGATTACATTATTATTTCTAATAGATGAACGCAAAAAAATATCCACGTTTTCCTTTTGTCAGAACTTCGTGCGGATGATAATTTTTTTATTTTTATTTCGTTTTCCCCAGTAGCTTTCCGCGTTAATTCTTTCGCAGTTTTGTTTTTCACATTTCGCATTTATAAGTAGAAGGCATTCATGACCGCTAAAGGATTTCTAAACCCTTCCTCTCATTTTAAGGCCCTCTTCCGGTTCTGCTGTCTGTTACGTCCTTATACCTTCGCACTGACGTCTCCCATTCTCACTGTAGTTCTACACGGCTTCATTGAAACGTTAGAATACAGGGTCACCACCCAGTTGGATCTAGGGGCGTAGGCCTGTAGCACATTCAATTTTCCCTCTTAATTAGACTAATTATGATCGCTGTCACCCTGCCGTTCGCCCCATAGAATTCCTCACACACACACTAAACACGAAATGCACGAGATGGACGACATTTGGGATATCTGGTTAGTGTGGGTTAGGTGGCTATAGCCACCTGACCCACACTAACCAGATATCCCACATGTCGTCCTTCTCAGTCCATTAAGCCATGACAGTATATACAGGCCTGGTTTGTTTGCACTGTGCATGTTTCTTGTCTCCCACCCTTACTACACCCTATGATAACCTATTGAATACCCGCTAGTTCCACAGATCAGTACTTAGAGGGTGACCCTACCATATAAGTTCATGCTACTAATCATTGCTAAGTCTGTTTGCAATGGCGGCCTGCCCAGGACCTGAGATTACAAGCACCCACGGCTGCATCACAAGCCTGGCCACAGTTTTTCTCACTTGCTTTTCACCCGCTGAAAAACGCTCCCCAGGTGGTCGAAATTACTCCGTAGCCCTCCACTACGGCTCCCCTTTCTCTCTATCCACTTTCACTCCCACCTTCATCCCTTCCCTTACGGCGCGGTTCAGGTGTCCACAGAGCAAGTGTGACAGATACTGCGCCTTTCCCTTCCTATGAACCAACCAACCAACCAACCAATTACTGCCTCCGTGAAAGGGGTTCTACATTAGGATGACCAAATCTAATTCTGGGTAGGGAGTTCGTCGACGACTGTGGTCACCGAGATCAGGCAGCACCCCTGGCCTGCTTACGTAAGTTACATCGAAAAGCCGATTTTTTT
Source organism: Amblyomma maculatum (assembly GCF_055883805.1). NCBI lineage: Eukaryota > Metazoa > Arthropoda > Arachnida > Ixodida > Ixodidae > Amblyomma > Amblyomma maculatum. Next base: position 132,135,178 of record NC_139345.1, read on the forward strand.
ATCTGGTGGTTAAATGCGTGCCACCGATATTCGAACCGAACCGCGGTCCTCTTGCATGCCAGGCAGATGGTCTACATCCACGCTATCACTTAACTCGGAAAGGCCGCTCTACGATATATCATATTCATACTATCAATCAAGTGATAAAGAAATGCACATAACGTAGCTAAATCATCTATGTAACATTCATAGATGGCGAGAAATTTTACGATTCTGTTGAGCCCTCAGCAATCATGCAAGTACTAAAAAATCATTTTGTGGGTGGACGTACGTCAGAATAGAGCAAGGTATACCATACACAGCTATAGTCCTCCGTAAAGACAGCAATAAAATTCTAATAAGAGATGGTGGCAGGGTGGGAGACATCGTCTCTCTTTGTAATTTGCGGTTCACTAGTGGCATCGCCTTGCTAAGTAAGCCAACGTACGAATTATAATGCACAGTCACTGACGACAGGCAAAGCAGAACGGTGGGTCTAAAAATACATAACATTCTGAAAGCCAAAACAATCTTGAAAAGCCTTTGAAAGAAGATGCAGTTTACAACAAGTAACGAGGCACTAGAGGCGGTAAGGCCATATAACTACTTTTGACAAATATCACAGCAGGTTCGGACCGCGGAAACGAAATAACGAAAACGACAAGATTGGAATGGATTGCATGAGACGTGTAGGGTCAAACCATGAATGACAGCTCAGTATCCTTCAAGAGGATTGGTTTGGCTTGGTTTTCGGATTTAATGTCCGAAAGAGACTGAGGCTTTGAGAGACCACTGTGGTTATTTAGCTTGCACTGAGATCGCAGTGCACACGAGCGCCTATAGCTTTTCGCCTCCACCGAAAAGCGGCCGCCGACGCAGATTCGATCCCACAGTCCTTGGGCACAATAGTCAAGCACTCTAACTACTTTCCTTCAAGACAAAAACGTGTAACAGTTGCATCTTACCAGTACTCACCTATGGGGCTAAAACCTGAAGGCTATAGCGAAAAGGGCTCAACTTAAATTGAGGACAACGCAGAAAGATATGCTAGGAGGTCAAAAGAATACAGAATCAGTCAGGGAACAAACGCCATTTAAAGACATCCAAGCCGAAATCAGGAGCAAGAAATTGGCATGGGCAGTACATTTAATGCGAAGGAGAAAATTATGAGTGAGCGTTAGGGGTATACGAGAGTGCAATCCAGGAGAACGCAAGCGTAGCAGGTGGTACTAAGAATGGACAATTGAGACGAGGAAGTTTGCATGGACCAGATGGATGCAGCTGGCACAGGGCCGGTTTATAGAAATCTTGGAGAGGCCCTTGCTCTGCAGTTGGTATAGTTAGGCTGATAATGATGATGATGATGATGATGATTATGATTATGATGATTGTGGCGAATACAGCCATTCATAATGGTAATATGTTTTCTTTTCGTTAAGAATGTTTCAACCGCACAATACGAGGGGCGTTCATAAAGTTCCGATTATTAGCATGAAGGAACGTAGATAAAGAAGCAATATTTGCGTCAGAGTTTAATATTTACCTGCATATTCTCCTCCCAAGACAATGCACGAACTAACACAAATATAGACCTCCTAACTTTCGGAAAGAGCTCGACATGAACAATCACTTCCTTACTTTGTCGTCCCGGCAATGCTACCCGTGCAATATCGTTTTCGTGGGAGAGAACAAAAAGAAGTCACTTGATGCGAAGTGAGATTAATATGGATATTGGGGCAATAATTTATATCCTAATACGACCAAATGTACAAGCGCCACCTGTGCTGAAGAAGCGATGCACGCGTTGTGATGATGCAGAAAAATATATCTAGCAACCATCGTCATGTGTAAACTATAGTGGTGAATGGCGTTCACTGAGCCAACACTCAAATTAACCCAATGCAATATTTATTCGGTAGTAACCCGCCGATAGAGAGCAGTATAGAGCCTCCCCAGTCGTACTGATTTGTTGTTCATCATTGAGTGGCGCTCGGCCACTCGTTCTGGCTTGTTTGACCGACTTAAAATCATCTGCGCCATTAGACCGTATATCCTTGTACACCAGGGCACTGTAGTTGTACACCGCCATGAGCTCGGCATGAATCTTCCTTGAATGGCGGGCCTTCAAACACCGAAAGCGGATATCGGAGAGCGCTTTAGATTTTCCAATGGCTACCGCCATCTTTAGTTTGGTTCCTGTAGTGGTTTTGCGGTGTACTACATAAAAGACAATTTGTGCATTCCGCTTAAAGCAGAGAGGCGTATGCGCATTTCGATGCCTTCCGTGTACGCCTGATGCAGGGTGTGATGCCGATAATACTACCTTTATGAACACCCCTCGTACTCGTCAACTAAGAAGAAAGCCTTAATATAAAACTGGTACCCACCTCAACTGTTCCCGAGCTAAAGAAAAAAATGTTTCCTGTCAACGAGCAGTTCAACGCGCCAGGACCTCGGGTCAATGGTTCAAGTCTCGCTGGGGACGTTTGCTGGATCGTGAGGTTTTTGCATCCTGACCGCGTGTACGGGTACCGCCTAGACATCTCATTCTGTATTTCTACTGTTACCTTCGCTCTGGCCAATTTCACTGGTCCTGCCGGCGATTAAGCATTGCTTACCAGCTAACGAACTGTTATGACGCTGCCTACTGTCACCGATTTCACGGGTCCGACGCCTTGTCCACGGCATTATCTCGCAATGCGCGCTAATATTGCATCATCCACAATGCATAATACTGCAGGCGCTGTTGTTTAACCGTACACTACTGAAAAATTGCCCGCAGATGGCACTCCGAAAGCAATTTCTGCACCGTCGCTGCAAGCAGCGTGTCCTCTCATGAAATGGTGTCGCGATCACGTGAGCCACCGAGGTCCCACCACGGACCGTGTGCACAGTGTGGTGGTATATAATCTGCGCATCACCATTTCTCGACGTCCCCTTGAAAGGAAGTCGATTGCGTCGACGAAAGACGAGCCATCAAGACGTCAGGCCTTGGCTCGGCTCGGCTTTGACCGCTGCCTTGTGGTGAGCGTCGAGACCCAGGAAGCCGGCTCAATCGTGCTTCCGCGGCCACGCCACGCGGCCAGCGTGTGGTGTGACCCCGGCATACTTGACCCCGCGACGCCACAACAGCCGCGCTCTCAGGTCGCGCGGCGAAGACCGTTTGATTCGCCGCTCCGCTGCAGCGCTGACAGGAACCGCGCGTTGCGTGAGGAGCGCTCGGTTCCAGCGGATGTCAGCCGGAGGCGGCCAACGGCCTGCGGGCTGGTTAGGCTGGCCGGTCCGCTAGGACAGCTTCATTCCTGGTAGCATATTCGAGCCATCGCCTCGCTTGCGCCCCGCACGAAGGTAGAGCACCATGGGGTTTGATAGACAGGAATAACGAGGTGTTTGACCTCCGCCCTGTCATGCACAGCTTTGCTATAGGCTGTAATCTTCGCTGAAATGTATGAAAGAAGTTGAATAAATCCATACATTTATACAAAGGAGAGCCAATGGTCGTTGCTGACACGCGTGGAAGGTTCTGTACACGCCTTGTAGGTCCGCAACAGCAGGAGCAAGCAGGGCGCTCACAGTTAGATTCCAGGAAAAGAAAGAAAAATTCGTATACAAAAGGTTTTAATCTCATCAAGTTGAAACTAGGCTAGTTGGTCTTTTAAGGTCTAAAGCTGCGCCCAAACTACTAGGTACACCGCTTAGTAAAAACTCCTTATTAAAATCTACTTCACGAAACTCGTGCCGTGCAGCTTCTTGGAGAGAATCTAACACTCTATAACAAAGCACTCCTAAGGGTGCAAATGTTAGTGAAATCCATGTCATGCCAGCGAATCTCGCCCAAAATGTGATCGTGAAAGAGTTATAGCGATTCAAGCTACACGCCCCCATTTAGACGTCGAAATCAAATATTTCGATGTCCGCATGGGGTTGGAAATCATATAGGTTCTTCAGTGGTCCCGTGAATCGTGTGTTTCCTTCTGGCAGGAGGGGCAGGCTTCACCGAAAGAAGTATGGCATAGCTATCTGCTTCGCAATGGGGCACCGTAATACTCATTTATTATTGCGAAAGCAATACTACTCTAGGTTTCGAGCCTTCAGCGTAGCGCGGCCGGTAGCCGCGTCTTACCCACGTGATCGTATTCAGATCGTATTCGTATTCAGATTCGTATTCGTATTCAGTATTCAGATTCGTATTCACGTGATCGTATTCAAGCCGTTATTTTGAGATACCCACGTGATGCTGTGACGTCCCACCCGGCGTGGGCTGGCAGGAACTGCCAGCTTGGGTCTCTCGTTTCACATGGGACGGTTATGCCAGAATCAGCCTGCTAGGACCCTGGCATTCACGTTACCCTAATATACCACTAAGGCATGTTCATACGGCTTGGTTAATGCGGGGCTATATATGCGGGCTGAGGAAGAAGAAAAAGAGAAGAAGAAGAACGCTCGGTTACGCGCAGCTTATGCTTTCACTCAATATTTGGTTCAGCAGCGTTGAACCTTTGTAATTTTTTTAATTCTTTGCAGCCATTTATCCGATTTGCATTTTTTGCATGGACAAAGTTGATAATGTTTTCACTTCTAACAGATAACAAACACACGCCTTGTCCACTGTGCAGGTCCTCGCAGCAGCCCCGACATGCGGTGGAGAGACTTCACCCTGATGCTCGTCGTCCAAATTTCCATATGGAAGGTAAGAGCATCTAGCACTATAACATGCGTACAAACCTATAGTACGAAGGTACAGTATAGTGACAATCAGACTTTTGCAGGTGAACTCATAATCCAGCTTTATTTTGAGACTCTGTGGGAAGCCCAGCCGCGGTGGTTCGCAGGTTAGGCGCCCCAATGTTGAATTAAAGTACGGACGCAGGATCATATCCCATGCTGGTGTCACCGCTTTTTCATGAAGGAGAAAAGCGAACCGCCCGCGTACTGTGAGATGTCATTGCACGTTAAACATGCCCAGGTGGTCGAAATGTTTGGAGCCGTCCACTACGACGTTCCACATAGCATGGGTCGCTTTGAGGCGTTAAAACCTGTATACCAAACCAAACACGCGTGACACTATGAATGTTATTTACTCAATGAGCGTTTCAAGTTTCATATTACCTATACTAGAAAGGAACATCTAAGCAGCCGTATTAACGGTTTAGCAAACCGTCCATTGCACAAGCCAATAATACTGCATGCCGCGAACGATTCAAATGTCTACAGTGTATATTTGTTCTTTTTCGGCAGCTTCCGGCATGCGGCCTTATCATTCTGATTCGAACGCACGTATCAATTGTGCATTCTTTGCTTGTTCATGTTCGTTGTCGCAAGACTCCATCCACGCAAGTGTGCTTCTACAATGTTCCAGGGTATGCTAGTCACCGTGCGCGGTTTTATCTAGATCTTTCTTCGACGTATTTAAATTGAGCGCTGACGAGTGAAACTGCATTTAGTTCGATGGCGGGCGAAAACGTTTTCTGTTATCGCCGTCACCGATTCGCTTAGTTCTTTTGCGGACGCAAGTCAGCCCAATAAAAGAATTTCATTCAAGTGCAACGCCAATGTCTTCATTTGTTGCTACCGGGCTTGTCACCACTACGTGACATCTGGTGGAGGTGGTGCTCTTTGAAATCCGGCCAACCCCTTCAAGCGAAGACCTCAGCATCGTTCCTGGCGCTCTGAGGGACCAGCCTGCAGGTCACCGAGCCAGCCGCCAACCTCAAGGGCTCCAACCCGAACACGGTCTGCGGCAGTACCCCGTTCGACCCCGGAAGAAGGCCCCAACATTGACAGTGGCCCAGTCTACAGCACCGATTGTCTTCTCGCAGCCCCAGGAGCCCCCTGTCTTCCAAGGACTGCCCTCTGAGGATGCGGAAGACATCTGTCAAAATTATGCCAATTGGAGGATTTAGTGACCCCGCTTGCCTCTTTGTGCAAAATGAAGTACAGGGAAGGGACTGGAGACGAAAGAAAGAGAATGTTCTACGATACTGCTGTCTCGAAAACTGCTGTCTCGCCACCGAACTGCTAGTTATCTTCTGGTCCCTTATACTTTTGTCAATGCGGCTATACTTCAACGGGGGCGCTTGTAATTAGGCCACCAAGAAGTTCGAGTATTGACATGGTCGGAGAGCGCGTTCAGATGGCTGCATTCTCACGGTAACATCACGGCATGGGATCGCACCACTAACGTGACTGGCACTGATAACGTGTCATCACGGGGTGCCACGTGACAGTGTGGTGGTCACAGGATGTGTTGCACCAGGAACGGACCCTGTTGAGGCTAGGAATATGCTCACAGCTATATAACTTTACAACGTTAATAAAAAGCAATAAAATAGCTAATATATAATAAATAATAATAAAAAATTTAATAAAAGAGGCCATTAGGTTTTCGAACATGCACTGACAACAAGTTCGTCGTGATTTAGTTCACTACTGCTTACGCGCATCATCTCTTGCCTAAGATTTCGGTTCTGCATCACGCAGTAACTGCGGACTTCCTTGGTAATTGTGCTTGAAAACACAAGACCTAATGAAACGGTGAACAAAGTACTCTTCACCTGTCACCTCAGGAACAGCCAAATAAAGCAAACCCGAACCATGTATGACGTGTCTTTCTGTCTGTATTTTTTTTTTTTTTTTTTCATGCAGAACCTGGTCAACCGTCCTCCGTCCTTTGCCGGCTCAGCGAGGCGTTAGCATATCCCAGCGCGTCATCTCTCGCATGCATAACAATCCATTCTCATCTGAACTTTACGAGAGCTCCGTGCCCATTCTTGAAAAAAAATTCGTACAATGCCGTGTTCGCTCACTCCACGAAGTTGATCGGTGAATCTTGCCCTTCAGACCGTGACTGTAGCGCCCGTCTCGCTTCCTCCTCCCCGAGAAGAGAAGAAAAAAAAATTAATGCAAGGAGTGCGTTTGTTTCCGGAAACGTCTTTCACGGGCACACGCGCTAGTCGATGCGGGTGGTCACGACGCACTCAACGCGTGTCTCGACGGCGCCATAGATCTTTACCTGGAAGTTTTCGCCGCCGCCGCCTCCGACCGAATAAGAATCCGGGAGTTTCAATGCTCTGCAGGGTAAGCGAAGTGTATCCTACCATTGCGCGCTCCCGTAACGGCCCATAAACGGAGAAAAAGCTCTCCGCAGCGTGTGCCGAACGTGCGGCTCTTTTTAATGAGGCCGTTTGCTCGGGAAGTTTGTCGATCAAATTGCATCGTTCCTTATCCTGGGGAAAAACAACCACTCGTGGTGAGCGCGTTCCCCTGTAATTGGCGTTTGCGGTCAGGTTTTGCTCCGCGCTCGCATTATTCTTTCTTTTCATGTTGTCTTGCTCGCTTACTCGGGGAATTATGGCGCAACATGGCAGTGTGCGTTCTCATCGTTACAGGGCGAAGTCCATAAAAAAAAATTTACGCGTTTTTGTTACCTCTTGCGAACACAGCACACCGATCAGTCGGGGCTCTTATTCGGTCTGCTGTAATCATGCTGTCCCCATACTCTCAGTACATGTTACCCATTATTGGTTTGCGCTTTCGGTTGTGGGTGTAGCTGCAGCCTTTTTTGCTTGCTTCATTATATACGTGTTCTTTTCGCCTCTTGGTGCGTCCCCCACAATCTATACGCGACAACGAGGAAGATGTATGACGGCAGTGTGTAATGCTGAGACCACGCAGGAAACGCCTTTACTAATCTGCGATTATTTCCACAGGACAAGCACTTGGGCACGGACGTCCGAGCAGATATGGGTCACCACAGCCTAGCGCGCGCCGGCGATCGTCAAAGGCTTTTTTACAAATGCCTATAGTACACTTTTAGGAAAATATTAGTAAGCGCAGTTCCTTTTACTACCTCCAATAAGCAGTAAATTTTCCTAGCGGTAGTTCCTGTAACTATCTGCGGTGGTGTGAATATTAGTAGAGGTAGTTGGCATTACAATATCCTGTAGGTAGTAAATCTTGCTAAAGGTGGTTACTCTCACTACCTGTAGTGGTAGTGAATATCAGTAAAGGTAGTTGGTATTAATATCTTCTATAGGTAAAAATTTTGCTAAATGTAGTTACGAGTACTAGATCTAGATGTAGAAATTTGCTAGAGGTAGTTCTAGTTAATACCTTCTAGAGGTAGTGTTTCTACTACCTGCAGTTACTAACTAGTTAGCAACATATGTGACAAGCAGTTACTACCCTAAAGGTTAGTAACTACAATTACCTTTTTTTTTAGAGTGTAAGGCCTTTAAAAGGCAGACATTTTCTCTCGCAGAAACACGAAGCCTTCTCTCTTTCCAGAGTTATAATATTCCCATGTCTGTGTGAGCTGCCACGTTAAACATACCGAATTCTGCGGCAATGCCATTTCTCTCAAAGAAAACATTTCATCTCTGAAAGTGGATTTTAGTATACTTTGCCATAAATTCTGAAGTTTCAAATCCTTGATTGTAATGTTGCAAATTGCAGACTGTTGTGACCACGAAGCAATTATACCCGGAGCGTGAGCATTCCCCTGACGCAAGCGCGAGCATATGACCATATAATTCCACACAGGCACGGCTCTAATGTTGCGCTAGATTTTGTTCATCTGTGCGCAAACCCATCACGCTTTAATTTGGCGCTCGAACGATAGCCAAACGAACTCATTTACTAATACTGAAGCACATAATTAGATCATCTTGCAGTATAGCGATGAAATGAGCCGGTTGCGAGAAACAGCGAACACAAATACAGGCTAATTTGCGATAATCGAATTCAGACTAACTGGCAGTAACTTTCCCCAGTCATCCCTTCCACAGCCATTGATATCGACTGGCCAGCGGCTACGCAGAGGTGTACAAGGACACCACAAATCAGCCTTCCGTTTGAATTTTACGAACGGTGTAATCGCCTAACGGTAAAGTGCTCATAGAGATGCGGCAAGTACTGGAATAGAAGGAGTTACTGGTATTGTTTCATACTAGTGCGTTTATAGACCATCGTCTGGTTTAAAGTTGGGATACTTGACCACACAAAAAATAACATCGTTATGCCAACCCCGCTCCCCTCACCCCAAAGTTTTCTCTGGATTATGTTCCGACTCATCTTCATGCAACTTTCCTCCTAAGATCAAGAATTTTGGAACGTCTTTTAATTGCCAAGCAACTGTGAGATATTATAAGAAACTGTTATGCAGATTTTAATATGAATAGTCTAAACTTGCGATGCATGGCAATGATTTACTTGTAAACATGAGCAAATTGGAGTTCTGGGCCAGTTGGTAGGACATGATTTACAGGGAGACTTAGCGCGAGACAGCCTGGGCGTGCCTCTCTTGTCCTCGTCTGTTTCGCGCTAAGCCTCCCTGTAAATCATATACTTGTAAGGTTTCTTTTTTTCTTTTTGTGCAAACGTATAGGTAAAACTGCTATATAAACCAAGGAGCTGTGTTTTGAATATAATGGTGATACAGCTGTGAAAAATTGCAAGGTACTTTTATTATGAACACCTTTGTATAAAACATGTTGGCTTCCTATGCATAGTAGAATTTTGCTACTGAAGTTTGCCCTGTGTCCGCAGCAAGTAATGAAGACTTTCCATAAAGAAAAATCAGTAATGTGCATTTTTGAATAACTGCGAGGCATTGCAACTGTTGGAAATTGTAAGATGCCTGAGCCAGTTGCCACTATTAGTACCGGAAGTGTCGAATAGCTTGTTTTTTAAAACAACACGAGTCATTGAAGTTGATTACCGGCAGTTCTGTAGGCCTGCGTGCCACCTTTCTTGTCCGAACTTTTCGCATAGAATATCAAACCACACCTGACGAATACCGCGGGTGCTCTCAAATATCGGAGTTTTAATCTTCCTATGAGGAGCTTGAGAACGTTGCCTTAAATTTTACGTCTGTCCTACCATTCGAATCTCCATGCCTTCGGGAGAAACGTAACTTGTTAATTATTGTAAATAAACGACCGAGTCAGCAGAAAGGTTGAACTCTTGAACCTGATGTCAGCAGATCGAAGCGACGCAGAAGGAACTGCTCTTACGAGGAAGGCAGTCATCGTTGAAAATCGACAATGAATTGTTCATTGCTACATCAGAATTTTCACAAGATGACCATTAATCATGATGCGTGAAAGCTGGGACACCGGTTGAATTTACCCTCGATGAACACATTGACGGTTCACAGGCCTGAAGGCTGTATCATATGTGAGCAAACCGCTCGCCATTTCTGGCGTCGTGGAGGCTCGAACAGCTCGAAGAGCGGCGACCTTCAAACATGTCTTTTCGCCGCGCACCGCCGCCTATCACGAAATTCACTCAGTCACTTGTAAATCTTGAAACAAGACTTTGCACGTTCGACGGAAATTTTTAAGAGGGGAAAGGCTTTGAGGCGGATGGCTGATGGCTGTTGGGGTGTGCTGCTGGAAGGAAGCTGCGTTTTAATGTTTTCATTCAATTTTTCCGTCGCTCATTCTTTCCTCTGCTGCGTGAACTTCTGATGGGTAAGGCTTTGTGAACGATGGAGGATAAAGAATTTTGGGTGGATGATGCTTCTCTAGGGTGCAGGATTCAACCTTTGAGGCTCCACGCAAACAACGCCAGAAGTTTCGTGATCAGGTATTTTCATCTAGGTAAAACCTTTCATAACGGCCTGTGCATGGTACATGGGTGCCACAAGGAGACCTTCAGTTGTTAGTTGCGCATGCATTTAAGCAAGTTTGTTTTGCACAGAGCAGATTAGAATATTTTCCTCTTGTTTCCCGTTTATTTGTGGAGCACTGTTGCCAGTGATCCATCAAGAATTATGCACACTAGTTTGGCATTCGTTTCATTCAAACAAATGCTATGACCATCCAAACCTTCGCGCTGCTTCTTTTTCATTACCCGGTTTCCTAGCAATCGCATCGACAGAAAGTGGTTGGAGTGGCCCGAGATTTAACTTTCACTCAGATGTTTGCCTCAAGTTTACCTGGCCTAAATTTAGCTACTTGCTCCACCATGAAGCCTACAAATCTGACTTAGCTACTTCCTTCGCAGAACAGTTCATCTCAATTAGTCACACTAAAATGGTCAAGCATACTTTATTCCCATACAAAATAGTGTGCTTTTGTTTTCTTTTTTTCTTCGTCTAGCTATGAATAATATATTGTGCCTCCTGCTGCTGTGAAATGAACTGCCTACCTTTTGAAGAGTTTGTATGTTTGCCAGTTCAGTCATTTCCCCTTTCTCACAAGAGCAGCATTACGTCACGCATTATAGGGAAATGAATGACATCTACAAACCAATATCTGATACAAACGAACTGAAGACAAGACAAAAAGAAGTTCTGGAACTAACTGCCAGAACCTCAGGCGAAATACGCCGTGATCACTTAGGCGCCATGCATCTCGCTTTCACACTGTACAGCGCTACGCGCACTACAAGCGTCCAGGCCTTGGGAAATACAGGAACAAGATATAAAGAAAGTATACAGATAACAGAGCTACACATATACAGAGATACACGGTAAATCGGCAAGAGCGCGGCCTCCCTGGATTCAACGCGACCTTGAAAAACGGGCGGCTCACGCCGGAAGGGCGCAGGTTCAAGGGGACAGTCGCCGACGCTACGGGGCTAATTTACAGCCCCTTTCCTACGGCGCTGCAGTGACTGCGAGGGCGATACTCCAGTCAGCGCACGTATGCGTTGCATTCTGGCGGCGACGCCAGCGCGGAGCGTCGCGACGTCGTTGCGTAGGGACCCCGTGACGCACCGCAGTTTCCGCCGGCTTCTTTCGAGAGCGAATGATCCCTCGCGCAAAGGTGTATATTGGACTTCTATTTTTAGAAGCCACAGTTAGCGCTTTTATTTTTCTGGTTTAATTCGGCTACTCTTCTAGAAATGACACGTTGATTACAGCTGTAGTATAATTCCTTGAAACAGTGTCCCAACAAAGGAACAACAACGTTAACGCCGCATGAAGGGCACACTAATTGAAAGCTAACAACTCGAACATTTATCGAGATCCCCTGCAGTTCATTGCATCGCATGCTTGCCATATGCATAAGGGGCATCTTATTTGAGTGTATGATTCATGTGTTAGCATTGCATTACAATATCCTCCCTACACCGTCACTGTGACATTGTTGTCTTTCTTTTTTAGCATTAGGTGTTTCCAGTCGACAAAGAAACTCTGAACACGAAGAAATTGGCGAGAGAGCAAATTTAATTAAATTGGGAAAAGTACACGACCGCGAAAAGCAGGTAGCCAAGATGGAACTGTTTTTATACTTTCACGAAGAGGTTCAAGTGACAAAAGCGGGGTTTCCACACCATATTTACGTTAAAGCTTACGATATGTTTTGCACGCACTTACTCTAAGCATCAAGGACGTGGTGTGTATTTATTCCAGTAAAACTAAAAGCGAAAATATTGCTCAATATTTATCTTTTTTTCTATTCCGCAAAGAAAGACCGCTACGATGAATGCTGGGGCCATTGCCTATTGAAAGCAGACTTTGATTTAGCCAATAACGCGGCTCAAACATGCATGCTTCTTGCGCTTCAACAGTTCAAGAGGTACGGGAGAGCTCGTTTTTTAAGTTAATCTTGTTCACAGTGCGGAAAGGGCCGTGCGAACTCGTAACCGAACGCACACAGCGGTGATTATCAAGCGATTAGATTATTTGGGAAATAGTGAAACTGTACATACATCACAGCACTGAAGTGCCAAATCTTGATGGGAAAGTATACAAGGTCACCTTGTGACATGAAATCGAGAAATTTATAATCTCTTATAAGCTTTCAATTCCCTTTCTTTTCACAGAAAGCGAAGGATCACTGATGCATGCGCCATGGTGTTTTGCTACATAGTGGGCCTTTACGATTTACTGTGTTAGCTAGGACTTGCCCAGTACGTCTTGGCGATATCTTAAGCTCTTCAGTTGATCCTAAGTTCTTCGTGTGTTGTCCGATCTTGAGTTCGTGCCGTCTTTTGTGCTCTGTGAACGTAACCTCTGGATCACGCCGTCCGAAGCGTGCTCAATGGACCACATTTCCTGTGGAAGGCGCGTGGCCGGATGATACGTTATAAGTAACGCAGCTCACGGCTCCTCTCCTTTCAGATAGAAGCAGAAAAGAAAGAAAAGGAAACAAACAGCAGGTTGCTTCTCTGCGGCGGTAACACTAGTACGTGACTGCCATAAGGAAACAGGGCCTGAAACCAGTTGTGTTGCGTTTTAGTCTGGCTGCGCAGCAGGTCATGCGGCAACTGCGACGCATATGCGATGACACGTCAGTGGCATCGGCCACGCTGCATCGTTAGTTGCGCATAGTAAAGTCTGAATTCACCAAGACCCCTCCGCGTCAGTCCCCCTGGGATACATTTGCACGGCGTTCCGTAGGAAAGCGTGCTGGTTGTTGTTCCGGGCTTCAGACAATCCGAGAACCCTGACCGTTACTGCTATCAAATGACACTTTTACTCACCTGAGGCATCCAAGGCGTGGAAAAATACTTACAGTGGATTTATACTTGCGTAATATTGGTGTTAACTATGCTGTACTGTATAAGTGAGAGAACTGTGCGCCAATTGTTCCCGGTTTACACTACAAAAAGCTCTCGGAAATTCAGGCAAAATAGAGACTTGATAAGTGTATACACGAGTCTACGACTATACGAGTATACGAGTGTATACACGAGAGAAAATGCAGTGGTGTAAGCTGTCTTTGCATTCTTTTGAATACCATGTTGCACTCGGAGAAGATAAAATCAAAATATTTTATCGTAGTTCTACCTTGCTTTGTTCATGTATCCTATAAGCATACATCCTATGCGTACTTATACTCTGCGCAATTATACGTCTCTTCGACACAGCTCACGCTTTAACGAGGACATAGGTGACAGTAGTTGCTTACATAGGTTGAATCTTTGTTTTCGGGCTTAATGAGTTTGCCTGGCACATTCTATAGCGTCAGAAGCGCAAAGCACAATTGTGCATATATGCGAATCTTTGTCTTATTTTCATTACCTCATTTAAAAGTTTGCGAATGTTCGTCCTAAGGTTTTTTTTTCTTTTTTGTAGAACTCATTTCAAGCCAAAATACCTTGAGATGCCCTAAAGGTGCGGCCAATTTCCCACAAGTCACGCAGAGAAGCCAGCCAATTCATATTCTGACTCATAAAAAGAGGTCTTACTCCTCTATACAAACAATAGCCAGTAACGATCGCTGAACTAAATATAATCTGTAATACGGATATCATTTCAGAATCACCAAGCGCTGAAGCTTCCTTATGGAAGAAGCAAATGAGGGGAGTTTGGCTTCAATATCTTGTTTGTCATCTTCTGAAACTTTTTTTTTTTTGGAAGATGGCACCACGCGAAGCAAAAGCTTATCCGTCTAGAAATACGAAATTTTCCTAACAACAGTAGAAAGAACCAAAGGATATTGAAGAAAAATTTTCAGCTTAACGTTCTCATTCAACTTTGTACCATTATCGTCCTGAAAAGTGCTCTTGCTTTGGAACGCATAACTCCTTGAAAAGTGATTGCGCTTATTTTTTCCGACATTTCAAGCGACGGAAAATTATTTTGGTGTGGCTTGAAGTAGAATAAATTGCAAGGAATTACTGCATAATAACACCGATTAAACAAGAATTCGTATTTTCTGCACGCGTCCAACTTCCTTATTCACTAAGTCGCAAAAACAACTTATTCCACTTTTCGTTATAGATTTCTTTAAAAGAAGCGTTTCTTGCAAAACTACGGTACATTTCTTTGTGTCAACATATTTGCTCATTTCACACAGAGAAAAAAAAAATCACCGCAAAAAAAAAATGCTCATCGGACCCTGATTTCCGTCTTTATCTGAACATGCCCGCATAAAAAGCTAAGAAGCGTATTTGCGCACCATCGCCGCAATTCTTTCATTGTGTTTTTTTATTTATTTTTGTAACCTCTGTCCTTTTCAGAGGCATGTACTAAATGGATTGAATAAATTACCCTTTACTAGTACTGGTAACCCTTTCATGGCTCGGGTATACAGGTAGCTCTATCGTTCCAAAAACTAAATTTGACGTGGTGTTGTTTCAAGAATACTGACAACCTCTCGTGGCTCGGGTATACATACGATTAGCTTTGTCGTTCCTGTTTTGCCCTGTTTCGGACTCCCGCGCGTGCACTTTCAGCTCAGCACAGCACGAGATATTATGCGGTGTCAGTCTGTGCTAGCCAACAGTCGACTTTTGTGTCTTATCCAATCTTCATTTCATCGTAATGTGCCACTATAGAAGAAAACAAGCAACAATTTTGCCCTTACGTCCACAAGGTTAGGTTTTTGTGCTTTAAACTTCACAAACGCTAACGAATAGACTTGACAGCAAAATCTGCGCTATATGCTCAGGTCAATGACGTCGATTTCTTTGAAAAACTCTCAAGCACGCTTTTTGGGCACCATTGCTCTTGGCACTGTTGCGGGCCGAGCTCGGCTAAAGCATCAGTAAACTTTATCTCTAGGAACAAGTTCGCAGTACGGAAACAAATTGCGGGCTTTTTTTTTTTTTCGACTAATAAGATATAACGCAACTTAGAACAACCCTACTTCGTCATGCAGGGAAAAATTGCTCGAACAATTGTGCTGCATGTACGATTTTATTTTGCATGGATATATCCCCCCCTACTGTAATGCCTAACGGCGTTGTGGGATTATGCATAAATAAAAAGTATCAGCTTGCAAAAACTGGATTCGACTTTTCTAGATATCATTTTATTTTTCAATTGTTTTTTTTTTTTTTTCAGAAGGCCAAAAGCGTTACAGGGGAGAAGTGCTGAAAAGGCCGACGTGTAAAATATATGAATACAGAAATTGATGAAAATGAAAATGAATATGAATACAGAAAGAAATTGATGAAAATATACAACGCTACAGAAAACCTGAGTAATTGTCTGCAAAAGTAGAGCCAGAAAGGTTATTATCGTTAATATTCACAACTAACTACTGCAGAGAGGGGATTTCACTCTCATATGGTATGGAGTGCAAATTACTGGGCAAAACAACCTGTTCTCGATGATTCGATGCCCACTTTGTAACAATTATCGATGCTGTTCGTATGCACTGATTCTAAGAGATAAGCTGTTTGGGTGGGGGGGGGGGATTATAATAATTGTGTATAATTGTGTAATTGTGTATGCACAGACGGAAATTAATTCTACGCAATGATGGGATTGGAATATTGAGTCCGCATTTCATGTTAGTTGTGCTAGCTGCCCTGTCGTAGTTTGATTAAATAAAACGAACATAATTATTTTGGACGAGTTCAAGTGAATTGACTATGCTTGCTTCGTGAAGATCCGAAACCGGCTTAGCGTATTCCCATTTTGACCCTATTGCTGTCGTGTAAAGCAGCAGTTTCGATGAGATGGAGCTTCGGAAACGTTGCGGCGTAGATAGCCTAACATGCGGTTAGCATCCCTATTATGATCTGAATATGAGGCGATCATAATAGTTAGCAGATATAAGGACCCAAATATATTTGTATGAATTGAATAAAGCTAAGGAGCTGTCGTTTAGGTAATAGGGATTGGAAGTCTTAATTATCATTGGGACTTGCATAATATTGTGCTTGTTAATGTTTAACTTCATTAGCCATGTATTACACTAAGTTACTGCAGCACACTGCAGAATTGAGGAGCCGTAATTATTGTTTATTGCTCGAACAATAACGCAATAGTCTGCGAGAAGCTAAATGATAGACTTTATGAGGGAGGGGAGATCACTGATATAAATAAATAATAACAGCGGTCTAAGTACTGCACGTTGCGGAACTCTAGAGCATACATTGATAAAAGAAGAGTTAGAATCATTAAAAGTAACAATTTGAGAACTGATTGTAAGAAAACATTTATTACATTTTACTTTATTGTCAACTAAGTTTAACTGGTTTAATTTATAAAGTAGTAGTCTATGACATACCTTACCTAATCAGGTCTAGTTTGGTTTGCGGGGTTTAACGTCCAAAAGCGACTCAGTCTGAGAGACGCCGCAGCCGAGAGCTGCGGAAATTTCAACCACCTGGGGTTGTTTACAATACGCTGATATTACACAGCACACGGGTGCCTTGCTTGTCGCCACCGTCGAAAAGCGGCCGCCACGGCCGGGATTCGATCCGGCATCCTCGCGCTAAGTAGTCGAGCGCCCTATATCCACTGCCCCACCACGGCGGGGTCCATAGTTTATGAAGTGCCTTGTAAAAGTCTAAAAAAATGCAGTTGGCGTATGATAATTAAGCGATCGAGAATGTGGTGTAATGAGTTATACAATTATATTAGTTGTGGTTCACAAGAGTACATTTTGCGGGATCCGTGTGTAACCACGGCAAAAAAAAAAATAGTTGCATTATGGAACATTAAAGAAGGTTAGAAAATATAATAAATTCGCGTATTTTGCTTCAGCGAGCGCTGGTGAGTGAAATGGGACGGTAATTAATAAGTGGTGTTTTAATGCCAGTTTTGTAGATATGAACTGCCTTTCCGATTTTCCACTCAGCGGGATATATTGTCAATGATCTGCTGAAAAATATTGGTTAGAATTAAGGAACTAGAATGGCAGTTGTTTTTCAGAAACTTGTCCCATATAGGTCTGATGTTCGAAATATGACGCACTGTTGTTTCAAGAACTTCAATTGTGGACAATTAATTCAATATTTGTTTATGAAAATAAAGCCGAAAATGATTATGCTGTGAATAGAGAACAACATCCGGAACATTCATTGTGTGCAATCAGGGCCGCTGCGGCGCTTTACCAACACGAGCAGGCCGTCACACTTTTCTTTATATATGTGTTCCCACTTCGGCACGGGTAAAATAAAATAGGTAGAATGTGTGTATTTTGACATGTATTTTACTTTAGTGTAGCGTCCTATATTTAGGGTCCATAACGAAGTGGCATACGCAGACAAGACATTAAGTGACGGGACATCCGCCGACCCTGTCGTTTCCTATATGCGGCCGCCATTTCTCTGGTGACCATAAATTTAAGACGGTAGTTCCTGCTAGCTAAGCTAAACACCTTAAGGTTAAATGTGCAGAAAAGCATTCTTGCTTCCTCGTCGATGGGGCAAAAGATTATTAAGGCGAAAGCCTTTAATGCCTCATACTGTCGTCCGCAAATGTGTCCACGTTTCGGATGCATGCCTTATATGGGCATATGCCGATCACCATTGAATCGATACCTAATCAATAGCAATCGGATGACATCGAAACATGATTTAAGGCATTTTCAAGATAATTTATGATAATTTACTACAAATAATAAGTAAAGCAGATGCCCATAGGAACCCATGCATTTGGAGGTCATCGTAACTATCACTAACCATCACTCACTAGTTAAGGGTGTTTAACTAACTCTAACCAGGCATTAATAAGTACTCAGAAAGTGCCAGTCATAATTAACTATCACTAACCAATTGTAACGGTTAGACGTTTCGAGACGTCCATAGCTGGCACATGGTGACATCATCGGCCGTCAGGTCATGACCGGATGTGACGTCACGATAATGTCTAAAAACCGGAAGTAATAATCACGTCACATCCGGTCATAATAGTATGACTGGTAATGGCGTCACCAGGAGATTCACGCATATACGAAGCTGACCCCGCCGGGCGTTCCATCCCGGCGTCTGTGCGGCGCCTTTCATTTCTTTCATTTGGCGCTTCCTCGAACGCCGCACCACAGAGCAAATATAGAAATAGATGCAGTACAGCAGGCATCAGCGGCGTTTAAAATTAGTTGACAGCACAGAGAAGGCGCCGCACCTGTCACACTTCTAGTCAACAAACGGTTTCGCAGACAATGCCTAAGCAAGGCGGCTGGGAAGGCTTCCGCCTTGAAGCACTTCCGCCACTTCTTCAAATCACGCGCACCCGATCGTAAATTAAGCAGAGCTGGAGAATGAAGATAATAAACCACGATGTAAACAGCCCTAGTAATGAGACTCAAGCTGAAAGGGACAATGAAGCTTCTTGCATGTATGTATTTGGCTCATTTTGATCCATATATCAGTAGGACGTGCTATATATATATATATATGTATATACATAGATATATATATATATGTATATATATATATATATATATATATATATATATATATATATATATATATATATATATATATAGATATATATATATATATATATATATATATATATATAAATATATATATATATATATATATATATATATATATATATATATATATATATATATATATATATATATATATATATATATATATATATATATATATATATATATATATATATATATATATATATATATATATATATGTATATATATATATAAACTTGAAGTAGGTGACACGATGAAGAAACAACACTTTAATCCAACGTTTCGGCCGGGGTCCGGCCGAAACGTCGGATTAAAGTGTTATTTTTTGATCGTGTGTCACCTACTTCAAGTTTATGACCTACCGGACCCATTCGAGATTCAACCCCCTCCCTATATATATATATATATATATATATATATATATCCATTGCAGTGTAATTTGATTTGATGATTGATTGGGTTCACAGGAAGGGAAAGGCGCAGTATCTGTCACACTAAATAGGAGCCGTAGTGGAGGGCTTCGGAGTAATTTGGACCACCTGGGGATCTTTAACGTGCGCTGACATCGCACAGCACACGGACGCCTCTTCGTTTAGCTGTAATTTGATTTCGTTTTAGTTTCTGGGTTTGGCTCATTACCTCATTACAAAATACTCCTCATATGGACGCTTGTTGAGTGTTGGCAAGCTTGTGACGTCTGTCATTCCGACATATCAAACTAAGTAGTATGCTTCGCCTTCCAATTCGTTGTTCATGTTTTCATTCTGCACAAAGCGCTCCAGTTAGAACCGCGCAACCGAAGCAATCAGACTCATACATGTACAGCTCTGCACGGATTGCACTAACCATTGGTATCCGTTTACGCCTGCACCAGTCATAGACGAAAAGGCGGTTCAGACGTACCATAGCGTTTTGGAAAAGCGTTAAGGATCGAACAAGGCACATCCCAAACAGCCCGCAGGAAAGCGCCCAGTCCACCCAAATGACGTAGTCCGAAGAGCGCGAGGCATGATCCGGGGGGTCATCATCTCCCACGATGCGATCTTTCTGGGAGGCTTGGACGCAAATGAATGGGGATTGGGGATCGCAGTGTGCTGCACTGCACACTGGGCGCCAGCGAGCGCACAACGCCCTTCGCTACGACCATGCAAATTGCTACACCGCGGCAGGAGGTCACCGTGCCTGTCAAATGTATGGCCCGACTAAGTAAAACCGAGCAGCATTGTGGGTGCTCGATGCGGAGTGCAGCCATTGGAAACGCCTATTCGGATGGCACTTCCTTGTGCACATGACTATGCCTTGAATGTCTGACGGTCATATTGGGGCTATGCGGCAACAGTAAAGCCGATGACCCACCACGACGCGTCAACATGCAGATATGTGACTACGGTGCGTTATAGCTTTACACCCGCCAGAGATTACGCACAGTTGCATGGTATTATCGAGGCAATTCGCAGATACGATCGAGACACGACCTACGAGGCGGAAAAAGGTGAGCGCTTACTGCAGTACGGTCGATATGCACCGATAAGTGTCCCCGATTCGTTTTTATATATTCCACAATGTTCCGAAAGGGTTAGATCCGGGTGACCGGAGAATGGCGTAGAATAACAGTCATCGTTGGATAGCCCTGGTGCAGTAATCACTACTTGCCGGTGAACGTGTGTGACCGCAGTTAACGTAGACGCAGAGAGCATGCCTTATGCGTTTGTGCGCGCTCGACTTCACTGAACTATACTCGCAATTTTCTTTGCACTCACTGCCGTCACATTTCAGACCCTTTTGAAACATACATGGTTTCGTCATTTATAGCGCGTCTGCGCTCCTTCGCCTGCCTTTTCCTCCTGTCTATATGACGCATAGCTGGCTGAAGTAACACGAAAGCTGCCGCCTTCTTACTTTTTCTTCTGGAGAATTAAAACGAGCAAAAGTAGTTCCGTTATATTGCAACATATTCAATATCTTGTAGTGCTTAGTCTCGTAGCTTTAGAGCAAAGACACGTGGCCTTCCCTGTGACCATACTGCGACACGTAATATACGATGAAAGTTTTCTGGGGTCAGTGCGACACCCCTATCCTCTCTTATACTGGAATATTCGGGGTGCAAGACGCGAAGAAAGTATGGCAGAGAGTCAGCAGCGCGAACCACTAAGAAGAACAGTGCAGCCTGTCACAATTAGCGGATCAAAAAGCACGAAAAGCAATCTGTCTTCTCTAAAAGCCCAAAGAAGCTTCTTAGTTTTTCATTCAATTAAGATGATTCTCTCGGCCTCGCAACAAATCCAAGCAGGAACACGCTAATGAGTTTGTTGTTTTTTTTAGCAAAATTGTTCGGCCCGAACTGTGTCACGACTTTTGCGTTTTGTTAATTTTTTTTTTTCACCATTGGCCATCCGCTGCCTTCGATACCAGAGCCAGCTACGGACTTTGCTTGTTGAACTGTCAGCAGTGGTGTGCAGTAGCTACAACTAGCGGGAGAAGGGCAAAACAATTAATCGTGACAGAGAACAGCCATAAAATACAGCCCTGTGCTTCAATAAGCACCAAGGTGTTGCGTATGCGCCTCCCACTCTTCTGTAGTAGTTTCTCTCGCAAATGTGTAATCTCCCTTCGTTGCCGCCGCGACCGCGCAGGCGTCTTCTCAAGCCGAGCCCCCTTGGGAAGGGAAGGACCTGTCGCTGCCGGAGCCCCCCAGTGACCTGCCTCGCCTGGTGGGCGTAGAAGTGGCGTGCGGCAAACGACACATGCGTGTCCAGCTCCAGTTCAGCGCCCCTTTCCACGGCATCGTCTTCTCCAAGGGGCACCACGGGCAGCCCGAATGCGTCTACGTTGGGCCTCGTTCGGGCATCACGGCGGCCAACTTCGACGTCTTCTACGACAGATGCGGCACAAAGGTACGTTCGCAAGCCAACATAAATCGCTTGCATCGCTTTGTAATGCACTGAGAGCTGGTTGTTGCGGATTCTGGTTACATGCACAACTTATCCATGATGACGATACTATTACTACTACAGACGTAAAAGTACTCTACAAGGGATGGCAGTTTTCGGACGCGCACCTTCGAACGTAGAACCGTTGAATGGTGCAGTGCGCTGATGTTTCGGACGTTCCAAGCCTTCATCACTTCTTCACACTACAACAACCGTCACTCCAGTGGTATAATTTATCTGAAACTAAATGCTCAAGAACGCACAACGTTTTTCGTCCCAGCCTTATGAAGCTGCTCCAAAAGGGAGGGGGGAGGAGCAGCCGTTTTTTGCATGCCGTGAAAGAATATGCTTGAAAAGCATGCGGCTGAACGCTGTGTATTAGTTTGCCCTTACGAACGGAACAGTCTAACAGTGCGCTTAGAGCAATAACAAGGTGAAGTGTTGTACTCTTGTTCGCGCTGTGTCTAGATTACCAAGCGTCTGTTTATATCCTCTGGACCAAGTGCACCACACTCATCAACTTACGGGAAACGATAAAATTGTAGTCCTTACTCTCATGGTACGATGAATGATCGATGTTAGCTGGTTCCCTGATGATTAGCAAATGATGACGCTACCTAGCAGCTGAACACTTAATGTGCTCGCCTCTGGGACTAAGCTGCCACCAAACACTAGCCGCAGTAGCCTGTACCTCGATTGGGCTGATTTGTTCCTGACTGGCAGTGTACTTTGCATCACGATCCGTGTTTCAGCCTCAGTCGTGTTCGGTTACCTAATCTGGCCTTCGGCGGAAGGTGGACCACAAATAGGGGCTACCATGTCCACGAGCCAGATATGCTTTGTACGTCTTTTTTAATGCGAACAATGTGCCGTAAGGCATGGCCCATGCGGACAGGACGACGACGACGAAGCCAACGGCGCGAAACACGCTTACGGCTAACAATGTATAACGCCCCACGCACTCTCTTCCAAATTCGTCCTCTTTTAGCGGCAATCTGAGCTGTAGGGTGGTTTTGACGGGCTCGCAGCCGGATCATCACGGGAGCTTCTATGAGAACACGATCGTGGTCCAGTACGGCGTGGACATCATCGAGGCGTGGGACGAGGCGAAGCGGCTTCGCTGCGAGTGGCACGACGCGTATGAGAAGTCCGCGCTGCGCACCCCGTCCATCCAGCTGGCCGACCTGGACGTCCAGGAGCTCAACTTCCAGGGAGACAGCGTGGGCTGCTGGATGGAGATCCAGGAAGGTAAGTGCTCGCCCTCCATGCATCCACATTGGCTTGACACTTCAGTAGCGTAGAGGAAAACGTTGCATGCCGACATTAGCTTACGCGTGAAAGAATTTGTTTCGTGTAATTTCGAGATCTAGTCCTTCATCTACGACTGGTGCAATGAGCGGTGCAACTTCTTCCTGCTTTGTAATTAGCAGGTTCCTCCACTTCGTCCGTACACAAAGAGGGGTTAGTATAGCTTACTATAATATGCATCTCACAACAATCACTAGTCATTATTAAGGCCCGGTTCTGACATATCTTGGAGGTAGCTAGCAAGATAGCTACTTGTACGTATAATGTACCACCTGATCTCTGGATATTCGTAGAAAATTGACCTTTGTATATAGCGACATATTTACGTAACGGCACGGCCACTGGTGTGAGGGATGAAAATAACCCCATTTCACTTGCACGTGCGGCGCAGGTAAAGGTCCATGGGCGAAGCAGGTGTCGAGCATCGTGCCCCTAGGCAGCCCTCTGACCATGGTGATCGCCATCAACGACCGCGACAAGCAGTTCGACATGCGTGTCAAGTCGTGCGCGGCGCATGACGGCATCCGGGGCCCCATCCAGCTGACGGATGACCGGGGCTGCGTGCTGCGCCCCAAAATGCTCACCGCCTTCATGAAGGTGCGCGATTTCAGTGGCAAGGCGAGCGTGGTGGCCTTCTCGCACTTCTACGCCTTCAAGTTTCCCGACACCATCGAGGTGCAGATCCAGTGCGTGGTCGAGATCTGCCGCCACGGCTGCCCCGACGACTGCCCTGCACACGAGCAGCACCCGCCGCCGCCACATCACGTACGTGAATTTATGAGTATGAGTGAATGAAAGTCGGAGTTTTCAATGGCATAAAGTGGTAAATAACTGACTGAGTGGTTAAGTAACTAATTAACCTAGTAATCGAATAAGTGACTAAAATAAATATTTGGCAAGTAAGTGATGCATGAGCCAGCGTATATAGAAGGGGAGGGGGAGGTGGGGGAGGGAACACGCGTACATGTATCCCAGCAGGCATCGAGAGAACGCCGACGGCCAGTACACTGGTTGGGACAGTGCCTCTGAAGAGTACGAAAGCTGTTTCGTCAGTTCATTGAGAGAGCGCGGGACAAATTAGCTGGGCTGCGTAGCATCCGGGTTCTGGGTGTGTGGTGTTGGATAAGTGAGAGGCGGCTTTATTTCAGCGAAAATATGATACGACTGAGAAATGAGTTTGCATTACATTCAAGGCAGCACTTTTAATTTGTACTTCTGTGTGTGGTTGAAAACTTGGCAGATGAATCAGATCACATACGTTTTTGCTTTTTGCTGAACATTCCCAAATACTGGTTAGATTAGCGTTTGCTGTTTTGTTTTTACATGCAACAGACAAGTAAAAGTCACTTACATATCATACTTCGTACACAAAAAAAAAAAATGTTTTCTTTTTTTTTTTCAGCACGCAGCAGGCCAATATGCAATTCTCCAGCTGAGTTTTCTGACTTCCCTATCAGTAAAATCATCCGTCTATATATCTATCTGCCGCTTCTTTCCTCATCTAAATTCGGGTTTCTGTACATTGTTTAATGCTGTCATTAATTATTTTGCAGTTCGCTTTATTTTTATTTTTCTAGGGCATGTATAATGCTCTATATTTTGTTCGTGTTAGCAAAACCTATAAACGGCAGTTAGTGTTGACACTGTGCTAACGTTTTATTTTTCTACCATGAGACCACACATTTTTTTACGCGGTTGAATTAAATTTCTTTCGAGCAGCACGGTCCACATCGAGCTGCACGGTTCACATACGCTTGCATTTTGTACTCTGCGAGACCAGAAAGTTCAAAATATATCATCAACAAAAAAAAACAAAACGGCCAAGAACAAGTTGCGATATATATTCGCGCACGTATAAGATCCGCCAGTTTCATTCCGATATCTTCCGATTTGACCGTCTGTAACTATTCACTCCATTGGGTCACTGATTGGGTTTTACGCCGGCTTAAGAAATGAGCGGAAAAACGTTTATTGAAAATGTGCTCGCACTAAAGCCAAGTGGTGCTTGTACGTATATTGTATGCAAAAAGTTTTAGTCTATTGCGTGGAGCTCGATTCCAAGCAAATCCTCTTGGTGCGCTTGAAATCTCGCGCAAATACAGTGAGAATACTCGATGGCATGTGCTGCCACCTGTCAAGGGTTTCACCATGAGTTGTTCGCTTCTCCTCACAGGGTGGCGACGTTCCTCCTCCCAACCACCTGGAGCAGCAGCGACCACCGCAACGCCATTACATAATACCACCTCCTTACGCGGCTTCTTCGTCGCAGCACAAGCTGCAGAGCCCGCCTCCTCCGCCAGCGCAGCGAGAACAGCAGCAGCGCGAGCCGCAGCGCGAGCCGCAGCGCGAAGGGGTGGCCGCAGGAAGCTCCGTGCACACTGTCAAACAGCAGCACCCACCGCAGCAGCAGAATCACCAGAAGCAGCAGCACAGCAGTTCCACCCAGCCCCCGGTGCAGCGCCAGACGATTCCATTCGGCCTGCCTCTGCTCTCGATCAACGTTTTGCCCGACCACTACTGTAAGCATCTGGGAACAATTATTACCTCTATCTCCATCTGAAATTAACGATGAACATATGAGAATTGCGCCGCTTGCTTCACATAGGCGCAAGGCAGGCACTGCTTCACAAGACCGTAGGGATTATGACTATATACAGCCGAGAACATTGCGTCCTGATTTCCACCCAAATTTCTGCTGCAGCGCAACTTTGCTTGAGTCTGAAGGGGTAGTAGCTAAAAAGAACCTGTTAAACAATTCTTATTTGATTGGAAATAGGCCTTTGCTGTGATAGATAAATGGCGATTTTCATGGCTAGATTCCTTTTATATGCAGGGCAAAACTGCAAAGATATAGCCGAACATTAAATATAAAGTTATTTCAGCGCAAATGTGGCCGTGCAGTATATGCTCTGAGGGTAGGCAGGTTACAGCGTGTATAGCGATAGCGCGCTCGCTAATTGTGACGAGAAGCACAACCACTCCGGCGAGCAAAACGCATATTTTTCAATGTAATTCAAATGTGATGAAGGTAGCTCGTTTTACCCTGAGTACGCAACGCCAGACAGCGTGCCATATCTTCAAGTCGTGAAAAGAGCTACCTATGGCAATGTTTTTCACTCCCATGTTGTAGTACCACAACAGTATTCTCCCCTCTTGATTAAATATTCGCGTCAATGTGTACGTGCCGATAGGATGGCCCGTAGCTAAGCAGCTTTTCTCGTGAAAGGCACTCATTTATAGTCATGTAAAGGTACGCAAATACGTAATGCAGTGATCGAATTACTGAAACTATATCCTACGTGATTACCAACAATATAGGCTGGATAGCACTGTACATAGCACTGCATCATGACTGCTGTGTGTAGGAAATGTGGACAGAAAGTGTGGACACGAGATGGGAACAAAATATAACACGATTTCGTGCAAAATTTGCGACACAATTGTTCTTTGCGCAGCAGCTAGGGTGGTGTCAAACCATTTCTCTTCCCATTTAACATTCATCTATTCTACTCAAGTTGGAGGCTAGTCCGCGATAGGTTCGAACCGACGACACATATAACCTCCAATTATATTCCGTTAATTGTAACTGTAGCGTTCCACCGAGAAGGGAGACAGATGCACGGCATTTTTATTTGCACAAAACCCAAACCAACTAAAGACGTTTAACATCTTGCTCAAACCTTGCGCCAGCCTCTCAATGCTAAACCACCTAGCAAAGCCGTACCAAACAATAATTTGACGCGTCTGAATCGGCTTAAATGGACTTAAACCGCGGTTAATTTTCTTACGCTTGCTGCAGAATGACCCTTAGTGTAATGGCAATCTCTTAATGTGTCTAAGCATCGATAGCTAAATTCTGGCTAATGCATGCCAGAAAAAAATATGAAACGGCCGAAGGTTATATCAACTGAACCTTTATCACATCTTTTGCACTCCTCTTTACAGTTCCTCCGACACCACCGGGCGTCCAGATAGGCCAGTTGCATCCTCACAACATCGGCGCAGTGCATCAGGGACCGCCTCACCTTTCCTACCCTCCGCTGGATCCACATCTGCAAGTGATGCCGCGGCGTCCTTCCTACGAATCGGCAGACGAGCAGGCACTTCCGGAGGACCAGCCCAAAGATATCATCACGGATCCTCCTCAGTTTTCCACTACCCTTTCGGGACAAGAAGACACGTCATCTCAAGCGACGGTCGTAAATTCGGCAGAGTCGAAAGCACGGCAACAGCCGTCGAAGGAGCCAGAGCACTCTGCGTCTAGCGCACCATCATACAAGCAGCCCATGGTACGGCCTCTCTATTATGATGCACCGAAGTCAACTGGAGAACTAGCGTACAGTACCGAAAATCCGGTCACCGCGACAAAGCCCACATCACCTCCACCAGAGGGCGACTACGATGACTACGAGACGACGGCAACCCCGAAGACGACGACGACGACTACGACGACAACCGTCCTGGACAGGCCTTCTACACCGACGTCTCCGGACAAGAACAATATGCCGCCACCAGTTCGGCCCTATACCCAGTCCCCATCGCGGGAACCCGAGTCTGATAATCAAGGCATCATTTTTGAGGGAAACCATGACCACACACCCGACCCCATTTCAGCAAGACCTGTCTTCTTTTCGTATTCGCCGCCTTCCAGAGCACCCATTAATACTCCCAGCCGGGAGGATCAAAGTGAAGCAGATGGCGACGCCTCGGGTGGCGGTAAGTTTAGCGCTATCAGACCGCGACCTCCGGCAACTGCGCCGCCTAGCGCAAGCGGTGAGTCATACCGACCTCCGAGACCTCACTACCCTTACCCGTTACCGAAGTTTGGGCCGAGCACCACGAACCCGGATTTCTTCCAGGAGAGAGTGGATCTCTCAGTCGAGACCGTGTCCGAGTCCTCTCCCACAACAACCGAAGTGAAGACTACACAGGAGGCAAATAAATCCGAAACGACCGCGGCCCCAACAACCATAGAGCCACCACATGTTTCGAAGATTCCTATCCAAGCATCCGTCACGCTAACAAGCGGCCGCTTTCCGAACGGACCCCGCTCGCTCAAGACCAAGAGAAACGCCGTCGGATCATCAGATCAGCTGGGTGTTCGTGGCAGTCTAAGAGTTATAGCTGGCGTCGACTTGGCTTTCCTGCCCAACGTAACAAGGGACGAGGCTGCGATCTTCACCGGCCGCTACGAAGAAATCATTTACGGAGTCTGCCTTCCCGCCACAGGATTGGCCGCCAGCGTTGGCGCGTTCGTACTACTCATCCTGTGCACCACGTGCATCGCGGCGTACCTCTACTACGTACTAAGGACGTACGAGGCCAAGTCGAAGCAGACGTTCGTTCTGCGCAGGTTTCTCTCGACATACAGGAACAGGAAAATGAAACACTGACGGGCTTGACGGCGCTGTTGTAGAGTTATAACAGTATTACAAGCCATGGAACAATCTCAGGAAGGAAACATTGATTTTGGGCGAGTCTTCCATTCGCGCTTTCGATTGTTTTGTCACGTACAGAAGACTTGCAATCCCCAACGGAACATAGCGTTCCCACATCGTTACCAAGGCGATGTAGAAAGGGCCGCGTGTGCAGTTATGAAGTGCGGCACTGTGCTCAGACCAGTAGGGTACTTTTGAGCCTTGCTTTTCGGCATAAAAGGATTGCAACCATGCACCGTGAACCAGCCCAGTGCCGTTGTCAGCAAGAGGGCTTGTCGAGCGCGTCATCGCAAGTTCGCAGAGACGGCAGCGACAAGAACTATGCTATGGTGGTCGCTGGCGACTAGAAAGGTGAAGACAGCCTCCGATTTGTCGTGCAGTGTAGTGTCCTTTGTGCAATGTTGCAACGCTGGCATTAACTAGATGACTGCTGCAGAGCAGTTCCTATCCGCATGCAGCTCCAATGAAAGAACAGTACAATCCTGGGGACACACGATGTGCCCTGTTTCGTGATTGCGTGGCATTCTCTTATTTTTTGGTGGCCGCACACGTGTTCCACGCACAGAAACCATGTGTTGTTCATTGTTGTGCGAACTCTACACCACTCGTTGTGCCCTTAGGAAGTGCTTCGTACGAGTCCTGTGCGTGTGTGTGTACAAACTCTCGTAAACGCTACAATTAGTGGACGTTCTCATGTGCGTGACCTCCGTGGTGGACCAAGTTTACGGGAGCCACAAAGGCGTTGCCTTAGCGTCTCCTTCTCTAACAAACACCTTCTGCGCATGTCGTGGACCTTGGGCGGCTTGCTGAGACTAACCGCGCAATTGTGTTTAACACCAGTGACCTACCGACCCATCTGCTGTCAGTAGGCTTGGACATGAGACCGTGTAATTATCCGTGTGGTGCCTGGAACGGCGTATCTGGGAAAAAAGGGGAGCACAGAAAAAAGCGCGCAAACGTACATAATTACTTCTCGCTAGAGTGCATCTTACTTGTTTAGAAGCAGAATAATGCGCCTACTGTATGTAGTGGGTGGAAACAGATGTTCCAAGTTTGAAGTTTACTTGTGGTTATCCAGTGCGACCGACATCAGACGCGCATGTTAATTGATAGCATACGGCAGCATGCCGGCAAGACTGCCCTTGTTATAATGATAGTTATGAATGACCCGGCGTGGGTTCGCACAAAACGTCGAGGTCTATGAGACACAGAACAGTGCTGAGTTAAAAGCAGTCTTTGGACGTCTATGTATGACACATATTGCCAGCTCAATTTAGCTCCCGCTCTGAATAGGTGATAAGAGAAAAAAGAGTGTTACCGCAGCTAAGTGGCGTTGCTCATAACACGGATATAGGCTGAGAATACAGAGGAATGAAAGGAAAGGCAGAAAGGTTGACCGGGAGAAACGTCGTAGTGCTATACACACAAGGAAATCAAAGAAAGAAAGTAGCATGCAAATGGCAGAAGGTGATGATGTCATAATAGAATGAGTCTCCGCGAGTATCCCTGGCTATAGGCAGTTCAAATGCGCTCATCTGTGAGAAACATCTTCCAATTCACCTTTTCCATAAGCCAAGAACAGAGCTTCTAACATGAATGCATTTCTTAGAGCAGAGGCTTAGTAGGTAATTTTGCCTGTAAACAACAAAAACGACAAAAAATGACCAGGAACGAGAACTTTAAAAGTGTGAACCAAGTGCTTCAAAATGTTCATTTCAGACTCCTTCCATAAAGCATCTGTTCCTGATCGGCGGTTTAGCTAAGCGGAACAATTCCGTCTTGCCACTAAACATAAGGCTGACTTTGATATCGTCCTCAACGATTAAAACGCCACTTGAGGCCGGCACACCTTCCGTCATTCCTGTAATGACGAGGGCCACATTTCAAATTGGTTTGGCCGCATGGTCTTTGTGTCTTTACATGTCGCTTTCTGGTTTTCAGAAAAGTCGAGGAAAAGCTGCACCACACATCACATTTTTTTTTTTATAGCTAACCTGGTATTTACTTTGGTGCGCTTATCAACACGGTGCTGAGGTGATGACGAGCCATTATTTCGTCAATCAAAACTTAATTCCACTCTTTATTGTCGCAGTGTACCTTTTTTATTTGGCTGCTAATGTTCCACTGAACCATGAACCCGTTCCATGAACTATACGTTCACTCTTGCACAAGTCGGTCGCTGGCCAAGACTGCAAAGTTTTCCATTGTGTGCGTTTTCTTTCGTGGTAAGCGCCAAGAAAGATAACTAAAATAATCACCAAAACTTCAAAATCATTGTCGTCAGGGAAAAAAGGCGTATGTTTGAAAGATTTTATCCTTTGAGTTGTAAGTCTTATTGCTGAACTGTTGAGAACCACCTTGTGCTACATCTGAATGCTTCTGTTCCTACAGACAATAAAAGCAAATCTTAATGAGTGAGTTGCTAAATTCCTTGTGTGACGTTTCCTGTTACCAAGGCGGGAGTTGGTGAGTTACCAATGCTTCACACCACGTTCATGTGTACGCATCCAGCATAATAACCGGCCTTGCATGAAAACCACAAGTGCTGTCACTGACGAGCCACTACAAATATATCAAGCTTTATTTCAAGCGACAAAATATTCGCTTTATATACAGGACTGACATTCTAGGTGTTGCTGAAAGCGTTAGGTTAACAGCATACAGCATTTTCATCGCGTTACTACAGAATACAAATATTGTCATTTGCCATCCGTTTGATTTCGCTATATAAAGAAAGAATAACCAGCCAAGAAGACGGACACAGGAAAAAACTGAGGCGCAGAAAGGAAGAGACTGGTTTCTTTATTTTTTTCCTGTGTGCGTCTTCTTGGCTGGCTAGTCTATCTTCATGCAATGCACCAACTAGCTCAACTACGTGTTTTACTGATTTCACTACCTTTCCTTAAAGAAAAAAAAATTAAGTTGTTCCTTCGACACCTACCCCACCGCAAAGAGCTCCAGAAATACTTTTCACGATGCAAAGGTCTCTTTGCTGTTTACTGAAATCCCAATGTCCCAATGTTTCCACAGGTTGTCTCCATCTAAATGCGGCCTGATGTCGCCAACGTGACCTCATGTTCTGAGAACCAGGGTGCCTGAGCCAGCCAGCTACAGCAGTGGGTTTTGTAAAGCAGAATAGCCGCTTCAAATACATGAAAGTAACTATCAACTATAAACTCAGTATTGTAGGTATCGTGAACCAAATTTATAGTCTGAGATTTAAAGGCTGTTCGCCTGTCTAAAAGCTTTAGTCCGAAACGGCCATGATACTTCTGGAAAACAATGAATGTAATGCTTTCGGACATTCTAAAATCAATAAGGATCTTGATGGCTCACATCTTATCTTTCAATCACGGGGACGTGCATCAGAATACGGACGACAAGTCTAGTTGTTTGGGTGCACAGGCTTGAATACCCCACAGTGCGCCAACATGGACAGCGCTGTTGTGTCTCTCTCGGTGCAAACTCACTTTTGACGTCTTCTGGTCCTCAGTTCACGCCTGCAATTGTTGCAAGGTGCTACGTACTGCAGACCTAAGGGTGCCGCGGTTTATTCGTCGATATGGTGCGTGCTACTGACACGCACGAAGTCGCAGCTACAATTCCGGTCAACGAAGGTGCGCATGACAGGCAACTACACAGCATGCTCCGCCCTGGAATCGCCGCCGACTGCAGTGCTCCATTGCAAACTGAATGGCGACTAGCTAAGCAAACAATGCATTGCATGAGTGCCTCCCCCCTCCCCACCAAGTGTATATAGCTGGTTCCACCGTGCCGCAAAGCGTAGCCAGGTGGCACCTGTGCAGAAATGCACCACGGTTCAGAACTTGCAGAGGAGGTCACTTATGTCACCTGCAGTGCGTTGCTTGCTGAACTACATATAGGGGTAGTCAAAGTTACAATATTTTCCTTTCAAGTAAAATTCACAATTCAGACTACATAAGTTTTATGGCAATCTTCTGTGTTCCCCGAGAGCACAAAGAAATGTCTACGCCACATCCGTTTCATCAGCCTGGCTACGAACACTACAAGATTAACACCGTGCGAAACAGAACCGTAAACGCGGTCGGGAAATATAGTTAAAGGCAGAGCTTAAGTGTCTGATGGGACTCTTTCAAGCTCCACCTTTAAAAGACTTAAGCTCCATCTTTGAAGGTATGACGTGATAGCGTTAATAGGGAATATTAAAATAGGGATACACCTTCTGTAACAGACCTCTCTCTGTTTGCAAATAATGTGATGTCAGGGAGGCACGTGACGAGGGAGGCACGCTGAAAGAAAACCTGCTTGGTGGGAAAAAGTGTTTTGATGGGCAAAAGTGTTTTTTTCTAGCCCCGTCTCTCTGCTGTACGATAGCATCCGGGAGCTGCCCGTTTCTGTGGAGTTTTTGCCTCAAATTATTCGTTAGCAATTTGGTAGCCGTTAACCGTTAAGCATGCTGCAAAAGGGGTCAATGCAGACCTATTTTACAGGCATTGTTTTTTTTATGTCCTTCACAAAAGCCATTACTGAGCCCCAAAAAGCATCGACAGTTGTGAGCGAAAACAGCAGGGTATGAGCGAGATTCGTACTTGGCTGGGTGATTTTCCTCCCAAGTATATACATTTTAGTTTCTGCTATGTTCGGGCAAACAAAATATTTTATTATTACTTTACAGTCGGTAAATGTGCATGAAAGAATTATTTCCGCATAGTCGTGTAATACAGTCACATAAACTGGGTAACGAGAAAGCGTGAATTTTGCCCGCTGCTAGCAGTACCACGCGAATGGGTCCCGCGGTATGAAAGGTAACAAAGCGCGTTTTTTTACACCGTAATATTATTCATACAGGGCATACAAATGTTCATACGTGCATTCTAGTAAAACCACTTTTCGAATGGGCCTTTGAATGCACTATATTAAGGTTCCGTCTAGGGATGCGGCTGTACTTGAGCGGTCATGCCGCTGGCATGACCTTGGGAGCCGTCTTGCGAGAGAGTTAGCTCTTTCCAACATGGTCTGCTGAACTGGAATAAATTCAGTGCCTAGCAAGAATCTCTAAAAGCGCTGCCAATCATTGCATGCCGTCCGGGCCTTTGAGGGCGTGTTCGATCTGCATTCAAACACGATTCGTTCCGAAGGGCAATAAAGCAAACTAAAGTGCTTGTTCGTTCTCCCAGAAATACGTGAACGCACTAGTATGCCAGAAAAATGTGTTTACTGTTAAGTACAATATCGAGGCTGCCAGCGCATGAAAAATACATTTCGGCCGCTTTTGGAAAGAAAGAAACAGATGCCATTGGTCATCTTCTATAACATATCGCATCATACCACAGGAGAGCTTGACGGCATTGAGAAAAAAACCGCGACTTGTCACCAGACGATATCGAATCCTCCGCACCATGCTACCAGCAGCGGAATTTTTTTCCCACTAGGTCAAGCCACTTGGCAGCCGCACCTTTCACCCCTCCTCCGGGGGGGTGAGGCAATTACTTTGAGCATGCGCACTCGCTCCCCAGTATTCTAAACCTCGCTGTCTACGGCTGCAGCGCCTCTTACGAATCTTTGCTCATTTACATGGACAGTGACATGCACTCTGCTACTTTCTTAGTCACTATAATTTATAATGTGTGCCTCTATTATGTTACGGATATTAAATATATACGCGGTGAAAGGTGAAAGCCTGTTATCAGCCGAGACGTCCTGATTTTGGTTTTTGTTTCTCTTTTAGTTACTTTCTGCCTTTCGCCTTTTATTCGAATATATTCAGCTGGACAAATTTCCGTCTAACTATCTGCTTCGGATTCAGTTATGCGAAAGTCCACTCCAACATAAACACCTATACAGTTCTTCTTTAACCAATCCGCACGTATGTGCCTGCGTGGCTTGGAGTAAAATATTTATATCTTCAGTTCAGTTCAGTTCAGTCGTTCAGTCGTGTCCGACTCTTCGTGACCCTATGGACCATGTCACGCCACGCTTTCCGGTCTCTCACTATCTTCCTAACATCATATAACTTCATCTGCAGTGCCTCGAGGATGCCATCTAACCATCGCGTTCGCTGCCTACCCCTTCTCCGGCGACCCTCAACCTTTCCCAACATCAAATCTTTCTCCAGCGACTCCTCTCTTCTCATCAAATGACCAAAGTAGCTAAGCTTTAACTTTAGAATTTGACTCTCCAATGAGCAGTCAGGGTTTATGGTCGACAATATCGACTGATTGGATCTTCTGGCAGTTCATGGAACTCTCAAGAGTCTTCGCCAGCACCACAATTCAAACGCGTCTATTCTTCGGCGGTCAGCTTCACCCAAGAGTAAATAAATGTAAATAGGTTTATAGGAAATTAAAGGCGCGGTATCTCACACTTCACACTTTCTTCACAGTTTCAGGGTCCTGAACCACATGACTATGCAAGAGCTACGAACACTGAAAAATCCGCCAACCCGCCGAGGTGGGGCAGTGGTTGCCCCAAGTCTACTCAACCAGAGTATCCAGGTTCGAACCCGACCACCAGCGGCTGCGTTTCGATGGATGTGGAACAGAGAGGCAGCCATGCGTTCTGCGATGTCATCATAATCATCATCATCCTCATCATCATCATCATCATCAGCAGCAGCAGCAGCAGCAGTTGCCGTGCCGTACTATACCGACTGCATGGCGAAGGCCTCTCCCATACTCCTCCAATTAACCCGGTCCAGTGCTAGCTACATCCACTTTACACCTGCGAACTTCTTGACGTCATCCGCCCACCTAACTTCTTGCCTCCCCTGCTACGCTTTCCTTCCATTGGAATGCAATTTGTAACCCCTCGCGACCATCGATTATCCTCTCTTCGAACTACATTTCCTGCCCATGCCCATTTCTACTTGATTTCCACAGGAGTGTCAGTGATTTGAGTTATTTCTCTGACCTACTCTGCACGTTTCCTATCTCTTAAAGTTGCACCTACCATATTCTGTTCCATAGCCATCTGCGTTGTCCTCAACTTAAGCAGAACTCTTTCCGTTAGCCTCCACGTTTCAGCCCCATAGATGAGTACAGGCAAGGCGCAACTGTTGTACAAGTTTCTCTTGAGCGATACCGGTAAGCTGCTAGCCATAATCAGCGAGTACTTGCCAAATGCGTTCCATACCATGGTATGTTAAGCACCCGATAGTGGTCGAAATAACTGCAGCACCTCTTTCTCTCTTTCTACTTTTTTATCGACGCTTCCATCGTCATGTTACATAGACCTTGACAAAACTAGTTTGGCCCCATAGCCTGATTAGCTAGTGGCAGGACCAATTGATCAAAGTACCACAGAAAGAAATGTAGCATGCGCTACTATAGCGACACAGTGATAAAAGAAAAACAAAACTAACAACACCCATTAGAACAGCAATGTACTAATTAGCGGGTTGCAAAGTGAATTGGCCATCAGTCCAACCATACTACTTCGCTCCTGAACAAGCAATGCTTCATGGCCGCAGACAAATTGCGTGCTGCTTTCCCGTCAGTGAGTATACAATTCCATATGAGAGCCTCCTGGAACTCTATTAGCCTTCGACCGCAAGCATTCCTGTAAACGGGTAGAATAAAGCAGTTATTTGTTGCAGCTCTTGCGTGGTGGTATGGTAAATGAACTTAATGACAAGGGGTCATCATATGCTGTTATTTTATGTAACATGTCAGCAACGCCTAATGCATGCACAGATTCTAGCGGAAGTACGCGCATCAGGGGAACAGCGGCTTTCTCGTATCTGTTCTCTTTGCAAAGGTAATGATTCTAATTGCCCTCTTTTATAGGCGGCTAATAAAGTTTAAGTAACTTTTGTATGCACTGCCCCATGATGCTATGGAATAGCTCAAGTTATTATTCACAGATGAGAAGTATTCACTGGCTTCAAGTAACATGCGGAAATCATAAGCTAACTTCGAATGCCTTACTAATATGAGTTAGCCCGGTTCATATCTGCATCAAACATGACCCCTAAATACTTTTACTTTGACGCTACTCGCAGTGAAAGTGCAGACTCCAGGAATAAATTAAACATATAAAAATTAAGGTATTTTTCCTCGATTGAAAAACAACGTATTTCGTTTTGTTAGTATTTATATTTAATTGATTTCTTTAAACCAGGAATGAACTCTTTCACGTTCCTCGGCAATTTTTTCTTCGGGCTCATTTAAACTGTCACCAACAAAGATTAGCGCCGTATCGTCTGCGTACATTAATGTTTAGAAGTACAGTAAAATGAAGGAAAGGTCATTAACGCAGAGTGAGAAAAGTATTGACCCTATAACTGAACCTTGTGGCATCCCGGAAACCATTGGTCGGGTTGAAGAAACGATACCATTCATTACTACTCATTGATGTCTATCTGAGAAGTGGCATATTTAAGAATCCGATGTATTTTGCCCCTGAATCCATAGTCATGAAGTTTAGTTAATATAATGTTATGGCTAACGGAATCTAACGCTTTATTTATGTCTAGGAAAACAACGATGGCAATCTTACTGTTGCGTCGAGCTTTGTTAACTTGTTGGGTAAGTACCAGTACTGCAGTTGATTGGGATATATGGGACCGGAGACCATACTGACTTGGACAAATAATACTATGCTTGCATGTAAATGATGTTATCTGCTTTGATAATACATTTTCAAAAATTGTGTTAATCACGTACTTAAGACAGATATTGGTCTGCAACTTGAGGCACGGTCTCCATCTTTATATATGGGCACGCCTTTGCCACACTTAAGCTCATACGGGTACACATCGGGCCCCTGCCAATGACGGAACTTACGCAAAAGGTGGGCACCCAGAATGTCTATATTATATTTTATTAATTTGACTATATTGTACCGAGCCCAGCCGCTTTATTAATTTGCAGATTATTTACTACTGTTTCGATATAAGATATTTGTATTTCAAACATATGGCAAAGCTATTAGAAACAGGTCTTGACGAGCGCGTAAAATCCAAATTCTCTGAAAACTGTGCAGCCAAGGTACGTCCTAAATCTGCAAAATATTTGTTAAAGCTGTCCATCGTGTGGTGAGTTATGGCATCAGGCAGTACACGTCTGTCAGATTGAAGACCAACTGCACTTTTAACTACCTCCCAAAGTTCTTTTTTTTTTTTTTGCTGTTGCCCTCAGATTCTGCAATGAGCTTAGTGTAGTATTCTTTTTTCGTTTCCTCATCAGTAAAACTAACACATGTCTAAAATGTTTAAATTGGTTTCAGTAATACTCATTGTTTCGATGCTGCTTCATTTGTGGTACCAGCTGTCCTTTTGTTTTAGTATTCTAAAAATACCAGGTGCCGTCCAAGGGCAAATTGGATTAATCTATTTGCTACTAGTAGTAATGGTGCTTTGTGATACCGTGCTTTAAGGGAGGCTATGAAGTTCATATAGTCTATGTTGACGTCTTATCATACGTAGTACGGAAATTTCGTCTACTTATTTTGACTCGTGGTAGGCTATAATCAATCTTCGTGATCGTCCTCCTACCTGAAAGTTTGGTCTATAAATGCTCAATTTTGATTGTTACAAAATTGGCAAATGGTCTGCAATCTGAACAGGAAGTACACCAGCACACACAACATTATTAACGTTAAAGGACATGATCAATAAGAGTACTTGAGGTGTTAGAGATACGCGTAGGCTCTGTGATTAGGCTGTGCAGTTTGAAATATTGCAGAAGTAACGTATATCCATTGCAGGTATCACAAGACAAGTCAATATTAAAGTATCCTACAACTGCACTGTTTTGCAGTGCGTATAGGATACGCTCAAAAGCACAGACCCCTACTCCTTAGGAATGTTTTGATCGAAGAGCCTGCCGGGCGGTACACTACGCCAATGATGAGACCTCCTGCAATCTTAACAGAAAATGTTTCTGTAATTCCATTATGCTGACAGATGTACCGGACATGGCACTGTGTGCAATATGCTCTCGTACAAACGAGGCCACTCCGCCCCTTCGAGCAAGCGAGTTGTGGGGTTGCGATAACAGACCGTAACTCGGCATGCTGAATGTCCCGTCAGCCTTTAACCACGTTTCGCTCACAGCAACAATGATGAAAAGAACATCTTTACGCGCTATACAACATACCGAATCGTTTAGATTTCTACGCAGACTTCGAATATTGCAGTTAAAAACGGAAAGGGCATTCCGCTTTTGTTTTTTAATGTCTAAAAGACAAGCCAATATTGGTGAAGCGAGCGTTTCGTTCAGAAACCTTGACAACTTTCTTAGGATCCCCTTCAGGCCTGCATGTATATGTAGGACAGTCGAGTTTTCAACTTTCTGCATCAAAATCCGGCGCTGGGATATCCATGCAAACTTCATTTTTTTTCTCAGTTTTCACTTCCCGAGCTTCCTGAACAGTATCTTCGTTTCTAAGCAGAAATGCTCGTGTATGTAGACTGGATCAGTGCCCTACAAGGCCAAGTGATTTGCGTTCAGTCTTATTTTCTTAGCAGCAGAAAAATCTGCCGCGAGATGTCCTGGTCGATAATCTTACCACAACGTTTGGTTTACCTTATACTTGGATGGCACACGATAGGCCGCGTCGATGTCTTCCTCTGACAGCTCAGTTCGTAGACAAGTGGCCATTTTCTCTACTGTCGTCTTTATGCTCTCATTATCAACAAGTGGAAGTCCTAGGACCTCTACGTTCATGCTCCTTCCGTGTTGCTAAGTTCAAAAATCTCCCTTTTTGCATCAGCGAGCTGTCAGATCATCTCTTGACTTTGCTTCCGAATCTCTTGCTTTTGAATCTTCATCTCTGTACGCTCTCGCCGAAAACTCTCAACACCTTCGTTAAACTCTTCAAAACTCACATTCATGAATTCAACTGACTCAGGCATTTTACTCCGGATTTAATTTCGTTGCTGGAGCCCTCAACCTTGATGACGTGCGCCTTAATGTCGACTGCGAAGTCATCTAGCTTAGTGGCTGATTCATTTATCACCTTGACAACCTCTTTGAAGCTAGTAGGGGCCTTCTCAGCAAGCGCCTTCACCACGTCATCAATGCGACCAGGATGTGAGTCGGCCATATTGTTAGGAAAGCCCATCTATAGCATTAGGAGAAGGGACTTCGCAGCAGAGCGACAAAACAAAGACCCACGACAGCACAAACACTTATAGCACTGTTCCAGGTGTCCACAGAAATGTGACAGACGCTTCGCCTTTCCTTTCCTGTAAAACAATTACTATTGATCAATACATCGCCATGTCACCACCTGCCAGAACTATGCCCGCGATAAGCCCCGCCACGATGGTGCAGTGGTTAGTTAGTTATACGGGGTATTATAGCGCATAAGCACTGTGGCTATGATGCGCCGAACACATGGGCTAAATGATTTGTTATATGGAGCACGTAGAGTCATGATAGTCATATTTGATCCAAAACATTTGCTTTCTTAAAAAACGCATAAACAAAAGAAACATTGACGATTGCTTGTTCGCCTAAAAGCAATTCTGGATGAAATGGAACGTGCTCTTTGTAAGGTATATTAAAATATTTTGCTGTGTTCCTCGAGTTGTGAGCATAAGATTAAAATATGATTACATGTGAGCTTATCACACATTTCACAGATAGGTTTGTCTTTTTGGTTAGCAGGAAGTTTATGGGTGATGTGTGCGTGAACTATGCGTAGACATCAAATTAACTCGATGAATCGTTTCTGATGTTGATGTGACTGCCATTCTCCTAATATGGGCGTTACGGAGTGAAGCTTGTTGTTTACTTCATTTTCCTAAGCAGCCTCCCACTTAGCTCTCAGTTGGCTGCGCACTAACTTTATACAATCTCTGTGTGGCGTGTTGATTTGTTTTATTTCCACATTTTTCGCACGTGCGGCACACATATTTGTTCTTTCATTGCACCTAATCCCAGCGGGACTGGGAAC
The DNA here is from genome assembly GCF_055883805.1 of Amblyomma maculatum. Taxonomy (NCBI): domain Eukaryota; kingdom Metazoa; phylum Arthropoda; class Arachnida; order Ixodida; family Ixodidae; genus Amblyomma; species Amblyomma maculatum. The sequence goes on from NC_139345.1 coordinate 132,175,789, forward strand.
CCAGTAGAATTTTATGGTATGTTTTTGCGTTGTGAGATTTACTATGTTAGGTATAATGTTTTAGATCAATCGTTCAACAGACGTTTTGGAGTTTATTGCAGTGATGACGCTTAAAGAATCTGTGCAAATGATGCTACTTTTGATGTTGTCATTCAATATTTTCTCCCCCGCAACACAAAAAGCGTAGCATTCAGCTGTAAAAATTGATGCAGGCTCAGGTAATTGTATTCTTTCCTCTGTTTTATCTTGTACCATTGCACTAACAACATAATCTTTATGTATGTATGTATGTATGTATGTATGTATGTATGTATGTATGTATGTATGTATGTATGTATGTATGTATGTATGTATGTATGTATGTATGTATGTATGTATGTATGTATGTATGTATGTATGTATGTATGTATGTATGTATGTATGTATGTATGTATGTATTGTGAGCACTGTGTGGCGCTTCTTCTTCCACACGGCTGAACGTGCTGCAGCCACCGTAGTGCTGCTTCATCTTCATCCTGCTCCCTCTTGTAGATACCCATCGTCATCGCGGAGTGTTTGGCTGCAGTGTGCGACCAAGGCTTCAGGTCTGCAATAAAGCCTGATTCCCCAAGTCCGACCTTCGCGTTACCTTACACGTGGTGGAGGTGCGCCTTGATTTCCCCGCTGCTTCGTCACCTGCATCCACCTGGAGCTTCGTTCTGGCCGCCGTTTGACCCCGACCACCATCGTCATGACTCAAGAGGGCCACTCCGCTACTTCGGCTTCTACCAACTCGACTCCAGCTCCCCTTGCCACTTGGACTGTCAGCAGCCGTCAGCGCGACCCGCAGATGTTCGCCGGTCTCCGAGGCGACGACGCTGATGACTGGCTCGACAGCTACGACCGGGTCAGTGCTTTCAACCGGTGGGACGATTCGCTTAAACTAATTAATGTGTCCTTTTATTTGACGGATGTGGCCAAAACGTGGTTCCTAAATCATGAATCGACGATTCCTGACTGGGCTACCTTTAAACAAAAGTTACGCCAGATTTTCTGCGCTCCTACTGTTCGCACGGAGTCCGCCAAGAAGAAGCTAGAAGCCCGACTTCAGCGGTCCAATGAGACCTATACCTCTTATATCGAAGATGTTCTAGCACTTTGTCGGCGCATAAATGACACCATGTCAGAGGCCGAGCGGGTTCGGCACGTCCTTAAAGGTATTGGGCCACTCGCCTATAACGCCCTGGCCGTGCAGAACCCTACCACAATTGACGCCATCATATCGACCTGTCAACGCCTTGACGAACTACAGTCAATACGCCTGCAGCCTGATCCCACTTCATTTGGTTTCACTGCCGAAGCTGACCTCCGTGCTCTTATTCGCGGATTAATTCGTGAAGAGCTCTCGGCTCAAGGTAATTTGTGCCGCCCTGCATCTGAGCCACATCCTTCAAGTGCCGGCCTGCGTAGCATTGTCAAAGAAGAGCTGGCCTCAATGACCTATTGCCCGCCAACATCGGTCGCTCCTACCATCTGTCAGGCGCCAACGTACGCCCAGGTCACATCCTTGCCGCCTGCAGTTAGAGCGCCTACGCCACCGGCGCCTACCACTGCTCATGTCGCTGCATTGGCACCACCTGCCGCGGCGCCGACATACTACCCTAACTGGCGCCCAGCCCGCCCTGTTTGTTATTACTGCGGGTACCGAGGCCATATTTCCCGCTTCTGTCGTCGCAGGCTCCAGAATGAACGCCGCGGCTACGAATCATTTGAAGCAGACTACCCTCCTCGCTTTTCCGGCTCTAACCACCGTTCATTCCCTGATTATCCCCGACGTTCATCACCCCCGCCAGAAAGCCCCGCTCCGCCTGCTGGTTACAGGCCTTCAAGACGCCGTTCTACTTCGCCTTTTCGCCGCTCAACCTCGCCTCTCCGTCAAGCTTCTCTGACGACCCCCCGCTTGTCGGAAAACTGACCACTGCAGTTTTAGGAGGGAAAACTGCACTCTTCGACCATCCCAAAAATCCTCCAGAACGTCCCTGGAATATTATTTTAGTGCGGGTTGAAGGTTTGTCTGTTGAGGCTTTGGTTGACACGGGCGCCGCTGTTTCTGTGATACACACTGACTTGTGCTCCCGCTTGCGAAAAGTGAAAACGCCTTATGATGGACCTGAACTCCGTGGAGCTAATGGTGCAATAATTCGGCCTTCTGCTAAGTGTACTGTGCGAGTTTTTGTTGATGGTGTCCGCCACCATGTACAATTTGCCGTGATGTCACCCTGCGCTCACCCAATTATTTTAGGCTGGGATTTTCTGTCTGCCGCATCAGCCAGCATTTCGTGTCGCGACAGGGTCATTTACATGACCGAGAGCGATCCGTCTTCTGAACCTCCCGAGCCCCGTTATCGCCTACTTGCCGCTACTGACTCAGTGTTGCCCCCTGGATGCGAACAACTTGTTGCGCTTACTGCTACTGACATTGATAACGGAGATGTGCTAATCGTGCCTTCTGATCGCCATCTGACCCGTGGAATCGCGCTACCACCAAGTCTTGTTCGGTTTGAGCATGGCACAGCGCTTGTCGCTGCTTCGAACACTTCGCCAGAGCCCATTGTGCTGACTAAAGGGACATGTTTTCCTTGTGCCCTGGACATTCACCCGGTGTCCCTCACCACCCTTACCGCCCCCTCTTCCTCACCAGCAGCTTCTTCTGATGCTTCTCTCTGTGTTCTCTTTGGCACCATCAATCCCGACCTTCCTGCGACTCACCGCCAAGCTTTGCAGGAATTACTTCGAAAACACCAAGCCTCCTTTGATGTCACTTCTCCGACCTTGGGCCGAACGTCTTCTGCACAGCACCGCATTATTACAGAAGGTACTTCTATTGTTAGCCGCCGCCCTTATCGTGTTTCCTTATCAGAACGTAAAATCATAGAAGATAATGTGAATGATATGCTCCGACGAGACATTATTCGGCCATCAGCTAGCCCCTGGTCATCTCCGGTCGTCTTGGTCAAAAAAAAGGATGGCTCCGTGCGTTTTTGCGTTGATTACCGCGCACTTAACAAAGTCACTCGCAAAGACGTTTACCCTATGCCACGAATTGACGACTCCCTCGACTGTCTTCAGAGCGCCGAATATTTCTCCACTTTGGATTTGCGTTCCGGTTACTGGCAGATACCGATGCACGAAGCCGACAAAGAAAAAACCGCATTCGCTACTCCCGATGGGCTTTACGAATTCAATGTCATGCCTTTTGGACTTTGTAATGCCCCCGCTACGTTTGAGCGCATGATTGACACTGTTCTTAGAGGACTTAAGTGGAAAACATGCTTGTGCTACCTGGACGACATAGTTATCTTCTCTGCGACTTTTTCTGATCATTTATGCCGCCTTGATCAAGTATTAACGTGCCTAGCATCCGCCGGTCTCCAGCTGAACACAAAAAAGTGTAATTTCGCCAAGAAAGAAATCAAGATCCTGGGCCACCTCGTCAGCCGCGATGGCATTCGACCCGACCCTGACAAGCTTGCTGCAGTTTTGAACTTTGCACGCCCTCAACGGACTAAGGAACTACGCAGTTTCCTTGGCCTGTCTTCGTACTTTCGCCGTTTCATTCGCAATTTCGCTACCATTGCTGCACCGCTCCACCGCCTCCTTACCGACAGTACTACTTTCAATTGGTCCGAAGAATGCGAAAAAGCTTTCCAAACCCTAAAGAATGCCCTCACTTCGGACCCTGTTCTCGCTCACTTCGACGACACTGCTGCTACCATTCTCCACACCGATGCCAGCGGCCTCGGTATCGGCGCCGTACTTCTGCAACGTGACACCGCTTCTCGGGAAAAAGTAATTGCGTTTGCCAGTCGAACTCTAACACCAGCGGAACGCAACTACACTATCACAGAGCAAGAGTGCCTCGCCGTCGTTTGGGCAGTTCAGAAATTCCGCCCCTACCTCTACGGCCGCCATTTCACGATCGTTACCGATCACCACGCTCTGTGCTGGTTATCAACCCTCAAAAATTTGACTGGACGCCTTGGCCGTTGGATTCTGCGTTTGCAGGAATACCACTTCGATGTCATATTCAAATCAGGTCGCAAACATCGAGATGCCGATGCTCTTTCCCGCTGCCCGCTCCCAGAATCACCACCTAGTGCTTCTTCGCGCCTTCCTGCGTGCACCCTCGGCGTCGCAATGTCGTCCAGAGCTCCAAACATCCCCTGTGCTACTCCTGCCGCTGCTCCAGATCGGTACGCCATTATTTCACACCAGCAAGCCGATCCCTACTGTCTTTCCCTAATCAACCTTCTCACCGGTGCTTCTCACCCTCCTACCGCTAGGATGCGCAGACAACTCCAAAATTTCAAACTTGACAACGGCGTGCTGTCCCGTTATATTTATTGCTCTGAAGGCACCCGTTGGGTCCCCGTTATTCCGAAAGCGCTTCGCACCCGTATCCTGGCGGCTTTCCACGATGATGCTACAGCCGGTCACTTAGGCTTTCATAAAACTTACCACCGCGTGAAAACCCGTTTCTTCTGGCCAGGCCTCGCCTCAAGTGTGGCAAAATACGTCGCCTCTTGTCTGCCATGTCAGAGCCGCAAACGGCCAACTTCTCCTCCTGCTGGCCTACTACAGCCGCTACCTTGCCCAGCTACTCCTTTTGCCGTTGTTGGCATAGACTTATACGGGCCACTTCCATTGTCCGCACGAGGTAATCGCTGGATCGTCACCGCCGTCGACCACCTAACACGCTACGCTGAGACCGCTGCCCTGCCTAATGGCTCAGCACATGAGGTCGCGACCTTCTTTTTGGAATCGCTCGTACTGCGTCATGGGGCCCCTCAAGTGCTTCTCAGCGATCGTGGTCGGACATTTCTGTCGACGATTGTAGCCGAAGTTATTGAGGCCTCAACCACACATCACAAATTGACCTCCAGCTATCACCCGCAGACCAATGGGTTGACTGAGCGGTTCCACCGCACGCTTTCTGACATGTTGTCTATGTACGTCGACCAGGACCACCGAAACTGGGACGTAATACTTCCTTTTGTTACGTTCGCCTACAATACGGCTGTACAGCGGACCACAGGTTACACCCCGTTTTTCCTCGTTTACGGCCGTTCTCCTGCTACCTTTCTTGACGCCTCTTTCCTTTCTACACATGCCAGTTCCTCGCCCTCTCTTCCTGACCAGTTCCTTTCCCGAGTGGCCAAATCTCGCCGGCTTGCTCGCGTCAACACGGAAGGCAGCCAGGAAGACCGCAAATGCCGCTATGATGCAACCCATCGCCAAGTTTCGTTCCGTCCCGGCGACGAGGTGTTACTTTGGACCCCATTACGCACTCCTGGTCTTTCTGACAAGTTACAGCACCGTTACATTGGTCCTTACACAGTTCTTGCAAAAACCTCCCCGGTCAACTATCGCGTCTCTCCTCTTCACCCTCCTCCGGACAGTCGTTACCGTGGCACTGAAGTTGTCCACGTTTCACGTATGAAACCTTTTATTCGGCGCAATCCTGCGGACTAACTGCGGCCAGGCTGGCCGCTTCAACTGCGCGGGCGAAATAGTGTGAGCACTGTGTGGCGCTTCTTCTTCCACACGGCTGAACGTGCTGCAGCCACCGTAGTGCTGCTTCATCTTCATCCTGCTCCCTCTTGTAGATACCCATCGTCATCGCGGAGTGTGTTTGGCTGCAGTGTGCGACCAAGGCTTCAGGTCTGCAATAAAGCCTGATTCCCCAAGTCCGACCTTCGCGTTACCTTACATGTATGTATGTATGTATGTATGTATGTATGTATGTATGTATGTATGTATGTATGTATGTATGTATGTATGTATGTATGTATGTATGTATGTATGTATGTATGTATGTATGTATGTATGTATGTATGTATGTATGTATGTATGTATGTATGTATGTACAAGTTAGTGCCGTTCTTCGACCTTCTAGTAGGGTTCGTTGGTCTCTACATAAAGGCTGGTTGGTTTGTGGGGTTTAAAGTCCCAAAGCGACTCAGGCTATGAGAGACGCCGTAGTGGAGGACTCCGGAAATTTCGACCACCTTGGGTTCTTTAACGTGCACTGACATCGCACAGCACACGGGCGCCTTGCTTTTCGCCTTTATCGAAAAGCGGCCGCCGAGGCCGGGATTCGATCCCGCATCCTTGGGAACAGTATTCGAGCGCTACATAAAGGCTGGCTAGTGGGGATGCACCGGAAAGGCGCAGTATGATTGGTTATATTGGTTTATAGGAAGGGAAAGGCGCGGTAACTGTCTTACTTGTTTTCTGTGGACACCTTAATCGCGCCGTAAGGGAAGAGAGGAAGGTGGGAGTAAAAGTGGAAAGAGAGAAAGAGGAGCCGTAGTGGAGGGCTACGGAGTAATTTCAACCACCTGGGGATCTTTAACGTGCGCTGACATCGCACAGCACACGACGCCTCTTCGTTTCGCCTCCATCGAAATGCAGCCGCCGAGGTCGGGTCCGAACCCGGGTACTCCGGCACCGTAGTCGGGCGTCTTACCACGGCACCACCCCGGCGGGGCTGTAAAAGAAGGGAGCAAGGTGGGAGTGAAAGAAGAGAGGGAGATAGAAATGCCGTAGTGGAGGGCTGCGATCTACCGCGCTATAATGGCTTTCGCCTCATCGTACTTTAATGGTCCAAAGTGCCCTCTAGAATTGTTTTCAAAGCAAAAGCCTCATGGAACGAAATCCCGTGCGCGAGGTCTGTCATATTCCGCGAGATTACTTCTTAAATAAGTTAAATTGGTTCACAGGAAGGGAAAGGCGCAGTAACTGTCACACTTGCTCTGTGGACACCCGAACCGCGCCGTAAGGGAAGGGAGGAAGGTGGGAATGAAAGTGGAAAGAGAGAAAGAGGAGCCGTAGTGGAGGGCTGCGGAGTAATTTCGACCACCTGGGGATCTTTAACGTGCGCTGACATCGCACAGCACACGACGCCTCTTCGTTTCGCCTCCATCGAAACGCAGCCGCTGCGGTCGGGTTCGAACCCGGGAACTCCGGCACAGTAGTCGGGCGTCTTACCACTGCACCACCCCGGCGGGGCAGATTACTTCTTGTCTAGCGTTCCTTTCATCCAATGCCACACTTGAACACACGCTAGGGAACGCCATGCGACAGGAGCGATGGTGTACCGTCCGAACACACTTGCCGTAGACAGTGACAGATACTGCGCCTTTCCTGTTCTGTAAATCAAATAAAATTATATGTAGCAGTGCAACGAACGCGGAAAAAAGGCAAACGATGGGAGTCAAATGATCGGAGAGGAAGGGATAGGCTTTCGCCATTCTCCTCTTAAGAGACCATATAATTTTTCCCCCTAACCCTCCACTACGGACACTCCTTTCCCTATATATCGCTTCCACCATCCTCCATTCCCTTACAGAGCAGTTCAGATGCCTATCGAGAAGCGTGACAGCTACTATTAAAAAGAAAGTTTATTACATCTCCACAAAATTAACAGTAATGAACAGACAGTTTAGAACTTCTTGTTGGGTGAGTTGGTGCATACTGTTAGGAACAAGTTGCGCACAAAAAGACACACACACACAGGGCCGGATTATCCAGTGTTCAAATGAAGCGGGCCCTACGTTTTGAGGGGCCCCCGAGAGCCGGGAAAGAATGAGCGATTTCGAGGTTTGATCCGAAAAATAGTCTAATCATCCTCTTCGTGATTTCCCGTGCTTAAAATTAGAACTTATGCACTGCAGTGTCGCATGCTTCAATTAAACGCTGTTTGTCGCATCGTACGTTTAATCCCAAAGCCAGCCTTATAGTTCGCCAGTGAAAGTACAAAACGTTGTGCTCGTCCGAATAGATGAAAAAAAAAAAAAAGATCCGAGTGGTTTTAGCTTGTTCTAACGTGCTTCCGTTGATTACAGCTGATCCCAGCTGGTACTCAGCTGTCATTAACTGTTTCCAGAATAAAGAACCTCAGGTGGTCGAAATTTCCGGAGTCCTCCACTACGGCGTCTCTCATAGTCTGAGTTGCTTCGGGACGTTAAATGCGTTAAACCCCACAAACAAGCAAACAAACCTACCAGCTAGAAGTCAGCGGGTCCCAGTTAGGATAGAGTGGAATCAATGGGTTTTAGCTGGCTTTCAGATGGGAGTCAGCTCGTACCCTCTGGTAAACCAAATGGCCTGCTGCTGTTGAGGTCACTTAGTGTGTTTGCGTAATCTGATCGTAAGCATTGGAAGCTATGAAAAAAAAAAATTGGTCTAGCTTAGCTTATGGTTAAGCCTAGGATGCGAAGCATACTAGCATTTTTTCTGCGCGCTGCTCCTTTCGTTTCTAACTTTGCTTATTCCGGTAAACACGCTCCTTTAAAAGGCGCTGTTCCCGCTGTACAGGAGTTTCTTCAGCACGCATTTTCCGTTTGGTAGCATTTCGCCGCTCGAACCGAGTAGAAGTACTCGAAGCTTCATCCTTCACCTCGGCATCGGTTGTCGAACGCTGCCGTCTAGCTGCATACTGTGCACGTCGCTTGGCACGCCGTACTTCTCGTTCTTCTCCTGTTTCCGTGGCTGTTTGTAACTTGCGCTTTGCGGTTTTGCGAGCCGCCCTTTCCCTGGCCGACATCTCGCTGCTCAAGTGGGGTGGTGGTGGTGGTGGTTGATAGGAAGATGAAGGGGGAGTGCACTGGCCGGTTGACTGCCGACGGTGTCGACACCGCCACTGCCGAGTGCAGATAGTTTCAAGTGACTCAACGAGTGCGTCGCCTTTTATACAATTGCGTGACGTCAGTACCTCCTAGCAGTAGGAGCGGGAGTTAGGCCGCCGGCGGAGGCTGCGCGTCCGCAAGGGAGGTGTTGGTTGAGCCCACGGTGGTTGAGCCCCAACTTTCACAGCTGTTGTGACGTCATATCACGTGGTGCGCCGATGTAGGTCAAGTGGTAGCTACGCGGCCGCGCGCGGCGCAGCAAGAAAGAGCTCGGTTGTGCGGCTAGTATGCTTCGCATAAAAACAATAAATTAAGGGGTTATGACTGCTGTAGCTGACAGACATCTCAGTAATTTGCCGCAGCTGGAGAGTGGTGACACGAGATTCCCAGGCGCATCTTCTCCCCTTGAAAAAAGACTAAAAAACAATTATATAAATATAATTACCTTTCTTGGCTAGGTTAAAAAAGGGGACATGTTAACGAACACACGCGCCATCTAAGAGTTGAATTGCTGTGAAATATTTAAACTTATAAGTGCTTCTTTGTGCAAACAGGTAATGCTTCTGCAAAACAATAGCAGGACGCTTAATTTTCGCCGTGTAGACGCGATAGTACGGAATAAGTGTTCACCCTAAAGTGCATGCTCCGTGAACGAGGATCCTCATGGTGAGTCGGCATTAGGGGTCATGAACGCTGTCCTATCATACACTTGTATATGGAGCTTAAGCATCCATCGTATCTTTCCCGACCGCCATCTTAGGGCGGCAGCGGTTTCTCGGTGGCGCGAGCTGCATACGCTATCGCGTAAAATTTAAATTTGTTCTGTAAATTGAAGGCAGAAAAAGCGTGTGATACATGCAAAAGTTCCTCCGTAAGTTTAAAAGCGAACATTATGTGCAGAATGAAAATACATTGTACTTGTAAATGTGGACAATCTGTATAAAATGTAAATGTATACCACTTATTATGTGAGCATGTTAAACATTTCATTTTGTGCCACTTCAGTAACGATGTCATTTTCTAGAGGCGCTATGTTTTCGAAAATATTTAGCTCCCCCATATATGACAGCTTTTGGGGGTAAACTTTGCATGCTCTACTTCAAATGAGGATATGAAAATAATATCTGAGTTTTTGTAGAAACGCTGTCTTATATGCGAGCTTCAATTAGTCTTGCTGCATGAATTCACAAAACTATTAGATGATTGGTCGCGTATTTATGGTAAGAATTTGCGAACAGTTTAAGAACAAGACCCATCTGTATTTCTTCTGTGCTCACATGCAGCCAGTCGTGCTGCGCTATCGATTTAGCACAAAAAAAAAGCAATAATAATAATAACTGCTGGAGAAATTTGTTCACGAATGCGCTCTTTAATTTTTGAGGGAGGATGTTGTGTCTAGTCATCTCCTACAATAGCTCAGTATGGATGCTAGTCTTTCCGCGTGCTCTGCGGGAAAGTGTATGCCCAAGAGATGTTCACAAATCGTCATCAGATTGTTGGAGTAAATATGGCCTGCATTCTATGTAGAAAATTCTGAAATGCGTCAAGTGTCAATCGTAACAATCGACTGGGGGAAGGAGGCGGGGGGGGGGGGGGGTTATAGGGGCCTTCTTAATATTTTTTTTAACCAGGCCCTTGTCACTGTTAACCCGGCCCTGCACACACACACTCGTGTTTATTTATCATGTGTGTGTCTTTCTGTGCGCAACTTGTTGCTACAATAATTAACGGGCATCGCACAGCGCACAAAGAGGTGTTCGTGTGCTATGCGATGTTATTGTTGTTGTGGCTGTAGGAAGAAAGAAAAGAAAATGCACGGGCCTGCTACTGGCTCTGTAGCTGAGCCACCTCCGCTGCCTCGTGCAGATAGAAGAGAATATAGATAAGAAAGAAAAGGAAGAGGGAAAGAAAGACGCGCGCCGCAACAACAGCCGTCGTCCACCACCAGCGGTGGCGTGTGCAATGACGGCCTAGAACAGATAAAAATTCGGTGCCAGGCTAGCCCCCGCCGCAAGCGGCGGTGACCCACCTGTACCAGCCCCATCGCGATGTCAGCGCACGTTAAAGATCCCAGGTGGTCGAAATTACTCCGTAGCCCTCCACTACGGCTCCTCTTTCTCTCTTTCCACTTTCACTCCAACCAACACCACCTAGATGAACGTCTAGGCGGTGTTGCTCCAACCTTCCTCCCCTCCCTTACGACGCGGTTGAGGCGTCCACAGCAAACAAGTGAGACAGTTACCGCGCCTTTCCCTTCCTATAAACCAATCAGTCAGTCCATCGCAAAGGACTACACAGTGAATTTATTGCGTACATACATACAAACGCAAAGGACTGCTACAAAGCATAAGAAAAGTTTAGGGGCGACGGAGCGATAACTACCAAGCGATGAAGTTTTCATAAAGAGCACTCTGTTAGATAATGGCTAGCTTGTAATTAGTGCGATAACAGCAGCATCAGCGCTGCAAAAACTGGCGCGAATTTTTTACGCAGCAAAGCGCAAAGACGAAAGAAAATAATTATATTCGTGGAGTGCCATTTCCCGTTTGCGTTGCAAAATTGTGGTGCTACCTATTGGCCTCGAGATCGAGCAGAGTCGCCCCCTTGCGGCTCAGCGGCGAAACCTACTCAGTGTGGATGCGTTTTCGCGTCGCGTGCCAGCCCGCAGTGATTTACGCGCGTGTATGCGGCGTGTACAGGGGTGTTTTTGTTTGTTTCGCAGTTCCTGTGAGCTTTTGCTTACCTACATGCCTCTTGCAAAATAAATATGAACAGTCTATAACCCCACGCTTCTAAAAAATATATATACTTGTCCGTATCGAGCATGTCATGCTTGGATAAGGACATCATCCATCGCGGTCTTCGGCGCTTGAGATCCTTTGATATGCAATGTCTCAAACGAAGTGGTACTGTCGCTATCGCCGTGTCAAAGCAAAAACTGCCGTTGCCGTCAATAAAAGTTAATGCAAACGCTCATAAATCGCATATTCCCGTTTCTGTTTGGAATACCGCTGCTACTAAAAATGCCACCGCAGACTGCTTTATATAGCAGAATGCAGTTTGAACGGGCCACTCTATGCCTACTGTGCCGACTGTATGCACGATAGAGTTGTGTGAGTACTTTTTTTTTTTTTTTGCTTTTAAACCTCTGTCGCGGTGTCTCAATGGTAAGGGCGCTCGACTGCTGATTTCGAGCACGGGGGATTCCATCACAAACGTTTCGGAAGGCGTTCTCCTGCTGTGGGATTTGGCTGCACAATAAACAATCTCACGTGGAAAATGTGGTGTTAATAATGAAAAAAAAAAAACGACACCAAAATCAGCCTCTGCAATCATCCGTCATAGCCGATGCCGCTTTCATGCGTTAAACCCGGGCCAATATGCATTTCTTTTCTTTCTTTTTTTTTTGTTTAAGGCTTCTGTGCATCTGTAAAAGTTTTAGTGAGCACATTTTGCTTTAGAGAAATGCTCGAATGTTTGGGAAACATATTCCCTGCACCTAATTGCTACCCTAAATATTACATAATGCACCTAGATCAATGTACTTTACTGGTAGCCTATTATAATCATTATAATCCCTTTTCGTCCAAGTGCTGTCTTCCGACAAAACTCGTCATTTCTGACAAGGGGAGTAAAACAGCTTCATGCGGGCTTAAATATCAGTGTTTAGTTCGGGAATAAATACATCTTTATAGTCGCATGATAAGATGACCTCCATTTCTTTCGGAATAGTTTTATATCCGGCATCTGTTTTGGAAGCAACCCTAATATTTTACTTCGCATAAGATTTAGTCACTGCTAAATAATTAGTGATAAAGAAATTTTCAGCCTGTAAAATTGCTTCCCAGAACATGACAGTGGCCATGTGCAGTTTATAACGATGTCTTTGCAGCGAGTAATTCGTAGCTTGCACTTTAACGTTACTGAAAATTAATCGCTGATTATTGTAAATTCTGTCAAGTGTGTAAAAGTTCTCTCACGCGGTGAAATTTATTCGCATTGCAAAAAAAATAATTACACTGCTAATTTACCGTTATATATTAACATCACACACATCAGAAATCCCTTATACTTTCCTCGGTTTCAGGAAATCATTTGCTGTTAGTGGCGCATGCATTAATACGCTATCACATTCTATGACAGTGGCCGCAAAAAGCATCTCGGCAAATTCAATCCGCTCAGCGCTGTACACGTGAACAATCCAGCTTTCCTGTGCGGCGAGGTTTCCTGTATAGTGTCGGCATGATCTCATTTTTGGGGAATACTTGTGCTTGGTTGTCTGGGCCAGAGTTGATGTGCACTCAGTCTAAAGCAACTCGCCATGCAGTGCGCTGCCAATGCTACATTTAACCTGCTTAATCCTCGAGTCAAGTACGATATAATGAACCAGGCTTTCTCGATTCAATCTAAATTACTGCAGGTCAGAGCACGAACCTTGTATCTGCGTGGGCTTGACACTAAATTCGTCGGTCTCACTCGCATGAGACACGCGCAAACTATTTAAAAGTCGATAAGAAAAACAAAGCTGTCATTAGGCAGGCCCAAGCATTGGGCGCGTGAGCGCGTACAGCGCAAGAAACGTGCAAAGTAAAGCTAGAAGACTGGTGGTTGCGTGCTTTGTTTTCCTAAAACCCACTCTTCTTCTGCTTCATTGGCGAAATCTTTGGCTTTCTTTCTGCATCATCATCATCATCATCATCATCATCATCATCAGCCTGATTATACCCACTGCAGGGCGAAGGCCTCTCCCATATTTCTCCACTTAACACGGTTCTGTGCTAGCTGCATCCACTTGACCCCTGCGAACTTCTTAATCTCATCCACCCACCTAACTTTCTGCCTCCCCCTGCTACGCTTTCCTTCCCTTGGAATCCAGTTTGTTACCCTAAGCGACCATCGGTTATCCTCTCTTCGCACTACATGTCCTGCCCATGCCCGTTTCTTCTTCTTAATTTCCACTAGAATGTCGGTAACTTGAGTTATTTCTCTGACCCACTCTGCACGCTTTCTATCTCTTAATGTTACCCCTACCATTTTTCGTTCCATAGCTCTCTGGGTTGTCCTCAACTTAAGTAGAACTCTCTTGGTTAGCCTCCACGTTTCAGCCCCATAGGTGAGTACAGGCAAGATGCAACTGTTGTATACTTTCCTCTTGAGCGATACCGGTAAGCTGCTAGTCATAATCAGAAATACTGCACAAGACACGTTTTCATCGCCAACAAACCCGCCGTAAACTCGGAAGCAGACCTACGCAGCGTGCGTTTCTGCGAGCGCCGCCGGCTGCCGATCCACACTACCGGAGTGACGGTGGCGCCACCTCTAGGTCGATCTCGCGGCGAATTCTTCGGAAAACGCTCTGGGTGGCGCCATGCCATTCCGCTTCCCGTTTGGCAGGCATCTGCTAATAAAGATGGGAGCTATTTTGCGCTGTGGATTCGAATCGACGATGTGTTCTTCTCCAACCTTTCCCTGCTCCCTCCCTATTACCTTACTATTAATCAATCCCGCCAATCTGCCCCCACTGTCGAGCCCTAAAGCAACACTGACCCATATCCTACTAACGTGTCCGGCGTCTCCTCCCCCCGGCGGATCGGTGCCACTCCGGACTTGTGAAGACTGGGAGGCTGAGGCCGTGAAGCAACAATGTATCTTCACCAGACCTTAGTTCGCGAGGCTCCTGAGTAAGGCTCCATCAGGCCTGCGTGCCGGGGAGTCCGAAATGGAGCTTCTTCTCGGTGGAAATAAAAGGTTTTCAACAACAACATGGAGGTTTGAGAGCGGTGGGGCCGTGTGGGGACCCGAGGGGCAAGGAGGCCCCAGTACCCTTGCGTCAATAAATGTTTTGTCCTCTTCCTCCTTTCCAACCTTGATCGCCACACCACGGGACCTAGCGCAGCGGACGCCGCCGCAGGAGAAGGAGGAGGGGAGGGTGTCTTCAGAGACGCAGAAAGAGTAGACAGGGCGTCGCGCTACGGGCCACGCATAAAAGGAGGAAGAGTGGTGCTATACGATGTCAGTGCACGTTAAATAACCCCAATTGGCAGAAATTTCTCGAGACCACCACTACGGCGCCTCTCACACCCTGACTCACTTTGAGACGTTAAACTTTGTAGATAAAGCCAAGCTGCTATAGGCAACTTTTTTATGGATAAATTTGGTTTGGTTTTTGGGGTTTAACGTCCCAAAGTAACTCAAGCTATGAGAGACGGCGTAGTAGAGGACTCCGGAAATTTCTACCACCTGGGGTTCTTTAACGTGCGCTGACATCGTACAGCACACGGGCGCCTTGCTTTTCGCCTCCATCGAAAAGCGTCCGCCGAGGCCGGGAATCGATCCCGCATCCTTGGGAACAGTAGTCGAGCGCCGTAACCACTGCTCCACAGCTGCCATGTGTTTTGCAGCGGTCCTGCATTAATTTGTCTTGCTGCAGTTGCGTTATCTGCTTGTTTTACCGGAATATTTGAAATATATGTCGCATATTCCTTACGTTTAGTGCTAAGTCTCTGTTTTCCAACTGACTTGTTCCCTTCTCTTGGAAGGCAGCAGAGCAGAGAACAACACAAAGCATAGGAACCACACACAAACACAAGGACAACGCTGTACTGACAACTATATTGACAAAAAACCGCACATCTTCTCCCTACACTTCACGTCTGCAGCCATCTTCTTCCTTGTCTTTAACATCCTGCCGGTTTGCGCAGAAATTATAATTCCTTCTTCAACAAAACCACTGAAGGCATACTGACACATTGGTCTCCCAAGTCACAGATTGCATATGCTTCATAAATTTCCCTTGATAATTTCCCTTCATCCTTTTCATAACCTTAACATTGTGAAGGTCAGCCGGACATTTTTGGTCTCTACAACCAAGGATAAGTTAGCAAGGGAAATTTATGAAGCATATGCAATCTGTGACTTGGGACACCAATGTGTCAGTATGCCTTCAGTGGTTTTGTTGAAGAAGGAATTATAATTTCTGCGCAAACCGGCAGGATGTTAAAGACAGGGAAGAAGTTGGCTGCAGACGTGAAGTGAGGGAAGAAGATGTGCGGTTTCTCAATTACTATTACTATTAGTGCAGCGTCGTCCTCGTGCTTGTGTGTGGTTCCTAAGCTTTGTGTTGTTCCCTGCTCCGTTGCCTTCTTCCAAGAGATGTATGACCAACTAGCTCAACGTTCGACTGTAATACTTGTTCCTTGTTGGTGCTGCTGTTCTGCTTGGAGCGCACGATACAACCCAATTGAACTTATTGACGCCGCACATTGGAGAGAGCTGAGAGCGTCCACTCAATGCAGTAGTGGTCGTTATCTTTATCAGCTATTTTGCACGATGTGCAGGAAAGCACTCGATGATACGCCTGATGCAGAGAGGCTCCGAACTATGAGTACGAGCGCTGAGAAGGATCGCAGCCTGTGCCACTCTTCTAATGGGAGCAGATGCACGTGCAGTATGAAAGGGAACCTAAAAGCACGTGGAGCAGTGCGGCCGTCTCTCTTTATACTCAATTGGAAGACAGAAGGCAAGCACTACAGTGCAGATCATTTGAAATCGAAGGAAAGCCTCCGGTATTTATAGCAGCTATATATACGATTTCACATGTGGGAACAACAATTTCGCTAACACTGAACTTCGAGTATTCTGATTAGCCAAGTGATCTGAACTTGCCGGTTGTCGCATGCGTGCAACCTCAAATAGCAGCCAGAAAAGATTGCTTCTGCGAGTTCATAATCGGTGGTGTTTGAATCGCGATTCAGGCACAAGGAGTCGCCTTCGATCACTCTATTACTATACGACTTCTACCGAATTATGTGTGATACTATAATGTGTGAAAGCATAGACAACTGCAATGAATATTTTCATTGCAAGAGCTCACACTTGAAAGTTTTCTTTCTTTTTTTTTTAATCTCAACAACACTGAATAATGTCATTGCAGTAAGACTTTCGTAGACTTCTGTCATGCTGCAATACGGATTCATGGACAAAAAAAGAAAGTTGGTTCAATGTGTGTAGTGAATAGAGAAAAGTGAACGCGCGCAGTAAATGCCGGCATTTGCTAATACATTCGTTGTGGTTCATGATCTGACTGAAATTTGTTCGATATTTTTGTATAGTGTGTTTTCCTCCTAGGAGAGTGTCACGAAATCGGCGCACATTTTTATTAAGCCGGCGCGGCGCAAAGCCCGCACGGCGCCGCATCGAAAGTTCGACATTCGAGAAACGCCTCCTTTCCTGCGCGAGGAGAGCGCGTAGCATTGTACGCATCGGCGTCACCCTCCTTCTCATCACCCGACAGCGACAATGACTCAACCGGCCAGAAAGCGCTAGTCTAGGCACTATAGCGCTAGTCTTCTCTAGATTTTTCGACGACACCTAACCAATGACGACGCGTGGCCCGGCGGGAGGACTAGGGAACGCTTCAGCAAGCGAAGCTATAAGTGTTTGTGCGCGCTAGCTTTGGCGCGCTGGAACCGACAGATGCGGCGCGCCTTTCTTTCCTTTTCTTTCTTCTTTTTTTCTTTTTTTTTTTTTGAAGTCGCGTCGCTTGTGCAAGTCAGTCAGTGTGTGATGTAGTATTGCGGCGTGTTCGCAAGTGCTACGGCTCGACTCCCGGGGTTCAGCCTCTGCTGGCAAGCCCACAGATCTGCGAGGGAGCGGCGCTCGTCTTACATGGCGGTCACCTCGTGACTCTCCAGGCGTCGGTCTGCAACAGTGCTCGGTGAACAATTTGGTGTTTGTTTATGTGTCTCTCTCGTGTATTATCTGTTGTAAAGCCTCTGTGTTATTGAATACCTTTTTAGTTGCGTGCTTAGCGTTGCTTTTTTGCGAACCTCTCATCTGTGCATTTTTAGAGTTCGTGTGTATTCCTCTATATCGTCTCTTGCTGTGCATAAAGCTTGTTTTCTTTGTTACTTCTTACTCCGACCCTTACTCTGGCTTGAACCGGCGAAAGCTGGACACCAAACGGTCATCCCCTTTCTGTCACTACAAGGTAGTTGAATTCCGGCTGAGCTTGTCACGCAAGTCAAGGGCATCTCCTTTGCGACCGGAACAGCTACCCCCACTCACTCTAATGGCGAATTCGAGTGGGAGAGCAGGCGCACCCAGAGCACTTCGCAAGTGCTCTCAGGCAAGCGGGCGCCCTCCAGTGGGAGAGCAGGAGTATTATCACTGGCTTCCAATGGTAGAGGAGGAGGGTTTTTTCTCCGCTGAGTACACCCGAGTGCATCCCGGATGCTCCCTCGTCTAAAGCGAGAGTAGAGGAAATCACACGGCATAGAGCGTCATGTTCGCGTCTTATTTTTTTTTTTTTTTTTCGCTCGAGTCGGCGACGCGTATTGCCATTCCCTGAAAACTGCAGCAAAGAAGTGCCGGGTGGCGTCACTAAAAAATAAAACACAACTGAAAAGAAGTCAATAAAGCTATATGTTTCTTTTTAGTACAATCTTTAGTACGTTGATTTAAAACGAATAAGCGCATTTAAAGACCGCACTACCCGTCGCTTCTGTGACGCAATGGATTCACTCCATGTACCTGATTGTAAGACGTGTGTTCGATTCATGTAGGCAGAATTTTTTATTGTTGAAATTCACAACATTCGAATAAATTACGAGCATATTTCCTGGGGTATGTTCCCCTTTAGGTTGCATAATACCATGTTTTGTTCTTAACAGCAGCACACCTAGCCGCGAACGCAGCCAGGATGTCACGGTATGATAACGGTTACACTATTCAATAACCTTCATCATAATCAATTCCTATCTTCAGTGAGTGTACGTTATCTTTAGGTTGCGTTCAGAGATAGCGCTCGGCAACAATCGCCTTTTAACATGCTTTGAAGACATTGTTACGGATTTACGCCGCGGCGATTTTTCAATTTAACTTATTCAACATCGCAAAGATGGCGCGACGGACGCCAGCGATGTATTAGGGTCTTTACAGTAAATAATTTTAATCCATAAAACTATTTTATTAACATTGCATTTCTGTTTACGCACTGCGCTTCATGCTCGAACAAAACGTAAGGTTGCGTTTTATTTTTCAGTGACGCACCCGGCACTTCCGTTACAGCCGTTTTCGGCCGGGGAACGGCAATACGCCGCCTAAATGCATAAAACTAGAGTAATGAGTAGACATATCAGTTGAAACTGTTCTGAAATTAATGCGCGGTCGATCCACCGCTTAACCACCTTCCCTTCATTTTCCTCACTTGTTTGACAGTATACCTGAAAAGAGGGGGTAGCAAAACAAAAATTTGTTTTTATTATTTTTCGAAGAAGCTTAAAACAATGCCTGGCGCAAGCAGAAGAATGTCCTCCCGCAATTTCCCCTCATAGTCATACCCGATAAAAGATTCCAATAAAACCTCTTTCCAATAACATGAACTCGAAAACCAGACATGCTCCGCGAGAAGGAAAATCCAAAGGTGTACGTTGACATCTGCAGCGGCATCGAGATTTCGCCACCTGCGCGGTATTCAATCCTCAAGACTCTGACCCAGCCACTCCACTCATAACCGCTACATTACCAAAACGCGGAAACCAACGGAAGAAGTCGCAATTGTAACTGTGATTGCCTTAATTACAAGCTACAGTCATCGTTAGCGATTCCAAATATGCCATCCCGAACTTTGCTAAGGACCGCATCAACTCAAGGCCAGAAGTGTCATGAAAAATGTTGATGATACATGCCCTCTTCGAGACATTGACCTGGTATAGGTTCCGGTGCACGATGGGAACCCAGACCCCCCATGCACAAGCTCAAAATAGAGCCGGCCGAGCAGTGGACGTTCCGAACCCGGAGGCAGCCGACGAAGATGTAATGTCCTAATCACGGTGGTCATAACACGACCACGATGCCTATTTCAAGTTCGGACGAAGGCAATTAGCATCCCCAAATCGCTCCTTTTCAAGGGAGGTGCAGGTGGCGGGGAGAAGTCATACCGACTCTTTCATCAGCCCATATGTGTACTTGCACATATTTACTCAGATCACTAGCCCAAACTGGCCCTTCTATACCGAAAAAGCTGCGTTGGATCACACAGCGCTTTACTGTCATAATGGCCGTGCTTGGGCGAGTTGGTTTAACATTGCAAAAGCATATTCTCCACCCTCAGATCTCATGATTGCTCTCTCATTTGACGCGCATCTTTAACTAATGGCTAGCGACGAGCGAAACCCTCAACTCAAGGCCGTCGATGGGTATATGCGGTCCGAGACCTGCATAGTCTGGAGTCTGGACGTCACCTATACTCAACATAGCTCTACTCCTTCGTACAATAAAGTTTTCACTCACACTCACTCACTCATTACGTTTGTCTCTTCCTCACTTATTTACCCTATCAGAAATTGCTAATAGCGGGTAATCCAAAGCAGAAAAAAAAAAAAATATTTGCTGCTAGATCACGCCTGCCTCGTAGGAAGTTTCAATGAACGTGTGTTAAATAATATATAATTGAAATAAGCTGCTCCTTTCTATTTTTATTCTTGCCTCTCAGATACTTTTTATTTTAATAAATGCTCCTTTTAACGCCTATATTACTCACAATGAAAGATGTCGTCGAGTCCGCTCAAGTGGCTTCATGTTACAAGGAGAGCCAGAGAGAGCAACAATTTTATTACCGAGAATTTATACATTGCAGGCGACTTATAATTAATTACCTCAGCGTGACTTCCACACAGGGGTGACCTCCAAGGCCAAATGAACACAAGCTTCTTTTGTTGTCTTTTTCTGCTTCAGCAGCAGTTGATTCAAGTTCTCGAAGAAGCTGACGGTAGGATACGGAGTGGAGGTTCAACCTCACATCCCTATAATATATGGTCTTGGTTTGCCAATTTCTGACGATTTGTAGTTCGTTTCGGATTATACTCTCCGTTCGTAAAAAAATGACAACCAAATGTGTCATCTTTCTAGACCTATTAATTTTAGGTCGTGTGGGAAAAAAAGTAATAGATACGTTTTGGAGTTGATTTATAGCAAGCGAGAAATTTTAACCAGTTTTCCGTTTCCGCATATATCACTGCAGAAAAAACGAAATCAAATTCCCCGCGCGCACAGCGCGAACCAATGAAGTAGTTTGCAACGATAGTAGCGCCAATGCTTTCTTTACAAATATATACAGTCACGTTCTGGCCAACAAAAACAATATTTTAAAAACATAAAACTTTTGTTTATATGTGGTCAGCGTAAAGTAATCTACACGGTTGTTTGAAACATAAATTTAGGGACAATTTTTGTCAAATTTTATTTTGTAACTAGCGCCACAGTTGGCCAGTACTTTTCCAAGACGGATATGGCCAAGGCAACTGCAAGGGAAGGACATGACGTCACTGCGGCCTCTGCTTTGTTGCAAGAGGAACTGATTATTCCAGTGGTTTGAGTCGCACGTATTATTCGTGAACTACCATTTGTTTTGTGTAATATGATTAATGAATCCAACCAAAATGGGAAGGGTCTAGAGCAGCAGGTAAATTTCAGTCAATTTGGCCTTTTGTACTGAGCAGGTTTTTTTTTTATTTCGGCATAAAACAAACTGCAGGATTCCAAGTTAGGGTTAGCTCGTAGCACGGTGTACTGTCAAGAAGATGGCGCATTGGGATAAAAGCTTACCGTTGTGGAATCCTTCCGTGCCTCTGGATTTTGCATCGTGTTGGGTCCTCTGCAACAATGTAATAACCTTTCTCTTTCACGAGTGACACCCAATGTTTGTGATCGGAGCCCATTTTCTCATGAGGACGACAGCAAACTAGTCTTAGCGAGGAGCCCGCCGTCGGCCTCTGCCCTCGATTCACCTTTGTCCGCTGGAAAAATGTTGCCTTCCGTGCCGACCGACCGACCGCCCGTGCGCCGACCTCGACCAGCCGTCCGAGCCCCTTGTGGAAACCCAAGCTATCGGTAACGCTGACACGGCGCTGTTCTGAGCGCCCGTCGTGACTCATTTCTCGAGCCTCGGCGTAGCGACACCGGCAGCTTGCCGGTTTCAGGCTTAACCCTCCCGTTTCATTCAGCTGTTCCCAAGTGTCACCTCGTGCTTCTTGCTAACACCTCGGGTCGTGCTGTGTCAGTGCTAACCCTGTAAAGAGACGAAAGCCCGTTGCCCAGCACGATTGGCTTGCGCTGCGTTAAGTCGTCTATTCAAGTTCTCTCGCCAGCGCTTCAGACGAGCTCGTTCTTTGCCGAGCACCCAATTGGCGTACGCTAGGTTTAAGCGGACGAGGGCAAGCCGTGGCGAACGGCGATTTTAACCACTGCTTGGAGGAAACCCTGTGCTGCCGTGCGTAGCTGCTTAGCGCCAGCTTTTTATTCCGACGCCGAATACCTGCAGTTTGCTTGCCGCTTTAGTATGTGCATACGTTTTTTTCCCGTAGTTGGAACTAGCGCGTAGACTTGCATCGCCGTGGCAGCTCTGTCGCCCGAGCAGTTGCGACCTGTGTCTTGATTAGTTTGCTCTTGGTTCCTCTCTAAAATCTTTGTCGTGTTCTCCATTGGCCAAGGCTTCAATGGCAGGTGGTTTTGAGCACTTGCCATTGTCTGGCCCAAAGTTGCATGCGTCCGCGTTTCATTTGGTTCTATTCATTCATTCTTTTGGCTCTTTTGTTTGTTGCAGTGTACCTCAAACCTGCAGCGTTTTTTCGGGACATGAAATTCAGTGCCAGACCACGTGTTGCCGTTACACCTCGAAACGAACATAGAGCGGCATTTCTTTTTTTTTATTTGGCTGCAATCGTCGATCGAATAGGCGTGCTAGCGTTTTCCTTCGTGGCGGGTAATGAATTCTTGTCCCTAATGGCGCATTATTGTTTTATTTTTATTTATATTTGGTCCTAATGGAAGGTTTCAGTTTGCATGTTCAAGTACTGCTCATGTCCGTGGCGTATACCTTCCGAGGCCTGTCACTTACAAAATTGACGATTTCGTTGCATGCGGCGAATTGTGGCACTCTGGCGTTTTTGTTTCTCCTCCCATAGTTTGCTGGTCTAGACTTGAACTCCGGTGCTCAAGCCAACAAGACCGGTAAGTTATTTTTTGATGTCACCTACAGTGCGCGGAGTTAACAGCCAACAACAGGCAATCGCGGAACATGTTTTTTTTTTCTTGCTCAGCAGTGGGTCTGACTGTAGAGAATGTTGGGAACTGTGAAACAGGCAGAAAAAAAAAAATGACCAGCAACATGCATATAGGTATATTCTAGGCACTATAATATTGGTCTGTTGCCAAAGTGTGTGACATGGCCTGAGGGTATAAAATAACTAGGTCCCTGACCTTAACGCACGCATACAAAATGTCAGGCTGGCAGTTTTAAACCCATCATTATGCAAAGTGCCCCTGTCTCTGATACTGTAGTGTCTGTGTTAGGGTTTTTTTTTTTTTTGTGTGTGTGTGGGGCAACTCTAAGGCGATTGGAGTTTTCCTGCAGCATTTTCTGGCTGCTTGCTTAAGTGTCATGTTCAAGCTTATTGTGATGCATTTGGTGTGGTTTCTTAAGTGCATTGTTTGCTACTTGCAATCTGATTTAGTGTGGCAAGCTTGGTTTGCGCATATATAGTAGAGCACGCTAAACGGGCAGTTTTTGTGTGGTTAACAATTGTTTAGTTTCACAATTCCTGAAATCGTGAAGGCTGTTGTTAATTTTTGAAAAAGCACAATTGTCCAAAATATGAAGTTTCTTCTAGCTAAGTTTTTAAGTAAATATGCTGAGGACCATGGGACAGTGCATTAGCACTACTTTCTTCGATCAGAAGCATGGGTTGGGCTGCTGCAGCCTCCAAATTTTTTTGTAACGCTCTGGATGCCTAAAGAAAGCAGAGAGTTGCGATGACAGCGTCTTGTGTGTGCGAACTATGTGCAGGTCCGAGTCGCTACGTGCCCCCGCACCTGCGCAACAACCGGTCTGTGGTGCCTGGACCTCCTCCGCCTCAGGGGAACGCCCAGAATTGGAGCCAGAAGTCGCCCTACCCTGAGCAGCCGCAGGGAGGCGACGACTGGGGAGCAAGGGACGGCCTCAGGGGTATGTATCTGCTTTCTCTCTCTCTCTCTGGCCTTACCAGTTATTAGTCATTTGCACTTACTGTTGATGAGATTGCCAGCTCCTCCCTTGAATGTTGGGGGATTTATCGCATAGCGCTGCCGCCTATAGATGGCTTGCACCAGTATGCGGTGGTCACCAGGTTTAAGACGGCAACCTGCCTTAAACCTTGAAAGTCTGCCTTTTTTCCTAATCTGCTTGCCACCACCTCCTTTGGAAGCTATGCTGCCGTTTGATTGGGACGCTCGGGACATTAGTCTAATCCACCTTTCACATGCTTATCTGCTTAAAGGTCTCTTAGGTAGTATTGATATGTGTTGTGGTTGCGCTACGCTTACTTACGTGTTCGTAATTTGTTTTTTAATGTGGCATAAATGTGGCCTTCCAACTTGTTCTTTCAGGATAGTGCGTCGCAAGTATTGTATGGAGGAAGCCACTTAAATCTGCTGTATGGCACTCACGACTGACCAAAATCGAACAGGACACCTGCCTATTTAAAACTAATTTTCACTATACACTAAACAATCAAATGCTGGCTCTTGCATGTATCTATCCTACCTGCCTGAACAAAATTGGCATGTCGGTGTTTCACCGGTCCGAGAAAAAAAAATGCAACAGTGAGGAAGGCTCCAAAAAAGGATCGAGAACGGTGCAGCTTTCACTTCAAACAATTTATTTCCGCAAAGTGACGTTAGGACTTTAAAAAATCAAGAATAGTGGACTGCCGTTTCTTTCGCTCGCTGGAAAACATCAGGCGCTTCTCAATAGCCTGGAAAGCCACATTGAGGTGCGACATACCTGCGGAGGAGGTCCAGAGCCGCGACCGCTTCTCCAATATCACCGATACTCTGGCACTCCGATGTCACGACGGCAGCATCCACTGCGGTGTAGTCGTCGTATGCGAGTCCCGTGGCACCCAGCGCATCCATCGCCTCAGTGAGCTCTTAATCGCAAGAGGCTGCTTCTGACTCCCCAGCGTCAGTGACAGGAAATTCCCCTTCGCCGTCCGTGAAAAAGTCACACTGCGCGAAGCAGTGCTGTGCAGTTGATGCGGCCAGTACAGCCCACACTGAAGCGACATAGTGCATTGCGTCAAGCACTGAAATGGTTGTAGGCTGCTGTCCACGATCAATACGCGCAAGACAGCGCTTCACAACACACTTCCGGTAGGAATGCTTCAGGTTCTTTATGACACCGGCATCCAGCGGCTGCAGATAGCTTGTAGTGTTCGGTGGGAAGAACACAAGCTTGACGTTCCGAAGAAACTGGGGGTCTCTTGGGTGGGCAGCACAATTGTCTAGAAAAAGAACACTGCTGCACTGGGATCCCATCTTGTTGTCGAAGTAGCGAAGAAATTCTTTGAACAACGAACACGTCATCCACGCACGACTATCACCTACATGGCAGCAGGCGAGTGTTCTTCAAGCACAGCGGGTTCCGATATTTGCAGATTACCCATGGCTTTAACTTATCGGAACCATCAATGTTGCAGCAAAGGAGCACCGTCAATCGCTCTTTGCTGTTTTTGCCTCTGTGACGCGCTTCTCCTTTCAGGCTTAGGGACTTTTGACGGCTGCACCCGAAAAAAAAAAAGGTCCGTTTCATCGGCATTGTAGATGTCACGAGGCGCATAGCCCTCAATTAGTATAGCAGATAGTGTGGCCTTCCAATCGTCGACTGTTGCCAAGTTCGCACTTGCTGATTCACCGCTTACTGTCTTGTACGCGATGCCATGCCTCTTCCGGAAACGGTCGATCCAGCCATTCGACGCCGCAAAGTCCGTGGTGCCCAGTCTGTCGGCGATGTCCACTGCCTTCTCGCGCAAAATGCTACCATCAAAGTTGACGCCGGCAGCGAGAGCTTGCTTGAACCAGGTCAGAAGCGCCTCGTCGAGGTTTCCATACTTGGCCCCACGAGCCTGCTTAGCTTTCAGGCCGAAAAGCGCTGCATTGCCTTCAATCTCAGCACGCTTTGAGACGATGCTGTTAAGCGTCGATGGTGGCAGACCAAGGTCTTTGGCAATATCAATTCTTTTCCGCGCTGGCTGCCTGTCGACAGCGTTGAGTGCGTCCAGCTTTTCATGGAGGGAAAGCGCCTTCCGCTTGCGCGACGCCATCGAAAAACGTCAGATCATGATCGTCGGATACAAAGGACGAGGGTTCGACGGATGGATGGATGGATGGATGAAGCTGAACCCTTTGAATCGGGCGGTGGTGGTGCACGCCACCTAGCCGACGTTCACGAGGCAGATGGCCATCTAGTGGCGGCATCTTCAACTTGCGTGCGGCTTCTTGAAGTTAGTTTCATAGCCACGCCTAGCCAAGACTCTTCAAAAGTCAAAATGGTGGTCGGCGCGCTTTGCCTCAGGCGGGTTCGCGGTGACCTGTTGCGATGTATCATGCGGGAACATTTTCACAGCTACAGCGTAACGAGGATCTCAATACATTGGATCCTACGGGAGCAGTGCCGGGACCGGATAAAAGCGACGTAACAGCCGGGAAAACGCAGCAGTGAGGAACGTAAAAACAGGATTCTGCTGTATCTTTGTCTCGTTATTCCTTTGCACCTTCTCTCGGTGGAACCTCTATCTGCTCTATCTATCTATCTGTATCTGCTCTATCTGCTGTCCTGAAACTCCTGAAACTGTCCAAAACCAGAAGCGAGGGAAGCAGAAGGGCTCCTGGTCTTCGTCCCCAAACAGTCTTAATCCATTCGACCATCAGGTCTGCAGTCATCCATCCTTTCATTTGTGCACGTATATGGATGCCACGGGGAAAGTTTACCTTCGGAATAGTCTTCCGTTTGAAGATGACGTAGGGTGGCAGCTTCTGCCGGTCGACCGTCGCAGCAGGCATGGCGGTGCATCACTGTTTTTCTGCGCCAGACGTCTTTACGAGGACGCTCCAAGCACCCTTTTCGTTCAGTTATATTCTGGGGAATGTCGAATGTCAGGGGAGTTTGATAGGAGTTTCCTATTTGCGACATGAGGTAACCGCTTTTCTCTCGAAGCCTAGTGACGAAGTGATGGAAGTCTATCACTTTGCTTTCATGTGCGGATGGGAGCCGCTGGCACAATGACGTCTTCAGTCTCGGGGAAAATTCATTCCGTCGCATAAAGTGAGTCGTCCAACCGGAGCTAGCGCAGAAATCCTTTGTGGCAATTCCCAGCTTCCTGGTAGTTGTGCGCGCCTGCGTCTATCATTTCTAATGACACTGCACAACCATCTTTGCGCAGGTCCCTCACATATTCTAGGACCGCCTCAACACGAGGGAACTTGCCCGTTTTGGGTCCGCGGAAAGCCCGCCGTGTCTTGTTCGCAGCCATCAGCTTCTCGTGCTGCTTCTTCCAATAGCGTATCCTGATTTAGTCGACGCCGAAATGCCTGCCAGCAGTACGGTTGCCATGCTCCAGTGCATAGTCAACAGCCTTGAGCTTGAACGTCGCGGTGTAACTGGCATACTGCCCCATGGTGAAATGGCGTAAACTCACACAAAACCACAAAGCACGCTGCAATGCTGCCGAATTGCCGCAAAGCGCGTTTTAATCAAGGAATTATGGGACCTCGTCGAAATGCATTCGCTGCAGGATGACTGCAGATCAGCCAACAGGCGGCAGCCGCTATAACAGTGCAGGACATGAAAACAAAAATGGTGGCGGAAGCAAGTTCGGGGTGCGACCATTACGCAGGGAAATTAAAAATGGAATTTTGATCTCAAAATTTAGGGCTGCGATCATTACGCAAGTGCGATTATTATGCGAGTAAATATACAGGCGTGCTGGCGATACTGATGTCGAATATAGATTGCGGAAGCTTGTGGCAGAGGGAAAATGATAATGCTGATGACCCTCGACTTCAGGCTCCATCCGTGAGATGCATCTCGGAGCTCCTGTACGCGTGCATTTTGAAGGCTATTCCTGCTTGGGTGCGGCCCTTACACGGATTTATTTTTAAATATTTGCTTCGGGATATAAGGGGTGCGGCACTTAGATGTATTGATACGGTACTTGTAAATTCACTTAGCATCTGGGTTCCTCTGGCCCTGTTCGGCTTGAACATTTTGAGAATATATGATAATCGCACATCTTTGTGCATTTTCAGTACTGCTTGTCTGCGTGGCTGTCCTCTGACCAATTTTTTTTTTCTCTCTTTATGGCTTTTGTGATGAATGCATATTTTTTTGCCGTCTTGGCAGTGTGACTTGTGAGGATGGTGCCAGCAGCAGAGTTGCCTAATGTTGCTTATCTCTCTGCGCAGGCGACCGTGGAGGTGGCCGTGCTGACTTCTCAAATTTTGGTGGCCGCAACAAGAGGAACGATGGCCCGCCGATGCGCAACAATGCTTTTCCACCACGCCAGTGAGTGTGCCACTTCTTTTTAAGGCTCTGTTTGTGGCCGTCTTGTGTTGATTTGTCGAAATGGTTATGCCATCGTCTAGCCTAAGGCTTTCTGCAGTATGCTTTAAGGGGAGAGGCTACCTTTGAATACCAACTTTCTTGTTTCTTGAGATAATTGAATGAAATTTTCAGGGTAGACTCATGGCACAGCCATTTGAATAACTGCGAAGTTTCATGGAGCTGCGCACATTGGTACTCAAGTTAGAGAAGTATATCAGAATGGTTCACATGGGTTCCTTGTACCATGCCTGGTGAACTTGCAAAATGTGTTGGCACTATGAAATTCATTATGAAGGTTCCTGAATAGGTACCACAGGGCAAGACAGAGCCCTTTTTTTAAATTTCCCTGTCGAAAAATTTTAGCAGTGCATTGAGGTTGCTGCCACTAATTGGACTTGCATTAACCTAATTTTGATTGTTTATTATAAATTCCAGACTCAATAATTTGAAAAAATGAGCTTGTCTTGCCTCGGAAATTTATTCAGGCACACATTAAAAAAAACCAGGTGGGAATCCGATTAGCGGTTCCAGAAATACTGCGGGAATAAGCAACCATACCATGAAAAAAATTCATTCTGAGAAAATGGCCCTTGAAGTTTAAAACAGCATTTTTAAGTCTAAAGTTTGTTTTTCACCGCAGCACGTTGTGCCTCTGCCTCCCTGATTCCCTCGGAAAGTGCATTTTCATGCGAACAGCGGACGACGCTGACGACGCGTTATCGCTTGCAATGACAGACGCGATACGGGAGGCCGAGATTGCCGAGGTTGATATGGTCGGTACAGCAGGCACGCTTCAAATGCCGGCTCCTTACATTGACGCGAAAGATACGCAGTTGGAAGTGGCAGCACAGTCGGTCTAGTAGTGATGTAGCAGAAGCAGCACTAATAGAAGCGTCTCTGCGCCCGTTGGCAACGCCCTTCGCGATTCGAACGGCATTCACAGAATGACGACTTATGCAGTGTTTTGAACTTCTTAGCGCGCATCGTGGCCGACCGTACAATAATCCACAAAGTGCACATAACCGTTCAAAACACGCCACCATAATTCGTAACGAGCGATGATTACGGCGATCTCAAAATGGTGAAACGTGAAGCGATTCAGCGAGCACGTTCAATCACAGCCCGAATTCGAGACGCGGGAAGCTCAACAATCCCTGTGAGGCCCCCAATCACAAGCGAGCCATGCTTCTGCTATGCCGCGGACACCGCCGGCGAAGGCAATATGGAAAAGGGCAAGCATTCGCAAACAAAACAAGACCAAGATGGCGGCGCCTCGGTTCAGCGGCAGAGAAATGGCGCGCGCGCGCGAAATTTGGGTACTTTTGCCGTTCGCTCGAGACTCTGGGGCTGCCGCGCCCAGTTGTATATTTAATTTAAAGCAGTTCCACGATGAATTAGGCGTTTATAATTATAGGAAAGGTAGTTTATAACATATTCAGCCGAGATATGTACTTTTTGAAAAGCAGACTTCTTCGCGATTTTTCGACTTTCAAAGCCCGCGTCCCCCCTTAGATCAAAACCTTGCAAGCTTAGCTGCTTGACAGTATGTGTCATCTTTGTAAATGCTTTTTGATGCAACAAGGTTTAATGGTCGGACTACAACTTTAGCAGTTTCTGGAAAGTTTATTTTCATCAAGTACAAAGTACATACCTCAACGCCTTTGCGTCTTCATTGGACTACTATTATTCACAAGCATTGTATATTTTTGTCAGATCTAGAGAAGATAGGGACATGTACACCCTTAGTCAAAAGCCCTGAAAGCAAATGATTTTCACCTCAGCTGCAAAATGGAGCCGTCAAACCATCATTAAAGGCCAGAAAGCATTTAAATTGTTTAGAAGTGATTTCTAATTACAGCTAGGAAATGTCTCTTGGCATTTCACAGTACTTTATTCTTTATTGGCGTCGTGACTGCTTCATTTTGTGGCTGAGACGAAAATCCTTTGGCTTCAGGACTTTTGACCAAGACTGTACGTAGTTTATGAAAGGCTTAGGTGATCTATGGAAAGGTGGCGTTGCATTGTACGCTGTGACTTTTGCGGCGCTTACTGATCACTGCTGCTGCCTGCCTCAGGGGTGGAGGCTCAAACTGGCGTGGCGCAGAGGAAGTGGCCCGCGACGGTGGCAACTGGGGTGGCAGTGGCAACCGGGATGACCGTGGCGGCAACTGGGACCGCCGCAATGGGGGGCGGCGCAACTTCGACAACGACGAGGACTGGACCCGACCGCTTCCTAGGGACGAACGGATAGAGCGGGAGCTCTTCTCACAGGGACACACAGGTATCAACTTTGAGAAGTATGAGGACATTCCCGTCGAGGCGACTGGGGACGAAGCGCCCAAGCATATCAACTCCTTCGATGACTGCTCGTTGACCGAGATCATCCGGATGAACATCGAGCTGGCGCACTACACCTCGCCCACGCCTGTGCAGAAGCACGCCATCCCCATCATCCTGTCCAAGCGGGACCTCATGGCCTGCGCCCAAACAGGTTGGTCCCTTCCCATGTTCGCCTAAAAGCGCATTGCTAAAAAGCTGGAACAAATCGAAAAGTTCAGTTTGACATTTTGCTCTAAGTATGAAATCCTCTGCTGTGAAAGCTTATTAAAGGCCCACTGTCCACCCTCCGGTCAAAAATATTTTCTTCCCCGGTGACTATGAGACTTCGCCCCTAGAATGCAATGCCGCAAAATGTTTTTGAAAAGAGTAATTAATAGCGCAGTTACAGCCACCGCAATCACCCGATTCTGTCATGCTTCTCTCCTTCCGCTCCCTCGCAAAGGTTTTTCACTCTCCTGCCTGAGGTCGTCTAGCCTCCGCAATTCAAATTCCCCTTCCTCCTCCGCGTTTGGCGGGAGGTGGGGCGTGGCACTCCGCGAGCACGAAAAAAAAAAAACAGGCGAGGGAGTGCGCACCGCTGAATTCAGTGTGGCCGTGGCGAAGGAAAAACGCGCAGTGAGCGGTAGACACCCACCCTTCTCCCGTCAGTCAGCGAGACGGACCAATGGACGTCGTTCTCGGGAAGTATGTCATAACTGTGGTTCAACGGGCCTGCTCAGGAAACAGGGAAGCTGGCTTCCCGAAGGAGAGCATGAGAGAGCTTTGATTTGTATTTTCGTTGCTTTGCGACGCGCGTGCCAATGTAGCATTTTGCACATACTATCTCTGGTACCTGATTGAAACACTGGGCTCCTTTGCTTAAAAGGTCCTTCCCTGGACAGTGGCCCTTTAAGATAAAAGCCTTTAATGCCTCATCATTGTCGACAGAAGGTTGTTGGCAGAGGTGTCACGCTTTTGAGAGAGGTGCCACAGTGGAGGGCTATGATCCACCGCGCTACAATGGCTTTCATCTCGTCGCACTTTAGTGGTCCAAAGTGCCCTCTAAAATTTTTTTGATCAGATTTATCTTTTCAGCTCAAAACTATCTAATTTGATGTCAGTCCATTATAAAGTAGGAAACTGTCATAATACATGCTCATTGGTTCATCATCAGCTCAAGGTTGGGAGTCTGGAAAATCTGGTGACTAGCCTGAGTATTCGCGGTTGTCTTTTTATCTTAAATGTTAGTGCGGCCTCCTCGTTACATTCCAGTAAATATGGTAGTTAGTTTAGGGCTGGCCTTCAAATAACAATTTATGACTGCTTTGGTGGGAAACTGGCCGTCGTGGAGTGTGCGCGCACTTCTGCATTTTTCACCTTGTGACTATTTTCACAGTGATCCTATATACCCTTTGTTGCAAAAGCGATGCACATAAATGTTTAAAACTGTAAAAGAAAAGGTAAATCTTGCTTCTCAATAGCATTGTACCTCAAAGCTTACAGTGAAACACATTGTTATTTAGTCAGCCATTGAACAGTTGTAAACTGTAGTTGCCTGCAAAGTGTACAAAATTAGCTGTCGAAATTGTGGCACATTGCCTCATAAATTGTCGATGTCGTCCGAAGCCTTCGAGGTCAGGCTCACATTTAAAAATCATCTCCCGCTGCTTCCGCCACCCATATATGGTGGCGGAAGCATATGGCTGGCTTTTAGTTAACGTCTAGCCGTTGAGCGGGTGCGAATTTCAGATTTCTTCTATCAGAATAGCTTTATTTTGATGTGAGCGTCATACTGTGCACGGCGTGTTGCCATCGTGCGGAATGCGATAACAACAGAAGTGACCGCATTAATTCACTGGGAAAGATACGACAAGCTCATCATAAAGGCGATGTGATTCTCAGCATACGAGAATTGGGATTTGACTGAGTTGGCTTCCCTGGTAGCCATGTTGCCACCCTAATATTGTAAAACTGCGGGAACCACAACCGAGTGGCGACGGATTCAATATGGCTGCACCCTGGCGCTGCTTCCGGCCAACCGAGTCTCAGTATTTGATTATAATGTGAGGATACACTTTGAGAGCCAAAAATCATGAAGAAAAAAAAAACTCGTTACATTCCAGTAAATATGGTAGTTAGTTTAGGGCTGGCCTTCAAATAACAATTTATGCACAATGAATTCCACACTAAAAAGCTTACTGAGTTAACACCTTTCTGCATACAGCACTGTGGAAACCGAGGCTAGCAATGTCTGGCAGCTGTGTGCTGACCTTGTTAAAATAGGAATGCTAAGTCATTAATGACACATTTAATATGCCAAACTTCATGCCATGTGCCAGTAAGTCTCATGTCTTGTCAGCTGTGCACCTCAGTCAGTATGGTGTACAACGTATTCATTCATGAAACACCCTGTGTGGATGCTGCTTGGTTGACACAAGATCTGAAGTGCTTTTTATAGTGCTCATAGATTTCTGTTGAAATTTGTGGTCTTGGCATGGATAAGAACGTCACAACTTATACAGTTCAGCGATGCCAGGGTTTAAAGTGGCTGGTACTTCTTCATTGTCGTTTCCAAGTTCATTTTTGCCACGATGCACCGTGGAAAAGCTGCCGTGGTGGCTGACTGTTGCTGGGCTTGTGGTGATGTCAGATTGCTCCCCCTGGCTTTGCCTGCTGATGCTTACCAGTGGGTTGAAATAACTCTCGGACAAAGAAAGGAAAGAACACTTACTGGAAAATAGTGTTATCCAGGAACATATTTTTGCAGGAGAAAATGGTGTATCCCTATCTAATAATATTGTTGAGACTAAACGGCGTTGTGGCAAGGTGTTAAAGCCATCAAATAATCACGGTAAACTTTTTTTTTTTTTTCATTTGCATGACCTGTTGTGCTGCCTTGTCCTCTGCCCAGGTTCTGGAAAGACGGCGGCCTTCCTGGTGCCCATATTAAACCAGGTCTTTGAAGAGGGCCCCCCCAAGAATGTGCCTGCGGTGAGTCTTCTTGACTGTTTGCGCTGGCTTTTTTTTGGCTGCTCGTGTCACCCGTTCCTTATTTTGGTGGGAGAGTGGAAGTGTGTTTGTAGTCAAACTAGTAGTGATGAAAACAGTGACAGCATGAACAACCTCTCTTAAAAGGTCATGCACGACAAATACTTCACCAAATTCCCGCTTGCCTCATTCTTTCTGATTGCACTGAGGCGATTTAGGGGAGGGTTCTGGCTTTTTGCACATGCTGTGTTGTTTCGCTAGAGGGGTTCTCTTTGCTTGCTTGCAGCCCCACCGGTACTCGAGTCGGCCCAAGCAGTACCCGCTGGCGCTGATCCTGAGCCCCACGCGTGAGCTGGCCTGCCAGATCTACGAGGAGGCCTGCAAGTTTGCGTACCGCTCGCGCGTGCGGCCCTGCGTGGTGTACGGGGGTGCTGACCCCGTGCAGCAGATGAAGGACCTGGACCGCGGCTGCCACCTACTGGTGGCCACACCGGGGCGTCTGGTCGACATGATGGAGCGCGGCAAGGCAAGTGACCCTGACTCTTTTCTGTTATTTCTGGAAACACATTGGCGGCAAAGTTCATCTGAAGGAGGAACACTGGTGTCGTTGCAGGTGAGCCTGGAGCTAGTGCGGTACCTGGTCCTGGACGAGGCGGACCGCATGCTGGACATGGGTTTTGAGCCCCAGATCCGGCGCATTGTGCTCGAGGACAACATGCCCCCCGTGGGGCAGCGGCAGACCCTCATGTTCTCGGCCACCTTCCCCAAGAAAGTGCAGGTGAGGAGAGGAGCATTTGAGCTTAACATTTAAAGTATTTTGCGCTAGATTGTATGTGTGAAGTAGGAGGGCAGAAGATGAGCTGAGGCTTGGCTGCTACGTAGGAACTGGCACGCAAGTTCCTGGACAACTACATCTTCCTGGCGGTGGGCCGTGTGGGCAGCACCTCTGAGAACATCACCCAGAAGGTGGTCTGGGTGGAGGAGCATGACAAGCGCTCCTTTCTGCTCGACCTGCTCAACGCAGCGGGACTCAGGAACGGAGGACGTGAGTGCAATCTTCTGCCTATTGTAGCAGGGCTTGTGATGATGAGGTGCAATGTAATGTAATCTATTTATAACGGTCAAATTCACGGGATTAGCCAGTTTTGCCATTGCCCCTTCGTAAAAGTAAACCATATATAATTATACGATTGATTATCGAGGGCGTTTCGAATACAGCAATGACTTTCTGAGGGACCACCAGTCTTTCTGCCCAAAAATCAGTTTAAAAGACATCAGATTTCTTGATGATGTGTTCATTTTCGCGGTTTCAAGGTGCTTCCAGAACCATCGGCGGATTTCAATCGAAGCATGCTGCCTTATAATCTTGTGTCGTTGTAAACTAAAGATTGCACTTGCACATTAACCCTTTGGGCGAATTGCGCTGAACTTTGATCACCCGCAGTTTGAGAAAAATGCTCTCCACCAGCATAATTTTGGTCTTGTTTGAAACAAGCTCGCAAAACTGGAGTATAAAGGGACAGAATTGCGAGAAAGGTGCGCTGTTATTGGGTGCCGAAAGCGCCGCCTCCCCCTAATTTTGCAAGAGAATTCTCTAAGGAAATCTGAACACCTCTCACTTTCAGCATTGCGATCATGGAACCTGGTAGTTGTGGACAAATTGGATTTACAGCATGGCCACGATATTAGCCCCGTTTGGATTTTTCTTGGGTTTTGCCAAGATGCTAACTTTTGACATCTGGCTATTTGACTTGGTTCCTGTTCCACTGCAGGGATTGCAGCACCATTTATAAGTTAATCTTCAAGAATTACGGTTATATGAAATTATGATAGGTGCATTTTGAATGTTGATAGTGAAAGTTGTATGCAGCTAGCTATATACGTAAAATGGAGAAACTGCTTTGATCATTGCATTGTTTGCCCATACTTTAAAAAGTAATTATTAATGCACTTAGTACCCTTCTTTTAAGACTCGTTAAACTTTTATAAATCTGCTACCTCTTTCTAGAAGTCACTCAAACCGGCAAAAATCTTTATGATGTAAGTCGTTGGTAATGACATGACCCTGAAGATGTTATACGTACTAAACACATCCTGTGGCTTTATGACAAAAAAAAAAAAAAACTAAATGCTTTCCACCTTCGTGCTGAATCTTTTCTTTTTTAATTTGTAAGGTTTTATTGTTACATCTTGTGGAAGTTTAAGGGGGGACACGGGTCTTTGGGACCAAAAAATGACCAAAAAACCGATTTTCTGAAAATGGCATTTTTGGAATCTGTGGCTATTAATCTACAAGTTCACCAATTTTCTTCTTCCAGAAGTCAGTATTTTCAGCATAATAACGAATTGAAATCATCGCGCGGGCTGAATTTGCGCAGCAGCAGACGATAAAACGGCACATTTTTCGTTGCGCGCAACTGCCATTCCGCCGGACCGATCTCGGCCATGTTAGGCTCGTTTGAAAGAGCGCTTTCTGGGTTTCAATTTCCCGCCGCTAGCGCTTGTCTGCCCTCAATGGCCACTGAGAAAAATAACCACAAAGAAAACGAAAACGCGGCGTCTGATTCGCTGCTGAGCGCACGTGACTGCAACTGAGCCATCCGATTGGCTGATTCTATCGCACGTAGTCTGCATGCGGCGGGCCAGCAGCCGTTGAAAGCGTCCGAGACGCCATTTTGTTCTGAGTCGAGACCGAGGCGAGACGATGCCCCTCGCGCCACAAATTCGGCAAAAAGAAGAAGAGTGCGCGCGGCGACAACTTTCGGAACCGTCCTGCGGCACCCGAAAGCTCCGAGGATGTGCAGGAGCCAGCGGCAAGTCAAGAAGTCCCCGCGGACGAAATAGGCCTAGCGAGCTCGGCGGCGCCTACGCCCACGACACGACAATGCTGCAGCCTTCGGACTTGATTGGAAAGAAAAGTCGAAGGAATGCTGCAGGAGCTGGGTTCAACCGCAGCAACGAAGAGGAAAGCGGATTTCATCGCCACTTCTGACGCCCGTCTTCTTGACGCGACCGGCGGTTGCCGTGCGGACGATACGACGTTCACTGTTGTGAGTTTGGAGTCACTGAACGAACTGTTGTCTGCTGTGAAATGCAAAGTGTGTGGCGGGGATGTCCATATTTCAAAAGGAAATCGTGAATATGGTCTAGCCGTTACACTCTCTCTCGCGTGCGTGATTTGCGGGAACATTTCATCGGCATGGAGTTCGCCGCGCGTGCAAGGCAGCCAGAAGATAAATCCGTTTGCCGTGAATATCCTTGCTGCACGCGCGATGCAAAGTACCGGACATAGGCAAACGGCGCTGAATGATGTGTTTGCGGCGATGAACATATCTCATCGTGGCCTGCACACGAAAACGTGGCAGGACTACGTAAA
Organism: Amblyomma maculatum; assembly: GCF_055883805.1. Taxonomy (NCBI): domain Eukaryota; kingdom Metazoa; phylum Arthropoda; class Arachnida; order Ixodida; family Ixodidae; genus Amblyomma; species Amblyomma maculatum. The sequence continues at coordinate 132,212,558 of NC_139345.1, forward strand.
GAGTAAGCTGACGCCCGAAGCAACACACGTAGCCGAAGGAGTATTGAAAGACAGCGCCCGTTCTGTTCGGCAACTCTATAACGAGTTGAACCTTGACAACCCCGGGAACATTTCTGTCTCTTTCGATGGTTCATGGATGACCCGGGGTCATTCATCCCACATCGGTGTCGGCGCCGTAGTAGAACTTTTTACTGGACTGGTACTTGACTATGTAGTTTTCAGTAACTTTTGTGCTGGGTGTGAGCGTGGGCCCAAAGAAGGTGACCCGTCCTATGAGGCGTGGAAAGAAAGCCACTTGTGCCAAAAGAACACGGACAAAAAGTCCGGTGAAATGGAAGTTCAGGCCGGACTTGTTTTGTTTGAAAGGTCACTGGAGAAACATGGCCTTAGGTACACGGCCATGCTCTCAGACGGCGATAGCCGCACATTTCTTGCATTGCAAGAATCAGCTGTGTACGGCTACATCGAAATCAGCAATGAAGATTGCACCAACCATGTGCAGAAGCGGATGGGAACGGCCCTACGCAATGCAATTGCCAAGCATAAAGGTGATGCAAAAGAGAGCTTGAGTGGCAAAGGGAAGCTGACAGGCGACCTTGTCACCAAGTTGACATCGTATTACAGCTGGGCCCTGAAGTCCCATGCTGGAGATGTTGGGGCAATGCATAAGGCAGTGATGGCTACCTATCATCACGTAACCTCCAATGATACCGTGTCAAACCACACCCTCTGCCCGACAGGCGCAAACTCGTGGTGCCGCCAGAATGCTGCTGCAGCCAACGGAGAGCCTGCTCCCAAGCACAGATACAGTTTGCCACCACATGTGTGCAAAGCACTTTTGCCTATTTATGAGCGTTTGGCAGACCCAAAGCTGCTGGAGCGGTGCCAGCAGGGAAAAACCCAGAACAGTAATGAAAGCTTGCACTCCCTAATAGGGTCACTCGCACCAAAGGAGCGCCATGCGTCACTGTTCTCCGTTCAAGCAGCTGTTGCGGAGGCTGTTGTCCGCTTCAATGCAGGAAACCTACAAGCATGCTCAAAAATACTGAGTGAGCTAAATATGAACCCTGGCGTCCAGAATATCAGGAGGATGGCTGAGAAGGACAGGCGCCGAACAGCCGAATCAGTACGCAAGCGTGCCTCTGCGGAAAACATGCATCGGGCACTGAAAAAGCGGCATTCTAGTCAGCCCAAGCAGTCAGATTACATGCCTGGTGCATATTAGCTGTCTGCAAGTGTAAATATGTATATATCTTTTTTTTTTTTTTTGAAATTTTGAATAAATTGTGCCTAGTTTGTTTTTTCCCATTTTCTCAAAACTCAAATTTTGGACACTTGGCTGGTTTAGTTCGTCGATATCTCTGCATCTAGGACAGATAGAGATGTAATTCCTTTTTCTAAATAAAGCTGAAGGTGCAGTGAATGCAATGATCGAAGCAGAATTCTTTATTCAAGCTTCAAAAATTTTTTAGTTTGTCAAGTTAATTGAAGCATGATAGGCACGTCTTGAAGGACAACTTTCAAAGTGCAGCAAAATTGCTAATAAGGGTAAAATGGAAAAACTGCTTTGATCATTGCACTCTTTGGTCATTGTACTGTACCGCCATGCATTAAATATGATGTTTTATAGAGGCGTTTTTTTTTGCGCGGAAGTTCTAATTAAATGAATAATTAATATTATTATCTCGGGAATTCACTGACATAGAGAAAAACAAGTTACATTTTTGAAATCAGCATAAAAATCTGAACAAGAGGGTATGGTTTTATCAGGATTGGCTTTAAAATAATGAAAATAGCTCTAAGACCAGTGTCCCCCCTTAAGGGGGGATGAGGGTCTTAAAAACTTTTTTTTTATTTCTTAACCTATCTTGCTGAAAATTGCCATGGTGATATATCTTTGAATGGTGATTCCAAATATGTATTTAGATTTGAAATACCTCATCTAGACATGAAAATATGGCAAGATAATGTACCGCACATAGTGTCTTCTTACGGGCCATTACGGCAATTTCTTAATTAAAAAAACTGGTTTTAAAAATATGCTGTCATTTCCAAGAGCCTACTGCACATCCTAAAGCTATGGAAGTTTTTAAGAAGTCATTATATAGGTAATGAATGAATAACAAAGTTGGGAGAAAAAAAACAATGTGGGAGTAATTAGTTTACATCTGATCTAATTGTTAGTCTATCAGACTTTATCGAAAACGGAAAGCTTTAGGATGTAGCTGAGATTTTACTGAAAAAAATGATACCAAGTTCAATAAAATCCGTCCATGCAAACATTATGAAAAGTTCCGTAAGGCAAGGCTTTTTACCAAATAAACAAAGCTGAGAAAACTGCATTCAAAGTTTTACTCACTGTGCCACTTTTGTTTTCCAATCACATGGAAAGATTTAATGCTTTAGCATGCAGCCCAGTTATTGGTGAACAAAATGACACCAAATTTACATAAATCTGTTCATGTAATGGCTGTGAAAATCTATGTATGGCATTGGCACTTGACAAAAAAAAGATGCTCAGAAAGTCACTTGCTACAGTCTCTGAATCTTAAACCATTCACAAAGTCCTGGGCAGTAGTCTTGGGTTTTGTCAGGCCTGTGCCTCTTGGCCATCTTCTTCACCTTTTCACTATCGGTTTGACCCTTATCAGACCTGCACAGCCTCTGTTTATCTTTTTCAAGGCTCCTACGAATGCGGCACCTGCCAGGGCTATAACCAAGCTACTCTGCAACAGCTCTGCTGGTTGCTGCCATCCCTTGATTGAAGCGAGAAACTGCTTCTGCAACAGCCCTTTGAACAGCCAGCAAAGAGTCATGCGTGTTTTTAGAGCATTGGCTCCAGATAACAGAGTGCAGGCACTCGATAGCATTCTGTGTCATGCCATCTTTGCAGCGCTTCAAAATGGCCTCGTCGCCCAGCCTGGCAAAAACTGGCTCAAGCGCAGTGCGAACATGGCCTGGCAGAGGGTTTTTGTGGTGGAGGCTCCACCTGGTTTGCCAAAGCACGATTGAAGGCACACCATGAATCAACTCTTTGAGGACAGCAACTGTGATCTGGGGCTTCATCTGTCGAGGTCAGGTGCAACAGCGTAGCTTGCACTGCCTTTTTCATGCCTGTGACGTCGTGGTTATGGCTCCGCAAGGCATACCCATAGTAATTGGTGATCTTTTTTATCTTTTCTTGGGTAAGGTTGCCCTTTCCACCAAGAGATTGCCCTTGTGCCTTCTTTTTCTCAACCAAGTTGCGAAGAGCCGTCCCCATCCGCTTGTGGACATGGTTGAGGCAGTCCTTCTTTTCAATGGATATATATCCATACACGCCTTCCTGGGTCAATGCATGAAATGTGCGGCTATCACCATCCGAAAGTATGGTTGTGTACCGCAACCCCCATCCGAAAGTATGGTTGTGTGCCGCAACCCATTTTTTTCCAAGGACCTATTGAATAAAATCATAGCTGCTTTGGTCTCCATTCGTCCGGCATTGCAGTCAATGTTCTTCATACACTTGTGGTTCACAGCCCAGTCACCGTAACCATCATCACTGGGATCAGGTGCCCCTTGGCACCCACGACAGTACCTCGAAAGCACAACATGGTCCAGTACAAGGCCAGCGTACAGTTCTATAATGCAGCCAACTGCAATATTTGAATTGTGGCCACGCGTTTTCCATGTGCCATCAAATATCACGTCTACATTTCCTGTTGGATTCAGGAAGTCTTTGTATAAGTCCTTCACCACTTTGACACTTGCTGCTTCTGTAGCAGTAGCAACTGCCTGGCAAGCTTTCACCATGGTGTTCATGTGCCCCCTGAAAGTTTTGTGGTGAAGTCCTCGGTGGGAGAGGTTCATTGTTGCACAAAAATCCACTAGAGCAGTCACTCCCTTCCCTATACTTTGTATGCCTTTCATCGCCCGCAGATTTACTTCAAAGGGTGTGATGCTAGATTTCCCGGGCACTCGTGGCGATGAAAAGTGCCGCTCGGCGAAATTGCAATTCGAACATGTGAGCACTAACTTCACAGCTAAGCCATACTCTCTTCCGCTGCATTTCGCGAATTGAACACTGGCCATCCCACACTTGCTGCAGCTCGTGGATGCAAACAGCTTCTTCAGTATGCTCATATCAACAATTATATACTCAGTGCCGCGATCGTCGTCTACACTTGTGGGAAGTCGCGGACTTCTTCGCCAATGACGTCTTGGCGTTATCTGCACATTTTTCGCGTCCCGCGCACTCCGCCTCCGTAAAAAACATTGTGTCCAAACGTTGAACACGCGAGCTCGGTTTGCCGGTCGTCGCTAGGCTTAGCTCAGCTGGCTGGGCCGCTTCCGACGACAGAATTTGAAGCGACTCGCAGAGCATCAAAAGTCGATATTTTCGACAGGCTAAGTCCAGGCGCATCCACTGGAACCGCAGACACTTGCGGTAACACCGAAGTTGACGCCGATCGGCACGGTCCAGCCGCGGTGTCCACCAACGAAGCTGACATCGACGATGTCGGTCCAGCCGCGTCCATCGGCAAAACTGTGGTCGACGAGTTCAATCCAGCCGCATCCGCCGACGGCCCTGCAGCTTGCGGCAACACCGAAGCTGTAGTTCTCGATGTGGCACTCTTCTTATTCCACGCGCGTCTCCTTTTGCCGACTGCTTTTCGCGTGCTTGCTTTCAAGCGCGCGTCCCGCGCCATCGAGACACGCGGAACAGACACCAGGCAGGCAAATACACACGAAAACAATAACTTCAAAGCTAAGAGGAGCGAGTTAATAGTCAAAATATTTACAGGAACGATGAGAAAAAATGCAGAACGAGAAATGCTAGGAAACAAAGAGGAGCGCAAAAAATCACGTGCCAGCGGGCAAAAGCAGACGACGAAGAGTCGGCAACGCGGTCGCGGGAGGTGGGGCATGCGTCAGGGCCAATCAGAGGGCTGCGCCTCGGAGAGCGCGCGCTTTACCCAATCAGCGGCTGTCTCGCGACGATTCACCCCTTGCGGACGGATGCCGAAAGCTCCGCTGTGCGAAAACCTACAGCGTGTTGAGAGATGCCAGGAGAGAGAGCGGGAAATGAGCTTTCAAACGAGACCAAGATGGCGCCTATCGGTTCGCGCCGCGCGGAGCTACGGCGGCTTGAAAATGGTGCAAATTTTCGCGTTTGGCGTTCAATTTCGGCTCACCGACGTTTCTAAATTGCCGTTTTTTTAATACTTTGAGTAGGAATTGAGCTATAATATTTTGTAGAGGCATAGTCGGGACATTGAAGACTTCAAAACAGCAATTTTTGAAAATTGCCATTTTCGACCATTTTTCGAGATTTTAAGACCCGCGTCCCCCCTTAAGGAACAGTAGATTAGAAATGCGCACGACAGCAAAGTGTGGCAAAACCGCACATGCCTGGCCTTCACTTCTTGCCACCGCTGCCTTGTGCTTTGCACTGCGCAGTGGTGTGAAAATGATCGGCAGTGTCTTTCCTTTTTTATCGCGGCACTTTTACTTTGTGAACACGACTGCGCCGCCCTCTTTCCAAGTTCATAGCCAGCTTTACATTTTTTTTTCCTGTGCGCTGTCTGCTTTCCCTTGCATTTCCAAGGCCAACCTAAAGTATGCTTCACCTCAGAGCTGGTGGTTTATAGCCATAAAAACAAAAACATGCTAGGTGTCTTTTTGTTCTCAAAAAGATAAATGTGTGTCTCTGTCCTTGGTAGCGCGTTTGTGGCGATGTCATTTCATAGGAATGTGGAAGTATGTCGCCGTGGCCAAACGTACTTTACTAAACCGATTTTATCAACTGCCTTTTGGAGGAAACATTGCAGTGCATGGAAGACAAGACGAACTGGTACTTCAGTTTCACTTTGCTATCTCAGAATTTGCTATAGCTCGGTTCTACTGTAATAAATTTAAAGAAAAGGGAATGAGATAGTTGTAATAAGCTGGTGTACTTCCATTATCACTGGCCTAGAGAGAGGGAAAATAACATTTAAGATCTGTGTTCCCCTTTTAGGCGAGCCATAGGTCTCGGAGTCATTTTTTTTTTTATATACAGACCTAATTGAATTGGACTGACTGCACAGTCTTGTTCCATTTTGCTTTCCTGCTGCATCCAAGGATGCACTCATTTTGCTTGTAGGCCAAAGATCTCCCTCTACTGTGTATACCCTTTTAAATATTGCTCATAAATTTAGGTTTCAAAAATTGTGCTTTTAATAAACTCTGCGAATTGTGCGAAATTCACCCTGCCGGAATTTGCTCTGAAGGAGTGTGCGGAGGGCTTGAGAGATGACACCTTTGGCGTGCATTGCAGATGCCACGGCGTCGGACTCGCTGACGCTGAGCTTTGTGGAGACGAAGAAGGGAGCAGATGCTCTGGAGCACTTCCTGCTCAAGGAGGGCTACCCGGTGACCAGCATCCACGGAGACCGGACCCAGCGGGAGCGTGAGGAGGCCCTGTGGTCCTTCCGCACAGGGCGCACGCCCATCCTGGTGGCCACCGCGGTGAGTGCTCTGCTGTGTGTATGTGTGAGAGGGGGTGGGGGGGATTGGAACCTGGACATGGGTCGCAGTTTCTCCTGCCTGGCCTTTTGCGGTGGCAGCTGATCAGTGATCACCACCTGCAGGAAGACTTGTTTCTGTGCTAGTTGGTTCATCGCGCGTGGTGCATACAGCCAACAAAAAAGGCACTGCACAGTGCGAAAAAATTCACATACACACGCTCGACTAGCAACTGAGCTTTTCTTTATTTGAACAACAGGCACATGGGTAGGTAAATGAAGGATAGGGAAGCAGGTGTGGAAAGCAAGGGCAGGCAGTCATTGTCGTCACGTCATAGGATCAAATCTTGTGCTCCACAGGGTAAAAACTTCAAAAAACGAGGGTGTAAAGGCCCACTGCAGCAAAAAAATGTTGCTGCGGACATTGTTTTCAAAAACACTTGTTGACAGGCTTTGAGGCTTATAAAAGAAGTAATGAATGTGGAATCGCCACTCGAATGCAAGCGGCAGGTACATTGAGGGACTTGAAGCGGCACCTCTGTTGTTGTTAAGGGGGGAGACTGCTTCTGGAGAAATTTTCTCTATTTCTTCGCCAAACTCAATGAAATTGCATATCCTTATCTAATTTATCATGCTGATTTCAAAAATGTGATTAGTTTTTTTATAGGACTATTGTTTCTCAAGATACAATTTATTAGCCCCCTATTGTTCACAAGAACAATAGAGAGAAAAGTAAACAATAAAAGCTCACAAATTGCACATGGTTACACTCTAGAAAGAAAATGCAACGCAATGTTGGAAACAGTTTTCTAATTTTACCATTATTACTGATTTTACATCAGAATGAAATTTGTGCAAAAAATTGTGACTAATATGAAATTAAGAACTAGATCATTAAAAAAATTTATGAGCCTTAAGGGGGGACGCGACCTTTGAAAACCGAAAAATCGCGAAAAAGTCGATTTTTGGAAGATTATATATTCCGGTAGTATGTCTTATAAACTACCATTTCTGTAATTATCAATGCCCAACTCGCCGTAGAAATGCTCGAAATTAATTATTTAACAAGCGGCGGCAGCCGCGGAGCAGCGAGCAAGCGCCGAAAATTCCCAAACTTCGCGCGCGCACCATTCCTCTCCCGCCCAACTGAGCGCCGCCATCTTGGTCTTGTTTTGTTTGTGAATTCTTGCGCTTTCTTCTGCCACCCTCGGCGGCGGCGACGGCGGCGCGGTCGAGGCGTGGCTTGCTACCGATTGAGAGCCTCGTGGCGGCTTTCAAGTTTCCCGCGCTCGAATTCAAGGCTGCGATTGGGCAAAGCGCGCGCTCCGCGAGAACGCGGGGGATCGGGCGACTACTATTGGCTGCTGCGGCCGCTGACGCGTCGGTCTCCGCCTCCCCGCGTCGTCTGCTACGGCTCTTTGCTGTCGTTGTTGGCTGCCTCGAGGTGCGACACGCATTCAGTGCAGACTTTGCTAACTTTTTATTTTTTTTTTCGTTTCGGCGTTTATGCCGCGGAAGATAACCCGGGAAGTCGCTTGTCGCGTTTGGGCCGCTTCTTGTTCCTCCGGCGAGATGCCGCGATAGATAAACCGGGAAACCGCTTGCTGCGTCTGCGCCGCCTACCAAGCTAGGGCGAAATGCCGCGGGGGAATCGGGAATGCCGATTGTCGCGGCTTGCAGGGCTCAGGATCGACGGATCTCAGCATGTGGAAAGTGGTCCGCGGCACCAAGGTGTTCGCTGTAGCTGATCGGCTAGTCGCACAGATGTTCGCTGTAGCCAAGATCGACGGAGCGCCATAGCCCTAATGTATATTTTGACGGCCGCACCGGACTTGTTCGTGATAATTGCGAGTGTTCGTCTTAAGTGGGGCCTTTATAAGTGGGCTCGACTGTACCTGAATAAATTTTTGAGGGCAAGGCAAGCCCATGTATTCAAAATATTATGTCTGGAATTTGTCATAATTAATTTGGTTAATCAACATAGGTCTAATTGATAACAAAAAATCCAATTCTATGCTATTTTTCAGCAAGAAAATTTTGAAAAAGGGCTTTGTCTTGCCCTGAGGAACCTATCTAGGAATCAGCATGACAAATTGCACAATGCCAGTGCCTTTCACAATTTCTCCAGGCTTGATATAAAGGACCTATTCGAACCAGTTTGATATGCTTCTGTAACTTGAGAATTAGCGTGCACAATACTATGAAACTTGGTGGTTTTTCATTTGTTAATGTCATGAGCCTGTCTTGAAAATTTCATCATGATAACTTGAGAAACAAAAAAGTTATTGTTCTCTCAACCTTTGAGAGCCGTTTTCTCAGAATCAACTTTTTTCACGGTGTGGCTGCTAGGGAAAGTCATAGCTCAAGAACCGCTTATTGGATTTTCATGAGGTTTTTTTTGTTATATACCTAAGTAAAATTCTGAGGGCAAGACAATTCGTTTTTTTCAAAATATTTCATGTGTAATTAGGGGCAGTCAATTAAAATATCGTTAAGTCAGGTGTAAATTTGAACACTAAATTTGGGGCTGTACTAAAATTTTTCGGAGAGGAAATTTGGAAAAAGGGAATTGTCTTGCCCTGGGGAAACTATCCAGGAATGACCATAACAAATTTCACACTGCTAGCACATTTTGCAAATTCTCCAGGCCCGCCCCTAGGGACCTATGTAAACTATCTTGATATACTCCTCTAACTTGAGAACCGATGAGCCCAGCTCCATGAAACTTGGTAGTTCTTCAAATGTATGTACTATGAGCATACCCTGAAAATTTCATTCGAATACCTCAAGAAATAAAAAAGTTGGTGTTCAAGGGTAGCCTCCCCCCTTAATTTAAAAATCTGCTCCCAACATTGCATGCTTGGGTAACCTAGCTACATGCTAAAAAAAGAATTGTGGTTCTCTCAGCTATAGATGCTGAGATATGCTACTTTGAAAGTCACTCTGAGTCCAAAATTTGCATTCTGAGAAAAATGAGAAAAACAAGCAGAGTGATGTTGAGGAAAAGTACTAAATTATCCATCCAGCCACCTTGGAAAGTTACTAATAGCCTCCTGGAATGTAGTCAGACTGTTTATTAGCATTTAAATGGCGTTTTTTTAGAGTGCGCTGCACACTTTCTGAGGACTTGTGCTTCTGTGCACATGCACTCTTCCTTTGCTTATCCTTCTCCTGCATGCGTTTTGTTGTCTGGGGGCTGGCAGTCAGGTGCAGCTCTTTCAGAATGTTTTTTGCAGTTCTTTCACTCCCTGCATTAAACTTCATCACAGCCTCAGCCACAGCTGCCTGGACCGTGAAGAGTGAAGCATGGCGTTCCTTACGTGCCAGTGCCCAAATCATTGAATGCAAACATTCATTATTGTTCTGTGTTTTGCCTCGTTGTACGCGCTCCAGAAGCCTCTGGTCAGAAAGCCTTTCATAGACTGGCAGCAAAGCTTCACAAACATGAAGAGGCAGGTTGTGTCGGTGATGCGGCATGGTCTCACCTCTGGCCTCTGCAGCATTCTGCTTACACCAAGACCCGGGGCCTGTTGGGCAGAAGCTGTGATTGTAGGTTACATCATTAGATGTAACATGATGGTAGGTGGCCATCACAGCCTTCTGTGTGGCCTCCACATCACCAGTGTGTGACTTCAAAGCCCATGCATAGTAGGAGCTCAACTTGGAAATTAGATCTCCTGTAAGCCTTCCTTTGCCACCAAGGGATTCTCCACCAGAACCTCTCTGTTTCGTGATCACATTGCGCAGAGCAGTTCCCATGCGCTTCTGCACATGGTTTATGCAGTCTTCCTTTGTAACTGCTATGTAGCCGTATACTTTTGCTTCTTGCAAAGCAAGGAAGGTTCGGCTGTCCCCATCAGAGAGCATGGTCGTGTAGCGGAGGTTGTGCTGTTGTAGGGACCGCTGGAATAAAATAAGCGCAGCCTCGACTTCCATTTCACCAGCCTTCTTGGTGGTGTTTTTCTGGCATTTGTGGCCTTGTTTCCACGCCGGATACGCCGGGTCATCCTCTTTTGGGCCTCGTTCACACGCGGCGCAAAAATTGCTCAGCACGACGTAATCGAGTACAAGTCCGGTGAAAAGCTCGGTAACAGTTCCAATTCCGATGTGAGATGAATGCCCGCGTGTCATCCAGGAGCCGTCAAACGAAACTGCAATATTTCCGGGGTGACCGAAATTCAGCTCGGAGTACACCTCCCGAACGGATCGTGCGCAGTCTGCTGTCATCTTTTTGGCTGCACGGTCCACCGCGGGCGTCAACTTCTCCTTGACATATTTCTGTCACGTTTTTGTATGCAAACCTCGATGAGATATATTCATCACTGCGAATATATCATTTAGCGCACCGCGCTGACTGCCGGTTGCTTGCATAGCGCGCACGGCAAGAATGTTCACAATGAACGGATTCTTTTTTTGTCCGCCGATCACACGCGGTGAACTCCAGCCACAATTAATGTCGCCGCAATTCACGCATGAAATCGTCAACTTCACCGCAAGGCCATATTCGCTGCCACATTTACCGATGTTGACATCACTGCCACACACTTTACACTTCACACACGCTAGTAGCGCGTTCACGGAACTCAAGCTGATAACGCTGAAGGTCACGTCGTCGAGCGGCTCGGCAGCTGCGGCATCTTCGGCGGTGTCTTCGGTTCCGCCGACAAAAGCTACCTTGCGCTCCGTTGCAGGGGTCGATGCCATCAGTTGAAGTTTTGCCTGCGCTTTCCTTCTGACTGCTTCGATATCGGAAGGTTGCAGCATCGGTGTGTCGCGGCGAACGCGTCCGCTGTCAGAAGCTTCTGCGTCCGCCGCCGACGTTGACGTCAGGCCGAACCCGGTCAGCACATCACGATTAGATGCAACCGGTGACACATCAGCGATGCTTGCAGTTTCCGCGGAGTTCTTGCTCTTGAAGTTGTCAATGAGCGATTTCTTCCTCTTTTTCCGAACTTGTGCGTCGTTCGGAACTTCGGCGCCGACATCGTTGCAAGACGCACCAGCGACGATACTCCGACAAGATGGCGTCCACTGACGCTTGCCACAGGCGTGAAGCAGACAACTAAAAGCGTGTCAGCCAATCGGGTGACAGGTTTTAGTCACGTGCACCGACTAACGAATAGCAGCGCACGTCGAGACTCTCTTTTGGCGCCTTTTTTCTCCACAACCAATAGTTGTAAACGCGCAGCAATGGCGCGAAATTGAAGATGAAAAGCTGCTCTTTCAAACGAGACCAAGATGGTGGCAGTCACTACCGGGGAATGACAACTGCGCATCGCGGAAAGAGCGTGGTTTTCGCGTCAATATCTGCCCCGAGTGTGCGAGGATATTTATTTTTTAATCGTATTACAACCGAAATATTGACTCCAGCGCTCTGAAAATTCATAAACCGGTAGAAAAAGAGGTGGAGATTTCAAAAATTCTAGTTCTGAAAAATCGATTTTTTCGCGATTTTTTTGCTCACAGAAGCCGTCTCCCCCCTTACGGGGTGACGTGGGCCTTAGAATAGTCAAAAATATAAAACAAAAATTGATATTTAGAAAGACTCTTTCTTTGAATGCTTATCGTTTCGAGCACCTGAACTCAAATTATTAATGCTGAATTCGGTCAGGAAATGTATTAAAATCTGCTTTCAAGCCCCCGAAAAAGAGGAAATTTGTTAGAAATTCCAGCGGGCATTGCAGTTGGCCGATAGGCGTCATCTTGGGCATGTTTTGAAGCTGGTTTTTTTTTTGTGCGCAATTTGCTCCATCTCAAAATGGTGTCGCTCAAGCGGAGTGGCTGCCCGTGCCTGCCATTGGCTGCCGTGATCGGAGCGGCATTTTTTTTTCTCCAGTTGTGCGTTCGTCATCGTGACTGCCGCTTAGTGCGTGTCTGCGTTTGCAGTCGTGTTTCTAGACAGACCTCTTTGCACCAAGTATTTCCTTGTGATCGAGATGTCGGAAAACAGTAGATTGTAACCATGCGCACAACAAACTTTTAGAAGCCGTAAAATGGCTTGGAACAAAAGCCATAAGGCGTCTGCCACAACAAGCGTGCCGTTGGGACCTGGGTTACAGCAGGGGCCAGACGTGTTGGATGTGCAGGAGCATCAACCAGGCTGCCTGATGACGTTACCGTAGGTTCTAATTACAGCACGAGTAGCATTCCGGATCATGGTACAATTGTGTTGATGCCGCCACCGCGCAATACTCTTAAGGGGGGACACCCCTCTTAAAACTTTTTTCCTTATTTATGGGTGGATCTGATTGAAACTTGCACCATTAATGTACTTTTGCATGCTGATTTCAAATATCTGATTAGTTTTCTTGTAGATCAAATAGCTTTCAAATTATTACCTAATTCATGTTCTTCGTTTGGAGGTGAGTTAATTACTAAACACTTTATGGCATGATGAGAATAGCCCTGCCAGAGTGATCTAGAAGGATCATAGAGTGCCGCTAGTCATGAATTAACGTGGTAAAAGAATTTGAACCAAAGTTACAATAAGTCAAACTTTTATGACTAAAAGCCCAAGTTGGCACCTAAGATTGATAATTAATTCTGTAAATGTTGCCGCATAATAACTATACATATATTTGTCCTACGGCACTGTCGAAGGTTTTCTCTTTCTAACAAGACAAGAATGAGAGCTATAGCACAAATAGACTAAGAGATATCTCTCCTCCAAAATTGCAGCACCCTCAAAATTGCAGTTTTGAGAAAACGAAGAAAAACACTTCACAGCATGTAGGTGTAAATTATGTCAATGATTGATATGTCAACAAGATCAGAAACAGGTGGAAAGTGATCTGAAGCGAAAATTAATGGCCTATGCCAATTTGAGCCAAAGTTACGCAATAGGAAACGTTTGAAAGGAAAATTCCATTTGGGTACCGAAGACAACATAACCTTCTCAGCAAATTTTCTTTTGTGGTCACTGCATTTACCTTGGTTTCATGAGACTCTCAGGATTCCCTTTCTAGAAAAAAAAAATTTAAAGCAATAGCAAGAACAGGACCAGAGATATTGATCTTTCAAAAATGCAACACTACCAAAATTGGGGGATTGTCGGAAGCACTCAAGTCTCACGGCATTTAATCAGGAAGGGCAACCCCAAAGACCTCATGCTATTAAAATGCACCAGGAGCATAGTCGGGGTGCATGCTGTCGCGGTGTTTTCTTTTTTCTGTTTTAGCAACGCCAAGCGAAGCCACCCGCTTCTTTGCAGAACGTGCGCTACGGTGCAAGTCCTTTTCTTCAGCTCTCCTGGAGCCAGTTGCTGTCACGTTTGTACTGCATTCTTGCAGAATTGCTGCTGCTGTATGCTTGCAGCCGGCATTGAAGCGCAGCACAGCTTCTGCTGTGGCTGCTTCCACAGCAAACAGTGATGAGTGCCGCTCTTTGTGGATCAAGGTCCAGATGACTGAGTGGAAGCTTTCGTTCGAGTTCTGGGTCTTCCCCCGAATGCACCTCTGCAGCAGGCTCTTCTCTGATAACCGACTATAAACAGGCAAAAGAGCATCAGCCACATCTCTTGGCAGACTGTAATTGTGCTTTGGTGCAGGCTCCTCCTTTGCCTTTGCAGCGTTGTGGCGGCACCATGACTTCTCACCGGTAGGACACAAGCTGTGCTTGGGGCAGTCATCAGTAGATGTGATGTGGTAATATGTCGCCATCACAGCTCGCTGCATGGCATCCACATCACCTACATTTGATCGAAGCGCTCGGCCATAATATATTGCCAGCTTGTCAACTAGATCAGCTGTCAGCCTTCCTCTGCCGCCAAGACTTTGCTTCCCTGCACCCTTGTGCCTCTGCAAGAGGTTGCGCAAAGCTGCTCCCATACGCTTGTGCACATGATTTATGCAGTCCTCTTTGACTATTTCAATGTAGCCATAGATTGCAGCATCTTTAAGAGCATTGAATGTGTGACTGTCCCCATCGCATAGCATGGTTGTGTAGCGCATGTTGTGGCGCTGCAGAGATCTTTCAAACAGAATTTTGCCAGCCTCTACCTCCATTTGACCAGCCTTGGAGTTGGTGTTTTTTTGGCACTGGTGGCGTGATTTCCAAAGTTCGTAGCCGTCAGTGTTTGGCTTGGGACCAATTTCGCAGCCCAGACAAAAGTTTGATAACACCACATAATCAAGCACATAACCAGTGAAGAGTTCCACTACGGCACCGACGCCTATATGTGATGAGTGTCCGCGCGTCATCCATGTGCCGTCGTAGCACACGGCAATGTTCCCCCTATGCCCAAAACACAAGTCATCGTAGACCTTCGCCACTGCCTGCGCGGCTTGTGCCATAGCGGTCGTGGCGGCTCGGGTAGCAGCAGGTTGCAGTGTGTTCTTCAGATGCCGTTGAAACGTCTTGTTGTGCATACCGCGCCGCGACAACCCCATCGCCGAAAAGATATCGTTCATTGCTGTCTGGCCGTTACCGGTCGACAGCATTGCTCGACTAGCCAGAATATTCAGCTCAAAAGGATTGCACCTTTTCTCGCCGTCAACCCTCCGCGAGTTCCACTCGGCCGCAATCTCACCGCAGTTGTCGCACAGCACGATCAGTTTTACGGCGAGGCCATAGCTCCGGTCACTGGTAACTAAACGCACGCATCCACGACACGTTTTGCACCGCACGGCATCCAGAAGGATATTCACAATGCTGATGTCAATTACCGCATAGGAGGCTGTTCCGTCCGCATCTGACTCTGCGGACGCACCACTTGCATCGGCGAACAGCGCGGTCTTTCGTGCCGTCGCCGGCGTCGATACCAGTCTATCAAGCGTAGCCTGCTCACGGGCACTCACTTGGGTTATGTCACTGTTAGTGACAGGCGCGGTGTCAATTCGTACACGACTGCAGTCGGCACAAAGAACGGCGCCGTTGTCCAGCGGAATCGGAGAAGCGTCGCCGCCCGCAACGTGATCGTCACACAATCCCGCAGCACTGGCACTTGCTTCTTGCACAGTATGCAACGATGTCGCATTCTTAACGCGTTTCTTCGGTTGCTTTCGCCCGAACTTGTGCAAAGAGCGGTACTTCTTCGCGCCTGGCATGACTCTCGCGTTGCACTAGCGTGGTCGGCAGAAAGACAAAATGGCGTCGCTGGGAGTCCGCATTCCAGGGCTAGCTTGCCGGAACCAACCAAACGACGCCATTTTGATCACGTGCCTTAACCGGCCAATAGTAGCGCGTGCTGCATGCTATCTTTTTGTTTGTTTTTTGGGGGGAAGGCGGAGCGCACAGGGTTGCTTTCCGAAAGAAAAAATAAGCCGAAAGCGCGCGCTTTCGAACGAGACCAAAATCGCCGCGGTGGAACGCGTAGTTCTCATGCGCCGGGCGATCGAAATTGGGTGTCGTTTGTCCACAATTTAAAGGGCAGTGGGTGTGGTACTGCATTTTTTAATCGCTATAACTTCATAAATACGCGGGGTATAAGGATGAAAATTTGCGTGCAGATGCGGAATGGTGCGAGGAATACGAAAATGAAAAAATTGAAAATCCGATTTTCGGGCCGATTTTCGGTGCCAAAGAGCCGTGTCCCCCCTTAAGGCGGAGCTGCCGTACTGAGTATAGAGATTGGCACAAAATCCATTCTGCCGAGAAAGTCAGCGGCCCAATGCGAGTTTCACTTGCTTGGTGGCGCGGCATGTACTGAGTTCATGATTGTGGACAAACTTTATCAGGTACGTGAAGTGCAGAACCTGCAGCGAGATTGCAAAGATGTTAGCGCTACCGCCCAAGCGTCACACCCAGTGGACCTTTTCAGGGCACCCAAACTGCCAGGATTGGGCTCGGGCCTCCTTGGCTCTGGAGCACGTTGCCCCAAGAAACCGTTTTCAGGGCTCAAATGTTCTTGAAGCTGGACACCCTAGCCCTGTTCTCTTGTCGTCGAAAAAGTCAACCCATAACTTCATGAAAATAGTATTTTTTACAATTTCATCATGCACACAACTTAACATTTTTTGTTTCCTTGGATGGAATGAGGCACTTTTTTTTGTTTGTTTGCAGGGGGACAGATAGGGAACATTCAAATAAAATCTGTTGTTGAAGATTCCCTCCAAAATTTTTTGCAGGAAGTGTGAAAACTTCAAATGCGATTTTCTCAACTTCACATTTTTTGCCAACATGACTATCCTTACGGATATTTTCATTATGTTTTTGTGGCACAGTTTTAGTTATATTCAGGAAGAATTGAACTGTGGAGCTATGCTATTTTTGTACTGCTAGGCTGAACATATCAAAATTTGGGAACAATAATGTCAGCTAATTATATTTTAAAGTTATGGGGCATCGGCAAAAGTGAACACTTTTATATGGCAATAAAAATAGCATAGCTCCACATGGCAGGTCCTTGGCTACGGCTATATTTCAATCAGAACCAAATAATATTGAGAGAAAGTGTCTTAACGACCCGTAAGAAATTACCCAATTAGGCTTCAGGTATTTCCCCATAGCGTGAGAACTAATTGAGATATAGTGAAATATATTATATTTTTGAAAACAGCATTAAAAATACACTGAATTTTGTTACAATATCTATAATAATAAAAATTTTTGTTTTAAGACCAGTGTCTGCCCTTGTGTAGGAGAGTAAAGAAGGATGCAGGAGCCCCAATGTCTCTGTTGCTGCTGTTCAGAGTATGAAGGGCGCTGCCTTCTCGTGGAGAATCATCGGTATGCGGTGATGAGTGCTCCGGGCGTCGGTTGGAGAGCTTCCTTTTCTTTTGTGGTCACTCACTTGGAGCAGGCCCACTAAACTCAACTCTTTGGAAAGTTGATGTAATGTAAGTGTAGGAATATAAAAATATAACTATAATGATGTAATATGAGTGGTTTATAATAGTATTCAAGATATAGGAGAAAAGAAGCAAAGAAGAAAAAGAAAAGAAGAGAAACTCTCTTATAAATCTATTCAATCCGTCCATCCATAACCACACCTTTAGATCTGTCACTCTTTAGTGTTATCGAATGATCACTCGGCTGGCTTCTCTGTTTGGCGGCCTACCGACGTGGTCCAGAAGCTGCCTGCTGCATGCAAGGAAGAAGACTGCTTGGGGGTGAAGCACCTCATAGCAGGCAATGAAAAGCTTCGGTACGCCTTGATGCTGTCGGAAGTGTTCCCCCAAAGATGTAGTCGTACTAGTTGGCGAGAAGGGCAACATTACTAACGGCGCGGTGGAATGGTACCATCTCGCACGGCTTCTGAGGCCAAGGCCAATCCTTAGATGTCACATTCCTAACCTTCTTGTGTTGGATTCCTTCTGAGGCTATCTTATGGCAATTTCCACTGGTCGCTCCAGAGCACGTTTTCTTGTCATGGGATGACAATTTCGAATTCCACTGGTCGACCGGGATAGGTTGCACATATATTCACTGGTCGTCTGGAGCAACTCTGGGCAAGGTCGGGCGCTTTAGCTCGATCCGCCGACTTAAGTGTGATCTCGCCGGAAGTTCTTGCCAGTGATGTCACTTCCGGGATTTTTTGGCTTTTAGTAGTTAGTCCGGAGTTTGTCGTTTTAGAGATATCAGCAAAGGAAACTAGGCATCGGCAGTCTTTTTTTTTTTTTTTCTGCTAATATATCAAAGTACGTCTATTGAAACAAATGTCTGCAGCGTTAAAATTGTGCGAAATGGCACTCCTGTATATTGATCAACCGCAACAATTTCGCCACTGGAATGGACTTCAACTGGTGGAACTGGCTCAGCATTACTTCAGCCGTGCACTCTGCACGTTCCGCTGATTGACCAAGGGTGATTTGCTCGGTAGCGGTTTGAGTCGCTCTATTCGGGTTCGGTCGCCCAGGTCAAAGCGGCGCTGCAGAAAGAACGCACAGCATGCTAGTGATTCCCAGCGGTTTAATGGGGCAGCTACAACCGTTACACGTCGTCATGAACAAGCCTTTCAAGCATTTCTCCATCGTAAATAAAACTAATGGCTGGTGGCGGAAGGCCGGGAACTTGCGCCAACAACTAGGTGTGGGAAAAGAGCCTCATTGGCAGCTGCATATGCGAGGCCATACCACGCGATGTCTTCTGGTCGACTTACAATCGTGTAAATATGGCATAAGCAGTATATTTTAGCTTATGAAACCTGGAAAAGCTGACAGTGTCGTGGTAATTCATTGCTATATCCTACATATTGTTCTAGGCAGTATTATTGTGGGTTGGACTATTCACATGGCCTAAAGCCTAATAAATTCATTAGTGTCCCAGAGTGACACTTTGCCCTACTGCAGGTACGGGGCCGCATGGGTGCCTTGTGGCAAGGAAAGTTAGAACTTGTACTAAATTGCACACTTCCAGTTCACCTCAAATTTCAAAACTGAAATGGCTTCTCTTGTGGGCTTTTGGAAAAATGCACGAGATCAGTCATTCTACTTTTTGCGATGCACGCAAAGAAATGCACTTGGATACAAGCCCAAAGGGGGGAGGGGGCTCCTTTGCCTGTCGTGCGCACAGGAAATTTGAACAAAATGTTTTCTCTTCTGGACCATTTTCTGGCTCCTGTTGCGTTTTCAGGTTTGATTTTCTTGTATTTCTAATTCACGACAGCCGTTTCAAACCTGTGCATAGTGACATTACAGCTTTAATAATGCAGCGGCGGTGAGGCTCTTAGCCAAGTTGGCAGGCTGCTGAGGTGATCAGGTTGCGCCTTTAAGCCAACCAGAAAAGGAAACTCCAAGTTCTTCAGAACATTAAATCTACGATCTAAGCATTATGCACGAAACAAAGCTCACAATCCAGCCATGGGCGCAATCGCGGTACAACGAGCGGCGTGCTCGATCGTACTATGCGCTTGCTTATTTTTGAACCAGGTGGCGCTGGGTGTCTGATTTTAAGAGCGCCCCCTGGGCAGCGCAGGTTCCCTATTGAGTCGAAATACGGAGCTGCGGAAAGTGCTGTCTGTGAGAAAAAGGCTTACTCTGCCTTTCAAGCAAATGGCAATGCTGGTCGGTGCTGCGTTTTCGAGAGGCAGACGCTCGCAACTTGACAAAGTCTGCGGAAAGTCGCAGTTTCTCAAGCCACCGTGGCTCAATAAAATGGGCTTTTTTGCTTACTTTGCATTTGAATTCTGCCTTACTTTTTCAGGGAATTGTAGCTGAGTGCCCAAGGATAATTTTAGTCACTCAAAACTGAAAAAATTCTTGGAAACTCTTTTTCGACGCGCACCTCCCCTTAACTGTCCAAGGCTCACCTCTGTCATCTCGCCCGCAATTGCAAGAATGTCACGCACAGTCTTCTCAGGGCAGCGCTTCCTTATGCTTGCGTAGACATTAACAATCACAGTCTTGCAGTCTAGAAGAGGCTTCACCTTGGAGAAGAGGCGATTCGAAGTCTCAGCGGGGAAAGACAACAAGCGAGTAGCTGACAGCGACGCCATTCTCACAAACTCAAAAATCAGTGACCTGCTGGCTCAGCTGCGAAAACCTGATACAGCAGGCACCGGAGAATATGAAAAATCTATATCACTCAATTCTAGAGAACATGAAAGAAAAATCAATTTGCAAAATAAAACACTTGAATCTGTCTACTATAATATCAACCAATGTTCACTTTAGTTGTCAATTCATTTTTATTTTTAACGCACTAGATTATGATGCGGACGAGGATTGCAAATAAGCACTGTAGTCTTGGCTGCGTTGACAGATGAGTATTAAGGGGGGACATGGGTCTTGAGCAAAATTTTCTTAATATTTGTCCTGTCAGTATGAAATTTGCAGGGTTTATGTAAATTCTTGTGCTGGTTTCAAATATGTTGTTAGTTTTCTTCTACATAAATTTGCTGAGTAGTTACAGCAACTTTGCTGTTCCAGACTTGCGGGAAGCTTGTAAAAATATCTACTGAAGGGAAATTGCTAAAATGCACATGGATCTGTTCCTGAATGTCTAAGGAACACAATAAAACAAGTTTTGTGCTCCTGCCTTACTACAAGCCAAAGTTATGGAAGTTTTAAGTTTCAGCTTCACAAGTGCAACCACCCCCTTTCTACATCTTCTTATGTTTAAAAATTTTTCATGCAGTTGAGACCTTGTATAATAGCTTTATTGTGTTCCTTTAACACTCACGAGCCAGTAAAAAGAAAAATCATTACAATCTAACGAGTAGGAGAGCCACAATGCCACCCACAAAATAGAAGGGTAGGCAAAATTTTCATTTTGAGAAAAATGGAAAAAACGAATTGCAATGTCAAACACTAATTTAATCAAACAAAAACTGTAGAAATGCAGGCCACTGTGGCCTAGAAGGCTCCTGGACAGTAATCTGCATTGGGTTTGCCCTTCTGCTTTCGTTTTGCTGCAGTCTGAAAAGCTGCAGAGGAAGCACGCTTCCTCTCTGCTCTCAGACATTCACTGGTGCAATGCACACGTTTACAATTTAAAATGGCTATAAACCTCCAGGAATGTAGTCTCTTTGCTTTCCAACGTCCAAGTGTCGCCTCTTTTATTTTGATTTGCAGTTGCAGCACATTCAGTTGTCACTTTTTTTTTTCTTTTTTTCTTTTTTTTTTTCTTTTTTTTTTTTTTTTTTTTACGTACGTCCTCGTATCAAGACCGCGGTGAGGAACGTTTATTGCGGAAAAGGAATGTAATTTGGAGCTGTTTGCTGCTTCCCAGTGCTCTGCATTGCACTGGAAGCAAGTGAATTCCCTAAGGACTATGAACGAGGTCCGATCGGCGCAAACGCGCAGCGAGCTCTACGAAGACGACGTGTCCCGCAGTTTACGCATTGGAGAATAAGTTTGACGGCGATTCCTTATCCCCGTTCACTTTTTTAAATGCCAATATCGCCGCCGTATGTTTTACGCTTCGCCAATCTCGGCAAACTGTTTAGATCTGACGATCGTGAACTCCGCATCGCCAAGCGGACTGTCCGCCGCGCTGCCGTCATCGTTACGAACACAATCCGTCTACCGCTTCGTTGCTGGAGTTGGCGCGAGTTCAAGCTTTTCCTGTTTTGAGCTTATCTTTCTGCTCATCTGCGGCCTGCGTTATCACTGTCGCGGCGGGTGCGACCGCTGGCAGTAGCAGTCCCCCGTGCTGGGGAACACGCTAGGCCTACTTCAGGCTCGTACACACGATCGTTCGGCGCACGATTTCCGTCGGCCTGAGCGCGCACAGCCGGGGCAGGGCATCACTTGAGATGATTATTCAACTATTTTTTTCACTTTTTTCACAAATTCTTGCCGTGAACGCACCTCGCGGTTCGGAACCAAGCGCGGCCGGCGTCACGTCTCCGCCGTCTCCCCGCGGCTCGGGCGCGCCGAGCAGACGCCGTCAGCCAGCTCCACCAATGCGGAGACGCCTTATCGTCACGTGCACCTCGAAAGCCAATGGGATTGCAAATTCTACGTTTTCTTTTTTGCTATTTTTTATGCGACCAATGGGCGAATGTAAACAGCAGAGGCGGCAATTTGAAGACGAAAGGCGGCTCTTTCGAATGAGACCAAGATGGCTACGGTGCCGCGCACAAAATGGGAGCTACGCCTCGCGGAAAATGGTTGTTTCGGGGGTCGTTTTCGGCCCAAATTTGGGCGACATCGATTATATAAATTGGCATTGTGACTAAAATACCGACCCTAGAGATGAAAAACTTAGCAGATAGGTAGATAAAGAGCTACTGATTTCGTAAATCACATTTTCTAAAAAGTGATTTTTTCGCGATTTTTTGGTCCGCAAGACCCGTGTCCCCCCTTAAATGGAGTAGAGGATAGTGCAAATGTGACCCAGTCCATGCTCTCGTAATAGCAATTTGCACTGACGAATGATGCTGATGTGCTGTTTGAGATGCAATGCACAGGTGCCTATACTGGCAGAGCATAAAACTAGGTAATGCTAATGCTCGCCTTCGTGCAGGTCGCGGCCAGAGGCCTGGACATTCCAAACGTGAAGCACGTCATCAACTTTGACCTGCCCAGTGACGTTGAAGAGTACGTCCACCGTATCGGCCGTACGGGACGTGTGGGCAACCTGGGTGAGTCTTTTGTGCGCGCCAGTATTTGTCTCGCATAGGCATATTTGAAGGCACCATGAAACGCCATTTAATTATCTTTTCGGGGCCTCTTTAAAAGCCCTCCTGTTGAGTCTGTAGCCAGGGTCCTCAAGTGGCTTTGGGTGCATTATGGATTTCTTGGGTGCCAATGACTTTTGTGGAACTCTGTACTCTTATTTTAATGCTTGCAGCACTTTAGAAGCCAGGAATCCTGTTCAGCCAAACATGAGGGTGTTAAGCATGCTCATCCACGTTGCATGTGCAGATGGTCGCAAAAGAGTGTAAATAGATCTTGACTATTTGACTATGTACGAAACATTGTAAAAACCTTTGTATATTTTAGAATAGCCATTTGAGTACCATTACGCTGTTTTTCACATCCGTGCATTCAGTTCATGATGCGCAAACGAAGGTGCAGTGGCAATTTCAGGCTAGCAGCGCCATTTGGTTTTCTGAACTCTGACCACTTCGGTGCTGAATCGAATTTCTCCTTTAGGCCTGGAAGGGGCAAAATCATCGCCCCAAATAAAAAATAAAGGCAATTTAACGATCATGAATGTTGATTTAGAGGGCAGCCAAATGCACAATTCTTTTTTACCAATGAGCAAACTAAAAGACCCAGTAACGATGAGCTGACTGGAAAGCGAGACAGCCTGCTTCAAAGCACGTCACCATGTTCAAAAGCTGATTTTGTCATATTCAAATCTCAATTGCTAAACATCGCCCAAAATAAAAAATAAAGGCATTTTAAAGGTCCACGGAAACGGCCCCCAAGAAGACACTGATAAACGCGTTCAATGTGTAGAACGAATTATTTTGAGCATTAAACCAAAGTATAACTCCTTAGAACAAAGCCAGTGATTTATTATTAATTTTTAAAAACAGCGTTTTTTGAACTTCGCGGGCACAGAGGATGTCGTTTGGCGGTGTCGCATGGAACTATTTCCCAGGACCGTGACGTCACGGGCATGTTGACTGGCAAGCAAGCCAGAAGCTGCCATTCGCTGCGGCCACTGCAGCCATGACGTCACGGACACACTTCCGGTAGCTGCGAAAGTCGTCTGCTCGTGCGCTGCTCGAACTCTGTGCGGGCTGTTACAGCTCGCCGCCCTTATCGGTTAGGTGGCCATTGCCCATTAAGTGCAACCGAAGCGACGCAGGGATCGGCAAAACGAAGCTTCATTTACAAATATCTTATTTATATAACATGGTTTCAGGAGTATCGGAGTGTCGTCCGACGAGGCGTCAACAGCACGGTCAAGCACCGCACGATGGCAGCACCTCTTTGACCGCCGTAAACGCCGCCGCTGTGGCCCCTCCTCCCGCATACCGTTCGCGACCGACACGGCGGATCGTTAGCACCGATGTCCGAAATAAAGCGTGCTAAAATTTGTTGGCGTCTGGAATATTGAGCCGAATATCAAGTACGAAGCCCTCGTGAGGATCGCTGACCAGCAGCAAATTGCTGGTAAGAACGATAGCCGTGATACAAGCTAGTTTCTGCTCAAGCCAGCTGCCGCTGGTGCATTTCGGCTGATCCGATCTGCTCGTACTAGCTCTGCAATTAATGCGTCGGCAGAGTTAATCCTATAATTATTTTACTATGGCAGGATAGGAATCACTATAAGGCAGTTTCATAAGTAGACGATTTACGACAGCGTTGATCATGTTCCAAAGCGTCGACCGCCGCGGCTTCGAAGCGAAACAATAGGCCTAGCGACGACTAGGGACGGTCACGCACGGCGCCGGCGTTCGCCGCGCTCGCACGTTCCACCCCCGCGGTAATTGTGTAACGTACCTCAGCCTGCTCGCGGCATCCCGTGCTGCAAGCGTTGCAAACTCGTGTACTTTCATAGCTAAGGCCGCGTATTTTTTGGCGTTCTGCTCAGCAACAAGCCGTTCAAACGATACTGTAGGCACGACAAGGCTTCAGTACGCAGTCGCTGCGCTGTCGGCCGTAATCGAAGACGTCGGGCGGCACCATATTCTATACATCGATCTTTAAACGTGATACAGTGGGCAAATGAATAACTTTGTGAAGCAGACCCGCTCGTACGTTTCGCGCACTCGGGCGCCGACGAGTAGCTTCCGTCAACAGACGCCGTCATAACCTCAGTTAACGACGCAAACCGAGGTCGTCAAGCTCGGTTTGCGGTAACCGCGGTTAGTGGTGCAACCATGGTTTGGTCCGCCGTGTAACATAGGATAACCACGGGTTCGCGGTTACACTAACCGTCGCTGCGCGAACTGGCGAACTCCTCAGGCGTGTGCAAGCGAGGACGGGTTGGCGCGAGTACGCCACCAGCGAGCGGGCGCGCGGCAACCGGAAGTTCGTCGAAGTGACGTATGTCTGGGCGGAGCTTTGAACTTGCTTGTATTTTTTTTTTTTTTTATGGCTCCCTTCGGCGTACGAGTTGAGAGGGAAAATTGGAAGGGTCATTTTTAATCGCCAATATCTCTGGTGTTGCAGAAGCTAGATCGAAAATTTTTGCGGGAGAATGATGGGTGGTTCAATAACTATCAGTGTTATGGCGTTGTTTATCCTTCTTTGTGACCCCTTTCAGTGGACCTTTAACAGTCATGAAAATGCACAAAATTTGCATTTTGAGAAGATGAGAGAAAAAAGTATAATTTATTCAAAATTTAAAAAAGATTATACATATTTAGATATCCTGTGGGCTAGTAAACACCAGGCATGTACTCTCACTGTTTGTTCTCGCCTGAATGAATCTTTTCTAAGGCCCATGTTTTCAGCTGAGACATGCTTGCATACAAACTCTGCTGTTCAACGCCTGTTCTTTTCAGCCATCCTTCAGTTGTTATGGAGGCCTGAGTTCATATTGAGCTCACGCAGTATTTGGCTTTGCTTGTCCTCATAGTTTGCACAGCTCGTACGGAAAAATGTTCACGGCAAACGGATTTATTTTTTGGTTGCTTCACATGCGCGATGAACTCCTTCTTGACGAAATGTCTCCGCAGTTTGAGCACACCAAAGACAATTTCACCGCTAGACCGCACTTGCGGTATCCTCTTGAAACCTGTACATCCCCACCACACACTCTGCACTTCGCGGCACACAACAGTTTGTTGAGGGACTCCAGATCACAATACTGAAGGTACTGTCGTCCACACAGCGACTGTGTGTACAGTCAGTGGGACGGGCACCACAGCTGTCGATGAGGCCCACTTTTTTTTTTTTTTTTTTGGTCGCTGCGGGTAACTAGCTCTTGTATCATTTCTTCGGCTTTATTCCTGGTTTTCAACCAAATCCGAAGGCTGTAGCGCTGTCGTGTCTCAGTGGACACAGTCGCTCGCTCAGTGCCGGCGCCAGCACGCACTGTAGGCTTACTTCAACCGTGGTGATGTCTTTGCTTGCCACTGGTTCCTGCATATTCTCGGAACTTTCGAAAGTTTTCACTGCGCACGCTTTTTCTTTTTGCCAAATTCGTTGCGCGAGCGAAATTTTGTGAGAGGAATGGTCTCTCATCGATCATGGCCTTCCAAAAATGGGACGACGGGCTGGGCTGCCGCCAATGGGCAATCCCCTCGTTTCACGCTTCACCATTGCTAGTGTGACTGACTAGCCTGCATTTTTTTAATATTCACCGTTGCTTTGCATGTTTCAAAAGTGCTTTTGTGATCATATCAATCGTTCTCACGGCCGGCACTGGTCTTAAAGGTCCACGGAAACGGCCCCCAAGAAGACACTGATAAACGCGTTCAATGTGTAGAACGAATTATTTTGAGCATTAAACCAAAGTATAACTCCTTAGAACAAAGCCAGTGATTTATTATTAATTTTTAAAAACCGTTTTTTGAACTTCGCGGGCACAGAGGATGTCGTTTGGCGGTGTCGCATGGAACTATTTCCCAGGACCGTGACGTCACGGGCATGTTGACTGGCAAGCAAGCCAGAAGCTGCCATTCGCTACGGCCACTGCAGCCATGACGTCACGGACACACTTCCGGTAGCTGCGAAAGTCGTCTGCTCGTGCGCTGCTCGAACTCTGTGCGGGCTGTTACAGCTCGCCGCCCTTATCGGTTAGGTGGCCATTGCCCATTAAGTGCAACCGAAGCGACGCAGGGATCGGCAGAACGAAGCTTCATTTACAAATATCTTATTTATATAACGTGGTTTCAGGAGTATCGGAGTGTAGTCCGACGAGGCGTCAACAGCACGGTCAAGCACCGCACGATGGCAGCACCTCCTTGACCGCCGTAAACGCCGCCGCTGTGTCCCTCCTCCCGCATACCGTTCGCGACCGACACGGCGGATCGTTAGCACCGATGTCCGAAATAAAGCGTGCTAAAATTTGTTGGCGTCTGGAATATTGAGCCGAATATCAAGTATGAAGCCCTCGTGAGGATCGCTGACCAGCAGCAAATTGCTGGTAAGAATGATAGCCGTGATACAAGCTAGTTTCTGCTCAAGCCAGCTGCCGCATTTCGGCTGATCCGATCTGCTTGTACTAGCTCTGCAATTAATGCGTCGGTAGAGTTAATCCTATAATTATTTTACTATGGCAGGATAGGAATCACTATAAGGCAGTTTCATAAGTAGATGATTTACGACAGCGTTGATCATGTTCCAAAGCGTCGACCGCCGCGGCTTCGAAGCGAAACAATAGGCCTAGCGACGACTAGGGACGGTCACGCACGGCGCCGGCGTTCGCCGCGCTCGCACGTTCCACCCCCGCGGTAATTGTGTAACGTACCTCAGCCTGCTCGCGGCATCCCGTGCTGCAAGCGTTGCAAACTCGTGTACTTTCATAGCTAAGGCCGCGTATTTTTTGGCGTTCTGCTCAGCAACAAGCCGTTCAAACGATACTGTAGGCACGACAAGGCTTCAGTGCTCAGTCGCTGCGCTGTCGGCCGTAATCGAAGACGTCGGGCGGCACCATATTCTATACACCGATCTTTAAGGGGGGACGCGGGTCTTAGAACGGCCAAAAATGGCCAAAAAGTCGGTTTTGGGAAAAACTCATTTTCAAAATGTTTGTACTATTGAGCACCTGCCTTGTAAATATTAACGCTGAATTCAATCGGGAAATACGGTAAAATCGACTTTCTAAACAGCACGGGAGCCCCGAAATGCCCCGAAACGTGCGAAATTTGTTGAACTTCCCGCGCTCGCCGCGGGTGAAGCACCCGGCCGATCGCCGCCATCTTGGGCTCGTTTTGAAGCTTGTTTCTTTGTGCGTATTTTGCGCCGTGTCAAAATGGCGTCAGCATAGGAGAGCGACCGCCCTCGCCAGTTTTCCGAACGCCTTTCCTGCGCCGCTGATTGGCCGAAGCTCCCGCGCGCGAGGCGAGCCTTCCATTCCAGTCCTCCCATTGGCCGACCGGATCCGGCGTGCCATTTTTTTTCTTTCTGTTTTCTTTTTGCGCTTGCCGTCGTGAAACTCGCATCGCACGCCTGACCGCGTCTCTTTTTGCGCAGCGCTCGCTTAGAGAGGTTTCACGAAAGCATTTTAGTTTAATCTTTCCTACGTCGCATACGTTCTGGGCACAAAGTAGCGATGCCGGGAGACGCGCGTTTGAAGACGACGACGCGAAATGCGTTCGGGAGGAGGAAGCGTCGGCCACCCAACGCGAAGCGAGGTTCGACGTCGGTATGTTCAACCGTACCGAATGAAAACGGCTCGCTGCCACAACAAGCATCGCCTGCCTTATCGCCTGTCCGCTGTTCGACCATGCCGGATGATGATTCCCAACCACAGCGATCGTCGCCTGTTCCATCGCCTACCCACCGTTCGACCATGCCGGAGGAAGAAAGTTCGAAGCCGCAGCTAGCGTCGTCTGCCGCATCGCCTGCCGCATCGCCTGATGAACTTGCTCCGGAATCGAGGCCCGGTCCCAGCACGTCTCGTCGACTCGACACGGGGTTTTACACGGCAAAGGAGATCGCCACGCGTACGCAACACGCAGACACAGTCAAGCGCGGCATGGATGCTAAGCCGGCAACGCAGCGCAAATTCGATCTGCTTGAAGTGAATCTGGAGCACACGGAGGAGGCAGAATCGGGCACTAACTTTGTCGTGGTGGACATGGCAGTGCTGAAGGAGCTTTTTGCGCAAGTGAAGTGTGGCAAGTGCGGGCTGTCTGCGCTCGATCTCAACAAGTCCGACAAACAGTACGGCCTAGCAGTGAAACTGGAGGTGACGTGTTCGGCGTGCGACTATCGTGTGGCGCGTTTTTCGTCGCCGAGGACTAAAGGACCTGCCAAAATCACACCCTTTGAGGTGAACATAAGGGCAATGAAAAGTATACAGAGCATCGGGAAAGGTGTTACGGCCCTCTCTGATTTCTGTGCCGGAATGAACCTGTCGCACAGAGGTCTCCACCACAAAACGTTTCAAGCCCACCTAAGGAAAGTGGTCGAGGTTTGCGAGGGCACTGCAGCAGCCTCTGAAGCTGCTAGTGTTAGTGTTGTCAGGGAAGTTTATAGAGACCTTTATCAGCCTCCAAATAACATTGACGTTATTTTTGACGGCACCTGGATGACCAGAGGGCGGTCATCACATATTGGAGTGGGCTGCATCATTGAAATGTACACTGGTCTAGTAATTGATCATGTTGTCCTTTCCAACTTTTGCCTTGGATGTACCATCGGTCCTAAACCTTCAGATGAAGGTTATGAAGACTGGCTGGCAGAGCACGAATGCCAGAAGAACATAGACTGCAATTCAGGGCGAATGGAAGTTGAGGCAGCCCTGGTGATGTTCAAGCGTTCGCTCTCCAAAAATGGACTCCGCTACACTACAATACTTTGTGATGGAGACAGCCGCACATTCCACGCTTTGCAGGCAGAAAACGTTTATGGGTTTGTCCCCATAGAAAAAAAGGACTGCCTCAATCATGTGCACAAGCGTATGGGCACTGCACTACGAAGTTTAGTGGAAAAAAAAAAGGCCCAGGGCGAAACACTCGGAGGCAGAGGAAAATTGACTCAGGAAAAAATTAAAAAGATAACCAACTACTACGGGTACGCCCTCCGCAGCCACACACATGACGTGCCAGAAATGAAGAGGGCAGTACAAGCCACGCTTCGACACATGTCTTCGACAGACAGTGCCCCCGACCACAGCTTGTGCCCCGATGGCGTGAACTCATGGTGCAAATACAATCGTGCTATCGCGAATGCCGAGGAGCCTCCTGCTCACAAAGACTGTTTACCAGCCTCTGTTTGCACAGCACTAGAGCCAGTTTTTGCTCGACTCAGTGATGACGCCTTGCTGGAGAGGTGTGCTGATGGCAAGACACAAAATTCCAGTGAGTGCCTGCACTCTGTAATTTGGACACAAGTGTCCAAGAACAGCCATGCATCACTGCTCAGTGTAACAAGAGCAGTTGCTGAAGCTATTGCAGTATTCAACCAAGGCAGAAGAGAAACTAATGAAAGTGTAGCTTTGGGCCTTGGCTACACTCCAGGCTGCAACCTCCTTCGCCGGAGTCTTGAAAAGGACAGGATGAGGCTGCAGAAATCTACAGCAGCCTTCTTCAGCAACAACGCTGAAAAAAAAAGTCTTTCTAGGAGGCACAAGGGAGACAGGTGCCCTGACTACGGCCCCGGACAATTGTAAATTTCCGTCAGCACGAACCACACCAGACAGCCCTGGAGAGGTGCAAATCACCATCAGCATTGACTAGAACTGTTTATTAATAGAGGTTTTGCAGCCCTCGTGCAATAATTAGCAATATGCTATTGAAATATTGCTATTGTCTTGTCTACACATAAGGTCCGCAAATTTTGCTGAATTCCCAATGGCCTATGCTATCTTGGCCTTGGATTGTCCGCGATATCTTCACTTTTAGTTGACATATCCAGAATCTAAAGACAGTTTCAGAAATGTGAAGAATATGTGATTTTCAGTGGGAAATATCACATTTCAGGTATCAGCGGTTCATAATATAACATATGGTCAAACTTCAAATGCAGTTTTCTCGGTTTCATATTTTTGGTCAGTCTCCTCAGCCTTACGCAGGGTTTTGATAACTTCTTTTTGGTTCACAAAAATAACATTGGTACCATTTTCTTCGGAAAGGAATGAGGTACCCGATGACATTCTTACTTTTTTTGTTTAGTGCATGCATAAAAAGCAATTTACAATTAGCCTAACGAATTTCAGAGTCATATACTGCAACCTTTTACTCTTGACAGCAATATCAGGATGACATGTCTTTAGAAAAAAACGAAGAATGTCATCGGGTATGGGAGCTCTCTGGCTATCAATTCATGTAATTAAAAGCAACAAAATGGAATGAGAAAGTTCATTAATGGTGCGTAAGAAATTACCTAATTACACTCTAGACTTTGTAGAATAACTTTTGATCTAAAGCTACTAGCTCAATTATGATTAGATTTTTGGAATCAGGAGATAAAAACACATCTGTATGCAAAGTTTCACAAGGTTCTACCCATAATTAAAAAAGTTAGTTTTAAGACCCTCGTCCCCCCTTAAACGTGATACAGTGGGCAAATGAATAACTTTGTGAAGCAGACCCGCTCGTACGTTTCGCGCACTCGGGCGCCGACGAGCAGCTTCCGTCAACAGACGCCGTCATAACCTCAGTTAACGACGCAAACCGAGGTCGTCAAGCTCGGTTTGCGGTAACCGCGGTTAGTGGTGCAACCATGGTTTGGTCCGCCGTGTAACATAGGATAACCACGGGTTCGCGGTTACACTAACCGTCGCTGCGCGAACTGGCGAACTCCTCAGGTGTGTGCAAGCGAGGACGGGTTGGCGCGAGCACGCCAAGTACGCCACCAGCGAGCGGGCGCGCGGCAACCGGAAGTTCGTCGAAGTGACGTATGTCTGGGCGGAGCTTTGAACTTGCTTGTATTTTTTGTTTTTTTATGGCTCCCTTCAGCGTATGAGTTGAGAGGGAAAATTGGAAGGGTCGTTTTTAATCGCTGATATCTCTGGTGTTGCAGAAGCTAGATCGAAAATTTTTGCGGGAGAATGATGGGTGGTTCAATAACTATCAGTGTTATGGCGTTGTTTATCCTTCTTTGTGACCCCTTTCAGTGGACCTTTAAGGCATAGCCGTATCAAGAGTGTATTAAAAATGAAAGCAGCATGTCCAGCAGTATCGTTTGCGAGAGGCATCCAAGACGGCATCGATAGATTGTACTGTTCAGCCGGTACTCATGATCCCCACCCACGCCGCCATTCTTAGCGTTTCTCAGCCGAGAGTTCTGCAGATGTTTTTTTTTTTTTTTCCCCTTTTTTGCAAATTGCGCAAGAAATCTTGTCGCTGTGCGCAGGGATGTGGCAGTTCGAGCTTTAGCTCCAGCATGGGACCCTGCCTGCGGCCCTGCATCCGCTGTACAGCAAAGTTCCATTCTGAAACATTACCCAATTTGTTATGTCATTTCTATAAGTATGCCGCTGTGTTTAACCTTAAACTTTGTAGAAGTTTATTAATATGGCAAGACCGTTATATCATAGAATTTAGGTAATTGTTTGGCAAGCTCTTGCCAGTATATGGGGAGGGTATGGTAATATGTTTAGTACAGTCGAAGACTGATTTTTCAGACATGCTTGATTATTTGGACTTTTTCCCAGCCCCACAGCATACCTTATAAACGCGAATGTATTACGAGGCTCAAAGTTTTGGACACTGTAGTGAGGGCTATTTGATTTTTCGGACATTCCAAGCCACACTGCCACACATTTTGACCGGTGCCGCCGCCATCTTGTTTGTTTACTTTTTCCTTCGGTTGCTTCGAAACCAGTGCTGGCCTGGCGTGCCACTCCTCAGTTAAACTGACGCTGGATCGAGGCTATATTATTTGCCTAGCAGCTTCCGCTTCCAGAACAATGTCGCTGCCGGAGTGTTTTTTTTTTTTTTTTTTTTTTTTTTTTTTTTTTTTTTTTTTCTTTTAGCTTGATCGCTTCGACTGCCTGTTCTTCTGTGTGTTTGCCGTGCGTTGCCGAGCATAGCGAGTAGGCCTAGCCATGTTTCATATAGGGGCTCTCGTCCCGCTCACTTTCTCTCTCGAGTTCCTTCTCGCGGTCTTGGCTATCGCCGCTCGGTCCATGCATTTGTTTGAGGCACAATCTTCTGCTTCGCAATACGTCTTGAAGTGGCATGGCCATGATGAAAGCATGAGTGGCCAAGATATTCTAACTGGAGGGTTATAGCGGTTACCGCTTAGCATGATCCGTTTCTGCAGGGCACACCTGCCGTGTCTGCACCATCCAGCGCGAGCGCACTGGCGGCTGTACCCGCCATATCGAATCACAGGAGCGAGTGAGCATAGCGGCACGCGGAAGCCGATCACAGTAGCAGATTGCGCTGTGCTATAACTCCCTGTTATCGGCATATAAAGAAAACATGGGGAGCAGCGAGTTTCGTGGTATTTAAAGCTGATTTTTCGCAGAAAAGTGATTTTTTTCAAGTTTAGATTTTTCAGACTCTTCAATTATTGGACCATTTCCGGGGCCCCGCCAAGTCTGAAAAAACGGTCGACGGCTGTACATTTTTTAAATCTGGAAGGAAAAATGCATCTGTGTGCAAAGCTTTGTGAGAATCTAGCCATAACTAAAAAAGTTGGTTTTAACACCCTCATCTCCGCTAGAAATCAGAGATGCTCTTTTGCCGCATCCAGTAGTTTGCGGCTCCAAAGGTCCTGTTCTCGAGTTACTAGGTGAAACATTTCAGAACTTCTACAGTGGCACTCAACAAAACTGCGGGGGAAAGTTCAGCGATCCGATGCCTTCAAGAGCAGATGTGAAAATCAAAGCCTTGCATGAACATGGTGCCACTTTTTGCTGTTCTGTATTTAAAAGGCAATAAATGATAAATGAGTGTGGCAGTCAAGTGCTGAAAGACCCGAAAGACCGCACACGCTGCACCTCCACTTCGTGCCTCCCCTGCCTCATGCTCTGCGCTTCACAGTGCTGGGAATGTTCGCTCGTTTCTTCCCCTTTCCTATTTCTTGGTGCACTTTTACTCTCCCTTGCTTTCTGAATGGACCGCGCCACCTCCTTTCAGTGTTTGTAGACATCTTTACTCTTTTTTTTTTCCGTACGTGCTGCGTGCTTTCCCTCACGGCTCCAAGGCCTTCGTAAAGTAGGCTTCTCCTGAATGCTGCCTAAGCCTGGTGGAAAAGCCACTTAAAAGGACACTAGGTGTTATTTTTGTTTTGAAATACAAAAAATTATTTTCTTCGCGATTAGGTAGTGTGCACACGACAATGTCTTATCGTGGGAGTCGTCGCCCTATAACTGATTTTTACCAAAAATATCTTTACTATACAGGGGGGAAAATGTAAAGTTGTCTATGGAAGATGAACTGGGACTTCAGTTTCACTTTACTATATCCTAGTTCTTACTTTATCCAAGTTTACTATAGCGGGGTTCTACTGTACAAAAAAATGGTGCAGGCGAGGCCTGCATAGCACATACTTGCAGCGTCTGAGGCATGGCGGAAGAGTGGTCGTGGCACGGAACATGTACTGCCACTGACGTAGTGCAAAGATAGGGTAGACCACGCCGTGAGATGAATTGAAGGAGAGATCATGTGACAAAAACGGCATGCCCGTCGTGTTGCAGTGAAGCATGTCTTCTCTGCATGTGCACGTTTCGGCGGTCCACAGGGCGCACTGTGGACCAATTTTTTGTGCTGAGAGTGCTCCGGCTGGATCGCTTCGCCTATAAATCTTCACCATATGTATTTGGCTTTGCCTCGCGGCAGGAAACTTCATTTCGAGCATATGCTGGGAGCTAAACGATTGGTGGCCTCATTATATTTCTCAGCAAAAATGACGTTTTTCTCGTTTCTAAAACTCCTGAATGTGTCAACAAAAAATGAATTGCTTTCTCACAAGCTCCCCGAGGCCAAGATAATATATGCCAGTAAGAAGTCTGCATTTTTTAAATTTATTTATTTAAATTAAGGATGGACCCGAGCTTTAAAAACGGGAACATTGCAAGAAAGTTGATTTTTGGGAGAGTGTATTCCGGTAGTGTGTGTTGTAGACTCCCCTTTCTATATTTATGAATGCCAAATTCTTTGTAGAAATAGTGACATCCGCAGCGGAATCGCAGTCGCCAGCATTGCTACCACTGGCCGCACTAATGCTATCGACATGGTCAGATAAGAACCCGACCAAAGCAAAGTCAGACTAAATTGATTGTGGCACGTTCACAGGTACAGCTTTCCTTAATTTTTTGCAATGGCGAAACCATTGTTCTCCCAGTAATGCTCCTGATGCAGCTACCGTGGCACTGGTGTGGACCGCAAAGTCCTTGTGGCAAAAGAAAGGACTCTTGAATTTTGCATGAAATTTTAATAAAATATTTGTCATAGGCTTGGCGACGTCCTTCTTCAATGAGAAGAACCGCAACATGGCTCTGGACCTAGTGGAGCTGATAACTGAGACCAAGCAGGAACTGCCGGACTGGCTGGCCTCCCTGGCCAAGGAAGTGCAGGCAGAGCAACGAGCCACCAACCAGCGCCGCTTTGGCTCGGGAGGAGGGCGCAGGTAAGCACAAAGTATATTTTGTCATTGCTGCAATGTGGCCCAGTTGTGTTGCTGTTAATAAGACAGTAGAAGCCTGTTAAATCGAACTTCAGGGGACTGGGGAAAAAAGACGAATTATCGAATGGCCCCAAAACTACTGACAACAGTTTGCAGTATGTCAAGTTTACTGTATTTACTGGGGTAGTGAACCCACATGCATAAGAACCAATTCTCCACTTTTGCCACCCTATGCTTCATGTGTTGCCGCACGTTTCTCTTTTGCGCAGCTCCCGTTATTCCTCGGGTGGCTTTGGCAGCCGTGACTACCGCCAGTACGGTGGCGGAGGAGGAGGAGGAGCTCGGGACCTTCCCAGGGGAGGACCCCCCAGCGCTGGAGGCATGGGAGGCCGCAGCGGAGGACCTGGCGGCTACGGGGGAGCGCCCCAGTACGGTGGTGGCGGCGGCTATGGCTCCAACCAATTCATGAGTGGATACCGGCCCAACAGCTATGGAGGCAACTACAGCAGTTCCTCCAACGACTGGTGGGGCAATTGAGAAGCCTCTCCACCAAAGCCAACATGCCTCCCCACTGTTGTCTTCTCTCTCTCTCCTCCCCCACCTCCCCTCCCACCCACCACCTCACACTCGACCACCCTCATACAGCTGCTTAGCCACACCTGGGCAGTGATGCAGTCTACGAGTGTCATCATCCAGTCTGTGTGCTGAATGAACTACTAGACGAGATGCTTGGGCAGACCTGGGATGGCACATTTCTCCCCTTATTCGTGGCCCTGGTTGCATTTTTTGTTTGGTTTTAGGTGCTTGCTAGCCTTAGCCCTGTGGCTCAGCAGCTGTGTGGTGTGCGGGAACGTCTGTTGTCCTCTAAAGGGATTGAGGAATTTTACTGGGTGGGGAGCCCAACCACGCGTTTTTGCAGATCGCATCTTTTTTTTTCTCTGCCGCTGTGTTGCACCGCCCGCCACCTAGGCGTTTACACATACACATATATATAGTCTCTTCATTTGTGCGTACTTGTGTAAGATAGCTCCATCCCCCCTTCCTGTTCACACGTGTGTGTGCGTTGCATGTGTGTGAGCAAACAGAGACAGACTCGCCAGTGCATGTCACTTTTAATTTGTTCTGATCCTGTGTGTTCGCCTACTGTCAACAGAGCATTTCTCTTGCATACTATCATTTCTTGCTCGCTTTTATTTATATTAAATCGATACAGGAGAGCTTTATTTTCAGTTTATCCTTTGACACGTACCTTCCAGCCGTTACTGGCATACATTTGGGAAGGGTGACGCTTTGAAAGCCAGCCAGCAACTGATGCATTCAGCATCATTCTTTGCCTTGTGGTTAGACGTAGTGCTCCCGAGCGTCCTTGATTAATTATTCGTTTGTCGGTGGCAGCTGGTCTTGCGTGTAACTTGTTAAAGCAACTGCAACTCGCCTACAGGGGCAGCTTGTGTCGTAATTTGAGGAATTAGTTCTGTTGTGTTGAGCTTGGAAGACGCGCATTTGGAAAAGAGTGTGACTTTGAAGAATAAATTGGAGCACACTTGTTGGCACAGATGAGTAAAGAAAAAGGTGATTCTTAAACTGTTTGTTGGTTCTTGCTTTGCATCACACTGTGGTGTAGATGTGTTCGTTGGAGTATATCCCGTCGTTGAACGTACTCCCAAGAACTACACTTTTGGTGAAAAATGCTATCTTGGTGTGTGTCAATTCAGTATAAGGCGGTGGGGAACCTATCGGTAGGTTGTTTTCAAATTGATTTTTGTGGACCTGTCTTCCGCACGTAGCATCTTTCTCCGAAACAAGGTTACACTTCGTTTATTTATTCTGTATGTGTGTTCTGGGTGTGCATGCAGGCCACATTTGTCTTTCCGACTTCCATGTTTGTCTCTGTGCTTGATGAAGACATTGTGTGAACAGCAGCGATAACCAAATCTGCCTTTTGTGCTTTTCATTTTGGGCAGTCAGTCGCAGCAGGCTTGGTCAGGCTGCTTTTATATTTAGCCTCGCGCACTTTTTCTCTGCTCAGAGGTACTCAAGAAGAGCTCTGCGTAATCTCAACCTACTTGCTTATGGAATTTTTCCTGTACGGCAGTTAGCAACTGATGAACTTCGGCATCCTAGTGAGTTACTTTCACAAGTACCTATCATACAGTCGTCAAACCTCTTCACAACATGTCGTGCTGTGGAGAGCCGTTGTGCTGCAGCCTGTGAACACTGGTTTTGTGCACAGTGTGTAGTATGTTTCAGTTTGTTTTTTGTGGTTTTGGTCACTGTGTAAGGCGGCACGATGCAGAAAAAATGCTGTTGTGGTGCTTTGCTAGAGGCTGCTAATGCAAGCATTAGCCACGAGTATTCTCAAGCACCGTGCTGTCATGAAGTGGTTGCATCCGTCTGAGGTGAACAGGGTTGGGAAAAGCTTGATGGTTTTCAGCGGTCGAAGTTGAAACGAGTGGAATGCTATTTTAAACCAGTTACCCGGTGTGCCAAGAACGGCTTGTACCCAAGAATGTACACGCGCGGACTCGGAATGCTTGTTTTGTACCCTGAGGAACAGGGAGCAGCACCTCCATGGAAATGCGCCATGTGCTGTTTACGTGGTATCGTTGCAATTGCTTGTGTTACTGTCGGGTAATCATTTTTTTCTACGCTTTTTCTCTATAAACTCGCAATGTAGCATTTTGCAAGTGTTTCTTGTGCTGCACTTTAGCTGAGGTGCACTGTTCTGCGTTGTTTGCCGCCCTGTTGCCGCGTCTTGGCACTGCGCGGCCTCCGGTGCATCGAGCCTCGGGCGGCTGCCACCACGAGGCGGGGCACCACAAAGCTATCAGCGGCACTCTTCCAGAGGACGGCCTCTCTTGTGCGAAGCCTTTCTGGGGTGCAGAGACCTGTTGTGCGAGTGTGCGGCGCATCTGTCAGGC
The DNA here is from genome assembly GCF_055883805.1 of Amblyomma maculatum. Taxonomy (NCBI): domain Eukaryota; kingdom Metazoa; phylum Arthropoda; class Arachnida; order Ixodida; family Ixodidae; genus Amblyomma; species Amblyomma maculatum. The sequence goes on from NC_139345.1 coordinate 132,250,436, forward strand.
ACGCCTTGCCTGCCCAACCTGCCTTGATGAAAGTACATTTGTATCTGAGATGAAGGCCCACAAGGCGGAAGTGTAATGGGGAGGTCCTTTGTGACTTTTTCAGAGGTTTTTGTGGCGGGTGCAGGAGCTTGTGTTCCTTTCTGAGCCTTTTCTCCTCCTCCGCCTGTCGTGGGGATGGGGGAGGGGGTTCAGTAGCAAAGGGCTTCTTTATGTAAGTGTGTAGATTGCTGTTCTTGCTAGGTGTACAGTAACTCTAGTTTTAAAGAAAATCGGCAACTTGAACAAAGCTTGCGAATGCATTTGAGTGGCTGCAGTATCGAAGCAGCTGCGGTTTGGTACTCGTGTACAAGGTTATGCAGATGAACTTGCGAGGCTGAGAAGATTAAAGTGAGGTGCATTTTTTTTTTTTACCTTTTTTTTTTTTCTTGTTGCTTAGGGCCGTCGTTTTTGGTCGAGTGGCTCAGGTGGCAAGCTTTTTTTGATGCAAGCTGCTTTAATTTTTCTCCTATTATTTGTGGCTAAATTTAATACAAGTATGATGGTCAGGGAAAGGGTTGACGGGCTTTGGGTGGGGGGAACTGTCAATCTGTCCGTGGATGCGCAGCGGCGCGTCAGAGCAGAGACCTTCCGTGGCCAAAGAAACAAAACCTTGAGTGGAAAAATTGATCCACTCGCACACTCTCTGGGCGGCGTCTTTCTTTTTTGTGGCCAGGACGTGCAGGTTTTTTATTCTGCCAAGAGGAGGGGGCTAGGGACCATGACAGTGGGGGAAGTATTCCCGGGGCTGCACGTACAACACACACCCCTCTCTCTCCCTTTTTGTTTTTCTTGCTTTCTGGGTGCATGCTGCCCCACATCGTGGGTGGCGCAATGGAGGGGGCGGGAGGAACGTCGTTGGCCACCCGTGTGGCGGTCTTCCGCTGCCTGGGGACGCGCAGACATTTTCCGGAAGTTGACCTGTTCTAGAGGAGTGGGTCCCAATCCCTCACTGTGCAGAATTGCTTGTTAGTCGTCATAGCTGCTTAATCCTTGGGTGTGCAGCCAGGGCCTAGATTTGAGAATAGCAGTGCGGTATATCCAGGTTTTAATTCTGGATATTGTGAAAGTGGTGGGAAGTAGGAAGTCCAGGGAGGTGCTTGAGGAGAGCAGACTTGTTTGACTTGACTGGGTTCGAGGCGAATGAGTTCCTAGGGATCACACACAGTTCTTTATTGCATTCTCATTTGTTAAAGAAACCATCCCTTGTAATATATGTATGTACGTCGCTGCGCTTTCATTTGTGCGGGTGGTCACGCGTCACCTCCATGCAGTTGTATGTGTGTATATATGGCCTGCAGGTTTATTTCGGTTCCATTCTCTCCGGGCATGAGCTACATTATCACTTTTTTCTCCTCTGCTATGAAAGTCTGTGATCACACAGGGAGCAAGATAGGTTTTCTGCTGCCATCTGCAGGGAGGAAATGGAGTATGTGTTCTAGATTGAGTGGAGTATTGCAGAGATCTTGCATTGTCGGCGCAGTGTCTGCTCGGAAGCTGTTCTTGCAAAATCTGTTTGATGAGGCACTTTTCTGGGCAGTGCTGGCCAGAGCTTTTCCAAGTCTAGTCTTCATCCCTTCCTGTTGGCAAGAAGTGTCTTGCTTTATGGAATGCTGTGCCTTTGGGGTCTGCTTCCAATCTTAAATATAAGGTACGCGTTGAGGGGGATAGGGGGAGGGGTAGTTGGTTTTTACTAGCAGATTAAACGCTGATGCATGGGTTGGGTTTAGGGGCAGGTTCTGAGTAATTTGCTGGTCACCAAGAACTTGATTACCTTTTCTTGGTGCTGCCTTCGCGACTCGCACTTTTGGGCTCTCTCGAGTTCTTCGGAAGGAGCATTGTGCGTGGGTTTGATTTTGGGGTTGACTGGGAGCGCGCTTCCATCCGTTGTGGCTGGTGCATCGTGGCCATTCTTTTTATTTTTCCTTCGACACCAAGAATGTGCCTTATCTACAACTAGCAGTTCGTGTGCTTGAAAAGTCAGTTCCTGGCCGTGCAGTGTCTGCTGCGCGGCACAGGCATTTTTATGTCATCTGTTCAATAGTTCGGCGCACCTGTACATAGGGTCCATCAGCGGGAAGGGAAAGGGCTCATAGCCAGCGGCCCTTATCACAAGTGCATCGCATATTTATACGCAAGACGAGGGTTTTGGCATTGCGGCCATGTGGCCGCTTTCGCCGGTCCGTTGGGTTACTGTACATAAGTCAGAAGATCAAGGAATGGGCGGAGAAGAGCGAGCCGGAACTGGCAGGTGCTTATGCGGTGTGGTTCCCGGTATTTTCGTTCCCTTTTTACATGCGATGCTGTTGGCGTCCGAGAAAGCGCGTACCTTACGAGGGACGCGAAACTTGTACAATTATAGGGGCGGAGTTTTTTTTGCAGGCAGTGTTTTTATGTGTACTACGAGATTATATTCGGGGTTTGGTCAGTCGGACAATGGGGTTGGGTAGGTGTTCCAATTTTAGTGAGACGAATTCACACTTCTGCGTTTTCTGTTTCATAATTTCCTAGTTGAGAGAAACGAACACTGCCAGATAACTTTGTTGAGGGGGTCAAAAACAGTTTTAGTCGCTACTGATGGATTTTGCTTCCCTCGGGGCTTTTACGTTCCCGATTCTTCGTCCTCTTTGAGCGTTTGCTCGGTTCTTTTTCTGTAACGGAACGTAACATGCGTCAGCCTTGGGAGATTCCATTGCCAAACTCCCTCTCGGTCCTGGCGTTAGGTGGGGGAAGACGCCGACGACACAGATTTCTTTATGCCGGAGGTCTCTGCGTTTCGGCGATGACAGCATGTAGAATACTGTCCACCTGAGAACAAATGACCAAAGCACATAGCACTTTTACTCGTGACGACAGAGAAAAAAATTACGCCCATCATTGCGTTCGCGTCTCGTTGCAAGATGCGGCGCTTACGAGTGGCACTGCTTCGCGTGCGTGCCTGAAAAGAAAACGTAGGCCAAATTTAACTCTGTACATTTTGTGATTCGGTGGAGCAAGAATCGCGACACATCCCGCCGATCGTGATTTTGAATAAATGCTAGGTCTGACTAATATAATGAAGGCATGCCGGGCGGGCCTGGCGATATCGCGAAGTACACACAAGTTTAAAAGGCCGACTTCTGTACTCCAGGTATCTTTTTTTTTTTTTTTGTAGTCTTGTCTTTTGCCTTTGGGTGTAGCAAGAGCCTTTTTTTTTTTCTATTTGTAACCGTATGTGGGGAGGATTGTTTGGCCCCAAGTTTTTTGGGCGTTTTTATTGTCCTTGCAGTAATGTGACTTGTTCCAAAAGCCGAGAAATAAAAAAATTGGTAGTCACACACACAAAAAAAACTCGTGTTTCTGAGTGGCGAGCTTCAGCGGTAGTTGAAGTAAGCCATGTCTTTTCTTTGGTTGTGCCTGTACCAGTAACCCACACCGAAGCCGATAACGATGGAGCCCATGATGCAGAAGGTGATGGCGAAGCCCAACGTGTGGGCGCTGTACAGGTGAGAACCACTTCGCGCGGTGCCGCCAGCTGTGTTGTCGATGGACCATGGATCACTGCCGTGCGGGAACTTCATGTTGCTGAGGTGCTTGGAGAACTCGTCTGGGCACTCGAGACTGTGGCCGCTGACCACTTCCTGCACGGCGTTTTTGGGGGCCGGCTGGTCGACGAGAGACTCGCACTTGGTCGTGTCTTTGTTCCATGCGCAGTACGGATCTTGAAGCCCAACGCACTGTGTGCATGTTCGCACCGTCCAGTTGCAGTTGTCTAGCGGGACAGATACCAGTTCGTGGTACGTGGTTACCAGCAGCGTCACCAAGCCGGGCCGTCGCACGATCTTGAGGTCCAGGACGGGGTCTTCTCCTGGGAACACGATTATGTCCTCGATGACCACTGTAGAGATGGAGTTCTGGCCGACGTTGATGGCCTTGATCACATGTCCGTGGCTTGTACCAATGAAGAAGACGTCGTAGCGCTTTCCGCTTGCCGTGCGTACTTGCGGATCGATCCAGAGGCTCGTGTAGTAATAGTCGAAGCCCACGTGGGCCAGCATGGGCTCGCTGAGGTAGTTGTGCACCTCGCTGCGTGACAGAGGGCTGCTGTCCTCCAGGAACTGAGTCACGTTAGTGATTACTGGTGCCTGCGTGGGGCACTTCTCGCGTTCCGGCTTGCCGTCCTTGACCGCGGCGGTCAGGTCGTCCACGCTGAAGGCACATACGGCTGACCCTTTGAACGGGCTGCCTTGTATGCGAAAGAGAGCGTAGAACACGAACGCAGAGTTCCAGCGAGTCATGATGGGACTTACTGTGGCCACGTCGGTGAATACGAACGGCCGGGTTCCATTCAGCGAACAGTGGAGCCGTACCTTCTGCAGCGTGGTCCACATCCAATCGTGCGGCGGCGCACCGCCGGGGTCACTGACGCACACGCGCGCTACTGTAGCCGCGGTGCTGGGCCCGCATTTGTCCTTTTCCGGAGCGCTCTCTGTCAGGAAGAAGTAGGCGTGCTCGTCAAACGCGAAGGCGCCCACAAACTCTGCATCTGCGCCCAGCTGCGTAGGATCCTCGGGCTTGGTTGTCAGGGGTCGTGCGGCTAGCACGGCGGGCGTTTTCGGCTCGCTGGTCCGTGCCGAGAGTCCCGCGATCTGCCTGTTGTTGACGAAGAGCACCGCGGTGCTGGTGTTGCGGTCTTGCGGGCATATGGCCTGGCCGTCGACGTCTGTCTTCCAGGAGTAGTTGCGCTGCATGCTGTCGTACTTATACTCACGGCATCGCGGCGAGTAGGCGTTGGTGCCGCACACTAGCAGGCTCTGTGGCGACAGGTGCCTTGCCACGCGAATGAAGTTGGCGCAGTTGAGGTCCGCCGCCGACTGCGCCAGGGGCTCCGTGCATGCGGGGTTGTTAGAGCCGGATGCTGGCCAGCTAATGTTTCCCGCCTGCGATGGGTAGGCAAAGCTCACTAAGAATAACATTTCGTTGTACAGTCGTGAGCAAAAGTGGTATACAACACTCAGTCGCTGTCGGAGGTCCGGAAAACTGCATTCCAAGTTCATCTAGCAATAGTGATGGGGCCCCATTTTATCCATATGCATGTGTCGCTATCGCTGTCCCTAACGCTGTCGCTAGATGGCCTTTCAAGGCAGTTTTGATGAGCATTGTCAGCGGCTGTGTGTTGTATACCACTTTTGCTCACGACTGTACCTGTCGAGGCGAAATGCTAAACGCGCCAGCTGCTGCTGCTTGCATGTGCGTACATCCTCCTACGCGCCTAATTGCGTACTAGACCAGTTTGCCAGCATTATATATTGGCTTCTCAAATACAAACACTTGGTTACCCGTTTTCTGAAAAAAAAAAAATGGGTTACCGTGAACGCGTACCTTAGAAAAAGTACAGAATTCGGGAAATATCTTGCAGGTAACCAATTGCATTAAAGTGTGTTTCGTGAAAGTTAGATTGATGGTTATTAAGGCGAAAGCCTTACCAGATGAATGGAGTGAGTAAAAGCAGTAGTGTGCGTAGGAGACGATACCAAAAATGTTTGAATTCATATCAATTGTTTGTGGGTGGACCGATTCTTTGCGTAGTTCAAGGCGACGTCATACCGTTTCGCTTCCCGTTTAGCATTCATCGGCTAGTCAAGTTAAGAGACTAGTTTACTAGAGGAATTAGAACCGACGATATATGTATACCTCCAATCGGGACGCTACCGTTTGTCAAACAGTGGAATTTCGTATCAACAAGGCCTTTAGTTTACCGCGGCCGTCTACCACCACCATGCGCTGCCAGCATAACATGCGCTGATTGGTCTCTGCGTGTCGAGTCCGCCGGCAGTTTATTGAGGGGCTTTACATTTGACGGGAACGGGGCGCTGTCTGTCGTCATTAGGGTGTACTGCGCATGCGCACTGATGCTCGCGCGATAACGGTAGGCGGTAGCGCTAATAGGTTGAGCCGCAGCAAGCCGAAACAATCTCGCTTTGAACTTCGCTAGCAAAGTTTCGCTATAGTGCTCTAGAAGAGCACTATAGCGAAACGTTTAGAAGCAGACGATCGTCTGAGGAAGCAGGCGAACGTCTACTTCTACATGCGTCACAGACGTGCTTCTGCTTCTAAACGTTTCCCGACGTGCCCTTCCAGCGCGGAGCTAGGCCTCTGAACTGTCTACATTCATAGGGTTGTTGTTGTTAAGAACTTTATTTTTCCACCGATGTATGAGGTCCCCTACTCTCCGCCCCCGGCACGCAGGCCTATGGGACGTAGGCCGGGGTCTCCGGTATTCACATGACGTCAATGCTGACATCAGTACGCAGCCGACGCCATCTTTGTGTCCCGTTCTGACAGTACGGTCGGCGGCTTAGCTGCTCGTGTGCGTCCGTTTTCTATGCCACTCTACTCCACGCCAGCACTGATGCAATGAAAACTAAATCGGCATCATGAGTAACAGTTCAAATTATCTCCAAAGTCTGCGCGATGTAGACAGAGACCGGTACATAAAAAAAAAGCCTGTGGCACCGACCCGTTTGCAGTCGATGCGCAACTGCGCATAAATATGTGCGACATTCATAAGTTCCTTGGCCTACGGACGAGCTTCGTCACAAGACATCAACTGAAAGGCTACCGACCACTCGATTGATTGATTTATAGGGAGGGAAAGGTACGGTAACTGTCTCACTTGTTTTCTGTGGACACCTCAACCGCGCCGTAAGGGAAGGGAAGAAGGTGGGAGTGAAAGTGGAAAGAGAGAAAGAGGAGCCGTAGTGGAGGGCTGCGGAGTAATTTCGACCACCTGGGGATCTTTAACGTGCGCTGACATCGCACAGCACACGGACGCCTCTTCGTTTCGCCTCCATCGAAATGCAGCCGCCGAGGTCGGGTTCGAACCCGGTTGCTCCGGCACAGTAGTCGGGCGTCTTACCACTGCACCACCCCGGCGGGGCTACCGACCACTTGAAGGACACAATTACATTATATGCAGAGGAGGAGGAGGAATGACTATTTAACAAAAAATTCGAGGCATGCAGGCCTCCTGGGTCTCCGCACGATCCTACTCAAGATCTAAACTTTATGTGATGTTGACCAATGACTGACGGCGATCGATCTTCTCTGGTTAAAGAGCCGCGTTTGAAACAGACAAACTCGTGCTTTGCGAAATTATATGTGCGCCGTACAATGCTTATCCCAGCTAAACCGTTGATTCCCTGTAGCTCAAATGTAGCACCGAAATGGCATTTTTGTAGTCAGTATTTTTGTACCAAACTTGCTTGGTGTATGTGCCTCACTCGATCAAAAGAAGTCTGATGTTTGCATCATCTGTGACGGCAACGAAGCAAAAGAAGCCGCTGCCACAGCGATGGCCCCGGTGGTGCCACCTCGTTGCGTTGCGGGCTCGAAAGAATTTTTTGCAGCAGAACTTCAAATACAGTGCAGTTCTGGCCCAACAAAGTTTTGCTTATTATTTATAAGTAAGTTATAAAGCTCTTCAAACCTTCCGCAAAACAACTCTTTGCAACTCCTGATCGAATGAGGCAGGTACGCTAAACACTGTCCAGCGCTCTCTTGAACGCTTGGCTGGACACGGTGATGCATGTTGTCACGTTGCCGCACTGCCCTTTCGCATGTAATACGGCGTACGCGTGCGGGAAGAGCAGTCGTGCATGGATCGTGGCAACAATGGGCTGCCAGGGAACATCAGGAAAATTCCAGCCCATTTTTTTACTGTAGTAGAAGAGACATCTGGGCGAGTTGGTATGGTGACATGATAGAAAAACAGCGCAACAAACGTGGACGGAGGTGAAGAACAAACTGGACAGGCGCTGACACTCCCAACTGAAGTTTATTGAAAAAAAAAACACAGATATATAACCCAGCCAAGCAGCACCAAACCACACATTAAACAAGAAAATCATGATGACCCCACACACACACCACGTTCAAGAAACAACCTCATTATCTGTTAAAGCGATTGACGGTTCACTAACGCATTTTGCACCCAATCGAATTATATGCCTGGCCTCAATGATTTCCCGGCTAATCTGTGTCGGATGGGAATCCAAAATAACTGTCTGTGTTAGGGAAGGATGGCAGCCGTCACATCCCTTACAGTGTACAACCAGATTAGATCCTCTACCAATCTCTAATGATCTCTCGGAAATCATTGAGGCCAGGCATATCATTCGATTGGGTGCAAAATGCGTTAGTGAACCATCAATCGCTTTAACAGATAATGAGGTTGAGTTTCTTGAACGTGGTGTGTGTGTGGGATTATCATGATTTTCTTGTTTAATGTGCGGTTTGGTGCTGCTTGGCTGGTTTATATATCTGTGTTTTTTTTTTCAATAAACTTCAGTTGTGAGTTCAGCGCCCGTCCTGTCTGTTCTTCACCTCCGTCCACGTCTGTTGCGCTGTTTTTCTATTATGTCTTTTTTTTACGTAGATTTCGCATCTTCTGTGATAGTTGCGCGGTTGAGCCGTGCCAGCCATACGTGGCGTTGCATCTCGGACAGTTGTTTCGTTCGGGCGGAGTCCTTCGCGTGTACTTTCCGAACCTTAAAAAAGCCGAAGTCATTCGCGTAGGCCCCGCAGGTGTGGTACAGTGGTAAAACGCCCGACTACTGTGCCGGAGTTCCCGGGTTCGAACCCGACCTCGGCGGCTGCGTTTGGATGGAAGCGAAACGAAGAGGCGTCCGTGTGCTGTGCGATGTCAGCGCACGTTAAAGATCCCCAGGTGGTCGAAATTACTCCGTAGTCCTCCACTACGGCTCCCCTTTCTCTCTTTGCCCTTTCACTTCCACCTTCCTTCCTTCCCTTGCGGCGCGGTTGAGGTGTCCACAGAAAACAAGTGAGACAGTTACTGCGCCTTTCCCTTCATATAAATAAGTCAGTCAATCAGTTGGCTCAGCTACAGAGCCAGTAGCAAGCCAGTGCATTTTCTTTTCCTTCTTCTTACAGCCACAACAACAACGCTGACATCGCACAACACACGGATGCCACATCGTTTCGCCTCCTGAGCTGACTATATATGCCACTGGAGCTCGAATAGTCAACTGGGTATATCTGCTGTGGACTCTGCGATGTTCAGGTTGCAGTTCCGGTTCGAAAAGAGGATTTCGAGAAACTTTACAACTCGCTTACTGTGCCAGACACTTTCACCAGCGCCCGACAGGCGCTTTGTATTGCACTATGACGGCTTGTGTATCCCAACCGCTGGTGCGATTTGGAACCTATCTTTGGTCTGCATTCATCAGTGATGTCCAATGTTACGGCTCAATCTATCGGCTACATTGTTGGTAATTTTCTGCACCCTTTTAGGGATCCCAACAATCGCAGCTGGCGGATGGAGGAAGTCGCAGCAATCAGACAATTCATGAATATTTTTTTTTTTAATTTACTGTCGTATGGTTCGAATCGGAGCTAATATTCCGCGTGAAAACCAGCAATGTGCAGATGATTGTTAAACGGCGGCTGCTCCGATGCTCGAAATGAATTCAAGTTTCGCACTTAATTCTCGCAAATTTAACCACGTCGCAAGAAGTGAAATGTACATGCATATATCCGTTACCGCGGGCTCCGACTGTGGCGCTGGACATTTTGATTATACGCTTCTCGTCTGCTCTCTTCTGCTCTGAGGATTGATGGACGTATGCTACAAGAACCTCGCTCGCATACCTTTTTTGAAGTGAGGCTTTGAAGATTTAAAAGATGCAGTACAAAACTTCGCAACGAGCTCAATACTTTCTCGTAAATTATAATTATGTAGTACCAAAATTAGTTTCAAATTTAGTAAATGCCGAAATGAGGCAGGAAACCAATTTGCAGTGTTCAGAGCGGTTACATCGTCGTAGGCCACCATATTAGTCCTATAGGAGCGTCATATTGCAGACCGAACCTCGACAACAAAGCTGACGACATCGTCGTCGAAGCATGATTAGTGAAAGCGAAAGGCGACAGTACCAGTAGTTTTCCGTAAACGTGCCAACCGGAACTGCAATGATTTTTTTGTTCGTCTGAAGCGAACGGCTGCCCGATCCAAGGACGCCGCCATGGTTACACGCTGAATGCGCGCTAACTTCTCAAAATTGCGTTCAGTGCATGCTCATTTCCGATCCGCTGTTTCGTTATTCACGTAATCACCACAAGGCCCTCTAAACTAAAACTCCCTAATGTCTCTAATACTCTGACGCAAGCGCTCGTTGTATACAGCGTTCCATGATGTATACGGTGGCTATAGTTCGCTGTTTATTCTAAGTTAATTTTAACGGTTATGACGCCTCTGTTATCTGTACATAGTTCCGGTGGTGCCATTCGATTTCTCGTTGCACGAAACGCATAGCTGCCAGTCAAAGTAGAGACTAGCTCATGACGGAGTGCGGGATTCAAGTGCCCTCCGCAGCGTTTAATGTGTGCCTCCATCGAGTCTCGATTCGAGCACATGTCGAAAGGAAAATAAAGAGGAGGACAGAGAAAGCAGCTGGTGCCTGCTTCGCACATCCTTTGTACAAAAGGGTAGAAATATTTCTCCTCGGGTTTTAGAAAATATCTTAAATGTACTTATTCAAACTTAATATGAAATTGTCGAAACAAAAGAGAGGATATGTTCTGACAAGCATTAACAAGAATAGGTGGCAACCAGCTGCAGCTGCTTCGTATTCATTCGAGTGCGGGGGGGTTCTCCGAGTCATGCCTGACTTAAAAACCCTGGCCCTCCGTAAGCTTTAAAGTCCGGTCACACTTGCGGCTCGCGGAAGTTGTGCGACAGTTTTGACAGAGAAGCAACGGTAGCAAATGGTTGCATTGGTTGAAAAGCGTGAGTCGCAGATCGTTCAAGCACTGCTCGATTTTCGAACCTTGGAATTGCTGGTCGCAAACCGGCAACCAATCAGGGGCTCAGCTGAAGTGTGCGTAATTCAATTTTAGATCCGGATTCTCGGTGCGGTGAACAATCAAGATCACGGGAGCCACGTGATCAATATCGACAAGTCTCGCTCCGAACGAGACCATTGAAAGCAACCAGCGGGTCGTATTTGCAAGTGGGAACATCGGTCGAGCTGAGTGGTCCCCCGGTCCCCCGGTGGCACGCCCTTCGCCACTTATATTTCTTATATTGCTAGTTATATTGCGTTCTTTAATATCCTCAGTTCATGAATTAACTGAACTCCCACTAAAGCGATTCGAGCTCTCCGTGTCCTCCTTTTCGCGTTGAAAGTACCGAGCTTGGACAAAGCCGAGCGAGAATGCGTTACGCTGCTCTACACAGGGTTCGGCGGCATTCCCACCTGGTCTAGCGTGTGGACGCTCAGATTGTAGAGGTAGTTCCGGCCGCCGACGAGCACGTAGTCACCGTCGAGAAGCAGCAGCCTTAGGTACTCGCCCGGCGAGGCGGTAACGTTGTCAGCCGGGAACACCCGTACCAGCTGGTGAGGATACTCCTCGATGAACAGCTTGGGCTCCAGTTGTTTCTCCCAGGTGCTTGATGCGAACGGAAGGAGGGCCACCAACAGCACTAGCCAGAGGATACTAGACGCGGGATGCATTTCCTGGCCGTGGCGTTCGCCTCTGTCACAGGCCTGGCACTACTTCATCCTCGTTGTTATCCTATAGTTACCGCCACGTCGATATAACGCTCCTTCGTCGTCTTCTGTCTTTGGGATGATTCCTGCACTATGCAGTCCTATACGGACTTCGAGGCATATTTATTAATAAGGATAGTTGCATTGCAGCTGAATGAAATGTACCGAGAGACGACGGCAGAGAAATGAGCGTCGCTTGGTCTGGCGACGCCGTGGACAGCACTCACGCCCATTTCGCCAGAAAATGCGGCGCTGTTGTCGGCGTCGGCGCTGTGAGCAAACATTATTCGGATTTAATTATGGCTTGAACCTAGTAATACGAGCGAAAGCTGTGAGAGCAGCGGCCATATCCCACTTAACACCATCTTTGAATCCGGGTTTTCTATATAATAATATTAATAATTTCCCAAGATCAGGGCAGAATTTACACGGGAGAAATGCGTAAGCCTAAGCGTTGCTGTGTTGATCGTGAGATGTGTCAGCGGGATTACGCGAGTGACAAATACTGCGCCTTTACTTTCCTGTAAACCAATCATAGAACGCCGGTGAACTTAGACGTGTTCAGCGCAACGCTGGTTGTGTTGTTGTTGTGGCTGTAGGAAGAAGGAAAAGAAAATTCACGGGCCTTCTACTGGCTCTGTAGCTGAGTCACGTCCGCTGCCTCTGCGGACAGAAGACAGAAAGGAGAAGAAGGAATTAATGAGCTCTACAGAATCTACATTGGAGCAATACGAAAGCACGGATGCTGCTGTTGGTTGCTTCTGGTTGCTTCTGGTTGCTTTTAGTTGCTTAATTCACTTTTTGTTAGCCCATTTTAGTCTTTGGTACTTTCAAATTGCGCGCCAATCCCTTCCTATGCCCTTTTTCTGGCTCTACGTCTGGTTGCGTGACGTCACATCCTTGACGTCATATCCACTATGGCACCCCTTTCTTTCCGCTTTCACTTCCACCTTCCTCCCTTCCCTTACGCGCGGTTCAGGTGTCCACAGAACAGGTGTGGCAGATACTGCGCCTTTCCTTTCATGTGAACCAGTTATTGTAATTAATTACCTAAATAATTTATTGGCCTGATTACTTTTTCGGCAACAAAATTACGTCACCCTCCATCGATTGACACCACTCATTAAGCTCTACCACTTCTCAATTACTCACAGCTATTGCGGACACGATTTTGCGGGCACGTTCTGCGGACAGAAATTTGTGGCAAAGTAACTGATTTATTTATAGGAAGTGAAAGGCGCGGTAACTGTCTCACTTGTTTTCTGTGGACACCGCAACCACGCCGTAACGGAAGGGGGGAAGGTAGGAGTGAAAGTGGAAAGAAAGAGGAGCCGTAGTGGAGGGCTACGGAGTAATTTCGCTGCGTTCGCATTAATAAAAAGAAGAGGGAGAGAAACACGCGCGCGGCAACAGCCGTCGTCCACCACCTAAGCGGTGGTGGGTGCAATGACGGCCTACAACAGATAAAAATTCGGTGGCAGGCTAGCCCCCGTCGAATCCCGCCGCAAGCACCGTTGACCTACCAATGCCAGCCCCGTAGGGCCAGGAACAGCCACTCTTCACCACCTCCACCCGGTTGTGTTCGATAAGGGGGGCGCGATATGCCACGTGCGGCAACAACGCTCATGCTTTCACGTTTCTTAACTGAGACACGTGACGGGAAGCTGAGAGCCAAAACCGCAAGTTGGCTGGCAGCCATCTTAGCTCCCAATTACACACTTAATTGACTCTAATGGCGTAATTAAACCAGATCACCCATTTTCTCACTTGCACGCCTTTCCTTGATGCTCTATCCGACGGTAGCATTCTTTTTATTGCGAAAGCAATACTGCTAGCACTTCGAGCCTTTGGTGTGTCGTGGCGCCTCCATACATGACCTTTCACGTGACCGTGTGATGTCACGCCAGACCGAGAGACGGGTAGGGTGTCTAAGACGGGGCCCCAGCTCGCGCCATCAGATGGTGGCAGTGAGTCCTTAGAGGAGCCGCATCGGTGACGTCACGCCATTTTCACGTGACCGTGTGACGTCACGCCAGATCGAGAGACGGGGCGCCATCGGATGGTGGCGGCGAGTCCATACACGGCGTGTCGCAGCCGAAAGAGGGCGCTCTCTGTTTGTGACGTCACGCTAGGAGGATAAATGGGGCTGGGCGATGCACGCCGACCAAGCTGGAGAGCGGACGTGCAATCGATGGGCTTCATCGACCACGAACGCTTGCGCTCTATTTCGGCCACTGGATTTCGGAAATTTTCTGGGATTCGACTCTATTCAGGAAGCGCTCACCGCGGATTATCAAGACTCCAAGGTGGGCCGATTCTTTCGCACATTTTTGAGGCTTTGAAGAACTTCGCAAGCCACGGGGGACACTAGGCCTAGTTAGGCCTAGGCAAACAAAGGCACCCCCGGCCGTTTAGAATTTCGGCGAAAATAATGGAAACCGTGGAGGGAACGAGCATAGACCCTGCGGAGCTGAAAGAACCTGGCCAGTGGTTTATTGCCAAGAAAAGAGGAAAGGCGGTGCCACTTGAGAACGAGGGACGCAGCGTCACCGATGATCAAGGGAGAGAGCGAGCCGCGTCCAAGCTCGCCGGGAAGAGATTGGCAGCAAAGTCGGTTGAAAGGCAATCGATCAAGATACCTGACGGAACTGACAAAATAATTCTCCGCCCACGGGGAGGAGTCAGCCGCCTACTTAAGTATGGCAACATTGAACTTGCGGAGTTGATCGCTCGCACCGCAAATATAAACATCAGAGAGGCCGCGGAAGACACCTTCTCGGTCAACACAAAACAGCAGTCTATCCTCATCGCAACAGACAGCGAAGACCGGAAAAGAAAATACGTCGCACTACGCGTCCTCGAATTCGAGGGCCAGAAAATTGAAATCACGGCGTACGTTGCTATGCCCGAAGACTGCGGTAAGGGGGTGGTACACGACATTCCCCTTCGCATCACCGAGGAAGAAATAGTGCAACGGCTACGCACGATCAAAGGCAACCCCCCCGTGCTAGGAGCCAGGCGCCTGGGCAGGAGCTCAACCACCGTGCTCATACTGTTTGAAAAACCAGAGGTGCCGAGGTGGGTGAAACTCTCACTTACATGGCAAAGATGTGTCTTATACAGAAAGAAATACGAGGTTTGCAACGCATGCGGGCGCCTAGGGCACCGCGAAGATGTCTGCCCAGATCCGAATAACGCTAAGTGCAGAGGATGCGGAGAAGAGCGCCCAGATCAGGGACACACCTGCGAAATAAAATGTCAGCTGTGCGGTAAAGACCATCCGCTTGGCGACAAGAAGTGCAGAGAACTCTACAGGACTCCCTACCAGACCAAAAAACGTCAATGGGAGCAGAAAATTGCCGAACAGCAGCAGCAACAGCAGCAGCAGCAGCACAACGAGCAGCATCAATATCCCAACACCACACCTGAGAGCGGCCGCAGAGGACGCTCGAAATTCAGAAGAGACCACCGTGACCAACGCGGATATTCTCAAGAAAGGGACGGAGGCTTCCGGGCGCAGAGCGGGGACTTCCCGCAGTTGGAGGACGCCAACCGACGTCACCGATCAAGCTCCCGCAGCAGCAGGGAGCGGTCCGGATCCAAGTCCAGGTCGGGGTCCAAATCCAGAGTCACGGCTAACTCCACGGACCCAAGGAACCCGTCGGCCACCCAAAAGCGAAGCCCGAGCGGGGACAGTAAAACCGTGAGTTTCAGCAGTGGGGTTCCCCAGGCTAAAGATGAGGAAAACAAAGAAAAAGATAAAGAAATAGAAAAGTTAAGAAAGGAAGTTGCGGAACTGAGGGAGATAATTAAGAAACTCACTCAGGACCAATACCAATCTAAATCACAGCCAAATTCCGGGGCTCCCCCGCCTCCACAGGCTCTCCCCGCAAAACAAGTAGCCAAACCGACACCTCCACCTGCGACGCCAAAGGTGCTAACACCACCCGCGGCGTCAGACACGGAGGAGGACGCTATGATCACTGAACAGTGCAGGCCACCTCCCCCGCAGAAACGAAGAGGCGGGGAAACGGATCCGCTGGCGGCAATAGAGCGTAGACTAGACGCCAAATACGGGGCGAGACTCGAGCGGCTTGAGACAGGCATGACCAATATCATAGGCGCCCTAAACCGAATTCAGGAACAATCTAAACAAACAAACGCGGCTCTTGCTGCTATGGCAGAAAGGCAAACAGTGAGAGAAGAGATACTTGACCAATTCCAACATGGGCAAAACGCAAAAGTTTAATTCGACGATATGGCAGTGGAACTGCCGAGGATTCCCGCGCAAGCGAGCGTTAGTGCAACAACATCTCGAGCAAATAGTTGAAAAACCTCTAGCCGTAGCCCTACAGGAAACTGGCAAAGGAGTAATTAAATTATCAGGATATCAAGCGTTTGCTAGTGGCCGGGGAGAAAAATCCCGGGTCACTACATTCGTCAAAAGGAACGTAGCGGTGATTGAACATGAAATTAGTTCTCGCGACATTGAGGCGGTTTTCGTTGAAATCATCACGGGCAGGAAGAAGGAACCCAGTATTTTCGTCCTAAACATATATAGCTCTCCTCAGCAGCGCAAAGTTAGGTTCAAGACATTATTTCGCAAAGCAATGAAGGCAGCCGGAGCTAACCCCCTGCTAATTGTAGGAGACTTCAACGCCTGCCACCAAGAGTGGGGATATAATAGGCAAGATCCGAAGGGCAGGCAGTTATGGGAAGATTTTCACGAATTAAACCTCACCCTGCAGACAGACTCTGGCTGCCCGACGAGGGTGGGAAACAGTGTGAGCAAAGACACAACCCCAGACTTAACATTTACCAAAAACATAGAGGAGCTTAGGTGGAACAACACAGAGCTCAACTTTGGAAGCGATCATTACGTCCTCGAAATAACGCTTAAACAGGGAGTCAAAGTAAGACGAGAAAAGATCATCAGCGCAATCGAATGGGAGAAATTCAGACAAATTAGGGAATCTGCCAACATGGACCAAAATATTGAAAATATCGACGATTGGGCAGAAACCCTCATGCACCACGTTAAATCCGCTACCATTACCCTAGAGGGGGACGATGCACCGAAAACAGTCGACAGGAAACTCCTACACATGTGGGAAGCAAAAAAAGGTATGGAAAGACGCCTCCGGTGTCAGAGATGGAACCGAAACCTAAGGCGAAAAATAGCCAGGCACAATAAGGAAATTGAGGATTATGCAATTAAACTCTGCGAGGAAAACTGGTGTAACAGGTGCGATGAAATGGAGGGCAACATGAGCCTTTCAAAGACGTGGAGCCTGCTACGATATCTTCTTAATCCCGACAGTTCGAAAACACAGTCAAACACAACAATAGCAAAGGCAAGACACGCGTTCGAGGGGACTGACGCGGAACTAATAACTAAACTCGTAGACACATATGTCGGCGATACAACATCCCTCCCTCTTAGGCAATACGCGGGCCCACCGAACGAGGCCCTCGACGCGCCCATCTCAGAAGCGGAAGTTAGAGCCGAAATCCTTAGCTTAAAGACGCGATCAGCTCCCGGCCCCGATGGAGTAACAAATAAAATGCTACGAAACCTAGACGACGCTTCCATAACGGCACTCACCAACTACATGCAAGAAGTATGGAGTAGCGGTCGTCTTCCCCAGCAGTGGAAAACTGCAAACGTTGTGCTAATTTCAAAACCTGGCAAGCCCCCGAAATTGGAAAACCTCAGACCTATTTCTCTAACCTCATGCATTGGAAAGCTTATGGAACGCGTAATCCAAACAAGGCTAACTAATTTCATGGAGAAAAACGACCTGTGGCCGCATGAGATGGTCGGGTTCCGACCGGGCCTGTGCACACAGGATGTAATGCTCCGATTACAACATGACATAATTGACTCGAAATCCAGAGACGCGAAGGTAATTCTAGCACTAGATCTAACAAAAGCATTTGACAACGTAAAACACCAGGCAATTCTCGCGGGACTACAGGAATTAGGAGTCGGCGAGAGGACATATAATTACGTAATGGATTTCCTGACAAACAGGACGTTGAAACTAAAGTTTCAGGACCTAGAATCCCCCACTGTCCACCTGGGAAGTAAAGGAACTCCGCAAGGCTCGGTGCTCTCCCCCTTCCTTTTTAACGTGGTGATGAGAGGCCTTCCTGCTGCCCTTAAAGTCATAAAAGACCTGAAGTTCAGCATTTACGCGGACGACGTTAATCTCTGGATGAACAACGGCAGCGATGGCAGCATAGAGGAACGCCTACAGGCGGCGGCGGACACCATTGTGTCCTACGCGGCCGAAAGGGGTCTTTCGTGCTCTCCGCAAAAATCCGAACTTTTCATATATAATCCAAAATCAATGAGGTGCAAGGGCGACTTTAACGTAGAAATAAAGGTCGACGGCAAAACCGTACCAAGAGTCCAGCAAATCAGAATCCTCGGACTTTTTATTCAAGAGGACGGGTATAATGACGGAACAATAAAAAAACTCACTACCTACGCGACGCAGGTAACAGGAATATTTAGGAGGATTGCATTCAAAGGCAGAGGCCTCAAAGAGAGAAGCCTCTTGAGACTGATGCAGGCGTACATAATAAGTCGAATATGCTATGCCACACCGTGCCTCAACATCAGGACCAATGAAAAAGAAAAGATAGACGCACTCATCAGGCGTTGCGTCAAGAGGGCGCTGGGTCTACCCATCTCCTCTTCTACGGAACGCCTGATAGAAATGGGAGTGCATAATAGCTGGACGGAACTTGCTGAAGCGGTAAGAATCGCCCAACATGAAAGATTAAGTAGGTCGAGCACGGGTCGAACCATCTTAGAATGGGTGGGTCGAAAAATAGATAGGGGCACAGCCGACAAGGTTTTCCTACCACCACAATGTCGCGAGAACATCATTGTCCGTCCTCTCCCCCGCAACATGCACCCAGAATACCACAAGGAGAGACGGGAGAAGAGAGCAGAAGCACTGGTTAAAAGTGCAAAAGAATTCAGAGTAAAAGAAGTTGCCTACGTAGACGCTGCAAGCGGCCTATCAGGGGCGGCAGTCGCCGCGGTAGTCGATGGTAGCGGCGCACCAGTCGTCTCCGCCACCATCCGAAGTAGAAACATAGACACGGCTGAAGAGGTCGCAATAGCGCTCGCTTGCGTCGGAACGAAGGCTAGATTGATCTTTAGCGACAGTAAAACTGCTCTCTGGAATATCGGAAAAGGCAGGGTCTCACAAGAAGCCGCCCGAATTCTAAAAGCTGCAACTAAAATTGATCGCAAAATCACCCTAATTTGGGTCCCAGCACACACGTCCGTCCCCGGCAACGAGGCGGCCCATGATTTAGCCCGAGATCTCTACTTCCGGGCAAACGCGGAGCCGCCCGACTGCCAGGCGATGGACGAACGTTTGCAAACCTATAAAGAAATCATCGAAAATTATAGATTAGGAAGACGTCTGATGCCGCCACCGGATCCTAGCTTAAATAATAAAGAGGCCATAGCCTGGCGGCGATTACAAGCCGGAAATTTCCCGAACCCTGTCTGGTTGTTTCAAACCCAGATAGAGGAGAGAAAAAACGATAAATGTAAAGCCTGCGAAGCGAGGGGGACCCTCGACCATATAATTTGGGAATGCCCTAAGTCTCCGGGCGCTAGGGACAACATTAAAAGTAGAGAAGCCTGGGTAACCCTGCTGCGAAGCGACGTACCCGCTGACCAGCAGAAAGCCGTCCGCCTGGCGGCTGAGGCCGCGAATAACCAATGTATATTCGCCAGTCCTTAGTCGCGGAGGTTCCAGCCCCCGTTCCTCAGGCCTGCGTGCCAGGAGCGGGGAGTAGGGGGCCTCCTAAATCGGTGGAAATTAAAGTTTTAATCAATCAATCAATCAAATAAATGGGGCTGTGGCTCGGCTCCTCGCAGCCTTAAGGTATGTCGGATGATGCGTATAAGGCGAGGCTGGAACGATCTGCTGCAGCCAAAACAATATAGCCATAAGTTAATCAAGGGCAACCATGGCACACCACCAGCCGAACAAGGTGCAGCCAAGGGTATTGCTTTTGCAATCTTCCAGGCTTAACCAAGCTATTGCAATCTTCCAGGCTTAACCAAGCTAAGCCTTCAGCCAACTTTTTTCGAGCTCTGACAAGGTCACATCCATTCAAAACCCGCCGACATAACCATACAACGCTTACGCATTAATAATAATTGGTTTAAAGAAGGGAAAGGCGCAGTATCTATCAAACATGTTCTGTGAACACGTGCACCACGCCGTGAGGGAAGGTGGGAGAGAAAGCAGAAAGAAAGAGGGGCAGCAGTGGAGGGCTGCATAGTAATTTCGACCACCTGGGTATCTTTGTACGCTGACAGATGCTGTTACTGGACCTACGGGGCTGGGACTGATAGGTCAACGCCGCTTGCTGCGGTGGCTAGCCTGCCACCGAATTTTTATCCGTTGTAGGCCGTCATTGCACACGCCACAGCTTAGGTGGTGGACGACGGCTGTTGCGGCACGCGTCTTTATCTACCTCTACTTTTTCTTTCTTCTCTACTTTCTCTCTTCTGTCCACACGAGACGGCGTAGGTGGCTCGAGACCGTCTATTTTTTTTTAATTTTCTACATTTTAGTGCAGATGACTAATAATTGGTTTACAGAAAATGAAAGGTGCTGTATTTGTCACAATTTTACACGGACCACTGGACCTCGACGCATTGAAAGGAAGGTGGGAATGAAAGATGTGCCGTGGTGGAGGGGTTCGAGGTATTTTAGACCATCTGGGGATCTTTAAGTGGAGATGAACGAATACAGTTTCGTGATCTCGGCCGCGGTGTCCCTGACTGACGCCCGCGCTGTCTCACTAGGAGCATCTGAAGGGGGCGTAAAATAATAATTGGTTCACAGGAAGAGAAAGGCGCTGTATCTGTCACACTTGTTTCTGTGGACACCTGAACCTGAAAGGGAAGGGAGGAAGTGGGTGTGAAAGTAGAATAAGAGAAAGAGGAGCCGTAGCAGAGGGCTCTGGAGTAATTACGACCACCTGTGAATCTTTAACCTGCACTGACATCGCACAGCACACGGACGCCTCTTCTTTTCGCCTCCATCGAAACGCAGCCGCAGCGGTTGGGATCGAACCCGGTCCTCCACTACGGCGTCTCTCATAGCCTTAGTCGCTTTGGAGCGTTAAACCCCACAAACCAAAACACACACACACACACACACACACACACACACACACACACACACACACACACACACACACACACACACACACACACACACACACACACACACACACACACACACACACACACACACACACACACACACACACACACACACACACACACACACACACACACACACACACACACACACACACACACACACACACACACACACACACACACACACACACACACACACACACACACACACACACACACACACACACACACACACACACACACACACACACACACACACACACACACACACACACACACACACACACACACACACACACACACACACACACACACACACACACACACACACACACACACACACACACACACACACACACACACACACACACACACACACACACACACACACACACACACACACACACACACACACACACACACACACACACACACACACACACACACACACACACACACACACACACACACACACACACACACACACACACACACACACACACACACACACACACACACACACACACACACACACACACACACACACACACACACACACACACACACACACACACACACACACACACACACACACACACACACACACACACACACACACACACACACACGCGCGCGCGCACACACAGAGAGAATATTGCAACAAATACACAACATGGGTTAAAACCACGAGATTTGGGCTGCGTGATCCATTACAAATCAGTCATTTGCAGCAACACTTCCATTGTCGGCTTGCTTTGGGACGTTACACCCCACAAACCAACTTCCATTCTCGGAAGACGCTCAGGCACTTCGTTGTGTCTTGAAAACTTCAATAACACTCGCAACGGCTTCGCGAAAAGACTGCCGTATTTTCCTCGCATCAATGTCTGCATGCCTGAAAGCCATTCTGGATCGCCAGATACTGTGCAGGCCCAATAACATGATCATGTACAGCGGTAGCCCATCATCATCTTCAATAGGTAAAAATCGAATTCCGAATGCATTCACGGGTAGGTCTTTTTTAATTCTTCGTTGTAGAATGTCCCAGAAGAAAAAGGCTTCCGAACGGTCTAAGAAAACTTGTTCGATAGTTTCCGGTCGCGGCATATAAAACAGTGATTTTCCCAATATACAAAAAAACTTTCATTTCTAAGTAAGTCTTAACTTTTATTGTATTGCTATGGAGTTTGAAAAAGAAAGTTTTTGTTCCCCCTGGTACAGCCATATTTTTTACTCGTTTAAGGACTGACTTCCATGGACCTGCATAGCACAACGATGGGATCGGGAGAAAGACATCGCGCAAGTCCTTGTACAGTTTCTTTCGCGTCACAGTTGATAAATATTAAAACGAAAAACGGGCTTGCTATACACGACATGACATGTACACTTCTTTAAGGGTTTCGAAAATCTTCCCTTGCATGCTCGCCGAACTTACAACAAAATTTGGTAGCACTTTGTTCAATCTAACCTGACACCCCGCCGGGGTGGCGCAGTGGTTACGGCGCTCGACTACTATTCCCAAGGACGCGGGATCGAATCCCGGCCGCTTTTCGATGGAGGCGAAAAGCACGGCTCCCGTGTGCTGTGCGATGTCAGTGCACGTTAAAGAACCCCAGGTGGTCGAAATTTCCGGAGTCCTCCACTACGGCGTCTCTCATAGCCTGAGTTGCTTTGGGACGTTAAACCCCATAAACCAAACCAAACGCAGGTCGTAAAAATGGGTCCTCTGTATCACGAAAGAACATAAAACGGTTAACCACTTGGCGCAAATACAAATGCCTCAAACCAATTCCTCCACAGCGGACGTGCTGAAACAGGTTAGTTCGGCGTGTGCGCTCCCAAGTACTTCCCCACACAAACATGGCGAACACACGGTGAAATCTCTGCACATTCACACGAGAACAATGCAGTTCTTGTAACACGTACCATATATTGGTAACAAGAAATAAATTACAAATCGTAGCACGTGCAAACATAGACCAACCGAATCCTTTTAGTCTGTCGGCCTTCTCACGTACTTCTAACCAGCAGGTTCTAGAATCCCTGCAACCCCCCCCCCCCCCCTCCGGCGGGGTGTAAAATTGTAAATTGGTTTATAGGAAAGGAAAGAGCGCGATATCTGTCACACTTCGTAGACACCTTAACGGCACCATAAGAGAAAGGACGCAGATGGGAGTGAAAGCGGGAATAGCAAGAGGTGCCGTAGTAGAGGGCTGTGGAGTAATTACGACCACCCGTCAATATTTAACCTTTACTGACATCGTACAGCACACGGACACCTCTCCTTTTCACCTCCATCGAAATGCCGCAGGCGTTTCGAGGAACGACGGGTAATCGTAAAGGGGATCCCGCGCCTGTGTTGACCGTAAAGGCGGGGGTTTGTGACACCCTTACTTGAACCATTAATATTAACACAACACCGCGAAGAGTTGTCGCGGGACACCTTCGTGCCATTCCAAAGGCGGCAGGGTATAGAACTGCCGTCCACCAGGAACACCCCGGCCAAGTATTTTTGGAAGTCGAGTGGTTGGTGGACACCGATGTTGTCGTCTATTTTGGTGATGGTCTGCGAATTGGGAGTACTCTGTCACCCAGCTCATGTCGTCGAGGAACTTTGTCATCATGGTCCAGTCAGTGTCAGTGAACGGCAGAATCATCAAGTCACCCATGACTTCGGCTTCGATCAGCACTCAGAGGGTCACTAGAGAATCGCTCCGCTCGCCAGTGAAGACTACCGTCCAGTTGAAGGTGGACTTAGCCATCTCTTCCTTAAACGTGTTTCGTACGTATAGGCAGTTTATCGGCGCGGTATATATTAAGAAGAGCACTTTTACAGGTTACCTGCATACCTTTTGAACTGCCCAGCCTCCACAGGACACATTGCTGCTTGCATCTACCACAGTCGCTACCCACCTGCTTTCCGTAGGAGCGATCCGACAGACGCAGGATTCGACGCTGGTGTCGGTAATGTTGGACGTCTGAGAGAAGACAATCGACCAATTTCAACAGGATGGTAATTATGCACTCCAACGCAATTAGAGAAGCAGTGACGAAAAAAAAACTATTTTAAGGCTGCTGAGTGTGTGTGTGTATTGTATTTTCATGACAAGGACCATGGTCCACTGTGTGGAGTTATTTTTGCCCTCCTCTAATTTGATGGCACATACCCACACAGGGTTATCGGCCAAGAATTGCGGTGCAGAGATATTTGTTTTTGATACCTATAATTACATCGCAAAAATGAAGTGATTGCTAGGTAAGAGAGAAGGAAAGTGAAATATGAAAAAACAAAATAAGAAGAATTCATAACGCACGCAGGAGGACAATGCTGAGATTTGTATCTACAGATTAAAAAGTTCAAAGCATATTAGTAAGGTAGACATTTAGATTCTATTAAAAAGTTTTGAATGGCGTTAAAAATAATTGCCCACGATTACGTTACTTCCTAATGCGAAATTCGAGCGCAGCTCATCAGCTGTTTCACCTTTTCGACAGGTTGAGGCAGAGATTTCGAGCAAGATGCGTATGTACAATTATAGACAACTTCTTTTAATTTTTCACACGTATTCCTTCAAGAGACACTCCACTAACAGTTCTTGGCTGTCATGAAAGAAGCTTTGTAGTCGGAGAAATGAAGAGAGCGATTGAGTTATTGGGAGGTTGCGGGAGGCAGCGCGTGGGCCCATAGGAACGTTGCGCGACAAACAGATAGCAGCTGACTGACTGATGCCGACAAAAGGTACCGACTGGACAGCACGCTAGCATGCTGTCCCGTCGGTACCTTCTGTCGCTAGCAAGTGAAGCGAATGAGTACGGGGTACACGCACCGTGATCCGCTGATAACGAGCCGGCGTTTCGGCAACCTGAGAGCCCCCTCGCCGCCACGCAGGAAAATGGGGGGGGGGGACCCCTCCCCCTCTTTAGCGGCGTCAGCGGCATCAGTCAGTCGCTGCTGGCGCTGCCTCCGGCGGTTCCCTCCCCTCCCCCTTTTCCTTGTGTTCTCCGGTTGCTGCGCGCGCTCCTGCCCCCATTATTCGCCGCTGAGTGTACCCCCCCCCCCTCTTCTTGCGAGGCTCCGGTTGCCGAAGCGCCGGCTCGAACTGGGGGAATGAAATGGGGGGCGAAGCAGGTTACGAGGCCGACGCCCCCGACGCCGACGCGAAACCTAGGAACGGGCGCCAAAGAGCTGCGCTCTAAAAGCAGAACTGTAGCTGCACCCATGCATGGTGGCGCCGAACGATAATAAGATCTGATAGAACAGCACGTGTTCAGCGTAGGATGTAGACCAAAAATTCAGGTTGTGGAAGTGGCAAAAAAATTTAGGAGTTTAGAGTAGAAAGCCGTGCGCGAAAAAATGTAGGATAATCAAAATGCGAAGTTGAACAGGTACTACACATCATTTAAAGGCAGGCTTTCTCACCATCTTTCGATAGCCCGCTTAATGCGCGTATATAAATTACTGCTCGCAGGGATTTGCGCCAGGGCGCGCCGAGGAGTGAAGACGCTGCCACGTCGAGCTCTGCTGTTAATGGCCTTTTTCGGCGGCTTTTGGGTGCACCCAGCAACATCTCACTTCGGACCGATTTTCGGAAGTCCCGAGGATCAAGTGGAACCAACTCTCTAAAAGGTGGGACCACCAATTTGGTCTTTACGATACTTCGAAGTTCGGAGCAACAACGCCGCCAAGTTAAGCCTAGCGTCCGAGCCTAGCGTCCGGCCTAGCCGCCCTCGAGGGAAGACCCTCGGAGCGTGGACGGCATGGACTGGCAGAGCGAGGAAAATCAGAGCTACCAGCCGAACTCTGACACTAGTAAGGACGGAAATATGGAGGCGGTTGAGGCCTTAGAAGAAAATTCATGGTTCCGCCGACAAGGAGGCAGATATGTGAAGGAATGCGACGCAGCGTCCCAAGCGAAGAAGGAGGCACCCGTGAAGGGGAGCGAAGGGACCGAGGCCGCCAAATCGCGGCAAAAAGCGATAGGAAGGTCACTCGCCGAGAGATCCGTAGGCACGGTCAGATCGAAAATACCGAAGGAGATGTTCCGCGTAGTGCTGCGACCGCACGGCGGCGCCGATCAGCTGACAAGGAAAGCGGGACCGAAGCTGCGCCAGGTCCTGGTTACGGCTGCAGGCCTCAACCTGAACGGGGAATACAGATTCATCGCCAACCCGAAGAATCAGTTCCTACTAATTATGACCCCGGAGCTCGGCAGGGCAAAGCGGTACGAGCAAATTACGACCATAAAAATCGGGCCAGTTGAGATAGACGCAACTGTTCACGCGGCCATGCCGGAGGGCGGCAAGGGCGTCATATACGACGTTCCGCTGGACGTCACGGAGGAGGAAATTCGGCAGGGACTCAGAGATAACCCTGGCTACATTGGAGCGAGGAGGCTCGGGAAAAAGTCTAAAACCGTGCTCATCATTTTCGAAGACCAAGAAGTCCCGCGAGAGGTGTGGTTCAACGGATTGCTATACCGGTGCAACCTCTACAAAAAGAAATTCGATGTGTGCTACGCATGCGGCAACCTAGGACATCGGTCGGACGTCTGCCCGGACCCCACCAGCCCTCGATGCCGAGGGTGCAGAATGCTTAATCCACCGGAGGGGCACGAACAAAATTGCGAGCCGCAATGCCTACTGTCCGGCGGCTGCCACCCCCTGGGGCACAACCGCTGCAGAAGCATGTACCGGACCCCGCACATTCTCAAAGTCCGACAAGCAGAGAAAGAAGCCACCCAGGCTCAAAACAAGCAGCAAGAGCCAACGAAAATCCGGGGCAGATCGAGAGGAAGAGGCGACGCCGCGGGCACAACGGGCCGTGCGAGAGACTCCAGCGCATCCGTCACCAGAGATGAGCCCAGATCCAAGAGCAAGAACAGGGGGCCGCCACAACCACCGCCACCCAAGGAAGACAAGAACCACTGGCCGAAGCCCGGGGAGACGCCGGCCGGACAAGCAAAGACGAATGAAGAAGTTAAC
The DNA here is from genome assembly GCF_055883805.1 of Amblyomma maculatum. Taxonomy (NCBI): domain Eukaryota; kingdom Metazoa; phylum Arthropoda; class Arachnida; order Ixodida; family Ixodidae; genus Amblyomma; species Amblyomma maculatum. The sequence continues at coordinate 132,277,214 of NC_139345.1, forward strand.
GCAGGCGGTAAGTCGGTCAGCTTCGCTAGCGGGGTCTCCAAAGAAAAAAACTTAGAACTTTCGGAATTACAACAGACTCAAGCCGAGCATAGCAAAGAAATCAGAATCATTAAAGAAGACATCAAAGAGATTAAAGAAACCCTCAAATCCCTAGCCGAGGTAATTAAAGAGTTAAAAGAGGCAAAAGCTACACCTGCACCGGCACCTCCGATGCTCAGGCCGCCCGTCATACGGGGCCCCGGTGGGGCAAGCGAGAGCAATTGTGGCAGGGACTGTGACGACTCAGATGAAATGAATATCGATCAGGCTAGACCTGCGAAACGTAAATCAGACGACACTAGTGTAATTGGACAAGCCAGAAAGCACGTGGCTTTTAGAAAATTAGTCAAGGATGAAATCATAGACTTCGAATTGAACCTGAATAAGAAACTTGAGGCGAGATTTGGAGTGCTAGAAAAGATGCTTCAAGCCCTTTGCAACGCATCGGGTATACAATATCAAAATCATAATGGATCCCAAAACGTCTAAAATTTGGCAATGGAATTGCCGGTCGTTGTCAATGAAGCGATGGCTCTTGCAACAGTACGTAGCTAGCCAGAACACATAGCCTTTGGCAATGGCTCTGCAGGAAACGCGAGGTGTATGGAAGCTTTCGGGGTACAAAAGCTACGATAGCGGGAAGGGAAGTAAAACACAGGTCGTGACGTACGTCAAAAACAACGTCGCCTTCGTCCAGCACGAAGTAGGTAACAGGGAGACCGAAACGGTCTTTGTGGAAATCCTGACCGGTAAAAAGAACAGAGGCAGCATATTTCTACTCAATGTGTACAGCTCCCCGAAGTGCACGAAGGCGAGGTTTGGCCCGATATTTAAGAGAGCGATTAGCCTGGCAGGTAAGAACCCACTAATAATAGCCGGCGATTTTAATGCCAGACATCGAGAATGGGGTTACACGACCAGCAGCCCGAAGGGTCAAACGCTGTTGGAAGACATCACTGAGTCAAACCTCTACATCGCTAACGACATAAGATGCCCGACGAGGGTGGGCAACAGTGTGTCAGCGGACACAAACCCGGACTTGACTCTCTTCCATAGAACTGGCATAGTCAAGTGGACGAACAAGCATCAGGATCTAGGTAGCGACCACTACGTGCTAGAGGTAGAACTAAGTAGGAAAGTGAGCGTTAAGCGCGCTGTGTGTCGGACGGAAACCCAAGTGGATTGGGATAAATTCAGACAGATCAGAGAACGGGAAGAAATTGGAGATATAGAGTGCATTCAAAATTGGGCCGCCCAATTAATTACCCATGTCAACGAGGCCACCGAAGAAATTAAAGGCGAAGCTCTGCCTGAGGCGATGGATAGCAGGCTATTCGGCATGTTCAAAAAGAAAGAAGAGCTAACGAAGAAGCTCAAAAAGCAAAAGTGGAAACGCAATCTCAGGAGAGAGATAGCCAGACACAACGTCGAAATAGAAAAATACGCCCGGAAACTCGAGTCGCAACGTTAGGATAACAAATGCGACGAGATGGAGGGCACCATGAATGGGGCCAAGACGTGGCAACTGCTCAGGTTCCTGATAGACCCGACTAAGTCCAAAACGGTCGCCAATATAGAACAGGTCAAGGCGAGGTATAACTTTAAGGGTACGGACAAACAGCTCATTGACAAGCTCAAGTCCATGTACGTAGCTCCCCCCGCCACAGCGCATTACAGAGATTACAACGGACCGGCGAACAGCGAGCTTGACGCGTCCATAACAGTGGCAGAAGTCAGAGCGGAGCTGCATGGCCTAAAAAGACGCTCGGCCCCCGGGCCGGACCTCGTTAATAACAAGATGCTCGCAAATCTGGACGACGAATCGATAAATGCCCTAACCAAATATTTAAATCAGGTGTGGGAGAGTGGTCAAGTACCCCAAGAGTGGAAGAGGGCTAAGATCACCCTAATCCACAAGCAGGGAAAACCATCGGGCTTGGAGAATCTCCGCCCAATATCACTAACATCCTGCGTAGGCAAACTACTTGAGAAAGTTATTCAGAGGAGGCTAACCAAATACACCGAAGAGAATGATGCGTGGCCGGCTGAATTGGTCGGATTCAGGCCCGGCCTTTGTACGCAAGATACCATGCTCAGACTACATAACGATGTTGTCAGAGACTTCAGGAAAAAAATACGAAAGCTATTCTAGGCTTAGACCTTAAGAAAGCTTTTGACAACGTCAGTCACGACGCCATTCTCGACGGGCTCGCTGAGCTTAGAGTAGGCGAAAGAACCTACAACTATATTAGATCATTCCTGCGAGACAGGACGGCGATCATCAGCTTTCAGGGCTCATGTTCGGAGGAGTTCCCGCTGGGTAACAGAGGCACTCCGCAGGGGGCTGTGCTCTCACCTTTCCTTTTTAACATCGTAATGAGGAAGCTCCCCAGTAAGCTTGGCCATCTCGATGACTTAAAACTAAGCATCTACGCGGACGATGTGACCGTCTGGATGTGCGAAGGGAACGACTCGTACATCACATCCAGGCTCCAAGAGGCAGCAAATATAATCAGCTATCACGCAGAGGACGTAGGTCTATGCTGTTCGCCAGAAAAATCGGAGCTCCTGGTAATGACCAGCAGTAATGGGAAGATAACTCCAGATATCAAAATTAAAGTCAACGGAAACGAACTCCGGAAAGTAGATGAAATTAGAATATTAGGTATGATTATCAACCGCAGGGGTAGTAACAAAAGCCTGATGAAGAAATTAAAAGATCAGGCGGAGCTCGTAGTCAGAGTATTTAGGAAGACGTCCAACAGAAGGAGTGGTCTCACGGAGGCTAGTAGACTCAGACTCGTACAAGCTTTTGTCACGAGCAGAATGTGCTACGCGACTCCATTCCTAAATATAAACAAGACCGAAGAACACAAATTAAACACCATAATTAGGAGATGCACGAAGTGCGCTCTAGGACTCCCCATAACTACTTCTAACGACATTCTAGAGAAAATGGGGTTGCATAATGAGTGGAAAGAGCTTGCTGCGGCGGTCAGGCTGTCCCAGAGAGAGCGACTCGCAGGAACGGCGGCGGGTAGGCAAATCCTCGATTGGGTAAACCTACTAGCGCCCGGGGAAGGCGAAAGTGTCAGATAAAGCATAAATCGAGAAATCAGAAAGCATCTATACGTCTCGCCCATACCGAAGAACATGCACCCCGTACACGACGAGGGGAGGAGAAAAAGCAGAGCTAAACACCTCGCTAACAAATTGGACAAACTCCCGCCGGGATCGGTCGCCTACACCGATGCAGCGATCGGGAAAGAAGGCGACGTAACCTCGGTCGCCCTATTGGACACTGGGATCGCCATAGGAATAGAAAGAAATCGAGATCTACCGCCGGTAGAGGCGGAGGAGATTGCAATAGCCATTGCCATTACACGACCAGGCGTGAAACACGTCATCAGCGATAGCAAAGCGGCGGTTAGAAATTTTAGCAAGGGTAGAGTCAGCAATCGTGCTGCAAAACTTCTGAACGAGTCGTCTCTCGCCGAAAGCGTGACCATAATCTGGACCCCAGCACACGCCGGTCTCGCCGGCAACGAGGCTGCCCACATGCTCGCCCGCTCCTCGCTACCTCGGGGTGCTGCGGACGCCTCCACAACATCTAAAACCAAAGAATGTATAGGTACCTTTAGGGATGTAACCGACAACTTGAAGAAAGACCGGAGGATATATCCGCCACCGGTTAGATCCCTGAGTAAAAAGGAATCGTACGACTGGAGAAGACTCCAAGCTCGAAATTTCTTTTCGCCCCTGTGGAGGAGTTGGACGGGTGCCAGAGGGCGGAAGAGGGACGGTGCAGAAACCGAAATTTGTAAATTTTGCGGCCACATGGCAACATTAGATCATATAATATGGAGATGCGTTCGTGCCCCAGGGCGCAACGCGATTAAAACTAGAGATGAATGGGAGACCACGCTAAGAAGCTCCGACGAAAAAACACAGCGATTCGCCGTCCGCCTGGCGGCCGAGGCTGAAGACCTCTTCTCCTAGACGAGGTCGGGTGTCCTCTGGCCGCGGTGTGACAGACTGCCTCCCCGGACGCCTGCGTGCGGACTCGTAGGTGGCTGCTGCACCATATTCGGCGGAAATAAATGTTCTTCCTCCTCCTCCTACTGCTCGCAGGGATATGTGCGCACCTGGCGGCTATCATCGAGCAGGTGGAGTGGAAACACGGGTGTTTGCAAGAGACCAGGGAGTGAACGTGTTGCCCATCTCTTTGCAAATAATGCAGAAATGTATGCATCCCTAAAGGTCATTTGCTGATATCAAACGAATCCGGTGGCCCGGTAGCCGTGCACTCCTGATGAACAACGGCCGGGAAGGACGGGGACAGGATCGCAGGTGCCACTCGAGGCCATGTGAAATGATTTTAATTTCATCGAGAAATTAGAACGGAACGAAGGTCGCTCCAGGACTCTAACTTCTTTAATAACAGGCTGGAGGAGTTGATTCAGACTGATCCCTCTAAATTCTGGCGATTTATTGGCCAAACAAAAAGAGAAATAAAGAAAATAAAGGTTGACGACAAAACACTGACTGATCCGTGTGGGATTGCGGAAAATTTTAATCACTATTTCCAAAGTGTTTTTTCGACGCACGACGGAACAGAGCGCAGCACCATCACGTCGGGTTATTCACATGAAATTGTCATCACACGACAGTGTGTTGTAGCAATGGTTTTGAATATCAATACGGAGCCCTGGACAACTTGCTTATGGCACCCGTAGAAAGCAATGCGTAACATCGTCACCTCGTTTCTGCACAGAATACGAGTGAACGTGATGCAAACGCCAGTGGGTCCGTTTTCGCAAAGTGGACGTCATGACTTAGCCTTAGTGGTTTGACAAGCTGTATATATAATTGGTTCACAGGAAGTGGAAGGCGCAGTATCTGTCGCACTTGCTATGTGGACACCTGAACCGCGCCGTAAGGGAAGGGATGAAGGTGGGAGTGAAAGTGGAAAGAGAGGAAGGTGAGTCGTAGTGGAGGGCTACGGAGTAATTTCGACCACCTGGGGATCTTTAACGTGCGCTGACATCGCACAGCACACGGACGCCTCTTCGTTTCGCCTCCATCGAAACGCAGCCGCCGCGGTCGGGTTCGAACCCGGATACTCCGGCACAGTAGTCGGGCGTCTTACCACTGCACCACCCCGGCGGGGCTTTGACAAGCTGTACGAAAACACTATCTGCCCAGGTATACGGCGCGCTACAGTTGTGGGACGCCGTAAGAAAAAAAAAAAATCGTTCTTGTCCTCCTTGTTCTTGTCTTGTCCCGTTTTGAAGTCAGTCAGGTTGCAGCCATCGGGTAATTTTATACGAATTTATGTGAAGGCACTCGTGGCACAAAGGAGTAACTTCAGGCAAGGCCCATTCGGCTCGGGGTTATTTACGCAGATGTGCCTAAATGACATTGCTTAGCCGAATGGAATCATACCCTGTAATTGAAAAAAAAAATTAAGTTCGATATTTTCTTTTTCGTTCGCATAACGGTAATGGGATCGAGTTTGTAGTAGTGCAGAAAGGAAGAAGCAGTACCAGACAGTTTTTTTGCTTAAAATTAAAACTACGAAACGCACGTGTGTCACATCAATTTGTGCGATTGCTATCAGTTTCCATTTTTCAGCAGGAGTTGTGTTACGCAAATCTCAACCCCAGCCACGCGGCCTTCCGCTCTCGACCCATCTTCGTGAGTCATTACGGGAAATGACTTCGGACATCAAGTGGACGAATGCCATGTCCGTCATCAAGTAAGGGAAAAAAAATTGCGGGAGTGGAGGAGTGGGTTTGTTTAAGCTTCCCAAAATGCTATAGCGCCTTTTCCTTTTATTGCGAAAGCAATACTACTCTGGGTTTCGAGCTTTCAGTGTGGCGCGGCCGCACCCACGTGACGCTGTGACGTCACACCCCACGTGACATTAGGGTGAGAGCTGGGCTACCAACTCAAGCGGTCGGCGTAGCGCGTGACGTCACACCCCACGTGACACAAAAGCGAGAGATCGGCTGGCAGGAGCTGCCAACTTGGGTCTCTCGTTTCACATGAGACGGTTATGTCAGAATCAGCCTGCTAGGACCCCGACATTCACGTTACCCCTGTAGGCCACTACTACAGTGAACTAGAAGTATGTTCACTGTAGTCGGGGTCCTAGCAGGCTGATTTTGACATAACCGTCTCATGTGAAACGAGAGACCCAAGTTGGCAGCTCCTGCCAGCCGATCTCTCGCTAAGGCACGTTTATACGGCTTGGTTAAAGCGGGGCCTTATACGTGGGCTGAGGAAGAAGAAAAAGAGAAGAACGCTCGGTCACCCGCAGCTAGTGCTTTCTTTCAATATTTAATTCAGCAGCGTTGAGCCCTTGTAATTGCTTTCCCCTCTTTCTCTCTTTTATTGCACGTAGTATATACTAGCCTGCCACCGGCCCCTCCGGGGTGGTGCAGTGGTAAGACGCCCGACTACTGTCCGGAGTTCCCGGGTTCGAACCCGACCTCGGCGGCTGCGTTTCGATGGAGGCGAAACGAAGTGGAGCTGTGCGATGTCAGCGCACGTTAAAGATCCCCAGGTGGTCGAAATTACTCCGTAGCCCTCCCCTACGGCTCCTCTTTCTCTCTCTTTCCACTTTCACTCCCACCTTCCTCCCTTCCCTACGGCGCGGTTCAGGGGTCCACAGAAACCAGTGTGACAGATACTGCGCCTTTCCCTTCCTCTGAACCAACTAGCCTGCCACCGAATTTTTATCTGTTGTAGGCAGTCATTGCACCAACCACCGCTTCGGTGGTGAACGATGGCTGTTGCGGCGCGCGTCTTTCTCTCCCTCTTCTTTTTCTTCTCTGCTTTCTCTCTTCTGTCCGCACGAGGCAGCGGAGGTGGCTCAGTTACAGAGCCAGTAGCAAGCCCGTGCATTTTGTTTTCCTTCTTCCTGCAGCCGCAACATGCTACTAACTAGGCCCTCCCCTAACAAGCTTGGACCAACATGCCTTTGTGCTCTATGTGCAGCGCGCTTGTTCGGTACAAAGAGAGCCCAGGAAGGATCCTCAGCACCAGAAATTGCACTTTTTATTTTATAGGATCACCTACCCCTACTGCAGGGACCTCGTCGCCAAATTTGACTCCATTTGATCCTCCGCTAGCGGCTTCATTTTCAGAACATGAAATTATTTCCGCTGAACGCCGGACTTCTGCGTTAAAAGTGTCTAGTTAGGATACTATGAAAAAGAACTGAACTAGGGTAAATGGGGTACGCCTCAGTTCGCAGATGTACACCATTTACCCTTGTTCAGTTCTTTTTCATACCGTGTAAACTATCTTCTTCCTTTCGTTCTACTAGTTAGGATACTACAGCACGAAGCAGGTCCTTCATCTACAGGCCCTTTCTGTGACTGAGAGTAATAAGTAGCAACATGTGCTAATCAAATAATAATAATAATAATAATAATAATAATAATAATAATAATAATAATAATAATAATAATAATAATAATAATAATAATAATAATAATAATAATAATAATAACAAAAATCGCGCAGGAGGGCACAGCTTCTCGTGGTGCTTATTTACCCGCGGCGCCCTCGCAAGTTTCAGACGCACACCTGTATCAAGCAGCCGTGAAACAGAGGCGAAATTATGAGAGCCACGAATGGCCTCTCTCTTAGCGCCACTATTCTCCAGCCCTCGCACACCCTCTTCCCGTTCCACTATCCGGAGTTCTTTACTTAGAATATGTTCTGCTTTCCCAGTAACGCCCGCGACACGCGGAAGAAGCCAGAAAGAGCAATAGAGATGAAGAGATCGCGCACGCTCTTAAGCCACCACTGCTACGCGGCAGAGTATATATACCGCCATAAAGAGAATCCGAAAGTCTCCTCCACCCTGTCTCGGGGTTCACGACCCCGATGCGTTCAGATTTTCTTCGCGGTGAGCACGGGTTCCCAACTTTAGGCCCAGACCCAGCCGCGGCGGCACGCACTCTCGGAGAGCGGGGCAGCCACTCGAGCGTTCCCTAGCTGTCTCTTCCATGGAAGCCGCTCCGCAGGGAAGAGAGCGCTGCTAGCAAAAGACGGCGAGGCGCGGCGCAACTTCCCCGCGCTGCTCCCCTCCTCCCCCGCGGTTCTGGTCCCGTGCCGAGAGCACTCGCGGAATGAGTAGAGTGGAGCGGGTGGTGGCGGTGGAAACGGCAGTGGCAGGCGGTCTCTATTTCGAGAGCACGCGACGCGTTAGGACAGGCGCGCGCTGTCTTTGTTTGGCCTTTGGTAATTTGTTGTTGTTTCGTCGTTTTTCATGCGTTCGTGTATGTGTCACTGCGTATATTCGTCGAGGCCAGACCGAAAGCTGTTCCCAAACCTGATTCCCGATTCGTTCCTGTAACCATTCGCGTTCCGTCCCTCACTTGCAAGATAACAACAGAGTAGCCACGGTAGAGCGAATGCGCTATGTACAATGAGCTCTGATACACCGAAGTATTGCCATACACCGAAAACAGCTTTAAGATTGGGAATAAACCGCAGGATTACAGAGCCACTACGGCATAACATTTTGGTGCAACGAACAACAAGTGACGCGAATTCGAAGCATGTCGCGATATTCAAGACTGCTTTCCTAAGTGGCATCTCTGAACTCCATAGGGTGCAAGAGTTCGCAATTTCTAGACGCCTCATTACGACGACGTTTTCTGGTGCTGATAGAGAACAGCATACACATTTGAAAACGCTATTTTCTATCGAGTCAGGAATTTTCACGTGCCAAGAACGCCTCACCTTTACTACCTACCGAAATATTTCCAGGTGTCTGTGATCCATCTTCAATGATAACAAATTAAAAAAAAAAAACAACTATTTAGCTCGATCTTCCTGCACGTGACCTAGTGCGGTAGAACCGTATAGATCCTCTTTCTTTTTTGATAGGCCCCTTTTTAAATATCCAAGTTCTATGATCACGCGTTTGGAATTACTGACAATATATAACTTCGTTTCATTTCTGGCTCTTCGAATTCGATTACATGGAAGCTTAAGATTTTTCACGCAGCGGGTATTTTGCTACAAAAATAGTTGATCATCGCAAACATACAGAAGAAAGTGACTCAGAACAATTCACAGGCAGAAAAACACAAGTTCTGAACTGTCTAATTTATCAGGCGCCTAACAAGGCTTATATATATATATATATATATATATATATATATATATATATATATATATATATATATATATATATATATTTTAGTGGCAGCAGTGCTCTGCAAACACTGCAGCAAGGAAAAGGATAGGTACATATATGGTTGTTAATTGCAGGAAATTATCTAAAAGAAGAAATCTAAAAAGGGGAAAACCTGAGGAAATTGCCTGTCATGACAGCAAGCAGAGCAGAGCATGGGCAGAACCGCGTCGTCACTTCTTGCCAAAGTTGCAGCAGACGCCCTCAGTCAGTCGTTATATCTCATCGGTCACTTTGTCCGACGTGTGACGAACGGAGGAAATCATGAGTTTCTCTGGAGTTTTAATAATATCGTTCGAGCATCGAACTTCCGGCACTGAAACATCGGAATACGGCGGAGGTTGAAGGGAAAGCATTGCGATGGCATGCCCACAATTCCTGCCACTGAGAGTCATGTAATATGGTATAGGATGTCATATGAAAAGCCCTGCCAATCATCGGCTGGTATGCACCAGGGTCACTGCGTGTAATTGTCTGCTGAATGCAGTGCGAACGTGGTAAAGAAAATGACAGGCATTTGCGATACAGAATCTAGCTTGCTTAGGAAATCGCTTGCTGTCGTTACTTGAAAAAAAAAAGTTGTGTTTTAACTGTGGTTAACCTTAGTTGAATTGGGATAGCAACGGCGCGAGAGCGTAAGTTACCAGTCTTCTTCTTTTCCTCCTCGGCTGTTCAAGGTCAAGCGTGGCGTCCGCCGGGGATACGCGACGGCTCGAAACCTGGAGCAGTATTGCTATCGCAATAAAAAACGAATTGCAGAGGACCGCCAGCATCGACGCATTTATTTATAAGGGAGTGATTACTCCCTAGCGCCCACCCAACCCCACCCATACGGCTACAAAGCAACACCATTCAACTTTCAAAGAAACTTCGTTGCAGTCCATCAGAATCCACTTCAATCCAACACAATTCATTACGAAATGCCCACTTAATACTGTATAACGCAATCTATCCTAGGCCAACTTAATTATAAAAGCCCGCTCTCATTCCATAAGAATCCAGCGTAATCGAATGAAATTCACCCTTAATTGGGGTATTTCACCGTTAATCTATAATCCACCATCATTCACCCATAATGCAACATTATCTGCCCGCAAACTTCCGAATTTCTCTTTCCCAACTGAATTTGGCGCCGGTTGCTGATTGGCTTCCGGGTTTAAGACGTCATCGTACCGCTTTACCAATCTGAGGTTTTCGAACAATCCTTTGCACTCAGCGCCACCTGGTTCCTTCACATGGACAAGCAAAGCTCTCGCCATAATAATTTCTTTAGAAACAGGCTTGAAGCATTCCGGTGGTCGGATTCACAATAGTTGTGGCGTCACTTGAATCCCCGATAGAATAACAAATAAAATGCTACGAAACCTAGACGACGCTTCCATAACGGCATTCACCAACCACATGCAAGAAGTATGGAGTAGCGGTCGTCTTCCCCAGCAGTGGAAAACTGCAAACGTTGTGCTAATTCCAAAACCTGGCAAGCCACCGAAATTGGAAAACCTCAGACCTATTTCTCTAACCTCATGCATTGGAAAGCTTATGGAACGCGTAATCAAAACAAGGCTAACTAATTTCATGGAGAAAAACGACCTGTGGCCGCACGAGATGGTCGGGTTCCGACAGGGCCTGTGCACGCAGGACGTGATGCTCCGATTACAACACGACATAATTCACTCGAAATCCAGAGACGCGAAGGTAATTCTAGCACTAGATCTAACAAAAGCACTTTACAACGTAAAACACCAGGCAATTCTCCCGAGACTGCAGGAATTAGGAGTCGGCGAGAGGACATATAATTACGTAATGAATTTCCTGACAAACAGGATGTTGAAACAAAAGTTTCAGGACCTAGAATCCCCCACTGTCCACCTGGGAAGTAAAGGAACGCCGCAAGACTCGGTGCTCTCCCCCTTCCTCTTTAACGTGGTGATGAGAGGCCTTCCCGCCGCTCTTAAAGTCATAAAAGATCTAAAGTTCAGCATTTACGCGGACGACGTTAATCTCTGGATGAACAATGGCAGCGATGGCAGCATAGAGGAACGCCTACAGGCGGCGGCGGACACCATTGTGTCCTACGCGGCCGAAAGGGGTCTTTTGTGCTCTCCGCAAAAATCCGAACTTTTCATATATAATCCAAAATCAATGAGGTGTAAGGGCTACTTCAACGTAGAAATTAAGGTCGACGGCAAAACCGTACCAAAAGTCCAGCAAATCAGAATCCTCGGACTTTTTATTCAAGAGGACGGGTATAACGACGGAACAATAAAAAAACTCACTGCCTACGCGACGCAAGTAACAGGGATAATTAGGAGGATTGCATTTAAAGGCAGAGGCCTCAAAGAGAGAAGCCTCTTGAGACTGATCCAGGCGTACATAATAAGTCGAATATGCTATGCCACACCGTTCCTCAACATCAGGACCAATGAAAAAGATAAGATAGACGCACTCATCAGGTGTTGCGTCAAGAGGGCGCTGGGTCTACCCATCTCCTCTTCTACGAAACGCCTGATAGAAACGGGAGTGCATAATAGTTGGACGGAACTTGCTGAAGCGGTGAGAATCGTCCAACATGAGAGATTAAGTAGGTCGAGCACGGGTCGAACCATCTTAGAATGGGTGGGTCGAAAAATAGATAGGGGCACAGCCGACAAGGTTTCCCTACCCATAGAGTTAATACAAAGACTACAGGGAAAGCTGCCCGTTCAGACAATGCATTCGAGTAGTGACCGCGTGATTGCCGCCATTATCACACTGTTTAATGGTTGCCAGATGATTTTTACTTGCTAAATCGGGCACATGAAGATGGTTTGAAGCTGGCAACGTAAATCGTGGGAAGATGGCGGCGTGCAGTTAACTGGCGGGTACTGTGCTACTGTAGAGTAGGTGCTGTAAACAACGGCAGAATAGTCGCTTCTGGAGCATTTCTGGTGGTATGTTGCGTCGCGTACCTAGTGTAACATCACATGGGTGTCCTGCCTCTTCCGAGTTGTTATCGTAAGGCGGGCTATCCCTGCGATTGTTACGCGCTTCGCATGCATTTCGTCTGTCGAGGACACATGCATCTCCTCTGTGCCCGATCACCTGAAAACACGTCAGAAATTTGCTTTGGCGCAAGACGGCGACCACAGTATATTAAAAAAAAAAAAAAAAACAGTGATGAATTTCACAGCAACGTTCCTTCTTGGTCTATCCCCGGATGGCTAGTGCTGCATACAGTAAATGTCAAAGGGTGCTCGTGTGTGTTTACTGTTGATTTGCCTTGTGTGCGTATTTTTTATTTTGTTTCCTTTTATAAATGTCAAAGGCTTCTTAACTCCTGTGGATCTTGTGCATTTTTTTACCTTGCGTTTCGCATAGGATGAAGTTGACGTATATTTTCTGGCGCGGGACGATGTCGCAATGGGATTATCTCACCACAGCATCATCTCCAGCCATTTTAACAGCTGTTTGTTCTTCAGTATACGGAGTAGCAGTTATGAGAAATCAGAAATGCGCTAAGTAATATCGTCTTTATTACCACATGTATTAGCGATGCAAAACATTACTCTAAAACAAATTTAGATGCCACTGAAAACACTCGATCATTCACCTTTTAAAATTAACATAATGTGTCCCCTAGCAGGCTGGGGAAATGGCAATAAGGAAGCTGAATACACCTAAAAATAAACAGGATCATAATGGTTTTTGTGCATCTCATGGCAAGACATGCACACAGTGGTAAGGCATATCGCTGAAGACCTTTTATTCGAGTTGCAGCCCGAAGTTATGGACTGAACATTTTAGTCATCTCATAGTGTGCAATTTCAGAGCCATGTAGCATTAAACGAGATCATGTAAGTATATCATAATAATGATTCATTCGTGGAATGCCATGATGCATATATGGGCCTGCCAAAGCCAACAGAAGGCTTGTAGGGCGGTTTTTAGCAGCGTAAGACAAGTCTGAGCATACATGCCTGTCAGCTGACATAAAAAAAAATAATGTAAAACTTAAGATTAAGCAGGAAAAAAGAAAGAGGGGAAAAAATCAAGCATACAAATCTAATCTAGCATAACTTGAGTTGCTTGAAAGAAAACTCCAGTTGGCACAGGTATTATTATGAACACCTATTATGAAATTTGCCAATATAAAATGTGGCACGTCTACTCACGCGTGAAGCGATAAGCCGGGTCCTTTTGTAGCTGTTGCCTTGCATACAGCGCAGGAAGGCGCCATCGCGATGCATGAAAGAGCAAGCACCTGTTTGCTATAAACTTCTCGTTGTTTCAAGTGTCTGACCTCGAGGCGCTCGAAAACTGAAATTTGAAACCGAAACTCAAAGGGCGTCTGCTACGTCTGCTTGCAAACATGGTTTCCAATCGTTCTACATCATCCCTTTACAACCAAGGAAGTGCCTAAAAGATCATACAATGTGCTCGAAACTTGAAAACAATGTATAGAAATTTCCTACAGTTGTGTTATCTGCAGCGATTTTCAAAACTGTTGTTCGAACCTTTCTTCATTTTTGACGCAGTGAGCAGAAACTGTGCTGGCCACAATGATAAATTTGATGATGGCGACGAACCAGTGGGAAGCTCGTTTCCCTGCCCAGCTTTCCCTCTAGAGTATTTGTATTAACTCTATGTCCTTACCCCCACAATGTCGCGAGAACATCATTGTACGTCCTCTCCTCCGCAACATGCACCCAGAATACCACAAGGAGAGACGGGAGAAGAGAGCAGAAGCACTGGTTAAAAGAGCAAAATAATTCAGAGTAAAAGAAGTTGCCTACGTAGACGCTGCAAGCGGCTTATCAGGGGCGGCAGTCGCCGCGGTAGTCGATGGTAGCGGCGCACCAGTCGTCTCCGCCACTATCCGAAGCAGAAACATGGACACGGCTGAAGAGGTCGCAATAGCGCTCGCTTGCGTCGGAACGAAGGCTAGATTGATCTTTAGCGACAGTAAAACTGTTCTCTTGAATATCGGAAAAGGCAGGGTATCGCAAGAAGCCGCCCGAATTCTAACAGCTGCAGCTAAAATCGATCGCAAAATCACCCTAATTTGGGTCCGAGCACACACGTCCGTCCCCGGCAACGAGGCGGCCCATGATTTAGCCCAAGATATTTACTTCCGGGCGAACGCGTAGCCGCCGGACTGCCAGGCGATGGACGAACGTTTGCAAACCTATAAAGAAATAATCGAAAATTATAGATTAGGAAGTCGTTTGATGCCGCCACCGGATCCTAGCTTAAATAATGAAGAGGCCATAGCCTGGCGGCGATTACAAGCCGGAAATTTCCCGAACCCTGTCTAGTTGTTTCACACCCAGATAGATGAGAGAAAAAATGATAAATGTAAAGCCTGCGAAGCGAGGGGGACCCTCAACCATATACTTTGGGAATGCCCTAAGTCTCCGGGTGCTAGGGACAACATTAAAAGTAGAGAAGTCTGGGTAACCCTGCTGCGAAGCGACGTCCCCGCTGACCAGCAAAAAGCCGTCCGCCTGGTGGCTGAGGCCGCGAATAACCAATGTATATTCGCCAGTCCTTAGTCGCGGAGGTTCTAGCCCCCGTTCCTCAGGCCTGCGGACCAAGAGCGGGGAGTAGAGGGCCTCCTAAATCGGTGGAAATTAAAGTTTTAATCAATCGAGGCAGGAAATTACGGATACAAAACTTCATAATGTAAATACAAGAGCCGCAAGTGAAATCGCAGCAGACATTAACAATTACTTACAGAGTATGTTCGTGAAGTTGCAGATCCCTCCTTTTTTAAGAAATCATTTAGTGATTAGTCGCGAAGGCATTATATAACTATGTTAGTTAACATTAAAAACTCTCCTGGACAAGGTTGTATTCCGAATGCCTTTGCTAAGCGCTATGCTGAATAATTATCCTATTAGTTCACTGGCATCTTTAACTTGTCCTTGATCAGAGGTGCTATGTCGTCTGCATGGCGTAAAGCTCGACTTATCTCGAATCTTAAAAAAGAGAACTGTCGACTTGCTAAACGTTATCGGCCGGTTTCTTTAGTTGCTAGAGCATGCTACTTTTTTTGCTGTAAAGTTTTTATAAGAGTTTAAGATTTTTCCGGCTTACCAGAACGGATTTAGGAGAAGGATGTAAACTCATACCGAACTTGTATCCCCAGCGTATCAATATTCAAGACTACTGTATGCTTCCGAGCAAGCAGACGTCCTCATTTTCGTCCCTCTGTAATGCAGGGCTTTTGACAAGGTGTCGCGCGGAAAATTGTTTAAACTAGAAGCGCTACGACTTCCCTCTGCAATTCAGTAGATGTGCGCCTATCGTACCTGTAGTACAAGCAGTAATCGTATTGATGCAAGATCCTTGTTCAGACATCCTACATGTGACTTCAAATGTTACTGAAGGCATCCTCTTGGGACCCCTGTTATTTTTAATCAATGAGAACGACCTCCTGGATCTTGTCTAAAACGTATCTTTAAAGCTTTTTTCCGACGCTTGTGTTGTTCCTTTGAAATAGCATGTGTTTATGACCCTTTGTCGCTGCGGAAATCCGTAGCAATCGCAGACTGGTACGAGCGCCAGGTTACGGATGTTAACCAAGACAAAACCGTATCTTTACAAATAACAAAAGAGGTGTCAAGACTGCATGATTATACCCTTCACAGCTGTTATGTTTTAGAGGCGGACAGCCAAAAATACCCCGGAGTAAGCCTCACTAACAAACACACCTATTCGTCGTCCGGGTAGCAAATAAATTTATGGTCAGTCTTGGAAAGAAAATTGAGAAATTCTCCTGTCACTACAGAATGAGTGCGTAAAGACTTGTGTTAGGGCCCGACTTTAATATGCAGGTTCAGCATCGGATCCGCACAATAATGAAAAAGGCAGAGCTCAGCTTGAGAGTGTAAAGTGAAAATCAGTTTGTGTTATTTAAGGTAAATATAGAGGAAAGACTGTCCAAATACATTAATTCTAAAGAGTAACATAGAGTTTTAATGCGAAAAAAATACGAACTGAGCGTTGTAAAGTATTTCTTCACAGTTACATATCTGAAAAAAATCTGAAGGACGATCTTCCTCACTTTGTGATGATGGCGAGCACTACGGCACTGCCGTCGTCCAGTGCGGCGATGTGTACCATTTCATATATTCCGAACGATTAGTTGTTGCTGGCCTTTGAAACGCCTGAAAATGGTTTAGCGTAGTTAGGCGCGGAATATTTGGCAGTAGCATCGCTTGCCCGGCATTACTTTACTGTGCTGAGCCATGACTTTACCACTCTGGCTCCCGCTGTCTTCATCGTATTGCCCGATGCTGTTTTTGCTGTCGACCATGGCGGTGCACTACTTCAGATATTCCGAAAGCGCCTGGGTTAACATTTGTCATTGTTGGCCTCTTGAAGCATGGCACGTACCACGGGGTATGGTGGCGTATATGAGAGCAGCGGTGGTCGCTGGAGTCCCGGACTAGGGCTCGCACCCGCACATCCCCCTTTCTTGCCTCCCATTGGAAGTTTTTCAGTCAATATGTGAGACACCAGTGTTGCCCTTTTCATGCGCCATCTAGAGGCTAGGTGTCGAAATAAAGCCGCGCATTCATATGAACGTCATCCATTCCTATATTTATTGTAACTTTGTCAAAGAAGATGAAGACAATGAAGAATACGACGTCTGAAGCGCTGCGTCTCTCAAAACTCAGCCCTTCTTGTTCATCAATGTGTGTCTCCAACGCACTCTGTCTTGTCCTCTGCAGTGAATATGTGCCATTGCTACTGAGGCCAGCATAATAATCATCATCATCAGTGGCAGTTTAGCACGTGAGTAAACCGGCTACTGAGATGGCGCAACGGTAACACGTTGTCAGCGACGCTGATCTGTTTGCTTGGACCTCGGTCCGAAACCAACTGGCAAGGAATGACTGCGGGATAATGTGTACAGTTCGTTCGGCTCCAAAGGCGTCGCCATTGCCTCAATTCAGAATTCATAAAAACGTACGCGTCTGAAAAATAACCACGTAATTTCGTATCAGAATTGGCACACCCATTTTTTTGCGCAGCGTTCAGGATGGTGTCATAATATTTAGCTTCCCTTAAATAGCATCAGTCTGAGAGTCAAGCTAGAGGCTGGTAAGTGAAGCGACTCGAACCGATGACAGTGGACAGGCATGCCGTATAATGCAAGCGTAGGATCCGAGAAATTCGTTGGAGGCACTCAGATCTCTATTAAATGCGCTAAGACTGGGCGCCTTTACTGGGCTCTGCACTAATCTGCAGCTTTTACCTTTTTTTACCTACTGTTTTCGATGTTGTAACGCAATGACGAGGCCTGGCTTTGCAACTTTTTTGCATGTCTTTTGCACACTTTTGACGTATTTTGCACAATTTCGGCGTCCGTGGCTGTTCTGACGTCTGCACGCTATATCAACGTCCTTGGCAATGCTGACGTCGAATTGACTTCTCTGGATCCAAATAACTAATTACTCCACATCAACGAAATTTTGCACACAGGCACATTTTCTAACCTTCTACCTTATAAAGTCCTTAATTTACTCATCAATGAACTCATTTCTCGACAGTGACTGTGAGACGCCCTCTGTGGACGCTCAAATCGTGTCTACACTCATGAGCCTATAAACCCCGCCGGTGTGGCGCAGTGGTTAGGGAGCTCGTCTACTGTGCCCAAGGATGCGGGATCGAATCCCAGCCTCGGCGGTCGCTTTTCGGTAGAGGCGAAAAGCTAGGTGCCCGTGCGTTGTGCGATGTCAGTGCACGTTAAAAAACCCCGGGTGGTCGTAAATTCCGGAGCCCTCCACTATGGGGTTTCTCATAGCCTGAGTCGCTTTGGAACGTTAAACCTTATAAAAGCTTCCACCATAATATTAGACAGATAATGCTCCTTCTTTGCCCCCAAAACCTAACCAAAGATATTTAACACTTTACTCAACTCTGTGGCAGTCTCTCGGTGTCCAAAATTCGGGGAATGAAAATGGGGCGTTAATTATGCTATCGCACCTACCGTTAAGCCGAGGATTAAGTTTCCTCTTAAATTTTATCTGTTTATTCGGCCATGGCATGTGGTCTCGCGCGTCACACGAACCGCGGATACTTACGCGAGCATTACTGCTGCGCACGATGGAAACTTCACACAGAGGTCGCGAGTTTTGTTCAGAATGCGGGTATAGTTTGGCTATACTTCACTAAAGAAGTTGACAAGGACGGCACTTCTAGCCACTACACTACATCGCGTGTCTGTCTCGACCTTGAACTAGGTATTAGGCAGAAGGCTGGCAGCACGGATTCTCACTGCATTCACCCTCCTAATCTCCTCCAGTTGCTTTGCATAAGCCACGAGCAGCGGCCTTTTGTGACAACTTCACCAATTCAGTGGCTGTGCCATCATGCCCACTTAAATAACATGAATGGGCCTTCTCCTTGACGGAGAAGGCCCATTCATTCTCCTACATGGTGTCCCCAGGTCCCACACCGAGATGGCACGGAAGGATGACTGCTTCCTCTGTATGGCCCATCCGCCGCCGCTAAGACCTTTAAGCACATCCCCTCGAAACTTTGAAACCAAATTGCCAGTAGTCGCGAACCCATGAATAGTGTGCCATGTCTAATGCTTTCTCACATAGTCCACGCTGCTCTGAATACTCAACCCGAACCGAACAGGGCGTCTGATTTAGTAAATCGCCGCAGGGATGATATCAAGTGGAATGTTTTTGGTTGCTAGCGCGTAAGATTCTGTATGCGGCTACATTTCTACTTTCTCGGGTCCTGTCTCCCGCGTGTCCAGTATTTTATTCCGAACGCAATCTTTCATGAAGTCTAACCGGCTCACTTGGGTTTCGCCATCAAGATGAGGGTGTGAGATAAGATTACAGACTTTCAGATTTTGAGTTAGGCACGCTGGCCCTAGGCCAATCAGGCAAGTTCGTATGGATTGGTTAAAGCGGTCGTTTACATCCTTGTCGCTCTCGACAACTTGAACAATATACGAGTACATCACGGTCGTTCTCACAAGAGCGCCTCTGGAAGGTGATGACAAGAAGATAATGACTTTATTTACATCTACCATGTGCCAAGGTGACCTATGCGATGAACTAGAGCTTTCGCTCGTTATACTAGGTTTAGTCCCTTTAAACATATGCAATGTTTTTTGTACTTCCATCCAAGGAAGTGCATGTGGGCTCGCCTTTGCAAAGGTCAAACATTAATTGTTCTGTTTTGGTGCTTATACTGCGGACCTGTGCGGGCGCCAACCGTTGTGAAAAGCATCGCCGAGTCTTGTACAAGTAGCCTTGTGATACAAGTACATCAGTGGGAGACCGCTTCACTAATATATGTGTACGCTCGCCTAGTGTCTGCAGGCACATGCGATGTCCTCGAAAAAATACTTGGTCTTCGTCAGATTCTCTATTAAGTTTGTGCATGAAAAAGGAATATTTTACTGCATTCTGATGCGGTATTCGCCGTGGCGTTACATAGATCGAAGTGAAAGATTTTTCTTTTGGTTTCGTAATTGAAGACAGCAATAAGAACTCGCGTTTTCATCTATATTCATGATTACACATCCACTCACGAATAGACCGCGCAATAAACCAGCAGTAGTGCGCCTCAGGCGCGAGCAATAATAAAGCGTATAGTTCAGCGTCCGCGTTTCATTACGTCGGTTCATGTTTCAATTTATGCCGGTATAGTATACGTCACCTCCATCGAAGCACAACCGCTTTTCCTGCCGGCGACAAAATCCCGTCGGATCGCAGTCGGCGCCCTGACGGAATAATAGGCAGCTCCACACGAGATTTTTCCTCTCTACACGACCCCGTTACATAAGCGTGCAGTGTTCCGGTTGGCTGAGTTGGAAAGAGATGTTTGTTGCTGTGGCAGGAGTGCCGGTGCAGTGTTTTTGTGCAGCAATATGATTACTGAGCACTTCCACACGTTGTTCAAACACACCTGCTACGCCTGGTGTGGCTGCGCAAAGGCTGGTTGCTCTGAAACAGTTGCCCCGTGGTCGTGTGCTCATCTAGGCTCGCAACGCATTTTCACAGGGAGTCCAAAACTGTCCAACTTTGTGCTTGTATTTAGGAATAAAGCTATTCATGGGAACACAGCTAAATTCTACAAACAAAAAAATGATGAAAAAAACTCTACCTTGCTGTTTATATTTTTTTTTTTTTTTGTTGACAGATTGTTTTAGACGCAATACCGACGATGACGACAATGTGGTGGCATGTAATGCAAGTCGCGCCATGAAGAATTTCGAAGAGGGAACTAAAGCCCTAGGGCGCGTTTTGGCTTTCTTCTTGAAAACAAATAGCTGGCCAGATATGCGGTCAAAGCGCTGGTTATCCAGCGAATTCCTCGTTTCCGATATAGGCCGCAGCTAATAGACTAAACACCGTGTCAGTATACGTTTTTTTACCACAGTAACTGAAAACTGCTTCTCAAGTGAACGGCGTCGCTCTCGTTGAGTACCGTAATCCGAAACCTCCAGATTTACATTCCGGCATCTCTAAAATAAGAAGGAGGAAGACGCACGATTACGATTCTTAAAGGAGTATGCTATATTTACAGGGGATGTGCAACGTCCTGCAAATGTACTGGCGATGTTAACTACATAGAGCTTGTGCAGTGTTCAGGAACACGGCGGAGACATCGTAAAAGGAAACAGCGCAAAAAGAAAAGAAACGGAAGGAGTAGAAACACACTAGCGCTGACGAACGACTCATTGTATCGAATGTCTGAGCATATAAAAACACAACAACGGGTACGCATAAAACAAAAATAGGGGGGCCGACAATGCGAACACCGGAAAAACCCAAAACACTACTAGTGTCCTCAATCAAACGTTGAGATATGGAACATACTAAACAATCCACTGTTAGACGCGCTTGGGTGAGCAACTACATTAGATACCCACAATGAGCACGCCTGTCGGTGTAGGCTGGGTATTTAAACAGAATATGTTGCACTGCTCTGACTGCGCCGCAGTTGTCGAAGTAGCGGTCATTCCCTTTTCCTAAGCGGAACCATAAGTTGTTTACGAACGCAGCGTTGAGGCGAATTCGATCATGGCAAACAGTTTCCAGATGCCGAGCAAGACGGGATTGTAGCCGAAACCTGAGATGAGAGTCGATGCGGTGGTGAAGAAAAAAAGCAATGATGTGTCGGCAAGCGCCAAAGCCGATTCCTGTCATACTGAGCACATCCTTCAGCCAGTCGGGACGCGTTGACTGCGGTTTAGAAAATTCACTTGTAGTTTGGGTGTTGCGGAGACCTCTGTGAGCCGCTTCGCTCACTTTTAATGCGAAAGCACTTCTTCGCTCATGGGGGTGTAGACAGAGCCAGTCATCAGAGGCTGTAACCTGAGCGTGTCGTCAGAGGCTCAGAGCCTGTCGTGAGAGCGTGTCCGCAAAAAGTGACAGTTAAGAAAAAAATCTTCTTACCGACAGGAATCGAACCACTATCCGAACAAATCAACTTCCTTAGCCGAGGCACGAGAGCACTATATTGCAATAAAGAAAAAAAAAAAGATATCTGTGGTTTAGCTTGAGGTTAAACCTGTAGTTATGCGAAAGCAGTCTACATGGCCAGGCTTAGGCTCGGCTTGAAAGTAAAGACATGGCTTCATTCAGGTGTAGAAGATCTCTAGTGATACGACATCGTCTCTACGTGGATTCCGGGGCACGCCGCCAACACAACGCTCGAACGAACCTTCTGTCCTATCAACTGGCTGTTGTCGTTAGCCTCTATCAACTACCGAGTTATCTGTTTTCTTCTTCTTTGTTTTTTCTTCTTCTTTTTTCTTCTTCCTTTCTTCTTCTCCTTCGTTTCCTTCTTCACCGACGGTTCAACTGCTCAAGACACTTCATCCAGTGCCTTTATGTACCCTCAACAAACCATGTCCTGTCTTACCGGCTGCAGCGGAAGACATCATCTACGACAGCTGAGCTCCATGGCATTAAAGAAGCTCTCTCCTATATCTTGCGCAAAACTCCCGTAAGATGGGTTACCTTCACTGATTCCAAGGTATCTCTGCAAATCCTGAATAACGTGCTGAAGAAAACCAATCATCATCCAGATTCCCTTGACATCGGGCATCTTCATCATTTGGCTATTGCCGCAGGCCACTGCATAACATTTCAGTGGATATCAGCTCACTGTGGCATTAAAGCCAATGAAAAAACAGATGAAGCGGCTCGCAAAGGCCACCAACATCAAAGATACATTAGGACCTTCTTCACGAAATCCGATGCATCCCAACTGGCTAAAAAATTTGCTTCCGAAACGAAGTATCGACTTTGGGGCTTGCCGACGCATCACTACCAATTTCTTTATTCAATTGACCCACATCTAAAATCAAGACTTCCTCCGATATATCCTCGCCAACTAGAAACTCTTTACCACCGACTTCGTCTAAACTGTGCATGTACAAACGGCTTGCGCTACCGTTTCGGTGAAATGAACAGCCCGTATTGTGACAACTGTGGCTCGATTGAAACTGTGGAACATATCCTACTTGAGTGCACTGCGTACGCTGACGAGCGTGCTAACTATGATCATAGCATTTAGAAGCTCTCCCCAGTGCCTTCAACAATGAACAGTGTTTTAGGTCCCTTAGCCTTCCCTAGGCAACAGAGACTCGCAATGAACTTTTTATTTACATATTTGAAAGACATTGGACTCCTTGACAAACTCTAAATTCACCTTGTATGTTTCCCTCAGGCATTTTGCAAGCTGTGAACTCTATAAGCACATTTGTCGGATCATGCACTTCATTATTTGATTTTATATCATTACTCCACGAAGCACCTTAACACGTATTTAATGGCGGTGTTTTATCTCCCCCTTCAATTCTATTATTTCCCTCACCATTCTTTTTTTAATCTTTCCGTCCCGAATTCCCCTACCCACACAGAGTAGCATGCCAGCGAAATCTAAACGCCGGCAAAATTCTCTGTTTTTCCATTAAAGAGTCTCTCTCTCTCTCTCTCATGTAAAACTGCAACATAGTCTCGCGCTGTACAGTGACCATCGTCGTTTTCATGAAGTTTCATCTGTTCCCCTCCGTCGTTTAAATTAGGCAATTACGCCTACGCATACGCCATCTCGCAAAGTGCGGCCGAGGACCGTTAGCCCTCAACCTCACCTATCCCACCCCCTTCCCCTCTAGGCCTCATGTCATCCTAATTAATAAAGGTTTATGAATGAATGAATGAAACCCACGAGGCTGGCCGACAGAACTCGCCATGCTTTCGCCTTACTGCACCTAAGGAGACTTAAGGCACCCCTGTAATTATTTTTTTGCTAGCAGAGATGTCACAGTGAGCTAGTATCCATTGAAGATTTTATTGAGTGTCCTGCGGCGGTAACCTGGTGATGTAAGCAGCCAATGTCAAAAGAAGCTGGTTGGTCTCCTTTTTAACAGGTTTGATAGGGATGGTAAACTTGGGTGGCCCAATGAAATACCAAAACCCTTCAAGATCCACAAAAAGAAACCGCAGATACACCCATTAAAAACACGTAGCGCTTAAAAAATAGTGTTGAAGCTTTACTCCAAAATCACAAGTACTACCACGGCCTTTTTCACAGTGCGACGTAGTAGCGTACCTCGTTATAAATGGCCCATTTGCGTTATGTGGATACTTCCCTGTAACCCGGGCGGTGAAGCATCCTTAAGCCGCAAGGGTTCAGCGTACTCAGAAGAGCGGAGGAAGCACATGGATGATAGAGAAAAAGAAAGTACGAGTAGGCGTTAGAACAGCGCGACGCCATCTCGGAATAAAATTAAAAGACCAGTGACGCGCGCTGCAGAGCCTCAAACGTTGTGACAGGTCATATCAGGACCGCAGGAAGTTGTCCCTGAGAATACAAACTTTTGCTGCTAATCGGGACATTTTGGCGTAGCGTAGCGCAAATTTAACAAATTGAATATTCATGGCGAGGTTGGCGCAGAATTATACGGCTGAATCAAAATGGCTCATTTGGCGCAGCTGTAGCACCTGTGCAGTGGAACCCACAAGACCACTTCGAGTTTACCTCGTCAAGTGAATTCAACACTCGAGCGCTGCCAGCATAAAGAGGGGGGGGGGGGGGGGGGGGGCAAGGCCAAGCAGCAAATCCACCTCAGCACGCCGAACAGGAGTGAAGAGAATGACTGGCGAAATTTCAGTTCGGTGTAAGCAGCACGGGTTTTCTATTCGCCGCGAGATTGACCTAGAGGTGACGCCACCGTCGCTCAGATAGTGGGGATCGGCAGCCGGCAGTGCTCGTAGAAACTCACGCGGCGTATGTCTTCTTCCGAGTTTACTGCGGGTTTGTTGGCGATCAAAACGTTTCTTACGCAAGGCATTAGCGATTTACTGTTTAGAGTGTTCCAATATTGCTGAAAAAAAAAAAAAAATCCGTGGATTTCGCCAATGCAGCAAAAAGAAAAAGGATGCGCGGATATTAGGAAAACAAGGCATGAAACCAGCCGTCTTTTAGATTTACTGGCATCGCTTTGCATGCTTTTTGCGTTGGACGGTGCTTACAGGAATTATACTTGGGCCTGAACATGACATATCGCCTTTTCAACAGCATACGCGTGTCTTATACGAATGAGACAGGCAAATTTAGTGTTAAGCCCACGGAGATACAAGGTTCGTGCTCTGACCTGCAGAACTTTAGAATGAATTGAGGCAGCCTGGTTCATTATATCATACTTGACTCGTGGATTAAGAAGGTTAAATGTAGCACTGACAGCGTACTGTCCGGCGCGTTGCCGTGGACTGAGTGGACATCAACTCTGGCTAGACAACCAGGCACAAGTATTCCCCAAAAATGAGATTACGCCGACACTGTACAGGAAACCTCGCCTGACAGGAAAGCTGACTGCTCACGCGGAGAGCGGTGAGTGGATTGATGGAATGAGTTTGCCGAGCTCACAACAAGGCGGATACTTCTTGCGGCAGATAATCTGGTGTTGCACTGTGAAATGACTCTAAATGATTTCCTGAAACCGAGGGAAGTGTAAGGAATTTCTGATGTGCGTGATGTTTATAAATGGCTAATTAGTAGTCACACGTGACAGAACTTTTATGCACTTGACAAAATTTAGGACTATCAGCGATTAATTTTCAATATACGAATCAGTAGCTGCGAAGACATCGTAAAAACTACGCTTGGTCGCTATCATGTTCTGGCAAGGAATTTTGAAGGCTGCAGATTTATTTATCATTGCAATTACTGTTGAGCATTGACTTGGGACGGCTCTGTCGTTTACTCCTAAAACAGGTGCCAGATATAAAACTATCCTGAAAGAAATGGAGTTCATATTTTATCATGTGATTATAAATATGTATTTTTTTCCGAACAAAACACCATTGGTTAAGCCCGTATGAAGCTATTTTACTCCCTTTGTCAGAAACAATAGTTTGCTCGAAAAACAGCACAGATGAAAAGGGTTCTAATGAATCCAATGGGCTACCAGTGTAGATTGATCCATGTGTATTATGTAATATTTAGTGTAACAGGTGCTGCGAAGATTGGTTCTCAAACGTTCGAGCATTTTTCTAAAGCGAAATGTGCTCATCCACTGTTACGGACGCGCAGAATCCTTCAACAGAAAAAAAAGGAAGAAATGAAATACATATATGGGTTTAACGCGCCAAGCGGCGTTGGCTATATGACGGATGATGTAGGGGCGGGCCTGGGTGTCGTTGACCACGTGCGATTGTTTAACTTGCAGTCAAATCCCACAGCCGAGGATAGCCTTTCGAGATGGCCGTAATCGAACCACCCGTTCTCGAAATCAGCAGTCGAGCGCCCTACCACTGAGACACCGCGACAGAGGTTTAAAGCAAAAAAAAAAATAATAATAAAAGTACTCAGACAACTCTATCGTGGATACCAAATGCACAGAGGGGCTTGTTCGAATTGGATTTTGCTATGCAGCAGTTAGCGCTCGCATGTTTCAGTCGCTGCAGTATTTCAAACAGAAACGGGAATATACGATTTTTGAGCGTTTGAATTAAGTTGTATTGATTGCAGCAACCTGTTTTGCTTTGACACCGCGCCTAACGACAGCAGCGATTCGTTTGAGACACCGCTTGTCAAAGAATCTCAAGCGCCGAAGACCGCGACTGATGATGTCCTTTCACAGCGTGACATACTCGATATGGAGAAGTAATTTTTTGTATTGTAAGAATGGGGGGTTTATTCAGCAGATCAACAGGACTTGATCAGCAGGACTGAGCAGATCAACGGCGAACACAGCGGCAGCGAACACAGTCAGCTCCAGCACGCGCAGCGATCACGATGCCACTGACTGGCATGTTCCTTGTGCACTTCTTCCTCTTCACAATTACCCGCGGGACGAAGAGGAGACATCCTGGCGACTTACGGCGTGAGCAAGACGGCAGGGTCGTAATAGGGTTTGAGGCGCTGGACGTGAACAATCTCGCGTCCGCGCCGGCGTAGATCATGTAACAGCGTAACAGGTTCCACCACATAATTAACCGGAGAGGTGCGCTCCAGAACACGGTATGGGCCATGGTATTTAGCAAGAAATTTTGAAGACAGTCCAGGGGCATTGGAAGGTATCCATAGCCACACAAGAGCGCCAGACGAGAATTGCGGTGTCGAGTGTTGTCTGTCATGGCTGGATTTATGGCGGTACTGGGTGTTAGCCGTGAATGCGCGGGCGATTTGTCGACAGTCTTCCGCATGCTGGGCTGCTTGAGACGCAGGTGTATACTCTGATATGTCTGGCTGATACGGGAGTATGGTGTCGATTGTAGCAGAGGGGTGACGGCCGTAGAGGAGAAAAAAAAGGAGAGAAGCCAGTAGTGGACTGCGTTGCGGTATTGTATGCGTACGTGACATACGGAAGGACGAGGTCCCAGTTTGAGCGGTTGGAGGAGACGTACATAGAGAGCATGTCACCAAGGGTACGATTGAAACGCTCAGTTAGGCCATTAGTCTGGGGATGATAGGCGGAGGTGGTTCTATGAATAATGTTGCACTTGGTGAGCAAGGCTTTCACAACGTCACTCAAGAAAACGCGTCCTCTGTCGCTGAGCAGCTCTCGAGGTGCGCCATGGCGAAGAACAAATCGCTCCAAAATGAAGGAAGCTACTTCTGACGCTGTGGCAGATGGAAGTGCGGCGGTTTCTGCATACCTCGTCAGATGATCAACGGCTACGATAGCCCAGCGGCTGCCGGCCGCAGTGTAGGGAAGCGGGCCGTACAAATCAATGCCGACGCGGTCGAAAGGACGTGGTGGGCTGGGTAACGGCAGCAACTCTCCTGCAGAACGTTGAGGAGATGGCTTGCGACGTTGACAGGTGAGGCATGAGCGAACGTACTTGAGTACAAATGTGTACATACCCCGCCAGTAGTAACGCAGCCGGAGACGAGTGTATGTCTTGAAGACGCCCGCGTGACCGGATTGTGGGTCAGCGTGGAAATTGTCACGAATTTGGGAACGTAGCTGCCGAGGAATAACTAGCAACCACTTGCGGCCATCTGCGCAGTAGTTGCGGCGGTAGAGGAGGTTATCACGAATGGCGAAGTGGGAAGCATGGCGGCGCAGAGCACGCGATGGAGAAGCAGCTGTAGGATTGGAGATAAAATCGAGGATAGAGTTTATCCAAGGATCTTGCCGCTGCGCTGACGGCATATCATTGATGTGAAGCGATGGCGGGGAATCGTCGGAAGGGGAAAGACTCGCGACCTCAGCTGTAAGGGGGAAGCGGGAAAGTGCATCGACGTCGTGATGTTTGCGGCCAGAGCGGTAAACAACGCGGACATCATATTCCTGAAGGCGAAGAGCCCATCTTGCCAGTCTGCCGGACGGGTCTTTCAGTGAGAAAAGCCAGCAAAGCGCATGGTGGTCCGTCACTACGTCAAAAGGGCGACCATAGAGGTAAGGGCGGAATTTATTAAGAGCCCAAATAATCGCTAAGCATTCTTTTCCAGTGACGGAGTAATTGGATTCAGCCTTCGTGAGTGTACGGCTAGCATAAGCGACCACGTATTCAGTATAATCTGCTTTGCGCTGAGCGAGCACCGCGCCGAGACCAATACCACTGGCGTCTGTGTGGACCTCAGTAGGCGCTGTGGGGTCGAAGTGACGTAGGACAGGCGGTGCCGTGAGGATGTGTCGTAAAGCATTGAAGGCATCGTCGCACGCTGGTGACCACGACGAAAGGTCGGAACTGCCGGACAGAAGTTCTGTCAAGGGAGCAGCAATGGACGCAAAATTCTTAATAAAGCGGCGAAAGTAAGAGCACAGCCCGAGGAAGCTACGTAGATCTTTGATGGAAGTCGGTTTGGGAAAGGCTGTTACAGCACGAAGTTTGGCAGGGTCTGGAGATACACCTTCTTTGGAAACAACGTGGCCGAGAATGGTGAGCTGGCGGGCGGCAAAACGACATTTTTTCAAATTCAGCTGCAGTCCGGCATCAGATAGGCAGGTCAAAACGTGCTTCAGACGGTAGAGGTGTGTGTCAAAGTCACGAGAAAAGACGACAATGTCATCGAGGTAGCAGAGGCATGTCTTCCACTTTAGGCCACGCAAAATGGTGTCCATCATCCGCTCAAATGTTGCCGGAGCATTACAAAGGCCAAACGGCATAACTGTGAATTCGTACAAGCCGTCGGGAGTTACAAAGGCAGTTTTGGGGCGATCAGCCGCTTCCAAGGGGACTTGCCAGTACCCGGAACGTAAATCTAGGGAAGAAAAGAGTTCGGCGCCTTGCAAACAATCGAGAGCGTCGTCGATGCGTGGGAGAGGATAGACGTCCTTTCGTGTAATCTTATTAAGGCGGCGATAATCGACACAGAAGCGGATAGAACCATCTTTCTTTTTTACAAGGACAACAGGTGAGGCCCAAGGGCTGCTTGAGGGCTGAATCATGCCATTCTGGATCATTAGGTCGACTTGTTCTTCAATAGCCTGGCGTTCGGTTGCAGACACACGATAGGGGCGCTGTCGCAGTGGTGCGTGGGTGCCGGTGTCGATGCGATGAGTGACTGTAGAAGTTTGACCTAAAGAACTTTGATGAGAGTCGAAGGAGGAGCGAAAGTGATGTAGTAGGTTCAAAAGCTGAGTGCCCTGCTCTGGAGGAAGATCGGCATCGATGGAACGGAGGAACAAGTCTGTAGAGGGGGGAGCGGGCGCAGGTGAAGGGGGGCTGAGCGCAGTCACGGCACAGTGCGGCGCGTCGTCAGGTTCCTCAGAGATCAAAAGAGATGCGATTGGCTGGATACTTCCGAGGCATTCGCCATGGCGCAAAGCTGTAGGGGAGTTAAATGGGTTAGAGACCCATAACATGGAAAGGCCAGCGGAAATAGCGAGCACTGCGTAGGGCAATGGAAGGCACTTGCGGCGCAGGAAAGTATGGGCTGGTGTGAAGAGAACGGTGTCATCGCTAATAGATGCACAAGCGACACGAACAAGCACTGAAGAGCAGGGAGGAAGGTCGATATCTTCGGCGACGAGGGCTTTAGCACCGTAATTTGATGGATCAGCGTCTGGTAAGGCATCGGGCACAGTCGAGAACCCCACTTCAGCTCGAGCACAATCGATAATAGCAGCATGACGCGACAAGAAATCCCAGCCTAAAATTACAGCGTGCGAGCAACCTGGCAGCACGACGAACTCAATGGTATAAAGGGAATTCTGGATAACTACTCGAGCGGTGCACGCTGCTAAAGGCTTGATATGCTGAGCGCTGGCCGTTCGCAACGAAAGTCCCGCAATTGGCGTCTTCACTTTCTTTAAAGTGCGACATAGTTTTGCGTCCATTACCGAAATCGCAGCACCAGTGTCAATTAGAGCCATGACAGCAACACCCTCGACGAAAACTTCAATTAGGTTTGTCGGCGACAGATGAGGACATGGGAAGTTCGACTGGGTCGCAGTTCTCGCCTCAGGAACTGCGGCCTCTAGTTTTCCTCATTTGAAGCGTTCTGTCGACGTCGAATCGGAGAGATAGAGCGGCGTCGCGGCGATGTTGAACGGCGGTCGGACATGGCTGAGAGGTCTGGGGAGAAATGAGGGCGGGCTGGAGTCTCAGTAGGCGCGGAATACTGAGGCGTCGGAGACCAGTATGCAGAACCATGAGCAGGTGGTGCCGACACTGGGAGACGGTTGCGGCAATAACGAGAAATGTGTCCAGCAAGCCCGCAAGTGTAACAAATTGGCCGGTTATCCGTCGTGCGCCAGGGATTACGTGGTCTTGAAGCCGGTCGCATAAACTGCGCAGGTTCTCGCGCAGGCGCAGGAGGCGGCTGAACGTAGGCAGGTGACGGTGGAGCATATGTAGGTGGCGGTCGCGCCGCAACAGCCGCATATGTTAACGGCGCTGTAACAGGCATGGGTTGAGGGGCCGGAGGAAGAGATTCAGCTACCTGTTCTTGAATAATGTGGCGCAAACTGGGAGCTAGGTGCGAGGAAGGTTCTTGATGGCAGGATATAAGGAAGAGCTGTTGAGCAACTTCTTCCCGAATGAAGCTCCTAATTTGTGGCAGGAGCGCAGAATGTTCGCCCGCATCTGTCAGGCCAGCAAGGGACTCAGAGTGCATGGAGTTCGCGCGAGTTATGGCCCTTTGTTTCCGCAGTTCATCATAACTTTGGCACAGTGTGACCACTTCCGCGACGGTGCGGATATCTCGGGCCGACAGCATCTGAAAGGCATCGTCATCGATCCCTTGCAGAATGTGCTTGATTTTCTCGGCCTCTGAAATGTGTGGGTTAACGCGCTTGCACAAGTCGACGACGTCCTCGATATAGCTCCTGAAATTTTCGCCAACTTGCTGAGACCGCGTACGCAAGCGCTGTTCAGCGCGGAGTTTCCTCACAGCTGGTCGGCCGAAAACTTCAGAGAAGCTGGCTTTAAACGCGGACCATGATGGAATTTCCGCTTCATGGTTTCGAAACCATAGGTTTGCTACGCCGGTGAGATAGAAAATGACGTTGCTTAACTTTGTGTCCGCGTCCCATTTGTTGTAAACGCTCACTCGTTCATAGGATGTGAGCCAGTCCTCGACGTCATGGTCGTCAGTGCCGCTGAAAATTGCGGGGTCTCGCTGGCGGAGGGAGCCGGGACAGATGATGGCCGAGCCAACTTGTACGGCTTGGTGGTTGACGTCCTCAGGCATCGCAGGAGGTGGTAATGTACGGCTGCGGAGTTCCAGGGCGAGAGGATAGATCTTGACCGGCACCTCCACCAAATGTAAGAATGGGGGGTTTATTCAGCAGATCAACAGGACTTGATCAGCAGGACTGAGCAGATCAACGGCGAACACAGCGGCAGCGAACACAGTCAGCTCCAGCACGCGCAGCGATCACGATGCCACTGACTGGCATGTTCCTTGTGCACTTCTTCCTCTTCACAGTATATATTTCTTTTGCAAGAGGCAGATAGGTAAGCAAAAGGCCTGTAAACGGGCGCTCTCGGAAATTCACCATGTAATTCAGGCCCGTTCAGGAGTTCGTGGCGCAGCGGATCGTGCTGTGTGTTGTCGTGGTATGCTGAGAAAGTGTTCATGTTATTGCCGTGTTGTTCACACGCTTGATAGCTGACGAAAAAAAAAAAAAAGAACCGTAAACATCCTTTGAATAGAGAGCTTCGCTGTTTGGCTTTTCCCTATCGCGGGGATCATTCAGTGGTGTTTGATTTCAAGGTGAAATCGACAATTTCAAGGTCAGTAACATCCTTTTGAAGCTGCATATTTTGCCTTTCTTTGAATTTGCTGAACGCGCTTGTAAACGCGCACAAGCTTCTTTTTATCATTTCTTCTCTGTCGACATAAATATCCCAGTTTGCACAATTCGACTGTGTCCACAAGTCCTTCACGGGAGGTCCGTTGAGCTCTATTTGAAATTCCCGCTCTTTACTCCAGGATTTATTTATTTATTTATTTCCTATTACAACCTCAAAGTCCCCATTGAATGGGTATTGCATGAGGGAGTGAGCTACAGGGCATAATATTGCTTCGATTGATGGCTTCAGTAGTGGTGGATCAGTATGGAACACGACGTCGGCAGGCAAGCCATTGCATTCTTTCGCTGTGCGCACGAAAAATGAATACAGATGCGCAGATGTACGGGCTTGCGGAGGATGGTTGGTCTTTCCGTGGTTCGTGCGGCTGGAGGTGCGGTATGCAGGGACGATAACAGACTCACGCGGAACATGATAATAGAATTTATGAAATAGACATAGTCTTGGGATAATATGGTGGTTAGCTAAATTCGAGAGATGTGCATTGCATTTTAGTTTGGTGACACTTTGGAGGCCGACCTTTTTTTTTTTTAATCTCTTTAAGGTGGTCGAGAGATTCAGGCATGGTTGACGAATGTCATGGGTCTTCCTCCATGGTTATCATTAAAGATGCTGAAATGCCCAATGTGAATTCGAAGAAACCCACTGAAAACCACTTAGTTTTCACTTACGGTTGCTGTCTGATTCAGACTGACTGGGAGCAAGTGTTTTTGATAATATGACGTGCGTTAACCGGCGATAGAAGTAGCACTGCTGTGTGATAAAGACTTGTCTGGAAGCCGACGCTCTAGAGAACGTACTGTGTGTCAACAGATAATGATGCAGAACTGTGGTGAGATGCAGGTTTGAATGGCCGCAAGTACTCTAGACAGTGCGCTTTGTGCGGTCCTCTGAGGCAAGCTGATTTGTGGGTCGGCGCTGGTGAGTGCAGTGTGCTAGAAAGTGATCGATGCAGAAAGAGCTTTCATTTGATGCAGGATGGCCTGGGGAGTAAGCACTCTAAATATAAGCTGTATCGACACATTTTGCTCGTCAAGGCAGATATAACTGAGTTCTAAGGGGCCGGAATTTTGTCAACAGGTAAGCTAAAAAAATTTCAGGTTTGCACTTTAGTCTACTTAAGTACAGTGTTGCGAAAGCGTTTACGAATCATCAATATATATATATATATATATATATATATATATATATATATATATATATATATATATATATACATATATATATTGTAACGGGTACTGCACCAAACGTCCAGGCAACGGCCTGAGCTTAGAAGACTGCCGAAGTCCGAGAGTGGTCCGAGCAGCGGTCTGAGCTCGGTTCCAGGCAACCAACTTCGTCGTCTACGCCAACCAGCAACCACTTCATCGTCTACGCCAACTAGCCACTGATTGTCTCCGCTTCGTCGTCGACTATAACTTGTATCACTGCCCCCCTCCTCTGTACATCGACTCGATGCGACGCGGTGCTACTAGGAAGAAGTTAGCGAAAGGGTGCACAAAAGTGTCACAAGGACCCAGCGGCGTTGACGAAAAGTTCAGTCATGCACGATCATGATAGGGCTTCAGCCGAATCACGTGCACGACTTTAGGACGCTGTGGCCTTCGGGATGGAGCTGAAGCTGCGAGACCAACGGCATAGGTGAAGTCACTGATACGTCGAACAATCTCGTAAGGGCCGAAGTATCGGCGTAGTAACTTTTCAGATAGGCCGCGATGACGAACAGGTGTCCACACCCAGACAAAGTCGCCCGGCTCGTAAGTGACGATTCTTCGGCTGAGGTTATACCGAGCAGCGTCATTCGCCTGTTGTCAGTGGATTCTGAGGCGTGCTAGTTGCCGCGCTTCCTCAGCACGCTGAACAAAGATGTCGGCGTCAAGTTCGGCGTCAGAGTCGCAAGAAGGACCAACTGGCATCATGGCATCCAACGGCGTGCTCACTTGGCGACCGAAAACAAGTTGAAACGGGGTCAGTCGCGTCGTCTCTTGAGTGGCGGTATTGTACGCGAAAGTTATATAGGGTAAAATCGCATCCCAGGTGCGATGTTCTGCATCCAAATACATAGAAATCATGTAGGTGAGGGTGCGATTGAGGCGCTCCACCAGCCCGTTGGTCTGAGGGTGATACGCCGTCGCACGTCGATGGCTAGTGTGAGTCAGAGTCATGACCAACCGGATTAGGCGAGATGTAAAAGCTGTTCCGCGGTCAGTGATTACCACGGCGGGGGCGCCATGACGTAGGACAATGTTATGAACGAAAAAGTGAGCAACTTCGGCTGCAGTACCTTTAGCAAGGGACGCGGTCTCTGCGTACCGTGTTAGGTAGTCTGTCGCGACGACTACCCAACGGTTGCCAGACGAGGACTTCGGAAAAGGACCGAGAAGATCCATGCCCACTTGATGGAAAGGGGTCTTCGGCGGAGCAATAGTCTGAAGAAATCCAGCGGGTTTCAATGGCGGAGACTTCCGACGTTGGCAGTCACGACATGAGCATACATAGGCCGGCACCGATGGGAATAACCTGGGCCAATAATACTTTTGACGAATTCGTGCAAGTGTACGGCTCACTCCCAGGTGGCCGGCAGTGGGTTCATCATGACAGGCACTCAATATATCTCGGCGCAACTCGGAGGGCACAACAAAGAGAAACGTCTCTTCACTGTTAGCAAAATTTCGCTTGTAGAGCACGTTACCACGCAGAGTGAACGGTTGAAGCCCACGATGAAAAACACGGGGAATACGGACGTCGACGCCCTGCAGATAGACGAAGAGTGACATTTGGGTTGTACTAATAGCCCCCAGAAAGGGAAAATCATCGGCCGTCTCTTCTGGACATATGGTGATGGGCGAGCGCGACAGACAGTAAGCATCCTGACAGTAAGCCAATCGTCCTGAGGGGTCTCTGAGGCTCGCGAGCCAGCATAATATATGGTGGTCGCTTATAACGCGGAAAGGTCGGCCTTAGAGTTGTGGTCGGAACTTGGTGAGGGCCCATATTACCGCCAGACATTCTTTCTCAGTTGTTGAATAGTTGGTTTCGGAGCGGGTAAGTGTTCGGCTCGCGTAAGCGATGACCCGTTCTGCACCGTCTTGCCACTGAATTAGTATACTGCACCAACCTCAACGTTGCTGGCATCAGTGTGAACGTCAGTTGCGGCGTTTTAGTCAAAATGACCTAGTATCGGTGGATTCTGAAGGCGGCTGCGAAGCTCAAGGAAAGCGGCCTCTTGTTCACTTCCCCACAGGAACGGCGTGCCATCTCGAGTCAGTGTGGTTAGCGGTTCCGCGATGTGTGAAAAGTCTCGTACAAAGCGTCTGTAATACGAGCACAAACCTAAGAACCGTCGAACAGCTTTCTTGTCAGTAGGGTGCGGAAAACCAGCAACGGCAGCTGTCTTTTCAGGGTCCGGGCGAACACCTTTTGCGCAGACCACGTGACCAAGGAAGCGAAGTTCCTCAAAACCGAAGTGACATTTCTCCGGTTTGATTTTCAGGCTGGCGTCTCGGAGAGCTTTTAAGACAAGGCGTAATCTTTCTAGGTGTTGGTCGAAGGTGGTCGAAAATATGACGACATCGTCCAGGTAAACCAAACACGACTGCCACTTCAAACCGGACAGAACGGTGTCCATCATGCGTTGGTACGTGGCCGGTGCCGAACATAGGCCGAACGGTAGCACCTTAAACTCATACAAGTCATCGGGTGTCACGAAAGCCGTCTTCTCCCGGTCTCTCTCATCCACTTCTATTTGCCAGTACCCACTTTTTAGGTCTAGCGACGAGAAGTATCGGGCATCTCGCAGTCGATCGAGTGCGTCGTCTATGCGGGGAAGTGGGTAAACGTCCTTTTTAGTGACGAGATTACGTTTCCTGTAATCCACACAGAACCGCAGAGTGTTGTCCTTCTTTCTGACGAGAACAACCGGCAAGCCCACGGGCTTGTAGACAGCTGAATGACATCGTCGGAAAGCATTTCGGTGACCTGTCTCTGTATCGCTGCTCGTTCCGCTGGAGAAACGCGGTATGGGCGTTGGCATACGGGGCGCGTGGTCTCGTCTGTTATTATACTGTGCTTGGCGACCGGAGTTCGGCCCACTTTGGAAGACGTTGCGAAGCAGTCTGCAAAATCTGCCAAGACAGCCGAAAGCAGATCCTTCTGAGCCGGCGATAACTTGGTGTTTATTTCGACAGGTGGCAGAACGTGGCGAGGTCCAGTGCCGTCTTAAAGGGCTTCTTCCACGGTGCACAAATGTGGGCACTCCGCGGCGTCTTGGAGGAAGGAGATCACCGTGCCTTTGACGAGGTGCTGAAATTCGTTCGAAAAGTTGGTGAGCAGAACGGTAGTGCAGCCATCCCGTAGGTGGACGAGACCTCGGGCTACAATGAGACCCCTCTCAAGCAGCAGCGGGATATGACCCTCCGCCATGCCCTCAAAATCATGAAATAGGTCATTCTTCACGCGCATTACGACACTGCACCGTGGTGGCACCGTGACATCATCCTCCACAATACGCAGAGCATGGCTACAGGGATCGCGGGTGTCGAAGCGTGCCACTGCCCGTTTAGTCGAGAATGTGACTCGTGCCTCGTGTAGGTCGGTCACAGCACCGTTTGCCTGCAGAAAGTCGAGCCCCAGAATCAAATCTCTCGAACATTCGCGCAAGACAACGAATTCCCCGACGTAGACGAAACCGCGGATGCCAATTCGGGCTGTGCGCCTTCTGGCCGGGCTAATGAGGTGACCTCCAGCCGTGCGAATGCTAGGGCCCAAACATGGCGTCACAACTTTGCTCAGTTCCTGGGCGAGGGCGTGGCTCACCACTGAATAGTCTGCACCGGTGTCAAGTAAAGCGATCGTGTCAGTTCCGTCAAGTTTCACGCACAAATCAGAAGTAGCGCGTCGGATGCTGTCGCTACCCTGCCCCTGTGAGTAATCAGCGTATCGGTGTATCGGCGGCGGAGGATCTTCAATTTTTCCGACAGCAGCAGCCCTGCCTCCGGAGACCGCTGGAATTAGTTTTCCCGGTGGGGACTGGGAGAACGCCTCTCAATATTGCTCGCGTCTCTGCGAGGGCTTGGGGAGCGGTACCGCAGCGGAGATGACGATCCTGAGTCATAGCGCCTGTATCCCCCAGGCCTCTGACGGGCCGACAGATGAGCTTCAATTTCGAGCGGCCGTTCACCGTTCCGTGGGCAGGGCGCATCGGGTTCGAAGCCGCGAAGTCCCACTCGGCGATAAGGGCATGCACGGTAAAGGTGGCCGGCCTCCCCGCAGGGGTAGCAGATTGGCCTGCGGTCCCGCGTACGCCACATGTCCGACTTGCGAGGGCGTGTGGCTTGAGCCGATGCGTCACAGCTTGAGCCGATGCGTCATACAGACTGATGTGGCTAACCACCAGTGTCGGGTCAATAGGACCACAGGCAGCTGCTTGACGTGCAACGAACGCGTACGTTCGTTTGTCGTCGACCCGTGGAGGCATGGTAGCGACAGGATCGTAGGCAGCTGCCTGACGAACAACGGATGTGTGCATGGGCATTTCATCGACGCGCTGCAGTATGTTGGTGACCGGGAATTCACGAGCAGCCTGGCGTACTTCATCTCTGACGACCTATATATATTGATGCAAGCTATAGTCGACGACGAAGCGGAGACAATCAGTGGCTAGTTGGCGTAGGCGATGAAGTGGTTGCTGGTTTCTGAACTGAAGTGCAGCTTCAGCTTTCTCGCGGCGGTCGGCGTTGGGGAAGGTGGTCAGAAGTTCAAGGCAAAATGCTTGCCAGGTGGTAAGGGCGCCCTCGTGGTTTTCGAACCACGTACGCGCAGACTCTTCTAGGGCGAAGTAAACATTATTGAGCTTTCGCTCGTCACTCCAGCCGTTGTACCGAGCCACTCGCTCGAAGGTCGCCAGCCAATCCTCAACGTCTTCGAAGACGTCGCCGTGAAAAGATGGTGGTGTTCGCGGCGGGTGGCAAAGGATCGGATCTGAGAGCCTGGGATCAGTGACCATGTCGAGGTGGCTCTAGAGTTGCGGCTGCGTGATCCTCGTAGCGGTGGAAAGGGGTCCAACCTCAGGCGACTGTCCGCGGATGCGGCGACTGAGTCGCTGGTGGACCGGAGTCAGATCCGTCGTGAAGCGTGTAAACGTGGGAAAGCTTACCCAGCATCTCCACCAGACTGTAACGGGTATTGCGCCAAACGTCCAGGCAACGCCCTGAGCCTAGAAGACTGCCGAAGTCCGAGAGTGGTCCGAGCAGCGGTCTGAGCGTGGTTCCAGGCAACCAACTTCGTCGTCTACGCCAACTAGCTACTGATTGTCTCCGCTTCGTCGTCGACTATAGCTTGTATCAATATATATATATATATATATATATATATATATATATATATATATATATATATATATATATATATATATATATATATATATATATATATATATATACAAGTGAAAAATAAAGGCAGGGCTCCTGCCGAAACGTCGACTCCAAATAAACTTTGAAACAGTATGAAGCAATGTTTCACTTGTTTGTAACCTCTAGCAACCAAGTACGTCTATTTACTTATATATATATATATATATATATATATATATATATATATATATATATATATATATATATATATATATATATATATATATATATATATATATATATATATACTGATGATCCGTAAACACTTTCGCAATACTTTACTTAAGTAGACAAGCTAAAAAAATTCCAGGTTTGCACTTTTGTCTACGGCGGCTGCGTTTCGATGGAGGCGGAACGAAGTGGCGTCCGTGTGCTGTGCGATGTCAGCGCACGTTAAAGATCCCCAGGTGGTCGAAATTACTCCGTAGCCCTCCACTACGGCTCCCCTTTCTATGTTTCCACTTTAACTCCCGCCTTCCTCCCTTCTCTTACGGCGCGGTTGAGGTGTCCACAGAGCAAGTCTGACAGATACTGCGCCTTTCCTTTCCTGTGAACCAATTAATATTACTTTTGTCTACTTAAGTACAGTATTCCGAAAGCGTTTACGAATCATCAATATATATATATATATATATATATATATATATATATATATATATATATATATATATATATATATTATTTATATATTTTTTATATATTTTTTATATATTTTTAATGTATTCTGTTCCTTATTTTTAAACGAATTTACTTTAGTTCATTCAACGCCATCTATCGTATTTATACACTCGACAAGGACAATTAAAGATAAGTTCGCACGAAGTCGGTGTATAGTGTAGTGGTTAGTGCAGTCGGCTGGCACATGGAGGGATCGTGGTTAGATCTCTGGCATGGTCACGAAATTTTCTTTTTCCTGAACTGTCGGTTCGTGCGAACAAGTTCTGGCGGCCGGCTCTGCCAGCACATTTTGTCGACGCACTTTGTCCATGCCACTCTTTAGACAAAAAATTTTCTCATTACATTTAGAAACAAGAGTCGTAATGCCTTGCAGAGAATGAAGCTGTAGGAATTGATGCAACGTTAGGAAAGTTCTTAGGAAAGTACGCAAAGACTCGCGCATGTTTTTAGCAAAATAAACATAATTATTCAGGCACTTTGAATGCCCGGGGGGTCAAAATTCAAAACTGTTTCCAATTTGGCGCTCGAAAGGTATTTTTTTCAACCCAGTTGTCATGTCTGCATCACTGCTGTGGGACAAATGCAACCTTCGAATCAGAAAATACGTCGCCGGCTCCGCTCTTTCGTTTTGTTTCGAGTACGTGTGCATGTGTGCTTCGCCACGAAATGCGTATTAGCCATTCGGGATCCATATCACACCACATCATTCGATAAGCTCGAAGATGTTCAGAATCGTTCCGCCCGTTTCATTTTCAACAACTACCACAGAAAAGCCATGACAGAGTAGCAAATAATAAAAGTGCTTTAGGCTTATCATGTCATTTCTGTCGGATATCTCTCGATCATGTTTATTTCAAAAACTATGTTGTCATAATTCAGCTATTTTGCACTGCAGCCCTTTGATTGAAAAAGCTGTGTATATTTCCTACGTCATCTCGATTACGTTCATAAAGTCAGCATCCCAAATCGCTAAACATCAGCATCAGATATTCAGATATTCTTTATTTCTCTTTCAAAAAATGAAAGAACGAACTGCGACAAAAGGCGGTTAGGCCAGACGGGGTCACAGTTCCCCATACAGTTCACAGCTGCGCGCAACACGGAAAACAAACGATAACAGAGCATTACAGCAAACGTGGTAATTAAACATACTGGAGTAAAACCTAGAAAAAAGAAACAGTGTACACTATACACTCAAAAAGAAACAACAGCATATAACACACAAAACACGGGAAAAAAAATTTGTACAGTAACATAGCATAATAAAAATTTGCGTTTTCCAAATACAAAACCAGACTAGAACAATTATTCCACTTCGGAGAGTATCAACTGCTTTTTTTAGTCTCTTTTAAATCTGCGTTTAGAGAGATGGAACATTGAATATAGGGATGGGTTTTTGACAATAGTTGGAATCTGGTAATTAAGTTCTGTTTACCGTAATTTGTCCTTGTTTTGGGGACGAGATGTGTGTGTTGCCTGAGAGGGTATTTAGTAGGAAATCGGTTAGGAGAGACGAAGAAAAGCCTATTGCTATGGATATGTTGTAAGAAGCGGTATGTGTAGACTCGGTTAGCTTGAAGTAGATTCTGTTTTTGGAATAGAGGTGATGTTGGTCAGTGATTCGGTCTACCATAATAACCCTCAATAGCCCGGAGTGTCTTTTTTGCAGAATCAAAAGCTTCTAATAATTGCTATTTGTTGTGGTGCCCCACACCAGTGCACAATAAGATAACTTAGAAAAAGATAGAGCATAATACATAGATACTTTTAATGAAACAGGTAAAAGGTTGCTGGTTCTGTAGAGACAGCCAACAGTTCTGCTAAGATCTGTGGCAAGTTTAGAAATATGTGTATTCCAGGATAAATGTTCATTGAACCAGACACCGAGAAACTTCTGAGTGGTTACCTGCTGTATTTGTTTGTTAGCATACCTTATATGAAGTGAGTAATGGATTGGAGTAATGGATTGGGGCGTTGATAGGTCTGAAAATAATATAACTTGTCTTGGACAAGTTTAAGCTAAATTGATTTGTCTGCATCCAAGCGTGCAATTTTACCATGTAGTCATTTACAGTAGTTTATAAATCTGGCAGAGTTCGGGCTGTGAAAAATATATTTGTATCATCAGCATACATGACCAAATCAGGTGAATCAGGTATGTTACAAACATCATTTATGTAAACTAAAAATAAAAGTGGGCCTAAAATAGATCCCTGCGGCACACCTTGAGTAACACACAAGAAATCTGCGACAAAAGTATTGCATTTAACATGTTGAGGTCTGTTGCTCAAGTAACTTCTAAGCAGGCTCAAGGGGGTACCTCGTATTCCATACTTAGTTAGTTTGGTTAAAAGAATTTCGTGCTGCACGCAATCAAAAGCCTTTCGGAGGTCCAAAAACAAACCAAGTGTATATGCTCGGGACTGAATGTTGTCAATAACTTTCTCTTTAACAGCGAGTAAGGCTTGTTCGGTCGATCTATTTTTTAAGAAACCATACTGGGACGGGTTAATTATATTATGAGCACTGAATAATTTTTCCATTCTGCTGCGAATGGCTCCTTCGAATACCTTAGAAAATACAGATAATACGGAAATTGGTTGCTAATTCGTAACATCATTTCTATTTCCTTTTTTATATACTGGGCACACCCGGGCTATTTTTAGTTCATCTGGAAACACACCGCTGGTGAAAGTTAGATTTATAAGATAAGCTATAACGTCGCAAACTGATGCCGATACATACTTTAACGGTATGGCTTTGATGCCGTCATGGCCGGCGGAAACATTGTTTTTTATTTTACCAATATAAAGCGCTACTTCTTGTGGAACCACAGGCAACAGCACAATAGAATTAGATAAAGGTTCAGTGAGGTCACGCATGGAGGGGTTTGATAAAGATTGATCAAAAGCGCGTTTACCAGCTTCAATGAAAAAGTGGTTTATGGTGTTTACTATATCAGTTCCACTGGTCTTGGAATGAGATATAAGAATTTCTGCATTATCTCCGCACTTGTGCTTGTTTAGTAATTCCTTTATCTCATGCCAAACTTTCTTGCGGTCGTTATATATTCTCGAGAAGCGTTCTATATAAGCCGTTATTACTGCCTTGAGGTCCTTGTTTAATTTAATTTGGGATTTCTTGAACTCATTAAAAAGGTTTGCATCACGAGTTATGTTACATTTTATTTTTAACCTGTATTCGTTTATATAACTGCTTATTGACCTATGGCTTTCTGGACTTTCAGAAGCTCTGCTTAACTTGAATTAAATGAAATGCAGCATTATAACATTCAGTGAACTTTGCAATAAATGTAGTATATGACAAGTTGACATCAGATATGTAATATATATTGTCCCAACTGGTGTTTTCGATAAGAGTTCGAAATTTAAAAAGGTTTGTCTCGCTAATATTCCTAGTTACCTTCTCAGTGCTTTTGGATACTATTTTATAGTGGTTCATAGGAAGAAAACAAAAAATAGGGATGTGGTCGCTAATTTCAGAAGATAACAGGACAGCCTCCGTTTCAGGAGCCATCGTATTTGTGACACAAACATCCAAAAGAGAAGCTGTATCAACGGTAACTCTAGTTGGTATAAATATAGCATTTATACAACCATAAGATGATATAATGTTATTGAATTCATGTGTGTTACAATCATCATGCATTAGATTAATATTAACATCACCCATTATTACAAAAGGCAACCGGAAATTGGCAAGATGGAGCAGTAAACTTTCAAGAAACCTTAAAAAATGCAGTTTTTTTCCAGCAGGAGGTCTGTATATCACAACCACAATGATATCGGACAATGATACAGCTAAACACTCGACATTGGGATCTATCATTGAAATGTATTCTAGTACAGACTCTGGATAACAGTTTTTCACGTACAAGGCAATACCACCACCTCTCATGTTCGGGCGAATGAGCCCATGATGCCGGTAGTTCATGAATGGCAAATGATCATCTTGATATTTTAACCAAGTTTCGGTAAAGAAAAGCACATCAAACTGCAGATTTAATAACCCAAGGAACTCATCAAGACTGTCACGTTTGTTCTTCATACTACGGACGTTAATATATATGCCAGAGAATCTTCCCATGGAAGTGGCAAACTTGTTGTTAAAGCATCGTGTATCACAATGAATGCAATGGAACGGGCTGTCCATGTCAATGAGATATCAATCCAGCTATCAGATAAGTCAACACCTAATTAACCATTTTAGCCAGATCAGATCCTGCAGAGATTTTGATTGTGTCAGATGATTCATCCCTGCGTGCGAAAATTTTGCAGCCATTCGTCCACACAAATTTCCAGCCGAGTTCCTTTTTTCGAGCAATGGTCGCTCCTAGCAGTTTTTTGTTGGCATAGGTCAAGTGTTCATTGACGTAGATACGCCCGCTGTCTGTGTCTGTGAAGCCAAGTTTCTTATTAGACAGCCCATGCTTTCTGGCCTTGGAAAGAAATGCATGGCGCTTATCTCGGCGCACAAAACGGACTATGATGTTGGTTTCATCGTAACATCAATTCATACTTCAGACAAGAAATGATTTGGAATCATCTACCTGTAGTCTGTTCATACATAACTGCACATTACATTTCAAAAAAACACGGTAACTAACGTATTACTGCAGTGCATATGCCTCTCACGATATTTAGGCGTTGGGTGATCTGTTTGAAGTTTTTTTTTCATTGCGTAAATGTGATAGTGTTGCTTTCTTCTTTCATTGTTTACTCTTATCGGTGCCAATTTGCGCCCTTGCGTTGTTAGATGTATGTGTGTGACACCCTGAATGCAATGCAAATTAAATAGTGCCCACATTAAAAGACGAAGCAAGGCTCGGCGGCAGACCAAGATTCCTCCATAGATGCAACTTCTTGCGAGAATCTCAACACAGTATGCTAAGCAGTGATCGCAGTAAGTAGTAACGACGGTCCATGAAGCGCAGTGGTAGCCTGGTAGTTTGAGCATCGCCTTGTACGCAGGAAGGAGCGCGGTTAGATTCCTAGTGCCACCGTGCAGCCACCTTTTTAACTGATGCGTGGACTGTTTCTTTCCAAGATTTCCGGCTTCCATGGGATCAAGGCTACTTGGAAAACGTCTTTTACCACACGTCGCGCACAGACATCTCGGTCTCGACGGCACCATCAGGCCAAATTGACCGAGTACTATTTTTAAGAAATCCCGGGGTAGACTTTAGTCTGCTTAGGTGCAGTAATGCGAGGGCATTGCGAGTTCTGTCACGCTGCCTGGTGGATTCACCCGACACTACGCTAACGAACATTGGCCGCGTTCGGTCAGACGACTGATGTATGCGTA
Source organism: Amblyomma maculatum (assembly GCF_055883805.1). NCBI lineage: Eukaryota > Metazoa > Arthropoda > Arachnida > Ixodida > Ixodidae > Amblyomma > Amblyomma maculatum. Next base: position 132,321,619 of record NC_139345.1, read on the forward strand.
TTTAACTATAGGTTATATGAAAGAGCGGCGCAGATAGAACTTGATGAAGACGACGATGTTCACTGAATAAGCGCGAGAGTGTGTTGCAGCTTAACACGAGGCGTGATTGACTACGGCGATAGTATAGCAGTTGCATCTGGTTTCATCATTAAAATTCTCTCAGTGACAACAGATGATTTATCTTCAAGAACCATTCAGGAACTGGACCAGCTCTTTTCTCTATTTCTACAATGCATGCTGCTTTCGCTGAAGTAGATTCGGGCTGGCCTTGTGTCTCGTTCACATTAGTATCCAGCCATTTCCGAACGCCAAATACTGTAGAGGGCAATGGGCATTACGATATCATAAGGCACTCCCTCGTCGTTTTCTACAGGGAGAAACCGTATTCCATATGGGTTCAGTGGAAGGTCTTTCTTAATTGTTCTGTCCAAACTGTGCAAGAATACACGATCAATTGTCTCCAATTGTGCTTGCAAATCAGATAATCTGCACTTCAAGGGAGGAACAGTCTTTTTCTTTCCGGAAATGCTTTCACGGCCAAAGTTTCAGTGTCCAACATAGGAAAGAAACTGTTGGCAGATGCTGGTACTTGCATTTGTTTCACCTGTTTCAATACATCACTGCCACGGTCTCAACGGTACATGACCCCGCGTATACAGGCTCAGGTAGAACAACATCACATAAATCACAGTAGCGTTTCTTACGCTTTAAAGGAGATAGGTTGTGCTGTGAAAAACGCGCAGATCGAAATCTAACTCCAAGAAGTTGTTTCATCAAAATGGGTTACTTGGGTGTTGAAAAAAAAAAAAAGATAAAACTATTAAGGATTTTTCGCAAAGAAAGGCGTGGCCCAGTCCAAGTCCGCCATCTGTTACCCTGCTAAACAGGTTATAAAATCCCCACGTGTAAATATTATTTTGTGTTGCGTTTTGAAGACAGGCAATATTGATTTTTAAAAAAGGCGGTGATAGTATAGTGCTTTCATGCCTTGGCCAGGGAAACTGATATGTTCGTCCCGGCGTAGACTACAAACCCAGTGGCGAAAATGTTCGTCCTTTATTGACAGTTCGTGTGTACACGCTTTGTCTACAAATCCTGTCCGTTTTATGGCCCACGAGATGCTTCCGCATTAACTCGAGCAGCATGGCCTAGAGGCAGCGTGTTTAATTCGGGATGCGATGGTCCTGGAAGGCCGTATTCCAATCTCAACTTCTCATCTCAAATGCGAAGCCCAAGATGGCAACCCCTGTCAACTCGGTCATGTCACGTGGTCTCGTGACGTCACACAACCCGCCAACCAATCAGTGCCTGCGGCCATGCCACCTGCCATAGCCATACCCTTAGTGTTATTGCGAAAGCAATACTACGCCAGGTTTCGGCCCGTCGCGTAGTCCGTGGCCACAGTCACGAATGACCTTGAACAGCCGAGAAGAAGAGCGCTCGGTCACCCGCAGCTAATTTGTACATATAAATCTTAGTATTCTCCTACTGTGTGCGTTAGTATTTACTCTTTTTTATTTTGTTTTTTTTTCATATTTACATTTACTTCTTTATTCCCTAGCATTTATTTTGATTTATTTTTGCGATGTAGTTATACATCTCAAAATATAATATCTCTGCACTCCAATTCTTGGCCGATCTCTCTGTGTGGGTACGTGCCTTCAAATTAGAGGAGAACAACAACAACAACAACAATAGTGCTTTCGCTCCATATTCGGTTAAGCAGTGTCGAACCCTTCTCATTTTTTTCACTCACAAAACCAACGTTAAGTTTTCTGGTGAATGAAGCTTTGAACGCTGCCGCATTAATAAATCGCCATCGCCACGAATAAGAGAGCTTTACAGAGGCTGACCATGAAGTCAATTGCGCTGTGGAACGATTTTTGAATTTGCCAAAATATTGAAATGTATTCACGCTATAGAATCACTAGGACCCTGAATTCTGCGATGATCTTGTGCTTTTTTTCTCGATTTGGCGATAATTTTTGGACCTAACGAACATTCTCTTCAGAATCGTCGGTGCGTATGGTTCTGAAAACATGCGGCTCTCGTCGTAAGAGCAAGGCGTAGTGTTTGAGAAAATGGCTACCCGCCGTGAACTATGCATGAACTAGTGTCGACGGCGCGGCCGCTGCACGTATGCGGCGAGGGCGAGGGAAAAGACATCCGCGGTAAACCGGCTTCCTTGTCTTTCCTGCATTTTAGCGTCCGCTTCGTTCGCGTGCCAAGAGAGCCATAACGGGATCCCAACGAGGCTGGCTTGGAAGGGGTGGACGACAATAGCAACGCGGAATCGGCATACGCCTTCTCCCATTAAGAAGTCCGGAAAATGCTTCACGTCTTCTGGCTCACTGTATATGATGCAGTAGCTCTTGTGCACGTCCGTTCTCAACGAGCCGCGCTCAGAGGAAAAAATAAATATCGGCAATTTTTTTTTCTTCTATAAGAACATATTAGGAAGATAAAGTACAAGCAGGGCATAAAAGAGCGGCTGAATGATTTTCTTTAAGGGCACTCTAAAGGCTAGGTTCATGCCCCTTCCTTTCCTTGTCCTTTTTTTTTTATGCTCATCGTTGCTTCTTTGCGAAACTATATGCATCAGTTTTTTGTTGTTTTTTTGTCTCGCTTGCATCATCTCTGTGAAGGCTGATTTCATGCCGCGACGTCTATACAACCATGAAAACCTATCGCTGCGTGGGCAAAATTAAGACTTCGTAAAATGCGTCATAGAGTCCAAAAATTTATGAGGATGTATAAATCACCATACAAATGCAGCTTGACAGCAGTAATTAAACCCAACGTTACAACGTATTTCTGTCATGCTGTCCACGGGGCTCTTTGTGGCTTCTTTTATTGTTTCTAAAATTCTTTAGCACTTATTACGAGTTGTAAATCTAACGTACAGCTGATTCTCTCGGCCTTGACACGTGGTTTTATGACATCACGCACCCCAGAAATCAATCAGAGATCGGTCATGACACCTATACCAATCACCACAGCACCTGCCAGCTCTGCCATATCACATGGTCTCAAGCCGTCCCATCACGCCGACCGAACAGTGTCCATCATGTCACGTGACCTTGTCAGGCCATCAACCTCTCAGTCAGTAAGAGAATTCTCTGGCAACAGTCCTTCCTATCCGAAGTTTTCTGCTGATGCGGAATGTAATATTAGGAGCGTGAAGCCTTCCTAAGCAATGTTTTGCTACAATAGAGTTACCTACGTACTGAAAGGTCTTCGACAGAATACACAGTGTGTTCATATAATGTTCGCCATGCCCTTATTGAGGACAATGTATGGTAGTTTGCTTTCAATTTTTTTTTGTACTAGCTTATACAGCTTTATTGCAGAGAACGAAGTAGTTAGTAATCTCTGGCTTGTTAGTCGTAGATTTCGCATTCGTAATATCGTCTTATACAATCATCCTATAAGCATAAAATGTACGCTAGAAGCATTGCTACTTAATCTAAACTGTATGCTGAAAGGCGGTAACGTTTTTTCAATCGGTTCTTTATTCTTTTGAAGAGTCATACTTTGTAGCGCCCACGACAAATCAATGTCTCTGGCTCCTCTACGAAGAAATCTCGAGTCGTTTTCTAGTTCCGTTCATTTCTCCTATTATCCACATACATTTAGCGTCACGCCCATGAAGCAAACACTAGATTTGCCTGACCTTTCGCTACGTCATATGTACCCTCACGTTTGCCTCTTTCATAAGAAAAACAAGCCATACCTCGTAAAGAAAACTTAATATCGGTGGATTGTGAGGTGGTCCTATCCAGCTCCGACCTTGCGGCATAAAAGACCTTGCTTGCGAGAGCTCGGGCAGCGGCATCAGCCAGCGAAGTCCAGGACTGAGGACCCGACCAACCTTAACCCGTAACCAAATTTCCAAAATAAATGCTTTATGCTACTACTACTAGTACGTCAATCATTTCCTGAAGAGAAATCTTTTCATCTCACCAATTTACGTCTCATCTCAAATCGACCATTAACATGAAATTGAAGGGCCATCTTGTATACTAGCTTGTACCATTCCTCCTTTTTACCAAGAATAGCCACTGAATGGAACCGCCTTCCCGCCTCCACAGTCTGCAATTATGACATAACTAACTTAAAGATTGTTTTCAAAGTGACTTGTAATTAATTCTTTATTTTGGTTTGTACTGCAAATACCGCTATTAATTTCACCACACCTTTCTGTAGGGCCTAAAGCCTTGAAAGTATGTAAAATAAATAAGTAACTTTTGTTGTGGTCCTATATTATATTGGTAATTTATTTACTTTTTTTCATGTTCTGAACTTGGATAATATTAAAAATTAGAAAGACGTAAACAGTATACGAAATCAAATGGTTCAGCATTTCGTTTTTGCAACAAAATAAAACGCTTTTTTTTTTTTTTTTTTAAATACGAGGTCTGTTCTTGTTTTCAGCCTTTTTGTTCCAGGTACAAAATGGAAGGCTTTGAAAGACAGTGATGATTTCGAAAGGTTAAACAACAACAACTGAAAGTGCCTATGCACATCTTTGAGATCATGCACTCTGTTTATTTATGGGTAACTAGAAACGGGCTGGAGCGATGGCGGGCTCAGCGATCAGTAAACAGGAGCCAATCCTTACTGCGACTACTACCCTCTTTGAGGCGTCCTACAATGAGCTAGGTGTCTCTACTATATCGTAAACTCTGAAGAAGTAAAAAATAAAATACAATCAATGTGCGAAACATTTCATGCTTATAGACATATAATATATAGACGACAGGATAGACTGCGAATTATTGACGTTTCGCCTCCATGGAACCGCGGCCACAGCAGCCATGATTCGAAACTGCGTCCCTGAGCTCAACACTTAGGCTACTGCAGCGGCTTGGAAAAATATTGCACAAATTAAGGACAAAGCCTAAAATTACGGGCCCTTGGAATTAACTATACTGACAAGTGCGTATATGTTTCGTTTTTTCTTTTCCTGAGACAACGTGGTCGAGGCAAGTAACGCAAGCATGAAAGGCAAGAGATGCAGAATCCCATTTTGTGAATCACTCCTTGGCTTCGGCATTCTGAAACTTTTTTGTGTACTATGTGCGCAAGAACGAATGAATACGTCGACATAATTTCAGGCAGGTGGAGCAAGCTAGTCGGCACATTTTAGGAGTGGCTGCTATCGCGGCTTCAAGAGCCTTCGCGACCAGCCGCGTTTGTTGGCCTGCCTTCCTTTCACTTCCACTTTATTACCTTAAAGATCCCACTTTGGGGGGTACTCCATAAGGGGCGGGAAAACAAAATTATTTGTTTTTAGTGATCTATAAGATATCATTGAAATTGTGACAAAAATTGTTTAGAAAACTTGATGGACGGGTGATGACAGCTACGTTGTGGGAAAGGTCATTCCAGTCAGTTGCAGTGCGAAGAAGAAAGGATGATATAGATTTTTTATACATTTTTGACTATGCGCATGTGGGTACAACAAGTGTGTGTACTTATATATACTCTTCCGTTCTTCGAATAAAATCAGTTGTCGGTTCTGCGCTGTCGTTGTCCACCTCTCCTTTTTGTCTCGTCTTTTTGCGCACTATACATTACTGTCCATCATGGTTCACCAACTCGCCCAATCAGCCGTTCTTCTGCAAAAAAAATGACGGCGCGGGACCGTTGACAAATACTTGGAGCAAATGGCTGGTCCGGTGAGATATTCGGGTTAGCGGGGTTGATGTAGGGTGGTTGGAAAAGTGCATTAAAAAAAAAAAAACTTGTGAAACAAAGAGAGGCTACGTGGCGACGATGAGCAAGAGTTGTTAGACCTGATCGTGCTTTAAGGGACGATACACTGATGTCGTAAGAATAAGCGGAAAGAATGAACCTTGTGGCGCGATTGTGAACTGATTCAAGTGTGCTGAGGAGATATGCATGATGCGGACTCCAGATAGCAGATGCATATTCTAGCTTTGGTCTGGCAAGTGATTTCTACGTGAGAATCTTAACGTTCTGAGGCGCCTATAGCCGAAAACGCTTCAAAAATACCATTGATTGGTTAGCGCATCTGACGATATCTGTTACGTACGTGCGTATGCCAGACAGATCCTGTGTGTACAGGTGCCAGGGAGATGTTAGTAACTGAGTACGTGAAGTGGTATGAATTACGTCGATGGTGAAAAGACGTGAGTTTGCATTTACTAAAATCTGGGGACATTAAGTGGTCATCACACCATGCCTGTATGCGGTTAAGATCATTTTGTCGCTTTTTTTGCACCAGCACTTCCAATTTCGAAAAACCCGTTGTTTCATAGTGTCAGAACCTCTCTCAACTACAGAACAATAAAACAGACATGTCCGCGACTGGGTTTCGACACCGGGGCGGCTCTAGCACAACAGCTTCGTTGGCCACTGAACGAGAACAGTGCGACATATCGCTGCAGTCGATCACCTCACGTGTTTAACTAGCATTCTATCGCTCTATGTATTGCATGCCGTCACATACGTGCATTACATTCCTTCAGATAATCCGGAACGTGACCTCGTCCGCATCTGGAAGGGGAGGAAACGTCTCTTGCGCATCCTTCGCACTCAGCCCGACCATCGTCGCCTGTCCTAGCTTGTCACCTAATTGACGTGACAGGTTAACGAACACTGCGTTACGCCTGCCACGAATCAATGAAACAAAATTTGTAGTTCTATCAACGGCACGCTAAATAATAAAAAAGAGAACCTGATACTTACTCAGGTATCTCCTCGGGCCTCATCTGGCTCATGCTTTCACTCTCGATTATCACCACCGCTACTAGGCGTGGTGTGGATGCCTTAACTGCCCGACTCTGCCATCTCTATATTCCTTCTCCCCTACCTTGTCTTTATCCTCCGTACACTGGTGCCTCCAGTGCAGAACTCGGTGACCCATTTACCGTCTAAGATCTCGGCAGGGTGCTAAAACAGCTAAAGTGGAAGTTAGCCCAACATGAGAACCAACTTACGTACTCACTTATTCGAAACCTATCTGACAAGGACAAAGATCATTTTCTGAGCATCATAAACATACACTGGGAAGAAAGCACCCTCCCTGCATCTTGGAAACAATCACTTATAACCCTACTGCCAAAGTCAGGCAAAAAAAAAATAAAGAAAAAACTACTGCGCTTGAAAACTGCCTTCGCCGAGTCTCTGTAACCTCATGCCTGGGAAAGACCACGAAACGGATGGTGCTCAATCGGCTTGACGCTCATCTTGAATCCACAGATTTATTTCCCCCGCAAAAAATTGGCCTCCGAAAAGGTCTGTCTACTCAGGAACTCGTTTTCCTCCTCACACATGAATTTCACCCCGCCCTCTTCCCAGATCCAAGCCATAATGGTCCTTGATGCGCGTAAGGCCTTTGATAACCTTGCCCACGATCCTCTATTAAACATCCTGGCCATTACTGGCTGTGGTCCAAATATGTACGGCTACCTCACTTCCTTTCTTCGCGACCGCACGGCCAGTTCCGTCTCCCCGATTCTGTCTGCGATCCTTTCCCCGCGCGTGGTACTCCTCAGGGCGCTGTTCTGTCACCCATGTCATGATTACCCTATCTCGTATTCTAACGTCTATCCCAAACCTAAAACATATATTCTACGAAGACGACTTTACTCTTTGGTGCACTTCTGGGTCTCCTGGAGCAGTAGAGGACATTCTACAGCAAGGTATCGATGCAGGCAATAGCTATCTTGACCAAGTAGGAGTATTTCCCGCACCTGAATATTGATGTTGATTGCAAAACTCGCTATCAACGCCAAAATAACCCTTTAGTCACTCTCATAATAGCAGGCCACTCCATCCTTAGCGTATCCCGGATACCTGGACGGCATATCCATGAGTCAGCTAACCCTGCTAATTTTTCTACAAACGTTAAAGTTTGCAATCAACTTACGCATCTAGTCAGCCGCATTGTAAATAAGCATGCCGGAGTACGCGAGGGTCAAGTCAGGCAGCTTGTACACGCATTAGCACCCAGCAAAATTTTATATACAATTCCATACCTTACTCTAACTTGTCACCAAAGACATAAGACTGAGGTTGCACTCCATGCATTGTACAAGGCTGCCCTTAACATCCCCTGTACATGCGTCCACGGAGCGCCTATGTTCTACGGGGCTGGTGGTGACCCTGAAAAACCTCATACAGCAAGATGGAGACCGGCAAATGATGTGTCTTGCTATCATAAAACAAACACATTGGATACTACAGCAGGTTGCGCTCAAACCTGTATTGACCTCCCTGTCATTACCCCTCCTTCCCCGCTCCCAGATAACCTCACAGTAACCCCTCTTTAAAAAAAAAAGAAAAACACACTGCACCCGATACTAACCCAGGCAGACGTTCCGGTCGCGTTTCCAGTCAGGTTCATCCTATTGATTCGACGATTGTCTACACAGATGCATCACGAACTAACGTCGGAGCGGCTGCTTACTCAATTGAGAGCTGCAGCGAGGTAGTGACGCATACTCTCAGTCCTTACATAGATCGACTCTCGAGACCCTGCCAATAGTCGCCAGCATTCAAGACCTAAATGCACGAAACGAGCACTGGGACTCCCAATCTCGACCTCAACCCTGCACTAAAGGGAATCGGGGTGCATAACACATGGGAGGAGTTAGCGGAAGCAACGAGAACGGCGCAACTCGAACGCCTAAGTCTTAGACAGGACAGCAGATTCTAAGCTGGGTAGGACTGCAAGGCAACAGAGGCACTAAATACCAGACGTTCCACATTGAGTCCAAAATTAGGAAAGCCCTCACGATCGCACCGATACCTGAGAACATGCACCCACGACACGATCTGGGAAGACGCCAGCACAGAGCCAAACACTTGGTAACAAAACTAAGCAGAATGCCACCGAGACGGTTGCCTTCACAAACGCCGCCCTAGACGATGACTGGAACTCCGTCTCGGGGGTAGTCGACGGGTCTGGAATAGAGCAAGGCAAAATATATACAAGCGGAGTAGACGCCACGGCAGCGGGGATCGCCCTAGCGTGCATTAGTACGGACATCAGTGACAGCAAATCGGCAATAAGGAATTGCTGCAAACGCAAAATATCACACTAGGCATTGAGCATATTATCGAAAAGCATCATAGACAGAGGGATCACCATCACCTGGGGCCCCGCTCACTCCAACATACCAGGAAACGAAGCGGCCAACGCCCTCGCCCGAGCGCTCATTATCCGAGGGGACGCCGGCCTCAACATAACTTTTAAGGTCGAGACGCTCGCGACCTACGACGAGGTCATCGAGCAATACAAGTTAGGACGGCGGAAATATCCACCCCTCATATAGGTCCCTCACGTCCGCAGAGGCAGTCCCCTGGCGCCGCCTGCAAGCCAAGAACCACATGTCTCCCAGATGGAGATACCTCACGCAAACTGGAAATCCGGAGGACCAATTCTGAAAATTCTGTAACAATATAGGAACTCTAAAACATGCCCCAGTCTACAATTTATTTAAGGACGCAGAAGCACGGGAGACCGCGCTTTCTAGCGAAGACCCGGCGACACAGGCCAGCATTATCCGTCTGGCAGCCGAAGCGGCAAACCGCTTCGTCTACTAACCCCTGCCCCTTAGGGTGACATCGGGCTCCCTGGATGCCTGTGAGTGGTACCGAAACTCCGGTGCCACCTCTTCCGTACAATAAAAGTCCTCACTACCACCACCACCCTCTCACTAGCACCCCATAACCCTTCATGGTACAGTTAAAACTCGATTCAACGAACTTAAGGGGAGCCGCGAAATATTTCGTTAAATATGGAACTTCGTTAAATTGAGGGAGTCATTTCTCAGTCACTAAATTCGATACAGTCGATTATTATATGGTGTCGTGGCATCAAGCAAGTACCGCGGTACTATATTTGCGAAGGGTAAATGCGCTGAAAATGAAATCGCGTTTTGAAAGGACGTAACAGCCAACCTAAACGAAGGCTCAGGGAAGCTGTATTGTTACGTTATCTTTAAATGCAATACCAACTTGTCCACTAAGCTATGTTGCGACAATGAAATTACGGCTCGCTCAACCACCGACACCAATAGCGCGTATGAAAAGTAGCAACGAAATTTTTATCTAGGGAAGAAGGATCCCAGCGAATTATCTTTCCCAGCAAATAGGTCACTGATCTTTGCTTGTGGTTTGTAAGCAACATCTGCCCGGAATTTTCGTGCGTTTTTGCCTCACGTTTTCCGGCGAAGTGTCTCAGAAGATTAAAGGCAACCATAATTTGTCCGGGTCTTGTCATGGGGTACCGCTGCTGACACCGGATCGACGGCCGGCTTTCTACCGCTGGCGAAATCACGTGAATTAAAATCAATATAACTCGCGTTTCGTACCACGCAGCTTAGCAAAAGCGGGACATAGTTTCTGCACGATGTTACCGTTTGCTTGCAATCAATAAATTCTTGAGCGTTTTGTACAAAATAAACAAAAAATATACTTTCTCACCATCATTTTTCAGTAAACTGTTCGTTAAATCGGGACGGATAGCGAAGTTAGTTTGGTTACTCCTAGTTACTCAAAGCATTGGTCGATGTGAGCGTCTGAGGGGGAATCAGGATATTTTCTTTAAATCGGTGCTTTCGTTAAATCGAGTTTTGACTGTATACCATATACACTGATTCAATAGAGGCTACTCGCGCCATTCATATGGGTCGTCTTCCTGAAGAACTACAGAATGGCTTATAGAGAGCTCTTACCAAACTACGTCCCCATACTGTCACACTGAGGTGATTCCTGGTCATGCTGGAATCCCAGGCACTGAGGTCGTGCATTGCCTCGCCCGCGAACTTCAGCACCGGGAGCCTGGGATTTCCTGTCCTTATACACCCACATGGGATGCTACCATTCACTACAAAAAAAGAAATCAATTTTTACTGACAACGTTAGAGAAATTCTTTGTAGACTTCCTCTCCCGGGTAATTATCCCTCACTACCGCGCAATACACATTCCTCGTCGACGCATACAGCTAAATACATTCCTTAGTCTAGTCCGATCGTTTCTCTACCGCATCAGACATTCTCCCGAATGCTAGAATTGTCGTGAACACTATGCTAACTATAGAGCACCACATGCTTTCATGCCCTTAATAATTGATGTAATAACATTGCAGAACATCTCAAGTATAATTGAAAAACAATCATAAAAAGTTTGGAATAAATTAATGCGGCCGTGAAAAATCATGCATAATACAGAATAAAGAAATAAAGAATGCACAAAAATGTGATACATTGTCTCTTCTCCAAATTCGAGGCTAGCAAATTGCCAGGCTTATTTACAACATTTTTGTGTGTGCTTTCTTGCACCAGTTCTCACCACTTAGACCTGTGCCAATGTTCGTGCCCCTCATGAATGCAGTTCTTGGAAGCGTTGAGACAAATTTTTACTTTGCATTTACGGCAAGCAAGAGTAGTTTGGACGAAGAGGTAGTATACATTTCTGCCACTGCCTGCACCGTGTTTGTTTCTGATCTTTTCTCCAGCTTGTGGAACGCGTTATATGCAGATGGCGGCAGAGCAGTGTGAGCTCGTTTGGCATTGTCAAGATTGAGAAGCCAAAATATTTGTACAGACATAGTTATTTGCGTTCCCAGAAATATATTTGATCCCTTGCTAGTCAGAAATTTTTCTGATCCGATTCTGAGTGATGTCCACACAATCGATCGGGTGCTAACTACCTTCCTGTCTCGGTGAAAACTCAACATTCTCCTGCGCTGGCGGTGGAATATTTTTCTCGTAGCCGGCGGAAGCCCTACCGAATAGAGACAAAATATTGTAACCATAAGCATGCTCATTTGCTCCAGAGCAAGCGGGAACTGAAATTTTGCTCACATTTGGCCAGTACTTAGCGGCGCAGGTTGTTGTGTACCTGTGTCACTGTCCGATCATCAATATTATCAGCATGATCAATGATACCACCTCGCAATGGCGGCAGTCTAGATCAGCGCCAATACTTCTAAAGCATGCTACTCGGCCGGGCGCTGGTGTAGCGCTGTGGAGTGGAAGAAAGCGGAGTAAAGGAGAAGCAGAATGTTTAAGACAATGCGGCATTTAGTGATCTGAACTCTTTCTGGTGCAGTGGTGTAGTGCGTGGTGGACGTGCTTGAACATTTGTTCCTGCAACGAAAATTCAGATTTCTTCTCTGCAACTGGAGAGCGCGGAATACATATGCTGCATATTGCTCGAGACCACGTGCCACCCGGTGTGTGCGTGGCCCCCTCAATATAACTCGGACCAGCACAAGTAATTTCACTGTACTACCGGATCGTTCATTCAAACCTCAATTCTCCTTTTAGTCCCCTTTCCACACGCAGAGTACAGATAGGCCGGCGTCTGCTTACGGCCGGTTGATCTCTCCACGTTTTCTTTACTTGAATTTCTATTTCTTGCTCTCTAATACTGGGGAAAACAAGTCGGGGACCGCTGAAAAAAAATAACTATAAAAAGAGTGTTATGTTAGATTTCATTGTACATATTGGCAACTCAGGCCATCATGCGTCAACAGCAAGGTTTATTAACCGTAAAAGATATAACATTGATACGCGCTGCTGTGCTGAGCTGAGTAGACTTGATTAATCACTCGTGCTAAACCACTTGCTCAAATTCTGGACGTTCATGGACTTATAGGCTTCGACGGTTGACAGATGATAGATAAAGGCCGGTGATTTTCTTTAAACATATGGCGTAAGATCGTAGCACTAGCATGTGAAAAAAAAAATTGTTTTCGTTTAGCTTTGACTAACCAAAGTTGAATTGCGAAAGCAACGGCGGAAGCTTCTTTTGCCTGCTACATTATTCCCCTATCACGCTCTATCAGTGTAAGGTGCTACGTCATTGGGGACACTTAAGCTGATCTTTTAAGGGTATGACGTGATAGCGTAAGCTACCAGCCCACATATAATGTCAGGCTTCAACCAAGCCGTATGGACGTGCCTGAGTGTTGTAAAGATAACGACAATGAAAATGGTTCGGACAGGTTGACTCTGATATCACCCTTCCATATAAAAGCAGCGGCACGAGTTGGCAACTCCTGTCCGTGGCATAGAGATAACGTGAATTCAAATGTCATGGCAGGCTGTTTTTTTTTTTTTTTTTTTTTTTTTTTTTTTTTTTTTTTTTTTTTTTTTTTTTTTTTTTTTTATGAGGAGACCGTAGCTACGCCTCTTCTCTGCGTAGCAGCAGCCACCCGAGGTTTCGCTTGGGCTGTCGTAGTATTGCTTTCGCAAAAAAAAAAAAAAAAGAAAAGAAAAGAAAAAGAAAAAAAAAAAAAAACTCGCAGCCATGCCAACCTGTAACTGCAAATGCAGTGTTATCTTGGCATTCTTGAGCGCCCAGCAGTTACCACTTCAATGTCCATGAAAGTGTGGTCTGGCGGGAGATATGTGGTTTATGAGACTCCGATATTTTCCAGGGGTTGTTTTTAGCAGGTTAGGGCGCTTGTAACGGGACTGACGGCATTAAGCACCCTGTACCGACCGAGCGAATTCTGGTGAGAAATTTTCGCTTTTTCTACCCACAATGCTTCACCTATATTTCCCATTGACCTTATTGAACCAAGGAACTCCTGATCTTGATCCGATAATAAACTTTAGAACGCCATGCTATTCAATAGTTTGTTAAGTTACTGCAGAAATTACTCAAATATCGTGAGTGCAGATCCCGATTATGGAAGTTAATTTAAAAATGTCCGTACAAAGTTTTTCACCCTACGTTTAATTATTTTCCCCCCGTGGTCCGTTGTGTAGCATATATGCCATATGCTTCATTCGAACCTAGTCATAACGAACTCGAGCAAGCTCTATTATTTAATCGTTATTGCAGTTTCTTTTCACAGCAGTATGCGCAAACTAGGTATCAATAGTCCTTTTCCAATGGGCTTTTGCTTGCAACGGAGTATAGCGAGGACATATAATCTGGCGCATAATGAACCGCCAAATTACTTTGCGACAACAATGGAACGTTCAGCCGAATATACATACACAAACCAAATATACCAGCCTTCGAAACACAAGTCCGTTTCTTCCGTGGCCCGCACAGGCTTCTGCTCCTCACGAACATGTCTTGGAGAAATAGGAGGTATTGGAAACGAGAGGGACCACTGTAAAAGAGGGCCTTCTCATGACTGCTTTCTAAAAAGGGGCTACTTCGTCAGTGGTACCTGTTTTGGTTGGCTTCACCGCGCAGCTCACGAACAGGCGGGACGCAGTAGTTCACCGCATGACAGGATGGTCTTGTGGAGAACTCGTATACCAGGCCGAAGGCTTCGATAGAGGGCCGCTTTCTGGGCAGCGGAAATTAAAGGGAACAAAGTGTAGCGCACCAAGACAAGGACGGAGAAAGAAGACACACCGTCCCTGTCTTGGTGCGCTACATTTTGTTGCCTTCAATCGTGTACCACCAAGCCCAAGCATGTACGCTTCTGAACATAAAATAACTTTGCGCTTTCATTCTTGCTTTTTGACCTCATGAGATCAGCATGAGGTCGCTAGAGCTAAGCACGACGAGGCGATTGCTAAGCAGTTTTAACTATGGGACTGTGCTGATGCAACGGAAAATAATAGGGCGCACCAGTGCCAAGCCACGCTGACGAATTTTATTACGTACAAAGACTCCCTGCCCCTTAGGAAAACAAAACAGCCCACTCCTGACACACTGACAAAGAAAGAGACCACAACACAGCGCTGTGTTGTATAGTCTTTTTCTTTGTCCGTGTGTCAGGAGTGCGCTGTTTTGTTTTCCTAAGATGAACTACCAATTAGCCCGTTCTTCCACCCTTCCAACTCTGCCCCCCTCTTTCGACGCGGCACAAGTCTTCCTCTTGTTTTCTGCGGTGTTGGACAGAGAAAGTTATGCGCGGTGTGGATAGAAGCAGCATAGAAAAGTTTCGCGTTTTTGAAAATTTACACACACTGCGCGAAGTGGCTAGTGGGTTTTATTGGAGGTTCGTTATATCTACTTACAACGCAATTTTATCTGCCGAAGATACTGATTATTTGGTTATGTCCCGTTTGGTTATACAAATGTAAAAGCGCGTACACATATATACATGCGTCATTATAGTTATGCCCTCAAGAAGAGAGTTAGAGGCAATGCAAGCACTCTATCCCCAAACGGGCTCTTACTTCTTAAGCGTCGGGCTTTCACGTAAGGACGGTCACTAGTAAAAAGCAAATTTAAAGCGAAGTCGTCTTTAGTCGTTTGATTTACCATCTGAATGAAGTGAAAAGACAAATTAACGTTTGTACAAAACGAGAAAATTCAGATGCACAGAAGAAGGCTTTGCCCGAAAGTGTCAGCCCGTTTATATAGGAGTAATTGAAATACCTTAACTCTATAGGGCAACGTACCGCGTGAAGTCGGGAAATCATGAAACATAAGTTCTGAGCATCATAGCATGGTCGACAGAGTCGGTTGTACTATTAGGTATCAGGGCGATGAGGGTATACATCCAGACTGCACACATGGCACCCGTACGGTTGCTTTAAACAGTTAGGTCTTCAACGAATGTTATTTTCAAGCGCCGCGGCATGCGATTATCATGCACCGCAATTCAGACGCCCCTCCCCGCGATGAGTACCTCCATATTTCCGGGAGAGAAAGAAATTTACGGACAATGTAATCTCGCTGCTCGGCATATCATCCAGCTACAGCGCTTATAGATACGGCAGCGAAACGTTCAGAATTGCCGCTTATGTGTAAATTGTTCAGGTGTGGATATTCGGGCTACTCAAGAACCCGCGACTAAAGAGCGTAGCACAGAGAGCACAAAGCGCTAAGAACAGAGATATGCATCACAAGCGCTAACTTCGGAATGATTTAGTTTCAAGGCAGCTACAATGACTGTTACGCGTCAAGATAATCAGGCGCATGTGGCTGGAAGAATCGAAAAAAAAAAAATGTACAGGGCAAGAAAAAAAAACAAGGTCACCAAAAATACCCCATGAATCAGCGATTTGGCGGTAAAGAAGTGGGCTAGATCTCTCTAAGACGTAGCACTCGCGTGTCACACTGGCAAATAAAATTATCTGTGCAAGTGAAACAATTTTACGAGTTTACTGATATTTGACTGTGCTCCAGTCGTCGATGGCGGTATATATGAGGTTGGAAGCGCAATCATTCAATGCGCGCCTTCACGATTGGTCCATATCACCCTTATCTTATACGGTGTGCTGCAAAAGGCTCGTGGAACGGAGTGTAGCTTTTCTGAGCTGAGAAACCTACGCGTATAATTTTACATTCTTTCCAGGGTACGCATGTAAGGAATGAGTGCTATCTTGTCTTTCATATTTCCAGATGCGCGAGCCGGCTATCGATCTTTCTTTTTCTTCCTTGTGGGAATCAATGCGCTGGTAAATACGGGAGGCGTGCATAAATTTATGAAAGGCTCAGGCTCAGCGTAGGCAGAAACAACATGGAAACGTATACAGTGGAAGTAATTTGGATTTACCCTGTAGGGACATACACCCGCTTTCCGTAAAAAATTATCGATAGTGGCGAGAAGCACGGAACCGCTAACTGGGGAAGTCGTATAAGCCGCACCGGTCACCGCTGTGCAATAAAAATGCGTGAGCGCTCCGTCAATCTCCCTCGCCTAAAGAGATCTGGCCTACGTAGCCAGGGTAAATCGGTGCATGATTCTTAATGTTATCTGACTTTTCCCGATGTCCTTTTTCCTTATCCACCACTCTTTTTCTTATTCTCCTAAAGCAAGCGCCTAGTTTCTCCTGGGTGTCACGGTCACTCCAGATGCCTTGGAAATAAATCAGTCGGAAGTTAGAGCTTGTGTGGTTTGGTTTATGTAGTTTAAGTTCTCAAAGTGACTGAAGTTAAATAAGCTAAGAGGGTTGCCATAGTGAAGTGCTGTAGTGCATTTAAACCACTTTGGTTTTTTTTTTAGCATGCATTGACACAATACAGTACACGGGCGCCTTGCGTTTCGCCCTCACCTGAACGTGACCGCCGCGGCCGGTATCAAACTGGCGTCCTCGGAACCAGAAGGCAGGGGCTCTGACCTCTGAGCACTGCGGTAAGGTTGGCGCTTGTGATAATTCTTTCAGTTTTAGAGCGCAGCTCTTTGGCGTCCGTTCCGGGGTTTCGCGTCGGCGTCGGCCTCGTAACCAGCTCCGCCCCCCTTTCATCCCCCCAGCGCTAGCAGCGACCGACTGATACCGCTGGATGCCGCTGACGCCGCTAGAGAGTCAAGATAACGTGACTGCATAGAACACCGTCGCCGCCATGCAGAAAGAGAAGGGGAGGGTCCCCCCCCCCCCCCCCCCCCCTGTTTCTGTGTGGCGGATAGGGTGCTCTTCAGTTGCCGACGCGCCGGTTATTTCACGTAGGCCCCGGCACGTCGACGAATACGTGACCACCTTCCCACGGCTAGACCTGGTTCTTGGCACTGCGGAAGCGAGGGTATCAAATTGTTTGCGTCGGCATCGGCGGCGTTGTCCCTGAAACCAACTCCGCAGCTGGCGTTGACTCACTATCGGCGTCAGCAGCATCAGTCAGTCGCTGCTATCTCTTCCCTCCTCCACTTATCGCGTTGTCCGCTTGCTGAGCGCGCTTCTGCCCCCATCGTTTGCCGCTGGGTGTACACGCCGCCCCCCCCCCCCCCCCCCCCCCCCCCCCCCCCCCTCTTCCTGCGAGTCTCCGGTTGTCAAAGCGCCGGCTCGAACTTAATTCCTTTCTTCGCTCCTCCTCCAATGCAACCCCTGTGCGGTGGCAATCAGAGAGCCAGATCGGTGGCGGCGGATCTGTATATGTGCACCGCCCGAGCCGAAATTGCCGCTGCCGTTCGTCTGCCAGTTCTTTCTGAGCCATGAGCGAGACGACCGGGGGAAGTCCTCCGTCTGCTGCTCCTGCTGCTGCTAAATGAGCTGCCAGAGCAGAGGCCTAGCGCCGTCGCCGCCAGAATCCAGAGCAGTAAGCGAGGCTGAAGCAGAAGCTCATCGCCGCCGTCGAGAAGACCCTGCCGTTCGCACCGCCGAAGCGGAGGCTCATCGCCACCGTCGAGAGCAACCAGGTGTAAGCGAGGCTGAAGCAGAAGCTCATCGCCGCCGCCAAGAAGGGAGTCTTTGTTAAAGGAATACGTGTGAAAAATAAAAAAAAAAATCTGTCATAGCGCATACATGTGTTGCTCGATTTCTTTGCCTCAATCTATCGAAAAGGTGAAACAGCTTATTTGCTGCGCTCAAATTTCGCATTAGGAAGTAACGTAATCGTCGGTAATTTTTTGGCCATCGATTTGTTTTTCACCATATCTTTAGAACACATACAGCGTCGTCTCCTCTTAGTTTGAACATGGTCTCTCTCCTCAAAGCGCCGTTGTACAAGCTGGAGGTGGTGAATCGCATGGCCTGCCACTTCAGCTTATTGCGCGGCTGGATCGGATGCAGTGGCACTTCGAAGACAGCAACCGTCTTTAAAGTAGGAGTTGGCGGCACTATAAGTCTTCACAGACGACATGAATCTTTTCAACATCATCAAACCCTTCCTCCCTCAGTCCCCATTTTGTGGCTTTCTGGCCTCGAAGAGATCGCGGGAGATCGGTTCTCTCGATCAAGGCTGCGAGTTTCGGAGAAGGGTGGCTGCGATTCAGTCGTCGTTCCATTCAAGGTGAAATGAGAGGATAGCCTGCTAACACGCCTTTGGAAAACACTGACAGCAACTCCAAATTTCATTCCTACCTCACCCTGACCCCTTTAGCTTGTTTTCATTGCCCAAACTCCCGTCCTTAGAAAAATGCAGACACATGTCATTACACTCCTTCCCTATCTTTCTTTTTTTTATTCTAATCTGACCCGTCATGTCACCATTTGCAACCCTGTCTTTTATGAAAGTATAGTCTATAGATCAGTGGTTATTGTGTCCTACCAACTTCCTTCACTTCTCTCTTGGAGTGCACGGCTGTCATCAGCGCGACAAACTCTCGTTATAGTCCACCAAGTTTAAGATCTATGCTCGGTATTGACAGTTGGATATAATGATGCGATTTTTTCTCTCTCTCTCTCTCTCTCCAAACGATGTATCATCAACCTCTGGAGAGTGCTGCAAAAACCCGGCACGAGAACTAAACAGTTCTTGCGTCATGTCTAGAACGTGTTTTTACTCAACTGTTTGCCAATCCTGCTCGACTTCGAGAACACCTGCGGGGTTGAGTCGTATATAACTGTGGTCGGAAGCTATAGTCATGTATGCAAAGCATCGTTACCCGACTTCCTGCAGTAGCAAGGCCTTTCGGCGTCTTCAGCATGCAGATACATCGTACAAGACAACAAGCTCCTCACTTATCTGCTGCAGAGAAAAAAAAATCAGATTCGATCACTGCGATTAGCACGCAGTGATATTGCTAGCATGAGACACAGATCGTGTGAATTATTTTGTTGAACACTTTCTCACTCACACTAATAAGAAATAAAGTTGCGATTTAACAATTAATTTTTTAATGTTCTTCAATTAGTTTGGTTTGGTTTGGTTTGTGGGGTTTAACGTCCCAAAGCGACTGAGGCTGAGAGACGCCGTAGTGGAGGACTCCGGAAATTTCGACCACCTGGGGATCTTTAACGTGCGCTGACATCGCACAGCACACGGACGCCTCTTCGTTTCGCCTCCATCGAAACGCAGCGGCCGAGTTCGTGTTCGAACCCCGGACAGTAGTCGGGCGTCTTACCACTTCACCACCCCGGCGGGGCATTTCTTCAATTAGTGTAAACCAGATATCCAGTAAAGCCACCAATTTTCCTCTTGGGTGGTGGTTCCGAGCTTTGAGCTTTTTATGTTGAGTCTTGAAGCCACGGATGATGACAGGTTTTTCCAGTAATGATCCTACAATGCTAGTGCACTAAAGTTTCAGTCTCCTCTCCTCCTTTACCATCTCCACGGCGCGGTTGATGTGTCCATCGAGAAGTGCGAGTCTCTGCACCCTTTCGTTCCTCAAAAACTATGTTCACCTTCTCTTCTCTCTTTTAATTCCTTCCTAAGCATCGTTCTTTCCCTAACGTATCTGTTCAGCTCTCCACAGCGAAGTGGCGCCGGCATTGCGCCTTTCTTTTAGTCTTCATGTTTTACTCTTTTATCAATGCTTCAAGCATCAATTCCTCGACAATTAAAATGTACAACCCTCATACGCGCAGTCCAGACGATGCACGGGCGTGCGATTAAATTGGAGCATGAGTGACGTAACTAAGCAGTTTCTTTACCATCATCCCTGAAGTCACAAAATGTTCTGCTGCATTGTAACGCGGTCATTCTTCCCACGGTGTACTTCGGAAATTCCTGCATTTTCTTCCCTGCGGACCTATAACTCTACACTGCCTATTTCATTATTTCGCTGGCGATAGAGTATCCAGAGAATATATCGGAAATGTGATGCCGTCGGGCCTTTAAGGCAAAAATGAAATGTAATCGCAACCACTTTCAGGCCAAACGTACTGCAATCCGGGTGGCCTGCTCAATCCCACCGTGCAAAACAGCTAACTGCCTTGCTGGACAGCTTTCGCTTTCTGGCGTACGCCGCAGGCTGTCGTCCGCACGCGTGGCGCCGCGAGCCATCATCCGGCGCCGTGGCGGCAACAATCCAGCGTCGGCACGCGGTGAATGCCTCCCAGGGAGAATGAGAGAGGGTGAGCATACTTGGTCGGCCTCAGCGATGAGCGGATGCTTTCACCGCAGGGACGCGAGGTCCTGCGCGCCCTTTCTCTCGGCCTGGCACGAGTACTCCGCATCCGACACCTGCTGGCACAGCGGCAGCGGCGGCGGCGGCTTGGTTCGCGCGATCGCGCACCAACAAAACGGCTTTTTGACGCCTCGACAGAGAGAAGTGCATGCAACGACGGCGAGAATGAAAGGAAAAGGGCCGCGGAAAGCACAAGACCACGCGGCGGCGGTTTCCCACTCTCGCTGCTGCACGTAGCTGCATGCAAGCCACACACGCATGCCGGCCGCCTAACAGCGCGCGTGCCCTGGCAATTTGATATACGGGCCCCGCCCCCAACTGCGGCCGCTCTCGTTCGGCGCCGGCGTCAAAGAGGAGTAGGCCGTTTCCCACTTCCGCGGCGGCACCAGCGCGGCGGCCTCCGCCGCCGTCGCACCATCGCCACAACCAGCCGCCGTACGCATGCAGCGGGCGCGCCGACGTCGACTGGCAGCGACGGCGCTGCTCGGCGCAGCCTCTCCTCCGCGTCGCCGCCGTCGTCCCGAGAAGGGCGCCCTCGAAGACGAGCCCGCAGGGAGGACGACGCTCCACCGCGAGAGGACGCCCGCGGGACCTCTCTTCGGTCCCACGTTGCTGCTGCTGCAGCGAGGAGCGGAGGCAGCTGGCGTGTGCCACAGCTCGGCGAGCTCTCCGAGAGGCAGGCGGCTCGCCCACCGGCGGGACCCTTATAAGGACTCGGCGACACTTATAGCAGCCGCAGCACGAGGAGAGCAGCGGCGGTCCCGCTAAGCGGCCGCCGCTTTGCCGCACGGCTGCCCGAGGCGCTGCTGCCGCTGCGCTCGCTGCTGCCGCCGCCGCCCCGGGACACAGCCCCGCGGGGCGCATGAGCAGCCCGAGCTTTTTTTAGGAAGAGCGAGGAAGACGGACTCTTTCGCCAGCAACAAGGGAACCCGACGTCACCGTCGTCTCCCAGCGCCGGTCGCCGCGAGCGGCGCACGCGTGTCGCTCAGGCATCTCGCTGGCCCACGGCTCCTCATCTTCCCGGTGTGGTCGTTTCTCTCATGGGCAGCCCGGTGTGACTGTGAGGCCGAAGAGAAGCCCCGTTCTCCGTTTTACCTCTTCTCCGGGTTGGGCTTTGCTGTCCAGCATTCACCGCGTGTGTTTGCCACTGTGGAACCCGAGATAGGTGTGACTCGTGTTCGGTTCTTTATTTAAGACCGCTGAGCTGAGGGTGAGGTGTGTGCGTGAGTCAGAAGTGCGCGTCCTACGGCTGCCAGCCTCGACTACGTCGTTTTCGTCTCCTTGGCTGCTTCGCTCTAGGTGTGTGTGCGCCATCGAAGATCGTCACACAAGGCCATCGGACGTTCTGGCCGGGCCCCAGCCTCAGCACTTATTTTTACAGTTCTTTTTTAAACGCGCCATGCATTTTTTGCACTTGCGAAGTGATTTTGCGTGATATACACTTTGTTCTTTGCGTGTGCTTGTCTGTGCAACAGTGTTTGTGAGTGCGCGTTTGCTCCAGTCTTCCACGGATTTCGGTATCAAGGGCTTGCTCTGCCTCCACCCACTTTCTCTTGGTGGTGTTGTTGGAGGGGCGAGAAAGTGGTGTCAAACGGCGGTCGACTCTCGTCGTGCGGCGCTTCCTGCTTCTTTTTAAGTGGTGCGCAATTTCGACTTGGCGCTCCTATGCGTGTATCTGCTTCTTCTGTGTCAAGTGCAGTTATTCTGGCTCGCACATGCCAATGAAGGCGTACGCTGAACGCCAGACGACGAAAACCTCGATGAGCGCTGCGCCACAAGACTCTGACCACTGTTACCTCGGCGCCAACCTCCGCGAACAATGCTGCCAGGACGCCTCGTGATGGCCTGAGGTGGACACCGAAAGAACGGAAGATTATGCTCAACTATGCATGCTGCCAATACGTGGTGACGAGAGTGACCCTTTACCACAGCGCCTTGGTGGACTTATCTCGAAGCCGTTCCGTGCACGCGGTCGAACACGAACCCTGTTGCCCTGACCCCCAGTTCATTTCGGCGCACGAATGTAAGGCCGTCCATCACGGCATATGTTCGCCGCTGATCAAGCTGCCCTCGTTTTCTGTGCGGCCCGCCTCCCCCGCCATTAATATGGCGCCGCAGCCTCCAAGGCCACAGTCGGCGACGTCGACGGCCACCGCCTTAAGTCTAGACGGGCTGGACCCTGTTGAACTCTTGGCCGTTGACCTCGAAGGGAAGCTCGAAGCGCTTGTCAATTCTTTCGTCGCCCAGGACAAGGTAAGATCAGCCGCCAGGAAGTCCAAGACTGCCATGACCTCGTCGGCAGCGTCAAGTGCCAAGAAGTTGACCTCCAGTCAGTCTTCTGGCGGAGCAGGCACGTCAAGCGTCGGGCCATCTTACACAGGAAAGCAAGAATCGAAAGCCGCACTCAAAGATGATTTGACGAAGAAACGGGTCAAAACAGGGGATTCGGATACAAAGCTGAGCAAGACTAATAACGACAAAGTGGCTAGCGACGCCTCGCCAAGAAAGGTCGGAACCGTCCTGGTGACGTCTGGAACAGGAGTGACAACAAAGAAAGACGTGACGGCTCGTGTCACGCCCACGGGAACTACAGCCTCTGCGACGGATACTGTGAACGCGAAAGATGTTATGTCGAACCTGAAGACCTCAAAATCGACTTCTTACAACTCGCACGATAATGACAGAGCTAAAAAGAAAGTCGATAAACCAGTGTCTAAAGCAAGGTCGCTTCTCACTGTAGATGGACGCGAGCACAGTCCTTCTTCGGATGCATCTACTGACAGCGAAAGGACAGACAAGTCACCTTCTCCAACTCCCGGCAGTCAAAGAAAAGTGTTCAAGCTGTCCCCACCAAGCGTCATTTCTCTAGTCACGGGAGCTCCCAAACCTTCGACTCATTCTCCTAGCTTCAGCTCAACTTACGTTCCCACTGTGACATCTTCGAAATCCACAACTGCATCGACGGCCGAAAACGTTGCAGTTAGAGATTCGCCATCGCCCAAGGCAGCTACCGCCAAGAACAGTGCGAAGGACACCGCCCGATCTAGCAGCTACATTAGCAGCCCCAAAGAGCCCAAAACTAAAACTAGTCAACAGATACCTGCGCCTGCACCGGCTCCCGCGCCCGTCGTTTCGGAGAGAGCCAGTGAGCCCAAAGAAAAGCCAACAATACAGGTCCCCACTCCGTCGACTCCCAAGCCCGTGGTCGCTGTGAAACCCGTTAGTGGGAACAGGAACACCAGTTCGACGTCCTCAGCTGTAGACTACGCCAAATCTCGATTCCAGGGTCTCCCTGAACCTAAGCAGTTCGAGGAACTCTTCAAGCAGAAGCCTTGCAGGAATGGTCACGTCGTGAACGATGCCAAGACCCGCTGGGAGTCGTTGACCTCGCCTTCAACGGAACAGCTGTGGCCTAACGCCGGTGGCGGCAAGAGCAGCGCACCGGTCTCAATCCCGGGAAGCAACAGCCACGATCTGGCGCCGGATTTGGACTCGCCGTTGTCGACGTCGCCGCGGAGGGTCAACTCTCCCGAGGCGCTGTTCCTGGAGGCCAGCTCTCCACCCAGCATCCCGCACCCGCGACTGACGTCTTCGCAGAAGCAACACATACGCGAGCGCTCTTTGTCACCGACTGAACGCACCCACATGCACGTGCCCGTACGCCCTTTTCTCACCAAAGGATCGGTGGCCGAGCGCGTGCTACTCTTCGAACGCTGCCCCGAACGCGCTAGTCTGGAGCGTGCGCCAGGGCCCACCAAGGGAAAGCCGACCTTGTACAGCACCTGGAAGCACGGTACCGCGGACACTCACTCGGGATCTCAGGTGAGCTTGACAGGCATCGGGTTTTTGCATGCCACTGCATGGTCGTTGACAGTACGTACGGACGTCGCTGCTGATCATTCAGCCGCATGTTCGTAATTTCGTTAATTATTTTGTGGTCTGTACTTGGTGAGCCGACCGGCTACACCTCAGAGGAAGTGCAAATCATAGCGTAGGTCAAGTTACCGGATATACATAAGCGGAGCCAGCCTGCTGCCGTGCTAAGCAGTGCATATCGAAATCAAACCCTGCGTTTTTATTTTCTTCGATTCATGCTGGGCAGTCACATGCTTGCCAGCGCGCATGGTCTGCACATGAGATATTTGTGTTTGCAGTGAGATCTGTGTACTTAAGTGAGCATGTGCTCTAGATCCATGGCAACAGACAAGGTGCGTCCTTAAAGAGCAAGAAGATCGACAAGCACTGTAGTACATTCTTAAAATTACACACGTTGCACACACTGTACAAGCACTGTAAGGTTTTGCCTGCAGTTATGGGTCTTTGGTCTCCTTATTCCGAGATGAAATATTCACGTAGCACATTTTGTCTCACAGCCTCCACTATCTTGATAACCATACAACGGGCGCGAAATTCCGAAACTATACTGGATGACCGCTATTAGGGCGGGATATATCATCTCTTGAAATGCACACAGACGCGATGGGCTGTTGGCTAAGAAACGCGCCGGCACATCCCCTTAGCGTATGACGTTGTAGCTTACGTCATGGTCACGATTATGTCATGGCTTTCAAGTTCATGGTCGCCCCTGTTCTGTTCAGGTGTGACGTGAAATACACGGCTTACAGCCATCTTGTAAGTTAAGGGAGGATGCGCTGCCCGCTTGAGCCTGTTCGCGTTGCAGACAGCACCAAACCACGGGCAGTGCACGCCTCAATGTTTGAGGTCCTACTGGTACAAAATAACAAAGTAACATCTCCGTGACGATGCGTGGTCTGTGGTTTCCGTATTCAAACAGCGCGAAAAAAAAAAATGAAGACGGAAAAAGCAGAACATAACTTGCTTGTTCCGTATTCGCATTTTTCGCGCTGTTTGAATATGGAAAACAAAACCCAACTTCCCATCTTTCTGTTCTTGAATGTTTTGCCTACCGGCGTTAAATAATTTTGATGGCTGAATCAGCTCTATGCCATCCCCCCCTCGTTTTTCTTGATACAGGGAAAGCTCCGTCAGTTGTATCAAATATATAGCCAATGCCAAGGAAAGGCATGATGCATTGGGCTCCCATAATTTTGCGAGTCTGTAGGATTAGCGCTCGAGCAATGCTCTCCACAACACATTAGCTTTGCCTTTGGGCCTGATGTAGCTTGTTTATGATTGCTTGATGAATGTTGTCTATAGCTGCTTCACGTCTCTCATGGTCATCACTTCACATATTCGTGCTGATAGGGTCAGACACGCTGCTTTAGGGGCGAGGTTCACCGGTGGCGCGAAATACTGTGTAATGGTTATAAAGTTTACGTCATGCTGTGCTGTCCCAGCTAGTCCCGTTCCATGTACTACGTGGGCTCTGTCGTAACGTTCGCCGTTGGGCATGAGATGCGAGACAGCGGACTTTAACTCGCGCTAACTCGCGCCGACCTTATGCAACTGCGTACACAGCAGCTTTGATAGCGGCAGCGACACAGCATGACGAGTACTAATTATGTAGATATATGGGGTGTGTTCAAACTATGCCAACCTACCATCACTTACTGTACAAGTACTGTTGGCAAAGTTATGAAGCGTACAGCTGCTTTTTACCCACCTTTATCACAAGTACTGTGTAATCAGTGTTGATGCTAAATAAAATTATTTGTATTTGTATTCTCTGCAATACCTGATGCCGCACACAAAGCACCCGATTTCATGCCTGGCTCGAAAAGTCGAAAGTAAATTGAGTGCACAATTCGGGATGCACGGCAAGTATAGATGGGGATGAGCACTAGGTGGCTCGCTGAATTGTATCATTCGTCGAATGAGAGGGGCGGAAAGGTGAGCTGCCCTTAACACGAACTCGATTTAGTGTGAAATGCTCTGGTGCAGGTATACCATATGCGCGTCACATCTTCTGCTGTGAGAATGTGTTTTTGTTTTAGACCGCGACCACGTAGTAACTCTGCTTACCAAGATACTTTGTTGGGCGAGTTGGTAAACATCCGTTGTTAATAAAAAAAAAAAAAAAACAACGCGAACAGCTTCCTTTTATCTTGTTTTGTGTCTTCCTGTTCGCGCTGTTTTTTATTAACAACGGATGTAGTAACTCTGAGCTCGAAATTTCTGCAGGGCCAAGAGCTGTCGCGCTCTCACCTCGCAGTACCATAGAACCTTCCTAAGCTGCAATCTGGTTACTTCTCAACACTTACGGCTAGTCCGGGAGGCCGGTAAAAATTGTTTAAAAGCCAACACCTTGTGTAAGATGCGCTACAGCGAATATACACTTAGCCTAACTATCAGTTGTAACACCAGTTCGTACGGGGCATTGTATTCCCCTTCAAAGGTACAACGTAAATCGCACGTGAAACAATCCGTCATGGCGGCTCAGTGCCTTCGGCTGCTCATCCGCAAGGTCGGCACGTTAGTATTTCTATGGAGGCGAAATACAGAAACGCCCGTGCAGCCTGCATTCGGTGCTAGTGCACTTCGGATAGTTCCTTATAGTCCAAATTAATGGAGTCCACTAAGGCACCCCTAGTGATCTCTGTCGCCAAGAGGAAGTTAAAACTCATAAATGTAATATACGTACATATAGTCAGGTAAAAAAAAAAAATGACGTCACGATATCAGCAACGTAAAGCGAAATTCAGCCAAACAGGAAGCATGAGAGCCGCCTAGCTTGTGCAAGCTTATTGTGTAATATATATATAGAGAGAGAGAGTAGGAGGGAGACGGGGGGAGAGTAAAGGTTACTCAGCCAGTTTATTTCAGAGCGCTGATGTCACGCCATTTGCTTCGCGCGATGTGGATAGCAGCCAATACTCTCTGTCCAGCACTAACCTCAAGTGACTTTCGTATTTTTCACTCTTCTTCTCTCATACTGAACCCGTTTCCAGAAGGCTCGAGCCCCCAGATCCTTTTCTACGAAACTATATGACACTATAATGCCAGGTGGTAGTGTGGTAACGCGACTAAGGAGGGCACACTTTAGTTTACTTAATGGGGGTTTAACGTACAAAGTGACTCGGGCTATGAGGAACGCCGTAGTGGAGGACTCCGGAAATTCCTGGCATTCATTAATGCGCAATGCGGCGCATCGCGTAGCACAAAGACGCCTTGCTTTTCGACTTCATCTGAAAGCGGCCGCTGGGTGCAGTCGGAGCCATAAAAAGCAGTCGCTGGAATGTCTTAAATGTGGGAGCGCTTAAAATTCGCGGAACCTGCTGGTTCGCTGCAGAGTTCATCAGTAGAACACTTCATTTCTTTTATGCGGCCTTTATTTACAACGCAGTACAGTTCGCATCCAGTTTTTCGATGCCATCTTCACCGCAAAATCGCTGTTTCGTTCTCGCCGTGCCATGCAAAGAGCTCAGCGCTGCTAATACATCTCTTGCCGTATAGAGTCTGCCTTGTCGCCATATATTTCGCCAACTGCGAAGCTGCGAACGCGCAAGGGGAGCTGTGGAATGTGCCCGGCCGCCTAATGACCTATATATGCGCCCGTCATCTATCCTCTCCCCATAATTCTTTTTCTCCTAGCACATTGTGTACCTCGCCGCATAGCGTCTCACCGTCGATCACACGTGCCTAATCAGTGCCGCGATCTCAATGAGCGTCATAGCAGACGCGTGCCGTCGCGAAGGTGGAGCCCTGGCGCCAAATGATAGAGCGAAATCATCGAAATCGCCGCCGCGTGTAATGGATTGCAGGCGAGCGCTCGGATGCCTTTTCTTTTTTTCTTCGCATTTGCCTCGCTTTTTTTTTTTCATTTATTTCTTTTCGTTATCTTCTCCGCTTCATACAGGCAATTCGCAGCTAAGCTGGGTTCCCATATCTTGCCCGCGAGCGCGTCCAACGGTATGCCTCCTACGAAACACCCGCATTATAAGTCGTAAAACTGCCGCCGAACCGCCATTACACCGCAACGGCAGCGTCGCTCATTGCGAGCCGCCCGCAGCGACCGAGTTCCATTCTGTCTCTAGATGCGAGTCGTGTGTCTCTGCAACTTGGACACAAAAGGGCGTAAGTTGGTCGCTAAAAATCAAAAGCAGAGAACGTGGAGAAAACGTTTTTCAAACGAGTGTTTTCGTGCGCGCTTGTCTTGGTGGGTTACAGATGACGCGCAACTGTGTATGGATTACAGCGTCAGGCGGAGAACGAACAATGTGTGCATAGATGGTGACTGCTGGAGTGGAATACGTATTGTTATAAGTGACTGTTAGCATAGTGGAGCAGATTTCACAGATATTAGGATTTTTGTTAACACATACGTCACGCTACCGTGGGGCAATTGCCGGCAAAATAAGCAAGGCTAATCCCACCTATAGCATACAACTCAACTGAACTCAACGAACACCTTCACCCACCGGCCGTGAGCCCGCAACACACTATACATTTTGGTACTTCCATACGCTTACCGAGGATTTATTTTTGCGTGAAAAATTGCATTTGACGCTTATTTTCAGTAGCGCTTGGACGTGGTATCGCTAAATATTTTTGTAACGAGGAAAAATTGAGTTATCGTAAAGCGCCGGCGGCCGATACACAAGCTTAACAAAGGCAGTACAAAGTTCATTTTCGCTTTCTTTAAATGCGCCTCCGCTGTCTACACTGAAATACATTTCCAGGTGTGTATACATGCATCTACCAGTCTATATTTCAGCATGCGTCCTGGAACAAAGGCATGTGTCCTGACTAGTTCCGCTTAACCTGTGATTCTTAGTAATATGCCTTTTTGGAGCGTTACTCTCAATAATACTACAGAATCTTACATTCTTCCATTCTTTCATATATTGGTTGATTTATCAGTTGTAAACAGGAACTACTAGCTAGACCCGCTTAAACCGGCTCTTTTAGTGCTACGCATTTTCTAGTGTTACTACTAGCTGTCAACTGTATTTTGATACATCGGCCGATTCATCAGTTTTACACCAGAACATGACGAAACGAATGCGATTCCCGCTGTGAAAGTGCGGTGGAGGAATATAATTCTATACCATTGTGGTCACTGAGCGCGCCAGTATACGCCCGGCAACGCATAGCTCGCAGCAACAAGCGTATACGGGAGAGGGTGAAGCTGATCACAGCACCTCTCCCCAAAAGCATCATCTGAGATTGATTCATATACCTGCAGCTTGTAAAGTGCACTTATGTAGTCACTAAAATATTCCTAGTACTTTTTTTCGCGATTACTAACCGCCCGAGAGGTAGCTGCCCCGTAATTAGCACTGAAGTGGTACGGAAAGGAGACTGCATATACAGCGTATTTTCAAAACCCTCCAAGAACATTGTTTTTATACCTTATTGACAGGGCCTGTCAAGCCATATTGCCATTGGGAATTGAGAGTACATTTTAAAGTATAGCAGTTAAATCAAGTATAACCCGCTTTTCATATAACTGGTCAACTATTCTCTGCTGCCTGCTACGACTCTGTGTGATTTAGAGTTGACATCTGTATCCACTCCACACGCTGCCTTAACTGGCTTCACAACTAAACCTTCAACAATACCGGGGTGAATGAAGCGTCTTCATTAGAAGAAGACGAGGTCAACGCCCTTCGGCATCCGACGCTGTCCGGCCTAAAATAGACACCGATGGGCCCGCGCCGCCTGAAGGGAGTAATGGGACTCCCGTCCACACAGCCGCCATTAACCTGCTTTGTACAGTTATTTATTCCGTTGGCGATATCCTAAGAACAGGAGCGCGCGCGTGTGTGGTCAGCGCCAACGGGTTGGCCACTCCCACTCTCTTTGATGTTCTTCGTCGAAGCCGGCGGCGTGACGGCCCAGATGTGCAACGATGGGTGAAGCGGCAGGCATTCCATAACTGCGCTTAGAATGGCCGAAAGTGTTAGTTTTGCTGCAGTCTCGACGAGAGAAAACGTTGTCGAGTTTTATTGTTGTTGTTGTTTCGTCGATACAGGAATCGTGAGTCGCTGACAAAAAGTAAAAGCTTGATTGAGGAGAGCGGGGTTTCTGCGGCAGAAAAAAATGCCTTTAGTTGCGGGTCTTTCGATCGTGGCACGTCACTGGTTTCGCGTTTCTTTACTATCGCGTGATGACATCTGCCCCTTTCTGTGTAGTATGTAATGCGTTTTATTACATTTTTTTCGTGCAATGTAGTGTGGTCAGTTTTTAGTCTCGTCGCTCTGGTTTCGAAGCTCGTAGCGAAATCGAATTCGTTCCGCGAAATCACCGTGGATATCAGCTTTCGAGCATGTGTGCCCGCGTACCATAAATTGCATTACTGAATAACACAAACTACACCCATCAGTCATGCCGGTTGCGGAATTCACGCGAACTGAACTGGGCTGACTGCGGGTACAGTGGGGAACGAGAGAGAGCGGTGGAGAACTTTGCACGGTGCGCTCGTGATCGCGACGCGTGTGTTCGTTCGCTTCCAACTTACCGAAGGTCTTGCCTAAATTTCGACCAGTAGATTTTTTGTTTTTAAAAGGGGCGAGTAATAGACTGAATATGGGAAGAACTAAGAGGATGAGTGGGAGAAGAGTTGGGAGGAGAGGAGTAAAATTAGGATCCAGTGAAATCGCCAACGGGAAGATCATAAAACAAATGTCAATAATGTCAATTAAATAACCACTTCAACCCACGAAGAAAAAAGTTCCGAGAGCACTGCAGAATCTGCAGTGGAGAAATACGGAAGCCTGAGCATTGCTGTTGCACGCGGTACATTGCGCGCCCCTCGCCGAACACAACCAGCGTTCCGTTGAACGCATTAAAGCTCACCGGCGTTGTGTAATTAGTTTACAGGAAAGGAAAAGCGCAGCACCTGTCACTCGCGGAATCTTGCTGGCACATTTCGCGGCAAAATCTCACCGGTGCAAGATTTTCACCGTGACCCCAGACAGGCCCCGTCGTGGAGGTGCAGTGGTTACGGCGCTCGACTACTGTTCCCAAGGACGCGGGATCGAATCCCGGCCTCGGGGGCCGCTTTTCGATGGAGGCAAAAAAGCAAGGCGCCCGTGTGCTGTGCGATGTCAGTGCACGTTAAAGAACCCCAGGTAGTCGAAATTTCCGGGGTCCTCCACTACGGCGTCTCATAGCCTGGGTCGCTTTAGGACGTTAAACCCCACAAACCAACCGAACCAACTAAAACAGAACTGCACGAAGGAAACGGGACAAGAAGGCACGAATACACGCACACAAAGCGCAGTGTGTGTGTATTCGTGCCTTCATGTCCCGTTTCCTTCGCGCGCAGTTCTGTTTTGTTATAACCATGAACCGACGAGCCCAACATCACGTCTTACCGAACCAACCAGCCTTAATAATCGATTCACAGGAAGGGAAAGGCGCAAGATCTGTTGTTTCTGTGGACGCGTACGTATTTGCCAAAAGTAACCAGGCAACATGTTTTGCTTCTCGCTTGCGTTCTAAAGCCAACATGAGTTCCCACAGGATCCCAATTTGATAAAACGTGATAGGAGCTCGCCCTTCCTATGCACAGATTTACAGCTTAAGAAGGGCTACATCTGCTACCCGACTGAGAAGCGGAACACTCAGCGTAGTTACTTTTGGTAAAGACGGTGCCTGAAGTCGTTTTGGAGCACCATCGAGTCCACACGCCGGCGACCGGATTTTTGCGTAATGAGGCGAATAAAGCTTCCGTTTTAAAAAAGCGCTGAGTTGACATTCGCTTGTAGAACCTGGCAGCCCTCCCGCGTTCAGTCTCGTCCGAGTTACGCCGAATGATAATTGGCTAGGAACAGCCTCGCCTCAACCATACCTTGGCAACTGCGTAGCATAAACGCTCCTTGCTGGGGCTTCCGCCATGCTGGTTGGTGGCTTCCGTTCTCTTCCTGCCTTCCGTTCCGCCAACTCCTACCCACCCTTTCCCCGTGCAGTGCAGCAGCGGCTTTCTCCTTCGGACACGCTTCTTTTCGGTGACCCACTTGTGCGGCCGCCGCCAGCGCGCAACCTTGGCCCGTCACGAGGGTGCGCGCGGCCAGCGGGTGTAGCACATAATCGCTTTCGCGGCCCTGCGCTAATTGCGTGCAGCATAGCCGATGCTTACGGGATCGGTTTTCGTACGGTCTCCGTGCGTCGAGTTATTACTACATCGTAATTTGCATTTTTTTTTGTCGGCCTTATGCAAACACAGCGCACCACATAAGCGAGGGAAAATATTTTCTTCGCATACCGCTGCGCAGGCTGCTGCCGCACTTGGCACTAAAGTATCAATGGGCTTTACTTGGCACTATAACTTCTGTTGGCGACATAGGCTGGTTGCCATAGTGACGCAGCTGTGCTAGGTTTTGCCGGCAGCAGGAAGATCTGGGCGCCACACAGCGACGTGTTGATAACTTGGCGAGAGTTTGGATTTCTATAGAAGGACCTTGATTTGCAAAAATAATGAGAGCAATGTTTTTATCTGCTGGCACCTAAGGCACGATTGCAAATCGCTTCCCCCTAGTGAGATGTTCTGGTTTGATCTCGGTAAATTCGAGGTCCGTTAACGAACACTGGACACGTCCATTTTCACGTTTAACCTCCATAGAAATGCGTCACAGTGAAAGGGAACGAACTCACGGATTCGAGTCAAGGGATGCAGTAAGCAGCAGCGATGAGCGCGTTTAGTTGCTGTACAGAACAGGTGAATGTTCGTACGGAAAATCCTGACTTAAGCCCTCTGCGAGCCAAAATTCGCTAACTTGCTTCAATTAACAGGGACAATCATAACCTGCAAAAATTTTAACTATCGTTGTTAGCCAAAGTAGTTTAATCCCTCGTTCAGCTGTGTATCCGCTCTGAACAGAGTGAACAGCGTGTTATTAATCGCTTTCGAGCCCTCAGAAAGGTGTTGTTATCACATCTCGACAGCGTATACGGAATTCTTTATGCAGCGTCGACAGCACCAAAAGCGCCTGTGAGCTCAGCGGTGTCAGCGTTAAACGTTTCATTCATGGCTTCGCAACCACCATCTGTAATCATTTTATTATATAGCTCGCGTCATTCATTGGAATGGCATATCAGCCACTACAAAAACCACATTTATCTCGCCGAGCCCTTAAGAGAACTACATAAGTCTCCAAATAACTGAGCAGAACTGGCAAAGCCGACGCCGCTATAAAAATTCATAATGAAACGCGCGCGAAAACGACAGAATACGAGAAACAATTGGCGACAGTCTTTTGTTGCTTTCGCACATAATGTTATCATTATTAGCTACCAAATGACCCAGTGATTTGGCTTAGTGAACTCGCTCTAGCAACTTGTGGAAATGCTCCCCGTGTTCTATTTGTACAGCATAGATCATGACACGCAGGTGCTCATGAAAGGATCTAGTGTGGACCCCAGAGGTGACCGGGAATGGTATCCTCATTATGTCGCCTTTTGTCGCATGCATGCACGAGCACCAACTTGGCACAAAAGCCAGATTTTGCAAGCTCAGTCGCCATGAACGCCAACGGGCTCGAGCTTGCAGGAGGTGATGTTCGTGCCAACCTAAGTATGATCCTTGCGCCTAAAACAGACATGTGGAAGAAGGTGACCTCAGGAAAGCAACACCCACAACAATATACACCCAGAAGTGATGCAGTTCACCATCAAGCATGCAGGTTAACCCATCCAGTCAAAGATGAAAGCCTCTGTCATCGACGTAGAACCAATGCCTGTCTTGCGCCAAACGCCATGTGCAGCTGTATACGTACCCCTGCGGACAAAAGTGATATATTCCACGCACTGCGAGAAAACTGCCTGCCAGATTTTTCCGACGGAAAAGCAGTTATTTCTGATATATGCACAACGTACCCTCCTTGATATACTTTCCATCTAGTCGAAGCAATTTTGTGTGCCACAAATGCAATCGTTGCTAGTCGCATGGAGTACTTTTGTCCGCGACCGTACATATCCGCGAAATGTTTTCATTATCAACTCTCCGAATCTGTCGACGCGAATGGCTAGGTTTCCCTTCTCTTGGAATCCGCTCTGTCAACCAAGCGGCGGGTGACTTATGCTGATCTTTACACACCTCTGAGCCTAGCCACAAACACAGACTAGCAACTATCAGCAGGAAACCGCATACACGAATCAGCCTTTCGGCCCATCGCAAGCAGCATCAGTGAACCGAAGCGCTGCATGAGAGAAACCGAGTTGCTTCGCGGAATCACGTACACGCACTGCTCACACGTGCGGGAGGCTGTATCATCGCGTGGCGCCCAGTCAGCGTCCCGTGGGCGACGCAGACAGCTGTGGCCTCCGCCTCCGCACACGGCGGCATCGCGCTTCCTACGGCGCCTTCGAAGGTCCCCCGAGAACTAGGTGCGGGACACCCCTGTGTCTTCCGTGCCATCATGGCGCGCGTACAGAGGAGGGGAGGGCAGGGAACTGCCGCAACCGGCTGGGCGTATAGAGAAGCCGCGCCCAGCTTTCCTCGTTACGTCGAGCACTTTGCTTGACCTTTGGCTGCTCAGGTTTTGCCCGAATAGGAAGGCGTCACCAGTGTGTTCTTGGCCTTTAAGGATGCAAATAGTAAAGACGTCCCGACGTCTGTTGACGCTAGAGCGAAGCATGTGCCGATGCGGTGGGCTCGGCGTCCTCCTTCTTCTGGTCGTCTTGAGCAGCGAGAGCCAACAAGAGGGAAGTGCGCATGCCTGCGCTACGTCAGCGTTAGAGATGGGAGGTATTGAACTGCAGCTCCATCGGATGTTCTTATATGAGAAACATACAGGAACGAGATTGCAGGCTTCGAACGCAGTGGAGGCCGCTCATATAGGTCCTAGCACACCTTTGAGGCAAGGTGTACCTTATCCTTTTATTTTCCCCCTAGTATGCCAAGCTGTGGCTGCGCTAGTACAGCTTTACACTGACTAGTCAGGAACACCTATTCTATCGCCGTCTCCCCCCCCCCCCCCCCCCAACCCCCGTCCCGATTCATTTGATTGATTTATAGGTAGGGAAAGGCGCGGTAACTGTCTCACATGTTTTCTGTGGGCACCCGAAACGCGCCGTGGGGGAAGGGAGGAAGGTGAGAGTGAAAGAGTGAAAGTGGAAAGAGAGAAAGGGGAGCCGTAGTGGAGGGCTTCGGAGTAATTTCGACCACCTGGGGATCTTTAGCGTGCGCTGACATCGCACAGCACACGGACGCCTTTTGCCCAGTAGAGTTAAGCGTAACCAGCTCTGACGGAAAGGAATGGTTTTATTTAGTTTTTCGCACCGAAAAACTAAATAAAGCTCCATTCCTTTCCGTCAGAGCTGGTTACGCGTAACTCTACTGCATGCTCTGCCGCTTTATGACATCTGTCTGCGTTCAAGAGAAAGAAGGAAAGATGAAAGAAAAACATTTACGAGATATATTCTTCCGCTCGCCTGTTTCAGCGCTGGCGACGCAACTTGTGCATTCTGCGTGACGTCTGTCTACGCAGAACGAGCGTCAATTTTTGCCGTGTGCTGAAATTCCTCGTGCAAAACTTGTCGTTGGGAGCGAAAAGCATGAATGGTATTCACCTCTGTACTCCGGAGTGAAAGCCCCTGCACAGAGAGGAGTAGGGCAGATTTGAACACGCTTTTCAATATAGCTCCCAAAGAGCACGAAACGAATAACGGGATACAACGATGTCCACAAACGAAAGAGAGGATCCTGAAAAACGAAAGCGTTTTTTTCCGCCGGCAATATCCTATATAAGCCCGCCCATTCATGCTCCATGTATGCAGTAGTGAAGGTAAAGAATGGAGAAAACGCAATCAATATGGTCGTGCTTGTTCTCAAATGAGGACGAGCATGAACAAGCGGCCACCAAGTATTTTCGTTGCCATCAATTTCACTGCAGGTAAGGATTACTGCAGAGCAAAGGCTGTACTGCAGCGGCCCCGTCAAAATAAGCCAGCAAACCTTATAAGCCCGTCACTGCGTGTACATCCGCGGCTCCTCCAACTGCGCCTCCGTTACTTGTGTTGCTCCAGATATTTTAGCACATTTATAAGCTCCCCGTTGCTCTTTGTTAGCCAAATGTGACCAGTCTAGGCGCGCAGCCGTGCTGGCCCTAATATATCTCCCTCTCAACAAAACACAGTCATTTCTTTCTTTCTAGCTCCTCCTCTGTGCTTGGGCGCGAGGAATGCAAGTCGAGTGTGCTGATTGTTTGGCTGGCATTTACTGGACGCGATCTCGCATTTGCGATGTAAACATCCTTCTTTTTCTCGTGAACAAACATTTTCCCCAGACGGCGTCTCGCAAACGCGCATTGTCAGTCCATTGTGAGGCGTGGTTATAATAATAATAATAATAATAATAATAATAATAATAATAATAATAATAATAATAATAATAATAATAATAATAATAATAATAATAATAATAATAATAATAATAATAATAATAATAATAATAATAATAGGTTCACAGGAAGGGAAGGCACAGTATCTGCACACTTGTTTCTGTGGACACCTGAACCGCACTGTAAATGAAGGGAAGAAGTGGGAGCGAAAGTTCCTGAGGGATGTAATAACGACAATACGTCCCTTTGACATCGCGTGTACAGTAGGAGACGTTGGTTCTGCAAAGACAGTCGAACCGTTGGAAATCGGCTTTATTCATGGCGTTGTCCTGAAGCTATGAATGAACTGAGGTTTCGAAGTCTATCTTTATATGCGCTTTTTAATAACCACATGCCGAATTGGGGCTCTCATGCGGTCTTTCTTCTCTTCTGTAACCACCAACGTTTTATTCAGGATTTTACGCATGGGTGTACAATATGCCGCCAGATTTTCTTTTGATATAAGCGCGCAATCGAGATGCCTGCTTTTTTTGTGACTTGAAGAAATTGCACGTAAATACCGCAAATTCCCCGCCACAATTCCTGGCGTAGTCATGAAGGGGCCGCCCGATCTTTTGGCGACCTTCTGTGACAGCTGTCGTGTATATATGTAGACACGGTTCCAGTGTAAGCACTCTTCTCCTCTATGTCAACGTGCCTAATTTACAAAACAAGTAATTAAAATGCGACCTCGTAATTACAGCCAGTTCGCTAGAGAGTTGGGATAATTCGAGACCACACAAGCGCCTATCAAGCGGACGAGGGTGTCCTAAATTTGAAGCGGCCACACGTGCGAGATAAAAATGCCTCATCGTTATGTGATTTCGGTGTCAACGCGACGGGAGATGACGGAGGACTCGGGTCACAGGCTTGACTATCTGACATTTCCTAACACATCTGCTGCCGAGCCTCCTCCAGCACACCCCCGGTCGTCGCCACAGACGAACAGCAACAGCGGTGGGCTCACCGCGTAATTGTTCCTGGAAGGGCAACACGCCCCACGCATTCTCACGTGTGCGTAGGCAGGGAGAGGAGGAGCAGCCATGAATTGGGCCTTGTTTCGGCGGCGGAAAGGCGCTTTCTTTTGCGACGACGCGGCGCTTGACTTTGTGCGTGCGTGTGTTTGTGTCCTTGCGTTGTGCACGTGCCCTTCCAGACCTTCTCCACGGGCCTCAGCTTTCTATAGCCGTGTAGTTGCCGTCGCACACTTGTGCAAGGCCGTCGTCGCGTGTGAAGGGAGGCGGCGGCTGCTAGAGGGATGAAAAAGATCGCGGAGGGCGAACACGCTTGGCACATGTCGCCATTTTCTCCCCCGATGCTTGTGCAATTCGTCTGTGCGCACCGTCTGTTCCCGGGCGCGACCTCGGAGCATTATATAGTATCTTGCGGGGAAACAAAGTGGTTCACTTGTAAAGTCAACACAATTTGCTCGGCCAGTATGGTTCCTGTAAACCTAATGAAAGAACTTCCGACAATTTCCGTATTTCTTCACAGTGAGAAAATTATGATAGCTATTCAGCGCTCCACTCCCCTCCACAGCCTTGCGAGAGGCAACTCCCTAGCTAACTATCAGGTTGCTCCGGCTCTACAGACGCTACTCAGTTTGCTGCGGCCACCTATCCAGATTTCCCCGACTGCTTACCGGCCTCCTCTTCAGGCAGTCCCGGCCCTTGCCCGGCCACATATTCGGGTTGCTCCGACCGTACCTTGGAAACTATTTAGATTGTTTCCACTCTGCTCGGTTACCTACACAGGCTGTCCCCGTTGCATAACACTACCACCTGTTCGGGTTGTTCCCGCTGCAGTCCGAACTCTGATTAGTATGCTGCGACCGCACCCAGGCCACACATTTAGTATCTCACGGCTGCTTCCTGGCCATATATTTGGTGGGCCCGGAAGAGAGCGCTGGGTCGAGGATTACGTCATGCAAGATGACCATCGGCTAGGACGTTAACGTGGGAGTTTTTGGTCACGACCATTTATGCCGACGCTTTGCGATCTGAATACATTTACATGCACTATCATCGTGGATAAAGAAATGGGCGGGAAATAAAGGAATTAATAAGTAGGGGGTAAAATGAATATGCAGGCGCTTGATCGCTAAAACCAACTGTGTCCTTCCTCGAGCGTCGCTTTCTCCATCCGTACTTGCTCCACGCAAATCAGGCTTTCCAGCAGCACATTTCATTCGTGCGGTGAAGCATCCCCGCACTTGTCACCCTGTGCACCAATTACTGTCCGTCGGGTCACCATATGCGAGGAGCTGTCCGGTGTTCTTAGCCACAGCCTTATAGCAAATTCTGGGCTCAGAACCAGAATCGGCGCCTCCTCCTCGTCGTCTATAAATAGCATGGGCCCCGGCACCAGTTCCGCCACGCGCAGCCGCCGTACCTTCACACGGTACCACGGCGGCCAGCTTAGGGCGAGCCGCACTCGCGCGAGCTGTCGTCGCCTCGCAAAATAAAGCGCCCGCGCCGCCCGCTTGCGGTTGACAGTGCAGCTGCCGCCGCGAGCGGCCTTATGTACATAACAGGACCCGGCACGAAGCCTGAGAAACCGGCGTTTATTTTACCACACGTCCCCCCCCTCCCCCCCCCCTCCCCTTCCCTTCCTTCAACCAGTTCCGACTGCCTTCTTTTTTATTCTTTAGTTATCATTCTAGTTTCTTTTTCTTGTACTCTGCTTCCTTCGACGAACAGGACAAACAAATTGGAGTCTTCCCCCCGCCTTTCCCAATGCAAGGACATGGCTATAACGCAGGAGGAGGAGGGCTGGCGCTGTTTCCAACCGTGCCAGGGGTGACGCGTTGTCTGTCGGCCAGCTGTTTTGCGAGCGTTAATTCCGAGCTCCCCGCTTTGCGAGCTCTGACTAAAGACCGAATTTCTCCTTATATACGTTACGCAGGTGCAGCTAAAAGACGAGGTAGCTGTGTGGACGCGTTACATATTATGTGTTCAGGCTTAAAGGTGACTGGTGGACGCTTCCTGCATTTCGTCGTTATATGACCTTGTTTGTTTTACACTAAAGAACAAGATAGATGCAGCGTTCCAACATGTCCGCGTGTCAGTGTGAGTTCGTTTCCGCTTGCACATCCAGTGACAGAATTTAGGCAAGTTTGGAAGCAAGAAATTACACTTATTTTCCTTCGTGTTTTTCTAGCGTGAGGCGTGTCAATCTGGTTCCAGTAATGGACACTTTGTGTAGCAGTGCGTCACTGGCCCACGCAATCGCCATTTCTTTTCCCTCTGGGCATAAGGGCCGTTTGTTGATGCACCATAAGAAAACCAACTGAATGATTGGTAAATTGATTCGTTATCAGCTCCATGAAACTTGTTACGAGAGGTCTTGTTGACCACCTATGGAGCAGCTATTTAGACCGAAAGGGCTCAGTTGATGCCGCGGGCTTTAAGTTCGTCCATCAGGTGTGATGAATGAGGTCCTCATTGCTTAAAATGGCCCAAATAAGATTTTTCAATATTTTATTATTGTACCCGAGGATTGCGTTGGGGCTTTGTTCACCGTCAGAGTGACTTTGCACTCACAGCTGACCTGTAGGCTGGACACCTTCACGCAAAACCGAACGTCGTTGCTCGGTTCCATGCAATTACGAAAACTCCAATGACTAGAAGTGCGAATAGTACTATTCTGAACAGAATCGAATAAGAATAGTGCAGCTTCGCTATAGAATGGAATATAAAACGATCAGAAGCGAATGTAATATTTGCGCTCATATTGCATAAAACTAGCAATTGTGCGTAACACTGAGCTGCCATGGTGGCACTGCGCTGCTAAACGACCGTAAAAAAAATGTCCACTAGGTCGTCCAACAAGAAATCATATTTGCCTGTAATAGTCACGCTATAAGTGTAGAAAGATTGCCTCTCATTATTGGCGGCGAAGGAGAATTAACCAGAGCCACACTAAAGGAAATGAGTTTGGATCAGCTACGGACGAGCCACTGTGAGCTATAGTGATTTATATATATATATATATATATATATATATATATATATATATATATATATATATATATATATATATATATATATATATATATATATATATATATATATATATATATATATATATATTGTAGTTCACTATAGCCACAGCGCGCGAGATTCGGCCCCAAGGTGAGGTATCCTGAACTGCGGCATTGTCCACCTGCGGCATCCTGCGACATTGTCCACCTTTGACGTCATGTATGAGCATACCGCAGCACGAACGGATTTCATCAACGTGCTGGACCCTTTATTCATCTCGCTGATACTCAATGTAGCAAGATGGTATACGCGGCGTTGGTGTTGGCCCTGTTTTGGAAACAGTATAGTGCCATGAAAATACGATGCGCCTTATTCGAGCCTATTGCCAATTACTTGAAAGATATTCGAACAGTTCACAACCGATCTGATTCGATCGTGTCGAGAAATTTTGAACTTCAAGCTACTTGATTCCTTTAAATAATCGAAACTGGGATAATCGATAGTTTCGAATATTCGCACATATATACCAAAGACCTTTGGATCTGCGAGAAACAAGGGCGTTTAACAGCAACTTAATGCATGAGAGGAATTAAGCCGCGATGAAATATTTGTGTAAACAGATTTTTATTTAACATATTTGATGGTATAGAGGTGGTGGTAGATCTAAACTAAGAACAATTCTAACACCACACTGCAATGATGAAGAGTGTTGGAAAGATATGTTACTCTCCCACGCATATGCACAGTCCGCTGCCTCCTTCGTTCCCGTCACTCGTCGATGTCGACGATGTAGGTAGTAGTAGTCTGTCCTCCATACTTTTCATCCTATGTTTGAGACTGACAAAATGCCATAGACAGCGCTCCGTCTTTAGGCTATAGGCGAATTTGCACAATGACCGGAGCCTTCCGCCTGAGTGCGCAATATTTCACTGAGAAAACAGCGGCGAGCTCCGTTATTTCCTTGAGTCGATAAACAGACGAGAAAGAAGGTGGCCTGACCGCCGCACGTCTTTGTCGGGAGCACTCGGCTTTGGTTGTCATGTTCTTCGATAGCGTACGCGGGTTGGTTCGTAATATTTGAGCACACGGGGCGGCTTTCACGAGCAAACAAGCCTTATACCACTCCTCTACCGGCATTCCGCTCCATCCAAGCCCTCGGCCGCTTCCTGCTGTTCGCGCGGTTCCTGCGCCACTTCCTCATTGGGAGGAGAGCATGGGAGAGAAAAGCTGCGTGGAGGGCGAACGATGCCGTCTCAATTCCGTTTAACCCCGCGGGACTTCTCGTCAGCGCTGTCAGAACGCACGCCGCCGCGGAGCAGCAGCGGTGGTGGCATAGTCTCGGTTGACAAAGCAACCCCCCCCCCCCCCCCCCCCGCCCAGCACCAACGCACGTACAGCCGTGAGGTTA
This sequence comes from Amblyomma maculatum, assembly GCF_055883805.1. Classification (NCBI taxonomy): domain Eukaryota; kingdom Metazoa; phylum Arthropoda; class Arachnida; order Ixodida; family Ixodidae; genus Amblyomma; species Amblyomma maculatum. The sequence continues at coordinate 132,363,938 of NC_139345.1, forward strand.
CATCGTTTTCCTCTTTCTTTCTCTGGTCTCGTCTTTCAGCCATTCGCTCGTTCGCTTACCTGGCAGCATCGGCAGCGTAGTTTCATTATAACGTTCAAACGAAGCGCAAGAAGCTATGTGTGCTGCATTTGAAAAAGGAAGAAACGAGGGTTGTTTCGAATTAAGGCCGCCCGTTGCTTCCCCCTCAGCTCCACACCTCGTTTTTCTAAACGGGGGTGGGGGGGGGGGGGGGGAGAGGAGGGGGGGGGTGAAGCTACTCCGAGAGAGGGCCTAATGTAAAGTCGCTGTAACGATGAGACGCTAACACAGCCGGCAGATGACTGCGTTGACGTCTTCTGCTTAGTCTTTTGTTGTACGAAAAGAGAAGTAACACGTATAGGGGCACGGCTCCCCCTTCTCCCCACCACACACCGACACGCACGCAGAAGCTGTTGTGCGCGTTGTTGACTTCCAGGTTGGCTGTGAATAGAGGCCGAACCGCGCACGGTGCTTTCGACAAAGGATAACGACAGCCCGGCAAAGAGCCATTTTATCTGCGATGTTTATCCTATTTGGAAATGGCGCGCTCCAAAAGGGAGCAGGGGGTGGTTCGCGCATTATGAATACTCGGTGCTTCGAGAAACGGCGCTTTCCTTCCATTCATTGCCGAGAAAAAGAAAATAGGATGCAAATTGTTTTTTGTCTATAGTCACGCGAAATAAGCCCAGTGTTCCTTCTTAAAATACGGCGCGGTTAGTTTGCTGCTTGCGCGCGCTGGTGAACACGCGGGCTGGGAGCCAATCTTCTTGCTCGCGAGATCTTTAAACTCGCTATGCCCGAGGAAGGCTAGATTGAAATCTTATGTACTCAACGAAAATCTGTACTCGCAGAGCTCGTGTACGTAAACACGGCAGAGCTCGCAGAGATGTTACTATTTTTGTCAAGACGTATAGTGTAAAGATTTCATCTGTCCTTATAATAATTGTTTCACAGGAAGCAAAAGGTGCAGTATCTGTCGCAATTGTTTCTGCGGACACCTGAATCACACCGCAAGGGAAGGGAGTAAGGTGGTAGTGAAAGTGGAAAGACAGAAAGAATAACCGTAGTGGAGGGCTACGGAGCAATTTCGACAACCTGGGAATCTTTAACATGCGCTGACATCGCACAGAACACGGACGCCTCTTCGTTTCGCCTGCATCGAAACGCTGCCGCCGAGATCGGGTTCGAACCCGGGTAGTCCGGCACAGTAGTCGGGCGTCTTACCACTGCACCACCCCGGCGGGGCTGCTTCCCCGCATAAGGGGCTTACTTATTATATGTATAAGCTATGAATTTCAAGTCTCGCGCTGAACTTAGCCTATGGCAGCAGACTAAGGAGCTGACTATCTCACTGTCAAGGTTTCTAGCCACAGTGTTTGACGCTTGGCCGGGCCGAAATGGCCAGAAACGATTAAGTCATTGTGAAAAATTACTCATCTTCTGATATATTTATTACATGGTATTTAATATGTATCCTCAGGCATTCGAAGTTAATCCCGAGCCCTATACTTTAGCGCGGATAATAGTTGAATGCGTGCGTTTGACTTCGAAAATAGGAAGGAACAAACCAGCGGGGAGTAAAAAGCCCGTACTCACAAAAAGGCCTGTACATGCATGATTCTGGTGACGCGGAGGGTTAAGGCATTGTGTACACGCTCCTTTCCTTCTGGTGTGCGCCCCGAGTGGAACAGTAAGCAACTTCGCCCCGCCGGGGTGGTGCAGTGGTAAGACGCCCGACTGCTGTGTGCCGGAGTACGCGGGTTCGAACCCGACCTCGACGGCTGCGTTTCGATGGAGACAAAGCGGAGTGGCGTCCGTGTGCTGTGCGATGTCAGTGCACGTTAAAGAACCCCAGGTGGTCGAAATTTCCAGAGACCTCCACTACGGCGTCTCTCATAGCCTTAGTCGCTTTGGGACGTTAAACCCCACAAACCAAACCAAACCAAACCAAACCAAACCAGTTACCGCGCCTTTCCCTTCCTGTAAATCAATCAATCAGTAAGCCACTTCCCTGCATCCTCCGTCCGACATGTGGACTTTATGCCAATCTGTCTTAGCGTACGTGATCGCTGTCCCTAACCACAGTCTAGGCGGGCCCGGACTTTTCAGTATAAAAGAGGGAATCTTACGCCCCGTTCCAGAGTAAAAAAAAAAAAAAACACTACTTAGACAACCCACGATGTCTTACCAGACCGTCCATATCCGGTATTATTCCAGGGAGGCTGGAAGAGGTCTTCCTGCCGTGACAGTAACCTAGAATAATGGACGTTATGTTGGCAGAACACGCCGTTTTCATGCGAGTACATCCCCAGGAGGCGACCACTGCGCCATACAATTTCGCTATGCAGCATCGCTCAGTGTTCATCGTTGCGATAATTCAAACTCCAGGATACTTTTTGGGGCTTCTGGAGCACGTCACAACTAACGACACAAGAACGGAAGCGCGGCAACCCCACTTGGCTTATATGCATGCAGTCCGTTGTTTGCGGTCAGGAAGATCTGCCCGCAGTCTTTTTAAAAACCCGAAGCGGCCTACTTTATTATCCGGATCCTTTCACTACTTCACCTTTCTCCCTGCTACCTCCTTCACGGAATGGCTCAGATATCCACTGACAGTAAAGCAATTATCTCGCATTTCTTCATAAAATATTCAAATTTGCATATCTCCCACCCGGATAATGCTTTCTCGACGTGATGATGATCACGGCGCTTAGAAAAAGTTAGCTCCCTAAACTTCTTTGCTGCTTTATTCCTGGGTCTCTTCATATTTTATGGCGCGCCGTTGGAAAAGGGGAGGTAGTGGAGAGGGTTTAAACGGGCGTGGCTGTGGCGCGCTCCAGTTTTGGAACCGTCGCCGCCCTTGGGGCCTACTGCGCGAGGCTTGGTGACCCCGCGTATGCATGGACCTAACGCCGGGAACCGCAGCAGCTACGACGGCAGCCAGGCAGGCTCTCACCGGAAGCGGAAGACGCCGCAGCATCCTTTTATCTTCCTTTTTTCGTCGTCGTCGTTCCGCTCCAGCGGGAGTCAACCACCTCGCTCGCCAAGCGGTGACGACAGCGGCTGAATGCGAACGACGCATCGCGACCACGCCAGCTGAACGGCGACCGCACGCGGAGAGAGATGCCAATCTGCCCTGCATGCATGCACACTATGCATGCCGAGCGCGAGCACGCGCCGTCCGGGCGGACGAGGGTCGGCGGAGCGTGGAAGGAGTGACTGCGGGCCAGCGGCAGTGCGCGAGGGCATCGGTAATCGCTCGTTTTAGTTCCGTCTGTGTGCGAATTGTTCTGGAGGTCAAAAATTTCAGGAAACGTGCGGTTGCCACTGAGACATGTCGGATGGCTGGCAGTGCCCGGAAGTCGTGGTTGTGTTTTGGTTAAACGCCACGCCAATAATGTGTGTGTATAGGGGGGGGGGTGTATGTCCGGAGGTAGAGACGGAGACCAGTGGCGCAAGGCGATCGAGTTGCGAAGCAGGAGTCCGGGTCGAGCTTCCAGTGTGAGTGACAGCTGGTCGACGAAGAACCCAAACACCTTCATCGTCGTTTGTGCCCGCGCAATGTGATCTCGTTATTTATAATATATATATATATATATATATATATATATATATATTGCCAGGGGGCGCTCGCAGCGAAAGACGTTGAAGTGGCGCTCGGAGAAAGAGGACGAAGTGAATCGGCTCCGGACTAGAAGGACGTACCTAAAGCTTGGACCTTATAATTCCACCTGCACCGGCTCTGATAGCCTAGCCCTAGTCGCCAATATCGTGACAAATCTGGTGGAGGTCAGGTCTGATGTCCCGTACCCCTCCGCTAAGCAGGAGTGCTGGTCATATATTCGAAGAAACGCCTGTTCACCGCACCAGCCGCAGGCAACGAGGCCTACCACCTGAGTTTTCCCCATCGGCTATGACTACCGGCAGCCACGACGTCGTCGCAATGCCTGGAGCGGCCCCTACTTACGTGACGATTCAGAACCCCCGCGTCCCAAAGACCTTTCACGGGGACACCTATGAAGACGTCGACGACTGGTTGCAGCACTACGAAAGGGTAGCTACCTTCAACCTCTGGGATGACGCCGCCCGACTTCGCAACGTCTACTTCAGCCTTGAAGATGGCGCTCGGACATGGTTTGAGAACCATGAAGACCAGCTGTCATCCTGGAGTGAGTTCAAGCGTCATCTTGCGGCTGCTTACGGTAGCTCAGATCGCCGCGAACGGGCCGAACGCGCTCTCCAATCTCGGGTTCAAATGCCCAACGAGACGGTCGCGGCATATATCGAAGACATGACACGCCTCTTCAAGCGGGCAGACCCTGCAATGCCCGAGGACAAAAAGCTGCGCTACCTTATGCTTGGCGTTAAAGAGCAGCTTTTTGCTGGCCTGGTGCGAAGCCCACCGAAAACTGTCGCAGAATTCCTTGCGGAAACATCCACAATAGAAAGAGTGCTTCAGCAGCGAGCTTCGGCACAGAATCGTACCGTCCACGCCACCTCCGTCTCTGCCGAGTTACCATCGCATGGCATGGACGCATCGGCGCTACGTGAGCTCGTACGTTCGATTGTGCGCGACGAACTCAGACTGCTGTATGGCGCACATCAACCAGCTTCTACCTCCATTGCGAGCGTTGTCCGCGACGAAGTGCAGCAAGCGCTCCGGCCTCCGTTTCCAAGCGGTGAACCTCACCCTGCTCCTCCCCTTACGCCACCTGAGCGCCAGCGTCCCACATACGCCGAGGTGCTACAATACTCGCCACCCCAGTCGCCGACCCTAATTCCTGCTAATGTAGCTGCACCAACAACACCGGCCCCCGTGATCCAGTACGTAACGGATTCCCGACAGTCTAGACGGAAAGCAGACGAGTGGCGTACCCCCGACCGACGGCCTTTATGCTTTCACTGCGGTGAACCAGGACATGTCTATCGGCGCTGTCCCTACCGTCGACTGGGCCTCGAAGGTTTTTCCGCCGATTCTCCGCGGCCTCGCTACGGCGAACGGCCCCGAGCCGTTGAAGATTTCCTCAATGACCAGCGCCTTGGTGTTCCGTCTCGTCTGCGGCAATCTCGATCACCGTCGCCCAGGCCTCGCCCTTCGCCATCTGCTGCGAGGTCCTCATGGGCAGCGCAGGGCCGATCGCCCAGCCCCCAGCGGGAAAACTGAAACCAGCGACCTTCGGGGGTAGGCTCGCTGGACTTCGCTGCGCGGGAGACCCCCCATCGACGCGGACACGGAAACTCTACGAATCGACATTGGAAAAGTCCGCGGTTGCCAATTATAACGCTACCTCGACGCCACCACGACGCACCCGCAACGACGACGAATTGCCGGTGGAACCGACGCACCAACGCACCCGCAACAACGACGAATTGCCGGTGAAACAGACAACGCAACAATGCACCCGCAACAACGACGAATTGCCGGTGAAACAGACGACGCAACAACGCACCCGCAACAACGACGCATTGCCGGTGGAACAGATGACACGACAACGCACCCGCAACGACGAAGAATTGCCGGTGGAACGGAAACCGCAACGCGCCTGCAACAACGACGAATTGCAGGTGAAGCATACCACGTACACCGACGCAGAGCACTCAAACACTCAGAAGCCTGATATTCGCGAGAAGCTGTCGTTGGACATACCAGTAATACTGGATGGTCGCCATGTTCGAGCTTTGTTGGATACTGGCGCTGATTATTCTATTTTGAGCAGCCAGTTTGCCGCGATTCTCAAGAAGGTTTTGACTCCGTGGGCTGGCACACACGTTCGCACTGCGGGTGGTCATCTGGTTACTCCTCTAGGCATGTGCACGGCCAGGGTTCAAATTCAAGAGTCGACATTTGTGGTAAGCTGCCTCGTTCTGAAAAGCTGCTCACGTGACCTAATTCTTGGCGTAGATTTTCTTCGTGAATATGGCGCAATTATTGACCTCCGGGATTTTAAGGTCTCGTTTTCAACTGAGAAAGCAGTGGCCCTCAGCAGTACACAGCGACCACTCAATGTGCTTCGAGTTTATGCGGACAGTGTCACGCTGCCACCCCGAACCAGCACCTTCGTTAATGTCAAATGCAATGCACTTCACGATGGTGATGCAATAGCCGAAACTAACCTCTCGTTACTGTTGACGCAGGGAGTCTGCGTGGCTCGCAGTTTGATCCATCTTAACTGTGGCCAGTCCAAGGTACTTGTTACCAATTTTTCGCACGAGTATCGACACCTTTTTCGGAATACTTCCGTAGCTTTCGCGGAACGCATATCTGAAGTCTCCGAGTGCTTGTCCACAGAACCCGTGCCACCGTCCACATCCCTCGACAACCTCGATATTAGCTCAGAGCTATCGGTGAGCCAGCGTGAACAGCTGTTTTCATTGTTACTTGAATTCAGAGAGTGTTTTGCATCATCGTCAAAAGTGCATCAGACTCCCATTGCCAAGCACCAGATCGTGACGTTCGATGATGTCCGCCCAGTTCACCAGCACCCCTACCGCGTCTCTTCGACCGAGCGCGAAGTTATTAAGTCACAAGTTAAACAAATGCTCGAAGATGATGTTATCCAGCCTTCAAATAGCCCATGGTCCTCCCCAGTCGTTCTAGTTAAAAAGAAAGACGGCACGTTACGTTTTTGCGTCGTATTTTACGCGGTAACTGAAAGACGGCATCTGCAAACTTTTTTTTTCGTTTGCTTTTGTCCACCTGTGTGCACGTGTGCCGTGTGCGTCACGCTTAAGGAGGGAGGAATGCCAGGGGGCGCTCGCAGCGAAAGACGTTGAAGTGGCGCTCGGAGAAAGAGGACGAAGTGAATCGGCTCCGGACTAGAAGGACGTACCTAAAGCTTGGACCTTATAATTCCACCTGCACCGGCTCTGATAGCCTAGCCCTAGTCGCCAATATCGTGACAATATATATATAGCTCATGTCATGCGTTACATTCTTTCCGGTGAAACATGTTTGCTTGACAATGGGGAGTTTTCCCTCCTTGCGCAATACCATATCCCGCAAAACTTTGCAAATATCGATACATCTTGTTCTTTACGCCAGGAAGTGCTGTCAGGTTTCGTTTTAACTATACGTCCCGTACACCGCCTATAGGGGCGCCACTGAAAGCCGCCTAGCGGTCGTTTTTAAGTCTTTCCGGGATACGAGTTGCGGCTGCTCATGCGTCGTTGCGAAGATTGGCGATGTTTGGGAGGGGGGCGACTTTTTTTTTCTTTTTAAGGCTTTTGCCAGTGAGCGAGCAAATCTATCTTTACTTTTAGTCAAAATTTTATTCACGCCAAGTCGTGGTTCACAGTTTTCCACCAACTAGCCCAGTAAGAGGTACTGCTCAAATTTCAGGAGCAGTTTGAAATGTTCAGATTCACCATGTCCGCATTGCGGCGCCAGGTTCGCATGCATGGGCAGCATGCATAATTCTATATGAAATAGTTTCTTTTTTTTTTTTGCCTTCTCGAGCCTGTTTTTTTTTTCTTCTTTAGGCCAACGTAGACCGTCTTGCTACACGGACCTCGTTTTCTTTGTTCTTTTTATTGTTATTACAATTTTTTTTTTCACTGTTTAAAAAACGCTTTTTTTTTTTTTATTCGCGAGCTTTTGCTCCATTTTATGCATATTTAATTGGCTTCAAGGGCGGTAAAGCTTTTGCGGGTTCGGGCTCCCTTTCTCTCTTTTTTTTTAAATGTCTTTTTTTATTTGTTTGAGAGGACAAATAAAATGGATAAAATGAGCTTATCCGTAACGACGGATTGGATCGCGGCGATTACACGTTTTATACCCTATACAAAGGGAATGCGTGAAACGCGACAAAGCGGGCGCTTACAATCCTCGCTTCGTAAAGCTTATGCGCTGAGGTAAAAGGACAAAATATTTAGAGATGCTGCTTTTAGTAAGCACCCCTTATAGGTCATTAAATGCATGTATGTACCTTGCGCTTGAAGTACCGTGTTTAAATAATTAAATTTCTTACCTGACGCTCATCATATCCGTCTTTACTTTGCCCTCAGGACCTGTTAATGGCTCCAAAAATTAAGTGCCATAAAAACATGCAGCACTGCACTAAGTAAATGAACTACTAAAGGTTTACTAAGTAACCAACATGTATTATATTCCCTGTACCTATAGCGCGAATAATAGCTATGTTCTGAAAATTTACGATGATGCACCAATATTATTTGAAATGCCTTCATATTGAAATATGAGACAGGAATGACAAGCGATTTGTTAACTCGAAGTGAACTCCGGTCTAGGTCGTATAGCTGGCCTAGCTGGGAGGAGTAAATACAACTTCCAGCGCATTTTTTATAGGTTTCGAACATTTACCCAAGCAAAAACTATCGCTGGTGATACCTATAGTTGTGTCACTGTGCATCGACAGCAGATGCTGTTGATGCAACGATCCAAAAACCGCGGAAAAATGATTTCATGGCGCGAGGACTGCATAAAAACACACGGCTAGCAGCAGACGACGCGGCCGGCTCCGTTCCCGGATTTACTTTCAACTTCGCCACCAGTGGCGTGGCCGTCGCTTTGTACTGGCGTATAGGAGGAGCATTTCAATCGATACTCTAATGCTGTCGGAGATTGATTGATTGATTGATTTATAGGAAGGGAAAGGCGCGGTAACTGCCTCACTTGTTTTCTGTGGACACCCGAAACGAGCCGTGGGGGAAGGGAGGAAGGTGGGAGTGAAAGTGGAAAGGGAGAAAGAGGAGCCGTAGTGGAGGGTTACGGAGTAATTTCGACCACCTGTGGATCTTTAACGTGCGCTGACATTGCACAGCACATGGACGCCTCTTCGAACCTAGTCAGTCTTGCTTGCATAGAGAGGAAGAAGAAAAAACCGCTTCCTCATTGCGGCCGCTGCTTGCCAGCTTCACATTTGTGATGCGCTGTCTCGCAATGTCGGGACGAATGCCAGATGCATTCCACTGGGGAACGCCAACAGCGCGCCGCTGATGCCACCTTTGGGAGTGGTGGCACGCACGTACGACTCGGAGTGCCTGCCAGCTTCGCTAACGCTGGTGAACTCGCGCATATTATCTCTCTCGTTTTAAAATTTTCGTTGCATACTTATTCTTGGTGATTTTCACCTGGTTATAATACCGACCCTCCTTGACCTCAGTCGTCCTAGAGCACTTTCATCAAAGCGGAACTTTGCGCCCATCTGTTGGCGCCTAACAAAGCATGCGTTTTGTACGTCGTGCCGCAGATAAATATTTCCCAGAATGTAATAGAGGACGCACTATGCCATCAGTTAGACAGATGAGCGAACATTTTAAAGGATGGCGCTCCTCTTACACTGTCTATAACATCCGGGGTCCGTATGTTGCTTTATCGACGCAGAAATAGACCACGTTGCACAAAGGAATGGTAAGGAGAAATTGTGTCAAGTGTGGTGAATTACGCTCAAGCTGCTTGCTCCTCCCAAGACGAAAGAAGTGGAAGGAACAGTCACAGCTGCTTGGTGCCACAGTTGTTGTCACACCACCTGGAGCATCCAGACCAAGTTACAGACCAACGTTACAGTGCTCAGCGCTGCCTAAAACATTAACTCCGCAGAGAAATAAAAGCGGTAAGGCGTACAATAATGGCTGAGACCGCACATCATAGGCGGTGTCGCCTTCCCTTTCAGAAGCAGTTACAGAAATCAGCCGAATTTCGAAGCTCTCTCTCGCAAATCTTGTGATGAAATTGCGGTGGCGATAATGTCTTGGCTTCCAGCACCTTCTGTTCCCGAGTGCATGAGCCTACTGTGACGCCGACATGAACTTCACTTTAGCAGAAATGACAAATATTCTCATTCGCTTTCAACTGGGGCCTAGATGGGTGCCACCTTGCCTGATGAATAAAGCGGCTTCTAAATCAATTTCTTTTTTTTTTCTATTTCTAGCCATATTTAGTTTACTATGCCATGAAACCATTTCTCTATGTCCTGCGCTGTTCTTATCTGATTTTTGTCAGGTTCGGGAAATTTTAGATCTCTGCTTTTTGTTCGTTGTCGGGATCGTTCTCTCTCTGAGCGAAATAATCATACAGCGAAAAGGCTGTGCATAGACTGTGTGGACTGTATGTTGAAATGTGTTTTAAATAGGGTCTGCATCGTAAACGTAGGCATTCGGTGGCATCAGGGGAAATTTGAAGAGCGTTGTGAGGCGAAGACGCGCATACAATTTCACGGCTTTAGACAAGACTGAGGATCGACTTCCCTACCTTGTTCAGCCGGCTCTTCAATCAAAAGATCCGATATCTTCATGATCTTAAGCATTTCACAACTTATCGCGGCATAAAGCAAATACGCTGGCTCTCAAAGGCTGTGGGGGTTACTCAAGTACTCCTTTAGTTTCACAGCACAAACAGCAAGCAGGATAGTTCTAACCTCTTGCTCAACAATGCGCGTCATGATTACAAAACACAGAACTGAGCAGGGGACAAGACACAGGAGAGAAGCAAGCAGGACGAGCTCAGGCTAACAACTGATTTATTTGAGCGAAACCCCTTTACATACATTGCTCTTTACATTATTACTCTTTTTCCTTTTTCCTTCTTCTCACAAGACTGGCAATTTCTTGGCAGGAGCTGCCAACAATGTGAAGTCAATGAGTTCATGTGCTCTTGCAGAAGCTTATAACGTCCCGTCTGCCCTACATATACGTGCTCAGTTTTATGTTATGAATGCGTCTCACTCAAGGAGGGAAGTGAACGCTTCTGTCCAATACAATAATACAACAGAAGTGCTGAAGAAATTTAATTGCATAACTAGGATTTGCTTTTTTGACTGACGAGGCAAGAAATTACCAGGGACTTTAGCGACTAAAGTAATGAAAGGCGAAAGCCTGAGTGCCGCATTCTGCTACGCAACTGGCACTAATTAATTAGTCAATTAATTGCTTATACATATAACTAATTCGTAGTTAAGTATGCATTAAGTAATTACTTCAGCAACTAAGTAATTATTAATTAGGTAATCAACGAATTACCTACCAGTCGATACGATATATCACGCGCCCTTTGTCAAACATAACCAGCGTTCCGTTGAACGCATCAAAGTTCACCGGCGTTCTACAATTGGTTTTCCAGGGAAGGAAATTAGCTGGGCTTAACTTTGGTTAAGCCTTGGTGTCTGTACTGTATGGCTTTATATTGGTTGGTTTTGTGGGGTTTGACGTCCCAAAGCGACTCAGGCTATGAGAGACGCCGTAGTGGAGGACTCCGGAAATTTCGACCACCTGGGGTTCTTTAACGTGCGCTGACATCGCACAGCACACGGGCGCCTTGCTTTTCGCCTCCACCGAAAAGCGGCCGCCGAGGCCGGGATTCGATCCCGCGTCCTTGGGAACAGTAGTCGAGCGCCGTAACCACTGCGCCACCCCGGCGGGGAGTATGGCTTTATATACTTGTAAAGATACTAACTGCGTGCTTGTAGCTATTACCGTGCACTTTCGACGCAGCACACACGTGCACAACTCGCACCTTCATATTATTGACGCCTGGGAAAAAATCGAAATACTTGAAAGATCATTGAGCTGCCGCGAGAAATGTATGTGCGCGTGCCCGAGTGCGCGCGCGCCTGTGTGTGTGTGTGTTGTTGTGTGTAGGAAGGCGAAAAGCTGTTTCACGTTTACCTTTTTACGTCAATGATGGATCGATGCATTGTTCTCGAAGTACGACCTGAGAAAACTGCCGCTGATCTGTGGAGGTTCGTTCACTATACACACACACCTTTGCATAGATAACGCAGTGTAGGGGCGTCGTTCTTTTTCTGTCTCTGCTGGTGGTGGTGGTGAAAACGTTTAATAAAATATGGAGTTACACGAAGGTTGCTCTGGGGTTAGGCTTAGTGCCCTTCCCCTCACAAACACTAGGTGGAGTCCCTCCTAGTACGGGACCCCAGTGGCTTCCGCTGCCGCCATTGCTCTTTTGACGAAGGCCTTTTGGGCTTTCAGGTCGGAGCAGGCGAGTAGGGTCGCCTCCCAGTCCTCCCGGGTGGTGTTTTGGTTAGGTGCAAAGGCAGGGTTGGAGGGGCACGCCCACACCATGTGGAAAAGGTCCGAGGACATTTCCCCGCAGTGCGGGCACTCCCCGGAGAAGGCACTGTCAAACTGTTTAAGTGACGCCGGGCACATCATGGTGTTCGTAAGGAGGCGAAGAAACACGCGTTCTTCCGCTCTTGTTAACCCTTTACAGGGGTGGGGGTAAATATTGTGTCTGTTTTGGTACAGCTGCGTAATTTCTCTGAAAGTGTAGGCTGGTGTGAATTCTTCTGAGGAAGAAGGAGACGAGGTTGCCCGGTTAGAAAGCGCGCGGGTGGCGGCGTCTGCTGCCTCGTTTCCTTCTAGCCCAGAATGGGCCGGAGCCCAGACTATGAAGCGGCGGGATGGACTTTCCACGTACGAGCTGTTTTGCAGTAGTCGGTAGGCCAGGTCCGAGCAATTTTTTAGTAGCCGGTAGGCCAGGTACGGGACCCAGCCCTGTTGAAAGTTCCTACACGCCCCTCGCGAGTCCGTTATGATTGTTTTGGAATCAGAGTGTGTTGCTGCTAACGCGATGGCGACCTACTCTGCCTGTGTTACGTTTCGGGCTTTAAATGTGAGCCCGTTTACCGTTTTGGACTCGTGGATCACTGCCGCCCTGTGCCACCCGCCTTGGTGCGGGCAGGACGCGTCCACATAGTACACTCCGGGCTTCCCTTCGTAGTGATGAGCTAAGGCCTCTGCCCTGGCCATGCGCCTACCCTCGTGGTCGTCCTTGGACGTCTTAGTGGGGAGTGGTTTTATGTGCAGGGCGTATCGCCCCTCCTGGGGAAGCCTTACTCTTTCCTCGGTTACAGTTGTGTGTTGTATGTGTAGACGGGTTAATAGGCGACGCCCCGACGGTGTCTGCGTTAGTCGCGTGTATTGACTCGTGAGGTGGGCTTCTCTCAGCTCCTCGAACGAGTTTGTCATACCCAGACCTTGGAGTCTCAGGTTCGACGTGGTTATAGGGAGGTCCTTCGCTAATTTGCGCGTGATCACCTCGAGGATGTTCTCGTCGTGTTTCTTGAGGCGGAGATAGGGGGTCGAGTATGCGTGTTTGGGCCAGCGACGTCTTCAGGAAGTCCGTGAAGTATACTGCGGTAATCGTGAAATGACAAAAAATGTGGTACTTTCTCCTTGGACAGCATTAGCGCCGCTGAAGCACATTTGACGTTGTCAGCTTGTTTGTGAGTATTGTTTGATAATTCGGATAATAATGCCTTCGTTTCAAAACAGCACTGCGAGACAAGACGTGGAGTAGGGATCCTTATCGATTTCGTCCACATCGGTTGAAATACTTACGCGGCCTAAAATTATAGTGAAACAGTTATCCGCCGAAACGCGAAAGCCGAGGTCTGGACTCAATTGCCCGCGAGGTCGCGCTCTGCAGTTGACCATCGTGGCCAAAGAGCAATAGGAAAAGCTTTTGCTTAACATAGTGGCACAAGTACGTGCGAAGCCCTTAGGCATGAATGCAGCCGATTGTTCATACGTGTCATGTTCTTTCGGCTCGTGTGCACGGTAAACGAATTGTTCGTCTTGTTTGCAGTCATTGTTCCGTGAATAATCGGCGCTGCTACGTGACGCGCTTGCTTTCTTTTTCTGGGCGGGGAGGAGAAAACGGGGGAGGGGGAGGCACGCTGCAATAAGTTTATTTCGTGCATTATGGATTATAAACCATCGGTATATTTTATTCCGCGGCCCTCATATTACATGCATCGCGACGAGTTTTTTTTTTTTTTTTTTTGTAATGATATTTATTGCCTCAGGGCATCAGTAGGGTATGAGATGAATAATGAGCTGATGATTAAATGAATGGAAAAAGGTTGGCTGATTTTATGAAGTCCAAGAGTGAGCGATGATGTGGTCCCCGAGTCCAAAAACCATACCTTCAAGCATTAGATAATGGACTTCACCGTTGTCGGATAGAACTCAAACGTAGTAACAGCCAGAAATAATATCTCCTTGGGAGAAGGCAATCTCCTGTTAAAGGTCTTCTTCTTAGCTAAATGTAACTTTAGGAATCAGACTGAATAATATGCTAAAAAACACCAATCAACGGTGAAATGCCAAAAATTGAATTCATTATCCTTCAGTGGTGTAATACATACAACTGCTTACGATCGCACGATAGTTAGCAACTACTGTTCTTTTAAAATTGTGTCATATTATAGAACGTACCACAACTTGCGCAAATATCTTGCAAAAAGGCAGCAGAACAGGCAACAAGACAGAAGAAACACACACAGACACAAGGACAATGTCAGTGTGTGCTTCTGTCTTGTTGCCTGCTCCGCTGCCTTTTTGCAAGCTGTTCGACCAACTAGCTCAACGTTCCACTCCAATATTGCGCAAATAGTTCCAGGCCATACATATTCTAATGACACAATGCAGAAACGCCACTCGATGGAATTTGTATACAAAGCATATTATTCTAAAATTATCATGCCGGAACGTCTGTTCGGGCATAACTACGTTCATGAAACAGAGAATTCACTGCTGTCTTTTATAATCGCCGCGCAGAATCAAATAAATTTTACAAGAATATTTCGTATGCACGAAGTACGATAGTAAAAAAGAAATCCATCTCGGCAGGAAGTACAGAGGGGAGGAAAAAGGAAAACTTGTACGGCATGCGCCTCATCTTTTTTTCGATTGTCTATGCAACATTTGTTTTTGTCCTTTTTGCCCACCCTTGTGTAGTGTTCCATTTTACCTGCTTTATTTTGCGTTTTGTTTTCTTCTTTAGATCTTCTCGATTGCAAAGCCTGTTTATTTAAGTCTGGAACAAGGGATGGGGGGGGGGGGGGGCGGCATGTGCTTCTCCAAATAAACAAAACAACAGGAATATGAAATATGAAATATACAGCGCTCTGCTGGCACTGACATGCGCTGATAACCTTAAAATGCGCACATTTCAGGAGATCAAACTGGTAGCGAAATTTTTAGCGTAGTAAGAAAGCAGTTTTTCTTTCTCAAGTGCTGTAACCTTCATCGCTAACACGTACGTTTCTCTTCCGCTTGCATTTTTGTTCGCGTCTCAAGTTTTCCTTTCCGAGGTCAGCAGCCCCGTACACAGAACTTCAGTCGTGCTCTGCTATCACGTCCCGCTAATTTTCAATGTCATGCTCGTAACAAGACTCTTGGTGCTGCTAAGGAAGCGCGTGCTTCCACAGCTTTCAACGCGACCGTCGAGATGGCGCCACCGACCCGTAGTTTCGATTTCGACATGGCGTGTGTAGGGCTAGTGTGACTAGCAGAGCTTCTTTCCTGCACTCTTGAGTTGGCAGTGAGAGAAGCGCAGCAGCAAGGAGTGCATCGCATTAGAGAGTTTTAGCGCACCGCTATCCGCGATCGGCTACCGTTACTATAGCCTCAGCGAGGAGCTGTCTGCGCATGCGCGTCTGACAGTCGCACTAAATGCGGCGCATGCGTAGTACGCAATCAGAGGCTACGTGCTGACGCACACGCGCCACTTAGTGACAGTGTGACGGAACGTGTGTCACGCTTCGCTAAAACTGTAGCATAGCTATAGGGACCGGACAGCTGAACGGGTGGCGCCGCCTCTCGGCGCATCGCTTAAACGCCGGAATGCGCCGGCCCCGGCCTGCGCATTGCCAGCACATTGGAGCGTACTGTTTGTCGTTGGTTTGTGTGGAAATTGGAAATGCTAAGGTTTAGATGACGTTGTGCATGAATATATCCTCAAGAGAACAGAAAGTTGGGCTAGTTGTGTGAATATGTCCAGTGAAATGAAGTCTGACCAAACAAGGCTGGCGAAACGTGGTGCGTTGTTGGCTCCACTGGCAGCTACGCAAACTCGTCGGACGTTTTTAAATCGATTCATTTCTACGGGTTTCCACACAAGCATGAATGGCGGGTGACCTAAGCATGGTTCTTTAAAAGGCAAAGGCACGAATCTACGTATTTGGCTACTGTGTGGTCATGGAAAGGGCCGAATTTTTAAAATTCCGCTTGCTACCGGATGCTCTGTGCCTTCTGTCCCCCGGAATGACGGCACGAGAGACTCGGAGTCGAAGCCGCACTCCATCTGTAGTCACTTTATTGACAATTGGAAATCGAAGTAACCCAACAGTGTAAGTTACAACGCTAGCATTTCCCCACCTGTGTACAAGAAAACCCCAGCACGGAAAAAGAAAAGGCAGCTCCACTATCGTCGTTCGGGCTCCGTTAGGATCTTCAGTGATGGGCAGAGACATTGTTTGTGCAGATACTTTCGCTGACATCATCATCATCATCATCAGCCTGATTATACCCACTGCAGGGCGAAGGCCTCTCCCAAATTTCTCCACTTAACCCGGTTCTGTGCTGGCTGCATCCACTTGACCCCTGCGAACTTCTTAATCTCATCCGCCCACCTAACTTTCTGCCGCCCCCTGCTACGCTTTCCTTCCCTTGGAATCCAGACTGCAATCTACCTTAGACTGCAATCAAGCAAAGGATCAAGCAGGGTTTCGGAAACGGTACTCTACTATCGATCATATCCATACCATCAATCAGGTGATAGAAAAATGCTCGGAATATAACCAGCCCTTATACATAGCATTCATTGATTACGAAAAAGCATTCGACTCAGTTGAAACCTCGGCGGTGATGCAGGCATTGCGAAATCAGGGGGTAGACGAGCCGTACGTGAAAGTGCTGGAAGATATATATAGTGGCTGCACAGCAACCATAGTTCTGCATAAAGAAAGTAACAAAATTCCAATAAAGAAAGGTGTTAGGCAAGGAGACACAATCTCCCCCGTACTATTCACAGCTTGTTTAGAGGAAGTATTCAGAGACTTGGAATGGGAGCAGTTAGTGATAAGGATGGAGAATACCTCAGTAATCTGCGATTTGCTAATGACATTGCCTTGCTAAGCAACTTGGGGGATGAACTGCAAATAATGATTGATGACCTAGACAGAAAAAGTAGAAAAGTAGGCTTGAAAATCAATATGCAGAAGACTAAGGTAATGTTCAACAGCCTCGGGAAGGAACAGCAGTTTACATTAGGTAGCGAAATACTGGAAGTAGTAGGCGAATATGTCTACTTAGGTCAGGTAGTAACCGCAGATCCGGACCATGAAAAGGAAATAACAAAAAGAATAAGATTGGGATGGAGCGCATTTGGCAAGCACTCGCAGATTATGATTAGCGGCTTACCGGTATCGCTCAAGAGGAAAGTATACAGCAGTTGCATCTTGCCTGTACTCACCTATGGGGCTGAAACGTGGAGGCTAACCAAGAGAGTTCTACTTAAGTTGAGGACAACCCAGAGGGCTATGGAACGAAAAATGGTAGGGGTAACATTAAGAGATAGAAAGCGTACAGAGTGGGTCAGAGAAATAACTCAAGTTACCGACATTCTAGTGGAAATTAAGAAGAAGAAATGGACATGGGCAGGACATGTAGTGCGAAGAGAGAATAACCGATGGTCGCAGAGGGTAACAAACTGGATTCGCTGACATAGTCAAAGATAATTTACTTTTTTCTCTTAACAGAAAAGCGGATAGGAGACATGAACAATTCCTATTACCATGACCTTGTCATTTTTCCTCTTTTCGTTTGTCAACCAACGAAAATGCGCTAAGAGCTCTGCGTTGATACTCTTGGAATTTGTTAACATTTGTTTGTGGCATGTCCATTTCGCCTAATAAAATCACTCATTTCACAACTCAATCAATACCGCACGGTCACAAAATCTGCTATCGGCTTCATATAAAAGTCGAATAAGAAAAAAATACAATTTAATTTGTGGAAACGTAGCATTTTTTTTTTTTAATTTCGAAGGCCATGTAGCAGTTTTTTTTCGCATTCACGTTGCACCTGACACGGCTTTACGTATTTTATCAGCAGCGCCCATTTCCTGGCCCGCCTAAATACACGTGTTTCTCATCGGCATTTTAGTGAACGTGAGATTTCCTGATTGTGGCGTAGTATGACAAGACCGTTTTACCTCGCTCAGAAATTGCTTCTATGGCCAATGCAAACAGATTTAGCAGCAGTCCGGCAAGCTGCAGTGACAAAGTTGTAAAAGGGATGGCTTTCAGTTATCCAGATTCCTTTACGTGTAAATACATTACTACATACATGGTCGTGTCCCCTCACACTCATAAGGTATCGAGGTCAGCTAGGTATCGGCCCCTCAAGTTCATGGTGCGCTGAGAAAGTAGACCACCTTAGCGAACGAGCCATCGGAGGGATTCATTTAACAATAGAACGCTCTCTTAGTTGTCGGTGGCTTATCTTACAACACATCACACTGTGTGTGTGTGTTTTTTTAGGTTGTATTGAACAGTTTGACAGTATTGGACTATTGTCTTCAGATGTTCAAGGCAGGTGTGGTCAATCGCATTGAACTTCCTGCGCTGAGAGAACGCTAGCAGGAAATTTAATTTTTTTTCTTTTCACAACCTCCGCAGCATGTCGGGAGAAAGGCATGTATAGTATAATATTTTCTAAGTCAATTATATGTAGTAGCTCCGACGTGTTCAACAAGAGCATTGTCGTATATGTAAAAATGATGCTGAGGTGGTAATACTCAGTTGGCTTATATTATGATTAAGTTTGATAGTCTCAAGGCCGAGTTCAGTGAGTTATTGTAGCGTAATTGTGCAGGAAGAGTTGGAAGTATATGTGTGTTTGCTATTCCAACCATAAATAGGATCCTACTTTTGTCTTGCTTGTTTATTTTTCTACTTTTACAGCTCTCGATCGTTGCAAGGTTGAAACTGGAATGTCATTTGCTATTATTCTACACTTAATCATTGGAGCCTAGCTATTACCAAAAAAGACAGGTGTAACATCTTTTTCATTTTACATGAACGCTGACCATTACAACTACCACTACTACGGCGCCACGGCTACACGGCTCGGCGGTATTTGATCTTCAGGCAGGTTTCGACTAGACCTAATATAAGATGGACGCGCAGTGCAGGCGTAATTCCCGTCTTCGAAGTCGCCTTAACAAGTGCCTAACGAAGGTGTTCCTAGCGCATCGTGAAATCACGCGCGCGGCATTTTCGAGAATATAACAGAAATTCCATGCGCCGGGCGGTTAAAAAAAAAAAAAAGAAAAAACGCACGCCCTGCCTAGAACGTCCTTTTTTTTTTTTTTTCAAGATTTCCCGGTCAAAAAATGCTCCTTGCGATTAGCCAAAGCAGCTCAAAGCTCTCAAAACCACACCGAAAAACGACGGGTAGGGACAGGCTCAAAAACGCCTCGCAGAACGGAAACGACTGCGCCGCTCAGCTGCCTCGGCATTCCGCTGTTTCGGCACTCCGCCGCGGGCGGCGCTGTTCCACCGAGGCGATGGTGGCGCCATACAACGGGCGCCCGGTCCCTATAGTGTACTAGCATAGCTTTTGGCCTGCTGGCCTGTGGCTTGTCGCGAAACCCACAACCTTATAGCAATCTTCTGAACAGTGACCAATGCGTAGGAGTAAACATATTGTGCTGTGTACGAATGCGCATCATTACTTTCGTAAGTAAGGCGGACCAACAGGAAAGAGAACAACGTTACGCAACGTTGCAACGAAGGTTATAGAGTCCTGTATATAGGGTAGATTCACAAAGAAGACTACATCGGCAAGCGACAATAGTGGATTTTAACGCGGGGATGTTGACAAGGGTATGCGGAGGAGAATAGAGACGTATCTGCGTCATCTTTTGGCTTCTCCTCTTCTCCGAGCGTGCACTAAGTAATAACATAAAGTAAAATATAAAAAAAGCTCCAAAGAAAATATATCAGCTCACTCTTTTCATGTGGCCTTTGAAAGAAAGTATGCAGTGGAGCACAAGTGACCAGAAATAAATCTTCATTAGTAAGTACAGCTAGGTGTCCTCGCGCGACAGCTTAATGAAGAATACACATTGCGGCTATTGTTTACACAAAGGACACCTGTCTTGCCGTTGACACGAACGACATGCTCCCGGGCAGCAACGCAAGCGCGGCGGAGCTCCGAGAGTTCCATACCGGGGGGACGTTGGCTGGCACTCCGCCACCCGGAGCACTGTTTTAGAAACCGCGGTCGCAGCCAGACGGGACGGGCCAACGCACCTCCCTGCCTGGAGAGACGGCGGAGGCAACGCCTGACGCAGCCTTGCCCCACCAGGGCGGCTGGTTGGCGCGCTGCGTACAAGACCTCCGAGACTGCTCGTGTCCCTGTTGGCGCGGATCTCATGATAGCACGAAAGTACCATGCGCATTCTGCTGTTGCCAACTAAATGTTGTATACCCTCGGCACTCACCTTATCACTCCACAAGACAACAGCGCACACGTTTTTCTAACAATGTAATAAGGAAACGTTTCTTCAGTAGCAAAGGTTGAAAGTTGTTGCAGCCTTGTTACCAATACAAACAGTTAGCTATACAAGCACGCCGTGCACGTGAACAATGAAACAAAAGACGGATTCAGGTGGAACTGCATTTCAGATGTTGGAAATGTATGCGAGCATGCGCACTTGGCCTGGTTCCACGACTAGAGCAACTTAATATCTGAATTCAGTTTTTGCAAAAAAAAAAAAAAAAAAGATCGCATCATAAGCCGCATTGTATTCCAGTATATTAAACTTATATGGACCAAGGCTTTTTGTTCTTTAGCAAGAGGTTAGTGTGAACCACGAAACTCCGGATCACACAGATGGGATCTTAAATGTATTCTCCATTCCTTAAGCATCGCGGCTTTGGATATTTTACATTACAGAACTTCTAAAATTTTGTCATTTGCTTTGTTACTGTTTTTAGGCATGTGGAATCTACGCATTGATATTTTTGTATGGCGATATTTTAATGTTTACAGATCTCTATTTTAGAAACAATAAGTTATAGTACATCTCGGCCTGTGCGAGTGGATAATAGGCAAGGCGCGCATTATTTACCTGACAACACTTAATAGTTAGACGCTTTGTTAAATTCACCTGCCTTTTTTATTCCTCTGGGAAGATTATATTGCATATTTAGGACACGGCATCACTGCGCATGATGATCTCACCAAAATGAAGCTCACCACTCCTACGCCATAAAACACACAAAAGGCGTCTGTATTTGTTCTATAAGAAATGCCCTCGCGTTTCTTATAGAACAAATACAGGCGCTTTTCTATTGTATGAATAATAAATGTGGAAAAGCGAACTGAGAGAGCTTTAATATGGATATTTTTAATTTTGGATTTTCCAAGCAACATTTCCAGATAAAGAAAAAATTAAAACAGGGCTCACTCCTAATGTGGATAACCTTCTATTTCGGAATATGATCTCCTCTAATGTGGAAAGGAAAACTGATCAGTTTAATGCTCAATTTAGGGATTAATTATTCACTTTTAGGGCTCGATCACATCATCATCATCGTCAGCCTGAATATACCCACTGCAGGGCGAAGGCCTCTCCCATATTCCTCCACTCAACCCGGTTCTGTGCTAGTTGCATCCACTTGACCCCTGAGAACTTCTTAATCTCATCCGCCCACCTATCTTTCTGCCGCCCCCTGCTACGGTTTCCTTCCCTTGGAATCCAGTTTGTTACCCTCAGCGGCCATCGGTTATCCTCTCTTCGCACTACATGTCCTGCCCATGTCCATTTCTTCTTCTTAATTTCCACTAGAATGTCGGCAACTTGGGTTATTTCTGGCCCACTGTGCACGCTTCCTATCTCTTAATGTTACCCCTACCATTTTTAGTTCCATAGCCCTCTGGGTTGTCCTCAACTTAAGTAGAACTCTCTTGGTTAGCCTCCACGTTTCAGCCCAATAGGTGAGTACAGGTAAGATGCAACTGTTGTATACTTTCCTCTTGAGCAATACCTTTAAGCTGCTAGTCATAATCTGCGAGTGCTTGCTAAATGCGCTCCATCCCAATCTTATTCTTCTTGTTATTTCCTTTTCATGGTCCGGATCTGCGGTTACTACCTGTCCTAAGTAGACATATTCGCCTACTACTTCCAGTACTTCGCTACCTAATGTAAACTGCTGTTCCTTCCCGAGGCTGTTGAACATTACCTTAGTCTTCTGCATATTGATTTTCAAGCCTACCTTTCTACTTTTCCTGTCTAGGTCATCAATCATTATTTGCAGTTCATCCCCCGAGTTGCTTAGTAAGGCAATGTCATCAGCAAATCGCAGATTACTGAGGTATTCTCCATCTACCCTTATCCCTAACTGCTCCCATTCCAAGTCTCTGAATACTTCCTCTAAGCAAGCTGTGAATAGTACTGGGGAGATCCTGTCTCCTTGCCTAACACCTTCATCACATACATACTGTTTACCATGATAAATAACCGACCTGCAGAGACAGTACCGAGTATCCTTCAAAGTTTTCAGGATACAGATATGTAAGTGTTAAAAAAACCCACTATGTTCTCGAGTATGTCATGACGGTGGCGACAATTAAACTTTACCATTGCAACTGCTGTTTTATTGCGCAGAGCTCGAATGATTGAAAATAGACAGAGCTCAGTCGTGACACAGGTGGGCCGACACGGTTATATTAGTTTGGCGATGAGAGCCGTGCGACCTGCAAGTTTATTTCAGCATCTTAGGGGTCACATTTCAGTACTTTCCTTAGATTACGCGATGTCCTCACCTCACACGAAAAACCCTCCATGCTTCTATACGAACCTTCCTTAGCCTCTCCTTGGGTAAGGACGAGGAACGGGGACTAGTGATGAGCGCTTGTACGCGTCTGGTGCTGAGACTTTGCGCCTGATATTTGGAATATATTGGTTGAAATTGTGGAAACAAAATCGAGTAAATATTTGTATTTCTTTGGAGGTGCGCTTATGTGTGCGCTCTTGCATTTTGCACGCATAGTTTCATTGCCCTGGGTGGCTTGGCAGGTAGGCATCGTTGGTCTGGCATTGTGTAAGTGTTTACAATGCAGTCGGATTGCGGTGCAACAGCGAAAGTTATCTTTGCCCGCTCCTGTGAGACGTCGTATTGCGTAAACCTAAAGCGAGTTGCTGTGCAATGAAGCATGCGTCCCGGCCATAGGGCAGGGTAAGGAAACCTGAAGGGAGCGTTCTGTCTACCTCAAAATAAATGAAGGCCCAAGGCAGGCCTCATTGGAGCTCCTTATTAACGTATATGTTCACAAAAATCGACCCAAGGAAGATGGGAAGCTCTCAACGAGCGTACAAAATAAGAAGAATTTCTAAATTTCAACCTAGGCCTGTACACATTATACGGTTACAGTAAGTTTTCAGCATGGTTCTATCGCGTCGATGGTTGTGAGCACGGCCGCCTCATCACCCTCTTAATTTCCGCGAAAGTCCCTTCTTTCGGATATTTTTTTTTCTTCGTGTAAATACTTGAACTCTTCGAAACGTGGAATTTGATCGAAGCGAAACAGCGGACAAATGAAAATTGGCCTACATGAATAAATTACTGAAGAATTCTGTGAATAAAAGGCAACGTTCACTGAAAACCGATGATTTAAAGCTGTTTTCAAATGACCAAAAAATTAAAATCACCGTCACTAGCCGTTTTCACCACTAAAACGCGGTGACGCCAAGACAGTTCTTTTCACGGGGATCTCTGAGGCTAGCCTATGTGTCCGTTCACTGATCACGGATTTCTCTTTTGTCTAAACGTCACGAGTTTAAATTGTGTGGCGAGAGAAAATAATCCGCTTTTAAATCTAATCGTGTCACCAATATAGACGTCATTTGCTGCTTAATAAACGTAACTCAGCCAGAAAGAGCGTAACAAAATATTACTATCAAAAACAAAAATTGGATAGAGCTGTCCTGAGCGCCCATTAACGCTGCAATAGACGACAGATGGGATGACTTTTTTTTTTTTTCGCCTGGGAAGATGTCTAACTCCGCTACGAGGATCTACGCTAATGGGAAAGCGTGATCGTCCCTCTCTTCAGGTGCCCCCTTCATGCCATTTATATACTTGCGTCCATTTTCGCTGGAATAGGTTGCTTCTGCGAATGACGCCAAGTGGAGAGTGTTACGCGTCTCTTGTGTCCACAATTTGCTCAGCCCGCACAACAGTTCCGATGTTGCACTTTAGCCACTGTTACTGTGTCATACGCCATTGCAACCTGAGAGGTATGTGACAGTCTGCGACTCGCTCACAAAAAGCGCTTTTATTTCCCGCTGCTGCCTTTACAGCGCCCTCTGTCTTGGAAAGGAAGAAAACGGTGCCTTGTACGCTAGCGGGAGTGAGTTTCTTCTTGCGTGATTTGTGCGCGAATAAAGTACACGCGCGCGCACAGCCGCGCAGTTTTACGCTTCCAAGTAGCAGTTGAGTCGAGCTGTCATACTAGAGCAACTTAATTTAGGTTCACAGGTGCACGCCTGCGTAAAATTATTTCTATCCGTGACCCGCTGGAATTCTTTTTTGTTAAACCTGGAGTGATTCTTCTTGTTTTTTGCCCGGGAGAATTCTTTTGAGATGTCGTCGTTAATCCCACCGTTTTCTGGACGGGAAAAAGCAAAAAAAGTTCAAAGAAATTTGGAGAAATAATGAAAACTGACTTTTCACCCTTACCCCTGGGGCAAAGAAGTGAGGGTGATACATATAATGCACACAGCATTCTCCCATGACTGTTTCGTCTCTCAACATTATTGCTTTCCGCTCCACTTTCGCCCTTTCCCGGAAAAAGCCTTCGTTACAAATTCATTGCGCAACCACGCTTGAGATATTGTTAAAAGAAGAATTCCTTGTGGACTTTTGGCCAGTAGTCATGTAGCTTCGAGCGAACTGCAAATTATTTGCGATTAAATATAAATGTAAGGACTTAGCATTCCTGTCAAGGCAATACGGCTTCTATGATATAACCACTGGTCGTTTTTGAGTATTATTATCATCGCCATCATCATGTAAGGCGCGGAAACAAAGACGTGTCGAGCCTATGCACTTCATAAATGCCGACTTTCTCAAAATAAATGCCTCATCTCGCTCAAAAAGACAATCCTCTAATTGGTAAAGCCATGCCAGCTTTTATCCACCCATCCAACCATCTCCCCCCCCCCCCCTCCCGCCCTCCCCTCCTTTTTTTTTTTTTTTTGCGAAGCTAAACGCTCTAGAAATGAGTTGTGCGAATAAAACTGTCCAGTTCAAGGGTTTACCAGAAATTCACACTCAGCCGTGACGAGGCCCCGCCGCGGGGGTGCAGTGGTAAGATGCCGTACCGCTGTGCCGGAATACCCAACCCGGGTTCGATTCCGGCCGTCGGCTGCTGCGTTTCGATGGAGGCGAAACGGAGTGGCGTCCGTGTGCTGTGCGGTGTCAGTGTACGTTAAAGATCCCCACGTGGTCGAATTTACTGCGGAGCCCTCCACCACGGCACCCATTTTCTTCCTTTTCCTTTCACTCACACCTTTTTACCTTCCCTTATGGCGCGCGGTTCAGGTGTCCACAGAAGTGTGACAGATACTGCACCTTTCCTTTCCTGTGAGCCAATTACTATTTTTATAGTCGTGGCAAGCGCAATCAAGCAAGTTTTATACCCCATGTAACTACTTGTCACCATATGAGCACTTGATCTCGAAGACGTTGACCTCATCTCAACCTCAAATAAGCTTTCTTGACCTCACTCGACGTCAACCTTAGCAGTTTATAGGTTGAAGTCTCAGGCGCCCTCACCTCAATTTTTCATACGGTAATAGCGACCTCACTCAACCTCACCTCAAGCTCAAATTCTGAAGCTAAAGTCAAAGGTCGACCTCAAAAAAAAAAAAAGAAAAAAGAAAAGTCAGCAAATTATTCATTCACAAAAAAAGTTGAACAAAATCGATCTGTCAAGAATTGTCAGTCAGCCAAATTATTGTTATCGGGTCGTTATAGGTGCCATTTATGATAATAATGGCATTTGGGACTTTATGCACAGTGCTTCGCGTAACTGATCCAAGGATATTTAAAAAAAAAAAAAAAAAGGCGAGACGGCATTACAGAGTGGAACCGAAGGCAGATTGCCAGCATGTGGCGCTCCCCAGAATATTTTTCATATTCTGCTTAATTAGGCAATTAACTAAGATTAATGACATTTTTTTTAAATGGCATGCTCTATAGAAGGCAATGCGTTTCGTTAAGCTGTAAGAAGAGCTAGAAAACAGCCAGTCCAAATTTTGCTATCAAAATACCGCGTGACTGCGCGCCCACTTCCAAACCTCGTTTGGTAGCTCTACAATATGGCATCAGAAGAGCGGAATCACGTGTGCTTAATTCTTCCTTACATTTCGCGGGTTTTCGCAAAGAACGTAGATGATAAAGAAACACGTACGGAATGCGTTAGGTATGTAGAAAAAAATCTGTCGGATGCTTGTTAACTTCCCGTGCTGCCTAATGAGACACATTTGTCCTTAGTGTGAATAACAAAGTGCATTATCGGTCCTAGTTAACTATCAAATAACAGGAATTAAATATAGACCGAAGAGTGCCATTACGGCGGGAAACAATACCCCTTTAGTTGCACCCAGCTGCTGTGCGCCGCGGTTTTCAAATCCTTGGTTGAAGTTGCCTGAGGCACTGCATATAAAATATATCTTGCATATATGGTATTAAGTGTGCAGGCTACGGGTTTTGACTGGCTTGGAGAATTCTTATAAATGGTTTCATGTCGAGGAGCCTGCAACTGCCGTGGTTGCCGGGGAATCCCACGTATACGAATTGGTTGTTCATACGCTGCTACAAAGACTTTGATAGCTACACGATGGTGATGGTGACAATGGCCTTTTTTGTGGGTTGTAAGGACTGCGGAGAAAATATTATGTAAAGCATTAGGTATACCTGCTGTTGTATAATGAAAATAATCATATTTTCTTATACATGTATTTATTTTTAACGGATTAACATTAGCAGCTCCATTGTGAAGGAAAGGTTGTGTCCGGCTTTATGGTGTGTACACTTGCCAGCTCCCACAGCTGATGGATGAAGGATCCACCCGCTATCTTGCATGGTCGGCAAATGGCAAAGAGCAGGCATGGAACCCCCCTTTCCACATGCAAGAGAAAAGAGTTTAGCAAAAAAAGAAAAAAATTACCGAAGATTGTAACGATGCGACCGGCACTATGCAAGGCCCAACTCCTGCCCATCACTAACCATTTGGTCACTAAATATCTTATCATTAACTACCTCTCACTCATCATCATCATCATCATCAGCCGGACTATACCCACTGCAGGGCGAAGGCCCCTCCCATTTTCTTCCAAGTAACCCAGTCCTGTGCTAGGTGCATCCAGTTAACCCCTGCGATTTATTAGTCCCATCCACCCACCTAACCTTCTGCCTTCCCCTGCTACGCTTACCTTCCCTTGGAATCCAATTGGTTACTCTTAGAGACCATCGGTTATCCTCTCTTCGAACCACATGTCCTGCCCATTTCTCCTCGGTCCCTCTCCGCTGCCTTTAAGGAGTTTTGTACTGGGGTATCTGCGTGAATTTCCCATGTCGAAGCCTCTGCCTGACTGCATGCACTCACAACACTGAGGCTACGTAGTAACTATCTCGTAGTCCCGTCGGGCTACGTGTGCAACACATGCTATAGTGTTGGGTGACGGATCTCCACTGGCCTAGGTGCGTCGTCACTTTGGCGGGACGCGTACCGCAACCGTTCTCATCATATTTTTTCTTCCACTGTTGATTTATCTTCCTACTGTCAATCCTCCCTTATTTGTATTAACCAGTGATAGCGGCACAGCATGTCACAGTCAACAAAACCACGCACTTTATAATAATATTATTATTATTATTATTATTATTATTATTATTATTATTATTATTATTATTATTATTATTATTATTATTATTATTATTATTATTATTATTATTATTATTATTATTATTATTATTATTATTATTTGTGCAGCCACACGGTAATAATACTACCGCTACTCGTCAGCACACATGCGTCTGGCTTGCTTGCACCTCAGATCCCTTACTCGGAGACAGTGTTTTCCTCGTTCAGTTAGTTATTTATTCCTTCAATATATCGGTACATACATAGACCGAGCAATTGGTCGATTTCCTAATCGAATGATGGAACGACGCGGTGCTATTGTTTCCTCTATGTGCCTCGAAGCTGCGCGCTGCTGACGCGCCACCGTTGTTCTACTGATCAGACAGGCGAGGACAGTCGTCAGGCCTGACGTTACAATGAAAGGGTCAGTAAATGTCGTCGGCGGAATGTGAGCGCTAGAGGTCAGCCAACTATAAGCGTTGAAACGTTTGCTTTTTGACCAGCGTCGGATCATGTTCTGAACTTTGGGCTCCTTTTCCAAGTACCGGTTATACGCGCGCACAAAGGTATATTCTCCCGCCCCATGACGGAAACGCACTGTCAACGCACGCACAGTGATTGACGAGAAAGACAAGAGGTTTCGGTCGCACGAGCTGCCGTTCCGTCGTCGTGTGGCTCTCGCTATCTGTGACGTATGCCAGTCGTGTGAACCTCCGAAGGAGCGCGGCTAGTGTGACGTCAACGCGAAAGCGTCGACAGCGTCACCGGAGGAGAACCGGCGGCGACGGAGCCTCGCCGAGCACGTGCGCGAGGCTGTAGCACTGACTGTCGCGGCCCCAGCCGCGGAAGCCACAGCAGCCGCGCAGCTGGCCAAACTCCGCCGCATCAACAGCTTCCACGGCCGCGCGGTGCGAAGGAAGCGATCCGGATTCGAGGACAAAACATTGCGAACAGCGACTCAAATGTGCCGTCGTCCGAAGAGCGCGGAAGCCTCGTAAGAACCCTCTGTAGCAGTCTCGTGAGACCAGCGGGACAAGAAGTCCGAAGAGTTGCATGCGTCGTTAACTGTGGATACTTTGTATCGCCCCTCCTCGACTGACTGGACAGAGCTTCGACTTCGACTGAATCGCGGTGTCGTGTTTTTTTTTTTTTTTTGCTGTTTTTTTTTCCTGCGATTCGTGAAGTGCGCGCAACACCAAGAGTGTCGTCAGGACACTCTCTGGAGGTTGGAACCTGATCTGGATATTCACACCTGATGGGGACGTCGCTCGACGTCGCGGCTGCTGCTGACGACGATGCGACGCCGAGTCCCGCGGGGCCGGAGACAGCGGGATGTCAACGAAGGGTTCGCTTGAGGTTTCGCCGCTTCTCGGAGCCCGCAGTACGTATGCGTCAAAAACGACGCGATAATCGCTATAATTGGATTGTACTGGCGAGTAACCAGCAACTTATGCCACCAGGATAGCCGAAATTTTTTGAAGAGCCCATGCATGCACTGATCATTTAGAACACTGGACTAGGCTCTGCAGAGGGACAGAACAGTCCATTTTGCTTAAATCTGAGCTTTCCCACCAGTTCGCGCTCTTTTTGTGTGTGTGCGTGTGTATCTACAATATAAAAATGGGGAGTCAGTGTATATGACAGCACTTATATTGAAAGAATACCACAGCAGAAGCAGATCTAGTCTTTAGAGCGAATATTTATATATGTGTTCCAAGATAGGGCTCAATATTGTAGTTATACTTGCACACACATATGCGTATTCCGGCACGTTTGCGTACTGATTGATGCCGCTGTTCCTCTGAAGGCTTTTGACACAAGTTCACATCGATGCTTCACGAGCAAAGTGTGCACTTAAACCATGCTTGCTTTAAAATGCTTATGCAGCACACTTTGCGTGAGCTAAGTGCAACGATAAAAAAGATGTGGCATTGTTTAACCAAGTATGAGTATTTATTTCAAGGATCTAAACCTACGAAGTCACCACTAGACGGTGTTGTATGCGTGAATTGCACGGACTGGTGTTTTAAACCCACTCTACCCATAAAAGAAAAAAAAGACACTGCGTGTATCTTCTAGCCGTGATTATTGTAAAAAATGCAGCTAGGGGAAGAAAAAAAAAAAGCCTTACCGGCACATAAGAGACGCTGATATGCTGCTTTCCGAGAATTAGAGGTAAAGCTTCTCGCATAAAAAACACGTGCAAGGTATTTATTTTATTTTTTTTATTTATTGATACTGCGATCTTTTACAAGACCTTTGCACACATTATTTCGGTACACGTAATTTCAACGTGTGCTTCATCTCTTCAATGCTAAATATCGAAAAGTGTTTTTCACTAGCAGCAAAAAATGTAAAGTGGAAAATGACAATATTGATAACCGCAACGCTTATAATATAGCTCAGGATAGGGGCTACAAATCTCTCACAAGGTTTGTTTTAACGATTTTGCAACACCGCCTCCGAACCATCACACGAAAATGCTGCCTGATGGTCGGCCTTTCTCAATGCTTCGGTTTCACGAAACAACTCATTTGCGATATTCATCATTGGAATAGCAGACATTTGATGATTTTGCTAGGCAGAGAATACAAAGCACTGGACAAAAAGATACCTACGGGCATAATGGCTGAAGTGAGGACGAGGCTAAACCTTATACCGAAAACTGAGCCTCTAATTTATGCTGATAATTCTGAGTTATACGGCTTTTTATTCGCTCATCAGACACGAGGGTCACTAAAAGAAAGTTGAATAGACAGTAG
Source organism: Amblyomma maculatum (assembly GCF_055883805.1). Lineage (NCBI taxonomy): Eukaryota > Metazoa > Arthropoda > Arachnida > Ixodida > Ixodidae > Amblyomma > Amblyomma maculatum. The sequence continues at coordinate 132,394,420 of NC_139345.1, forward strand.
GTGATTGTTCTACTTGATTGTTAAAAAAGAACCCAGCAAGAGAGAAACGCAATCATGATTTTGTACCGAACGTAATAATGCCTGATATAAGAAACCCGAAATATTCATTGTGGAAAAACAGGCGGTACCGAAAAGCGCGCCTTTTGGAATACATTGCACCGGGCGTTTATATTTCATAACTGCACTTGAGCTCCCTTAAGCTATGTCTCTTAGTGTGTACACGTAACTGGCCCCTCGGCATCGTAGAACCTCTAGTAGCCCAGAAGGATGACGAGGCAATGTGCATGGATATATAAAACCAACTTTGTTTATCCCCCTTTCTCCCTCGTCATAATAGAAAAGATGTATTGGCAGACGTGCAGGTTAGAATAATTTGACAGCCGGTACATGCAGAAACGCTCGTATACGGTACGAAAATTTTACCCAACCAGTGCGGTGTTCATGAAGCAGCACGCTATCAATAAAAATGAGAATCAAAAGTGCCAAGCATAGCAAAACATAGCAAAATGTAATAAACAAGCAAATCATGTTACGCATACCCAAGTAAAGTATGAAGAAAGACTGAGTGAACAGTGAAAACATCTTATTGCCTTTCCCGTTTTTTTTTTTTTTTTTCTTTCGGAAGTGGACGGTCGGTCCAACATCATTAGCTGAGCCAAAATTATGAAGACCAGAAGAAACAAGAAGCTTTCTGTCGCAACGAACCTCTCCTTCATGTGTGCCCTAATGAACGTCACGGGTGCTGTTGCCTTAAAGCAGAATTAAGCGGACGTGAAACTCAATGAACACGCCGGAAGATGTGAACTCGGCGCTCGAAATGGCCTTGAAGAGCCTCGACAATGAAGACAAAAACCAAAGTTTTAAAAGGCAGGAGGTATAAATAAAAAAAATGAAAAGACATTAGAAATCAGGTACGAGGGGTGTTAAACAAGTATCCTATTGACCACCAGTGCTGGAACATGTGCCGAAATTGAAAACGCTGCAACCCGCTGTCGGCACGCTACGAGGGACGGTGGTGGCATTGTGCGAGTGTGCAGTATGCGGATCACAAAGAAATGACGTGAAAGATGGTAAGGAGGCCGAAGGGGGGGGGGGGGGGGGGGAGTTGTTTTCTCGGCAGCCAGCTGGCTGGACGGGTGACACGTCGTGGTCTTCACCTTTCTCCTTGCGCGTCGAGGCTCCGATGGCCCTTTGTGGTGGCACGCGCGCTTTAGCGGGCACGCGCGCTCAACGAGCAGCTGAAGCACCGCTTTCGTGGTAAAAGTGCCGCCGTGGAATTCTTATGCTTCTTTCATAGCGTACTTCTTTTTCTGCTCGTATCCCCCCTCCCCTCCCCCCTCTCTCTCCCTCTTTTTCTTGTGCAAAAATCAGGAGTGAGTGGCGGAGAGACGGATGTCTGCTGAAAGCGTTTCCTCCGTCATTAAAGCGAATGTACTGTCGGTGCGCACACAGGTATCCAGGACGCGCGAGCGACAATCGTAGCTCGGAGCTTTGTGATACGTCAGTGTCTGGGAACCACGCTTGCTACGTGCCAGGTCAATCAAGCCTTCGTTGGCACGCATTCTGGATAGTAGTTTTGTTTCCGATAGTACGTACACGAGTGTAGCTTGCGTTTACGTATCGATGCACGGTGTGCACCGTTTTACCCGCTAGTCTAAACGCGCCGCAGAGTTAAGCGCGCAAAGATGAGTTTATACTACAGATTTCACAATATCATGTATCCATCGCATCAGCTTCATTTTCTCACTTGTCGAGGAAGCTTGCTTCAGGATATACATTACCTAAGAATTGGAAATACGCAAGTAAACACGAGGACGAGAAGAGCACAAGGACGGGTAAGGATGCGTCCGTCCTTGTGGCCTTCTCGTCCGTGTCTTTACTTGCGTATTTCCCTTGCTTAAGTGTGTACGACCGACTCGCCCAACAACGCGCACTCTTGAATTAGATATACATTTGCAACTGAATATAGTACGCATTCGACCGACGTTGTAAAACTTGTCTGAATAAAAAAGAAAAACACGGCTTTGCTATGAAACTTGCAGGCTACAGGCATTACAGGAGCGTGTTCAGTGTGTCAGCGAACGTCTTGGAAATGTTACTAACGCGCAGCCTGCGATATATGCAAAAAGCTCGTATCCTGTAAGCTGTGTGCGGTAAGCAGCTTTGAGATTGTGCCTATAGTGTACCGACATCAGCTTTGGGGGTACCTTCTACAGCGCCCGCTCCTTTGCAACGACAGAGGGCACATGCATAGAAAGTCTATTTTAGGAACCACCTATTAGTCGGCAATCGTGCATCAATCATGGCTGCCACAGTGCTTAATCACTATTGTTTATTTAGTAGATGCATCCAGCTTGAACAAAGCTTTACTGCCGAAATATTTGGCAGGGACATCATAAAATGACCTTTTGGATTTGGGTAAAACGCGAAAGTACGTCTGCATATTTCTTTGTTTTTCCTCGCCTTAATTGAACTGAATTTCCTTTGGAGAGGATTTTGAACCTATGCTAGAGAGCAAAGGCAGCAGGCGCATACGTCGTTCACACTCCATTGCCCGTTCACTGACATCCCGACTGTTATAACTAGAGACTCAGGTCACTCCCCTTCACCCAGTGCTGTTTGGTGCATACCACACCGAAGGGCAGTTAACGGTTGCTTGCCCGATGAGTTTGTTCTGCATGTTGCGAGAGGAGAGCAGACCTCGACGCTAAATAAGGTAGAACGTAATATACTGTTTATAAGCTGAACAGCTCCGCAGAACACACTCGTTTCGCTGCTGCTGTTGCAGTAGCTCCGATGCAACTTGTAACCGTGCCAATAAAAGGCAGAGAGAGCGAAAGAAAAAAAAACGAGACAAAATTAATAATTTGACAGCTGGTACGCAGCGAGTATTGCAATTCAGACAGACAGCAAAACGCCAAAGGACAATTATTCTTCTCCGTGTTTTAATGCCTGCACTTATTTTTTTTAAAAAAAAAAAACACCCCCATCTCTTTTTTTTTCTTCATTTTTTTTTTTTTTTTACTGTAACCTACGACCGCATTTTAACGATTAACATAAGTATTTATCTCTTGTCGCTCCGTCCATAAATAACCACTTTGTGCACTTCGTCCTTTGGAAATATGCATTTTATATACGTTTTGCTCTGCTTTTTATCGCATTATTTGACCTCAGAACCTTTTATATGCTGAATCGCAAGATATCGGCCAAAGAAAGGACAATGGTCGGCTTATGACGCCCGCTTCCGTCCCGCGTATGCCCACTGCCAGTCAGGCTGTCACCTCAGCTGTAGATAACATGAGCTAGGATTGCACACTGTCAAAAGCCCCAACTGTCGTGTCCGCATGACCCAAAGTGACCGCAGACCCCCTTGGATAGTGATCTTATGGCCAAGAGGGGAACGCCTGATTGCTGATTATTCGGTTATGACACACGACGACGAGGGAGTTTATTTACACTGACCAGATTCGCAATTCAGATAACGCCGTCGAACAAACAAACAACGAGAGAAGGTAAGAAAAAGTACAGGTAGTGAAAGTGCTGTGAACATTCCAAATTAGACAAAGTCGAAGCTGGGGCAAGTCGGTACGGACTTATATATATATATATATATATATATATATATATATATATATATATATATATATATATATATATATATATATATATATATATATATATATATATATATATATATATATATATATATATATATATATATATATATATATATATTGGTTTGGTTTGTGGGGTTTAACGTCCCAAAGCAACTCAGGCTATGAGAGACGCCGTAGTGGAGGACTCCGGAAATTTCGACCACTTGGGGTTCTTTAACGTGCACTGACATCGCACAGCACACGGGCACCTTGCTTTTCGTCGCCATCGAAAAGCGGCCGCCGAGGCCGGGATTTGATCCCGCGTCCTTGGGAACCACTGCGCCACCCCGGCGGGGTATATATATATATATATATATATATATATATATATATATATATACAGATAAATCAAGGGGAAATGAGGGTGCTCGTTATAATACATGAAGGAAAGAAGCCAACAGTCGGCGAGGCCAAGGAAACCATTGGGGATTATGTTTTGTCTTTTTTTTAATTTTTTTTTACTTGGATAATCACAGAACTGAGTAATGTAATCTGCTTAGGGGAAAGATAATTATACACAAAGTAGAAGAATATATATATATATATATATATCCGTGGCAGGAAATGCGCACATCCTGCGGGTGAAGTGCTAACATCTCCTGTCAATCACAGTCAACGCCAAGTGACTGGGAAATTTAACCGCTCCAGAATACGACTCCACGTGTCAGCTAACGTACTTGCGTCACTCGTCCATGGTCCGCGCCAGTAAGAATCAGAAAGCGGCCAGCTAGCGCGGAATTGCCTTTCTTTCTGAGCGGTTATGGCTTATGCTTTCGCAGTATGGCAGTACGCGCAGGCATGCCGGAAGCGTCAACTAAAAAATGGCGTACCGCGAAATTATGTTTTTGTTTATGCAATATTAGCAGCCCCATGACGACGAAAACTGTCCGGCGTCGGCGGCAGCGTCGTCTATGAAGCCTCAGGCAACGAAATATCGTCTATAATGAAATTCCTGCAAGATTGAAACAGGCCGTATAGCTGAGCTTGGGTGGATGCAATGAGTAATTACTCCCTTATTACAAATCTACTCCACCTTAGGGGATTCCCCTAAATATTCGATCAACACCGTTTCCACTTCGAGTTACTGGCCAATTCTCTCTCGCCTTATCTTATCTGCTGACCGTCCTGGTTAGCGCAGTTAGTAGAGCGACTGCCCCGGACAGGCGGTGGTGCCGAGTTCGATTCCTGGATCAGGACGAATTTTTCTTTAACTACGAAGTTTCTGAGAAAGCTGTATAGCTTTCCTTTGTAGCCATATGGCTGCGCTTGGGTGAATGTCATTGAGTAATTAGTCCTTATCACACTGGATTTAATGCGAAACTAGCTTTATCAACTCGATAATTATATTTCAGTTGACATGTCATTCTGATTGGATTGCAGTGATGGTACTGGCTTAGTGAAGCTACACTGAGTGCCTTTAGTCCTCTTGGCTGTAGAACTAGAGAACAAAGGAGGATAAGAAAAACAATAATTCTGTTGCATTTATCCCACGGCCAATCCATTTGAGAGCTTCTGAATTTGAAGCTCTGAGGATGTCACAAGCACCGTTTGCAAAGTAGCAGCATTACTAGACATCACAATAACTCCTGAAGACATTGATGTTTGCCATAGAGTAAAGGCTCGTAACAGCTCATCTTGTCCAAATATTGTTCTAAAACTAAGAAGCCGTTCACAACGCAACCTGTTGCTTCAGAAAGCGAAAAAAAACCGACTCTCAATGGCTGACCTTGGACATTTATCGAGTGAGGACCCCATTTTCATAAACGAGCACCTCTGCCCAGCACTAAAGCTGCTACTGGGTAAAACTGTTGAAAACTGGAAGTATGTGTGGGTGAGGGATGGCAGAATCTTCGCTCGTAAAGAAGAGAAATCAAGCGTGCTTCATGCGCAATGTGAACGTGATATAGATAAGATTGCCTAAAAAAGGTATGCCTGACCTCCTGCTGTGTTTCTGCGTCCTGAAATGGCAATAAAACCTCTAGACTTAAACTCTATCTCTCTCCACTATGATCTGAACAGTCTTACGTGTTTTCACTTAAATATACAGTCGGCACGAAATAAAGAAGATCAATTAAGTGCTCTACTAAACACTTTCAGATTTCAGTTTGACGTCATAATGCTAACCGAAACATGGTTTACATCTGTTTGTGACGTCATGAAGGATGCAGAATATAGCACATTCTTTTTAAACCGAGCGACCAAACGTGGTGGTGGTGTCCTTATGCATGTAAAACAGTCACTTCAATGTGAATTGCTTGAAGAATTTTCTTTTATAACGCCAAGTACAGAGTGCCTTGCTGTGATATGTCAAAAATATCTGTTTGTAGTGATGTATCGTCCTCCTGAGGGCAATGTGTCAAATTTTCTCTCTCTCATCGATAAGATACTAAATTATGTAAACGAAAATAATCTCGTGCTTATACTCGGAGGTGATCTGAATATTGACCTGTTAAATTTATCTACACTACAACACAATTTTGAAACACTCCTGGACTCGCATGGCTTCAACAACCTAATTAAATCTGCTACACGTGTAACACCAAACAGTAGTACTTTGATAGACCTGTTTATAACCAACCAAGCCATACAAGATACTACTGCCGGCGTTCTCGTCTCACATATCAGTGATCACATGCCAATTTTTTTATTTAGTCGATCGACCCCTAGAAAGAGGGTAAAGAAACCGGACGTTTGCCAGAAAATGCAGAATATAAACGACAACACATTGGAAAAATTTCGCACTGTTATCTCAGAAACAGACTGGGATGCAGTGTATTGCTCGCAAACGCCTGATGAAGCATATAATACTTTTTTGTCACTATTTTTAAAGTCTTGCCTATCATCATTAATTTTAGTCCCTAAGCAAAAGACTAGCAAATCAAAGAAACCTTGGATAACGAAAGAATGCCTTAAGCTGATAAAAAGGAAAGATAAATTGTTCAAAAAGTTCATAACCACACGAGACACAAATGACTGGAAGATTTTTAAACGCCATAGAAACAAAACCAATGCTGTGATACGGAATAAGAAGCGAGAATACCTTTTTAATCTTTTTCAGCCAGAGTACAACTCTAAATCGGATGTTTTGTGGAAAAATATAAACAAGATTTTAAACCGTTCTCTTACAGATCACAGCGTTTCCGAATTAACATTAAATGCCTCTCTGGTATCTGGTGTTGAGTTGGCGGAAGCTTTCAATCATCATTTTGTCAACATAGTTTCGAGTTCACATCATTCTGAGGCAATAAATGGAATTAACAGAAACAGCGATAGTTTGTGCTTAGGGCCGACAGATGAGAGTGAGATTCATGCAGAATTCATTTCTATGAATAATAGTATGGTTTGCGATATTGATGACATACAAATCAAGCCGGTTATATACGTTTTAGATTTGATCTTACCGCAGCTTTTGTTTATATATAACTTGGTCCTTTCAACAGGAACCTTTCCTCGGAAAATGCAGGCATCAAAGGTAATAGTGCTGTTTAAAGGAGGCGATAAAAATAACTTGTCAAACTACTGTCCAATATCTATTCTACCAGTTTTTTCTAAGCCTTTAGAAAAATTAATACAAACTAGAATTACTGCATTTGCTGATAAATGTTGTCTTATTACTCCCGCACAATATGGTTTTCGTAAAGGCAGATCTACTGAACTAGCTCTATTAACACAAAAAGAATTCATTCTACGAAGCTTTGAAAACAAAGAGTTAGTCACTGGTATTTACATTGATTACTCCAAAGCATTTGATCGTTTAAATCATAGGACATTGCTAAAAAAGTTAGAAGTATACGGAATCCGAGGTGTGCCCCTAGACTTAATACGCTCATATCTGGAGCATCGTACATAAAGTGTTAGAATAGGCGAAAATCTTTCTTCCTCAAAGCGTGTTACTATGGGCGTGCCTCAAGGGAGCATCCTGGGGCCCCTCTTATTTAATTTTTATGTCAATGATATTGTAAACATTAGTGCAAGGCCAGAGTATATAATATATGCAGATGACACAACACTCTTATTTCGAAGCAATGACTACAACGAGCTTGTAAATGACATAAATGAATCGTTGAATCATTTGAGCACATGGAGCAAACTTAATTCATTAGAAATAAATGTAACCAAAACAAAAGAAATGTTATTTTCCGTAAGACAGTCATCGTTGCCAATAATGTCTCTAAATAATAGTATAATTTTTGGCCATGCTCCTATTGAAATCGTTGACGAAGTAAAAACACTCGGCGTTTATTTTCACAAAAATATGTCATGGGATAGGCACGTAAATGAAACAATTTCACGCCTGTCAAAAGTAGTGGGTATATTAGCAAAATTCCATTTCTTTCTACCGGCCAAAATTAAGCTTCATATATACAATTCATTGTTCTTGTCTCAACTAAACTACTGTTTCCTTGTATGGGGTAAAACTACACAAACAAATTTAAATCGATTATATGTACTTCAGAAAAAGGCGGTCCGCCATATAGCTGGAGCAGACTACTACACTCATACCATACCGCTTTTCAAGAACTTTAGAATAATGCCAGTGACCCATCTCTACTCATACAACTTAGCCGTTCGCTACAAACAGCACATTGCTACCTCTGAATCTGCAGTACTTTCCATCGCCAATTTAAGAGCACTTGCACGAACATACCCTTCACGTTCTACAGATACTTGGATTGTGCCTTTTGCGAGAACAACATTTGGCCAGCAAATGCTCGCATATCTTTTGCCCTCTCTCTTAAATTATCTTCTCCAAAGTAAAGTTGATATTGAAAAGGTTAATAAGAGAACAATACATTTATTTTTTATGTCACAGATGTAAATATGATTTGCTGTTTTCTTTCATTCTTTTGTATTTTCTGGATTTCATGCTGCATTCATTTTGATGGTATTCATTGGCCCTGTTGAAATTTCATGTTGTGCAGTTATATTAAGCTTTTCCGCAGACTGAATTATGTGGAAAAGGAAGATGTTTGTAACTCTTGTTTAAAACTACAATCTGAATTTTGGATGCACCGATATTGTAATTACTAACCCCTCGCTGTTGCCATGTATTGGGGCCCGAGCGCCGTCAAGTGAATTAACGTTCACTTTTTGTCTCGGGTCCCTCATTTCTTTTTGAAATGAAAATAAACTTCAAACTTCAAACTTCAATATCGTATATGTCATACACATGCCGGAACAGCCAGGAACGGGAGGCTTGCTTACGCACGAGCGAATAATTACTACTGCGCATATTTTCGGTTGACAAGGTATATTTGGCTCCGCAAATATGCGGCGGAAAGGTTGAACCTGTCAGCAGGATGGTTGACGCGTGCGGTTTAACGTCATGAACTTCGTCGGTCTCGGGAAAACAAATAGTAATAGCTGAATTTGTGTGTGTCAGCAGATGTTCAAAGACACAACCAACATTCTCATGTGCGTCTGTTCATATAGGGCAGCGCTCTGCAGTGAAGGGCGCATACATTTACCTCATATTCACATCAGCACGAACATATTATACGCATGCAAATAGAGAACAATCTCTAGATGACTTCCTCTTTTCGTTCCCTTCTCTCCGCATTGCAGCTATATTATATGTCCGTGCTACGACCGAAACGTCGATATAAATTTGCTTAAAGTGTTTCGGTGTGACTCTCTGAACGTACTGCTTTTAATCAGTCGCCTTGAAAACTGTTGATATTCCGAATATATATATATATATATATATATATATATATATATATATATATATATATATATATATATATATATATATATATAAATAAGTGGTCGTTTGATTACTGTGGTAAAAATACAAGAGATGACGCTACAATTCGGTTTTGGGTGGTGCGCAAGAAGCACCCTTCATAGGGTGTCGGAACATGGCTAGGCTTGTACCGACAGTTAGCATCCGAGAGCCATTGCAGCAGCGCTGGTTGGTGACTCCCGCAAAAATAGGAAAAGGTGAATTTCTAGCAGTGATTAAACATTTTTTATTTAAAATAGGGGACGGCTGCGTAAATTAAAGTTGATTTGAGCAAAGTTCATGGAGAGTCTGCACAATAAGTGAAGACAATTTGCTACTGGATAAATGAATTTAATCGTAGCCGAACTTCGACGCAAGATGAAGCACGTGGGCGTACAGTGGGAGTCACCACGCCAGAAATTGTATGGAAAATTTATGGAATCGTGATGGAAGATCGCCGAGGGAAAATACGCGAGATAGCTCAAGTTGTAGGCATCTCAACAGAGAGAGTTCACAACATTCTTTACAAGAAATTGCACATGAAGAAGGTTTGTGCACGTTGGGTGTCGTGACTGCTAACGGTCGACAAAATGCACATGAGGACCGACATCTCGAAGCAATGTTTATCGATGCTTGATAACAATCCTCCGGACTTTTGGCGTCGATTTGTGACAGTTGACGCGACTTGGGTGCATCACTGCACTCCAGAGTCCAAACAGCAGTTAAAGCAATTCACTGGGGCCACATGAAGGGGCTCCAAAAAAGGCAAAGACTGTTTGTTCAGCCGGAAAGGTGACGGCAAATGTCCTTCGAGATTCGAGAGGAATAATCTTTGTTGACTACTTGCAAAACAGCAAGACGATAACCGGACATTACAGCACTCCTGGAGCAATTGAAAACAGAATTGCGCACTAAACGGCCTGGGTTAGGACGGAAAATCTCCTCTTTCACCAAAACAACGCTCCCCCTCACAGATCGCTTGTTGCAATGGAAAATTGTACGAGTTAGGCTTCGAGGTTGTGCCTCATTCACCCTATTCTCCAGATTTGGCTCCTGGAAATTATTCCTCTTTCCAACCTCAACATGTGGCTGGGTGGAAAGAAATTGTTTTGAGAGGAAGAGGTCATCGCAGTCGTGAATGACTGCTTCAATGGTCTCTAGCCATCGTTCTTTTCTGAGGGTAGAAAAAAATTGAAGCACCGCTGGAAGATGTGTGTGGAGTTTGGAGAGGACCATGTTGAAAAAGAAAATAGTTTTGAGAAAACTTGCTATCTTTAATTGCTTTTTACCACACTTATCAAACGACCTTCGTATATATATATATATATATATATATATATATATATATATATATATATATATATATATATATATATATATATATATATATATATATATATATATATATATATATACTCTTTCAAGGCAACTTATTAAAAGTCCGTTCAGAGAGTCACAGGGAAGACAGTGACCTCTCTATCGTGCAAGTATACCACCGAACTGCTTTGTCTTAGTAGGGAGGTGGCAGATTACGTTAGCGGAGATTAGTTTAAATTAAATTATGAAGACAATACCCATCACGGTCTTATACTCTGCGTCAGTAGGTGAACCGCGTTAGGGAAGAAAAAACGGAGCTATAGTACGAGGAAGAGACAAAATTGCCCAGCAATGTGACAGTATTCCTACTTCCAGGTTTCATTTTTCACATAGCGACCACACACGCCTCCGTAACATGCATGCTCAGAAATTCTGGACAAGACCATTTTTCCAGGCGGAAATCGTTTATGAACGCAATCTTTTCACGTAATAAAATTTCACTACAAAGTCAGTATATCCTCAAATCTTCCTTCAAGAGGCTCGTAGTTTTTGTTTTGTTTTGTTTTTGCTATTATTGCCTTCGCTGCCACCAAAAACACTCTCATTGGTTTTCTGCGGCAGATTAAGTACCCGATGCGAGCGAAGGACAGATAATAATTGCATCATACTCTGCAATATGTTCATAACAGAATCTCACAATATTAAACAGTTTCTTCAAAATTAAAACTGATATCCAAGAAAGCTGGACTTGGCAATTCTTCATGCGTGGCGACCTTTCTCCACCATCGTAAGCTGCGCAGAGATAATTGCGCCGCGAGCACTGACGACTCTGGACGACAACGTGCAGCCATTTCACCTTTCTCAGGGTATCATACGTTGGCGATGGGGAGCTAAACAACGTCTCCACTCTGTCGGATCTGCTGTGAAAAGAGAGAGAGATAAGTAAACGTGTACTAAAATTGGCACTACTGCAACATGGATGCCAGCAGATGGAGGTGAGGGTGTAAAGACTTGAAAAGTCCAATACAGCACAGAGGGAAGTATGTGCGCATGTGTCCGGCGGTAACGAGATGTGCGCGCACCTGCTTGCTATACGAGTCGAGCACTAGCGGGCGGCGCGGCCTGGAGGGAAACAACACATTGTTCAAGTTGGAAAGGACAGCCTCGTCACCGTTAACTCTTCGCTGCAAGCTGCTGTTTCGTTCCTGTCTCCTCCTCCTTTTCTTCTGAGCATTGATGTTACGTTCAGTTTGTGAGCGCCTATGGCGGTTGTGTATCGAACGAAAATGCCACGAAAATTTCGATCTCTAGTTTCATCCTTCTTAAAAGCAGGAAATGTTTGCTTCATCGTTCGCGCTCAAAACGTGCCGTTGAGTGGCAGACTACGTTGCGCTCGCCGTATTTGTTCAAAAGTTCTGAGACGGCATTCTGAGGTTGGTGTACCTAACATATAAGCCGTTGAATTTTGCGTGATACGGCTCGCCATCCGGTATATTGATCTGCACAGAGTACAGTCGTCATTTTGATGAGACCATTCATCATAATCATCATCATATACCCACTGAAGGGCAAAGGCCTCTCCCATATTCCTCATAAGACATTCGAATTCCTATATAACACCATTGAATTTTAGTTATTCGGTCAAATCATTGATTTTACTTATTTCCAGAGAAGCAAGCATATGTCAGAACTGTGATTAGCTCATCCTGTGAGACTTCACTGGAGCAAGTGAGATGACTTCAGTAGAGATGACTTCAGTGGCGCGATTCTTCAGTAGACTTCTGCAGCGTCCGCAGCGTCCTTCAGGCGCGGGATTTCAGGACAGGGACGACTGCTTGCGGGCGCCCGCTTCGTACCTCATGTCTTCTCAATTGTACAAATTTGTGAGCCAAAACAATTGCAAACACACATCAGTCCTAACCTGTTTGTGCGCGCAACGTGTTCTTGAAAAGTGTTTTAGGCTTTCTGCCAAGCGACCCTGTAGTATTCCAAACAAGCCGCTCTTGAATCCGCTGTAGGGGTTGTTGTCGTAACACAAAAAATAAAAAAAAACATAAAAAATAATAATTAATAAAAGAAGCACGAAACAAGGCATTGTATTAATTATTTTTCGCCAATTCACCTTAATGATCACAAATCGTTTACTAAATTGCCCCAGGGCTGAGCGGAAGCATAACTGAGGCGCTTTCATTAATGGCGGGCAGTTTCATTTGCTTCCTTCTTTTCGGCATTTATTCTTTGCGTACTTCGAAGTTTCAGCTCTGAGGTATCGCACTTTGCTTATGCCGTTCGCACTTAGAGACCACCCTGAATCATTCTATTCTGGATGGGACTTTCTGGTTGCGAGCGACCGAGTATGTAGTATGCTCTCCATGTTTATAGGTCCCAGCATTCGCCTGTCATGCACCTTGCACCTGCGCAGCAGGAGTTTCTGACGTGTCTTGCGGAATAGTCGTCTTCCATGCAGTGTGGTGTCTGGGCCTCCTAGATGAGGGAAATCGGGCCTAGATTACGCATATCAGCCTCGTCGCCATTTTATTTTAACCCGATACACTACACTAAAGCAGTGCTCGAATCCATGTTGCGCTCGGCGCGTTTGGAAGGCAGACGAAATAGAAAAAAAAAAAAGAAAAAAACTCGCCGGGGAGCTTGTAATGCCAGAGGGCGTTGAATAACATTTGTTGAAGACTAACACCAAGCTCCTATTTACGGTGTGTCTCACAACCCGTGGGCAACTTCTGGACGTTGACAGACGTATACAATACCATACCATACCATACCATACCATACCATACCATACCATACCATACCATACCATACCATGCCATACCATACCATACCATACCATACCATACCATACCATGCCATACCATGCCATACCATGCCATACCATACCATACCATACCATACCATACCATACCATACCATACCATACCATACCATGCCATGCCATACCATGCCATGCCATGCCATGCCATACCATACCATACCATACCATACCATACCATACCATACCATACCATACCATACCATACCATACCATATCATGCCATGCCATGCCATGCCATGCCATGCCATACCATACCATACCATACCATACCATACCATACCATACCATACCATACCATACCATACCATACCATACCATGCCATGCCATGACTTCTGGAGTAATAAATGCCCACATAAGTGACCATCTTCCAATATACATGCTTATTGAGAGTGTCTCCTGTCCTAAAAATCGTATGTTCCCATTTACTACCTTCCGACGAATTATCATGACACAATGGATCATTTTAGGGCATTATTATTAAATGTTAACTGGAATATTGTGTGAAACAAAGAGGACTCAGAAGAGGCTTACAAAACTTTTATTGCCATATTTAAAGCTATTTACGAACAATGTTTTCCTCTTGCAACATCCAAAAAACTCCGCAGAGCTCGCAAAACCATGGATAACCGTTGAATGCCTCAAGATGATAAAAACAAAAACAGACCTGCACAATCGCTTTATCCTAACCAGGTCATCGGATGATCTTGTACAATTCAAAGCATACCGGAACAAAGTTACGTCTTTTCTTCGTCAGGCGAAAACAGAATACATGGCAAAACTATTCAACCAAGATTTAATAAAAAGGAGCGATCTCGTGTGGCAAAACATAAATCGAGTTTTAAATCGAGTTACAACTGCTACTAGTGCACTTGAAATGTTGGTGAACAATGAAAGAGTGAGTGGGAAACAACTAGCCGATGAGTTCAATAATTACTTTGTGTCTCAGGCAGTTTCCGGGAATAACAGTTCTAGTAACGTGAAGTGCATTGACTCGCTGGTTGTTTCCAGTGCATTCTTGTCTCCAACCAGTGCTAACGAAATATAAAATTGTATCCTGGCTTTACGAAACAGCAAGTCGCCTGATATCGACGACCTCAAAACTTGCCCAGTCAAACATGTAGCTGATGTAATCAGTCCAGTGTTGGAATATATTTTTAACTGCTGTATTGCACATGCAGTATTGCACATGCAATATTCCCTAAGAGAATGCAGTTTGCCAGAGTCAAAATCATTCACAAAGGTGGAGACCGGAATAATCTGTCAAATTATCGTCCCATATCTATTTTACCTGTTTTCTCAAAGTGTTTTGAAAAGATCTTGTTCACACAAATATTACGTTTTTGTGACAAATACAACATAATAACGCCGAGTCAGCATGGTTTCAGAAAGAAGTTTTCAGCAGAAACTGCATTGCTAACAAAAAAAGAGCTAATTTTAGAGTCCTTTGAGCACAAACGTTTAACTCTTGGCATATTCGTTGATTTTTCAAAAGCATTCGATCGCATCAATCACAAAATAATGTTGGCTAAACTCGAACATTACGGTTTCCGCGGACAGTTTCTTCATATATTACAGTCCTATTTAAGTTCCCGATCACAACAAGTAAAAATAAACAATGACTTATCAGATGTCAAGCACGTGGTTTCTGGTGTTCCGCATAGTATCTTGGGACCGTTGCTGTTTCTTCTTTACATCAATGACGTTGTCCGTATCAGTAATCTACCAACTTTTGTGATTTATGCTGACGACACCAGTTTATTTTTCAAAGCTGTCCAATTGGTAGATCTTGAGAAACAAGCCTCAAAATGCCTACAGTCGCTTCTAGAATGGTCTCAAAATAATATTTTAAACTTAAACACTGAAAAAACCAAAGCTGTGCTGTTCAGGCCTCGAAACAAGTTCACAAATATGCCACCACTCTGTCTAAAGATCGGTGCGTCATGCATCCAAACGGTCTCGGCGGTAAAAAGCTTGGGCGTTATTTTCAACGAGAATTTGAGTTGGAATGATCATGTTGATATGGTGATGAACAAGCTGTCAAAAGTTGTCGGTATCTTGTGTCGATTGAAATATTTTATGCCAAAGCGTATTAAGGAAATATTGTATAATGCTTTGTTTTCTTCTGTTGTAAATTTTTGCTTTTTGGTGTGGGGTACCACGACGTTTACTAATATTAACCGCTTATACCTCCTTCAAAAGAAAGCCGTTTGAAATGTTATGAATGCTCCCCGACTTGGACACAGTGAACCAATTTTCAATGAACTTCGAATTATCCGCTTGCCACAATTATACGAAACTTTACTCTTGCGGCGGTATGAAATCGGTGTTCACAATAACAACTGCCTGGTAATAAAACTGTCAGGATTGCAACGCAAACAGTCAATATACACTACACGAACGACACCCAAATGTCTTGTACCTAAGATCCGAACAAATTATGGTTACCAAATGCTGAGCTACACTCTCCCGCATCAATTAAAAAACAGTGTGAACGAATGTATAGATAATGAAAAATCGATTGTTTTATGTTTGTTCTTGTTTCTGAAAGTGATATTATGCTATGTACCACTGCAATGCCTCTGTAGGGTGCATCGGCCTCGTCAAGCCTTTCTACTGGCTTTTTGCCGGCGCACCCAACATCCTCAAGATGTTAAATACACATTATTGTATTGTATTGTATAGCATACCATACCATACCATGCCATGCCATGCCATGCCATGCCATACCATACCATACCATACCATACCATACCATACCATACCATACCATACCATACCATACCATACCATACCATACCATACCATATCATGCCATACCATACGATACGATAATAACAAAGTAACATATTATACCATATCACAAAACAACGTACTTTCCATGTCAACCATACCGGATCGACCGGATCATACCATGCACTACCGTACCGTCCCATTAAGCGCTTCCACGAGCCATGCGGTATTGCGGTCCGGGGGCCGCTACTTCTCCGAGTCTGATGCCGCGCCTGTCACGCGCCTTACGTGCGAGTACGGACGTACGCGCGCCCTTACGGCCCTCGACAGGAAACCGAGCCCGGCATGCGCAATACGGCAGCGTAGCCCGCGTGATAAGCGGGAAGCAAGCGAGACACGAGGATCTTTTTGCGGCGCAACACGGTGGCGGCTGGAGGGGCGTATGTTGTCGTCGAAGCGAGATTTGTCGGAGTCAGAGCATGCGTGGACTAGCATGGTCGTGCCCACTCCCCGGACGGGGCACCGGTGCGCCGGCTACGACCGTCAGGTCGTCTGCAACACAAGGGTTCCGCGTGAGTAGCACCGACGCGCGTTGCACCAAATACTTGGACGTTTTGCGGGCA
This sequence comes from Amblyomma maculatum, assembly GCF_055883805.1. Lineage (NCBI taxonomy): Eukaryota > Metazoa > Arthropoda > Arachnida > Ixodida > Ixodidae > Amblyomma > Amblyomma maculatum. The sequence goes on from NC_139345.1 coordinate 132,411,302, forward strand.
ACCTGTCTCTAGCTAAACTACTCTTCAATTGTACTAGGCCAATCTCATCTTATTTGCGACTCTCTGATTGCTTTTTGTCCCTAAAGATTGTCAGACCATCGTGGTGGTTTCGCGTGCTTGGGTTGCAGACGGTTACTATTAGGATTAGTGCATTACGGTATATAATAGTGGCTGCAGCTGCAGCTTTCTCGGCGTTACACTTTTCGGCTACTGGCGACGAATAACGCTAGATGTATCGTTCTTGTTCTACCTATAGAAATAAGAAAACTAAAAGAGGGATCAGTACGTGAAGCGACCGGCCTTCTCAATGAGAACCGAGCTCTTTTAAAGCTTGTCCCTTTACTGTTTCGCTTTCCGTCCACGTGACCACAAGTGACAACCCGGCTTTGATCAATAAAACTTCCCAATAACTTTCACGTGTAGTCGACCTTTACCATTTCTTGATAAAAAGGAACAGCGCGAACACTGGTCGGAGAAGAGGACACTGGCCGGCACTGATTAAGAGCTGAAGATTATTCGAAGGTGGGCACAAAATATATAGCACTTGTGTGATTCTCTTCGCCATTCTGCGCCTGCGTTGTTCCTTTTTGTTATGTCAGACCAACTAGCCCACATCAGTATCATAGTGAACCTTTCCATTTTATTCTTTGATATGATTACAAGATTCAAAGTTATCGCACGACGGTTGCGTTCATTTTGGCTCTATTCATGGCTTTACGATCAGCCGCTTTATGAAGCTTGTCGTGTGCTGGCTACCACCACAACCTGCCGTCCTGCGCTCTTTTGCGGGGCATTTTGTACTTCCAACGGAGTGCTTCAACGCTCGCTTAGACCTCGTCTCGACGACAGAACACGTTAGATGTCAATTTTTTTTTATGTCTTTTGAAAAAGAAAACGATGCGTTGATACCGATCTGCGAGTAGACGATATGGCATTTCCAGGAAACTTTGATAAACGCCGTTCATACGCTTTTATCAATTGAAGAATAGTGCTTCGTTTTGTTGACGTGGCAAAATTAACCACGGAGAATTACGCGCATTTTATAAAGGCCCATTCAATATCACGTCTACTTTTACCGGTTGGATGACATTACTGATTCGAGACCCTTCAGTGAAGCGACTTAGACCATCCGAGATTTCCGCGACGTCATAGACGGCATGTTATCGTATTTCTTCCGCTGGGTAGCCTCCTTTCCTGCACGGTTCACGCCAGCATCCCACTCGCTACGGTAACAGCATTATTAGGGCATTGTTAGCCTTGGCGTCACGCTTTCCTCTTGCCTTTCATCCCCCCCCCCCTTCCCTTACGTAACTGTAGCTGCTTCTGTATCCACTGTTTCCCACTGCAGCGGTGCCTTGCGAAGAGGTGCAGGAGCCACGCGTATTATCATAACCTTCTCGTTTCTAACCAGTAAACAGAACGGGTAGAAATAACGGAGTAGCTGCACTCCCATGGTACGCGCGCTCCTCTGCTTTCCTCAGCCAGCAAGAGTAACGGTGCATTTCGGACCTGGCGAGGTCTCCGTCGAGCAAGAGGAGCCTCCAACAAAACATGCAGCCCGTAAAGCGCGTTTACGCCCGCGCCCACGCTGCCTTTCGACTCCGCACGCTGTTTGTCGAGCTCTGCGCAAACACGCGCGCGAGTGCTGTTGGTTTGGCTCCGGCCTTCGGGAACCGCTTAAAACTACGAGCGCCGGTGCCTGAATGCTCGTCGATCGACGAGCCGCTGAAACTGATTCGCCGGAGCGCAGCTAGCGGAAGTGCGTGCACTGTTTCTTGTCACTGAGATGGTCCATTCATCTTTCGAGTGCGTCGTTTGCTTTCTGGCCGAGAGTGTATGCGGCCTGGAGGGTGCGGTTCAGCGCGTAATTGGTACCACGAATCTTCATCTTGAAGAGAATGTGGCACGCAAATGTCACAGCACCATCTGACATGTTGAGGCTGACGTACTGGTCACGCCTCTGGGCCTCTCGAAGAAGCGTGTACACGGTACGCCAAGTTCTGGGCGGATTCCAGTCGATTCAAGCCCTCCGCACAGCTGAATCTATGGACGCATTTATAAAATAATGTTATTTAATTCCTGCTCTATACCAAGCCGCCTCGCTGTTCGTCACTGGTTGCGGCATCTCAGCATTTCGAATAGCGATTTTTATAATTGGGGTATTCTCATCGTTTTGTGGGATAAGGAATTAGTGTCCCATCGGTGTCCTTGTGCAGAACCACGGCCGCTCGAAGGGAGATCTAGCGTCCCAGTCAAGGCCGAAACAGCGCGTGCGCCTTTGGGTCGCATGAACAGGCCAGTCCTCGCGGTGGCTTATTCACGCATACAATCAAATGCAAAGAAGAGGAATCGTAAAACATTGTCCTAAAGCCGATTCAAGCGGGGAACAATGGTACGCAAGAAAGGGAAACTCAAAAAAGCACCGATAGCACCTGCCAAAATGGCGGGCATGTGTCTTAGTGAGTAAAACTTGTTGAATTGAAGGTATGTGGAGAGGAAGGAGCGCGGAGGTCACTATCACGAACGATGAAAGCTTTCGCACATTCGAAAGTTCAGAATCGCGTAATATTTGATGAAAAAACAAAAACAAAAACATGATAAAGCAGGCAATATGCCTCATTCACATTAAAAAAGCTACCTACCTACGATATGAGTACTCGACTCATATTCGTAACTGTTAAAGGAGGAAAAGTAAGAAAGACGCGCTGATATATTTTCTTCCGACCGGCACACTCGCCTTGTTCGTGTGCGACTTTCGCGCGACTCATCGGGAAGGCCCCCACCGCTCTGCGGGCGCCCGACGTGGTTATTCTAGGTCTCTCCCGTACAGGCATGCAGAGCAGTCGAAGGCCCCCAAGGCCAGGCCTGGCCGCCGCCGACGCCACCGCGTGTTTTTACGCGCACGGGCCTAGTTCTGCCCTTCCGGTGGCCGTGGTGGGAGAAAAAAAAGAGTTGTTTCTTTCCTTTTTTTTCGGTGAACCGCTGTTTCTGTTATAGCCATGTTGTTTATTTGCTCCTTCCGTAGTCTGACAGTCGCGCAGAAGGAGGGAATAACCTGTTGTAGGGCGTGGCGGAATGAGGCACTGCGTTCTATAGACGGAAATGCAAAAGATCAGTAACTCAGTATTCGTGTTACTTCGCGGTCATTGTCTGTGATGCGGAGAAGCGGTCAGTGTGTTAGGTCTACAAAAGATTGTCAGATGCCGTTCTTGCTTGTACCCTCGTATGACAAAATTTCGGTAGCACTGCCGCCCGATGCAGCCTGTTGGCGGGTGCAGCAACGTCCAATGCGTATCTAATCGGTCCATCCGTTCGATTCGAACGGTTAAAATTACGGCAGTCCGCGATGGGCCGCTGTATACGTTCCCCGTCCTCAATGCAAAATTGTGCGGTGCATGATACCAATTGAGCTATCTAAAAGGGTAATAAAGGAGCTCTCGTCTCCCCGAGGCCAAGGCGCCAACGAGCACTCTTCACAGTCAAATGCTAACGAGCGTTGTATCGATGGACTGATGATCGATCGATACTCTATAGGCTCACGCATGTGTTTATACTGATGCTTTCTGTACTAAGAATCCGGATGTCCTTGGTGTACTTAGGGCACTTCGGGCACTTTGTTCCTCGGCAGTATGATGTGAACTATATACTCATGAGGCAAACGACATGACGAAGGAAGTTCGATAGTAACTCTATTTGTCTCGTCCTTGGTCCGTGAGCGCAATTCGAACCAGCGATGTCATTCGTAGCCCTAACCACTCTTCCCTTCTCTCGATCCGACAGAGTCAGCACGAGAAGGCTTTCGTGGAGTCCCAGACGGCGTCGTTGAAGCGCGTGGTCCGCTCGTCGACCAAGCAGGCGAGCTGCATCCCTCGCTTCTACTACCCACTCGGCAAGCCCATGACGCCCACGCAGCTGGATGCGCACCTGACTAAGGTGAAGGCCGCCTTCGCAGCCCTCAGGGACGGCAGGGCCACCAGGACAAACTTCGCCGCCATCACCAGGGTGAGGTTTTGTCGGGGCAGTGGGTGTAAGTCGCCTGTCCGGGAGAGTTGACGGGGCTCTAGGGCCTGCAGAAAAGAGAGCATTCGCATCGGCAGACGACGCGCGCCAGAGTGCACCTGAATCGCTTACGCAGACCTATAAATCTATATGGCGAAAAAGGCTGGAAGGCAAGAAACTTAAGTGTTAATATGGCCCTGACAGCATTGTTATCCCGCTATCCGCACAGCTTTAATCAACACTAGGAAGTTCAGGTGTGCGGAGATGGGGCCGTGCAGGGTTTGTGCTGGCGATGCATATTCGCCTGCTTCCCTCAAGAGTAGAGATATTTTGTAACTAGAGTCGTGCCCACTTATACCGGACACAGTTATAACGAACGTTCGTTATAACGAACGGTGGTGGAACTAATATGCATTAGTGCTACGGCACTGCATATGAGATAAAACAAACAACAGTGCCGCACTACTTTATTATAACGAACGAGGAAGCGCTATGAACTCGCCCCTGCAGTCGAAGAAGCGTGCTGTCTACCAGCGCAGAGATTCAGAAGCGTGTCCCAGCTCTTGCAGTCTCCCCGTGCAAAAAGAAAAAAATTCGCAGAAATACATTCTAAAAAAGCTATAAAAAAGGCGCCATTGAAACTGCAGTTGCAGTTCAAGCTATAGTCTGACACGCGCGTCCCGGCAGACTACATGTTCAATCCGTGCATGCCTGTGTGCCGTTACCGACTCGGCGAAGCGTGTAAAGTTGGTTGGTTGGTTTTTGGGGTTGTCTCAAAGCAACTCAGGCTATGAGAGACGCCGTAGTGGAGGACTCCGGAAATTTCGTGATAAGTAGAAGCAAAACCGTACGTGGTAAATGCGAGACGAGCAGCGTTGATAACGAAACGACTGCAGAAGTACGGCCGTTACAACGCTTTGAGAAGTTTGAATACCAGTCGCAAACAATGGCTTTTGGCTTACCATGTCACGTGGCATACGTCGCTTGCCCAATCGCATCCTCGGCATCTGCGCTCCTGCCGCTAGAATTAATAGGTATATAGTAGAGTTACTATACCCCTAGCGCCTATATATCAGACATGATAATTGCGCGAAAAAAACACACCAGGCAGGGTATGTACCCTGTCTTTTGTGTGTCTTTTTCGCGCAACTATAATGTCTGAAATATTGCGCCAGTTAGCCCGACAACACATCCTTCCAGAGCCTATATAGTATCTCTAACTGCCACATCGCGCCACTCCTGTGTTGAGCGGTAGAGCAGTGCGTTAAACAAGGAAAAATGACAGTAGATGATGGTTTTCGGGTGAACTGCCATTTTTCAGAGCCTTCTTTAGATCTATGCGCCTCTACATTCTCGCAGATATGTTTCAAGAACCTACGATGTGTGATGAGGGTCGTTTTTTTTCAGCGCCCAATGTGCCATGCGAGCGCTTTACACAGAGGTGAAGCGTACCAGGTTGTCCATGATTGCGGTGGACAGATTACAAGTCGGCTTGGTAGGGTCTGCTTCGGAGAAAAAGACGCACAGAATGACCCTTTAAAGAAATAAGCGTCACATTTTTTTTTTTCCTGACTGTATTTTTTGGCTGCAATAACACGAGTCGACGGACGCTTTCCGCGTCACCGTCAGGTTCGTTATACGTGGGCTCTCCAACTCATTATTTCGTCACTTTACCACTGGAAGATGCTACCAATGACGTCAGAATTCATAGCCAGCAAAAAGTTCATCCACCGACAGTGATATCAACGGCGGAACGGACCAATGGGCAGACAGAAATCAAGGGTCCGTCGAAAATGCGGCATTTGTTATTCAACGTATACAGTTCTGTACATAAAAAGTCCGTCACTTATAAGGCCCTTTGGTGGCTGATCTATTCATAACGCGTTCGGCCATTCGTCTTTGCGTCTATCAGTGTGGTTTACATTCTTACCTGCTTTGGTAGAGGGCCTTGACTAGTCGCTGACACGTGCACTGATGACGTCATGTTGCATCTACTCCACAGGCGTGCGGAGTGCCGCTGTACTGGAAGATGCCGCTATTCTCCGCCTGTGGCGGCGAAACCAGGAGTTACGTCACCATCGATACCTTCATCGACTTCTGGAAGAGGTGAGTTGTGCTAGTCATGCGTACGGCAATTCAGTATCGATTCAGAGCGCACATATAAAAAAGAAAAAGCAAAACATTTTTTCCTGATGGATGAAAGAAAAGTTTTGTTCACAATATTGAGGGGTACTTTGAAAGTGTACTGATTAGTCATAGCAATGAGTTGTTGCCACGTGCAAGATGTACTGCGCTACTGTGCAGAAGCTTGATGAGTTAGCTTCAGCACAGCTGAAAGAAAACGGCAGCTGAACTTGTCTTCATTTTCGCCATTCTAAATATCCTTCGTTCAGCTACGAATGGGAGTGGATTGCGCTGTGCGGTTCATTTACGTGGCACTTTGAGCCCACATCGCCGGATCACGCCTCTCTCGGACAGGAGGTCGGTCTCGACAACGTCGATAGTTATAACTACGTGTCATCCAACGGTTGCAAATATGTTTGTGTACGGTCCGGCGTTGTTTTTTTTTCTTTTTTTTTTGGAGTACTAGATGTGTGTAGACATGTTCACTGAGACTCCACGCCTGGCACAGGCTTTCGATACAGATACTATTCTGACTTCTTTACGCCAAAGCTGAGGTCATGGGGATATTCTTAGCATCGGTTTGTTTTTCAGTTTTTCAGTAAATGCCCGTAACAGAGCTTCGTTAAAAATATTTGCGCAATGTGGAGAGTGAAGAGAGAAGACCGTCTCGGCCTCCATATATAATCGAGTAAAGTAAAAGCCTGCACGTAGGCGCATGCCTACGCAAGAGCGCCTCGAGTCGAAAAGAAGGCAGTGCTGGCCCATAACGACCCTTCTGCCGTGCGAACCCGTTTGGCCAACAGTGCTTCCACGGCCAAACCCTTCCCTCACTTCGCTTTCCTAAATCGAAGGTAAACACTGTACTTCGCCTAGTTCTATTTTCAGGTTCCGTTCAGGATAGTGTTTGGAGCGGATTCTTTTGTTCTGATGTCTTGTAGTTTTGCGTCTTGTAGGCGCGGCGAAGCGCAGAGAAGAAAAATGAGAAAGAGCGAACGAAAACAGAAGAAAAGTAGGTAGGAGCAGGCTGCTTCGTTCTGTGCTTGGGAAAAAGAAAAGAGAATAGGTGTGTAAAGAAAAGTGACGAAGGGCTGCTGCTCCTGCTCTGGATATAGCGTGCACCGTGGTCCGTGGTTCTTCGCTACAGACGGCTGCTCTCTATTTCTCTCTCTTTCTCCTTTCCTTTCCACGTTTAAGAGGCGAAATGGGCGAGAGCGGAAGTCGATCTTTCCATTGTACGAATAACTCGAGATACTTTGAAGCAGTAGCCCTAAAACCTTTGCAGAATTTGCTGTGCAGGTTGACGTAGGTCTGAAGGCAGGTAGTACTGAACGTCGCCGGGGAGCGAATAAGGAGGAAGGAGATAGTGACCTTCATTTCACACAGGGGTGCCCTAACAGCCGTTGCCAGCCTTTTTTTTTCACATTTTGCGCCAGACACGCACTTATCATCTTGTCTGAATACTGACGATGCAGTTTATAATAGTGCAGTTTCCTTTTTTTCTTTTTTTTTTTTTTTCATTGGTCCTGTACCGCGAGGCCAAGGTGTTCCGGGGCGCCAGTGCACAGGCGTGGTGGCTGCTCCTTTTGATGGCTAATGGTGCAAAGAATCCGTTTGGAACAAAAAAGAAAAAATAAACAAAAAATAAAACGAAGATCTTGTGCTCCTGCAGAAAGCTTAGATTCGAGCAAAGCCACTCCACAGTAGTAGACAGAAATTGAGTAAAATAAAAGCTCGCGGTCTTTTTGGAGCCTGCCGGCCCTAGGATTAGTTTTGCTTTAAATAGATATATTCAATTTTAGACACAACGGACGAGAAAATCTGCGGGTTGCAGACAGCGGCGTCCTTAGCTGTACAAATAGGTGGCGCCTTGCTCAGCGTGCACGTGTGCGCATGTGCTGTCGTCTTGCAGGATAGTGTCCGGGGGCCGCGACGAGCCAACGTGGTTCGTCAAGATCCTCAGCAAGGGGACGAGGAACTACCTGGTGCCCGAGGACTTTATCTCCATGATGCAGGTGGGTGTCGCAGGTGTACGCAGCGGATCGCGGTCAGCGTACTGCCCGAACGTCACAGCTCATATAGTGGACAAGGCCTTTCACGTTTAACCCTCTCAGTCCCAGCTTACTGCCCAGTGAGGAAACAAATAAAATATTTATATTTTTGTGAGGAACGTGGGAAGGCTGCACGGGGAAAAAATAATCATCGTAGATGACTGATTATGCAATTTTTGTGCCATTGTTGTACCCAACCTTAATGACTGAAGCGGTTGAACAGGTTTGTCATTTATTTCTTCTCTGTAATATGTCACAAGAATAAGGATAGGCCGAGTTTAGCCACATTAAAGCGTCAAGGAAACAAAACCTTGTGCTCAGAAGAGCTCTTGAATAACGCCGAGGCGTCCGCAACGAAATTTTTTTTTATTTAGTTACTCTGCTTAGAGTCACATGGCGCCACGCAGCTTGCCACATGACGTTCCAGGTATAACCTGCAACTGTTTGCAACAGGTCACTTCCCAGCATTACCAAAACATGTTTGCGTGTACTTACGGATGCGCGTTGTGTCGAGATCAACTGCTTTGGAAATGTGCCATACGGTTGCAAAAGGTGTTCTGTACTGATTTCTTAATGTTCACAAAGGATGCCGCAGATGGTGCCGTGTTCAAAATGACAGACATAGTGGCGCATACGCCCAAGTATTGCGGGTTCGTGTACACCTTTCAGTAATGTTAACAATGTACAGCGGGGGAGTACCAAATCATTGTCTTAGCAGACTTGAAGGCTCCGCATGTTGATTGCTAACGCCATACCGGGTATCCCATTGCTAAAATGGACACAGGGTGGAAGTTTTGTTGAGGTGGCTTTAAAACCGGCGATCGAAAAATATTGATAGTGCTCCATTGCTGTAGAGTAAGGCCCACGAAACATTTTCCGCTCCGACGCCTGACATTGGAGTCAGTTCTCGGCTACTCAGAGGAGTAGAATTCTGAAGCATAAAGATTTAGTGTTACGGGGTACGTCCATACAGCATTAACATGCTGTCATTTGATAAAGTTTAAGCTCTATACTGTAAACGTGAGAAGTAATTCAGCTGTTGGGAAATTAGGGTTCAGGTGAGCGATATTGGAAATTGCAGAAAGAAAGCTATATTGACTGCACAGCAACTGCTCTTCGCTATAACTGAAGTAATAAAATTTTCATAAGAAACGTCGTTAGGCACCGGGGCACGATCTCTTGCCCAGTAATCTGGGATTAACTGACGACGCTGCCTTGCTAAGTAGCTTATGTGACGAATTATAAATTATAATTAGCGAAATATGCAGGCAAATTAGGGCGGTAAGTCTAAATATTACTATGCAAAGCACTAAATCAATGTTCAACGGCCTGGGAAAGGCTGTTGTGAACAACGTATCCGCGCCCAAACTCACATATGTGCACACCAGCCGTAGACTTATTACGGATGAGCTCTTTTTTCTTCGGGGCCTCGTTCTGGGACAAACTGCACGACAGCGGAGGCCTCTAGTCGGGAGATATTTTTGAACGGGCTCGGAGCCCGCAGCTTGCGCAGCTGGCGAGTGACGGCACGCATCGCTCGAGTCCTGTTTTTACTCCTGTGCTACTGTGCAGTGACCTTCCGTATGGCGTTGCCGCTGTGTGCACCGGTCATTGAGAAACGAAGCCGCACGCGTTCATAGCCCAGCAAGGTTGCTGCTGAGTCGAGCTCTCCTAAACAAATGCACATTTTGCAGATGCGCGTACAGATGTAAACGGAGCACGCTGGAGTATCGTAGTTGGATTCGTGCTCATCTTGTAGCGGGCCTCTGCATCTGCGAGTTTCACATACATACATACATGCATACACACACACACACATACATACATACATACATACATACATACATACATACATACATACATACATACATACATACATACATACATACATACATACATACATACATACATACATACATACATACATACATACATACATACATACATACATACATACATACATACATACATACATACATACATACATACATACATACATACATACATACATACATACATACATACATACATACATACATACATACATACATACATACATACATACATACATACATACATACATACATACATACATACATACATACATACGTACATACATACATACATACATACATACATACATACGTAGGTACGTACATACATACATGGACAGCATTTCTCACATTGCGATAACTGACGTCTGGGTGGGTACTGCAACATGCCACATTGATTTTTGTTTCCTACTCTATTTATTATAATGGGAATACATATCAACGACGTTGCAGACTAGCCATACGCGGCCGCCTATTTTAACCTATTAGCGAAATACGAACGGGTTCAGCTCTATTTCCACTTAATTTTCATTGTTTCCAGTTGCGTTAAAGAAAACCAGATGATGGTCATAGAATTACGTGGCGTTTGCATACAACAGCTAATAGTGTAGGGCAGGGGCTTGTATAAATGTTGCATTGTAAATGTTTACAAACTGTTTAAAATGAACGCACAGACGGAGCCGCTCAATTACGCACGTTCAATGAAGAACGTGCTCCGTACAAGAGCTGTCTTTGTACTCTCAGGGTTTTCTCTCTGGACACGTATAACTTGTTTATGCGGCTCCAAACACTCGCATATACACTTCTGAAATGAACTGATCCCCCTTTTGCTTAACTCGGTGTCTTGCGTGTTTTATTTTCTCTTTAACTGGTTGACCACTCGAATTACGCTACATTTACTTTATGGTCCTAAGAACACATCTCATGCTGAAGATAAAAAGGAAGAAGAAAGAAAAACGGGAGAAAGATTTTGTTCACATAGCTAAAATTAAAAACGAAAGGAGCTGGTGTGACGAAATGCCTCGAGCCATTGCGGCCATAGCTGTTTTTCTGTCCTTTCGCCAGTTACCTTCGCGTGGCTGCTTAATGCAATCCTTTGCCTGTCATACCGACGGCGCTTTTCTGCCGACAGTCTACATGCGCGCTCCGTATGCCAGTGAAACGACAGCAAATGAGGCAAAGAACACAGTTAGGCAGAGAAAGAGACAAAATTAAAGAAACAAAACTTAGCGGTGGGATGGGCGAAGTGACAATTCTCTAGCGTGTCAGTGCTGACATGCTTCGGTTGTTTCTCATTCATAGGATGTGATAGACACTCACCCGGGACTCACCTTTCTCAAAGAAGCCGTCGAGTTCCACTCGAGGTATATCAACACGGTAAGTGTGGTTAGACTAGCGTGTCTTTTTCTCCTCCGTTTCAGTGTCGGCAATTTTCTCAACATCACTTATGCCGGGTGTTTCAACGCAGACAAAACTTTTAAACTATTGAACTTGAAACGGAAAGAAAATCTTTTCAGGACAAAAAAAAAAAAAAACAACAACCTGTCGGCCAGGACGGATATCAGTTACTATAAACATAATCCTAACGGGATAGACGATTAATAAATTTCCGCTTATTAAACTTTAATTAATTTAATTTTATATAATGTTATTATTTAGTTTTTTAATGATCTTCAGTAAACCGCCTACAATGTTGTGTTCTGTTGATATCCCTTAAATACGACCCTGATTAATTTCCTTCAGGTGCATCAGTATCTGTATATATCTGAATACCATATTGCATTTGAATTGTTTTCATTTTTGGGCCAAGTCCAAAAAGCCTCACGTTGGATTTGACGGGCCCGCCCGTTTTGAAGTTCTAAGCGAATTTTGCGCAGTACATCCTTATTATTATTATTATTATTATTATTATTATTATTATTATTATTATTATTATTATTATTATTATTATTATTATTATTATTATTATTATTATTATTATTATTATTATTAATATTAGTAGTAGTAGTAGTAGTAGTAGTAGTGGTAGTATTATTATTATTAATTAGCTCTGTTCATGGTGTCAATTGGAATTTCGAAGCCGTGAACAATGATGATGCCATATAAGAAGTTTCCGAAAGGGAGATAAAAGTCGCTATGGAAAGCTCTTTTGCAAGTGGAAATCCGGCGTTTTTTTTTTTTTTTTTTTTTCGCGCAGAAAGGGAAATTAGTTCATGCGGTAAGCAGGAAGCTTGGTGCAAACGCAACGTCCGTCGACCTCTTGTTGCTACGGTTACGGCGCCAAATTCGAACTGCCTCCTCTGCTTTGTGCCAAGCACCTTCTTTCGCTTCCTCGTTCTCAGAAATAGCGACCGCGCATGATGTTTACTACTATCTCATTGTTTGCGGCAAGCGCTGAAACGACAAAACATGCCCGACGACGTTGTACGCAGCTAACGCACGCAGTTAGAGATGGGCGCCGATGGAATCGAAACACGTCGTCAGCGGATGTTGCGCTTTCATCATGCATCTTGCGCACCTCATGCGCAATAAACAGTTCCGCGTTCGTGCGGGAAAACGCGCCGGATTTCTTCGCGTTTCAGACATTTATATATTGCCTTCTAACTTTCAAAAAATGTTATGGCATCGTCTTGTCCGTATACAGCCCCCAATTTGAACTAACCATCAGAATGTGATAGCGAAACGGTTGTAAAAACGTCGAATCATCTAACTAATTACGCAGTTACGGCTACTTGTGCAGTAATTGCCGTCGCATCGGCTGACAGTTTGCTCCTGGAAAATATTCTATTTGTACTTAGGACTTCCTATGTTGTAGTGATGCTTGAAAGTGTTCGCTGAAGCATCCGCTTGTGGTTGTCAACAGCTGCTAGGTTGGTGGATTCGCTGCTGTAAAGCTTGTAGCCGAGCTGCAGCTGTAGGTAGCATGTAGTGAAGAGCTCGACAGGGACTTGAACGTCTGAAATGGTGACGAAGGAAGCTCACATCACTCTTCAGGTGGTGTCAACGCTACTAGGCCTACAAGAAAGCCAGGTAGCATGAATATTTTCGGAAATATATTTCATGAATATGTCATTTTAAAGACAGAGCTACAATATTTGTTCATCTGTTTAACTTGGCTCAAGAAAAAAGCGCTGGCTGCGTTAGAAATTCCAACATGTTCACTGTTACGAAACACTCGCGTATAACAAACTGGGAAGCTTTCCCGTCCCTCAGCAATTTCCTCCCTGTGATGTCCAACACACTGACCAGAGAGAAGCTACGCGTAAACAGCGAAAAAAATAAAAGGGCATTTATTAATGTTTCTGCATGAAGATATTCGTGTTGCGCGTTAATTACTCGGCAGTGACTCGGTTTTTAATTAGACTTGGCTGGGGGCGGTTCGGCTAATGCTAGCGGCTCCGTTGCGATGAGGACGGATTGCAGGAATGCCTTACTGTAGCCATGGTTACGTGGACCTTTAAGATAAATTATATTAGAAGACAGAAGTTCTTAGCATGCTGCCACGGTTGCATGCTACTACAAGGCACTGATGCCACGACACTGATTGCACGTCAAAGCTCATAATGAGCTCTGACTCTGCCGCTCCTTCAATACATGCATCATGCAAAGCAGGACTGCCGTCTTCTTATAAACCCACAAGGGCCATAAATCTGCGTATGCAGGAAGTTAGGAGGATGGCAGTAACGGTACCGGGAGACATTCCCGTGCGACTGTTTAAAGGTTGCATAATGGGTTGCGTGCGCATTACGTCACTGTATACAATTGCATGCATGCAATGGTGGCATGCAATGGTGGTGGTGAGGCAAGGCTGCATACTGTCGCCCTGCCTATTTAACCTATATGCAGAGTGCATCATGAGGAAGGCCGGTCTGGACGAGTCTTCAGCTGGAGTGAAGATTGCTGGAAAACGTATCAACAACCTTAGATATGCAGATGATACCACTTTAATGGCAGAAAGTGAAGTGGAACTCAAGAGACTTCTGATGCGCGTACAAGAAGAGTGTGAGAAGTTTGGGCTTAAACTGAACATTAAAAAGACGAAGATCATGGCGTCTTGCCCTATCAAGTCCTGGAGCATCAATGGGCAAGAAGTGGAAGCTGTGACAGATTTTCTGTTCTTGGGCGCCAAGATTACCTCAGAAGGAGACTGCAGCCATGAAATTAGGAGACGCCTGCTTCTGGGAAAGAGAGCAATGGTTAGCCTTGACCGCCTAGTAAAGAGCAGAGACATTAGTCTGCCAACCAAGATCCGTATAACCCGTGCTATGGTCTTTCCAGTTGTGATGTATGGATGCGAGAGTTGGACTGTGAAAAAGGCTGACCGCCGAAGAATTGACGCGTTTGAATTGTTGTGCTGGCGAAGACTCTTAAGAGTTCCTTGGACTGCCAGAAGATCAAATCAGTCGATATTGTCGACCATAAACCCTGACTGCTCATTGGAGGGTCAAATTCTAAAGTTAAAGCTCAGCTACTTTGGTCATCTGATGAGAAGAGAGGAGTCGCTGGAGAAAGATTTGATGTTGGGAAAGGTTGAGGGTCGCCGGAGAAGGGGTAGGCAGCGAACGCGATGGTTAGATGGCATTCTCGAGGCATTGCAGATGAAGCTATGTGATGTTAAGAAGATAGTGAGAGACCGGAAAGCGTGGCGTGACATGGTCCATAGGGTCACGAAGAGTCGGACACGACTGAACGCCTGAACTGAACTGAACTAATGGTGGCATAGCGTGATTGCTTTGTGGCAGCGAGCAGCGTAAACTGCATGCAGTGTTGCTTGAATGTGTACTCGATACAGGTGTGTTTAATTAATACATAATCTTGAGTATTTTCGTCCCTTTTCAGGTGATCGCTAGGATATTCTACTGTGTAAATAGGTCGTGGAGTGGCAGGATCACCATTCCCGAACTCAGGAAAAGCAACTTTTTACAGGTAACGTATGAGTCTGCCTTCCGGACAGTGCGCGCCCCTGTCTGCGCGCCCACAAATAGAGAGAGAAAAAAAAAAGAATGCCTTCAGCACACGAGGGATGAGCACAGTTGAGGCCGCGCTCGCGCTGCTCTCTGCCGTTGATAGGCGTGACGTCACGACGTCTTCGCGTCGAAGGAGCCTATCAAGCGCGTCCTTGGGTGCACGCTGGTTGCTAGGGCACATATGCTAGCATTCCGACAGATATTTCACGGACCGCATTTTCAGCAACCATGCTTGTGAGTTTCCACTTTGGGAAGCAAATCAGCAGCTTGAATGCGTTGGCAATTATAATGAAGCTAATAAGAAATTCTGAGGCTTTGTATTCATTTCGGTTATTTTTATTTTCATTTTATTATTTTCGCTCTGATGTCGCATTTTCTCATGCATCTCGAAGAAGAAGCCTTTACGGAATCGCAAATTTGGTTTGAATTTCTCAGCATGGCCGCATTTTCTATTGCGCGTTTTTGTGGCTCACGTGATGTTGCTTGAGGAAATAATCACTCAAACCACTTGAATTAATTTCATGCCAGTGCTGTGCCCGATTAGGCGACATTTGTGTTACATTTGATGGGCTCTTCTTGGTGTTAGCTATGTGCGGGCGATGTGAACACATCAGCCTATGTAAGGATGGTGTGGCCGATACATCTAATATGGCCGCCGAGTTCTAGTTCATCTGTCTATCGTGCGCAAACATGCAGAAGGTTATTCGTGCTCTTCAGCAAAGAAGCTCTCTCAGAACGTTTTACATTCGAGCTGACACTAATTGTAGCTGTTCAGAATGATCCGTTAATGAGTACTTCTTCCACCGTGTGCCTTGAGGAAATCGTTGCGAAACATCAGCGAAAAGGCTGCATCACTATGCTCTTCGTATGAGCGTGCGAGAAATAAATTGAAAATAAAGGACAATGATTGCAGGCAATTACAGCAAACTGTGACCTCTGGTCCCACTAAAAGTAGCGAATTCTTGCGCCGGGAAAGCTGGGCAACCACGCGCGTATTTTTAAAGTAGGGCTTGTCGTATGCATCATAAAAGGCGAGATCATTTGCTGCGGCTAAGCGCAGCCCTATCACACATAGTAACATGTCCAAGATAACCTAATTTTAAGACCCACTCATTGCCGCACGCGTTCATTGAATCAGTGAAGAAGTTTCCTCGTACGCGTGTTCACGTTAATGAGCGTCATATTCATTGCCATCTGAATTGTAGTTGTGGCTTGTGCGGGTCTGATGCATTAGGCGCGTTAAGTGGATTGAATGCAGCTAACGGCTGCATTTAATTTCTACATTTCGGGTGAACCCATGAATGCCACCTGTTCGGCTGTTTCTTAGGCGACACCGGTCACGCAGTTAACGCCGTAGTCTTCATGAGTGTATCTCAATTTATAGGTGCTGTCCCTATTGGAGGACGAAGAGGATATCAACCAGATTACCGAGTACTTCTCGTACGAGCACTTCTACGTCATCTACTGCAAGTTCTGGGAGCTCGACAAGGACCACGACCTCTACATAGACCGGTACGACCTCTCCAGGCACAACGAAGGAGGTACGTCCCTATCCGACCGCTCCCGTGAGCTCAGTTACGCAGTTCTTCGGTCGATTCGCCAGCCAACATTGTTGGAACTCGTGTTGTCTGAACCCATAAAATAACTTATATTCCGTCAACGTAATTTTTATTTTCCTTTCCTCGAGCCTCGCTTTCCAAGGAATGCGAAGGACCGTTTTGAACTTTAATCGATAATAGCTTATAGTTTCCGTGCACTTGATTTTGATGTTCCAAAAGATTCGGCAGAACAACTTTTTCTGCTCCGTTCAACATGGCTGCCCCTGCTGTAACGCATGATAAGGTGCCGCAAGAGAAAAGCAAAGCGTACAAACTTAACACCGTACGCAAGCGTTAAGTTTTCTAAGTAAGCCATTACGAGTATGCAGCGCCGCACAGACGCTCTCATATTAAGTAAGTGCAGTAATTGCTTGTTAACCTTAATCCGAAGGACACAATCAAAGCGATGACAAATGACACATCTGTTATGAATATTCAAACCACGGCTGTAAGTAAACCACGTACCACAGCATCCACGGCGTAGCAAACTGTCAAGAGTCATGCACATTATCAATTAAATATAATAAAAAGTTATTAGAGCAGCTGTGATTTGATCACAGTAAGTCCATATTGTTTCTTCTCACTGGAACCGACAGGAAGACAAGTTTCGTGCCTCCAGGCACATTAGGAGATAAATCAGTGGTCCTTCTCCCTGCATGTCTATGTACTCTTTCTTATACTAACCAACATAGTTAGCAAAACGACACTATATTTCGAGATGTTATTTCTCGCAGTGCTTTCTCATGCTCTGTGAAGCCTAATTTATATTCTATTTAAACCTGTGATCTGAGTGCTGTCTTTTCCTTTTATTCGCCAGCCATATCGATGCGGATGATCGACAGGATTTTCTCGGGCGCCGTTACGCGGTAAGCGCTCATATTTTATCCTTTTCTTTTTTATGGACAGCTTCGCGATTAGAGCTAAGGCGCCCTTCCCTGAAGCACCAGGTATGTTAAGCGTTCGTTCACTGGTAGAGCAAAGTCCTCGCCCACTCGTTCATCTTGAAACAATTCTTACGACAAGCACGAAATAATTCTCTAATGTGGCCGGTGTCAGTGCTTATGTACAGCTAGAAGCAATATGAGAGGGAACACGGGAACTCATGGCCTTTTCATTTCGCAAAGCGCTGCCATCAACAGAAGACGAGACTGGGTGGCACAAGGGGTATGCTTGGAAAGAGCAGCCGACCAAGCTTACACTGCCTACTCCTTTTTACCTCTGATTCTTATGACCTGTCGGTGGCAGTGCTTTGCGCAACATGAGAGGCACGCGTTCTCTTTGTTGCCTCTCGTATTGCTTTTAGCTGTACGGCGCTCAGTGGTCGTCTGAATGAGAGCTGACACTCGTGGATGAACAGCATGCAGCATCGTGTCTGACATGCTGGACAGTGCTGCTTGAGATTCACGGACCACGTAGGTCCTTAAGTTTGTAATCTGATTTGCCTATAGCCAGTGCTTAAAGTCTCCATCGGAGGGGGTCTCTAGTGATTCAAGCTCATGTGTAAAGGGAAATATGGAGAGAAAGAAAATGGCTGGGTGCCTTCTTAGCACATCGTGTTGTACAATGGGCGGAAATTATTTTTCTTCTCAGGTTTTAGAAAATATTGTTACGTGGCGGCAAGACAGGAGAACAGAGGACAGAAAGAAGATGCTCGATGGTCGTGAGATGACATTTAATGAATCTGTGAGCGGGCCTAGCGCGCGCACTCCTGCCCGCGCCACTGCCCTCTTCTTCCTCATTCGTCTGTAACAATATGTTAATAACATCTGATTAAAACTGAGAAATTGCCGGGACAGAAAAGTAATGTTCTGACAACTACTGACAAGAATAAAAGATGTCAGCCTGCTTCGTATTCATGCAATATCCTTATACATTTGAGAGCGGACAGATCTCAGACCCCTTTTAAATAATGGTGGGGGTTCAGAGAACCCCCGAGATCCCCCTGACATTAAGCCCTGCCTATAGCGCGCGGCTGGAATAAATACGATGTGGAGCGCGCCAGGATAACATCTAGAAATTGAGAGCGTAGTATGATGACTCATTTTATTCTTAAAAACGATTTCTCTCTTCTCCCTCCATGCGATTCAGGGGACCGATCCAGAAAGAAGGGAAGATGAGTTACAGTGAATTCGTCTGGTTCATCATGTCCGAGGAAGACAAGAGGCATCCGAGGAGGTGGGCTTAGCATGCATTCCCATTTCGCGCCTCTTTAGTGAAACTTACTTTACTGAAATGGAGTCGTGTGTCTTGTTTATTGCCACGGTGCATTTGCCAAAAAAAGATGTCACTCGATCGCACAGTAATTTCACCCACATAATCTTACAGTTGTTTTTATTTCATTCGCGGAGTAAATTTTCTTTGTGAGAAGCAAAATGAGGTCTTTAATAGTGTAAGAATATTTGAGAGGCAGTCGCCTTTTTGTGATTGAGCTTTATGCGAATCTGTTTTATTCCGGACAGGGGTTCAGCATGACAGCCGGCACTGCTATTCTGTGCTTTGAGTAAACTTACTACCCGAATAAAATCGTCTCTTGATGATGGACCGACGCCAGGCTCCCGATGTATGCACTATATAATGATAGGGCAACACCATTCGTGCTCAACAAACAGGCCCAGCGGCTTCATACCTTAGTGGTAAATCACAAATTGGAATCGATGATGAAGGGCAGAATAAGTAAATATCAACGAACTAACGTTTTGCAACGCCATAAACTGACGCCTTCCCCAATCATCAGGTGTTATGTACCTGCCCCTATTACGGCTATATCGCAAGAGCGCACCCACCTATTCTGAGCTCACCGCAGGTCTGTTATCAGAGCTTTACCAATGTGATTAGTTTGCTCCAGTTATATTGTCCACGCCACCATGTGTTTGCATGCGCCACTCGTCAGACGATCCAGAGTGAGCAAATATTTCTCTTGGATGGGTAACGTGCAGCATCGAGTACTGGTTCCGGTGTATGGACATTGACGGCGATGGCTACCTGTCCATGTATGAGCTGGAGTATTTCTATGAGGAGCAGCTCACGCGCATGGAGGCCCTGGGAATCGAGACGCTGCCATTCAGCGACTGCCTCTGCCAGGTATGTCGTGAGCCCTTAGCTGAGCCTCTGTTGCCCCCAGCAACGCTGCACAGGTACTTCATCATGATGAACACGCGGCTGTGCAGATGCTGGACATGGTGCAGCCGAGGCAGAAGGGCAAAGTGTCACTGGCCGACCTGAAGCGCTGCAAGATGACGCCCATCTTCTTCGACACCTTCTTCAACCTCGAGAAATATCTGGACCACGAACAGCGTGATCCGTTCGCATCGCGGGTAGGGACATCTCACACTCTACAGGCAGCTGGAAATGTATATAGCCGTTCTTTGACTGGACTTTTATTCAAAAGCTGCATGTATCGTTTTGCTTCTAAAAAATGGGTTAATTGTCTCGCGAAGTCGAGCTTCTATGGTGGTCTTCCTGAATGTCCATGCTGAAAATGCGAAGACCTGCAGTACGGTACTTGTTTATATTACCTTGGACGCACCTGCTCTAAACAAAGACATTGATGTTGGTCAGAGCCATCTCAGAGCGACTGTGGCTCCACGCAGCGTGATCGCAACACTAGTTTGAGGGTGGCGTAGTAATAAGAGCTCAACCACCGGTGAAAGATTAAAAAGAACTACGTTTACGTCCTCTAAAAGCCGACAAGTCTCAGATAGACAGTTGTAACACGCCACACTAACTTTTTCCTGTGGAGGCACCCTTTCCCAGGCTCGCATGAATCAAATGACCGCAATATGGCACTTATATGCGCCGAATGTGATCGCATGTCCCTATATGTCCCATTATGTTATTTGTATTCCCCAATACCTCCATTTTATAATTTTATGTGTTCCGCCATGTCCCTGGTATGCCCCAATAGGTCCATTGTATGTTCCTTGCACGTCCCATTCGTGCCGTGTCATTTAGTTCTCCGGCCCGCTTGGACAGCGACGTCTTTGGGAAACAGGCGAAAACGGAGTTCCCGGCTATGGCGTACAAAAATTTCGATGCTATTTTCTTCGGAGAAACTACCACAAACGCATATTTGTCCCTGTGGCGGGTGTTACAAGTCGGCATGGTCGTGATCCACCAGACGTATTATCACCGAATGAAAAAACATCCCATGGGTGGATAGGTGATGGAATACATATCGCTCATCTTTTTTACTTGATCTCAGTAAATATATATTTTCGTAGTCACTGCAAGGTGGGGTGAGACTGAAAATTATTTTTAAAAAAATGTCTGCATACGTGTCGTAAGGAACGCTATGACTATGAATTTTTTTGGCCATTTAAAAGGGATGTTCCTTGCATTAGGGCTGAAAACTAAATTGAAACTTTGTATCGTATTGTGTATTTTAATATCTCTTATCTTTCCTTTTATGTTTTTTTTTGTCTACGTCTGCGCGTAGAAGAGACCTGCAAATTTGCAGGACAAAAGAAACAGTGATGTTACACTACTGACGTTAACATGCCATTTTAGAGAAGCATATACGTTTGTTAAGTTATGTTTTCTCTCTGTGTTGCCTGTTAACTTACTTCATTGATCTAAAAGAGACTGTCACATCTAAAACGCTTTTTTACATGAATTCTGGTAAGAAAAACTGAAAATAAAACTTCTAATACTCCAACCTTTCCGCTTATGTTATCATGGAAAACTACTGAAGAAGTATTTTTGAAGCCTCAGATGGGGCCCAGGGCAATACATTTTCTGAAAGCTAAAGAAATTACCAGATGGCTGAAAAATCTAAAAACTGATTTTTTTTTTTTTACAGGACAAAGTTCCACACCATTTTAAAGAGCACACGAAAAGCCTACTAAAGAAATAGAAAATGCACACGAGTAATAGATATCACACCAGTACTCTCAAAGCAGAAGTATATATAAGAAAGCGTCACTAACACCGAAAACATCGGCAATCAAAAATGATGCTCCTCCCTTCCCTGTTCAACTCTGCGCACGTCGGCGAGGAAGAAAAAGAAATAAAAGAAACAAGCCGCGATGACGCCCCATCACGTTCCGTTTCGCCCGCGTCACTTGGGAACGTCCAATGAGTGGGCACACCCAGCCAGCCTCGATGACGTTACGTGGGAGATTTTCGTCGTATTGGAGGTTTGCGCGGGGGGAAACTGCGGCTCTAATCGGTTGCGAGCAGTCGTCAGAAACACTTTAAAAAAAAATTAATTTTAAATTATCAACTTCGCGCAAAGCTTTTGTATTTAACTCAAATACTCACAAAGACCACCTCCATGGATTTCTTCTACTAGAATATTGAAGAAAGTACCATTTTAGGGCTCCTTATAGTTCCACGCAAGTACTACAAAACCAAGCGGCCTACTTATTGGCGCAAGGACTTTGCGCGTGCCTATACGAGATCTCGTCATTTCTTAGTTTATTTGCTATTTTACTTTGTACACATTGTGTTCGATATGGGCTTCGACCATGCCGCCGCTACTGCTGCTTTGTTCGATACGTGAGTGAATTATTTGGGTGCCAGCACTAGCTTCCCTCAACCATGCCGGCAACTGATACACATATATGTACGCACATCATATAGCCAGCAGACACCTTGCGATATAGCACTAACTGTAACTTGTGTGCTCGCCAGGACCACGACGGAGACGGACTGGAAATTTCCGACTGGGACCGTTATGCCGCCGACGAGTATGAGCTCCTGGTGGCTGAGGAAGGAAACTTTGAAAACCACGAACTGTAAGTGTGCTCGTGATCTCGTCGCCATGAAATCTGCTTTGAAACCGCAACGACCACATGTTACACTGTACTTACCGTTTATTATATAGCAGTCAGGTTTGCTGACCGAAAACTTGTTCTTTTAGTGAAGAATTCAGCTGCTAACCAGATTTTACAGGAGGCTTAGCCTTTTATACAACTCAAGAAAAAATTAGCAGCTATTGAGCTTGGTTAAACCGAAGGTTGAGCGTCAGCTCTTCGTGGTTACGCTCTAGGTTTTCTGTTTGTAGGTGACATCAAAGCGACGGCTTCTGCAGCCTGCTTCGTTCACGGTTTCGTTCCCGGTCAGTTGCGAGTTGTACTTCTTGTTTGTTCGGGAGTTTCCGCGTCTCTAATTCTCAAAAATTCGTTTTCTCGATGAGTTATATCCGCTATTAGTTGGCGACGTCGACGTTTAGCAGCTTTGCGAGCTTCACTATCCGGTCCGTGCTCATCTCTTGGTCCATGATTGGCTGGGCAGAGGTTCGGTAACCTCTATGTACCAAGTGATCGCATGATCTCGTAACGTTAGTCCTCAGCTACCTCACCGTCGAGCTACTTACTGGTCGTAAGTGACTATCAGACGTAGATATAATGCACCGCTTTAAGCGAGCCGATAGACGTGATGGCATGGCGTGAGAGTAGCATGCCCGACTCGACATCCAAGAGTATTTGACGGTTGATTCCTATCTCACTCTCCCACCTCCAATCAGCAACCCAAGTTGACAGCTGCTCCCAAAACTTTGTGATAGCATGTGGTATTATTACATCCCACAACCCACTGACTAATCAGTGCTGGGCCATGTCATCTTCCAACTACTACCTGGAAGGTAGGTCTGGTAGTTCAGGTCAAATTTGAAGGTCAAGGTCATGGTTCAACGCTGCTGTTATACTGTAAGTCGACGTTTAAGTTTTTACCTTGAGGTTGGCTGAAGGTCAATTGCCCGGTACCGGGCATAAAACGGCTTTAACGTTAAGCAGAGCGATAGCTCTATAAAAAGTGGCTTTTGACCCACAATCGCTGCACGGGGGCTTTCTTAGACATGCTAGCATGACATCACAGGTTGGGTCAGATGAAAGACGGATCACCACGGCTTAATCAGATTATCCGCAGCGTCATGGAACCCGACCGACGACATTGGCTGAAGGACTTTTGAAGGGTATCTGCCGGTTTTTTTTTTTTTTTTTTTTTTATGAGTTGTATCGCACTATAGATATCGCCTTGCTAAGCAAATCAGGGGATTAACTGCAAATAATGATCGATGACCTAGACAGGAAAAGTAGAAAGGTAGGCTTGAAAATCAATATGCAGAAGACTAAGGTAATGTTCAACAGCCTCGGGAAGGAACAGCAGTTTACATTAGGTAGCGAAGTACTGGAAGTAGTAGGCGAATATGTCTACTTAGGACAGGTAGTAACCGCAGATCCGGACCATGAAAAGGAAATAACAAGAATAATAATATTGGGATGGAGCGCATTTGGCAAGCACTCGCAGATTATGACTAGCAGCTTACCGGTATCACTCAAGAGGAAAGTATACAACAGTTGCATCTTAACTGTACTCACCTAAGGGGCTGAAACGTGGAGGCTAACCAAGAGAGTTCTACTTAAGTTGAGGACAACCCAGAGGGCTATAGAACGAAAAATGATAGGGGTAACATTAAGAGATACGAAGCGTGCACAGTGGGTCAGAGAAATAACTCAAGTTACCGACATTCTAGTGGAAATTGAGAAGAAATGGGCATGGGCAGGACATGTAGGGCGAAGAGAGGATAACCGATGGTCGCTTAGGGTAACAAACTGGATTCCAAGGGAAGGGAAGCGTAGCAGGGGGCGGCAGAAAGTTAGGTGGGCGGATGAGGTTAAGAAGTTCGCAGGCTGCTGCTGCTGATGATGATGATAGCATGTCGATCTTGAGTGTTGCACTATCAATCACTACATTTTCTTTTTCTTCGTGTCTTGTCCATATAGCTTGTACGGCGACTACGACCCGGACGAAGACGACTTGTCGCCAAACCTGGAGAAGCTAACGGCTCCGCTGCGGTGCCGGACAGGCCGTCAGGGTCGCCTGGACGACGACGAGTACGATTACGCGGAGTCCGACACTGACTATCACTACTAAAGCCTTCAGCGACAGATGAAGTTGTGAACGGCTTAGGTGCCCCCGTGCACGTGCAATCTTCAGCGACAGCGCGCACGTCAGTGTTTGACGAACAAGTCTGTGCGTTCGTGCCACCCTTGATGCAAAAACAGTGCTTTCCGCTGCTTTTGCAGCATGCATAAACTCGCGTCTGTGATCGTCAAAAGTGCGGCAGCAATCCGTACAAAAGCACGTTGTCCGGACAAAAAACAACAACAAAAAACACGAAGACCTGGGGAAGACTTCGTGGCTGTCTTGCGAGCAAAGTCTGCTCAGAAGTGGGTTCTACGAACAGGGTGGTTGTCTCTACGAGGCCACCAGTCTGCCACCCAGCCTAACTCAAACCTCAAGTGAGGCGTTCTAGCTGTACTTCTGTTCATAAGGCTCTTCCGTGTCCAGCAATGCTTCGCAGTAGCTGTACAGGTTGCAGTACTTCCGTCCAAGCGCCTCTTTCATCTGGTATGAACAGAGCTTGGAATTCCGAATTATGTTCTGGAGCCCAAGACACAAATGGGACAGCATGTGAAGCGAACGGCCTATTTTATTGCACGTGCGGCTTTGGCTGCCGCCAAAGAAAGCACTCTCGCATGCGGATCCCAATGCAAGAGTTGTGGGGCTCTGTACTTCGTGAAGGGTTGTGTCGCGTTTTCAGGCCTCGTAGGGCATGCAGAGGGCAGTGCATTCGCAACTCCGACACGTTGACTCTATCCGCACAAAGTGCCAAGAAACCTGCGTGGAGGATCCGCCCAATGTTTAGCAATGCATTGTGCCCGCACCGCGTGGGCAGACCTGTGAGCTGAAACAGATCTGGCTGCGCTCAACGGTTACGTTGGTGGTGCGTATAAAAAAAAAAAAGCTGCGGCCGCCCTTTGCGGCCTGCCAGTGTGTCGTGCTGTGACTGTGGACAAGCTCTAATCTAGGACACGAACTACGACTTGTTTCTGAGTTGACACAATTTGTTTCCCTGTTACGTTGATGCAGGGAGACCATCCTTCTCTCTGCGCGAGTGAAATCTTCGAGTAACGTGTTTGTTCCGTCGCCTGCCTTTTGCGATTAAGCGGCCTTGAACCTGTCTCTCTCATCAATTGTAGATAATGTGTGTTTTCTTTGCAACCGCTTTTGTTTGAGTGCGTGTGCGTGTGATGTGTCCACTGAGGTATGCATCGTCTCTAGATTGTTTACTTTATGGTTTATGCTAGTGGTCGTTCAATCTCTGTTCTTTATTTTTTTTTTTAAGGCGAGGATTAGCGTGCCTTAAAGTGTGCGAATGCTCAGTACATTTGCGAGTGCTACTGTTTCACACAAGTTTTTCTTTGACATCGCGAGAGGCAGCGTAAAGCCATTATTTTATATTGCAGATATATTTATTGTTATATTTGAAATGTTACAGTAGAGGAAGATAAATGTATTTATCAGAGATATCAACTTAGAGGATAAAGGAAAAGAAAAAAAAATGTTTCGAAACAAGTAAATTGAAATACCAGGTATTTCATGTCGGTAAGGTCAGGGAATCTAAGAAGGAAAGGAAACGCTTGTGCAGCATTTGTACATGTACATGTGCCAAAATGACTCTACTGACTGCAAGCAGATATTGTAGTTTCTCCGGAGCCGGCAATGATCGAAAAGGTTTGGCGTTCAAATGAAAGTCAGGATAGGCGGTCGGCGCGAATTCGGGCAAGGAAGTCGCAAGAACTGATTGCGCCAAGCAGCTTTCTAACCTTTTTGTTAGAGAAATTTGAAGGCCAACAAGAATGCCTCGGTGCGCGAACTCAAAAGCGTTCTCGTCAGTCATTGCTATACAAGACCGACAATTACGTTGTGCTATAACGTGATCTTGTCTCGCGCGTACACTGTGAGGGTGACATGTCAAGATCCATTCAGGGGTAGCAAACACTACTTACCACGTGGAGAGCCAACTCCTTTTAGGATCGAAGTCGAAGTTCCCGACGCCATCGATGTGACAGACCCTGTTCCTTGCACAAAAGTTACTTGTGGTTGCAAGCGTTTGTATTACGCTCCTTCATCTTGTTGCGTTTTGTGGATCAGCGTCAACTTAGGTCTGTCACTTCAGAAGCAAATCGGGACCACATAGTTTTGTCTGCATGCAGATTACAAGCCATTAATATCTTCCTCTGCAACCAAGGCTTACCTCAGATGGTGGCGTGTCCTCTCCCAACTCTAGTCGTTTAGACCAAAGCCTTGTTATCAGGGATGAAGTTTATTTCATTCATACATGGAAGAGACCTGCAAACTATGTGAGCTAAACATTGGCATTGGAATGGGTCGAAGATAAATCTACACATAAAAGGCAGCAACTAGGCTTGTCTTGCTCTCTCGTTCTGCTCGCCAGGCGTGTCCTTGCAGAAAAGCTTACCCGTCCACGAATGGGCGCATCTTTTCAATGGTAGTCTGGATGATGGCGGTACCATGACGTAGATAAATCACATAAATCAAGGTAAAACTACAATGGAACTGTGAACAATGATTGCGAAAGAGACGAGCTTGTAACACGAAAGTATATATAAACAGGGACTTCTAAACAGCTTTCCTTTTGAATAGATGAGTACGACCTTGTTTGATTCGCGGACATCTACATGTACTTCGTAGCGCAATTTCTAAACAGATGCGGAGCCACAAAGCCTGAAAAATCCCTTTGGTGTATGAAGGGAAATTCTGATCCTAATTACTGACACAGTATACCTCACTGTGACCGAAGACGCCTGCGGCATATTAATCACCATGCAATCCAATAGACCTCTCGATTGTCATCATTTAATGGAGCGGACAGCGTGATTCCCCTTGGCGCTCCGTGGCTGTTGATGACCAAAACCTTATAAACAAAAGTTTCCTTGCATACCAAGGCATGCTTAAGGTTTACACGTGCGTTAGAAACAAACGCTTATATTTGACACAGTGTAACCTGGAAGCGTTCGAAAAAGGAAGTGATTTCTTTCCCGCCGCATTTACGTTACAACCCCCCCCCCCTCATCCAAATCAGCATCATCATCAGCCAAACTATACCCACTGCACGGCGAAGGCGTCTCCCATATCCCCCCAAATAACCTTGTCCTGTGCTAGCTGCATCCACTTCGCCCCTGCGAACTTATCCTCATCCGCCTACCAGACTTTCTGCCGCCCCTGTTACGCTTTCCCTCCCTTGGTATTAAATTCGTTACCTTTTTCGAACATCGATTATCCTCTCTTCGCACTGCATGTCCTGCCGATGCCCATTTCATGTACTTGATTTTCACTAGAATGTCATTAAATCGAGTTATTTATCTGACCCACGCTGCACGCTTCCAATCACTTAGCGCTACACCTACCATTTGGTGTTCCATATCTCTTTGCGTTGTTCTCAACTTAAGCAGAACCTTTTTCTCTAGCTTCCACGTTTCAGCCTCATAAGTGAGCGCAGGTAAGATGCAACTGTTATATACTTTCCTCGTTAGCGATACTGGTAATCTGCTAGTCATAATCTGCGAGTACTTGCCAAATGCGCTCCATCCCAATCGTAATTCCCTAGTTATTTCCCTTTCATGGTCCGTATATGCGGTTACTACCTTTCATGAGTAGATGGTTGGTTTCTGGGGTATAACGTTCCAAAGCGACTCGGGCTATGAGAGACGCCGTAGTGGAGGACTCCTGAAATTTCGACCACCTGAGGTTCCTTGACGTGCACTGACAACGCACAGCACACGAGTGCCTTGCTTTTCGTCTCCATCGAAAAGCGGCCGACTTCCTTGGAAAAGTAGTCGAGCGCCGTAACCACTGAGCCACCCCGGCGGGGTGTCCCCGAGTAGATATATTTTCCTGTCTTCCATTACTTTTATACGTATTGTAAACAGTACATTACCTTAGTCTTCTGCACGTTGATTTCCAGGCCTACCTTCCTGCTTTATTTGTCTGTTTGATCAATCATTTTTTACATTTCACCCCCTGAGTTACTTAGCAATGCAATGTCATTAGTGAATCGCAGGTTACTGAGGCTTTCTCCAGCAACCCTTATCCCTAACTGCTCTCATTCCAAGTCTATGACCACCTTCTCTAAGCAAGCTGTGAATAGAGTTAGGGAGGTCGCGTCTTCTTGCCTAACACCTTTCTTTAGCGGGAATTTTATTAATTTCTTTATGCAGAACTATGGTTGCTATGCAGCCACTATAGATGTCTTGAAGTACTTTTAAATACGGCTCACCTACACCCTGATTTCGCAATATCTGCGTGAATGGCGAGGTTTCGACTTAGTCAAATTATTTTTTGCAATGAATGAATGCTATTCGTAAGGGCTGGATATACCCCCTCTCCCCAAGAAGCTTTTCATTATTATCTGCAGTGGATTTTCCCAGCATTACATGATGGCGATACGCTTTATGAAGTAAGTCCCGTGTAACTTTTTTTCTCGCGACAGATGGGATATCGCTGATTTATTCTGGTCCTTTCTTCGGGAACACAGGAACTGTATCTCTGGTGCATGTTTCGACTGCATGCCCCCCTTCCCGAGTTAAACGCAAAATGTAGTTTGACTTGGTTAAGCACTAACGACTTTGAAAATGCTTCCACAACCAAATGTTTTTGTTGTTGTTTATGAATGGAATGAAGAGTTCGACCAAGCGAATTACAAGAACATCGATACGGATGCTGTCATCCCTTCCAGCAGATGCTGAAGCGTCTAGCAGAAATCAGCAGTTGCCGTGAGCTTGCATTTATATCCTCCCCGACGACGAAACGTGACGCACTTTAAGGCCAGAGCTCAATGTGGGAATAGTTTATCACGCACACAATCTACATATACGAGAACAAACAAGTCATATGTATCTGTTAACCATTTTTTGTTGCTGGAATGCCTGCCAAGTCTCGTTGTTTCGTGACTATACATGCATTTTCCGTGCGTTTAGGGCGACTTCAAAAGGCAGAAAATAAGTGTTCATATTGTATATACGCATTCTATACAAACAACCTGATAAGAGCTTTGAGTTTCGCTGTTAACCTTTAGCCGGTGCGGTAAGTTCGCCGGAGCATAGCGACTTTTATTTTTTACCTCAAAAATCCCTGCCAGCTCAATGACCAGAAATCCTCATCAGCAGTACCAAGTCGCAAATCACGGTCTTGTGTTTTGAAGTCTTTTACACTAAAATAGAGCGTTTATTTAATTGCTGACAGACAACCTATTCGTGTGACTGAGGTCTCGCCAGGTAATTATGGGAAGCTTTCGTGGAGTAGCTCATAATGATAGCCTTGTTTCGTTTTGTACATATATGTGCATACGCCGAAAGCGTTGTACTGCGCACGTGTTATTTGTTTGTGCTTGTTTTCCTGAGTGCATGTATCTAGTAGTTTGGCTTCACGATGCCGCGGAAGTCGTTTACCACGTGCCTATAGCTCTCAAGGTGCGGGCCTACTTCACGGAGAACCCAGGGCTACATCACCTGGAGATCGAAGGGCTCTCCAGTTGCAAGAAGCCTTTTACGTTGCCTCTATAGCCACGATGCTGCATTCGTGCATTTGTTCCCCTGCCAGTTGTTTCCTTAGTAATGTTCTGGAAGTGATTTGGATGTGTAATAAAACAGAGATGATCTTACTATAGTAACCGCGAATTCGGTGTCACGTGAACCTTCAAAACAAAGTTTGCTCCAGCCTTGATCAAGAATATTCAGGGCTCCTTCTGTTAACACGTGCAATGGGGTACCTCTGGGGCTCTTTTATTCGTACTTCATACCAAACGCCACGTTCTGAATGGGCGAATATACCTTTGCACCACACCTTCGGACGCCCGGCATTTGGGTTATGAGACAACGAACAGATGCTTGGTTGGCGCCGCAGATTGCTGCGGTTCGATGAGCAGGCATTGGCAGTTGGCTCCTTCAGCTCAAGGTCGAATATGGTAGCGTTCGTGGGACTCACTGTTCTAGACAGATAGATATATTTGTGATAGATAGTGATAACATCTACATAGGAGGTCAGCAGGCTTTAGCGCCATTTGTAGCATTAAGGCGCAGTGCTCGACGTCGTTCAAAGTCTGAATAAATAAAAGCTGTAGGGCGCAACTATAGTTGATTACCAGCTAATAGGCGGGAAATCCTTCACTTAACCATCGATAAGTCTTCAGCTGGAGTGAAGATTGCTGGAAAACGTATCAACAACCTTAGATATGCGGATGATACCACTTTAATGGCAGAAAGTGAAGTGGAACTCAAGAGACTTCTGATGCGCGTACAAGAAGAGAGTGAGCTTAAACTGAACATTAAAAAGACAAATATCATGGCATCTTGCCCTATCAAGTCCTGGAGCATCAAGGGACAAGAAGTGGAAGCGGTGACAGATTTTCTCTTCTTGGGCTATTACCTCGGAAGGAGACTGCAGCCATGAAATTCGGAGACGCCTGCTTCTGGGAAAGAGAGCAATGGTTAGCCTTGACCGCCTAGTAAAGAGCAGAGACATTAGTCTGCCAACCAAGATCCGTATAACTCGTGCTATGGTCTTTCCAGTTGTGATGTATGGATGCGAGAGTTGGAGTGTGAAAAAGGCTGACCGCCGAAGAATTCACGCATTTGAATTGTGGTGCTGGCGAAGACTCTTGAGAGTTCCTTGGACTGCCAGAGGATGAAATCAGTCGGTATTGTCGACCATAAACCCTGACTGCTCATTGGAGGGTCAAATTCTAAAGTTAAAGCTCAGCTACTTTGGTCATCTGATGAGAAGAGAGGAGTCGCTGGAGAAAGATTTGATGTTGGGAAAGGTTGAGGGTCGCCGGAGAAGGGGTATGTAGCGAACGCGATGGTTAGATGGCATCCTCGAGGCACTGCAGATGAAGTTATGTGATGTTAGGAAGATAATGAGAGACCGGAAAGCGTGGCGTGACATGGTCCATAGGGTCACGAAGAGTCGGACACGACTGAACGACTGAACTGAACTGAACTGGCCATGCATTACGGTGGTGATGTCAGGTTCAGGAGTTTCGTAAAGGGAAGATTAAACAACTGCCGGCCGGCTCTACACTCGCTAAGATAGTTTAAAGGTGAGTATACAATACCTTTTCTCAAACATCAAAGGTGTTCTGGAGCCTCAGGGAAACTCTTGGACCTAATAACAACAAACCGTGTTGCCTGGGAGCTTTTGGCTGAGCCTTTGGCACCTAAGGAAATGTGTCAACTCCTCAAGGTCATCCAACTGTGTCGTACTTGCTTACGAATTGCAATCATGTTACTATGTCTTTGAAAAAAAAAATTGACAGTTGGTCGCTCACATAGTTAATGCCAGCACTAGACCGACTGTCACGCACGCAGGGCCCTGCGAAACGTCGATTTGGTGTTATAACATGCGTTGGGCCGCGCTTGGGTTCAAAAGGCACAGGCAAGTATTATTGCAGTTATTTTGAAAAAAAAAAAAAAGGCTATAGTTCGATGGCGTCAGAGTGGATAACGCAGCCTTCAGGACAGCAACACACTTCCGGGGCGCCTAGCGATGCATTGCAAGGAAGCAATCTATGGGGTTAATCCAAACTGTTAACTGGAACCGGACAGCAATTTTAGAAGTTGCCACTGACAGTTTTTTTTTCTAAAAAAAAATAATTCCCGGATCGTCAAATGGCATTATTGCAAAGCAATTCAAGGTGAAGTCGGGGAAAAAAGAGAGGGGCGATTAGGGGCAAATTTTTTGTGACAGCATCACCGAGAGGGTCCTTGAAACAAGTCAGTACGCACAGTTCCCTGGCGCAGACAGCGCACTGTACCCTTTTATGTTCTGCACGTTTCGCTTAGAGCGCCGAATTCTGTTGGCGCGCATGCGCCTTCCTCGCTGGGCGTTATCTGCTGCATCAGAGACTGCATCATGTGCACAGCAACGTTTTTTTTTTTTTTTCCGAAGTGAATGCAGCGCGGATCGGATCATGCCTCACGCGTGGCATTGGATGTTTCTGAGCTCTTTTATACACGTGATTGTGTGTTTAACTCCTGGCGAGCTGGGAAGCGTTGCTACTGGACAGATGCTACTCGTTCGGGTGGCACAGTTCCTGCAATATCTCGCCTAGCTGTGGAGTGTCATTCGCAGCGTGTATTTGCGGAATGACATGCTGCAGTCTTTTTTTTTGTTTGTTTGTTTGCGCAAATATTTCGGTCTCTAGCTGGCATGAAGTCGGTACATTCCTGCGTTTAACAGCGTTGTGAATGTTTTATTATGACGCACAAAATAGGTTATAATTGTGACATTTACTGAATGTTCCTTTGCTTTAGCGCCCCATTTGTAATTGGAAAGATTTATTCGCCTGGGTTCATCCCTAATCCGTCATGTTGATTTCTATTGACGCATATTTGGTTTTTTTGTGAATTTAGTAAGGCCTCTGGGAGCCTACCAAAACAGCAGAATCTGCAGCCAGCAGTTTGTGACTGGCAAAAAAATCAAATGACCAAAACAGCCTATCGTACCTAACTACAGTATTTCCGACTGTTTACAGATGCTCGACCCCAGGACATCTGAGAGGTATCAAGGGTAATTCTATTAATTTTTAGTGGCGACATATATTACACCACGTTTCACGCATGATATTCAATGGTCTATAAACTTTTTGTGCACATCTGTGTTTACACAAACTGTGCGAGCCATTAAGCATTGCTAGTGTGTGCATATTATTCATTCTAGATTTTGCACAACTCGCTCTTAAGTTTTCAGTCATAGAATATATAATGATGTTTCTAACAGGCACGAAGTTGTAATTTTGCCACACGTGTAACACCTCTGCAATGGTTGGGTGCTAACTCTGTCTCTCGACTGGGACTTGTACTTAGGTTCACCGTAATTAACATTCCCTTTTGTACCTAGATAAGACACTTTTGCTGGAAAATTATTTGGCAGTTGTGATATTTTACTCATCGAGACTGATTTCGTAACTAACAGCTCCTGAAGCTTGCTGGACGCACGTTTGCATTGCTTTAAAGGCCCACTGTCCACCCTCCGGTCGAAAATATTTTCTTCCCCGGTGACTGTGAGACTTCGCCCCTAGAACGCAAGGCCGCAAAATGTTTTTGAAAAGAGTAACTAATAACCCAGTTACAGCCACCGCAATCACCCGATTCTGTCATGCTTCTCTCCTTCCGTTCCCTCGCAAAGGTTTTTCACTCTCCTGCCCGATGTCGTCTAGCCTCCACAATACAAATTCCCCTTCCTCCTCCGCGTTTGGTGGGAGGTGGGGCGTGGCTCTCCGCGAGCGCGAAAAAAAAAAACGGTCGAGGGAGCGCGCGCCGCTGGATTCAGTCTGGCCGTGGCGAGGGAAAAGCGCGCTGCGAGCTGGCTGCGAGCGGTAGACACCCATCCTTCTCCCGTCAGTCAGCGAGACGGACCAATGGACGTCGTTCACGGTACGTACGTCATTATCGGGGCCCGTCGGGCCAGCGCAGGAAGCGGTGAAGCTGGCTTCTCAAAGGAGAGCATGAGAGAGCTTTGAATTGTATTTTCGATGCTTTGCGGCGCGCGTGTCGCTGTAGAATTTTGCACAGACTATCTCCGGTACCTGATTGAAACACTGGGCTCCTTTGCGTAAAAGGGCCTTCCCTGGACAGTGGCCCTTTAAAATTTCGTAAAAATGAAAGTTCGTGGGACGCACGTTTGCATTGCTTTAAAGGCCCACTGTCCACCCTCCGGTCGAAAATATTTTCTTCCCCGGTGACTGTGAGACTTCGCCCCTAGAAGCTCCTCCTTGTAGTCGTCATTTTTTTCTTGTTCCTCCTGCTCCTCCAGGGTGGCCTCATCATCCTCTTCATCTTCTACCATGAATTCGTCATCTGCATCATCCACTTCATCAGCCTTGGTCGACTCCACATCAAAGCGTGGCGTGACATGGTCCATAGGGTCACGAAGAGTCGGACACGACTGAACGCCTGAACTGAACTGAACTGAACAGACATCAGTCTCCAGACACAATTTAGTTTATGACGACGAGTAAAAAGACTCGAAGAAGCCTGTATTTCTGCCCACAATGTTCCAACAGCTTACAGATGGTCGCGGGAGGACCATCTAAAGTGCAGCGAGTGTAAAATTATTTTGGTGGTTTGGTATGCAGGTTAAGTAATTGAATGGTACAAAATTTTCAAATGAAGCTTTTCACATGTTACAGATGAAGCAAAAATGCTGTGATGCCAGCCATAAAGAAAAGAAAACATGGGTTTGAAATAAAAACTTTAGAATGAAAGTTCAAGAGGTCAAACAATCAATAAATGTCTTTCAGCTTTCGTCTTGTTTCATATCAAGGGCGACTTGCGATATGTACAAGCTACGCGCGTAGGCATCGCGAAAAATCGGGGTAAACAGCTAGCGTTGGGCGATAGGACATGAAAACGTAAGAAGGTACTTCTGAGCAGCCGGGTTTGCCGCGCTCACTTCCTAAGCTACATTCAAAAGCAGTAATAGATAATGCCACAATCATCATGTGCGATTTTCGTCTGCTATGGGGCGGTTCAGTTATGCGGAGCTCTCCACTACAGTGGAGAGCTCGACAAGGGACTGCATGCTTGTGCCCAACCTTGGTGCCAGACTTCAGCCACTTACTCTGTTGCTGTCAAAAAAAGCAGGAATTCGTCTGGGACCTTCCTCAACAGAAGCGTTCGACAAATGGAAGCAGCTACTTTTATCTCGCCCAGTGCTAGGTGTGTACTATCGTGCTATAAGAAGACAGTGGTCATTGCAGACGCTTTTTCCTTTGGACTGGGGGCAGTGATTCGACAGAACAGACCAGTGACAAATTTTCAGTCATCACCTAGGCCTGCAGGCTTTTATCTGACACGGAAAAACGTTATGCACAAATAGAGAAAGAGGGCTCTTGCCTTAGTTTGGGCTTGCGGGAAATTCAGTGATTACCTTGTCGGCAAGCCGTTCACAATCGAAACTCCCCAGAAGCCGTTGGTACCCATATTTACCTCAAAACATCTTGATGATCTTACACCACGACTACAGAGACTTAACATTCGAATGATGACGTACCCGTATGAAGTGGTCTATGACCCTGGGAAAGAACTCCTCGTGGTTGACAGGCTTTCCAGAGCGACTCTGCAGGGATCTGGCGACTGAGAGCTACAGAGCGAAGTCGAGTTTTTTGTCCGCTGCGTGAGGACAAACCTCCCATTAACAGCATTGTTGTTGTCCTCATAAAAATGGCGCATACCTACTAGGGGGATTGTCCACGACCAGGCGGTGATTATGCCTTTAGTGGCAATCGCTGCGGCTGGCACGTGTCTTGTGCTCGTGCCAGTGTTCGCCTAATAAACCTGTCCTGTTGGCACCTCAACACTAACCAGTTTGGGAGAGCACTCGTACGGACGCCAGAGGAGAGCTACGATCTTGGATCTTGTGTCCCTCACTCCTGAGAGGCGCATCAGATCTTGACGTCATAGTTTACGTGTACTGGCGACATTGATTTCAAATGAGCTTTCACATGGTACCATTGGTCTAACTGGCTAGGCTAAACACCGGAAAATCTTTTTTTTTTTTAATATATAGTGTAGAGAAGTTGCGACTATTTGTGAAATCGCTGATTGAGTTCAGGAGGATCGTTTATTAAATATGCATAATTTATTTCGCGTATTTGGCGTGGATGCGCTATTTTGTAGGTTTTATACGCGCGCCACAGACGTCATCTGCGCAGGTGGGAGGAGTGCGTGATGTCTCATGTCTTGCAGCCACCTGCTCCCATTGCATCCAAGGAGGATCGCATCGCGGGGGCGCCGGTTTGGCTGAGGCTCCTGGTGGTTCCGAGTTGGCGGCATGAAAACGTGCCGGAAATTGATGAAACAGAATGTGTTAGTAGGAGTGTCGATTATTCAGATATTGAGATGGTCACCATACGGTTGAGATCCTGCTGCCTCATCGAGCAACGTAAAGTACAATGAGCCGGACTTCTAGGCCAGACATACGCACCCGGCAAAGTAATAGCCCTGCATAATATACTGTAGCGAAGACTATACATTACGCTATGTGCAGGGTTGTTCGAGTGTGGGAGAGTTTGCCCTTCAGCGAACCGGAGGTCAACTGCGGGATAGCTGCTGCGTCTTTCCTCCTCGTTGCACCGCTCAAGACGTCAGAGCGCGCTGTTTCAATCATGCTTCCCCTCGAGATCGGCCGTGGTACTGCGCATGTGCCAGCTGCCCCGCTCCTCAGCCGTGCCGACGCGCTTGGCTATGCGGATCACTTGACTACTTTGCACCTGAATATGTGGCTTGCGTACGTCATACAGAAATGCCTAGAGATGGACAGAATCACAATAGTTTGCTCTGAAGTCGAATCCAATCCTGAATAAAGCTCTTTACTAAGCGTAACCATGCTTTGTAGCATTCGCTAACTTCCAAGTTTAACCATCACTGTCATTTTCTAATTCTTCATTCCCAGTGTTGCCAATTTCAGGACTGTGATTGAACATGTCATCATTCACTTCACCATTCAAATCATCATGACTTGATTCATTTGAGGAAAAATGAGTAAATATATCATCCAGTTTGGTATCTCCCTGACAAGCTTTCCTAAGCAATTTTACGTTTTACTCATAAAGTACCGCCGTCATTCACTTAATTCTCTAAAACAGCAGTTGCGGCGTCAGAATGGGTTGGAGGGATTCGAAATAGGAAATGTACATCACGTAAGCAGCACTTCTCTAAATCTTAACGTAGTCAGTTCAATAGCATAAGCAAGAGATATGCAACAATGTTTTTTTTTTTTTTTTTTCTTGTTGGAATACAGTTACTACCTGGTCAAACTAGCGTGCACGTGAACCCCACAAGCAGGATCTGGCACGGAGTTACCTCGGGCTTGGACCTCGTTCGGAAACTTGCCATCGTAGCTAAGTAAATAGCGCCACCATTGCTATTTGGAGCGAAAGCTCTACTACCCTGAGTGCAACTAAAGGTACACTCAAGTGATTTCTGGAAAATGTAATTTTCTCTTTCATTTTATTTACTGGGTTGTCATGAATAAAAACTGTTACTCATAGCCAATAAAACTGCAAACTAAGCCTACCGCAATAAAAATAAATCCAACTCTGCTTTCGCGAGGCTACCCCTCATCCGTCTGCCGTGAGCACTGAAAACGCTACAACAGCTGAACGTAGTCCGCCCAATGACTCGTATGTTTTCGAAGATCGCTCCGCCTGGTGTTAGCGAGTGGGCGCGTGCGGCAAACGGTGACGTAAGGTCTCATTCTCACAGCCTGTGCTCCTCTTCATCACGGCGGCAGCCGCATGGGAAACCGCACAACGGATGGAGCGGCGCGATGTTCAAACAGAAAGGAGCGCTGGACGTCGTCAAACCTGTTCGGGCGAAGTCTCGCTCCTCCCACGTGATTCTACGTAAGCGACTTTTATTTTTTATGCAAGAAACAAGAAGCGGGTGTGGAGGCTGCTCTCCCAGCAGCGCTGGAAGTCATGTGAACCGCGTCTCTAAGAAAAAAAAAAGTAATGCTGTATCACGTCTTCTAGCACCAGTTTGGATCTGGAACGCGTTTTCATCTCAGCTTTGGTAACGGTACAAACATCATGCATACTGCGCCAAAAGAAATGTATATTGTTATAGAAGTTTAAGTTTGAAGCTTATTTTTCAGTTCACCCATAGAAGCAAGGCAGTATTCAACCGCAGCATAAATAATGATCACTTCAGAAACATTAATTATTCTTCGCAGTCAGCGAAACTGAAGCCCACGAACAGAATGAACTATGTTATCAATAAAGATACGGTCCGCGACTACTTGGCAAAATTCTTTTGATACAGGCATTAAAAAATCAAGCTAACAACGCCAATTGAAACAATATTTTATGCAAACCTCTATTGGTAGTCACGGTTAAATGTGGCGCCCTGTATATTGCAAAATGAAA
Organism: Amblyomma maculatum; assembly: GCF_055883805.1. Taxonomy (NCBI): domain Eukaryota; kingdom Metazoa; phylum Arthropoda; class Arachnida; order Ixodida; family Ixodidae; genus Amblyomma; species Amblyomma maculatum. The sequence continues at coordinate 132,449,603 of NC_139345.1, forward strand.
TAAAATCGGCATTTGTTGTCAGTCTCTTGTGCTTTGGGGCGGGAACGCATTGTCTCCTTATCTTCAGCAGTTATACGCAAATCCACAGTTTACTGCAAACCACCGGAACAGCTTACTGTATGTTACGTATAAGGTATTTACTAAGATAATCGCTAATAGAATCAGGAAAACCTTAGACTGCAATCAAGCAAAGCATCAAGCAGGTTTTCGGAAACGGTACTCTACTATCGATCATATCCATAGCATCAACCAGGTGATAGAAAAATGCTCAGAATATAACCAGCCCTTATACATAGGATTCATTGATTACGAAAAAGCATTTGACTCAATGAAAACCTCGGTGGTGATGCAGGTATTGCGAAATCAGGGCAGTGATGTGGCAGTGATCAGTTCCGCCATCGGACAACAACGAGTCCGCCTTGTGCATGTGGGTATAGCGCAATCAGACGCTGTGACCGGTTGCGGCCGGCGAGTAGGCGAACGGCTTTTGCGGCCCTTCTGTGAGCGGCTGTGTTGCGGAGTCTGGGAACGAGTTCGGGTGTTCACTGTTATCTTGTCCTTAGTTTTCATCTCTCGGAGACGCTGATTTTCACGGCGTAGTTCAGATATTTCTGCTCTGGATCTCTCAATGACCTCGGCTAAACCTGTAGAAGAGATCTTTTCAGCATATGATACATGTTTGGAGACAGTATGTGAGGATGTCACCTGATGCGTATTCGAATCATCCGACTCCTTAGGTGCCGATTTGTCCACAGGCTTTGCAAGCTCGAGCCGGGTACTGGGCACTCAGGGCGATATGCGTGGAAGCGCCGCAGACTACGCAATGAGGAAACTGCTTGCAGCCGGGGTCTTCAGGGTGCGGGTTCTTACCGCAATCCCGACAAACGGCGGAAAACGAGCAGTATTTGGCTACATGGCCGATGCGGTGACAGAGGCCCGTCTCGGCTGCGGGAGGTGGTCAGTTCGAAACCCACCGCCGGACACCCACCGGTAAAAATGGGTACAAGCGTCCCCCGGCCTGGTGCTCGGCTTTTACAGGGGTGTGCGTTTGGGAGAAGCTCCGTAAACCCCGCTGCGCGCCCCTCCTCCGCAGTGGGCCCAAACCCAGTTTCGAACCTTGCAGCGAACATGCGACTGGGCGTGGGTGGTATTCACGGACTCGTGTAATCTCGTAGTCGAATACTAGCCGAGAAGGTAATGTGTCTGATGCGAAAGTCAGAAGTAGCAAATTTGTCTTGCCGAGCATGCGTATGCCTGTGATTTCAGCTGTCTCGCAGCGCAGATGTGCCATGATATAGTCCATCGTGAGACCTTCTCTAATTCTGATCACACCTCGCGTGCTGCCAACCGCAGGCTGCTTCAGTGGGGGCATGTCCACATCAAACGCTTGGAATCCCGCGTTCGCGCGACCCACATGCTGGGCCTAATCCGACAGGAACGCGTCCAAGAGACACAAAAGCTGGAGGAAACTCTGCGAAAGTAAGTTAATGCAACTTTTAGTGCTGCCCTCACTTCCATGCAGAGCCATCTGCAGACTATGTTTGAGGAGTTCCAACGTACCACACCCACAGACGTTAGTAAGCGCCGCAAATCTGTGCCCCTTTCATGAGTACTATGGCTCATGGGATTCAATGGAACTGCAGAACCTTCAATAAGAACGGTCCTACCCTTCGTACATTTGTGCCTCAGCGCCGTCCTCTTTTCATACTCCTTCAAGAAACGCGCGGTCCTTGTAAAATTCCTGGTTACTGCACTTACCAGACACCTACTATCCAACATGAAAACGGCCGCTCAGAGCGACAGGCGGCCGTCTTAATCCAAAACGATTGTCCTTTTACTCAGCTCTCGCTTCAGTCCCTTTGCTCTCCCACTCGTGAGATTGTTGCAGTAAAAATCTTCTCCCTTGGCCAAAAACCTTTCGTCGTGGCATCGGCCTATTTCTGGCCAGGTAACGTCTTGGCAGAACCCTGCACCTCGCTCCCTGACCTTGAAAACGCAGCACACCGTTATCCTATTCTTATCAGCGGAGATTTCAACGCACATCACGCAGCCTGGAGCTCATCTCAGCCTAATCAACGTTGTAAACACCTATATGACACTCTTGATCAAACTCTTCTTACCCTGTGCAACGAACCTAACTCGCCGACCCGTGTCGGTCTCCATCCCTCTCAAGCGAACACTACACTGTACCTTACATTCTCATCACCGCGTCTTCTTCGGCGCTGAGAAGTCTTTTCTAATTCTTTGGTAGTGATCACTTGCTCATCTTGCTCACTCTCAATCGTAAATGTCTTCGCGTTCGGGCAACACGTTCGTTTTTCAACTGGGACAAGTTTCGTGCTAATACTACGATCCCCTTCTCGGATATTGACTCCTTTCTGTCTGTACTCCGAGATGCCCGCACTCAACCTCTCGAATATATCCCCTGTGACGATTCCACATTTTGGCATGAATGCTCACCTGGCTAACCTTTGGCGTCGCGCAGATCACCTCACGCAACGTTTTCGGACACGCGGAAAACGTCACAAAGATCTCGTGCTTTTTCGACGACAATTCAAGCTTATCCGGGAATACCAGCTTCACCTGCAAAGTTAGGCTTGGCACTCTACATGCGACCGTGTTGGACAAGTACCGGGCCTATCACAACTTTGGCGCATCTTTCGTGGCCTAAATGGCAAGGCACGTGGGGCCCCACATCTCGCCGATCTCCTTCTCAATGGCAACGCGGCTGATGTTGAAGATGAAGTTATACGCACCTTTTTCCCACACGCCTGCCTAACGCCTCCACCAGCAGTTTCCATTTTTCCAGTCAGAAACCCTGATCCAGACCTGGATCGCCCATTCTCAAAGGAAGAACTGCAAGCAGCCCTCGGAAGAGGCAGAGCTCGCGCCACACCCGGGCATGACCGAGTCAGTTGGCAGGAGCTTCGCAATCTCGACTCGGCAGTCTCGACATCATTAATTCTTACTGGGAGACCGGAACGGTACCGGATAATCTCAAGCTTTCTCTTATTCTTCCTATCCCTAAACCTGGCGAAAACCTTCGACTTCCTAGTAATTTGCGTACAATCGCCCTGACTTCACATCTCTGTAAACTGATCGAGTGCCTGCAGCATACCCGAATTAGTCACTACATTAAATACGCCAGTCCTGGATTTCATCCAGCTCAAGCCGGCTTCCGCCCTAACCTCGGAATGCATGACTGCCTTTGGCTTTTGCGAAGAGTTCTGAATAGAGCTCATCGTAAAGCACTACCTGACTATCTCCTGGCTGTCGATATACACAAAGCCTTTGACAATGTTCGCCTTGAGGTTATCCTGGAGGAACTCGCCAAACGATTTCCTAGTACTCGTGCCCAAATCTGGATCCGCAATATTTTTTACATCTAGACCCATTCAGCTACATGGAAAAGCTCCGGGATGGGTGCCCAAAACCTATTACTTGGATAGGGGTGTACCTCAGGGCTCCATTCTCGGACCCATATTGTTCAACTTGGCCATGACCCGCGTCGCCGAGAATCTGGAAATCAGCACAAGCGCAAGATTCGCTATATATGCCGATGATATTACCGTCTGGACTGAGGCAGCGGATTACATAGACAAATATTGTATGCAGACTGAACTTCAGGCGGCCCATCTTTGTCTTGGAGATACACTAGCCAAAATTGGCCTCGAACTCGCCCCACATAAAACAGAATTGATTAGTATCGACGGAAAACATAAAACCAACCCCAGTATGCAGATCCATCTTCACATCGGAGGAAAAAAACCATAACCTCCTCAAATGGGCAAATCCGCATTCTTGGCCTGCCCATCTCAAGCTGCAGCAGTCCCCAGAAGCTACACACTATTCGTCGCCTGTCCAACCGGCACTGCGGTGCGCGGCAACATGCCTGCCGTGCGATGGGCCGAGCAGCGGCGGTTGGAAAAATCCTCTATGGCACACCCGTCCTCCAACTGTCGAAGACTGACTTCGCTAAGGTCAAACGCCTTCATTGCGCAACACTACGCACTATTACCGGTCTACTTAAGCACACTCCTATAGCCGAACTTGAGCGTTTTGCTGCTCTTCCACCGCTCACTACCATCGTTACCGAGTCACAGACGCGTCATCGAATACGTCTAGAGAACACTGTCCAAGGGCGTCGCCTGCTGGCCTGGGATGAACAGCGTAATGACAAAACACCAGCCCTGTATGCATCTCTTACCCCATGGGAGATGCCAGTAGTCACACGCCTCCATCGCCAATCTATAAACCGCGATTTTGTCATTCCCCGAGAGCTCCTCGCTGCCCATCAAGAGCGAATCCCTGATACGACTGACATATACACCGACGCATCGATTACAAGCGAATTCGCATCTATGGGCTGGGTATGCGATGACAACCCTTCCCTTTCAGGCGCTTATGCCTGCCACCTACCTCAAGGTACCCCTCTTCATGCTGAACTCCTCGCGATTCGGGAAGCCTTGTCAGGAGTGCCTTGCACCGGAACTGGTTCAACACATATTCTTACTGATTCCTATCAGGAAATCGCTACTCCGGGTTCACAAAATGCAACAGCTACGGCAGTACAGCCAGCACCTCCTTAAATGCCACCAACTTGCGACCAAAACTGTCACTATTCACTGGACCTCAGGTCACCCGAACGAATCAGGGGGCAAAATGCGGCGGCACACGCCGCGGCTGCCTTGGCAGGTGGGATGTCCACATTTACTTCCCCAGCCCCCTTGATTCATCCTTATTCGACCTTGGGCGGGCAACTCACCCCTTCTCTTGCCCTTATGCACTATACTCGGGCCAGTCTTCGCAGCCTCAGTCAGCGCCGCATGCAGGTGGCCACACCAGACCCACTTTTACGAGAAAAACCCACCTCACCTGAAGTCAAGAAGTCTTTTTGAATAAGCTCATTGCCCATGCGGCTTACACGAAACGTATATGGCCCGCTGGCGTCAGTATAAAGAGAAAATGATTACGTGCCCCCACTATACGACTCTAACTCACGGCGGCATATCTCATCTACTCTGGGATTGCCCTGCTTTTTCTACTGGACGCTCCAAGATCAAACCCTACCGCCTGAACTACCGTTCCCTTCTAGAAACTGATGCTAACACACAGAGAATATTTGCCAAGTATGGCTCGCTTAGTGGCCTGTATTAGGTTTGGGTCGCGGGCGCCTGTGGTAGCGTACCACTGCCACCAGTTATTACGTTCGTGACTCGCGTGCTCAGCCCACCGCTGACGCAAGTTGTTACATGCGGCGCGCGGCCCCTCGGTAGCGTTGGCCTGGCGGCTCCGTGGACGGCGGACGGCATCAACGGTCCCAGCAAAGATCGTCTTCTAACGAAACAACCTTTACTACAACATCGTGAAGGAATGGGCAGAGAAGCTGACCCGGAGAGAATACAGACACGTTCACACAGCTGGTGTCTAGCGTCGTCTCAACGGCGCGTCAAAGTAGTCTGTTTCAGCGGAGTCGGCCGCTGCTTTTTATAGATTTTCCAGTTCACAGGGAAATGGAAACCCCTCACAGGAAATGGAGAGCCCGACAAGTCTGGGCACGAAGGGACGACTCAATAGCAGGTGGTCCGACCGCATCTCCTCCACCTCCTGCAGACGGGCGAGGGCGGCGCACTCTCTCACGAGCTCCAGGCTTGGCCGGCGTTTGCACACATATGCACGCACACACATTTGGCGCGTGGCAAGATCACATCGAGACTTGGCCGCGGGAGGAAGCGTTGCGCGGCCGATGAACGGCGCCGAAATGGCCGATCCGCTCGCGGTTTTGCCTGTTGCTATGCGGTGGCCGCGTCAGCTGTCCCACTTGTCGGTGGAGAAACGTAACAGACTGCCCCGCCGGGGAAGGGAGATCCCGAAGGGCAGGGGACTGCATCCGCTGTCCGGAGGAATCGGGATGTTGCTGCTAGCCGGGGTTGTCCGACTCAGCTTCTCTTGAGCCCAAACAGCCTGAAGAAGTCCTTGGCAAGTCCGGTTTCCAAGGCACTCTGCAACTTGTCTTCAGGAGAGTTTGCTGACAACCCACAACGTCACAACCATGCTAAAAACTCAACCGTTCAGCCAGCAAGCACGGCACAACTTCAGTAAGCTATGCCAGACTATATCCCTCTTTTGCCCCCATCTATATTAAAGGGCAGCTCAGCAGGGCTTGGAACGCGTCCACAAATTTGAAAATCGCATTTTCAAAACATCAATTCAAAGAAAGATAATGAATATAACTGTTCAAAACCCTATGTCAGGAAGAAAAACACCAACTAGTGAATACAGGCTTCTCAGGTTATGGACTCCGACTTAAGCCATCGGCGTTACCTTTGAGATCACCCTTTTCACTAAAGCTTCGCTGTCCGATTCACGGAACAACTGTACCTTCCTGTTTCTGTGCAAAGAACCACATCAGGATGAATCGCTCACTTTCCTGAACAACCTATCCCTCTCCTTACGGGTTGCGCACCAGTCACGCATTTTCTCGGCACGGGCGCATTTGTGCCTTTGGGATAGTTGCTTTCTTTTTCACCATAGCTCCCACTTGCTCCATTCTTTCTCGCGCCTGCTTTTCCGCCTTTTTCTACGGCAGCACTTGAATACTCTAGTCCCACTTTCTTTCGGCGCGAGCTCTGTCAAGCTAGTGGTAACCGGAGCTAGTAGGACACTGGTGTCGTAGACACTGGTGTCGTCAAAGTGGTCAAAGTGCGGCGCCGCGTCTGCATCGCGGCCAGCAGCGCATGACTCACCTTCAGACAAGTCCGAACAACAACCGCTCATGCCAGCCTTCAAGCTAGGCATTTCCTCTGGCGGCTCGCCACTCACGTTACACGGGTCCTCCGATGAGCCGCATTGCTCAGCGCTAACCGGCGCACGATCAAGCTTCTTCGACAGCTGGGGCGCTTCGGATTGTGTGAGGGCCATGTGTGCCACGTCCGCGTTCGCACTGGGGTTGCTTTCGCGAATACAACCTAGCATGGTATCGGGGCACGAACGATTCTGACTCTGCTCTAGACGTTCCGCCTTCACATGTCTCGCTCTCTACAGCGGACGCGCATTCCTCGTCGGTCTGCCCTAGCTGATCACAACTCGCGGGCTGCTCAGTTTCCCTGATCGGCACTTCGTTTTTCTGCGTACCCTGCTCTACGACACAGCTGATTTCGGAAACCGAAATTTTCTCGTCTCCTAGCTCGTTTCCATCTCCGTCGCGCTCTACACAAGCTTCTGCTTTCGACTCGAGAGACGGTTCAGTTACTACCAGTTCCCCACACTCATTTGATGGAACTTTCTCCTACAGCTACTTGGGCCGGCATGCAGTTCACCTCGCTTAACGGCGTCACTTCGGACTTCTCGCCGATTAAGCCTGTGCTAACCGTCTCAGCTAGTGGCTCGACCAAGGTAACACGATGCTCTTCTGTTCGAGGATCGGTCGGCTCACTACTGCGGTCACGTTTCTCGGCCGCTTCCCCAAGCTGTGTCTCGCACTCCGGTGCAAGTTCGATTTGCTCCGGAACTTCCGCACTGTCCACCCATTCGCTTACAGCGGCTTTCAACTGATACGCCAAATCAAAGTACGTCGTGTTACAATGCTTCTCGCTCTCGTATCTTTTCCGAAGATCCTGAGGCGTTATCCGATATCGTATCAGCAATGACTCTTTTAGTGCATCGTAATTTTTCAAGCGGTCGCCAACCAATCGCTTGATTTCTTCTGACACTTCAGCGGAGAGAAGAACTACCAACATCTGCGCCCAACTATCTCGCTCGAAACGTTTACTTCTGCAGACATTCTCGAAGTCTGCCAAATACTCGGCCACATCCTCGGCAATGAGGAACGGTGGCGGACCATCCCGCGGTATTGAACCGTTACACTGAATGACATTGCAAGATTTAATCCTTTCCACGCTCATTCTATGTGCTGAAATGTCCAGCTGCATCAGTTTCCTTACGCGGGCGTCCTCTTTCTCGTGACGTTCCCTACGTTCACGCATCTCTTTCTCGTGACGTTCACTGCGTTCACGCATCTCTTTCTCGTGACGTTCCCTGCGTTCACGCATCTCTTTCTCGTGACGTTCTCTACGTTCACGAATCTCTTTCTCGTGACGTTCCCTACGTTCACGTTCCTCTTTCTCGTGACGTTCGTCAATGATCTCAAGGCATTCCGAAAGCTCGTCATCTTCAGCTTCCAACGCAAGAATAGCCTTTAACACTTCTCGTTTTCTGAGTTTGTCTGACAAATCCAGACCCAACTCCTCCGCAAGCTCCAGCAATTTCGGTTTGCGCAACGACTTCAAATCCAAACCCATGGCTGTTCCGAGTGCTGCCTTCTCTACTGCCCACTATTGCATTGCTGCAATTAACCCAGCAACAACGACAGCACAATTACCAGCTCTGTTCTCTACTTAACAAAAGCCTGGCAAGACTCAGTAGAAGAAAGTCCTGTACTCACCAAACCTCGCAGCCAAGAATCCAACGCAGTCGTTCCGCTGCAGGCAACCAGTCATCACACAGGGCTCGTTGCACTGCTCCCGCCTTCCGCTGAGCTGCTTGTTGCACGGGTCACGCCTGGGACATCTCCGCTCTTCCCAACAGATGTTGCACCTCGGTCAGGCCTGGCTCGTTTCACCGACCACGGTCACTGCTTGGTCGTCCTCGTCCGCTGTTCACCAGTTGTTGGACGAGGGTATCGCTTGGCTCGCCCCTCCGACCACGGTTACGGCTTGGTCGTCCCCCCGCTGCCTACCAGTTGTTAGGTTTGGGTCGCGTGCGTCTGTGGTATCGCACCCCTGCCAGCGGTTATTACGTTCGTGGCTCGCGTGCTCAGCCCACCGCTGACGCAAGTTGTTACATGCGGCGCGCGGCCCCTCGGTAGCGTTGGCCTGGCGGCTCCGTGGACGGCGGACGGCATCAACGGTCCCAGCAAAGACCATCTTCTAACGAAACAACCTTTACTACAACATCGTGAAGGAATGGACAGAGAAGCTGACCCGGAGAGAATACAGACACGTTCACACAGCTGGTGTCTAGCGTCGTCTCAACGGCGCGTCAAAGTAGTCTCTGTTTCAGCGGAGTCGGCCGCTGCTTTTTATAGGTTTTCCAGTTCACAGGGAAAGGGAAACCCCTCACAGGAAATGGAGAGCCCGACAAGCCTGGGCACGAAGGGATGACTCAATAGCAGGTGGTCCGACCGCATCTCCTCCACCTCCTGCAGACGGGCGAGGGCGGCGCACTCTCTCACGAGCTCCAGGCTTGGCCGGCGTTTGCACACACACGCACGCACACACATTTGATGCGTGGCAAGATCACGTCGAGACTTGCCCGCGGGAGGAAGCGTTGCGCGGCCGATGAACGGCCCCGAAATGGCCGATCCGCTCGCGGTTTTGCCTGTTGCTATGCGGTGGCCGCGTCAGCTGGCCCACTTGTCGGTGGAGAAACGTAACACCTGATTAGAGCAATGTGATTTGAGTGACGACCTAAACAATGAAGATTCTGTCTACTCCCCTTTATCCCCATCCATGGTCATGAGCCTTCCCATTCAATAAAGGACATTCAATCAATCAGTCAATCCGCCTTGTGCGGCAAACGCCCATTATGTGGCCCTTTTTTTCTGCTTTTTTCTGCCAACCCGACCATTGCAGGTCATTAGTTTGTTCGAACCTTAAAGCCCTCGAAGTAGCACACCAGGGTTAACAGAGCAGCTTCCAAACGCACACCCTTAAGAGAGCCGGGCGCCGGGCCGGGGGACGCTTGTACCCATTTTACCGGTGGTTGTCCGGCGGCGAGTTTCGAACTGACCACCTCCTGCAGCCGAGACAATCTCGTTTAGGCAGCGTACAGCCAGCCACACGTAGCATCTGTTGTTGTTATGGCTGTAGGAAGAAGGAAAAGAAAATACACGGGCCTGCTAATGGCTCTGTAGCTGCGCCACCTCCGCTGCCCGATTTATTTATAGTAATGGAAAGGCGCGGTAACTGTCTCACTTGTTTTCTTAGGATACCTCAACCGCGCCGTAAGGGAAGGGAGGAGGTACGGAGTGATGGTGGAAAGGAAGAAAGAAGAGCCGTAGTGGAGGGCTACTGAGTAATTTAGACCACCTGGGGATTTTTAACGTGCACTGACGTCGCACAGCACACGGATGCCTCTTCGTTTCGCCTCCATCGAAACGCAGCCATCGAGGCCGGGTTCCAACCCGGGTACTCCGGCACAGTAGTCGGGCATCTTCCGCTGCCTCGTGCGGACAGAGAAGAAAACTGATTTATTTATCGGAAGGGAAAGGCGCGGTAACTGTCCAACTTGTTTTCTGTGGACACCGCAACCGCGCCGTATTTGAAGGGAGGAAGAAGGGAGTGAAAGTGGAAAGAGAGAAAGAGGAGCCGTAGTGGAGGGCTACGGAATAATTTCGACCACCTGGGGATCTTTAACGTGCGCTGACATCGCACAGCGATAGTCTCAGTGCCACCCTTATCCTCAGCGATTCTAAAACTGCCATACGAAATTTCGCCCGGGGCTAGCTAGCTACATGCTGCCTCTCAGAATATTATAACTACCAACTATCAACCACCGCGACCCATATAACTTGTCTGGGTATCAGTCGATTCGGGCAACCCCGGTAACGAAGCGACCCGTCCTGCTGCTCGAGCATACGTCGACCAAGCAACTGATACCAAGGACCTAGGCAGCGCCAGAGATCAGCTGACCACATTGTGGGATTCGGGCTTGCTGCGGCTGCCCTTTGCGCGGCCGCCGCCCGCTTCCCAGTTGTTCTCCTCGTTCCCTTTCTCCCGCCTGAGGCGGCGGAGAGAGGCTCGGACGACTTGTCACTGTCGTTCGGGCCACAGCTCCGCCCTGGCGTTCCAGTGGCTGTTCTCATTGGCGCCTTTTGGCGGGAACACGGCACCGCTTCGACGGCCGCGCTCGCGCGACTGTCCGAGCGGAGCTCATGGAGAGACCCCTCCGAGACATCGCAAGGTGCGTACGCAACTGTTCTTGTCTGTCGGCCTTTGTCCGCGCAGACCAGTGTGTACTCGAGTTCGTCTGCTGCGGGTCGTACCTGAGAGCGAAGCTCGAGCCTGTCAATCGTGATCCAACGATCCGCGACAGGCGTAGCCTGCGGTGGTTGCCCACTCTCTCTCAAAGGAACCCTTTGGTCACTGCGAGAGAGAAATCACAGCACGCCCTTGCGTGCTTGCGGCGCGCACTCCGTGTCACTTCGTGCGCGCAGGGGAGCCTTGCTCCTCGCGTGCTCCCTTGACACTGTGACTGCGTATGTGTGTGTATGTGCGTTTGTAAATATGTGTATGTGTGTGCGTGTGTGTGTGTGTGCCGCTGGAGGATGGCGTTTCAATAAACGTCTCCTTTGTGAACTTGGAGGTTTGTGTCCTTGCAGCGAAGTGCTCTCCTCCCTGTGGAGGTTGAGTGCGCGCTGCAGTGTTTCAGTGTGCGCGTGGTGACGGCTGATCGGGGCTTCGGCTCGCGCCACGCTCGAACCCGCGACGCTCGAACCCGCGAACATACGTACGACATTACGCTACACTACCATTCTGAAATACTTCGCTACCCTCCACCACATCCCTCCCTAACTAAACCGCAACAAATAACGTGGAGACACCTTCGAGCCCGCACCTTTCCCTCCCCAACACTACTGGCACTCTTCCTCCTGTCTAGTCATCAATCCAAATGTTCCCTTCGCGGGGCCCCGAGAGCTACATTCGAACATATTATGTTAATATGCCCATATTTTCAACCACCGGCCAAATTGGGCCTTACGAACAACGAGGGTTAGGAGATCGCGGTCTCCAGTTCAGAACCGGCCTCACAAAGGGACTGGTCGACTGCTTATCCTTCCCCTTAGGAATCCTCTAGATGCGGCCTGTGAGTCTGTTACTATTGCGTAGCTTTGTTTCTGTTTGCTTCCGTTATGGCTAAAGCTATTGCCACCTCCTCCGTCGTTTCTATGTAGCCAGTCGTAATTGACATGCTGGATATTTCTTTTCCCAGGTTGTTAACGACGCTACGACCGCCGCCTTTCTGTCTGTACGTGGAAGCATTCACGTAGAGGACGTTTGATTTCTTAGCCAGGCTTCGGCCTAGAGCTCTTGCCCTAGCATCTCTCCTCCCTGTGTTGTGCAGGTGACTCATGTTTTTTTCGTATAGGGCAGACCACGAACGTTTCCCTAATCTTTTGTGGTACGTAAGTCGAATTTTCGATCTCTCGTATTGTGTCTCCGTGTTTGTTCTTTTCACTTACTGGTTGTCCGTGCAATATTAGCGTTATCTTTTCAGGTTTAAATCTTCTTGAGTGTATTCGGATAAATTTCGACTTCTCCTGTGAGCATTCCATGCCGCTTTTTCTAGCGAAATCCACGATGCATTCTGCCGCCTCCTGCAAGTTTTGTTCTTCCTTGTGGTCCATACCGTGATATCGTCCGCGTATATGGTGTTAACTACGTCCAGGATCTTGCCTAGTTTCTCCGCCAGTGAGATCATAGCGATGTTGAATAGTAATGGGTATATGATTGACCCTTACGGCGTTTCCTTGCTTGGTGTTTTTCCGTTGAGACCGGATGTTGCCAATACCTATAGTAGCAGTTGTGTCCGTGAGGAAGGCTTTTGCATAGTTAAATGTTTTTGCCCCACAATTAGTTCTTGAAAGCCCCTCGAAGATAGCTTTGTGACTGATGTTGTCGAAGGCACCCGTCAAATCAATGGCCAGGACTATATGCTCTCGCTGTAGCTCGAGATTTGGTGCAAAATGTCTTATTTTAATTGTAAGAGGACATCCTGCGTTGATAGCTTTGTCCTAAAGCCAAACATGGTGTTGGGTAGGTAGTCATTGCCCTCTAAGGAGCTATAAAGATTAGTGTGAACTACTCTTTCGAAGAGCTTTACTAAGCACGAAGTTAGTGATATGAGTCTTAGGTTGTCCAAACTGGGTGTCTTGCCTGGCTTGGGTATGACTATCTCCGCATGTTTCCATGCATCCGGAACTGTGTCTAGTTCCCAGAGCTTATTTATGAATTTTGTGATTTCCTTTAGGTGTCCGGTTCCGAGGTTCCTGATAATCGCGTTGCTGATTTGGTCTTCACCCGGTGTCTTGTTTCTTGTGAATGATCTAGCCGCTTCATAAACCTCTTCGCATGGGATTAGGGGGTCGAGTTTAATTTTTTTTTCCCTGGTGGTACTCCGTCGCTCAAGGGGCGACGTTGTTCGCTCCTAAGTATCGATTCTAGAGTTTCGCTATTACTTCCCCTTCGATTCCTTCGAACCTATGATTGATTCTTTCCAATATTTTTCGGTATTCTCTTTTGTAGTTTGTCGAGTTGATGAGGTGTTTCAGTAGGGTCCACGTTTTTGCGCTTCTTAATCTTCTGTTGATTGCGTTACACATGTGCCCCCAGTTATCGCTGAGGAGTTGAGTGGCGTACTTCTGAATTTCCTCATTCAGGTTGCTAATTCTTATTATGTTTCCTATTTAATTTTTGTTGGGACCATCTCGTGGTCAAGCTCTTTCGGGCATCCCATGATGTAGTCGGTGTTTATACACCTCCGCGAACTTCTCCGTGCGCGAAATCTCTTGTGTGTTGTTTTTATAGTGGCTGCGCATTTCGTTCGTCCATTCAGCTATATCCTCGATCTGTCCGCCCACAGGTAGGGCGCGGAAGACATACTAATTTGTAATTTTGACCTCCCTGTGTTTCGTTCTGTACTTTGCTAAGTCTAGAGTAATTCCGAGGAGGTAGTAGTCACTGCCCAAGTTGAAGCCTCAATTTGACCAATTGTAATTGTCAATTTCTTTTACAAGGGTTTAGGTCTGGACAGATGTCCTTGGATACGCTGTTTCCTGCTTCGGTGGGGTGACTGCAATTCGGTGGCGAGTCCCACTTCCATCCGATCTATTATATGTCTATTATGTTGTTTCCTTTCTGGGTGTCATGGTTAAAATCTCATGCCCTATGCCGTGCGTTGAAGTATCCCATTATGATTACGTGATTTTTATTGCGACAGCAATACTGCTCCAGGTTTGAGCCATCGCGTGGTCCCGGCAGAGGCCACGCTTGACCTTGAACAGCTGAGGGAGAGGAGCAGAAGAAGAAGAAGAAGAAGAAGAAGACTCGTAACTTACGCTCGCCCCCTGGCAGCCCACCGGCTCCTGATGGCCTTCCTGGAGGAGTCCCGCCTGGCTGCACATCTGTAGCCTTCCGCTGGGCCTGCTGACCTGCTGGCCACGGCGTTGGCGACGAAGCCGATGACGAGGACGACGAGAGCGACTACAAGATGATGACCCCCCTCCCCCTCCCAACATCCCTTCTCCTCTTCCCCCGGACACCAAGAGTGCCGCCGCGACTTAAGGCAGGTATAACCCGTGTCCGGTATCCCCCCCCCCCCCCCCCCCGAGAATATCCCAAAGACCCCAACCAACCAACCATAAAGGATGAGCTTAAGTGTCCCCAATAATGTAGCACCTTACGCTGATATGGCGTGACAGGGGAATAATATAGAAGGCAAAAGAAGCTCGCGCGGTTGCTATCGCAATTCAACTAGGGTTAACCAGAGTTAAACCGCAACTAATTTACTCTTCGCCAGCCCAGTAATCCTTTTAACCAGGAGTTCGAAGTCCGCTTTGTGGTCCTTGGATGGGCTATACACGCTCAGAATAAATGTACTCAGGCCATCCTTTTTCTTGGGAATAATTTCCACCTGTGAGTTCAGCTTCTAGTTTACAAAGTCTGGTTTAGTTCCGTCAGTTGAGCGTCAGGAGAAGCGATTTCTGCCCAGTTCACCTGTTTATGTTGCAGTTGCTGTTGGTCCTGAGTTGGTTTCTTCTTTCGCGGCTTCGGCGTCGCTTTTTCCGATGTCTGCTGCGATGGTGGTTGGTTTCGCCTGGTCGAGTTCGATCCTGACCTGGATGTTTCGACGGAGCTGCTGTCCGATTCGGCTCGCTGAACCATCGCGGTCGCCTAGCCAATCCACCTCCACCTCCGGCTCATTTGTTGTCGATCCTGCTTATCTGATGTTCCGGAGTCTTCTTTAACTTCTTGCAATCTCTGGGATCTTTACCGTGCCCTGACATCGCACAGCACACGGACGCCTCTTTGTTTCGCCTCCATCGAAACGCAGCCGCCGAGGTCGGGTTCAAACCCGGGTAGTCCGGCACAGTAGTCGGTACCACTGCAGCACCCCGGCGCGGTATTCGCACTAACATTTATAGGTCACAGCAGAAACTGCACTGGGAGAATGTGAAACGAAGAGGTACCCCTGGGTTGTGCGATGTTAGTGCACGTTAAAAGGATCCCTATGTGGTCGAAATTATTCTGCAGTCCTCCACTGCGACATCTCTTTATATCCACTCTCTCCCCCCCCCCCCCCCCCTTCCTGCCTTCCCAATTACGGCGTGCTGGGGTGTCCACAAAAAAAAAAAGCATTGCAGATACTGTGCCTTTCTTTTCCTGTAAACCAATTATTACCGTTATGTTTATGATTGCTTACAAGTTAAGGTCGCTTACGCAACACCTTTCCCTCACACTTCCTCCACTTGCGCATGCCCGCTTTACTCTCTGCTTTTCTGACGGCGCCCTTTACACTTCTCCTCTAACGGCTGCCCGCTACGCTAGGTCACGTGGTGTGGTGATCAAGGAATACAACAGAAGATACATGCTGATTCCTATCGCTTCCAACTTGAATAACAGATGCACGCTACATGGGAAGCGAAATGATGTCGCGCCACAACGGTCGCGCCACAATTTTGGTACGCATCACTTCTGGCGCCCCATGGAGGTGATGGCGCACGCGCAGAGACTGATTTTGTTTGATCGTCGTGTAGGGATCTGTGCTCTTGTAAGCTTTAAAATTTTCTTTTCCTGGATTCTTCTTATAATTACTTGCTTGTATCCTTGTGCTTCGCGGCGCAAAAATTTCGCTCCAGCTTTTAGCAGCGCTTATCCTGCTATACCGCGCTAAATACAAGCTAACCGTTACCTAAGCGAGTGTTCCTTTGGATAAAATTTTTGTCGCCGGTAGTAGTAGCTGTTGCGACGCACCTAACCTTAAACACTTGGTCATCGGGGTGTCCGGGGTTCAGCTCAACGCGGACTTGTTGCCTGTCTGCGTTTGAACTACATTCACTGTATTTGATACGTTGCTGTATGCCGAAGACTGAAGTGAAGTGGTGGAGACTTGATTATTGGCGGGCGTCCCTGCATGCTTCACGTCAGGGGCGTCCCGTGGTTTTGTCCCCATGGCACATTCAACGCCGTGGCACCCTTCAAAGGCTCAGGTCTTCGAGTTAGTCGTCCCTGCGGGGACCAGTCCCGAGACCGTCGTCGACGCGGCGGCCTCAATAATGGGTTTACCCGAAGTTTACTGCATTCAGCATATGGGCGCCCAGTCTTTTCAAGTTACAGTGAAGAGCATGGCATCCATGTCTCTAATCGTTGACGCCGGCTGCTTCGTCATCGGCAGCGAGCGTATACCAATCGTCCCTGTTGGGCCTCAAGTTACCACCGCGGCCTGCCCTTTTCTTACATTCTTACATTTCAACCGAAACGCTCATACAGGTCCTGAGCCAGCATGGCAAAGTGCTGTCCGTCACTGCGGGCCAGATCGGCTCCCGCAAGGGTGTTCTCACTGAGATGCGGTATGTTCGGATAGAGATGCGTCGTCACCAGTACCCAACTACCTACGTGTCGCTGGGCAAAGCGTAACGTTTGATTACAAAGGTATGCAGCGTGTTTGCCGGCGATGTGGCTCCTCGGACCACTTTCGGGCGCAGTGTTCAGCTCCTTTTTGTGGACGCTGTGGTATCCACGGTCACCAAGGCGAAGGCTGCGCCCTGTCCTGCCGACGCTGCAGTGATGACCACCCGACGGTGACGTGCCCGGTGCGCCGTTCCTACTCGGACGCAGCGGCAAGTTTGTTTCCTCCGCTTACACCCATGAAGCCTACAGTGCCGGCCCCATATGCCAAGCCAGCTGTCGGCTAAAGGCAAGGAGGAAGTACAAATAGACTCTGTAGATGGCACGACATAAGAAACGTTGCCGAATTCGACTGCAGGTACACTGGAGGGAGGCATCCTACTATTCCCGGACCAGGAGAAGGCATTTCACAGGCTGTGCCATGAATACCTATTCAACCAGCTGCATCAAGCCAGGATTGACGAGGAATATTTCCGTATGGTGCAAGTACTGTACGCCGAGCCGCGCTCGGCAGTCATTCAGGGGCGCGTCTCTGAACATTTCATGGTAGAGCGGGCTGTCAGGCAGGGGTGCCCGCTTTCCCCGCTAATCTACACAATAGCGATAGAGCCGCTGCTACAACGCCTCGCTACGGACCTCTCCATCACAAGAACCAAGCTCCCAGTCGGCCCGCCAAGTGTGCCCATCTTTGGCTATGCTGACGATATGACAATCATTGTCTCAGACGCGTACTTGGCGCAGCGGGTACTCCAGATTACCAGCATCTACTGCACAGCGAGCGGGGCGCGCGTAAACAAGCGCAAAAGCTCCGCTATGCACCTGAACAGCAGCACTTCTGCTTTCGTATACATCCCAGTAGTACGAGAAACTAGGATGCTTGGGTTATACTTTGACCAGAACGGGCCCTCAACAACAAACTGGGAAGCAACCGAAAACAAACTTGCCAGGAAGACCACGGACTTGCGCTTGCTACGCTGCCCTCTCATAGCATAGGCAACTATTATCCGTACCCTCCTCATCAACACAATTAGCTTCACTGCCAGCATTCTAGACATGCCTGCAAGTACGAAAAAAAAAGCGATGGACAGAGCCATTTTCCGATTTCTGTGGCAGGGCGTTATAGACAAAGTAAGGCGTCCTGTCGTCCGCCAACCAAGACAGAGGAGGCCTCGGCGTCCCAGACCTCACGGCTCTGACTAGAGCGTTGCACGTGAGATGGGCAGCGCGAGCAGTAGAGGGCGACATACTACTGACAAAAATCTCCACCACCTACTTCTTGTCGACCAGGCTCACAGCCTTTACCAGGGAGCCCCTGTCACATAACCCCTCGCGCTGGGACGCCCGTCACGTTTTATGGCTACGGAGGATTCGCTACTGCTGAGAGAGGAGTTAAAGGAAGAGCCTCAGAGTGCGCAACTGAAGACCGTACTAGACCTACTGACCCCACCTCTACCGAACCAGCTACACAGAGATCTATGTCCACCGATCGTCCCATGTGGAAATACATCTCTGCGCACTTCCTAGATGCACGCCGCGCGTCATTCATGTGGCGCTACGCTCGCGGCATTTTACCGATCCGCCGCAGAGCCTTTGTGCCGACATTGTCTGTATCCATCGATGCATGTCCTTTCTGTGGAGTGCAGGAGACTGTGGAATACATTTTTCTCGAGTGTATCCTCCCTGCCTCACTCCTCGATCGCCTGAAAGAACTGTTTGAGCTGCCAGGAATACCATATGCCACCATCAGGTATCTCAACCTGCTGCCCAGCGAAGCACGAAAGCAGTTCATCTTGACTTTTGTTGAAATAAGTTATCAAATCTGGGTCTCAAGATGCTGAGCAGTCTACAGCCCGAAAACACCCTGTCTCCTTGAGGTGAAAAACAAAATCAGGAAGGAGCTGTGGTTTCACCTTGAACAGAAAAGACGCCAGCTCGGCAAGAAAACGTCTTATGAAGAATAGGGTCACCCCATGATATTTTTCAAAGAAGAAAATGAAAGAATCGAATTGAGATATTAGAAGATTTACTCGCGTCAGACTTTGACCCGCCGGGGTGGCACGGGCGTGGTGCAATGGCACTGCGACTCCGCCCCGGTGGGAATAGCCAGATTGCATGAGCCCCGTGGCTGAGAAAAGCCCGCTCCCCCGAAACAAAAACCCCCACACACCTGTGGTGCGGGAGCCCTTGCCTGGGGTTGCCGTAGGATGATGCTCACTGGTTGAGGTCTGTACCCTCACAGAAGGACTGCACCTGGTGCATCCTCCCTTCCAGCTGACAAGGCAAGGAACGGCCAGCAGTGATGACGTGCCGTTGGACTAGCATACCCTGAGATTGCTTTCGCGAACGCGGCTGACACCGCGGTGGTCCCCGAATCATCGTGTGAGCCTTCAGCTATCGAGGCAGCTCCTGCCATATTGTCACCGGAACTTCAGTGCACATGTAAAGTTCGCGGCGTCCAGGCCAAGCATGGAGTTCGGGGAAAGAAGGTGCAGTCGGCATCTAGGGCTTTGGCTCCACTGAAAACCCGCGGTGCCCTCGGAACGCAGGCTGGTCGTATTATGCAGCTGGCGGCGATGCCGACCATTTCTGGCATTTCTAATATTCGCGGAGCCTTGAAGAAGCAAACGAGGCGCGTGAAAAAGCTACCGGCATTACGAAAAAACCTAAAGTGAGCCATCTGAGATTGTGAGCCAAAAACAGGATGTGGACGATTCCAGCAGCTCTTTCAGCCTTGGTGTCGGACACTCCCCGTCGTTTTCAACGCTCAGTGAGTGTGAAATGGGCACTGAGCTCCAGTGAGAAGGGAATAAGCGCTGTGTTTCGTCGCCGACCTCAGGATCGGATGCGGCACAAGGTCGCCCGGAGGAACACCCTCCTAAGAAGTCCCGTCCTTCTTCAGGAAGGCCGGGGAGCTCCGCCTAATGTGAGTGCAAAGCACTTTCGTGGTGCCACCTCAGGGCGCGCATCGTCCTTAATGGCGTTCCGAACTCAATACCCGATATGTCATTGGGACTGAAAATTTTTTTTAACGCCCAAGGGTTTCGTAATATGCGAAAACAGACAGAAATAGTAGGTTTGGCTTTCAGAACTGTGATATCTCGTGTCTTCAGGAAACAAATTTTGCTACTATTCGTGATGCATTGGCCTTTAAGCGCGATTTTCATTTGGAGTGGTTCTTTTCGTTGGCCACTTCGCGCTCGAGTGGCGTAGGAATTGTGGTGCTAAACAGATCCCTTTTGCGTGATCCCCACTTCAGATATGACGAGTTTGGGTGTGTGCTAGCGTTCGATTGCTTATTTGCGGCTTTGCAGTTGCACATCTTGTGCATTTATGCTTCGGCGGACTCCAGCCTTAGTAATAACTTCTTTAAAGGGTTGGATGTTTACTTTTTAGACGGCCGCCATGTAATAACAGTGGGCGATTTCAATTGTGTTATAGACCCATACGTAGATGTTCAAGGTCCTGGTCGAAGGTAATCGACCTGGAACGCACGTTAACTGTAGCGCCTGGTTCAGCATTTTGCGCTTGTTGATGCCCACGAACTCATGCATGGGTCGCGTTTCTGCTGGACATGGCGTCGTGGTTCATCTGCGAGCTGGTTAGATCGCGCATATGTGCCACAGTCCCTTTCAACGTATGTGTCGGCTGTGGATGTTGTGATCTTTCTTCAGACGCCCATTCATATTTCTGACCACCGGCCAGTCATGATCAGCCTTCCTTTCCTAGCGCTGGCTCATTTCGTCCGTGGCGTTTTGATGTGCGCGTACTAAACGATTCGCGTTCTCGTGAGAGCTTGTCGCGAGCTTTGCGCGTCTTGCTTTCTGACAGTGTAGAAAAAGAATGGGACAGGCTAAAATCAATTTAGCGCATGCACAGTTCGGTAGAGGGTCGTGCATTACGTCGTCGCGTGTCTCAGGAGCTGGTAGACACAGCTGCGAAGATCCGCATCGTACACAGAGCGGGTTGGCATACCCCTGTGATGCGCGCATGGTGCGACGAGTTACATAGCCGGCCTCAGTGCCTTATTGGAGCCTCGTCCCTTTCGGCGGCGGCCTGGCGTGCAAGACGTAGTCCATCTGCACATCCTGAGGTGCTTCGATTTGCACAGAGAACTTACATCCATAGCTCAGCGTTGAGCGGAGCGCTCCACTCTGCGTCCCATCAAACTAGGGATTGCATGCGTTTCTTGACGCACTTCAATGGCATGGCGTGTTCAGATGCTACGATTGATGTAGGAGCTGTAGAGACGCATCCAATGTTAGCTGGGTTGCCGCTGGGCAGCCCGGAGATGCATGATGTGCTTTGTGCACTTCCCTCTTTAGAAGAGGTAAAGACTTAGAGTCAATGAAACGCGGGTCAGCGCCTGGGCCTGATGGGCTCCCTGTGGAACTTTATTTGGGTTTCTGGGACGTGGTCGGTACAGCACTGCCCAATGTCCTTCGACAGTGCTTTGAGCATTTAGATTTTCCGGCCAGTTTTCGAAGAGGTCGAATAATTTTGATCCCAAAACATGATCCTGGATCATCTCGACCAGACGTGTGGAGGCCGAACACCCTTCTAAACGTAGACTACAAGGCTCTCGCAGCCATCGTGGTTTTGCGCTTGAGGGGTGTGATGGCCTCCCTTATTGGTTGTCATCAGGTGTGCTCTGTTCCTGGCAGGGAAATATATAGTTTGTCTTTTGCCACTCAGGACATTGATTACACACAGAGACGCTTAGCTAGTGGCATCCTTGTTTCTTTAGATCAAGAAAAAGCTTTTAAACGGATAGAACTATGGCTACATATTCGGCGTTTTGCATGCTTTTCAGTTTCCGCAAAATTTAATATGTTTAATTAAAAGCATGTATGATGGCATTCAAAGCCCACTGGCGATGTATAGGTGGGAAAGTGCCCCTTTCCCTGTGACCCGAGCTGTCCGGCAAGGTTGTCCCCTCTCGCTTCTTTTGTTTGCTCTCAAATGAGAGCCTTATTTGAGGGCAATAATTACAGACCAAAGTATCCGTGGCCTCCCTCTCCCAGGATGTCAGACGCTGCGTGTGACTGCGTAAGCGGATGATATTACGCTGTATCTGCGTGATGAAGCGAGCCTGCTGCGCTGCCTTCATCTTTTTGACAGGTACGGCAAGGTGTCTGGGGTTGCTCCCAATTTTGAAAAAGTGAATATCTTTTATTTGGCAGGCCAGAAGCGCGCCTTAATGGTGCCCTACCAATTATTCACAGCGACACCATCCGCATACTTCGCATTGATTATGTGGATGCGGGTACAAGAAGAAAGTCAGAAGTTTGGCCTTGAACTGAACATTAAAAATACAAAGATCATGGCGTCTTGCCCTGTCAAGTCCTGGAGCATCATGGGACAAGTAGTGGAAGCTGTGACAGGTTTTCTCTTCTTCGGCTCCAAGATTACCTTGGCAGGAGACTGCAGCCATGAAATTAGGAGACGCCTGCTTCTGGGAAAAAGAGCCATGGTTATAGCCTTGACCGCCTAGTAAAGAGCAGAGATATTAGCCTTCCAACCAAGATCCGTATAACTCCGTATAACTTTCCGTATAACTTTTCAGTTGTGATGTATGGATGCGAGAGTTGGACTGTGAAGAAGGCTGACAGCCGAAGAATTGACGCGTTTGAATTGTGGTGCTGGCGGAGACTTTTGACAGTTCCTTGAGCTGCCACAAGATCAAATCAGTCGATATTGTTGACCATAAACCCTGATTGCTCATTGGAGGGTCAAATTCTGAGAAGAGAGGAGTCGCTGGAGAAAGATTTGATGTTGGGAAAGGTTGAGGGTCACCGGAGAAGGGGTAGGCAGTGAACGCGATGGTTAGATGGCATCCTTGAGGTGCTGCAGATGAAGTTATGTGATGTTAGGAAAATAGTGAGAGACCGGAAAGCGTGGCATGATATGGTTCATAGGGTCACGAAGAGTCGGACACGACTGAACGACTGAACTGAACTGGAATAGCAGTTTCGGTGTGGACTTACGTCTCAAACGAGGTGCGCAGCAAGGTGACTACAGCCAGTTCCTTTGAACTACCCTTGTTGGAGAAACGCTACCTTGTCCACACTGTTTTTTGAGGGCGAATATGGTACCTCGCACATGGAACGCATCCACCTCTCAGAATTTTGCGTTCCCTTCAGTTTATTGTATGTTGATTTTTTGGGCAGGTCGCACGGAACTAGTATGCCGTGCGGCACTCGGCCAGCCACGTTCGAAGGGTGAGTTTACCTTCCCTTCTTTGTCAGTCTGCTGTCGGCTGCTGGCTCTACGCTTCCTTCTTCGTTTGCTGCAGGGTGATGAGTGCCCAGCACGGGTGCTTGCCTTCAGTTTTTTAGGCACAAATGTTAGGGAGCTTGTCCCTGACATACCGCTGAATAAGGGACCTCAGGCTTTCCGGATGCCTGTTTTTTATTCGTGTATGGTGGCATTTCGTCGCCACGCCCGCCATGTGAGCCCTGACTTAGACGTCTCGGCGAACAGAGTAGCGGAGTCAATGGGAACGCTACTATACATCCGCTGGTGCCTGCGGAACGTAGGCGAAGGGCGGATTCCACTTATTGGTTACCACTCACAGCGTCGTTTCTGCCAGGGCGTTTACGTGACTTTTGTGGCTTTTGTTTATGTGGCTTTTGGAGTGGGGGGTTTCGCCTACACGAGATCGGCTGCAGCGATGGGGCACTGTGCGGACAGCGCAGTGCCCCAACTGCCCACTTCAAGAATCCAATTGTCACATAGCCCAGCAATGCGTCGTTTCTCGTGTTTTTTGAAGGGCAGTTCATGCCAGTTTCAAATGTCCAGGTATTAATCGATTTCAGATAAGTGGTAGATGTGCTCGCGGTCGCTTTGCACGATTGCTGATTGTAGCTGGCGCTTTCGCGTTATGGCGCAATCGTTTTGAGGCTGTCGCATCGGGCCGGCGCCGACATGCGCTCTTCCCTATCCTGGCGCGTCAACGAAAGGAGATCGTAAGCTTTCTGGCTGAGAAACTTTTCTACCTTGGTGAACGAGAGTTCTTCGCCAATGGTCTTGCCCTTTTGTTTCCGTGTCGAATAGACGTGTACGGGTGGTTTTTAAACTACCTTGGTATCTGTAATATAATGTAAATATTCCACATTTCACGCATGAAGCCTTTAATTCGGCGCAATCCTGCGGACTAATTGCGGCCAGGCTGGCCGCTTCAACTGCGCAGGCGAAATAGTGTGAGCACTGTGTGGCGCTTCATCATCCATACGGCTAAACGTGCTGCTTCATCTTCATACTGCTCCCTCTTGTAGATACCCATCGTCATCGCCGAGTGTGGTTGGCTGCAGTGTGGACCAAGGCTTCAGGTCTGCAATAAAACCTGATCCCTCAAGTCCGACCTTCGCGTTACCTTACAATATTTATGTCAACTCACTCCTGTGTACATCGCAACACACATGTGCACCCACACATGTCGAATTGACGTGTACTTAGTGTTTTTTAACACACCTTGGTACCTGCAATATAATGCAAATATATATGGCCATTCACAGCTGTTCACATTGCAACCCACATGTCCAATACATACTGTGCTTATGATTGCTGTATATTTTTATATTTATTTTACTTGGCAAATTTTCTACACATGTCTATACCTTCATGTACATTGCCATTCAAAATTGTATATATCATCATCACGAACTGCCCAAATTTTATTCTGTATGTAAATACTGATCTGTGATGTATTTGTTTGATAGGATGTATTTTATGTACACTTTCCTTCGTTGTTAATCATGTGCAATTCCTGTTTTGGTCATTGGTCGCCGCTCATGTCTAATGTCTAATGTGAATGTCTTATGCCTAATAAAACTACTTCTAAACACATTTTATTTGGCAAATTATTTTACACTGTCTATACCTTCAAGTACATTGCCATTCAATATTGTATATATCATCATCTCGAACTGCCAAATTTTATTCTCTATGTAAATACTGATTTGTTATTTATTTGTTCGTTAGGACGTACTTTATGTGCACTTTCCTCTTAATCATGTGCATTTCCTGTTTTGATAATTTGTCACCGCTCATGTGAATGTCTGATGTGAATGTCTAGCGTCTAACAAAACTTTTTCTAAACACATAATAGTGAATTTTGATGTCTTTCTTCGACATGAGGTATGTTATGTGCAGTATCTCGTGTTCGTAACCGTATACGTCTGAATTTCGGTAACTTGTCATCACACATGTCAATGTACAATGTCAAAAATTTTTCTAAACACCCATTTCATTAGGTTGTAAACTGGTCTATGAAAGGCGCAGTATCTGTTGCGCTTCTCGGTGGACACCTGACCCGTGCTGTAGGGGAAGGAAGGAAGGAAGCGGGGAGTAAAAGCGGAAAGGGGCGACATTTAGTGAATCATTCCGGCGTGTGTTCGGCGTGTGGGGCTGCGATTTACAGTTTACAAGTGATGTGGTCTTGGTGGAACTAGTGACGGGGATGGAGGGAGCCTCCGACTTGGGTCGAGGCGGGAAGAAGACAGAGCGGTGGCGGCTGGCAGACTGTACCACTGGAAGCAGACCGATGGCGGGGTTGGGAAAGCCGGGAGGTGTTGAGGATGGGCCCGGTGGGATGCGCTGGTGGGGGATGCTACTGCTTGCAGGTAGCCGGGGATGACAACGGGCCGTTCCGGTTGAACCGCAGCCTACATGTGCTCGAGCCTGTGATGTGTGAAGAGGCGCAGTATCTGTCACACTTTCTTCTGTGGACACCTGAATCATGCAGTGAGGGAAGGAAGGTGGGAGTGAAAGTAGAGCTGGTTACGGGGGTCAACGCCGACGCCGCGAAACCCAGGGACGGGCGCTGAAGAGCTGCGCACTAAAAGTGGTCCAAAAAGGTCGCAGGTGTACGGAATCGAGTTCCGAAGGCGACGAACGAATCCTTTCTCTTTCATGGATGCGTCGATAAATATTTATGAAGAGGGGTTGGGGAGATCCTGTAAAACAGGTGAAGGATTGTGGAGCCCTGCCCCGCCGGGGTGGTGCAGGGGTAAGACGCCCGACTACTGTCCTGAGTTCCCGGGTTCGAACCCGACCACGGCGGCTGCGTTTCGATGGAGACGAAACGAAGTGGCGTCCGTGTGCTGTGCGATGTCAGCGCACGTTAAAGATCCCCAGGTGGTCAAAATTACTCCGTAGCCCTTCACTACGGCTCCCCTTTCTCTCTTTCCACCTGCAGTCCCACCCTCATCTCCTCCCTTACGGTTCAGGTGTCCACATAGCAAGTGTGACAGATACTGCGCCTTTCCCTTCCTGTGAACCAATTAATAATAATAATAATTGTGGAGCCCACGCATAGCACTTTCGTTCCGCTTCGCGTCCTAGCTGGCGTTCCCACAGTACACAGGCGCCAAGCTTTTCGCCTCCGGCGAAAACCGGCGGCCGTCGGAAATGAAGGCACTCATCACTGCATCCAACCTCTTGCTCTCTAGCTATTAATCAGACTTCTAATGTACCATTTGCCCCTATTTCTATCTGAATTTATCCGTTCTCTCTTTGATTGCCCGTCTGCTCAGTAGTCGGAGTCTTTTCGCTCACCTTCCATCTCACCACCTAGATTGACTTGCTTAGCCCTGAAGAGGAAGAACAGTGTCGACTAGCTACAAGGTCGTCGGCTGCTCGGCCTCTAACCTTTGGCCAAATAAATGTGTTATACTACTACCGTTGCCAAAATAGTATTGCATAAATATTCAATAGGTATCAATTTACACTGCGTCATTTATTAATACTTAAGTAGTTAAAGCTCATCAGTCACAGCTAGAATGCTTATGCAGACATAGACAACTCCCTTTGAATTCTTGCGAATTTTTTTTTTAATTTCCACGCTTCCTTCCTGCTTAGGCAACAATACAATGCGCACCCGTTACAGAGCACATAATCGCTAGGTCACCGTCACCCCACGTGAAACGTTTTCACACGCGCAAACGCGCTGCATTTTAAACAAACGCTGTCGTGCCGTCAAACCTACTCCATCACGGCTGCGGGAAGCGGACACAATAACGCCCATAATATTGCAAGTTCGGCGACGTGGCCGCGCGAGTTTTCTAGGTGGCGCATTTGTGCGTGCAAAGAACTCGGGCCATGCTCTGCAGCGGGGAGAGCAAAGGCGTTTGTCTACAGAACCTATATATATTGCCCTGTCGCCCGCTCCCTATGTAGAAAATCCGGCGTCGGCGCTGTGGACGCTGGCGTTGTGAGCGAACTGTCACGAGCGTGGCTCTAGCAGGCGGTAGTTGGGATATACTATGACCGGCACTGATTGGTCAGAGAGTTGTGGCGTCCCGGCACAACATGACGTGAGCGAGCTGGCGGGCGCTGCCAACTTGGGCTTCTCGTGGAGATGAGAGCTAGGATGATATGAGTATCAGATCTTTGGACCTCTTATGGCACTGAGTATGACTTCGGTAAAGCGGAGCCTTTCACAGGTAGCACCGAACATTAGAATAATGTTAAAAAATTATCTAAATTGCCTGAATTTCGCTTAATGTTCTGTCAGATAAAAAAAACGTTAGTAGAACATTCAAAGGAAACATTATAGTAATGTTGGTTTTTTAACATTATCATAATGTTATATAACATTTTATGTCGCATTATAAACACTATTTTAATTTTACACACAAATGTTGCTTCAATATTGACTTCTAAACGTTTCGTTAATATTTGAATCATAACTGTAAAGCAACATAGCTTCTATATTTGAAACACTAAGTCCCAATGATTTTGCTCTCTTCCAGGCACCATCTTTTTTCAACAATACTTCTTTGCAGCTAGAGCTTTGAGACGGTGCCCATCGTAGAATGCAAGTACAGCCCTAATAATTTGTTGGAAGTTTTGCTTATTATCCATTCGCTACCATCGCTGATGGAACACCCGTAGGCGATGGACATAAAAGCTTGACTCCATGATATTCGTTCAGAGGTGAGTGCAAGGGTTGTGCTGTATTATGGAGTTGCTGTACTCTATTGCGTTCTTCACAAAGCATGCAAGCTGTTGCCATCCCGAGCGGTGGGCCTACATGCTCGTGCAAGGCTGCCCTACATTTTCACGAATATTACATTTATGTTGCATACATGTTAGATTTATATAGTCAATAGTTTGACGGCATACCGTCTGGTCAGGAATCATGATTCTTGACCAGACGGTATGCCGTCAAACTATCGACTACATCAAGCTACGCCATCAATATGGACAACCGGCCATCACTGAAATTCGTCGTTTTGTTAGCACCTCAGCCAGCCTCGCTGTCTTCCGCTTGCACTTGCAGTTTAACCTAAATTGTAAGTCTTTCTAAGTGATTCCAAAATCCTTGCGTCTGAAGAAACCCGTCAAAACACGTTTTGGTCTCCAGGTGGTTGCAAAGGCTTAACGTCAGCTCCTTCAAGCCCGGATAGAAGAATGCAGGCTAACGAAGAAACGCCTGGAAACCGATCTGTTTTTTTGCAAAGCGATGTTTGGAATTTATCGCTCCGGAAATCCTTGCCAGCGTTCAGTTAGTAGCAAAGCAAGAAATGCGCAGAAGAGAGGAAAAGCACGTAAAATCTCAAGATCGGAAGATGCAGGCATTACTGGCTGGAAAGGGAACAGCCACCAGGGCCACATCGACCTTCGAGACAAAGAACCTATCGTCATACAAATTAACATCGTCTGAAGCCAAGTTACTTAGCCGAGGTTTGAACTTCAACCAAGGGAAAGCACTGAACCCACGAAAAGTTGCGCGTGCCGTTTAAGGGGCAGTGCACCTTCTTGAACGAGACGTCCAGGACGAAGTTCGAACGAAGGCGATAGGTGTGTTGTCTCGTATGAAGAAGACAACGCCAAAGTACTCTCTTACTCAAGACGGATGCGAAGCAATCCTGAGCCTACAGGCCAACCATGATATAGCAATCATACCTGCGGATAAGGGAAATGTCACGGTAATCCTTGATCGCTCTTCTTACAGACAAAAAATGGAGGAATTGCTGCAGGAAGAAACTACGTATCGCCGGCTGCCCAAAGACCCCACATCTAAGGTACAGAAGTGTCTTCAAAACATTCTCACGAAAATTTTTGAGGGCCATCCAACGTCGATGAAACGCCTGTATTACCGCCTGTAGTACGAACGGCTCGGCACCCACCATATATGGTCTTCCGAAGGTGCACAAACAAGGCATTCCTCTGCGCCCGATAGTAGATTTCCGGAGGTCTCTATTGCACTCGCTGTCGCAGTACCTTCACGGTGTTCTGGCTCCGCTCGTTGGAATGACCGGCACAAACATCAAGAACTCGTCCGATTTCATCAACAAGGTAAAAGCCATAGTTCCTGAAGACACCGATATGATTGTTTCTTTCGATGTCTACTCACTGTTTACAAGCGTCCCGGTTGACTGGCAGTGGAAGCATGCAAGCAACGTCTCGAAGATGACAACTTGTGGCAAGATCGGACCCCTTTCGACGCAGCAGAGCTATGTTACCTTTTGTGTTTCTGCCTCGCCAGTACGTATTTTACATACGAGGGCAACTTTTATCAGCAGACCTTCGGCACAGCAGTGGGAGCAGCCATCTCGGTCACAACGGCGAACATTACGATGGAAGCCATCGAGAGCAAAGCTCTGACCACCTTCCAACCGCGACCGAAAATATTCCTGAGGTACGTGGACGACTGCTTCTGTGTCCTAGACCGGAAGCATGCGACCCTTTTCTGGACCACCTCAACGGCATTGAACCCTCAATCAAGTTTACAGTTGAGGAAGAAACAGATATGGCTGTTTTCTGTTCCTCGACACCATGATTACCCGTGCTCCGACTGGCCTTGCATTTCACGTCTACCGGAAACCTACGCATTCTGGAAGGTACCTTCAATTTAGTTCAGTGCACCCCGTTAATCACAAGCGGTCAGTGGTTGAATCCCTGATCAGCCGTGCCAGAGAAGTCTGCTGCATGACGCCGCCCTAAAGAACGAAATGAAAACAATAGAATCTGACTTGTAAAGAAACGGCTACCCCCTTTCCTTCATTAGGAACACAGAAAGAAGAATGCCACCAAAACAACCTGTTTCCGAGGAAAGCGGGAGTAAGGAAAAACCCAAAACAAAACTAGCTCCTGTCCCGTATGTTGCCGGAATCAGCGAGGCACTTGCGCGTATTTTCCGCAAGCACGGCGTCAACATCGCGCATGTCCCAACGAGCAAGATGCGGACTGAGCTTGTCAACGTCAAGGATCAGCTCCCTCGTAAAAACTTTCCCAGCGTTGTATATGAAATTGACTGCGCGGATTGCTCATGAGTTTATATAGGCAAAACAAAAGACTTCAGGAGACGCCTGAGAAAGCACCAGAACGATGTGCGAAACGAAAAAGTGTCGACGAATGCAATCGCCGAACATGCGAAGAAAAGTGGCTACAAGATTAACTGGGAAGAAGCGAAGATACTGACAATAAAAAAGAATGCATCAACTCGCCAAAACCTCGAGTCACATCGTCCAGACAACGTCTAACGCACTAAACAGGAACGATGGAACTTTGCATCCTATCTATGCTAAATCACTGAAAACACTTCTGAGTGCTACAAAAGCACGGAGCCATCCGCCGGTTGCCTCATTGTGAACAAGGGAGCCGTAGCGTTCCCGAAACGTCTTTCGTTTTTTGACCTTGGTCAGTGACCATTAAATTTTCAATGTTAGATTTATATTGTTTAAATGTTTACCGAAACATACTAACCTTTATATGTAAAATTGCTAAAACATTAGAAAGAAAAGAAGATTAACAACATCAAAACAATGTTCAACTGAAACAAAATATATATTGCTCTAATATTTCAGTGCTACCTGGGTTATATCTATGTCGGGCCGCTGCGAGGAACAACACGCGAGGGGAGCCAACATAATGGATCCATTCCCACCGCAAGTGCGCGCGCGCATATTTGTGCAAATGCGGCAGGCATATAAGCGGAATTCTCGGACATCTGGCGCCCTCTGACGCCTTCAAAGCGATTTGCCGTGCTTCGGCACCACTCAGCCTGTGCGAAAATGGCGGCGGGCGGGCTCACAGCTGTACACATGGTAACGGAAACGCTAACAAGGCATACATATGCTAAAGGTGTGTATTGACGCTTTCGCGTCATGCCGTTGAAGGCGAAGCTTGAGTGCCACCGAAATTTTCTGACTGTATGACACAGTTACGAACACCCAAGCCTTTTATTGACAAGTAAATCTGCCGCTGATTATACCCTCACTCTGCTTCACCTGACTACCACACCCCCTCCTTGCTCTTAATCTCTCTTGAAATCCACATTTTACCCAGCAGACCGTCACTTATTCGCTGCCCGCATATGCCCTGCCCATGCAGTACATTTATGTTTTGGTAAAATCTTCGCTTCCTAACTCAATCTGCTTTTCTGGTACCCCTACATTCGGTTGCGTAGAGCAGCAACTACCATAGCAGAACCTTACCTACACGTTACACTAGGCCAAACCGAATGACCGATCGATGCGCCTCTCGTGTAGTGTGTCCATCGATCGTTGTCCCACGAAGCGATCATTCAGTTCAGGCACACATAACACACCGTCGGTAAACCTCACACATTCTGAACGCGACTTCGAGAAATTCGAGGAAATCTGATTTTTTTGAGAGCCCCTCGTGATCGTAGCAAATCATAGATTCGATACAAATCATACCAACAAACGGTAGTAGTTTCAGTAGGGTAAGAGTTGGGGCCAGTTGGTGTTCCATTATATACTAAATCAGCGCAACACACCAAACGATACGACTTAGGCGCAATAGATAGAAGATGGCAGAGCGTTTGTGTGTCCTGGTGTCTAAGTCGTATCGTTTGCCGTGCTGCGATGATTTTAGTACATAATGGCAGCGCTTTAGTCATATCGAAGCACGCATTTTATATGTGAATGCCCACTAGCTTTAACTATGCCTAACATCCCGAATAAGGCTTAGGAAAGCGACGTACGACGTATGAGGTTAGACTTCGAGGGGTTAGGGTTAGGCGAGCTAGTGGGCAATCAGCTTGATTACCCTCAATAGTGCACAACGCAGAAGGAACACAGCAAGAGCGCTGACTGAATCAGACCGATTCCACTTATGGAGCGTTTCCCACTTAATTTCCTGCCCTACGGTTGTTTAAGGCGCATTAGTGCTAATTAGCCCTAATTAGCTTTGCCATTGACCTATGTCATGACTCTTGACCATAGTTGTGGTAGCAAGTCATAGTGTAACCATGTACGTATAGCATAAGCTCAGCTTGTTTGTTGCCAAAGCAACACTTGGTTAGGCGGCTAGAAACCGAAAATACGCGAAATTCATCTTCCTAGCTAGCGGGAGTTTTACGCATTAAAAAATAAGAGAGGACTCTCCTAGCCCAACCACCCTCTTCTTCAGGCTCAAATTTCGCACAGCGAACGACGTTTAATGGCAATTTTTGTTTCTCATTACGTTTTCGTGTGGTATTCGTCTGATGTGGTCAAATTAATCTTTAAATCGTAGTCGTATTAAGCGGCTTGCCAAGACAAGCAAGAAATGAAGGAAGCAGCGGCAGCAGTGTGTTCCTATATATTCAGGGTGTTTCAACAAAGAGTAGCTGACACCTTGCATCTTGTTGTTGTAGACAGAACTGTATTCCTTTTCTTCTTCCTCGCACTCTCTGCGTGCACGTATGCAATAACACTTCGTCGTTATCACATTTTCCCCCGCACTTAAAGAAAAGATTGCTGGCGAATTTTTAAAGCTCTTTTAGTTCATCACATAGTCTTTGAATCTTGCCTGAAGTCTTTTCACGTGTGCTCTGCGGGGCGCAGGAAGAGGAGTGAACGTTGCTACTGCTGAGGCAGACGTGGGTTGATGAGGGTCGTTTGTTGGTTCTATGTTGGCGGAAGAACACGAGGGAAAGGGAGTGTCCGGGTTAACATCATCAGTATTAGTGTTAGGCGAGGCTGGACTCTGGTGCTGTAGAGGTGGAACTTTGGTCCACATTTCCGGGACGTGAACTGGTCTGCCCTCGTGTGCAGTCTGCTGGCAGCAAAATGTCGGCGAAGAGAGCCGCCAGAGCTGAGAATGGAGTTTGAAGCTACACGACTGCTTGACTAGCAGGCGAAAATTTAAACGAGTGCCACACGTACACGTCAATCATCCAGCAGATATGAAGCGGGACCACGTCCCTCTACAACTCTTCGAGGCTCTGAAAATCGAACAGCCAGCTTGCTTCGTACAGTCGTATTGCGAACTCTCACATAGTCTCCAATCTCGAAGTCCCGGTGCCAGGCTCCACTCC
Organism: Amblyomma maculatum; assembly: GCF_055883805.1. Classification (NCBI taxonomy): domain Eukaryota; kingdom Metazoa; phylum Arthropoda; class Arachnida; order Ixodida; family Ixodidae; genus Amblyomma; species Amblyomma maculatum. The sequence goes on from NC_139345.1 coordinate 132,482,558, forward strand.
GCTGATCTGCATAACGCTGGTAGTACTTGGCTTGCTTCTCCTCGAGCGGCTGGCTTAAGAGTTTAAGCGCTCTTGTAGGATCTGTTGATAAACGCTGATCCGGCCTGCCCGTGACGTTTGTGTGAGGAATATCCGGCCATAAAGCAGGATGTTTGAGGCGATTCCTGTTGCGGCATGTGACAGACACCGAGGTAGTCGATGATAGCAGTACGTAAGTCACGCCTCTCGACACAGACCCAGCTGAACATATGCTTTGAAAACTATAATAAATCGTTCTACAAGTCCATTGGCTTGAGGGTGGTAAATTGAGGAGTAGCAGCGGCGTATTCCCCATTCGTGAAGGAAAATTTGCAGATCCGAGGATGAAAATTGCGGTCCATGATCTGACACTATCTCATGAGGGTAACCTTCGCGTGTGAAGATACCAAGCAGAGCTTTTTAACTGTTGCCGTTGTGATGGTACTTGTGAAATAAACTTCCCGCCACTTGCTGTAATAGTAAGTGTCATCGCAAAGCGACAAGCACTAGGAGCTTAGTCGAAAGTTGCCACGATGTCAATGGCAAACTTATCCCAGGGCTTTTCTGGGAGCTCCGCCGGGGTGATGCAGTGGTCATTCTGCTTCTGGACGACGTAGTGTGCAGACGCAGGATGGTTGGCTCCTCGCGAGCTGTGGTAACGGCCAATGATGGCCATGGAACATCGTTTTTGGAAGGACTTCAAGAATACAGGATTGTACTGCCATCGCTGCCTACCGGGGAACGACTTAAAACTATGCTTGTTCTTCACTGCGACATCAATGGAAGGCTTTACAGGATAGAAGATTTCTGCCAACCGATGAATGAAAGACGCCGGTGTCATCGAACAGGTAGGGGGTATCGGCGCATACCAGATGTCTCATGTCTGGTTAGTCAAATTTCGAACCGAAGAGGCAAAGAAAAAGTTACTTGGCTTCGGGCACATCCTTGTTAAAGGAAAAACGTGCGTGCTTTTTGACCCCGAAAGGCAAGAAGTAAGACATAAAGTGCACTGGTGCGCGTTCAACGTCAGCAACGATACGTTGAAACGCGCGTTTACCGTATACGGCGAAGTGAAAGAAGTATCTGGCTACAAATGGAAGACTGGCGGTTTTCAAAACGCTGAATCGACCACCCGAGTTGTTCGGCTGATACTTCGTGAAGGCGACAGCCTGGATCGCATACCACATCATATGCGTATCGGGAACGCCACCGTTTTAGTCGTCGTCCCAGGGCGGGCGCCAATATGACCGCGCTGCCACAAGACTGGCCACATCCGAAGTGACTGCAGTGTACCCAAATGCAATGAGTGCCACGCTTTTGGCCACGAAGGGGCGGAATGCACGAAATCGTATGCTCGAGCTGCTGGAAGAGGAGCGTTCGGCGATGACAGCGAGCTGCACATGGATGAGGATGAAGCGGAGAAGGCAGCCTCGAACGCAGCGGTTGATAAAACAAACGGACGCAGTGCAGAGCAATGGAGAGGGATGCGCTGAAGATACTCCTGCATCAAAGCTTAGTCCACCAGAGGCGGATACCACGAGCAGTACTACCGGTTTGCCGCAAGTTGCCCTGAACTCTACTGGAAAAGACAGTATGACAGTTATGGACCTTGATTTTGCGACGGCTAAACGGCGCCATAATGAGGTGACTAGAGAGAGCCAGAAGCAGCGACTGCGGCGTCTAGAACGTCAGCGGTGCGTCGCCGATGTGAAGAAGCAGCGCGTCACGAGAGGGACACGATCGTCGTCGCTTCCTCGCGGCGACAACCCGAAATCCTAAACAATGGCGGAACGGCACTACATGGCGCGACGCTGTGCGCGCAAAGGTAAGCGCCATACTGTTGTCCTGGTCTTGCTAAGCGATGGCGTCGTGTGAAAGGAGCATTATAGTAGCAACGCTCAATATCAGGGGTCTGTCCTCCAGAAGGAGGCAAAACCAACTGTTGCGACTAGTTACAGAGCAGGAACTAGATATTGTAGCGGTGCAGGAGACCAAAATTGAGAGTCAAGACCAGACCGACAGTATGGTGCGCCCTTTCAGCAGTCGATATGATGTTTGCGTGTGTCATGCGGTAAGGACTTCGGCAGGTTGTATGCTTTTGATTCGCCAATCGTTGGGTGCGGTTGTGGAAAGCGTTGTGACCGGTGATAGCGGTCGTTGGATTATCTGTGACATCACATTAGCTAGTTTGAAGTGGCGCATTATCTCTATTCACGCGCACACTAATTCAGATGAGAGGCGAAAACTTTTTGAGAATATCGTCTATTACTGTGACACAGAAGGTATGGTCGTTTTACTTAGTGATTTCAACTGCGCATGCACTGCCCGAGACAAGACTAGTACTACGCCTTTCCGAGATGCGAGTACTGCCTGTCTGAGTGACATAATTGAGCAATGCCATCTTGATGATGTGGGCGATTGCATCGGAAACGCTACTGGAGCACTTTTCACTCATTTCCAGGGAAGAAGCCACGCACGTTTGGATAGGGCATACGTATCTACCGAACTAATACCATACTGCTGTGAATACCGCGTGCAACCAGTGCCGTTTAGTGACCACTGTCTTGTTGTCTTTGGGACTGGAAAAAGAAATGGAAAACGAAACAAATTTGTATGAGAAAATTGGAAACTTAATGAGAGGCTTTTGAAAGACGATAGTTTTGTGGGACAAATAGAGTCAGCTTTAAATGAGATGCAATTTGCCAGTAATGAATCTCAAGGGGAAAAATGGGAAAGATTTAAACGAAATAAAAATGAATGCGATTGAACGATCGTGTACTATAAAACAGCAAGAAAAGGTAAAAGAAAAGGCGCTTAGAAACGACCTCACGTTTCTACTGACGCGTGAGTGCAAGCAGCCGGGCTCGTGCATGGAAGAAATCCGCTCCGTCAAGCAGAAATTGGAGGCAATAGATACGGAGAGATATCAAGGTGCGATGGTGAGGGCGAGGGCACAGCGCCTGTTAGCGGGCGAAATGCCCACAAAACGTGCTCTTGGAATAGAAAAGAAGCACGCCAGCAAGAATCGCATGTCAAAAATAGAATGGAAAGGTGTAGTCTATTCAGATAAATCGAATATAGAGAGGGCCTTTTATGAATACTATACCGCGGACGTTTTAGTCACACAGAATGTAAAATCGAACCATTCAAGTCCTGTTTCCTTTCTCTTATGCCAAGACTGGATGACAGAACAAAAAGACGTTTAGAGCTTTATTTACTTCTCCGAAGGAGAAGTTAATAAAGCCATAGAAGACCTCAACCATGGAAAATCTCCAGGACCAGATTTCGCCCCAGTTTTGACTACATTATTTAATGAGGTCTATGACAAAGATATGCTTCCCCCGTTTTTTTCTAACAGCCCATACAATTTTAATACCAAGAAACGTTGACGAAGCCAAGCTTCGACAAGTTACCGCTTACAGACCAATATCCCTGACGAACACAGATTATAAGATCTTCATGAAAATTCTTGCTAAAAGGCTTCAAACTGTAATGGAAGAATTAGTAGGACCGCATCAGACCTGCGGCAATAAAGGCCGAACCATATATACTAATATCCACAAGGCACGGTCTGTGCTGGAGTGTTGCGACGCCTTGCATGAGAGTGTTGCCATGCTCCAGCTTGACCTAGAGAAAGCTTTCGACAAGGTGCCGCATGATGTCTTGTTATCAATTTTAGAGCATGCAAATGTGGGCTCAGTTATTTGCAAAGGAGTCGCAATTGCGCACAGAGGGTGCACGATGCGCCTGATAGTAAATAAGAAGGTGGGTGAGCGCATCCAACTGCAACGCTCTGTGCGTCAAGGCTGCCCCCTGTCGCCATTGCTTTTGTGCTTTTATATTCAACCATTTTGTCTGAGCATTATCAAGAGCAGCAGTATCCGAGGTTTTCGTTTGCATGCAGCAGAGGGCCGCATACTTGCGTATGCCGATGACATTGCCGTCTTCTGTACCGACTACGAAAGCATTCGCAGTGTTGTCAAATTGGTGAAGGACTTTTGTTCTGTGAGTTGCGGTGAACTGAAATAAGTGTCTGGGTTTCTGGCATGGAGAATGACACAAAACCCCTGCGAATTTCGTGAACATGCCTTGGGTAACAACCCCAGTGAAGTATTTAGGAGTGCCACTGGAAAACTACCAATACAGTGAGTCATATTGGAACCAGCAGGTTTTAGAAGTACGTGAGAAGGCCGACAGACTAAACGGATTCGGTTGGTCTATGTTTGCACGTGCCACGATTTGTAATTTATTTCTTGTTACCAAGATATGGTACGTGTTACAAGTACTGCATTGTTCTCGTGTGAATGTGCAGAGATTTCACCGTGTGTTCGCCATGTTTGTGTGGGGAAGTACTTGGGAGCGCACCCGCCGAACTAACTTGTTTCATCGCGTCCGCTCGGGAGGAGTTGGTTTGGCGCATTTGTATTTGCGCCAAGTGGTTAACCGTTTTATGTTCGTTCGTGATATAAAGGACCCATGTTTACGAACTGTGTGTCAGGTTCGATTGAACAGAGTGCTACCAAATTTTGTTGTAAGTTCGGCGAGCATGCAAGGGAGGATTTTCGGAATTCTTAAAGAAGTGTACATGTCATGTCGTGTATTGCAAGCCCGTTTTTCGTTTGAATATTTATCAACTGTGACGCGAAAAATCTTTACAAGGACTTGTGCGATGTCTTTCTCCCGATCCCATTGTACAGATCGTTGTACTGTGCAGGTCCATGGAAGGCTTAAACGAGTAAAAAATATGGCTGTACCAGGAGGAACAAAAACTTTCTTTTTCAAACTCCATAGCAAAACACTAGACGTTAAGACTTATTTAGAAATGAAAGGTTTTTTTGTACCTTGGGGAAATCACTGCTTCATATGCCGCAAACCGGAAACTATCGAACAGGTTTTCTTAGACTGTTGGGAAGCCTTTTTCTTCTGGGACATTCTACAACGAACAATTAAAAAAGACCTACCCGTGGATGCATTCGGAATTCGATTTTTACCTATTGAAGATGATGATGGGCTACCGCTGGACATGATCATGTTATTGGGCTTGCACAGTATCTAGCGATCCAGAATGGCTTTCAGGCATGTAGACGTTGATGCGAGGAAAAGCCGTTGCGAGTGTTATTGAAGTTTTCAAGACACAAGACGAAGTGCCTGAGTGGCTTCCGAGAATGGAAGTGTTGCTGCAAATGACTGATTTGTAATGGATCACGCAGCCCAAACCGCGTGGTTTTAACCCATGTAGTGTATTTGTCGCGTAATATTCGCTCTCTGTGTGTATGTGTGTGATGTTCTATATGTGTAAACTCTAAGAATAAATTAGGCAATAAAAAAGCGGGTGGTGCAGTGGTAAGACACCCGACTACTGTGCCGGAGTTCCCGGGTTCGAACCCGACCGCGGCGGCTGCGTTTCGATGGAGGCGAAACGAAGTGGCGTCCGTGTGCTGTGCGATGTCAGCGCACGGTAAAGCGCACGGTGGTCGAAATTACTCCGTAGCCCTCCACTACGGCTCATCTTTATCTCTTTCCACTTTCATTCCCACCTTCCTCCCTTCCCTTACGGCGCGGTTCAGGTGTCCACAGAGCAAGTGTGACAGATACTGCGCTTTTCCCTTCCTGTGAACCAATTATTACTATTACCTGGGAAGGCAACAGGCTGCAAAGGAGCTGCAACCGATGAGCTGACCTGTCACATGACTGACAAACGGCGCATGTTCGTACCAACTGTTCAACGTGCTACCCCGTCGGGGTGGCGCAGTGGTTAGGGCACTCGACTACTGAATTCCCAAGGAAGCGGGATTGAATCCTGGCCTCGGCGGCCGCGAAGCAAGGCGCCCGTTTGCTGTGCGATGTCAGTGCACGTTAAAGAACCCCAGGTGGTCGAAATTTCTGGAGTCCTCCACTTCGGCATCTCTCATAGCTTGAGTTGCTTTGGGATGTTAAACCCCACAAACCAAACCAAACCATGTTCAACGTGCTCGTCTATTTGCGGCCACAAGTAATGCTCTCGCAATCGGCTTTTAGTGGTGGTGGTGGAGAAAACATTTATTATATTACAGAGAGGTATATACATGTGGGATGTCTAGACAGGCACTCCATTAGCGTTTTCCGTAGCCCGGGCGCGCTGCGTTAAGATCGTTTGGGCCTCTATGGTGCAGCAGCCGGACAGGGTCGCCTCCCAATTCTCTCGGGTGGGGTTGGGGATAGGGGGCAAAGATGGGTTTTTCTGGAAGGCCCACACCATGTGGTAGGTGTCAGACACCTCACCACAGTGCGAGCACAGCCCGTCGAATTGTGGATCAAAATGTTTTAGAGTAGACGGGCACAACATTGCATTGGTGAGCAGGCGCAGGAGCACCCACTCGTTAGCCTTCCCCAGCCCTTTGCACGGGGGGGGGGGGGGGGGGGGGGGGAGAGTTTGGTGCGTGGATCTGCAAATACTTTCAGGAACGACGACTCTGTCACCTCGGTACAGAACATCCTGCGGGACGGACAACTCCGCACGTAGAGGATAGTATGGCTTCAGATTTTTCGGCAGAAATTTTTTGTCAGGCCATGTCGAAGATGAATATTGCATGGCTAGCGTAACAGTCGAGTCATTGATGGTTGCCTCTTGTAGTTCTTGTACATTGACGGATGGGGATACCAGGCAGACGAAATCATCATCAGCAGTGTCTAGCTCGCCTAACTATGTGATTATACTCATAAAGGCAGGTGAGACAGATGCTGGGAGGTCGGACGTAGCTCAGATGGCAACAGGGGCGTATCAAGGGTCAGAGAAAGACATTCCAGGGATGCACCCTTTATCTTCATTTGTAGAGCCACGATGGCATCCAGACCAAGCAGTGTTGTCCCTCCCGAGACGACATACAGCAGGATATGCAGGCAGAACGGTCAATGAGTTTTGCTGACGCAACAAAACAGCCTTGTACTGCAATCCGAGACTTGGAGTAATCCAGAAGTTGAACCGCGGTTGATTTTAACAGGCAAGTATCGGCGAAATGTGGCGGTATATATCTTCTGGGAGAAGGGACACTGATGAGCCGGTGTCAGTCAGGAAATGGATGGACTTGTCTTCAACGAGAACAGATGCGAAGATTCCGTTTTTCCGACCATTAACCTGTAGAATATCCGCACTGGTGTCGTAATTCAGCATAGATGATGTGTCCGCAGCATCTTCGTCTTCGACTTGCTGCACTTGACAGGAGCGATCTGGCCACTTGCAACCAGAATCGAAATGGCCCACTTCGCCGCACCGACGACCCTTCCGTTTGCGGGCTCTGCATGCAGGGTTATTCGCTATGTGAGTGGTGGAATCGCAGCGATAGCAAGAGCGCTCCTGAAGTGCATAGGAAGATTTCTGCACATGGCAGTTTCTTTTATTGGTGCCCCATGTGATGCACGCTCGCATCCTACACGCTGTACTGGAGCTAGCTCTTCTGATGTCTCTTTTGACTCATGGGAAGCTTGCTAGCACTATCGAGCAAGGGCCGCGGCTCGCGACAGAGCCGGGGAAGCGTTCACGCAAATGGTGATTAGTGGTCTTCTCCACCGGCTGATCTCTAATCATGTTGTCCGCGAGGGTCCCAAACCCGCAATCGCCAACAAGACTACGAAGGGCAGCGATGTACATCAGCTGTCTCTCCGGCAGCTTGTACTCGGCGGCGGTAACACAGAGTACAGGTAGTGCGTTGCTATTTAGGAAATCGCCTCGTCAAATTCATCACGGCGAAGTGCCACGTCACCGGAGTGTGAGACAGCAGCGGTAGGCGCTTAGGGGACGACGACAGTAATGTATAGAAAATGCGCTGACCTTCAAGTCGCGAGCAGTTCAGCAAGATTGCTTTTCGCCGGTCCGCACTTGCAGGAAGTGTAGAGGCACCAGACGCCAGCATGTAATAAAACGTCCGGCCGCTCCCATTGCTCCCACGGAAGGACAGGACGACCGGGAGTCGGCAGGATGGGGGGCGGCGGCTGGAGGCCCGAGAAGATCATGATGGTGGCCAGTAGTTCACGTCCAGATCCTGATTGAAGTTGACATCCTCGTCGCCAAAACATGTTGTATCGGGAAGGAGACAGTACGCAGCAATCGACTGCTCTACAGCCCTTCTGTAGAGCAGTTGATTGCTGCGTACTGCGGGAGCTTAGGGTTCACACACTAAATACTGAATAGAGTACGCTTACGGTGAAGCACTCGAGAGTCACATGCTGGAGAAGCACTTGAAAAAAAGCAAGGTGATGCTCGAAAGTCGGTCGCAGTCGCGCGCGCGGCTGCGGGGGAAGCGAGACGGAGACGGCAGCGGATGGGAGGCTCTTGTTGGATGCTGGCATAGAGTAATCGAATCGCGTTGGGTTTTGCGATGACGGAACTGAAACGGCAGCGGTGGCACATACTTTTGTGCGCTGGCCGTGGCTAGACTGAACATAGTTTTGCAAAAATGCTTTACCAGCTGGAAATAATTCAGTCTGACTAGCCCGTGCATTAGCAGCAAGTCAAGAGATACCGCTTCGTCCAAAAGTTTCGTCTGCTATACTCTAATGCCGCAACTTATGCTCGTGCGTCAAGGTATGCTTGTTTGAGGTTTACTCTTACTTTTTAGACTGAAAGAACGACGGCAATAGCTCAGAGCAGTCGGGAACATAACGTTTATATGTGGGAGCGCTTGTTGCTAAAACAAGCTAAGTCTCATAACGTAAGAATAATATGCTTCTGATGGTATACCTAAATTGTTCAGCATGAACCCGTCGATTTCGGCCTCTTCGGCAATCTCTAGACGAAGCCCAAAACAAGTCCGAGAATCACTAAAGTCACATATTATAGTGCAGGCCTCTCAAAGAAAAGAGAATATGCGAATAAAATATTTTTGTTGAAGAAAAAAGAAAAAAAAAATCAGTGACCACCATCCACGCCGTGCATGCAAGAGTACAGCCTACACCGCGAATAGCAGGAGACATGGAAATAATATCTCGTTGTGATGTCGGCTGCCAATGGTTGCCAGACCATAAATCTGACTCCGATAATAATAATAATAATAAATTAATTTAAAACCATATACTGCACGGAATGAGCTCAAATTTCGAGGATTTATAATTTAACGTGTGAGGAGTGAAATGCAATAATTAGTTAATGCTCAGCTGTTAGCTGTCATGACCCCTTTAATTCTAACCCATTCCTAGCATTTCATTATGCTATAACATATGATCATCTGCAGTGCCACCGTGATCTGCAGCCTCCATTCACACTTTCCACATTGCGGAGTAGCAAACCATGGTCACCTTGCCGCCGGCCAACCTCTCTACCTTTCGAATCAATAAATTGCCATACCATCTCTTCCTAAAATATTCATTAAGCGGGCTGCTAGTGAATGCCCCTTAGCTGTATTAGTATTGTACTGATGAGAATGTTGTGTCAAAGAAACCGCTCTTCTCGGAGTCCATTAAAATTAGAACACTTAAGCTTTGCCTCAAGTGTAGACGGGATAGCATCTTTTACAGCGCCTCTTCATACCGCGAATTTTCAGCATTAACGGACTGGGGCAGAGTTTGACAAAGAAAGGTCTTTAGTTTGCTTTTGGAAAACGGAACTTCTTACTTATTGATGGACACCTACACTTGTAATGAACGGCATATAATTGGAGGTACAATACAATAGACCCGTGCTAAATTTTGAGGTCGTCATTGCGTTCGTAGTAGTCGAGTTTGGTTGGATATGCATGATTTTAGACCAAATCGGCCGAGGTCAAATTTCCATTATACATTATCAAGTTTGAATTACCCGCGCGAGGGCACGTGGTTGTGACTGGTTCTGACCTCACGAAGCAGCTTAGCTAATCAGTGTGATGACACGTGTTTTTACACTAATGAATAGGGCTTTCCCTGCAAACATGAATGACTGTGAAGCCAGTGAAGCTGCATTGCAAAGCTAAAAATGAGGATGTCTGCCAGTCTGCTGAAAACAGTCGCCATCTGTTAGAATGACAACAAACCGCACGGTCACCCCCATGAATAAAGGTTTTTGAATTAATGAATTAAACCCCACAAACCAACCAACCAACATAGAAGTCGCTGCATTATCTAGCTGTAATAACTTCAAGCCTGAAAAATAACGAAAAGAAAAACGTATTGCAGTGATGAAGCTTTAAAAGGCATATACTCATTTATTCACATGGAGGAGGGAATGTTTATCCACGTTTATTCATAAGGATCAACGTTGATAACGAGGCCTAGAGGCGTGGAGGGAGTCTACAGGGGAAGGGGGTGGTTTAAGTGAGGTTGAGGGCGCCAGACGTGATGGTGATGACGGCTGTCCCCTTTTCAACGGGTCGCCTCCGCCTGTCGGCGTGGCGGGGCCAAGAAAAAAAATCACACACACACACACACACACACACACACACACACACACACACACACACACACACACACACACACACACACACACACACACACACACACACACACACACACACACACACACACACACACACACACACACACACACACACACACACACACACACACACACACACACACACACACACACACACACACACACACACACACACACACACACACACACACACACACACACACACACACACACACACACACACACACACACACACACACACACACACACACACACACACACACACACACACACACACACACACACACACACACACACACACACACACACACACACACACACACACACACACACACACACACACACACACACACACACACACACACACACACACACACACACACACACACACACACACACACACACACACACACACACACACACACACACACACACACACACACACACACACACACACACACACACACACACACACACACACACACACACACACACACACACACACACACACACACACACACACACACACACACACACACACACACACACACACACACACACACACACACACACACACACACACACACACACACACACACACACACACACACACACACACACACACACACACACACACACACACACACACACACACACACACACACACACACACACACACACACACACACACACACACACACACACACACACACACACACACACACACACACACACACACACACACACACACACACACACACACACACACACACACACACACACACACACACACACACACACACACACACACACACACACACACACACACACACACACACACACACACACACACACACACACACACACACACACACACACACACACACACACACACACACACACACACACACACACACACACACACACACACACACACACACACACACACACACACACACACACACACACACACACACACACACACACACACACACACACACATTGCTGTTTCACGCGACCACTTCACAGCCGGAATGCTCCTTTGTTGCACCGCCCCATTCCGTCATCAGTATTCCAACTACACTTCGCCCCATCTGGTCGAAACTCAGGGCAGCGGGGAGTGCTGAGGCCTCCGAGATAAGTAGAATATTTTCACTGTAGCCAGACTCCGACATGAAGTATAGCTGCAGAGCGTTTTGCTTTCGTGCTACTAGGTGACGCTAAATATCCAGACACTGTATGGTTGGTAGGGTGACATCCAGGCAAAGACGCTGGGAAATGGTTGGCCATGGAGGAAGGAAAGAACTTTGGTTGGCGCATGTTTTTCCGGCGTCCGAGATACTGAAGATAACTCAGGCGACTCGGTTTGCAGAAGCGTCGTTCAGTGCGTGCGCTGTTGAAAACATCGCGTGTTTGGTCTTCGTATGCGATAGTAGGGTCCCTGGAAATATTGCTAGTCTGTCGTCCGCCGGCCGCGGCGGGGGGCTGCCGCTGAATGATCGCCGCGGTGGCGCTGCGGTGAACCGGAGTGCGCCACTGCTGACGGAGCAGACGACGCGCGCGCCCGTGCGCTTCGAAATGCATTCGCCGCATGCTCATTGTCAGGTGACTTGTACATGCGATGCCGCTCTTTAGTCTTTGATTTCAGTTTAGTCGTAATATTGAATTCGCAGCCGAGTTGTTCGCATAACCACGGATGCGACTTTTTTTTTTTTCGTGAGCGAAGTTTTGCGCGCATGCCCCTGAGCCGATGTAGAAACGAAGCTGCTTTTTATACCCTATTATCCTGCTGAAGCTACCGCCGTGCTGTATTGTAATGCAGACTTCTGAGGATTTTGTGCAAACAATTGCGCTTGCACGGAGAACTATACTAGACGCACATTCTAGGCTCCAAGGACCATGTGTGCGAGCAACAGAGCGCTGTCGCCGGCGTTTTCATTCACGCTATAGTTTCATCTTAACTTCTTAGTTTAGCTAAGTTATAACACGTATGTAGAACTAGAAACTTTCGGATGCATGCACAATTAAAGCACGCAAGATGGGAACCCGAGCCTTTCAAATCGCACCGCGCTTCAGGCAAACTGCTGATAGGTATTCTTTGGTACTTAGGAAGCCTAGCAGCCACTCATCAGAAAATGCCATCACTTTTGTTGACTTCCGTTTTGCAACCTCTAAAACATATTTTAACAGCCAGCTGTTAGTTGAGAGGAAGGGCACTAACACTTCTTTCAAACTCTGTCCTTGAAGGTGTTCATTTTCATTTTTCATTTCACCGATAGCTTTTACCAGCTTTGCCACCTTGTCCTTCGTACGACAAACTGCTCGAGACATAGAAGTCTGTTTCTTAATTTTTTCTTCTTTTTGACAGGGTGTTCTGAGTTAACTTTCGCAAGTATTTGCAGGCTATATGCATGTTGCATCAGAAATAATGGTGCAGTTCGTCGCAAATTAAGCAACGCCCATTGTAGGTGGGAAAGGTCTTGGTAATAGGCTTCAATCCGTTGCCAGGACACAAGCTGAGTTTCGCAATGTCCTGAATAAGATTAATTACCTTTTCTATGTCGACTTTACAGCTATCTCCTTGACTTTGTTTCCTCGAATGCACACAGCAGCATTCATGGCAGCTTCACCACTGCGATGGAACAGAACTCGCCGATGGCAATTGCCTCCGGAGATTCGTCCTCGCTTGAGTGGCACTATGCGAATTTTTATTGTTCAACATCAGAAAGATCGACATTTGTCCCCAGTGGCGGTGGCATGCAGCTTTCTGCATTCCTGGAGCAGGCTCACGTCACACGATCCACCATCGCTGTATTCTTCAACTGGCTCCAGATGCTTCAGGATCAGTGCACTTTTTTTCTTTCTCCACAGGTCTCCCTGCTGACTGTTTTTGCTCGTACAAGTTGCGCTCCTTTCTCTTGAGAGGCAGGGGTTTCAACAAGTATTTTGGAGTGTCAGGAAACAGCGTTGAGATGGCATCCTTCGTGAGTTGCGTAACATCCCGGGGAATCGCAATTACCTTTAGGTATTAAAACTTCGCTCAATAAAGCAGGGTTTGAAGTGTCGCTCACAAACGTCGACACTAGCTTATTCGTGTTACAGTAATGTGAGGGCAACCCCGATCCGGATCATCCGATATTTATATATACCGATATTTATATCAACGTCCAGGATTTCCTGTCTGCAACTCACAAAATAATGAGGAAGATATTCACCACTTGTGGGTTTGCCCGCCACTGAAGCCGACAATATCGGCACCTGACGGCAGTGGGCCTTTCACCGAGCAACCCATCTTCGTACATTGCTTGCACGCAAGGGCCTTATCATCGTTCTCTCTTCAATTTTATTAGAACACAGCCAACCTATTTTCTTTCATTTATTACGCCTTTTAATTTTCGTTTTGCATATTCCTTTATGCCCTAGCTGAGACAATAAACAATGTTATTGCCTTTGCCGCCGCGCTTGATGTTGCGCTCCCACTCTTGCCTCTTCCCTGCGTCTTTCGGCGTCCTGAAGAGATAACATTTCACCTTGCACGAGCGCTACCCGGTCTTGCACCCGGGCAAGAAACACGTATAAGTGCTATCACGCTTACCCGGTTTTATGGACATGACGCGATCACATATCCATAAAAAAGGCACACTTGCACACATGCTAGCTAATTTGCGCGCATTCCGGCTCGCGAGCGAAAAAAAGTGCAAGTGGTGCACGAGCCTTGTCACGGCACCAACGGATCAGCGCGGCGCAGATTCGCAGTACGGTACAACCGCCACAGCATCACGTACACAACGCGACCACGCTCCGAATGCGTACAGCGCCCCCTGCGCTTTCATTCGGGAAGCGGCCAACCGGTTCCATAGGGAACCCCGCTCGGACGGCAGACTAGCAAATACTTCTAGGGGCTCTAGCGATAGAGAAAGAAACTTCCCTGTATAGAGCACCACTGGTGACTGGTCTTAAGCTTCTACCGTCACCGGGAAAAAAGAAAAAAAAAAAAATCCAGCATACCGCGCGTACGCTCCATGCAGAATCGCTGTAGCAGTCACTTCACAATGCCAAAGATCACTCCCAAGTCGCAATTCTACGCAAATAATAATAAAAAAAAACGCTGCTGATCTTTGCCATTTTGTGCATTTTGAGCAGCACGGAGTGTGCTGAAAAGTAATGCGACTTAAAAGTCGAAATCGCCGCTCTTGTCGGAGTCCCAACCACATGTTTCAATTACACCTTCGACGTCGAAATCTTCCTCTACATCGTACTGAAAATCATGGTCACCGGGCTTTTTACGACTTTTTTCGAATGATAAATTCATCACATCTTTCTTCCTCCGCAGAATCTCGTCGTCGAGCTTGTTGAGGTCTTCCTCGGGGTTGACCGTGAACTCCTCGTTCACTTTTGCCAGACAGTCTTTCAAGGCATGTCCCTTTATGTTCTCTTGTATAATGCGCAGCATCTTCTCCACCTGTATTAGCGGGGCGTCATTCAGTACCGCCGAATGCCGATCGCGCAACGCTTCAGCGACGCTCTTGACATCCGAGTTTTTGAACAGACCTCTGACAGGCATCGTTCTCTTGTGAAGGGTACCGCTCTCCGTTTGATAGACAATAACGACGGCGGGGCTGCTTAGTCGCACGCCGACCCTTTTGATCCTGATGCCAGTTGATGACATTCTCCTCAAAGCAATACCACCTATATCAGACGATATTGATCTGTTGCGATGTCACAAACCTGACGATCCAGCTTGTACTTAAGACAATGAAAGTACTTCTCTCACGCCCAAGTGAACAGTTGAAGCGGCAGTCTTTGCTGTACAAACTCACTGAATTATCTGGCAGCGAACGTCATAGGGTAATAGGGTCTCTCAATACAGAATATTTTATGGCAAACGTTTGAACAGTGGTTGGAGTGGTTTCAAAGCAGACGAACGTAACATGGTAACATCACGCGTAACATCAACAAACGATGGTGGCGCAGCCTGTGAACGGAAGTCGTGCACGTCTATGCAATAAGCACAATTAATATTTATTAATTTCTTTTTAAGGTGTCAATAAAGTACTTTGTATGACAAATTAAATTATTAGGTATTTAAACTAAAGAGAACAACTGTACTTTTTGTATGTAGGGCACCGGTTGAGCGGTTGCTTTTGCCTGGCAACTTCCTTCTATGCATGTCAAACATGGCGCACGTCAAACTAGCCAGAAAGTGAAATGGAGAGTAAATGCGCTTGGGATTAGGAGACAACGGAACATCGGGTAAGCGAGCGATTTCTACGAAATATTCTCAGATGAAGTGGCTTCTCCCACAAGCTGAGAGCGTCACTTTGGCGAGCGCCGTAGGCGAGAAAATCCCATCTTCTTCCTGTGACCGTAGGGCTTGTTCAAGTTCGTTCACTCTGTTTGTCGCTTACTTTCTCGTTTTCCGCGCTTTAAAAGGGTGCGCAGCGCGTCCCCGCTCTTTCGTTGCCGTCTTCGTTCGCAGCGCTGCGCGACTAGCCAGAAGCCGAGGGGCTGACTAGCTTTTTTCCTTTCGAATTGCTGCAGCTTCGCTGCAACAGGCGCCTGAGTGCAGTTGACCGCGATAATTAATGCTCGTTGTTTGCTTCCGAAATGATCGCTAGGCGGTAAGCTGTCTTTGCTTCGAGGCATAGCCACGCAAGCTGACGACCACAGAACTCGCCTGAAGCGTTTGATTGTGAGTTTCCAGGCGCGTTTGTCCCGGATTTTGCACCATGCTGTGAGGCGACGCTTAGAGGCCCGTTGTTCTTGTCGAACAGTCGCCAGCGCCTCACTGCTAGTCGGATGCGCCATCGGGCAGGATGTTTCGTCGCGGGAGTGCGCGGTGTTTGCCTGCGAGTTGTGATTTGCGCTCTCGGAAAGCTCTGCAGGTGGTCGGCCCGACGTGAGGCAAGAGACCCGCGAAGTGGCGGGCTTCCTCGTCTTTCGGCGGAAACCCTTGTTCTCCGGGGAGGCAGCGTGGCTGTATGGCCCTGGTCTGCGTATGGAGCCTGTGAAGGCCCAACGAAAAATATTCTGAGCCACACATCTTTCTTTGTGACACTATAGCTGATGTTGCGTTTCACGGGCGAAAACACTGCATGGAACTTCGGAGTCCTGAGGTTGCTATGAACGGTATGGCACCCGGCTCCTGAACATTTAGTGACCTAGCGAGCGAAGGTAGAAAATTAAATATTCGAGGCATCTTTTCTGGATACTGAAGATTGCGCCATTTTCTACCTTCTCTTCTTCTCTACCCCCCCACCCCCCACCTTTTTTTTTTACTGATCTTGGCAAGGAAGGGATGTAGTTTTTACTGCAGTCAAGTGAATTTTAGGCTGGAACATGTGGATTAGTTTTCTCTTCCATAGTGCAGACTTTTATGTTTGCACAATTTTCATTTCCCAGTGTCTCACACAGATTGTGTCATGGCCTAAGAGCCTGCTTCGTTTTACTATGGAGTCATTGTAAAGACACACTGCTTCATTGTTTTCTACCTTTGGGGGTGTTCAGTATGTTTCCATGGGCAGCAGCTGTGCAGCTTGAAACGGTTGCTGTTAGCTCTGAATTTGTGTCACGAAGCTTTAATACAAATAATGTTCAGGATGGTCTCCGCAAGCCTATTTTACTGTAAAACATGGCAGTCATTTATATGCCTTGCTGACGGAAGGCTTGTTTGGCACAACGGGATGCATTATTTACAGTGCAATTTCAGCATTAGTGGTAAAAAAACAGATGCAAGGCACTCTCGTGTTAGCGTGAAATTCATTCTTGCAACTCAGTATATCTTTATAGCCTTTATAACCCATTCAGCAAATAATGCTCACAACCTTGGTTCTTCAGTGAAAAGGAACAGATGGCTTGCAACAGCATATGCCTTCTGCTTGGTTCGGCATTGTCCCATTTTTTACACGCTGCTGTGTTAGGCAGGCTCAAAGTTAATTTTTAACTGTATTGTTGGCACCCAAAATTTTTAGCAGTGTTTTATAAACATGAAAACCAAATACAAGGTATGGAGCAACATAACAGAGCAAAAGAGCTAAAACCAAACAAAGAAACTATAGCAAAGCTATGTGGTGCTTCAAGTGAAGCAGAACACTACCAACGACAAAATGGCAAAATAACCCAAAAGGCAAGAAAAAAAGAAAGCTGCTGCAGTAACAAGCAACAGACAAACTGTTCTTGATTCTTTACGTTGCATGTACAGGCATTTTTTCATTACGTTGTCATATTTGATAAATGGTCTCTAGGATGGTGCATTGTAATACAGGTCCTGTAAGCACGAATCTTTTAGCTCTCATTCCCACCAGCGAATTCAGTGAACAACTTCAGGAAACCATGGCACAGACCAGATTGAATGAAAAATCGGACTGAACTTCCGACCTTTTACGTCAGTGTGGGAGCCGGCTTAAAAAAACAAAACAAAAGACAAATATACTTTAGTTCCCAACTTCGAGCCAGCAGTAGTGGCTCCAAGTGTGCAGCTCTGTTATCCAATGCACTAGACCGCTCGGCTATCGCGGCAGCATCACGTGCAGCATGTCCTAACTGGAGACTTCTCATGTCATGCATTGTAAATAGTTACTTGAATCTTTCATCCACTCACGTCGTGCTTTTAAATGTTCAGAGTGACTATTGGTGCCACCCTAGCTGTACAGTTGAGCAATTTGGATCAAGAGACAGAAAAGCACACACCGCTATGATGGTGCAGTGCTTAGCGTGCTCGGCTGCTGTGCCCAAGGATGTGGGATTGAATCTCGGCCGCGGCAGCCACTTTTCAAGGGAGGCAAAATGAAGAGGCGTCCATGTGCTGTGCAATTGTCAGTGCATGTTAAAGAACTCCAGGGGGTTGAAATTTTTTTTAACCCTCCACTATGGTGTCTGTAGCCTGAGTCGCTTTGGGACGATTAACCCCATAAACCAAACCAAACAGAGAAGCTCGACTATGTCCCTGATGCCAGCTGTACGTAGCGGCACATACAGCCAAGAGAGGAGCCAATCATCGTTGAGGCCGATGAAGCAGGGACATGCGCTATGGCTCGTCAAGTTGTGAACACGAGTGACATAGGTTCAGTGGGCTGCATGGTCATGAAAAGATATCATGAAAATATTAGGGCAAGCTAAAGCGGCTGGTTAAGACAGCAGCTAAAGCACTGAAAGTGGTGAAGGAAGCCGAGGATGCTGTCTAGTTAGGAAAAGTGCCTGATTGTGGAGTTTGCTGGGAGGCCATGTGACAGGCCCAGTTTTGAGAACAGAAGCTCATCAGAAAGGCCTTTATCACTATGGGGCAACAAACCACTTTGCATGCATTTTGTGCTTGCACCTATTCTCGATGATACCATGAAATAGGTACAAAATTGGGAGAGTTCAAGATATTGTTTTTCTAAGCACTGGTGATTCCCAGTTTTCTTGTAAGACTAACACCGATTTTTGTTTTAAGGACAATGCAGTGGCACTGCCGTCGCTGGCTGGGTTTAAAGGGTTTGTTTAGATCCCTTAGGAATAAATGTAAAGAGATGACTTTAAAGCAGTTTTCTAATTGCACAGTGTGCATACGTTGTCATCCCTTTGCAAAGAAAAGCTGACTACATTGTAGAGCAGATCATCATTAGCCGGACTTTACCCACTGTAGAGCGAAGGCCTCTTCCATACTCCAACTAATCTGGTCCTGTGCTCCACTTTACTTTTGTGTACTTCTTAACCTCATCCACTCACCTTTGTGCCACCCCCTTCGCTTTCCTTCCTTTCTAGAACAGATCATGAAAGCATAAAACAGCATTTGAAAGGTGATGTATATTAAAACACTGCGAAACATACGATAGGGAGTCCCCCCCCTCGCTGTAGGTATAAGGTTGAGGGGCGACTCTTCAGAATACATGTAAGCAATACTTTCTGAAATTATTTGCTAATTTCACAGCGTACTCCTGGAGACAGTCATTTGTTAAGAGTTTTTGAGCTTTGAAAAACACTCAGCATGTAGTGTAATTTTGAGTAACTTATTGAGATCTCATGATAAGTGCTTGTTGTGACACCGAGCATACCCCCAACAGGTGTTTTTGAGCCCAGTGCTTCTCCGAATCACACAAGCTTCATTTGTTCACTAATGTCGGCATTTAATCTAGGCAGCCTAAACAGCTCTACATGGAAAGGGGTCCTCGAATGGCATGATGAATAAACAAAAGCAAACCGTGCGCATAGCAGACGTTGCAGGTGATACCCCCAATCCCCTTCTGGTGTCCGGGGGCACCCCATGACTGTACACATGGTGTCGCCTATAACATAGGAGTGCAGTATGAAACTAAAATTGCCACATTCGATTCATGCTGCACATGTCTGAATAGGTTCAAGCTTATCTTTACAGATGTCGGCATGAACGCCTCGGGCGGAGCGTGCATATTCCATGACAAGTTTAACGTTAGTCTGGTATAACTGTCCTTCAGGTGTCATTGATGCAGCCTTAAAAATTTTCCAAACACATTTAAGGACGGGGGTAAGGACGGCTTGTGAGACACAAAACCAGTCACCGGAAGTTTGTCTGCAAAATGTATTCCCCGGAAATGACACCGTTTGTGATTATAGAATAAAAATAAGAAAAGTCAATTGGGGTCTTGATGGGAATTGAACCCGGGCCACTGGCGTACGAGACGGGGTGCTGTCACTGCTTTACAACGCTTCGACGTCTGAAGTTGAATAAAGGCACATCTAGGGAATACACATTTGTCTTAAAAATTTATCTTGCACTGAGGCCTACATGAGTAATTGAGGGTAATTACAGTTTTCACAATTACGTTGCAAGATGACTTAAAGAAACATGTTTCAAAGTCACGTGGCTAATGATGAAGATGACATGACTGTGTGAATATGGACAAAGGGAGACAAATGAGGCACTTACTCGCACTTAGTCATTGCAGCAGCGCATGCTTTTTCATTTCTTTAGTGCAGCAGGCCGCAGCGATCTCAGTTTTTTCTAAACGACTTAGTCATTCCAACAAATATGGGTAAAAGATGATGCCTAGGTATTTATAATTAGGATCAAAAGAAATATATTAGTGCTAAAGCTAAGCGTCAACCAGAAAACAATAAAAACCAAAGACTAGCCTTTGTGGCTTCTAATAGAAGTGTTGTTCAAAATGAGATGCAGCAATGATATGAGCTTAAGTAGTTTTAAAAAGAGCACAAGGAGCATGTGTATGCAGGTGTCAGATTCCCAGCATTGTGAATAAGGGTGTGAATGGTGGCCTCTGTGATTAGTGATTACAAGCAAAGGTGAGGGAGTAACTTCTTTTCACTTGCTAGCACGTTTTCCCCTGCCCCTATAATAGCCGTGGCATTTTAATACGGAATGTTTGGTGCCAGAGTCCGCTTTTTTGTTTGTCACATTGTTGCTACGCTCTTTCAGGTACCATTCAAAACTTCTAGTTGCGCCACTGTAGATGCAGGCGCAGTCATAACAAGGGATACTGTAAGCAACCCCCAGAGTATTTGGGAGAGGGAGGGGCGGGGGGGGAGAGATTCTTTTATGTTCACAAGCACGCGTCTCAGTTTCCTTGTTGGAAAACGGACAGTGTAGCCTTTGAAAGCGTTCAGAAAGCACACCGAGATCTCACTCATTTTATGGAAGTACGGAACAGCGGCTTGTTTCACAGCTGAAGACAAGGCAGTGTTACTTGCTGGATGATATATTACTGTTTTTTCCGCACATGCCATGAAACCAATAGGACAGTCACTTATTTGCCTGGTGGTCTTTAGGAGAGCTGCGATTGCATTCTGCTCGTTCAGAAATAGTTGCTGTCAGTGCCACAGTGTGAAACTAGTGGAATAATTTCAATTCAATGGGTTTCTTTTTCCCCAATCTTACGCAGATCTTTGGCGCATACACAGATCTTTAGATTGCGCCTACACTGTTTTGGTGCTGTGGGTGTGGCGGTTTTCTGAAGGTCATGGAAGGTCAGACTGTAGAAATGTTCTACCGGCTCTTAGCAGTTTTTCATTTTTAGTCTTTCGATACATGCCTGGTTTCTGGAGGAGATGTGCCCCGGTTTGAAGTGCATTCAGGCCTCGGGAACTAGTTTTTTTTTGTCAGTTTTTCAGTTTTCTGGCTTATAACTTGCTTGTTATGCTTTGTTCAAACTGTATAAAAGCAAGGCAAATTCTCTGGAGAGCCAGGTATGCAACTATATGTAGAAGAGGTCATTGCTATGGCAATTATTTTTTTTTTTTTTACATTGAAAGGATGCTGAGGGCAAATTCAAGTTTCTGTGTGTTGGTGAGGTACCACGCTGTAATAATGTAATGACCAAACCTAAACTGAAAGCAGAACTTTTATGATCTAGAAATGGCTGAAAAAAAAAACAACAACAACTGAAGAACAGGTTTGGCATCACCAGCCGGTTTCATGGACTGTCGGCTTCACACTGGTTTTTCGACATGGATCTCAGATGCTGTGCTGCATAACTTAGAACTGCGGCAACCCGCCCTTATCTACGAGGGTAAAATGACTTTGCACTGAGCAGCAATAATGTTTCAATTCAGTTTCCTCGTCCATAAATACACCTTTTGTTTCCATATGAATGTCAGCACGGCTGGAAAAAGCATACCTGCCAACTCTCCCGAATTGTCCGGGAGTCTCCTGAATTTCGATTACATCTCCCGATCGTACGGACCGACTTCCAATCTCCAGAAAAGTGGCTGCCATAGCCCAGCGTTTCTTTTTATAATTTCTAATAGCTGTAATCCTATAACGTCCTATGATATAACCATGCTGGAAAGCAGCGTGGGAGCAGTTAGTCACCAGCATGCAGCTTGAATCGAGGTAGTGGCCACCAGCATCATCACAAACATGACCAGCCAACGGGTGCTGCCATGGACCAGCATGAGGAGTTAGATGCTTTCTCTAGCCTCTATGCTGTATTTACACAATTGTAAGTCGACCAATCCCCCCCCCTCCTCCCCCCCCCCCAGTCGCATGCCCCGAAAACTGCCCTAGAACATGGACAGATAGAAAGAGACAAACACACATATATTGTTTTCTATTTGTCCATGTTCTAGTGCTGTTTTAACATAATGTTCAACCAATTTGCCCGACAAGCCACTTCAGAAAAATAATTGCCTGGCTGTACTACTCGCCTCCACTTCAAATCATATATTTCAGTGATATACAATGCAAGCTTGGCCTCTAGCTCTGGTTTGCATACCAACTCTATCCTTCGGAAACCTCTTCACTTGGCGTTGAAAATTTTGTCTCACTGCCTCCGCCACTCCCGCATAACCCATTTAGAACCTTCGAACTTGCGGCCTACAACGCAGTTTTTTCTTCGGCATAAATGAAAGCCGCCTCCTTGAACGCGGCACGGAATAAGCACCAAATGCTTTTTAGACAGAAAAGCTCATGACAAAGCATGTGGCTGGTCGTAAAGTGAAAAGTGCGAACACGTGAACCTCGCGCGAACTCAACAAACTCATCGCCGTGTCACGTGACCCGACGTGACTGACGCCCAGAAAGCGAGTGTCCCCGCGATTGGGAAAAGTGGGCCTTCCTTAAACGATCGACACTCCGACAGGTGTGCAGTTCGTGCTGCACAAGAAAAGTTAGAAAAATTCTCCTTGAGAAGCATGCACAGTAACTTAATTTTGCACCTGAAGCTGTAAAGCAAATGAATTCGCCGTATCCTCCGTGATATAGTTTTTATTGTGCTCTTATTAAGGGTGCCATGCTTTGGGTTTGATTTTAGGTCGACCTCCCCCACTTTTGATTCTCGAATTCTAAAACACAGGTCGGCTTACAATCATGTAAATGCGGTACTTCCGTGCAACAAACGAGAGATCAGTTCAAAATAAACTAATGGGCTGCCACTTTCACCTCTTTCCAATTTTGTCAGCATCAATAATTTCCAAATTGCTGAACTAAAAAAAAAAAAAAGACACCCCCGTCCCCTTCTTCCGCCGCAACGGCGGTCTCCAGAATTTTCATGTTGCAGGTTGCAGGTATGAAAAACGTTGATAATCAGTTGTTTCTTAGAACAAGAATTAGGTGGTGTTCTTCTCAGTGCCTCTTTAAAGTCTATTTGTATAAACCTAATATAATGACTTCTAACATGGTTATACGTATGTCTTAGTCAACATGTCTCAGTGAATTTGTAGCGCTGTATGTTTATTAGAAACTGAATAGGGCCTTTTTTTTGCATGCGTCATGCAGTTGTGAACCCTAGTTAAAGACAGAGTTGTTTTACGAGGGATATTTGTTTGAATACTGGTATTTAAAGTTCCTTTGAGGGTTTTAATGTCGCAAGGTGCTATCCATTACATCCCCGCAGACGGCATCTGGTAAAGCAGACCTTTGCGTGTACCACGTGACATGAAGGAGCATCCACACTTAGCCGTGCGTGGCATTGCCGTGTCTTGGGAAAAGGGGATTCTGGTGGTTGAGCTGATGGTGTGTTTGGACCTTTAAGGACCCTCGGCGGAGGCAATACAGCACTTTTGCCCGTGCTTCCCACAGACTGCACCTTCGGTCTGACCCTACTGGGGGAAATTGGAAATTGCCCTTTCCTATTCTCCCTTCAGTCTTTCACTTCCCTATCTTTTTTTCTAAAACTATTCTGTCTGCTACTCTCTTCTTGGTTTTTCCTTACTTCCTGACGGCAAGGTTTAACCTTGTGTGAAGTAACTCACTGAGTTGCCCCATATTAGGTTATAGTTATGGTGGACAGCTGGCGTGGGCAGGACTTGTTCGCAAGTTCCTGTTCTGCTCCATGGTGGCTGGCTGATTCTGTGGCCGAACAGCATACTTTTTTTATAGATTCTTGCTGAAAACCACATGATCGCCTTAAAGAAAGGCGGACTGAAGCAGCATCCGACTTCTACAGAAAACTATAACTGTTCAAGTTTCATGTAATTCATAATGAAAAACCAGCCCTTACAATATCTCCATTCTTAGTGTCTAAGACCCTCACCCAAACCTTAGGACCAGGATACAATGTATCTGAACTAGCCAATAAGGACCTCATACTGGAAATCTCAGACAATGTCCAAAGCTCAAAAATTCCAAAGCTTGAGAATTTTGGGGACATCCTCATTACAGTGTCTGCACACAGATCCCTAAATTTTGTCTGTGGAGTGATATCCGAGAAAAGCTTCATGAAACTCCCAGACGAAGAAATTCTCGAGGGTCTATGAGATCAAAATATGACCTATCTGCGCAGAATCAAAATCAGTTAAGACAACATTTAAGTACCTACAAAATGCATTGCCCTGACTTGTGCAACCTCCAATATCCCTGAATCGATTGGAGTAGGGTACATCAAAGCAAATGTTCGATCTTCCATCCCCTACTGCAGATGCTGCTCTAACTGCCAACATTTCGACCATGCTTCATTTTTAAACCAGTCAACCTTGTTGAATTTCGACCATGGCTCACAGAGTTGCTGCGGCTGAAAGCATGTGCAAGATGTGCTGCAAAAGGTCACCAGTCTATTGACTGCGCTGCTGCACCACATTGCGCAAACTGCCATGGGGACCACCCTGTGCACTGTAGGTCGTGCCAGTCGTGGAAAAATGAAAACGAAATTATAACCCTGAAAACAAGAAAACATCACCTTCAAAAAGAGAGTCAAAGAATAAAAAAAAAATTTGTGGTCATGGCAAAAGCAAACTACTCCTAGGTGGCGAGGGGTGCAGAATGAAGTTTTAGGCCCTATACATCACTGTTTTTATCTCTTCATGAAACCTCACAACCAGCACATTGTACCAGCTTGAGTGCACCGTTCACCTTGTGTTTGGTGTTCTTTGGCCTGAGATGCCCTTGCGCCATTAAAGGCCACCATCATCATCATCATCATCATCATCATCATCATCATCAGGCAGGGGCAGCGAAAGCTCCCCTTTCAGCTAAGAAACAGTGCCTGCTGGCCCCCCAACTGGCTGCCCGCAAGGATTCCTCGCGGAAGGTGAAGCCTGGAATTTCCGCTCCCGCAGCTCGCCTGCGAACCTCCAGTAACTCCGAACAGGCGACGGATACTAACTCTCCTTCACCCCCGGCATAATGGCAGCAAAACTCTCTCAAATGAAAAAAAAAAAAAAAAAAAAAGAACAAAAAAAAATAAAAAAACCCCAGCGAAATACAATAACAGGACCAGATAATCTGGGAACCTAAGATTTTAGTTACATTCTCACAAATCATTAAAGGAGGCATTTCTGGTGCGCTGGAACGGCCGTGCACTCATTAGGAACTACACTGATCTGGCCGATCTTTTCAATTCACTTGTCTCTGTTGCTCTAAACCTAGGGCCTAAACACTCAATCAAACATTCTCCGAAGTCTTCCGCTGCGATCGACAGCAAGCAAATAGGCTATCTGAAGGCGTCGCTGTTATAATTCGGAATTCGGTTGTAGCTCGTCATATTGACCCCAGAACAAATTATGAGGCTGTTGCAGTCACCATCCGTCATTACAAAACAATGACATTATGTTCTGTATGAAACAGACTCTTGGGCAAGTTGGTAATCCATTGAACACCATTCAAGTGTCACACTTCATGATCTGGAATCATTTTTTTTAAAATTTTTTTTAACTACCAGAGCTGTATCTGATAGTTCGAGATTTTAATTTTTTTTAATTGGTTCACAGGAAGGGAAAGGCGCAGTATCTGTCACACTTGCTATGTGGACACCTGAACCGCGCCGTAAGGGAAGGGATGAGGTGGGAGTGAAGGTGGATAGAGAGAGGGAGGAGCCGTAGTGGAGGGCTACGGAGTAATTTCGACCACCTGGGGATCTTTAACGTGCGCAGACATCGCACAGCACACGGACGCCACTTCGTTTCGCCTCCATCGAGACGCAGCCGCCGTGGTCGGGTTCGAACCCGGGAACTCCGGGCGGTGGTCGGGCGTCTTACCACTGCACCACCCCGGCGGGGCCGAGATTTTAATGCACATTCTACTTTTTGGGAAGTAAACAAAATGATACTAGCGGCCATATTTTAGATTTTATTTTGTGCAACAGTGTTTGCTTGCTCAATCCACATACTGCTCTCCAAGTAATAGAACAATGAGCTGCTTAGTTGTGTGCCTGGCGCTGGGCTGCCTACTCCTCTCCAATCCAATCTAATCTAATCCAATCCAAACCAACCCAGTCTATCAAATCCAGTTCAGTCAAGTACAGTTCATGCTAGTGAAATACGATCCAACCAAACCTGTCCAACCCAAACCAGCCCAATCTAATCTAGTCCAATCCAATCCTGTCCAATGCTGAGTACACGCTCGCTCGAAATGCGCCACTGACTAGCCTATCATCATCACTACTATCATCCTGACGCTAGAGAATGAGAATTGAAGGGACAGAACACTGGAATCTTGGTCTCAAATTTTTTTCTGCGCAATGGAAAGATTGATGTCTAAAATTTCCGATTCATAGCGATTTTGGTAGAAACGCTGTAAATTTTTACCGAGGATTTTTCGATCAGTGCATGCGCCCATTTTTATGTAGTCCGATGCTGGAAACCATGAGCAGCGACCGCGATGTCGACTGGTGGTTGACAAAAAAGACGTACCGAAAACAAATATAAATTTAACTCGCCAGACAGTAGACATTTCTTTTTGCTTAGAGTAACGTCCTTTTTTAATTTCACACAAGGATGTTGCGGCACAGTAACGCACGCCTCATCGACGTACATTGCTTGGACGCAAGGGCCTTATCATCGCTCTTTCTTGAACTTTATTAGAACAGCCAACCTTTTTTCTTTCATTTAATAACCCCCCTAATTTTTTTTTACATATTCCGTTATGCTATGGTGTCTAGCCACCATAGTTATGCCCTGAGGCAATAAACAACGTTATTAAAAAAAAAAAAGTCATAGTGGGCGCTATCATCGCTTCACTTACGGTATTCCAAACAATGTGGCGCCATCTAGTGGTAGAACCTTAACGCACGCCTCTTGCTGTGCGAAAGGAGGGGTGTTTTTATTGAAGGACGCAGTGGAAAGAGCGCAAAATATATTGAATGATGGATAAGCACTCCTAGAAGAAAAAAGAACAGTGTGCACTTACGAAAATCAGCGATATTTTGCTGACATCTAGTCACGTAGGGTGCTACACTGAAAGTAATAGGGTTTCTCCGCTAGATTGCGCCTCAGTGGTTTTTATGCTAGGGCGGGAGAGCGCGCGCATCAAGGCACCCTATTTTATGCGATTTTCAATGAAAAATTAAACTTGTAAAGCCTCTTTGATATTGTAATGCTCGATCTGTACTATATGAGGCAAGGTCTTTTCATTACCACCATAATCTCATGACATATTTTGATCAGTGTTCTGTCCCTTTAAGATGCGCTACTCACTATGTCTAGCTGTGTTGCATTTATTCATTCATAAACATTTATTTTACAAACCTTTATTAAACAGCCTCTGCGCGTGCGGCATAACAGGGAGCTCCATGGGGCGCCAGATTTACCGTCTCGCAAAAATTTCTGCCAAAAAGGCACACTAGATCACATTATCTGGGAATGCGCCGGCGAAGCCTGGGAGGTTTGGCTGCAGAGCGGAGACTCCGCCGTTCAGCAGCAGGCCATCTGCCTGGCGGCGGAGGCCGTGGAGAACTCCTGTACCTTCACTAGCCCTTAGTCTGCGGGGCTCCTCCAGACCTGTCCTCCTGGCCTGCGTGCCGGGGGCGGGAAACAGAGGGCCCCTTTTCGGTGGAAAATAAAAGTTTGCATTCATTTACCGTCTTGCGTACCAAAATTGTTGCGCGACCGTTCTTTCGACAGCGTTCGGAGTGCTGTCAAACCGTTTCGCACGAAGCAGCGGAGGTGGCTCAGTTACAGAGCCAGTAGCAGGCCCGCGCATTTTCTTTTCCTTCTTCCTACAATCGCAACAACCGTTTCGCTTCCAGTGCAGCGTACATCTGTTAATCAAGTTTGAAGCATAGTTTGCGATAGGGATTCGAATCGACGATATGTGTCTCCTGTTGTGTGCTTTGATCACCATATCACGTGACAGCGCAGAGGACGCCATTCGAGGAGGAAGCAGAGTACAGTGGGCATGCGTTACCGGTCGCTAGAGTAAGCGTGAGGGAAGTGCGTTGCGTGATAATAACAATAATTGGATTACAGGAAAAGAAAGGCGCTGTATCTGTGACTTTTTACTTTTTTCCGTGGACACCTGAGCTGTGCCGTAATTGGGAAGAGAGGAATGTGGGAGTGAAAGCGGAGAGAGAGAAAGAGGTACCGTAGTGGAAGGCTGCAGAGTAATTTTGACCATCTGGGGATCTTTAACATGCACTGTCATCGTACGGCACCTAGGCGCCTCTTCGTTTCGCGGTCGGGATCGAACTCAGGTAGCTTCGGCACAGTATTCGGGCACTTTAACCACTGCATCACCGTGGCGGGCCGGCCCTAGCATCTGCGAACTTTTTTCTTTTTCCTTGGGCATGTGTCTCCTAAATATATACCTAAAGGGGTTTACAGGAAAGGAAAGGTGCAGTATCTGCCACACTGTTCTGTGTACACCTTATCCGCGCCGTAACGGAAAGGGAGAGAGTTGGGACTGAAAGAAGAGGAGCCGTAGTGGAGGGCTCCGGAGTAATTTCGACCGCCTGGGGATCTTTAACGTGCGCTGACATCGCACAGCGGACGGACGGCTCTTCGTTTCGCCTCTATCAAAACGCAGTCGCCGGCGGTCGGGATCGAACATTTTAACCATTGCGCCACCGGCGCGGGAAGTAAAAAAAAAAAAAAAAAAGTAATGAAAATCAATTGCAATGAATGTGGGTGCAGTATCCGTGAGTGGAGGATATTTGATTTGCTATTTGAAATTTTGAAGTATTGGTATTCCACTAGAGAACTAAAACAGAAGATTAGGAATGTGCGAAAATTCGAAATTTTGCGAATATTCGAAAATTTTCAAATACGCCGAAAATTTTCGAATTCACCGCAGTTTCACCGCACTGCACGCTTCACCGCAATGCTTGAATGCGAGGGCAGTGCAGTGAAGCAGGGCAGTGCAGTGAAGCATCCTCAAAACTCGACGGGGCTGTTTTGTGATGTGGAACAGTCCCTTTTCTGAAGAGGGCCTTCCCGACACTGTGCGCAAAGCAAAGTACCTATTGAAGCGAGGAAAAAACTTCGTTCTCACTTCGGTTTAATCTTAAATGCAGACAACCATACTGCAGATGTTCATCAGATAGAATTACTGTGTTTTCAGATGCCTTTTCATTCCCATTCAGGAATTCAAATGTTCAGTTCATTGCAACTTTCTCTTTTTTTCGGGTACCTTGAAGGCTGAAATAACGAGAGTTTACTGCATTCATCAGCAACATAACACCTCTACCTGGTTTCATACAGGTTCTTCCTGTACAAAATACTGTTATATGGATTCTGTATAGAATTTATACTGAATTTTTTAGTAAGTTCTTCTGTGCAGCTCATTTAGTTTTCTTTGCAAATACCATGTGAATTCTGAAGTAAGCAAGGCAAACAATGTATAGCTAATTTTTAATTTCTTTATTTTTCACTTGGATTCATTGTACTAGATTTGATATCCGAAGCCCTTTTTATTTTCCGATATTCATATTCGATTCGTATTAAAAAATTTCAATATTCAAACACCTCTAAAGGAAGTACCTTTCCCTGTAGCCCCACAATTCTCCTAGCTTTCCTCCTGGGAGAGTGCAGCTCGATTGAGCCCCTACCTCATGCCACTGTCTTGTCCGGTTCATTTCTGGCTGGCTCTAGGCATCACATCATGCCTTAGCACTTCAGCTGGTAAATCAGCCATTGCCTTTATCGTGTCGGTTTCATTCTGGTTGATGTGACACATCTCCCCTTCGCTCGGCTGTGGCAGCAGTACTACAACTTTTTCTCGGCACCAGCCCAATTAGGGCTGCTCAGCTTAGGCCTCTGCCAGAAATAATTTCGTAGAGTCCCAATCTTTGGGCTAGCAGTAATCATCATCATCCTCAGCCTGACTATACCCACTGCAGGGCGAAGGCCTCTCCCAAATTCCTCCAATTAACCTGGTCTTGTGCTAGCTGCATCCACGTGATCCCTGCAAACTTCTTAACCTCATCCGCCCACCTAATTTTCTGCCACCCCCTGCTACGCTTTCCTTCCCTTGGAATCCAGTTTGTTGCCCTAAGCTACCATCGGTTGTTCTTTCTTCGCGCTACATGTCCTGTGCATGCCCATTTCTTATTCTTGATTTTCATTAGAATGTCAGTGACTTGCAGTAATGGTGCCCCATAACTCTGGAACGCAGGCGCATGGTTTGGATCTTCACAAACCTCAAACACCATGTAGGTCGCCAAAAGCACAGGCTGTGTAGCCAAATAAGCTATACTGAGGGAGGGTGGGTCTTATGCATGGATGAGACTCCAGATGCACATAATGAGAATGGCAATGGCTGCGTTCATGACAGAGGACCTGCTTACGACCGCATCCTCTCATGTCAGAAAATTGTTTGATGTCACGAATAGTAGTTTAAGGTACTCACTTAGGAGAAAATAAGAGACCTGACAGGTCCCCTGCTCTCACTATGCTTCTGTGCTGCTTGTGTATTATTTAAAGCCATACCTTTAGGCTGTGCGTGGACACATAAAGGAAAATACGAGAATTTGGGTGGATTTGTGGTCACAGGTAAAAGAACAAAATGACACTAAAGGTAACAACATGCCGGGCATATGACTAGCACAAACACGC
The DNA here is from genome assembly GCF_055883805.1 of Amblyomma maculatum. NCBI lineage: Eukaryota > Metazoa > Arthropoda > Arachnida > Ixodida > Ixodidae > Amblyomma > Amblyomma maculatum. Next base: position 132,513,633 of record NC_139345.1, read on the forward strand.
AGGTGAATTAAAGGCGGGGGGCAACACGCGGTTCTTTCTTACTTTCTTGGGTACAGTAGAGATATGAAATATAATATCGTGTGGGGCAGTAGCTGGCCTTTGTTCAGTGGTCAGTGATAGTCTCACTGTATGCAGGGTGTGTGTGCTTTTTGTTGTCCTGTGTAGACCGGAAGGAACTAATTCCCCTTGCGTCTTTTTGTCTCGCAGAAGAAGTCACCAGTCATGTGGCCGATGGTCTTGGACTACACAAAAGATGAATGCCAAAGAATGCTTCGAAAACTGGGTGAGTCGGGCACTAAGATCTTCTCTCAGTTTTGTGGCCCCGCCCCTTAGTTGACATGCGAGCTTTCAGAGAGGTGTCTACGTGAAAAAGGGAGCAAGAGACTTCACCACAGCTCCGGAAGCCCGTTTTAAAGCGTTTGTTGAAGTGTTCCTAAGGGTACTGTTCAGCATTCATTGAAATGCATGTTTGAAATCGAGAATTTGCATTCCGTGCATCCCGCCACCAAGCGTTGTTTTTGTTATTTTAAATTCAAAGTGAATGAGAGATGTGCACTCCAAGCTATTTGTAGACTCGACCGGGATCAGCTTTACTGGTGTCTGCATATGCTTAAAAATTCGTCTGCGCATTCTTAGCTTTGCTGCTTCAAGAAGGTCGCCAGGCTTGTATTTTAATTAGCTTAGTGGTGGCAGAATTTGTTTCTCGAGCGGCACGCTACACGAATGGTACGACTCTCAGCTTGTCACAGTGCAGCATATATTTGGCACGTGATGCCCAAGGTGTAATTCCATGAATTGCACCAGCCCAATGCAGTCGGATGGTTGCCAACTGGGATTTTGCGGAGTGCAGTAGTCGTATTCTAGGCCATGTATGCGTGCGCACCTTTCCGCACCCATCTGTGCGTTAGTTCCTTGCGCAAAAATAGGGTCACAGGTGCCACGTGCGGGCTGGCTAGGACACTCCACTCCAGTTCATTCATGCAGGAACAGTGCATGAATGCGAACTAATTCAAAGGGGTCTGTTGTCATTGTTTTTTCTTTTCCCTGTTCTATTTCATGCTCAACCTAACCCTTTCTGACTGAGAGGTCTGGCCTTTCTTTGCAGGTGTGCACCTAAATTTGGAGCCTGTAAAGTTTTCTGCCAACATTTCTGTTAAAAGAAATTTTACCTTTAAAAATCAGTTGTCATTTTAATTGGGTGTGTTTACTGGTAGATATCAGTGATTGCTCTGCCAGTACTGTCTATTGAGTGTCAGCCTGAATATGTCTTAACTTCATTTTTTTACTAGTTTCATGTCAGCAGTTGATGCTGATGTGTATGTGTCTATAACAGAATTGGAGGCATATGCTGCCGTGGTGTCGGCGTTCCGGGCACAGGGGGAGCTGACCAAGGACAAGAAGAAGACGCTGCAAGAACTGAGTAGTATTCTCTGGTAAGAAAATAGGCAGTTTACATTGAGGAATGGTGTAAATGGTGTGGTTTATCAGAACTGCAACAGGCTGTATTGAATGTGTGCGATCTATACAGCTGATGGCATTGCCTTGTGCCGTTGACTTGATTTGGTCATCATTATTACATAGCCGGCGAAAAAGTGTTGCTAAGCATTATACAGGGTAGCATGTAATGCAGTGAAATAGCACGATCTGTAAAAATGCTAATGCTGTCATCGTCTTCATTCCTCTTCAGTGAGAACATGTGGTTGTGGGCATCATTGTTTCTGTGTCGTTTTCGTGGTCGTCTGTTGGAAAGTCAGGCCAGTAAAACAATTGGAAGTTCACCACAGAATGTGTAGCACTGTGCTTCCCATACTTTGTTTATAATTGTAAACACGGTAGTGAACAAAATGTAGTTGACATTAGTTGAAAGTGTCGTTGCATACTACTATTTGGCCGAATCCCAAGTGACCATGAAATGTGACCCTTTGTGCTATTCTTTTTTTTTTTTTTTTTTTCTCATTGTAAATAAGTAATAAAAAACTAGTTGATATAAACGCTTCCCAAGGGGAAAGCCTGATACACTCGTGCACTTTCTTCAACTTCCACAGCATATCTCTGGAACGGCACCGGGCGGAGATACGCAGGGCTGTGAATGATGAGCGGCTAAATACCATTGCGGAGCGGTAAGCTTGTTTTCTGATTGTCTCCTTGTTCCCCCCCTTTTTTTTCTGCTTGTATTTGCCTGGTAAGCTGCTTGCTGTGAAGCTCATTAAAGGGCCTTGAGGACAAATTGAAAATGACGTGTACAGTAGATCACCGCTATAGTAAACTTGTATATAGTAAAATATCTGATACGTATAGTAAAGTGAAACTGAATTCTTCCATAGATGACTACATTTTTTCCCCGTTATAGTAAAGATGTTTTTGATTGGAAAGGCATTATTAGCATGGTCTCTCTCAGTGCTTCAGCTCCTTGTTCTGCTGACTGAAACATGGTGCAGAAATAGGGGATTTTAAATTCATTTTGAGTAGTCAAGCCAGGAGGAGAGGTTAAAATTTGGCTGACAAAAGAAAAGCATATGGCTGTTTTATTTATTTTCGCCTTGCAATGAAATGTCCAGAGTACTGCACCTGTCCAAAGTACTACACCCTTTCTTAATGTTCAATCACTGGGCTCATTGAGGTGGTAACACCATATTATGACCTCTCTCTTACACAAAAACATATTGCTGATTGCTATCATTGGTTAATGATGCACTGGGCATTTTCATGGTGACCTGTCTTTGAGGCGTGCAGACGGTCAAGTTAGATTGTGTGTTTGAAGTATTGTGAAATGTTTTTCTTTCATTGGGTGCGCAGTTGCACTTGGTATACACAAAATGGGTTGTAATGCAATTTTGGCTGGTAGCAATTGATGCCTCATAAAACCCGGTGCGAAAACCCTGCCCTTTTTGACCATCCCTGTGCTCTCATTGCTTCGAGAAGGAAGCTGTGATCCTCTAGCTTACTGGATCTCTTACTGAGCACAGCTAGGTATCAGTCACCTTCATTTTTAGGCTGCTGTCACTAGCCATAGTTAAGCACTTCACAGACATGTACGTACAAGTCAAGTGTGGTCTTTGCTGTGTGTAGTATTAGTTGTTTAGTGTTAGTAAGTTCTTCTTTTCCCTCTGCACTAAGAGAACTGACTTGTAGCATGAATAACAATACGGGTTCTGTTTGCTTCAGTTTTAGCAGTATGTGCTGTCTCTGCTATTTTCTGGTTCCAATACACGTGTGGTGCCTTAACACACCAGTTCTGCACCTGAGCCGCAGCTGTTGCTGCATGGAACACAATTTGTGGCACAGCTGATAAATGGCTCAGTCAGAGCGATGGAATCTCCCTGTGGACCACGTAACAACAGTTGCTGTTGCATGGCGGGAAGTTGGGGCAGATTTTCGGTGATGGGAGGGCATTTATACGGCATGGCCTACATTCGTGCAGCACGTAGGTAAGGAGGATTACGGTGTAAGAGCTTCAACAGTCCTGGAACAGACGCCCTAGCACTCAGCCACACATACGAGTGAGTGAGTGCACACGCTGATCTCACTGATTTGACTAGGTTGGTACAAACAGATGTGCCTGCGAGAGAGCTGAATATTGTGATTTGCGCAGCATCGCAAAATTGTTCATTGTGAGGACTTAACGCGATGATGCCTTATTTTTGTTGGCTTAAACTCCATCTAGCATTGTCATCAAGGAGAGGAGCAGGAAATGTTGGCAGCCAGGTGTTGTAGGCTTGAACGTGCTGGTGTCGATGTGTGTGCAGCATTGTGGGTCCCAACACGTCGTCCGACTGGGCGATCGAGGGTCGGCGCCTGGTGCCCCTCATGCCTCGCCTGGTGCCCCAGACGGCCTTCAGTGCTCTGGCAAATGATGTGGCCAACAACGTGGCTGATGCGGCCAAGGACGCCACTGGAGCTGACGTCACCACTGCTGCAAACAAAGAGCTGCTTTACGGTGAGCACCCTCACAAGGACTGGAGGCTGTCTTCCTTCGGTTGCGCTGATTGCCGAGCTTGAACAGCCTTGAGCAGGATGCCAGCCAAAGTATGGGTCAGCCAAACTTTGAAAGCCCAGCCTTTGTTTGTTTTTTAAGCTGAGTAGGTGCGGAAATCAGGGCCCGAAGTGCTTTAAGCGGAGAGCTCATTGAGATTGCAGGCGCAGGGATGTTTTGAGCTTCATGTTCTCTGGTGATTACTGGCCACAAGGGCACTTGCAGCAGGCTTTTCTCGTTGGGTGCAAAACATGACCCCAGATAAACCACGATGGCCGGTGACTCACATGTATGACATCATCAGTGTAGCACTGAATCTGAGAGGTGACGAAATTTTTTTGGTTATCAATGCCTAATTCTCATAAATGCGGGACTTTATCCCACGGTTTTTCAGAATTTTTTCTTGCTCAGGTTACCTACCCTGTTCGTCACTTGTCTTGTGTAGCCTCAGGTAGCTTTGCGTCCATAAAACAAACTCTTTAAATGCAACACTTATTTCATGTCTATTCAGGTGTCATTTGATATCTAGAGGAGGAAAATTTTTTGTAATTTCAGACTTTAGTATAAAAGTTGAAAAACTGCCGTTTTCTGTTCCTGTCCATGTAGCAACTCAGTACTAATACATGCTTGGGGCCTTAACATGTTTATGTTTGCAAATGAACAAACAAAAGCGTCACTCACGAGGCCCATACCAAGGTCATCATAAAACAAGGAGACGTCTATAAAAAAAATTCATTCATTTGTTCATTTCGCATGCTTGACTTGGTGACTTTCTGTACAAGATTTTTTCAAACTTGAGAACATTTTACTGTAACCCTATTTTTGGACATTTGATAGTGCTTACTTCACATCCACATATGTGGATGCAGTGCCTTGAAGGGTGATACTCTGCTGTGCTGAAAATATCAAGATATACAAAACTGTGTACCACGGCAAAGAAAATTTTATACCCAATCGGGTCTGCTGCCTTAGACAAGTGAACAAGGTCATAAAGAGTACACACCACACTGTGCGTTACGAGTTTCCTTCACAGGATTAGGAGCTAAAAGCATTGCCACATGGGAGGCAGATACTATTGGCATGATTATGATTTCGCTATCATCATTAGCTGGACTACTATTCCCACTGCAGGGCAAAGGCCTTTCCCATTTTCCTTGAATTAATCCGGACCTGCGCTAGCTGCATTCACTTGATTGCCCTGCAAACTTCTTAACATCATCCACCCTTCTAATTTTCTGCTGCGCCCTGCTATGCTTTCCTTCCCTTGGAATTCAATTGGCTACTCTTAGAGACCATTAGTTATCCTCTCTTTGCACTACATGTTCGGCCCATGCTCATTTTTTCTTGATTTCGACGAGAATGTCAATAACTGGAGTTACTGTAAAATCATGTGTGTAATATTGACACATGCCATTCATAGACGAAGATTTGAATGGGCGAGACCACGGCTCATTACTGAATAATCGGCACCAGTGTTGAGTAACGCGGTGACATCCACTCCATCAATCGTTACGCAGAAATCATAGGTAGTATGCCGGATGCTGTCGCTACCTGACACAAGCGAAACCTTGTCGTGTCGGCCTGACGATGACGGAGGATCTTCACATTTCCCGACATCAGCGACCCTGCCTCCGAAGGCCGCTGGTATTAGTTTTCCCGGCTAGGGATGGGAGAGCGGTGTCGGGAAGAGTTGGGACTTGTAGAACGGTAGCTCGTCGGGGACGTAGACCAACGCTCTTGGTAACCGGACGTGACGGGATACTGTCGTGCTGCAAGGTCACTTGCAATCTCAGTAGGCCGTTCGCCGTTCCGAGGGTAGAGGTCCTCCGAGGCGAAACCCCGCATGTTGACACGGTGGTACGGGCACGCCCGGTAAAGGTAACTGGCTTCACCGCAATGATAGCACAGGCGTCGACGGTCCCGGGGTCGCCATACTTGACTTTTACGGGGTCGCTGGTAGATTGGCGGAGGGGAGTAGCGAGACACCATGCGGCTCCATGCGAGGTCCTCCATGCGAGGACCTTGCGGCTCCATTGCTGGAGCTTCGGCGTTGATACTATGGTCCGGTAGGGGAGCCTTACGTAGGACGGACACGTAGGTGGGTCTCGCGTCGAACGTCTGGTGGGCAACGGCAGCAACTTGCTCAGCTGCCATACCTCGTCCCGGACGTCTTCAGCCAGTGAAGGAAAAGGTGATGTGTTGCAAGGCATCTGGAGCGCTTGCAGTTCCTCCCGCACGACAGAACGGATGAGATTGCGTAATGCATCCATGTCGCTGCCGACATGCACAGGGGGTGCGTCGGACCCAGTGATGTTCACGTCACAGTTGTACTGACGGGCTCGGTGTTGCAGCGTTGTCTCCATGGTTGCAGCCTCACTGAGAAACTCTGCCACAGTGCGGGGTGCACTGCGCACCAGTCCTGCGAAATGTTCTTGTTTAGCGTCCCGCATCAGGTAACGCAGCTTCTTATCTTTTGGAATTTGCGGGTCTGTACGCTTGAAAAGGCATGTCATGTCCTCAAAGAACATATGCATACTCGTTCTGGCACTGACTGCGCGAGTGTAGCGCAGCTTCTGCTCGCTTCCGGCGGTCGGTACTAGGAAAAGTGGCTTTCAAGTCACGACAGAAGGCTGCCCAGGATGGAAAGGAAGCCTCATGGTTTTCAAACCATGTCTGTGCAGACTCTTCAAGATCGAAGTAAACGTTGTGGAGCATACGTTCATCAGTCCACCAGTTGTAACGAGCGACTCGCTCGTAGGTCTCAAGCCAGTCCTCGGCGTCCTCGAACACGTCGCCATGAAAAGACGGGGGTGTTCGCGGCTGATGACACAGGATATGCGTGGGAAGCCTGCTCTTAGATGTCATTGCAGCAGGTTCTACGGCCGTCTGAGGCTGCGTCGTCCTGGTAGCGGCTGGAAGGGGTCCGAATTCAGGGGGCTCTCCACGTAGGCGGCGGCCGAGGTTTTTATGTACGGGGGTAAGCTCTGTAGTGACAGGTTGATTATGCAGGGCTGGATCGATACCTGGCGATGCCTCCACCAGATTTGTAACGCAACATTACACAGAAGGCACTCTGGCACCGAAGAACACCAACAACCAGTCAGGTCAGTACGAAAGCAGAGCACAATTTCGCTTCGTCGTCTTCTCCCAATCGCCCGTTCAAATCTTCGTCGTCTATGAATGGCATGTGTCATTGCCCCCTTTCTTGGCAGCATCGCCTCGATGCTGCAAATGCTGCTCGATGCGATGCGTTGACAGATGGTATGCTAGATTGGTATGGGGTACCACAACACAAAACGGAGCGCCACCAGCCTCAAGATCAGTCGGCGGGACGGTCGGAGTAGGGTTTCATCCGGATAACGTGTACAACATCAGTGAACATGGCATGTGTCAATGCCCCCCTTCTGTGTAACGTTACGTTACAATATGAACACACATGTAATAAGAGGTGTATTTCAGAACAGCAGAAACGGAAAAAAAAAAAAAATGTTTTCATCAGCATATAGTGTGAGCGAGGAAAGACCATCCCCTACCTACGGCACTGGAGAGCAGGGGATGGTGGCCATGGCAGTAGCTGCTTTCTGTCTCTTCCACGTGACCTCTAAGAATTACAGCTAAATGCTCGTTAATTCGACCCCTGTTAATTGGTATACAGTCGAATCTTGGTATGTCGAACCCAGATAATTCGAATTTTGGTTATACAGTTGAACCTCTGTGTAACAAACCTCCATGTAGTGAATTCCTTGATATTACGAAGTTTTTCAACTCCTCAATGCCGCCCCCATTGAAGTGCATGTAACTCCATGTAACGAACATGTGGCGGCGGCCGACCTTGATATAACGAACTCGCAGTGCCAATTATCTTTTAGCTAGTGCCAAATCACTGGCAATTTGGCGCAACCTCGCAAGTTTCAGGATGATAAAACGCGAACTGAAGTGAGAGTAACACCTACTATAGCAACGAGCGACTGTAGTTGATCCCCCACGTGTCGCTAGCGGGAACAGCGGAGCGCGCTGGCAACGCGAGGTAGAGCCGGTTTCCTGGGGCAACGGTGGTGGGTGAGCGCACGCGCGGCGGTGCCCCAACGCGCGCACTCTCCCCCAGACTGATTTCTCCTCCACCTCCTTTCCCCGCTCCCTCGTAGACACATCGCGCAAGCTGCAGAGGAGGTGGAGGCTGCTGCCGCAGTCACGTGCGTGATTTCACCGCTTCTATGACTTCGAATAATTCTGATTTACTGTAAACACTTACAGAGTGGTTTCCCTCACATCAGTTCTTAATCCGGTTTTCGTTCTACATTGTCCGTTTGGGTCTTCACGCAAAAACTGCGGGTAATGAAAATCTGGATGTAACTAAAAATCGCGGACATTTTACAATTTCGTTATGACCAGGTATAACTGTATCGAAATCACAGAATATCTCCCTGAAAATCCCATGTAAAAGTATAGGAAAGTCGTGTTGTATACCTAATTCTAGTTTCAAAGGTACGCCTTCTCCAATGATGATCGCATCACCCTTGGCCGTTTGCCGCATGACGTTTTCAAGCTATGGTGGCTGCGGGGGTTAAGAAGCGGCAGATTCTTTATTTTTCTTTATTTGTGACAGTTGTTTATTATTGCATCTATGGATCGTTGCATGCGGTTTGTTGCGATCACGTCACCGGCTTTTAGTGTTATTCGCTTCAAACGGCATTTGCGGATATCATGCCTTCCTATGATTTTGTGGCAGTGGACTCCGCCCGTCCCAAGCGTAGCGTGATAAATCGAACCAGGCTTGTACAATCAAGCCATCACGGGCACTCTGCCAAGTTCGCTTCCCACCACCACAGGAGCTATCAAAAGATAAACACGCCGTGATGTTATCGCTGTGCAGCATCTTGGTACGCTGCCAAAAAATGAGCTGTGGATGAGACGACCGAAATGGAGTGGCGCGCGCCATTGACATGCAAGCGAAAACACTCGCGATTTCTGCCGGGGCGACACAGAAACCTTGTTTCGAGCTGCCACAGTGGCTCGAGCGGCGAGAGGGACGCAGTTCCAACAAGTTCGAAATTTTTCACTCTGTCGTTGCCACTCGTCGCTGAGATCGCTCAGTCGCTGGCCTTAACACCTATTTGTATAAAACAAATAGGGTTTCAAAATTCTCGGGTGCAAAAGTGGAGGGTGGGCTCATTATGCGAGTGGGTTGATTACGCGACAAATACGGTATCGTTTTCTCGCATCGTAAGTGCCGTCACAAGCCAATTGCTGTATATCGGATTATTTCGCGATCCCCTTCGAGTTCGATATATCCGGATTTTTTTGCGAGAGTTGTTTATTTCAATAATGTCGGAATTTGGGCTTGTTGGTTCATACTTCCAAGCTGTAGTGCACAAAAGACGAGGGACTGAGAACGAGAGGACACACAGCGCTGTGTGTGTCCTCTTGTTCTCAGTCCCTCGTCTTGTGTGCGCTACAGCTTGGAAGTTGTTTATTCTTACCGTCATGCTGAGCTGTGGAAATTAAGAAGCAGCAATTTATGTTTTCTTTTGCGACAGTTGTTCTTGTCGGGCTGGGCTGAACGTGCGGCGCAGCGAAGCTATGGCGGTTGCAGACGTTAAGAAGCGGCAGATTTTTTTTTTTGCGAGAGTCGTTCATTCTTGCATCTATGAATCAACGAAAGCACGCGGTCGGCTGCAATCATGACACCGGCTTTTAGTATTGTTCATTTCAAACGGCATTAGCAGCTATCACACTTGCCAATGATTTTGTAGCAGTGGACTAGGCCCACCCCACCCCAAGTGCGGCGCGATAAATCGAACCAGGCTTGTGCAATCAAGTCATTACGCGGGTACTCTGCCAAGTTTGCTCCCTGCCACTGCAGGATCTATGAAAAGTATAGTCAAAAGATAAACACGTCGTGACGTTATCGCTGCGCAGCATCTTGGCGCGCTGCCAATAAATGAGCTGTGGATGTGACGGTCGAAACGGAGGGACACGTCATCGACTGATGCTTTTTTTTTTTTTTTTTTCAAATTCTTAGCGGCAAAAGGAGATAGTGGGTTCTTTATGCGAGTTGGTTGATTATGCAACAAATATGGTCTTTTTCACGATCGCAAGTGGCATCTCAAGCAGATTTCTGTCTATTGAATTATTGATATTTCGAACTATTTCGCGATCCCCTTCGAGTTCGATGTATCCGGGACCGACTGTATACTGATAAGTATTTCTGTCAGCGCCCGCCACAGTCACTTAATCGCGGTGTCATTAAGGAAACATACTAAAAACCAGCCTTGTGCCACCGGACAAGCCAAGCAAGCCTCCGCCGGCACTCTGCCAAGTTCGTTCCCCCCTCCCCCCTCTTCTCCATCCAACGGCTAGAGCCAGCTAATGTCAAAAGAAAAGCACTGCAATGTTTCTGCTGTGCAGACTCTTAGCGTGCTGCTGAGAAATGTGCTGTGGACTGCGATAGATGGCGAAATGGACGAACTAACAACTAAAGCTTTCTTTTTCAAATTCTGAGGGGCAAAAGTGGGTGGTGGTTTTATTATGTGAGTAAATACGTGTGATAAATTTACCATAATGCAAATGGCTCTTGTCAGTTTTTTTCGAAGCCATTCAATAATTCGAATGTCAGATAACTTGAACTTTTTTTCGTTGTCCTGTGAAGTTTGTATTGACGAGCTTTTACTGCACTTCATACATGCTAATGAAAGTGGAAACATTTCAGTGTGCCTAAGTTAAGCCTGATGTCGCACTGGAAATGGTAATTGGTATCAGGAGGCTCCTGTGGCCTAACGTGTATATTGCATGCAGAATACATGGCTTTGATGGCTTCATTTTAGAATGCGACGAGAGAACCACACAGTGGCAAGACAAGAAAGCACTGTTAGTGTAACAGCTGCCTCTACCTTGTCTGGTTCCTGCCCGCTTTCTTTTCTATCATTTTCTGATATCAGAAACTAGCTGAATGACACTGTCTTCTGTCTAGTACCAATGTTCTGCAGAGTTTATTGTAGAGTGACAAGAAGGTCATGTCCACAAGAGGACTTTGGTATCTAGAAGCTGATTCTTAGGTTACGCAAATACAGTCGAACCCGGATATATCGAACTCGAAGGGGATCGCGAAATAGTTCGATATATCGATAATTCGATATACAGAAATCGGCTTGTGACGGCACTTACGATGCGAAAAAAACGATACCGTATTTGTCGCGTAATTAACCCACTCGCATAATGAACCCACCCTCCACTTTTGCACCGAAATTTTGAAAAAAAAAAAATGCGTTAAGGCCAGCTCGCTCACATGCAAGCGATTGAGCGAGCGGCAGCGACAGAGCGAAGAATTTCAAACTTGTTGGAACTGCGTCCCTTTCGCCGCTCGAGCCACTGCGGCAGCTCAAAACAAGGTTTCTGTGTTGCCGCGGCAGAAATCGCGAGCGTCTTCGCTTGCATGTCGATGGCGTGCGTCACTCCGTTTCGGTCGTCTCATCCACAGCTCATTTCTTGGCATGCTGCCAAGATGCTGCGCAGCGATAACGTCGGGGCGCGTTTATCTTTTGATAGCTCCTGCGGTGGCGGGAGCGAACTTGGCAGAGTGCCCGTGATGGCTTGATTGCACAAGCCTGGTTCGATTTATCACGCCGCGCTTGAGGCGGGCGTCATGATCGCAGCAGCTGACCGCATGCTTTCGTTGATTCATACATGGAAGAATAAACGACTCCCGCAAGAAAAAAAAAAAAAAAAAAAAAAACTGCCGCTTTTTAACGTCCGCAGGCGCCATAGCCACCTCAGCCGAGCCGCCGCGTGCAGAGGGTTTGCAACACATGCTGGAGAAAGCGTCTGACGCCTGTCTGAAAACGGGCTGTGCTGGCTTGGCGTATGCGTAGCGCGTGCTGAAGGAGAGAGATAGCTCGGCAAAAGGATGGGTACACCCACGCACATGGCTTGCAAACATCATGTGCTGGCGCGCGGGAAACGATAACTGCAGATGCGCGCCTTTGGGGAATGGGCACGGCGCTGTCCAGACCAGCTGTCGCCGAACTGTCCCCTCTCATTCCTTCCACGCGTGGCTTGAAAACGTCACGCGGTAAACGGCCAAGGGTGATGCGATCGTCTTTGGGGAAGGCACACTTTTCAGTGCGTGGTGCGGAGTTCGATATATCGAACGACTGGTGAAATTAAGTTCCATATACGACGCGGCTTTCCTATACTTTTACATGGGATTTTCAAGGGGATATTCCGTGAGTTCGATATAACCAAAATTCGATATATCCGGGTTCGATATAACCGGGTTCGACTGTATGCGTCTTGTGACCGTTTGCACATTTGGGTACCCTCTGACTTCGTGGTTTTCTGTATGCTATAGTCCTGTTGATGTGCGGAATTTCACGAGTGGGCTTCGACATTTCTTCCTCCCATGTGCAGGAAATGGTCCCAACGCAGCTGTGCCATCGTGTTCTGGTCTCAATGGTCCCATGGCACAGTCTCGGACGCCGCAGGCCGCGGCAGTTGCACCGCCAAGTGCAGCACGGACGCCACCTCTGTCTTCCAGTGCCCCTCCGGCCAAGCTGTTTGGGCCTCCCGTGGTGAAGTCGGAGCCTAGTGAGTAACATACAACACTGAGCACTTGCCACTTGGTGATGGCAAAGCTCGCCACGGCCAAAGCAGTAGAAGAATTGGAGTGTCAAGTGTGGCCTCAACAGGCATGAAAGGGTCGTATTTTCCCCACTACCCTCTTTCTTTCTGGCTGTTGGCCTGCGAAGGACAAAGGTTTGTTATACGCCGTTTCATACATCAAGTGCAACAGTACCAAAGCTACAGCTCTTGTTTGCGCTCTCCGCATCCGCGATAAAAAATAGTGCCTGCTCTTGACGAGAGACAATAATAGTTACTTTGTCTGCAAGCTTAATACATTTTACATTTGCCATCAACTTCATATAAAGCACCTTTTTTAGGGAGAAAAGGTCGGATTCGGCTAATTTGTATGTTTTTTTATGTCGTTTTTGTTCGTGCCGCGTTTTGCTGCCCCGCAACCTTGCCAGCTGTGCCACCAGATGGCGCTGGCTGTGCCCTCCGCTGCGCATTCCTTTTTGAGAAAATGGTTCTTTGGTGCGCATTTTTTCTATAAGCTCCGCTCTGTGAAGCTGTCTAAGCATGCGAAGCATGTTATTGCAAACGTGTATGCTCGGAATAGAGCCCGTTTCGCCAGGAACCACTCGCCTACAGAACGAGCACGTAGTGATACGTCTCCTGTTTTTTTTCTTGCGGACTACTTGCGTAGCTTTTGCTGTGTTGCACCTGATGTATGAAACGGAGTATAGTGTGGCGTATTCAGCACTATGTATTACTAGTACATCATCGTTATCCTTTATGATACGGTACTAGGGCTCTGGAACTAGGTACCATGGAGGCATTGGTTCCCTGGACCATTTTTTTTTTAGGTTTCCCAAGTATCCATCATATTTATCCGATTCTAATATGCACTTTTCTTCCGGAACAAAAATAACCTGCATGTTAGAATCAAATATGAAAGTGAAACTGTGCCAGCAACACTACTGTGATCGACATAAGAAAAAAAGAAGGTGGCGTGAAATTTCTTGGGCATCAGTATTGCCTACCACGTTCATGAATACCAAGAAGCCTCGCAAACGTCTGAAGCGTCCCATCAGCAAGGCTCCAACCTGGAGTTGCACTTGAAGGTGTGCAGAGTTCAGTATGATGGTAGGTTGAAAAAAAAAAAAAGAAGAAGAAGAAGAAAAGAAAAAGAAAAAAGAGGGGATTTTGTATGTAGAGGCAATTGACAAATCCATCGGCATCAAGTACATTTTATGATCAGCGAATGTAGTTGGTAAAAAGATAGTCTTGGAAGGGTTTCAGTGGGCTTTAATTCTTTTACATTCTGGATAGTGGGCACAAATCAACAGACTTGACAAAATCGGGAAAGACCGCCATTCCCACTAGGGTTTCATCGCAAATGCAGAACATCATTGTACAGGTGTTTGTAAGATAAACTTACTTCGATGCAAGCAGTTTTTGCAGTTTTTTTTAGGCTCTTTCAACAGTTCAAACTTTTGGTAAATTGGAGTATTTTTTTTCTTCTCTCTTGAAGGCCAAATGAACAAGATTTTACTGATTGAGGAACCCCAAAAAGTGTTTCGGAACAACCGACTGCTTTGCAGAACCCTATTTGAGAAACCCTTGTTTAACGTATGCGTGCCTCAAGTATTTTGTTTCTGACCATGCAGTTGCTTACAGCAGACTGTTTCACCACAAAGCCAGCAATTATAAGTTGAATTTTGGCCATTTTATTGAGGGACTACTCTTCTGCATGCAAGGGATGAAAGGGGAGACAGACAGGATTCTTCAGCACTTAAGGTATTGAATACACTCGAGGATTCTCCAAGCATGAAGAACTTGAGGGCATCTGCTGTGGAACATCCCATCTTAAAGCCATTAGTCCCTTGATTTTTAATTTTTTTTTAATCAAGCCAGTCATCTGTTTGGCTGCTGTATACAGTCGAACCCGGATATATCGAACTTGAAAGGGATCGCAAAATAGTTCAATATATCGATAATTTGATATACAGAAATCGGCTTGAGACGTCACTTGCAATCATGAAAAATGATACTGTATTTGCCGCGTAATAAACCTACTCGCTTAATGAACCCACCCCTCCACTATTGCCCCCGAGAATTGGATAAAAAAGAAAAGCGTTCGATGGCGCGCCCCTCCGTTTCGACCATCGCATCTACAGCTCATTCATTGGCAGCGCGCCAAGATGCTACGCAGCCATAACGTCATGGCGTGTTTATTTTTTTACTATACTTTTGATAGATCCTGCAGTAGCAAGGAGTGAACTTGGCAGAGTGCCTGTGATGGCTTGATTGCACAAGCCTGAGTCGATTTATCACGCCGCGCTTGGGGCGGGCGTAGTCCACTGTCACAAAATCATTGAAAAGCGGGATAGCTGCAAATGCCGTTTGAAGCGAACAATGCTAAAAGGCAGTGTCATGATCGCAGCTGACCGCATGTTCAGCACAAGGAAAAGAAAAAAAAAAATTGCTGCTTCTTAACGTCCGCAGCCGCCATAGCATACGCTACGCCGCACGTTCAACACGACGGCAAGCATGAACGACTCCCACACAAGAAAAAAACGGCCTACAAGATACGAATCCGGTGGCAGGCTAGCCCCGTAGGCATTTCATTTCGAGATGTCGCCTTGGAAACCTGTAAGAATGGCACCCACCAGAAACTCTACAGCGGCATGTAGTGATCGCCGCAACAAACATTACTTTGAACAACTTTTGTAAACTGAGAAACGTACATATTCAAAGTACAGCGCAAAAAAAAAAAAAAGAAAAAAGCTGTGGACAGAAAAATTAAGACGTTAGACAAAAAATGAAATTGGGCGCTTCCAACTCTTCCTGTCAATAAAACCATTTGTATAAAAGCATTTGCGACTATATTTCAGAACGCCGTTTACAAGTCTAAAAGCTGCATTAGATACTGGCGGTGCATGCCTCGGTGGTGCCAAAAGAAATATACTTGAGTGTTAGTCAAGCTCCCTTAATAATTACCGAACGCAAAAATCCTGCAACAGATGCACACCTGGGTGTCATTATAACAAGCAGCCGCGACAGATTCAACGCGAACGCCAGGCGGCCGAGAGCAGCGTCCGGGGTGCCGGGAGCAACCGGCGTGACGTCACGGCCTCCGTGGAAGGTTGTTGTGGCTGTAGGAAGAATTAAAAGAAAATTTGGAGGACGCTTAAGCTTCGCCTTCAAGAGTGGAACGTGATAGCGTTAAGCAACACTTGCTGTTGGGCTAGTTGGTTCAAATCCATATTTGGGAACACAGCGCGGAACAAGACGCAACACAAGAAAACGAAGGTAGACAGGACGGAGCGCTGTCAGCGCTCCGTCCTGTCTACCTTCGTTTTCTTGTGTTGCGTCTTGTTCCGCGCTGTGTTCCCAAATAGTGATAGCGTTATTGCACCTCATCGAAAAAACTTATTAAATGCAAGGTTATTGGGGCATCCTCGCAGCGGTACCCGCGCGGCTTGAAGGGGAGAAGCGGGTGAGTGAAGATAGTGATCTAAAGAAAGGAAAGACGCTTGATTCTACAACCCGTGAGAGTGCACGGCGAAACGTCAAGGGCGAGTGGCGCGCCACGTGTCGGGGCAGCGCCGCACATTGCGAGGAGGGGTTCTTCTGTGTTTGCTGCAAGATGGCTCTGCATGTGCGCAGAGCGCAGAAGAAATGTAGCGGAAACGTACTTCGCTAATCGTGTAACTGCGACTTCTGTAAGTAACATGCTCATAATTACCAATATACACCGCAGTATAACGTTCTACGGCACGTTTCTAATGCAACACCGCATTCACTAGAAGCGCTTTTGTACCGCTTTCAAGCATCGAACTCATGGCTGAGTGGTAGCGTCTCCGTCTCACACTCCGGAGACCCTGGTTCGATTCCCACCCAGCCCATCTTGGAAGTTGCTTTTTATTTATGAAGTGCATGCCGGGATTTATCGCTCACGGCCAACGCCGCCGACGACACCAGCTTTTCTGCGACACGAGCTCCTTAAAGGGGTCGTGAAACGAAAATGTAGCAGCCCAGTTGCAATTTTCCTTGCTTCAGTAAACATTAGGTATGCCTATTCTAAAATATCTCGTCGAAATATTGCTTCTGCATTTAATAATACCATTCTGAAATCAAAGCATTTTTGCGTTCCTGAAGCGACCATGCGACCCTGTAGGCCGGAATTAGAAGTACTCGCCTACGTCATGTTTAGCCATTTGGAAACGCAGATATAATCATTATTTCCCATACAATAATAGGTTGCTGTTAAAGTTAGCAAATAAAAATATATTATATCAATTATTCGCTCACGCAAACGCATTTCTTCAACAATACTGTCACGTGACGCGCGGTCGGCGGCGGCGGCGGCGGAGCAGGACGGGTGGTAAAGTTCACTTTACGGGTGGTGTCTGCTTCTCGCTGCGCTCTGGAACAGAGCGAGAGGTGACGCTCAAGTTCAGATTTTCGGTAACGACGGCTATACCTCGCTCCGCCGGGTACTCCAAATGACAATGGTTCCAATCTAATTTGTTGTTGTTATTTTCTTTTTCTTTTTTTGTGAACATTCGTGATGGAGCACAACGTCTTGAGCAGTCTCATACCACCGGCACAACTTGGTTGTGCGGCCGCTGCTGTAATTTTTTTTATTATTATTATTCTTGGCGTCATTAAAGATACGATCTAAATACGGTTCCAGGTCAAAGAAATCGACAAGTGTGTTCAATCCGAGTGGTGGGTGGAGTGTTTCAGGAGCGGGCGCCGCGGCGCGTACTCGTATATTAGTTGCTCGCCTCCGCGCTGCATCACTGAGAATAGCGTGTCGAGCTTCGCTTCCTTTATTTCGGCCGGATGACCTGAACTATGGCACTACACGGAAAGCCGGAAACCGAAAAAAAAAAGAAAGGTTGCTACAATGTACTTGGGTGGCCCTTTCACCATACGCGTTGTCGCAGCTTTGCTCCCCCACCTTCCAGACGCCTCTCTCGTAACCTTTCTCAAAAAAAAAAAAAAAAGAAAGAAAAGAAGAAAAAAAAAAAAAGAGGAAGCATACTTCCTACAACGTCTACAGTGCTCAGACTTCGCCTATTTTTCCTGTCACCGTTAGGTTCTGGGTTTAGGCGTGTTGTGCGGGTTTGAGTGCTCACTATGCCAACCGTGTACGTCGCGATCGATTGCAGCACGGCTTCTCCGAGTGGAAGTAACGTTCGCTTTCACAAGTTTTGGCACACCGATTGGGTTCATGTGTTCGTACTACTTTCTACTGGAAGTCCTAAATGAACCTCGGCGTCATTCGAAGCCTCGGCATGGACCGGAAACGAAGAAAGCTCACCTCAAACGATGCGTCGTACCGACGCAAAACCGCTGGCTCAGTGCATTGGCAAAAAAAAGTGTAGCTCGCGTGATAAAGGCAGTAAACGTAGTTGCGATTTGTAGCCTTACAGATATGCTTATTTGAGAACTACTCGACTCGCAGAAGCCACCAGTTCTATTTGATTGTTTCCTGCCAGATTGCCCTCATAGCAGTAATATGCGCATTTTGGATTTTTTTTTTATTTTGAACGATACCGTGAGGCCAGCACAACAGGTGCCCCTACCAGCATATCGTACCACCCAGAACAGGCCCCTTGGTTCCACTTCGATCACGTTTTTTCCACAGCACTCATCTAGTCCCATAGAACCTGATGAAGACTCCAAAGAGGAGGATCATGTTGAGCAGAGCTCAGAATCCTTCACATCATTTAAAAGACATTTCTAGGGTAAAAATTCTTCACCTCAAAAGCTCATACGCCCCATGTCCTTGCATTACGATGGTGTGAATACCAGATCAACCATCCAGGAGAAATGCATTCACGCAAGTGTTATTGATTGGAAAGGCGGATAGATTGGCTTAAAAGTTTAATATCTGACCTGCTAAAGAAAGAGAAGAACAAAGAGGGTCGTGACTTGATTAAAATATATACAGAATCCTTCACATCATTTAAAAGACATTTCTAGGGTAAAAATTGTTCACCTCAAAAGCTCATACGCCCCATGTCCTTGCATTACGATGGTGTCCTTGCATTACGATGCATTTCTCCTGGATGGTTGATCTGGTAATCACACCATCCAGGAGAAATGCATTCACGCAAGTGTTATTGATTGGAAAGGCGGATAGATTGGCTTAAAAGTTTAATATCTGACCTGCTACAGAAAGAGAAGAACAAAGAGGGTCATGACTTGATTAAAATATATACAGGAATAGTAACTTGCACCACAGTCACGAGTCAAGTCCTGTGTCATGCAAGAAGCAGCAGAAAGCCTGCACTGCCTGTAGAGCCTTCCATTTCTGGCCAACCGGCCAATAAGTCCTCTGAGAGAGGCCTGTTGCCAAAACACTTCAAAGAAGTAACTCGAGTTATTGTTTTGCACGCATATACTGGGACACACCACTAGTACACGCTCCAGAGTCTCCGTAATGTCACATGTGGAACATTCTGGGCAGTCCGCCTGTCCAATTAAGTATAAATATTTGTGTGTGAAACCACATTTAGATGCAGTCTATGGAGAAAGCATGCATAATGGCATATAATTGGCAAGTGGGTATGGATCCACTAACGCACTACCTTGTGGCCTTGAGCACAAGTAGATATAAGGAACTCAGTGATGTGTAGTGCCAAAGGCTGGTAAGGGTGTGGTGTTGAAAACTTCCAAAAATTTGTAATGCAGGCTTTGAAACTGTGAATTCACACCACTTCTAAAGTGGTTTCCCACAGATGTGGAAAGCCTCTTACCAAGGGGCCACAAGCTCAGCAGCGTTTTGTGGAGAATTATGCCCTTAAAAAAAAAGATGAGTCATGTTCTGAGCGGCATCACCACAATTGTAGGCGACGCTTGCGGTGATACAGATCTGTGTATACATGGATAGAGTTGTAATATTCTCACCAGATGTATGTCAGATTAAGTTGCTTGAATCTACTAATTGATATCTTGGATTTCTCCAGTATCCCGAGAACATGCAAACGCACCAAAGGTTGAGTCATTACACACAGAGGTTGGGTGGGGTGGTATGGGAAGTCGTAGCGTGATAGCATTTGTAATTAATGGCAGCGGAGTGTACGTGAAAGACTGCTGTTCAGCTGCTCATCATCAGTGGGTGGCAATGGTGTTGTGCAAGTAGTCGTAAATACACACAAAGTGGTTCGTGCGACAATTATGTAGATATTGGGCAGGCACGTGACATTCTGAAGTAACAGCACAAAACGTGGATGGGAGCACAAGACGAGAAGACGACACAATGTCTCATCGTCTTCTCGTCTTGTGCTCCCATCCACGTTTTGCGCTGTTACCTCAGGATGGAAAACCAACAAGCCCAACCTGCTATTCTGGCTAACATGCCATTGTTTGAGGTGCATTGCAGCAGCCAAAGTTTATCCCAAGCACCTGCACTTCTATGTACATGTTACAGAGTGCTGGGAGTGGTGCTCATATGGGTGTGTACCATTTTCCTGGCTCGGGCAATCAGATTGCAGGCGGGCTAGCACACACAGCCCAAAGCACATGTAGTAGAAGTTTGGACTGTCGAACCGCGAAGTCTTCAGTTCAATTCCTTCCCTTATATTTTTCAATTTGTATGAGTATCATAGTCTGTGCTTGTATGGTTAAATTGCGAGGGTGTACATATCACCTGCGCTCCTGACCAACCTCACTCTGCATAAGTATTCACCAAGCAGTTTTCGTTCCATCAAAAGGCTTTCACAATATTCAGCGACACAAGCAGCTACTCAGACAGCATCAGTGTAGCATTCTTGGAGCTTCGCAAATCTGTGGTTACATTGTTTACTAGCAAAACATGCACGGTATGTAGATATGTGTACTAGGACGCATAAGATTCCGTGACAATGTGGACTGCCCTTACGTCTACAGCTGCCCTTTAATCCTGTTACATTCTAGCCTGCAGTGAATTCAGCAGCAAGGTTTCACAATTAAACCATCCCAACTTTATATTTCTAGACTTGACCCCAGCACCGACAAAGTTCATTGTATTACCAGCATTTTGGTGGCATATTCAACCAGAAGGCCAATTAACTCAACGTCATGCAGGTTCTAGTGCAGATGTTTTCATGCAAACTACGGGTATCATCAACGAAGGAGGCTTTACTATACATACCTTTTCAGCACGCTGTTTTATGACTGGTTAAAGTCTGGTACATTTCAAAGTATAAGGCACATATTATTGTATGCATGTCTACAGATTGCAGATTATGCTGGCTTGCTTCTGAATGAGACTGCAAAATGCTGAAAACAGTGGCCACCTTTCAAAGCAGCTTTTGCAGAAAACGGTTTGATTTTTCTATTCCCCATGAGCCACTATTTTTCAAGGTCGTGTAAAGGTGAACGCGGCAACTAGAAAATCTAGGTTTGTCAGTGCCACAAGGACCACCACTTTGTAGTACATTTGGGCATTATCTAATGTTACCAAATGAGTGTTAGAGACATGTTGCTTTCAAAATAATTTATTGGTTGGCCGCAGGTTCATCAGGGCATACAAAATTTTTAGGCTAGAAGGAAGTTGACCTAGAGCAAGGCATCTTTTATTCACGCTTCTTTGCTGTCTTCCTCTCTCCTAAATATACAAATGTGTATATACAGCTTCACAATCATGATGTGTTGAGGTCAGTGCTAAATAAAAAAAAAATGCATCCGACAAAGGTATAGTTAGAGATTGAGTACACAAAATTCATTCTAAGTGAGCCTATATATGTCTTGTAGATTCCAAGGGAAGGCAAGTATAGCAGGGGGCAGCGGAAACTCAGGCAGGCAGATAAAAAGTTTGCGGGGATCAGATGGATGCAGCTGACAGAGGATCGGGTTATTTGGATAGATATGGGAGAGACATCTATACAAGCAGGTGTATACACAACTGCACAATTATGATGCATTTGCGGTCAGTGCTAAAACAAAGTCCACCCATCAAAGGTATAGGTGGGGAGTGAACACACAAAATTCATTCTAAGTGAGCCTATATATGTCTTGTAGATTCCAGGGGAAGGCAAGCGTAGCAGGGGGCGGCAGAAATACGGGCAGACAGATGAGATTAGGAAGTCTGCGGGGATCATATGGATGCAGCTGATGTATCTGCGGTCAGTTCCAAAAGAAGAAAAATTCTACCCGTCAAAGGTAAAGGAAGGGAGTGAGTACACAAAATTCATTCTAAGTGAGCCTATATATGTCTTTTAGATTCCAAGGGGAGGCAAGTTTAGCAGGGGGCGGCAGAAACTCGGGCAAGCAGATGAAATTAGGAAGTTTGCGAGAATCATGCACCTGGCACAGGATCGGGTTATTCGGATGGATATGGGAGAAGCATTTACCCAGCAGTGGGTGCAGTCAGGCTAGTGATATCAACAAGACTAACAACTGGATGAGTTGGTACTGATTCATCTTAAAACCAGCCAGAAGACGAAACACGTGAGAGGAGCACAAGACAAAGTTTGACTAACAACTGAAATGTTACTGAAGGAAAGAGGCAAAAGAAGATTCGCACAGAAATGCACGTGCACGAAAAACCCCGCAAAGCAGTGAAAGCGTGGAAAGAGAAAGGGTCTAAAAAATCAAAATCTAAAAAAAAGCAAATTCCTTATGGTCAAGAACCACTCGTTACAACAGATCCAAGTCCAAAGGCACACTATACTGCAAAGGCTAAGGACGTGTGTGTGGCTAAGAAATCGGTCAGTCTTTTGGGGCCTTTTTTACATGTGCATCTCTGTGCAAGTCTTCTTTTGCCTCTATCCTTTAGTAAAATTCCAGTTATTAGTCCAGCTGTCCTGCAATTCTCTCTTCTCATATTTTCCGGCTTGTTTCAGAATGAATAAGGTGATGACTCTACAAACCTTGCACAAACTGGAAACCAGTGTAACTGTCAGATGGAAACCTTTCCCTTATTTGGCTTGCATTACAAATAGGGAGGACTTTACTGTGATGTCTGCTGAGGCATCCCCAAAGCCAGTGCGCAAGCTGGCTGTAGCAGATGTAGTGGTGCCTCCTGTTGACAAGAGAAAAAGCAATATTCACTTTTCAGCATAGCAAAATGAAAATATGATTTAGGTCTTTTACAAATTTGAAAGTTATTCATGCATCTGTACAATTAATTCCCGTCTAACAGAAGCTGTACAGTGTAACTTTCACTGTCAATTTATTCTCCCTGGAAGTATGGCAAACTTTGAATTCTGCTGCAGGCGATTGAGAGAGAATGAGACCCACCCAATATTAGAACTCCAGTGCAATCACAATTTGCTACTGCAGCAAAATAATGCCTGAAGGCAATGCAGCTTTTGACTGACAAAACCTGGTAGTCGTCTTACACCCTCTATACTAGTGTTGTGGCCGATGTCAATGTCCACGCTGATATCATCCGCATAGCACGAAGATGTTAAGTATGCGACTTATGCATTAAGCAGCTCTGTGCATGGAGTCATTCTATTCGAAGGAGCCATAAACTACAAGTGCACTTCTGTCAACAGCTCTCCGTTGTTTTCCCACAACACGGCACGTGCCAAACTTTCTGCAAGTGCCGTAAAACTACTCTATAACTTCATTTGCTAACTGTAAAATTTCCAACACTTACTCAAACTGTGGAAGTTTCGGTGTACTGGCCTTTGGGAGAACGTCTTTCTTTTTTTTTGGTTGTTACATTTCAGCACATGTAAAATGTCAGTGTCAAAGCATTTTGGAGAGGTTTACTGTGTGCAGGTGTTGATAATGGTATCAGTGAAGTCAATTTTTTTAATTATATTTGCACACTATACAACACTCACCTAATGCAAGTGGGTAAAAAAAAAACTAGCAAATAAAACTTTGAGTGCTGGTATGGTGATTGTTCTGGCAGCAAGTGGGGACAGGCTATAACAACAGTTGTCGGGCTAGTTAGTGATCGTCTGCAGAAGCCAGTCCTGCTCTGTGTGTTTTTCTTTTCTGTGTCGTTTTTTAGTGCATTTTCCCACGGCTTCCGCAGGAGACAGGCTACTTCACTGCATGCAATTTCACTTAGCACAGAGTCCTCCGAAATGAGATTGCTTTTGTACTTATTTACTGCATTTCTTGTGGCATTCCTTATGTATTTATGTTTTGAAGTGCTGCACTTGCTGAAGGTCATACCTGGCTAATAAAACAAGCAAATGTGTCCGGGCAGCGTCCCCCGCCCCCCTCGTTACTTCACATCAATGTGCATGCCCTTTCCATTTAGCAAGTTCACACTATCAGATGATGCGTGTTTTCTCATTTACTCGTGCATGGAATTAAGCAAACCAGTAATTTGCATGGTGAAACGTCATGCTCATGCGCTTCTACGAAAACAAGAAAAATATGAAAACCAGCGATGTGTTCGCACTAACGTGGCGCAATATCAACACTGTAGACAGTGTAGATGATCGCAGGTAAGTAACGTTAAAGGGGAAGCTTTATTTTATTAACACTGCCTTCCGCAATAGATTTCATTACAGCATTTCTTGCTCGAGAAAATGAAAAACAGGTGCCGCTTGTTCAAGTTATGTCGCCTTTCGCTCAAGGTTCTTACCTTGTGTTCTCAACTAGCAGTCCATGATCAAGAAGCATTTGGAGTAAATGCGGATGATCTGTAACACCCAGACGGCTGCTTCAACTACGTAGTCGCCGCCGGGATCTCGCCAGATGCTCTCAAGAGCAGTCGGCATCGGCACGCACCGCCCGCAGCTGCACCTGTTCGAAAGCTTCGGTTAGCGATTGCGCACTCTCGCAACGGTCAAACGTAGGCTAGGCTGCAAGACTCGGACATACATACCAATGCGTAGTTCCGAAACGGCTGGGATCGGGAGGCTGACGGTCGGGGCTTCTGCAAGCCGGAGTTGTGCCGCGGTTACCGCGGCCTCTCGACACAAGTGTTACTGTACCGGTCGCTCGCAGGGTCCATCTTCGCCGACCTAGCACCCGAAAAGTTGCGTCGGCGTAAGGCTCAAAGCCCACGATGTAACCATGTTTTAACAGTAGCGACTATATTCTAGTTCACTATAGCAGCACAGCGACGCTGGAACCCACGGAGGAACCTAGGCGTCGGCCGTGAGCGTAGAGTAGGGCACAATTAGAACCTCTAAAATACACCGAGCTTGGTCAACTTTGGCTCAGCAGGCTCCGGCAACGGGAGCTTCTCATTGGCTTAGCGCTATGACGTGTCTGTTGAGTTGAGGAGGACGCGCGCTAGGAAACCGAAATTCTGTTTTTGTCGCTATTAAATCAACGCGGGCGATGAAACGAATCGAGGTATATTATATGATGCAGGACAAGGATTCCATTTAACTAAGCCGCGCAAAATTTCTGGAAAACGTTTCACGACCCCTTTAACGCTACCACGTTAAAATGCTGCTCAGCGTTGGCAGCCGCCGTGGCTTACGCATGTTCAGCTATAGAACACTATAGTTCTAGAACACTATAGTTCAGCACGACGACACGAGACACGCATTGCACGTCAGCCGCCGCGCGCAGAGCGTTCGCAATACGCACTGGAGAAAGCATCTGCCACGTTGGCTTGTCCGTGCATGCGTAGTGCATGCTGCTCCAAACGAAGACCAGGAGAGAGGAAGGGGAGAGATAAAGCTCGGGCACAGCGCATCCTTGCGCTTCACTCTATCACATTTTTCCCCCCTCCCGAACACCACGGCTGCACGCTGCAGTGGTTCCCTCTCGTTCCTTCACACACATGGCTTGCAAACATCACGTGTTGGCGCGCAGCAGCAATCACCGCAGATGCGTGCACATTTGGGGAAAGGGTGCGGCGCTGCCCTAGACCAGCCATCGCCGAACTGTGCCCTCTCCTTCCGTGCGTGGCTTGAAAACGAAACGGCCGTGGGTGATGTGATCGTCTTTGGGGAAGGCGCACCGTCCAATGCATGGTGCTGAGTTCAATATATCGAACGACCGGTGAAATTGAGTTCGATATACGAAGCAGCTTTCCTATACTTTTACATGGCATTTTCATGGGGATATTCTGTGATTTCGATATAACCAAAATTCAAATTATCCGGTTTCGACTGTATATACCTGTGCAGTAAGCACTATAACTTCATGCAGGATGCGTCATAAATATGCAACCGAGTACTCTTTGTGCGCACTGTTTTTGGTTATGTTCTTAACGAGATCTAATCAACTATTTGGCATGAAATGCCTCCTGGTTTATGATATGAATGCCCCAGTTGGTGTGCTCTGAAATGCTACAGGTGCTGCTTGGAACTAGGTGTTGCTTCAGCAATGCACTTGTGTTTTTCTTCATTCGCTTCACGTTGTTATAACCCTGCTGGACCCCGTTTGCATATTTTTGGGAGCAAAGCAAAAACACAGTAAGTTGCTGTGGAAGAGTGGAAGAGGCATAGATTACTCCTGCTACTTGTGTTTTGAAACATCAGGAGCATTGGCATGAGCACTTTGTGGAAGGTGCTCGGAAATGAATTGTCTGTTACTATTTTTTTTTTCTAACCTTACTTATTGCCTCAGGGGCTATTTTTCTTCTATAGAGGGCAATGGGTGCTAACCTGTTCGTTTCAAAAAAATTTTCCACCTGTTTTCTTACCCTCAACTGCAGGGCTGGCCGGGTTTTGAAATTTTTCATTTTACCAAACTCACATTTTCTTTCTCCTCCACTGCAGCCATACCAGATGTAGTGCAAGGAGATGAGGATGTTACCGTGCGAAAGAGGAAGCGCTCTTTGAGCCTGGACTCGCTAATCACTGTGCCCACAACCACCAGCAGTGAAACCATTCCTACGAGCGTCGCCGCCGCACCCGCTTGCGCCACTGCCCCCACCACTCCTGTGGCTGCTTCTCCCTCTGCACCGGCTCCTCCTGCTGTTGCTGCTGCTTCTTCTGCCGTCACGGCTATTGCCTCCACGGCTTCGTTTTCGCGGGCAACAACCAGCAATGGCCCCATTGTGACCAAGGTGGTGGTCCCGGCGCCGGTGGCTGGGACACCAGCAGCCATCGCCGTTCCTGCCACTTTGCCTGTGGTGACAACGAAGGTAATCAGTCTGCCGACCGGGCCTGCTGCACCAGTCAGGGTGTCGGCACCTCACAGAACCACCACTGTGCCGGTGTGCTCACAAAAGGTGCGACACTGCTTTGTTGCTGGTGAATCATTGGGAGGTGACATTGTTTTGTATAACAGTGCACTATGCTTTCTTGTCTTTCTTGTTTGTAATTTTTCGTGTTCTTTTCAATGTTTCAATGTAGCATAAACGGAGAGGCGTCCTGTGAAAGATCCCCAGGTGGTCGACATTCGTAGCCCTCCACTAGAGTTTCTCTTTCCACTTTCACTCCCACCTTCCTCCCTTCCCTTGAGGGGGGGTTCAGGTGTCCGCAGAACAAGTGTGACAGATACTGTGCCTTTCCTTTCCTGTGAACCAAATATTGATATGCTCAGTAGACTTAATTTTGCAGTGCCATTATGGGCATGCCTGTTGTGGGGGTGTTTGTGCGCTCCTGCATTCTCAGTGCTCTAAGTAATACAGTGGAACCAAGTTATAGATAGAAAGATATTCTTTATTCAGGAGGTTGTAACGAACTGTGTGATTTTCTGGAATTCGTTCGATACTACATCAGCTATTTCACTCTGACCAAACCTGCTTTTAACAGTGCCTACTTTATTATACAGAATACTGTGAAGTGGGTAGCAGCTAATGCCGTACCAATCACCCTGCATAAACTAGTACTTCAAAAGCAAGTTGTCAACCACAGCGCACACCAAATGACTACATGTGAATAAGGGAAGCACGGAGGATAAAAAAAAATTGAGCGAGGCAGTTGGCTTGAGCGATGCAATAAGCCTGGATGTGTGCACACATAGCTTGATAATGGGGTAAGCAGTTGCCGAATAGCAGCATTGCATTACAGCCTTCTGAAGAGGGCAAAGGTACGAGGGCTGATCATCCTAGCTCGGCCGGCACGGCTGCTCCCTCTCCTCTCTCTTTGGGTGGGCTTTCTTGGAAGCATAAATACATATATTTTTCTATTTTCTTTCTCCACCGGCAGACCGGCTTCAAGGAGCCGATGCAGTGGCACACATAGATGTCTTGATTACTTGGTGTTTAAAGGGCAGCTCTAGTGGCTTTTTTCGTCACTTTGAGTTTTTGATTGCATTATATTCTTCGGTCTGACTGTGGCACAACAAATTATTTTTCGAAATTTCATGTACAACTGTTTTCGGAAAGTGAGAACAGCAAACCGAAACTGAAAGTGGCTTCATGGCCAGCAACGGCGTTCCAGTTGACAAAACGGTGACGTGATATAGAGTATTTGAAAAACACTTGCATGTGCGTTGGATGGGGGAAGTGAAGGCTGAGAACCATGATGCAGAGCATAAAATGCCGGAACTAGTCTAATACAGCACTCAAAATTACTTAACCATGCGGGGAGCGGGCATTAACGTAGGTATAATACTAGATGCGTTGCAAAGTTTCTTCCACGTTAAGGACA
Source organism: Amblyomma maculatum (assembly GCF_055883805.1). Classification (NCBI taxonomy): domain Eukaryota; kingdom Metazoa; phylum Arthropoda; class Arachnida; order Ixodida; family Ixodidae; genus Amblyomma; species Amblyomma maculatum. The sequence goes on from NC_139345.1 coordinate 132,541,635, forward strand.
TCGCAAGCTCTGACAGAGGTCTGCAAGCACCATAAACGCTCTTCAGGTCTTGTGCCTGCGAGCATCAACCAGCCTTTATGTTGTTGTGGGAACAAACCAGTGTGAAAATTTTGCTGTGACACTCTAGTAAAAATTGCACATTTCATGCACTATGTATAGTGAACTCTCTCAATCACCTGCATGCAGTCTTATTTCTAATCCTTGCTATTTTGTATCCATTATGGGTCTATGTTTAAGGCTGACTACACAGCTAGGGTGCTGCTTTTCGTGCGTAATTCATAACAGCATGATCCCTGAAGTGGACTTTGTCTGTAAAATCTCTCGAAGACAAGTAGTATGAAAGGGAGAAAGTGCTCTGAGAAATTAGCTCGTATCTGCCTTTCGTTGGTGATTGTTCGCACACAGCTCGGCACTCTGACCCTGTAAGTATGGTCGTTGCAGGTCATCCTTGTGTCGACGACAGCGGCCCCCAGCCCACTGCCTTCCTCACATCCCCCTCAGCCTGCTCTGAGTGTGCCCGTGGTGAAGACGGTGTCGGCGCCAGGCACCGTGCCGCTCGTACACCAGGGCAAGATACCGCCAACAGTCATGGTTTCCTCCTTGGCCGGCCCTTCCCTTGCCTCGTCCTCCTCTTCCCTTTCCCCTGCAATGACACCGGCTCTGACGAGCGTCACGTCCACAGTTACAGCTCCAGGTATGTGCATGGCTTCATCTTTCATAGCTGCCACAACTGCCTCAACCGCAGCTGATACACTGCAAACTGCATGTAAACTCGCAAAGTAGGATTGACATGGTTTGACTCACTAAGAGAACACACCATGTTTACACAGATGTAACACAGTTTTTTTCTCTTACTTTGCAGGTTTCAGAATGCTTCTCGCGTTTTGTTCAGAAGCAAGGTACAAATATAGCACAAACTTCTTCTCGTTGCTTCTTGAGATAGCTACAGCGATGTCCACCACTACACTTGAGAGCTATCAGGAGAAGCAAGCTTTTGGATGACCTTGGAGCTGTGCGGCTTCAAGAGTATAGGGGGGCTATGAATGTAGATTGGGACCAGTGAGCGCCGTTCAGAAAGAAGGGGATGTGGAATTGTTCATTAGAGTAGGGAACGTAAAAAAAGATTGGAAAGAAAGGCTAATGTGGATAGGGCTGGACAGCAAAGACCTTGTGCAACAGTGATGTGCGGTGATGATGGTGGCTGTCGCGACAGACTGCTCGTGTTGACTGGTTGGAGGCTTTTGTGGGTCTCGCTGCACCATTACACTTGCTTCCTTGGCTAAAACTAGGGGCGCTGTGCAGAGCGCTGGCTGTGTGGATGTGGCTTTGTGGCCAGAAGTAGACAACAGTGCAAAAGTAACGATGCTGTGTTAGTACTAGATTGAGTGTTCTTTTTACGCTAGCTCTTTTTAGCTAGCTTTTTACACTAGCTCTGTCAGGAATAAAGGGAGGGCGACTTGGCAGAATGCAAGTGCTCATCTGGTTGCGCAGGCCTCGTTTTCACTTTATCGTGTCGCGTTTGGGGCGGGCGACGCCCGCTGCCACACAATCATTGGAACGCGTGGTAGTGCAAATGCGTTTTAAAGCGAACGGGGCTAAAAGCCGGCATCGTGATCATGACTGACCGCGTGCTTTCGTTGATTGATGACTTATGGCCGGAAGGATGGACGACTGTCGCAAAAAAAGTCCTTCCTGCGTAATGATTTCATTTTTTATTTGGAAACCTGTAGCGCCCGTTCGACGTCATAGCCTTTCATGGGCATAGGCTGGGACCGCGCCGACAGAAATACCTACTCGTATTTCCAAATTAACGGGGGTCGAATTAACGAGTATTTAGTTGCAAGCTTTGGAGATTGCGTGGGAGAGAAGAGCAGGCAGCTGCCACCGTGGCCGCCAACCCCTACCTTCTGGTGCCACCGGCCGCCGCCCAGGTTGTGGTACCATTTTGAATTAACGAGCTTTCAGGTTCATTCCTATGCCCCTAAGGTACCGCAAAAGAAACCACCGCGTCTCTCCTCATGAAGTTACGTTTCCGTTGGTACGGGCGCCTCATGTGTTGGCTCATTGGATTTCTTTGATGCTTCGCCCCGTTACACCTAGGCACTGCAGGAAAGCAACTGTGGTGGGGGAGAACTGCTGATCAGTTTTTCACATTGCGAGCAATCATTAGCTTATATGATATATCCAATTGATCGCAAAATATATTATACAAGCACAGTCTGTCAATTTCAAACATGATAACTGGGAAATCGTGTTATCCGTGCACATATTAACCGGGAGAAAAATAGTGTAACTGTGGGAGATGTTTTACTGCCCACAATTTTGAACATATGAGACGGGAAATCATACGAACCGGGAACATATCAATGAGGTTTTACAGTATTTGGGAGACACTTCAGCTCTGCTTGCTTTAAAGGCAGGGTTTCTCAAATTGTGTTCTGTGGGCTGCTTTTATGGATTCTGCGAGCCCCTACACTGGACACTGGCAAAAAGAGGGCATAAAAGGGGCATGAAAGACTAAGCGCGCTTGTACGTGTGGTGTCTAAAGGCGTGGTTCTAACCGTCCGGTTAGCCAAACCAAGCCAAAACAAAAGTATGCGTGTCTCATTGAGCATTTTTTGTGTGATTAGATTTTTTATTCTTTTTTTATTTACAGATACTGCGATCCACTACAGATCATAGCAGGGTGAAAAAAAAAACAAATTACAAGCATATAAAACACAACTCAAATTCATAAAATTCTTAACATTTGCAGGCACTTTTCAAACATTACTACTCCAAACATTACTCTATGTCTTTGTTGGGACCAGAGTGAGGCTTTTCCCGCCGAGAAGCACGTGTGCATCAGAATGCCAGTATCTGCGAAGTAAGATAAATGTGCCTACGCCAGTCAAAGGTAGACGAGCTGTTGCATGATGTCGTGAGCATTGGTCGAGAGGGTGAATGAGATGGAACGTCGTTTTTGTGACTGTACAGTAGAATCTCGATGATACGATTACGGCTGGTACGAATTTCGGGATGATACGAATTTTAAGAATGCTTTGAACGGACTACATTGTATAGAATACGTTAAGATTCGGGGTGATACGAAGAGTTTCTGAACCCGCCGTGGTTGATACGAACATGCAAACCAGTCGCGCATGCGAGCGGGCCGGCGCGGCTGGCCTCAAGAGGGTGACATAACCGACGCGGCCACCGCTAACTCCTTCCCCCCCCCCCCCCCCCCCCACGCCGCGAATGATACGAACGAACGTTGTACAAAGCCGCACATAGCCACCGAGCAGCTCAGTGCAAGAGCTCACAGGGGGAGAGGGTACCTACCGCGGCCGCTGCCTCTCCTCTCCAACCCCCCTCACCCCACTAGCCACCCTGCCCCCACCTCCCTTTTGTAGCAAACCGACGAGCACTAGACAAGGACGGCCAAGGCGAGGCACGTGCCCAGTCGTGTACGTCACTCATTCGCTGGCAGCTCATTGGTCTATCGAAAAGTTGTCTCGCCGGCTGCTCCCAGGAGGCCTGTGACGCTGGCTGCCGCTGCAGTAGTTCTCCGTTTGCCGCTTCTTTTTGTCGTTCGCTGTGACGTGAACTGCCCAAACGTTAGAAAGACGCAAGCGTTCGCTGCTGCCGAAATGTCGCGGAAGCGTAAAGCCCTTTCTTTTAAGGAAAAGCTTGGAAGTGCTGAAGAAGGTTGACGAAAACCCTAAGAAGAAGCTTGTCAATTTGGCAAAAGAGCTAGGGTTGGCACCGTCGACGCTCTGCACCATTGTTGGGTAGCGGGATGTCATCTTGAAAAATGTGCAGCACTTCGGTGCGAACGTGAAGCAGGCTAAAACAGCGACCCATGTCAAGCTGGAAGAGGTTCTGCTGACTTGGTTCTGTAAAGTGACAGCGGCCGATGTCAACGTGGACGGCAAGGTGCTACGTGAAAAAGCCGACACCATCGCGCTTTCGCTTGGAATTGAAAATTTCCAAGCGTCTGGGGGATGGCTGTACCGGTTTAAAGAGCGGCACGGACTTGTCTACCGGGTTGTCTCAGGTGAAGGCAAAAAAGTGGACCAGTCAGCTGTAGATGAGTGGCTGAACACACTGCCGGCGCTGATTTCGGAGTACGCGCCATGCGACATACAGTAGAACCCGGATATATCGAACTTGAAGGGGATCGCGAAATAGTTCGATATATCGATAATTCGATATACAGAAATCGACGTGGGACGGCACTTACAACGTGAAAAAACGATACTGTATTTGTCGCGTAATCAACCCACTCGCATAATGAAACCACCCTCCACTTTTGCACCCAAGAATGAGAAAAAAAAAGAAAGAAAAGAAGCGTTAAGGCCAGCTCGCTCACAAGCGATTGAGCTATCTCAGCGACGAGCGGCAGCGACAAAGCGAAAAATTTCCAATTTGTTGGAGCTGCGTTCCTCTCGCCGCTCCAGCCACCGCGGCAGCTCAAAACAAGGTCTCTGTGTCGCCGCGGCGAGGCGTTTTTGCTTGCATGTCGATGGCGCGAGTCACTCCGTTTCAGTCGTCTCATCCGCAGCTCGTTTCTTGGCAGCGTGCCAAGATGCTGCGCAGCGATAACGTCGCGGCGTGTTTACCTTTTGATAGCTCCTGTGGTGGCAGGGAGCGAACTTATGGCTGATTGCACAAGCCTGGTTCGATTTATCACGCCGCGTTTGGGGCGGGCGTAGTCCACTGCCACAAAATAATTGGAAAGCGTGATAGCTAAATGCTGTTTGAAGCAAAAAATGCTAAAAGCCGGTGTCATGATCGCAGCAGACTGCATGCTTTCGTTGACTCATACATGCAAAAAACGGCTCCCGCAAAAAAAAAAAAAAAAAAAAAAAAAAAAAAAAAAAAAAAAAAGAAACTGCCGCTTCTTAATTTCCCGCAGCCGCCATACCTTATGCTACGCCGCGCGTACAGCACAACGATAAGAATGAACGACTCTCGCAAAAAAAAAAAAAAAGAGTGAGATCTGCCGCTAATTGGCGTCATAGCCACGTTAGCCGCGGTGCGCAGAGGGTTCGCAACACGCGCTGGAGAAAGCGTGTTATGTCTGAAAAGGGGCTGAGCTGGCTTGGCGCATGCGTAGCACGTGCTACTGATAACGAAGGCCGGAAGAGAGGAAGGGGAGAGATAGCTCGGCAAAGGAATGGTCACGCCCTTGCGCTTTGCTCTATCGCGTTTTTCCCCTCTCGTTCCCACCAGGCTCTCCCTGGTTCATTCACGCACTCAGCTTGCAAACGTCAGGTGCTGGCGCGCGGGAAACGATAACGCAGATACGCGCGCCTTTGAGGAATGGGCGCGGCGCTGCCCTAGACCAGCCGTCGCCGAACTGTCCCCTCTCATTCCTTCCGCGCGTGGCTTGAGAACATCACATGGCAAACGGCCGAGGGTGATGCGATCGTCTTTGGGGAAGGCACACTTTCCAGTGCGTGGTGCGGAGTTCGATATATCGAACGACCGGTGAAATTGAGTTCGATATATGACGCGGCTTTCCTATACTTTTACATGAGATTTTCAAGGGGATATTTCGTGAGTTCGATATAACCAAACTTCGATATATCCGGGTTTGATATATCTGGGTTTGACTGTATTTAATGCCGACGAGGCGGGCCTCTTTTTCAACCTTCAACCGGAAAGAAGTTTTTGTGTAAAAGGCTAGGCATGCTAGGGCGGCCAGAAAATCAAGGAGAGAGTAACAGTACTCTTTTGCTGCAACTCGGATGGATCTGAGAAACTCCAGCTTACCGTCATCAGTAAGTCGAAGAAACCGAGGTGTTTCCGATCGGCGGAGCGTTTGCCTGTCTTTTACAAAGGTAACCGAAAGGCGTGGATGACTGGAGAATTTTTCCGCGAGTTCTTGACAAGCCTTGATCGGAAAATGGCTTCAAGAAACCGGAAAGTTTTGCTTTTCGTGGACCAGTGCTCTGCCCACCCAAAGGAAATAACATTCAATAACGTGAAAGTCAGGTTCCTGTCGGCGAACACTACTAGCCATCTTCAGCCACCGGACGCTGGGATAATTAGAAATGTGAAACATTATTTTAAAGGACTTCTAGTGAGGCGTCTGCTGGCGAAAATTGACGTAAAAAAGCAAACTTGCGGATCAGTCTCTTAGATGCTTTGCACTTTCTAGCCATGTCGTGGGATGGGGCAACTTCAGACACAATCTCGAACTGTTTTAGAAAGTGCGGATTTGCCATCGGACTTGATGCGGCTTCGGTAGGAGATTGTCAAGAGCCAGATGAAGACCTCGCGATTGATGGCTGGGACAATCTGGAAACTGAAGCTTCGGTTTGGGACTTCGTTACCGCGGACGACAACGTCGCGACCTGTGGGCTGAGGTCTATTGAAGACTTGGTCAATGAAACGAATGATTGCGAAAATGAGCCTTACAGCGATTGGGACGCTGACGACGAGTGTGATCAGCCGCCGTCTACGGCAGATACTCTTCACGCTTTGGACGTTCTGCGTCGCACCGTAAGTGCCGGCAGCGTGAGCGACAAAACCGCGGCACGGTTTTATGCCTTTCAGGCGGAGCTTGTCCACGACCTCAACAGCAAAAAAGTGCGGACAAGCATTACGGTCTTCTTCGGCCGCAAGTAGTTTGCCATAATAAAGTTTGGTTCATTTTCAATTCATTCCCATGTGGAAGTTGACTTGTTTTGGATCATACGAATTCGGGATGACACGAATATTTTGCGTGCTTCCTTGGAATTCGTATCATCGAGATTCTACTGTAGTTTGCTGTGTTGTAGGCATGTGAACTTTTCGAATACGATTTGAGTATGAATATGGGAAAAAAGATGCCTTTGAATATCTAATTGAATGTCTGGTCTGTGAGAAAAAACGAAAAATAAAGAGTAGCAAACACTGTTTATCTAGTTTATTTCAGAATTCGCATGGTATTTTCGAATAAAATTAAATTAGAATTGCACACAATTGTATACCCTACTGAAAATGCCAGTAGAAATTTTACGCAGTATTCCCTTTACCTTTTGTTCATTTTTGTTTGTACAGGAGGGACCCACACTAAATCGGGGGGAGCTATCACATTGCTGCTGATTGTTGTGAATTCTCGTTACTTCGGCCTTCAAGGCACTAGAAAAAATGCCAAAATTAACTGAAAGCTCGAATTGCCTTTGAGTTCAAGGCCTGAGCATGAGTAAAAGATGGGTATTTTAGTAACGAACTAATTGCCGAAAGCAAGGAAACAAACAAATGCTTCATAAGTGAGCTCACGGTAGAAAAAACAAAAAAAGAGAGCAATGGTTCATGGACAATCAGCATTGCTTTATTAGTGACTCTTTTGAGGACAGATTGTGATAGAGGGTTTGTTGGCACATATTACGTGACCTGTCTTGGATCCCTTGAGGCAGAAAAGTTCGAGACCCCCGTATTATTACGGCACGAATTTAATGGCTCCTCCTGTCTGTGGCTCCGTTTGTGGATCCCCGTTCACTTGCATGCACTTTGCTGCTTGCTTAGCCACTAATCCCTTAATTTGTGGTTATATTAGTTTACACGTAGTCATCAGCGTACTGTCGTAAGCTAGCACATTATGTAAAGGACCACCCGATATGAGTATGGAGCTGCTCTTTAACCAAACCCTGCTAACGTTCCTGGGCGTGGCCTAGGAGCTTCTTCCATCTTGGCCTTGTCAGGTGGTCGTGATGACACAACCCAATCACCAATCAGTGCCTGGCCGTGTCACCTGTCAACTATCACCTGCCGGAGGCATGCTCATAATTTCTTGCTCACAGCAACAATGACGTATTTTCTGGAAAAGAGGTTTTGTCTGTTGAAAAATCTTACCAAATTTTTTTTTTTTCTTTTTACTGCTGACTTTGATTGCTGGCATAATGAAGTTTATTGCTCCTCCGAGCTGTCAACTGCTTCATCGGAAGGGCAGCTCGCATTAGTGACGTGTCTTTGTGTTCCAAAATTATTTCATGCCGGTGTTGGAATTGGAATCTTTTGGCGAAGAAGCAGTAGTGACAAAGGTAAGCTTCTTTTCTGGGACAATGGGCCAACCAGTAATGCATCGCTTGCACCAGACTGCATCTTTATAATCCAGCTTACTGCGTAAAAAATGCGTTAAAGCGGTAGAACACAACGAAAGCAAAGGCCAGCGGCGCTACTAGCTACCGAGCAGCTCATGACCTAAGCCGCAGATGTTGCTGTTAGTCCACATTCCTCAATATGACAAACTATCCTACGTGGTCAGACACTCGTCCAAAAATATTTTAGACACAGTGGCGAGGATGAGCTCTCCTTGTTCAATGGTTGGAGAGCTAATGGTACCTCACTCAGCCAGACAGCAGTGGTATCGTTTTCAATCAAAAGTGGCCCTGCATAAATGCTTGATCAGTACTCTTCTCACTGGTCATTGGATCAGTGAGCATGGAAGGTTTAAAACAAGCGTTTTACTTGCGCCATTTGTGTTGCAGCATTTGTGTTGCAGCGTGTCATACTTTTATGTGGTAGTATCAGGGTTTCTGAAAATCCTATTGCTCACCGTGCATTTGACACGCGCTGTCATCCTTCTGTGGTGCAGTACCGTCGGTATCCATGCCAGCAGCGGGTGAACCCGGCACGGTGCGTCCACGGCCGCGGGCAGTGACGGTGAACCCGCGCATGCCTGTGCGGTTACCGCGAGGCAACACTGGGACTGCCATCACACTAGGCGGACCCAGTGGACCCCAGCTACCATGCCCATCGTATGGCAAGGCCACCATCTCCGTGCCCAAGGGGGCTATCATGCAATATCGCCAGGAGGGCAGTAAGTGGCGGAAATCATTCTTTCCTTGTTAAGCTTCCTCTCTGTCAAGCTGAAACAAAACGCATTTTGACAGAGTTGAAAGGGAATGTACAGCAAAATCTTGGTGACGCAAACCTAGTTGATGTGCATATTGGGATGATGACGAATTTTAAAATTCCCCAGCCATAAAGCATTGTGTACAACACGCAGAATTTCAGATGTTCCAAACACGCTCCCGCTCTGCTATGAATGATACGGATGCACTAACCACAGTGGTATGTTGTAATTGCCAGTTGTGCTGTACGCACCCTCAGTAGTGAGCTGCGTCTGCACAGCTGTAAATAAACCTCCCTAGCCGTAAAGAGATTTGCACGAATGCATTCTTCGTGCTTGTGCTTACGAATTTTGTTAGTTTTGATGGTAGTAAGAAACTTTGGCTTATTTTCTTGAGATCCTGCAGGGTTCTGCCATAGTTTACATGCTACTGCTTAAGTCTGTGGCGGGACGTGAATGCCTGACCAGTTTATTTGCTAACCTCATTTCTTGGTGCAGCAGTGAAGATAATTGCTCAAAGCCAGCTGCCCATCTCAAGCACCAAGCTTGGGACCAAGGCAGGCCCCGGCTCTCCAATCGTGACTGCCTCCTCGTCCAGTTCCCTCAGCATCACGCCACGGGTGTCCACCGTCTCTATTACAAGTACGCCCGTCTGTCTGTGTTGCCTTTGTCACACAGCTTGCCAGACTTTCATTTTTGCCATTGATTCCCGTGATGTGTGTGGCCCTTTGTGGTTATGTGTTAAATCTTTTTTTTTTTATGCAACAGCATTACAGACCCACTTGTTCTTCAGAAAATCCGGTGCCGGAATTGTCATCGTTGTAAGTGAAAAGTGACGGGCTTGGCTTTTGGCAGGTGATAGTGGCCGGTGACATGGCAATGCACTGAATGGTTGTTGGTTTGAGTACTGTCATGGGACCACACAACATGGCAGAGTTGGCAGGGACTGCCTTTGCCTTTGAGCTGGGAGGATGAGATTGGAATCCAGCCTTCGAAAGACTGTTTGATCCCAAACTACACTTGCTGCGCTTAGGTCACACAGGCACGTGCGTCTGTAAGGTGTGGTTAAAGCAAACGATTATGCATGTTTCAGGTGGTCTTTCACATAATGTGCTAGCTTATGAATGTATGCTAATGAGGATGTGCGAGATAATTGGGGCACAAAGAAAAGATGACTGATTAAGCGAGCAGCTGAAATGGGCATCGGCAGAGCATGTAGTGCAAAGAGAGGATAACTAATGAGAGAGAGAGATATATTTTCATGGCAACAGGAGATGTCTGCCTGGTGGTGAGCCTAGCATGCTACTCCTGATGAGGGTGACAATGTGTGGGAAGGGAGGAGACCTTCTTAGGATAACTGATGGTCACTTAAGGTAACAAATTGGATTCCAAGGGAAGGAAAGCGTAGCAGGGGGCGGCAGAAAGTTAGGTGGGCGGATGAGGTTAAGAAGTTCGCAGGAGTAAAGTGGTTGCAGCTAGCACAGGACCAGGCTAATTGGAGGACTGTGGGAGAGGCCTTCGTCCTGAAGTAGGTATAGTCTGGCTGATGGTGATGATTAAGCGAGCAGCAAATTGAATTGATGTGAAAGAATATACAAGGGGAGCTGGCCACTAATTCTGTTGTATTGCTTATACCCTTAGAGGCTGATCTTAAGTGTCCCCCCACTTGTTTCCGAGTGATCTGAAGCCGAAGCACTGTATTGGTGCTACCATTGCGAATGAACAACCTGGAGAGGTGAGAGCGTAGGCTCAACTGTGCAACAGGCTGAAAGGAAAGTGTTCCTAATGCTGTGGCTTGGCTTCCCTTGAAGTGTGTAGACCTATTAATGTAGTACAGATGTCAGTGCAAGGTGTGTGATATGATCATTTATTATGGCACAGTATCAAGTTATTTTTTGCGATCATCGGCATGCCTTTATTGGAAGTTTGGGTGATAAGATTTACCTGGTATCTATCTCTGTGAAGAGAAGTGGCCATATTGTGATGCATTTTTTAACCTCGGAGGTTTGAAATATCATGGATGCACAGAGTTCGATACCGTGCGGAAGCCCCTTTTTTTTTTCTCAAGGAAGAGGTAGCGATGTTAAACTGCTATAAAATGTCGATGATCATGTGGTGCATACAGTGCAGTTCACTTATAACAATACCATGTACAGTCAAAGCTTGATATAACAAATCTCGCAGAACCGCAAAATATAGTTTGCTATGTTCTTTTCTGTGTAATGAAAAATCTGCGATTATAAGCCAGTGGTCAAACCTAGGTATGAAAATGACGTACCTTAGCAGTAGGCACGTGTGTAGACAAGCAAAACCTAAAATGAAAGTGTTACACTTACATCTAAGCTGATTTATTTGAAGAAATCAATTATTTTCTTCTGCTACGTGCAGCAAATACGACTACGCATTACATTACACCACTACAGCAGATACACCTTCCACATTGCACAACACCTCATCGGGTGCGTGATTGCACCGAGCGATGAATGTACAGACATTGTCCATATGCAAAAAAAAACAGTTCTATATATCCTCATCTTCACTGCTCCCTGAAGTTTGAGAACCTTGTCTCGGTCTTTCAAAACGATCGCGGTGGTCAATGGGGCAATGCAGCTGTCTGCAGAGGCCGATTCGCTTTTTCCCTGCGTCAATTTATGGCAGTGAAAGCTGCGTTCCTGTCTTCTTGGCAGTTTGCTGGCTGCAATCATCGTCACATCTCACACAAACTTCGCAAAATGATAATCTGCGACAAAAAAAAAATATATATATATATATATATACCGTCCTGCACGCGCAAATGGCACGAACGACCGACTGGCAATGTACGCACAAAACAGAAAGAAAAAAGACAGGCGGCTAGGCCTGCTCGCTACTGCATATTAAACCACAGCTTTGTAGTGGTGCTAGCAGCTGGCACTAGATATGCTGATGATGATAGCTCCAGTCCACGGACTATACACACCAAGGAGGTTAAAAGAAAACTGCTGGAGCGGAGGTCGCCTATACAGTAAAAGCTCATTAATCGACACAGACAGGACCGCAAAAAATTGTTGAATTATCTGAACGTCGAAATATCGAATGAACAACAAAAAACAATGTTTGCCGCAATAGGACGTATCTTTATTTGGCAAAGAAATTTGTTATCGTCACGGATTTGAGCGACTATGATAGCTCTAACAGCTGCCAGGTGCTCCGCAGGCGGTGTGCCGGTGTGTGCAGCAGGCGGTGTGCTGAAGGATGAACCCGGCCCCTGGCATAATTTAGAATAGCAGTTTTAGAATCGCTAAGTACATACAGTGGACGCGCACTACACGAAACCCGCATAAACGAAAACTCCTTTTAAATGAAGCAATTTCAAAAAAAGTCATTGGTTTTATATACAATCAGTGCAGAGTCGTGCTCAACAATCGAAACCCCATTTTGATTGCAACACGGATAAACGAAACCGAAACTGTGCATGAGTCGTCTTTGTTGATGTTGATATCCAGAATCCAATCCTATCTAGTACCTTGCACGCCTTGTTTTTTGTTGTGCGGGTGCCATTTTGCTCTGTTCCGTGGCTGTGTTCAGTGGCTGTGTTTCGTGACTTCTTACCGGCGTGCAGTATGGAAGAAGCTGCTAGAAAGCATCCCCATAATGCGTTGTCTTTAAGGGGGGACACGGCTCTTTGCGGCCGAAAATCGGTCTAAAAATCGGATTTTCTATTTCTTCATTTTTGCAGTCCTGAGATGTTTCCACAACTATCTGCTAATTTTGGTTGAAAAATACCACCTAATTTGCACGTTACAGCGTTCCAAAAATTCAAATCTGAACGTTTGCCCTTTAAATTGAGGTCAAATCACGCTGAGGTTTGATCGAGCGCAGATCGAGAAATACGCGCTCCACAGGCATCATTTTGGTCTCGTTCGAAAGATGGTGATTCAGGCTATTCCCATGTCACAATCTGCGTCCGTGAGCAAACATCCGAAGCAGAAAACAAAGGGACAAATTTGCGCGAAACACGCGCTGCTGTTGGGCTCCGAAAGCATGTGACACAAATGACCACTTTTGGTTGGCTGCCCGCATCGATTGCTTGCGGCCTGGCGCCATTTTGAAAAGGTCGCGTAGGCCTAGCTGGCTTAGCAACGTCCCGTCGTCACGACCGCGGCGTAAAACGGGGAAAATTTAGGTTCGAGCTTCATTCTGGCCGAGAAATCGAAAAAAGATAGAGATAAGAGGCGCGCTGGTGACGCGGCAACGCCGCATCCTGTTATCAGCTATCAGCGATGAAGCGCCGACGCTCCGCGATGGGCCGATAAGGGGGTAGCCGGTGGTGCTCGGCGCAACAGATAGGAGAGCAAACGATTTCCTCGAGGCGATTCCTGCTGCTTGCGAGCATCGCAATCGTGACGATGCAGTTGAAAAAGTGATACCTAAGCAGTTTTCATGGGCGCGACAGATCGAGCACTCGGAAAAGTTAGTGGCGCGGCAGCAGCGGCGATCGCGAAACGGCGTCACGCGCGGCATGCAGAATCACAAACTTTCTGGAAATAAATTTGCTTTTGAGTTGCAGGCACAATTATCTCGATGGGAAACGGTGCATCCACACCAGAAACCAGTCATGACTAATTTTATCGAGTTACTGTTAGCCTTGGTAATTCAAACATATATGCCCAAAACATTTTTTGCCGATTTCTCAAAATTGAATTTTGGACAGTCACCAGATCAATATTTCTGGCCCTGCTCTTGCTAGTTATTTTCTTTAAACCTAACCTCCTGTATCTTTTGACACCAAGGTAAATGTAATGACCATACCGGAAAATTTACTGAAAAGGTAGTCTTGGCACTAAAATAGACCTTTCCTTTGAGTCTATTTTTTTTTTCTTTTATGTGTAACTTTGGCTCAAATTGGTATAAAACATTAACTTTTACTTTAACCTACTTTCCAACTATTTCTGATCATATTGATATGTCAAACCTTGCCATAATTTAGATCTACATGTTCTGACATGCTTTTCCTTGTTTTCTCGAAACAGCATTTTTGAGGGTGCTGCAGTTTTGGAGGAGCGATATCTCTTGAACTATTTGTGCTATTGGTATCATTTCTTGAAGAGTGCAGTAAGACTGAAATATATGCAATTATGATAAGGCAACATTTACAAAACTAAAGAACATTAATTAGGCAAAATTCTTAAAACAATGCACTCTACAAAAGAAACAATTATATATTTAAAATCAGCATGTCAAAATACATAAGTGATGCAAGTTTAATCCAAATCGGTCCATAAATAAGAAAAAAATGTTCTAAGAGGGGTGTCTCCCCTTAAAAGCCAAGATGAAAGTTTTTGATGATGTGTGCCAAGGAGTCGGAAACTGCTATCGTGAAAAGGCATGGCATCCTAAAGTGCACGCTTTCAGGGATTCTGAAGTATCGGGACAAGATTGAAAAAGCATATAACAGCGGCGCTTTTGCCCATGATAGGAAAAGGATGCATCTGGCCGAACATGAGGACCTTGAGAAAGCACTTTTCCTGTGGTTCAAGCATGCTCGAAGTTCCAATCTTCCAGTGACCGGGCCTATTTTAGAGGAGAAGGCGAGAGACATTGCACTACAGATCAAAATTGAAGACTTTAAATTCAGCGATGGCTGGTTAAGCTGTTTCAAAAAGCACCACGGCCTTGTTTTTCGCACAATAGCAGATGAAAGTGCCATGGTAGATAATGATGTTTGCTCTGACTGGCAGCAGCAGAAGCTTCAAGACGTCCTTGCAAATTACAAGCCGAGCTGCGTCTTCAATGTGGAGGAAATGGCACTTTTTAACAAGCTTTTAAGGGTCACGACTTCTAAAGAAAACTGGTAATAAACGAAACAGATTTCCTTGTCCCCATCGAGTTTTGATTAAAGGGAGTCCACTGTAACTGGCATCTGTGTATGCCGGAGCAGTAGCTGTAGCGGTCTCCCCAGCTTCCTCAGGGATGGTGCCTAATGGAAGCTTGAAAGTTAGGGGGGAAATGGGGGGGTTGTGGACAACCGTAGTGGCTCATCGCAGGCGGCATCCACCCCAACTGCATCGGACTCATTCCCGTACCATTTTTGGAGTGCTGCGGCGCGCGCCTTCCTGCGACCTTGGTCATGGTGGGGGTGCATGTTCCGTGGTAATGGTTTGGCATAGATTGAGGTGTAAATGAGGGTAGGGAGTGTTCTTAGGGATGCATTGTTTGCGGAAATAGTGATGCCTAGCTTACTGAGTATGTGTTGTGTGGTACCGTATTTGCTCGAATCTAAGCCGGCCGCGATTGCAAGCCGACCCCCCAAAACTCGCGAACCCGAAAAAAAAAAAAAAAAAAAAACCTCGAATGCAAGCCGACAGAAAGGACTAGAAAGACATTTATTCAATCAAATGAAGGCCAACTGATCACTCGTCGTCTTCCTCGCTGGAGGCTTCCTTATCACTGTCTTCCTCCCACAGCGCGCTGTCCTCAGTACCATCCAGGGCGTTTGAAATGCAGCATTTACGGAATGACTGCACGATCATCTCCGCGGGAATATCTTCCCACGCTGCTGCAACCCATTTGGCCACTTGACTTAGCGATGCGCGTTTAATGCGACCTGTCGGAGTAAGTTCGTGGTCTTGTTCTGTCAGCCAATCAGTGTAGTACTTGCGCACCCTAGATTTGAAGGGTTTGTTGATGGCAACATCGAGCGGCTGCAGCTGACTGGTCATGCCGCCAGGTATTACAGCTACATCTGTCCCACCTCGTGAT
Source organism: Amblyomma maculatum (assembly GCF_055883805.1). Classification (NCBI taxonomy): domain Eukaryota; kingdom Metazoa; phylum Arthropoda; class Arachnida; order Ixodida; family Ixodidae; genus Amblyomma; species Amblyomma maculatum. The sequence continues at coordinate 132,557,200 of NC_139345.1, forward strand.
AGTGCAGCCTTCACGCCGTCTGTCAAGTGTCCGCTGTACGAGTCCAAGACCAGGAGGGAGTCCCGACACAACAACGCCCCTGGTCGACGTTGCCACATGAGTCTAATCCATTCTTCGACCATTGCCGCAGTCATCCATCCGTTTTCGTGCACACGAACGATGACGTTTTTCGGGAACACTTCTTTCGCAGGAAGAGTCTTCCGCTTGAAGATGATGTACGGTGGCATCTTCCGTCCATCGGCAGTACAGCAAAGCATTACGGTTGAACGTTGCTTCTCGTAGCCCGCAGTACGCATTTTTACTTCTTTTGACCCCTTCTCGGCCACTGTGTACGCCATGGGCATATCGAAGTAAACTGGGGTCTGGTCGGCATTTCCAATTTGCCCAAGTGCGTACCCCTTTTCAAGCCTCTTCTTTATGATGTACCGTTGAAAAGAAATTAATTTCTCTTCAAAATCTCCGGGCAGCTTCTGGCACACTGACGTTCGTCGCCGTAGGCTGAAACCAAACCGCTTCATAAACCTTTGAAGCCAGCCTCTGCTTGCCTTGAACGTAGTGCGCGCGATGCTTCGTGCTTTCGCGACCTCCCTTGCCTTCGCCTGAATAAGTTCTGTAGTTACAGGAAGTGCTCCGGCCCTCTGCGTCTTAACAAACTTGGCGACTTCTTCTTCCACCACATGGTGACGGCCTCTGCGGGGTCCGGAAAATGCCATTCGGGTTGCAGCGCAGTTTTCGTCCACGCCGTACTCTCGCTGCGCTTGAAGGTTGGACGAGCTTTCCGCCGCAAGCACAACTTTCCGCCTGAAAGCAGCGGTATAATGACACCGCTTATTTGTAGGCGCCATCGCATCAGGAAACGAAGTTCACAAATCGAAAGAACCACACGGAGAGTCCACAGACACGCTAGCAATTGCAAGTAGGCCTACCCACAGGCCAACGCTAGTCACCTGCGCAATACCGCGATGGCGATGGCGATTGTGCAGCCACATCCTCGAATCTGAGCCGACACCTCAGTTTCGTATTCGGAATTTCAGTAAAAACTATCGGCTTAGATTCGAATAAATACGGTAGTTGTACTGGCCAATCTAAGGTATTGTGTTTGCAAAGCTTGCAATTACCAAAACAGGTGCTGCCGTACGGTTAAATAACTGGGATCATAGCAGCAACACGCGGAAACGATGACACACGCCAAAACGAGACTTGCTGTCGATAGGGTTAAGCGGACAACACCAACCTTGCCAATCTGAGGTATTGTGCTTGCAAAACGCGCAATTACTAAAACAGGCGCTGCCTTATGTAAGTTAAATAACCGCGATCGTAGCAGTAATACGATGACACACGCCAAAACGAGACTTGCTGTTGATAGTGGGGGAGGCCACCCTTGAACACTAACTTCTTTATATCTTGAGATATTTGAATGAAATTTTCAGGGTATGCTCATAGTACTCATAGTACTCACATTTGAAGAACTACCAAGTTTCATGGAGCTGGGCTCATCGGTTCTCAAGTTAGAGGAGTATATCAAGATAGTTTACATAGGTCCCTAGGAGCAAGCCTGGAGAATTTGCAAGATGTGCTAGCAGTGTGAAATTTGTTATGGTTATTCCTGGATAGTTTCCCCAGGGCAAGACAATTCCCTTTTTCCAAATTTCCTCTTTGAAAAATTTTAGTACAGCCCCAAATTTAGTGTTAAAATTTATGCCTGACCTAATGATATTTTAATTGATTGCCCCTAATTACACATGAAATATTTTGAAAAAAAAAAACGAACTGTCTTGCCCTCAGAAATGTACTTAGGTATGTAACAAAAAAAACCATGAAAATTCAATAAGCGGTTCTTGAGATATGACTTTCCCTAGCAGCCACACCATGCAAAAAATTGATTCTGAGAAAACGGCTCTCAAAGGTTGAGAGAACAGTAACGTTTTTGTTTCTCAAGTTATCATGATGAAATTTTCAGGACAGGCTTATGACATTAACAAATGAAAAACCACCAAGATGCATAGAATTGTGCATGCTAGTTCTCAGGTTACAGAAGCATATCAAATTTGTTTGAATAGGTCCTTTATATCAGGCCTGGAGAAACTGCAAAAGGCACTGGCATTGTGCAATTTGTCATGCTGATTCCTAGATAGGTTCCTCAGGGCAAGACAAAGCCCTTTTTCTAAATTTTCTTGCTGAAAAATAGCATAGCACTGGAGTTTTTGTTATACTTATGTTGATTAACCAAATTAATTATGACAAATTCTAGACATATTTTGAATACATGGGTTTGCCTTGCCCTCAAACATTTATTCAGGCACAGTCGAGCCCACTTATAACAGCCCCACTTAAGACGAACACTCGCTTATCACGAAAAAGTCCGGTGCGACCGTCAAAACGTACATTAGGGCTATGGCACTCCGTCTTGGCTACAACGAACATCTGTGCGACTAGCCGATCGGCTACAGCGGACGCCTTGGTGCCGCGGACCACTTTCCACATGCTGAGATCCGTTGATCCTGTGCTCTGCAAGCCACGACTATCGGCATTCCCGATTCCCCCGCTGCATTCCGCCCAAGGCATGATGAGTGGCGCAGATGCAGCAGGCGGCTTCTCGGTTTATCTCTCGCGGCATCTCGCCGGAGGAACGAGGAGCAGCCCAAACGCGGCAAGCGACTTCCCGGGTTATCTTTCGCGGCATAAGCATAAGCGCCGAAACGAAAAAAGAGAGCTAGCCAAGTCTACGCTGAACGCGTGTCACATCTTGAGGCACCGTGAGCGACCACACAACGTTTAACACATTGCACGAAACCGTTCAGAAACCGTGACAAGAGATCGTAAATCCGGCGATCGCAAAAATGGCGAAAAACGAACAGAACGCACGAAGTACAAAGACAGCCAACAACGACAGCAAGCAAAGAGCCGGAGCAGTCAATGCGGGGAGGTAGCCAGCGGAGACCGACGCATCAGCGGCCGCAGCAGCCAATAGTAGTCGCTCGATCCCCCGTGTTCTCGGGGAGCGCGCGCTTTGTCCAATCGCAGCCTTGAATTCGCGCGCGGGGAACTCGAAAGCCGCCACGAGACTCCCAATCGGAAGCAAGCCATGTCTTGACCACGCCGTCGAGGGGGGGCAGAAAAAAGCGCAAGAATTCACAAACAAAACAAGACCAAGATGGCAGCGCTCAGTCCGGCGGGAGAGAAATGGCCCGCGCGCGAAGTTTGGGAATTTTCGGTGCTTGCTTGCTGCTCCGTGGCTGCCGCTGCTTGTTAAATAATTAATTGGAAGTATTTCTACGGCAAGTTAGGCATTAATAATTACAGAAATGGTAGTTTATAAGACATACTACCGCAATATATAATCTTCCAAAAATCGACTGTTTCGCGATTTTTCGGTTTTCAAAGGTCGCGTCCCCCCTCAGCGGACGACACCAACACGACTGCTGCAATACAGCAAAGCACAAAGAAGGACGCCGGTCGCTTTGGTCGCCGTTAACCTCGCTTCCCTCGCCCTCTCTCGCACTGCTGATGATAACCATATGATAGCCTACCAACCGTACTGTAGCGCCGCTCGTGGCTGTGTTTTTTTTTTTTTCTTTTTTTCTTTTTGCTCTCTGTGCACTGACTTGGCGGGCTGCAGAGTGAGGTCGAATTAACCGACACACGGCAAAATTTGTTCAAATTTACAAGAATTTTGCCCCATAGACTCCTATGTATAATTGTAGGGATCTCGCATGCACGTCGAATCATCTGATTTTCCGAATTAATGGGGTCAGAATAATGAGCTTTCACTGTACCTTCAAATGGGTGGAGGTAAGCCTCTCGACCATGTTGCCATGGGCAAGAAACAGGAGCCGCATCTCGCCCGCCGCACTTGATGCCTTGTCCCCCTGTGGGTTTTAATTGTTACGGTGATTGTTGGTGGTAGTTAATGATTAATAGAGGTTATAATAGACTTTGTAGAGGTAATGAATACAAATAACAATTATGACTCATCATGACAGCTAATGACGACGAAATGAGCAGTATGTCAAATGACGACTTGGAATGACCGCGAATGACAGAAAACGAGTAAAAATGCTTAGCAATGAGTGGTAATGACTACAATGACCGGTCAAAGCAGTCCGCCGTGAAGTGCATCGTACATAAATGGTCCCCTTCTTTTGGCTGCCAGCTTTCCCCCCGGACAGCCCGCTCCCATATATATACTTCGCACATTTGGGTCCTTGGGAAACCTGTTTAGAAAAAAGTTGTGATCGTCAGATGGGAAAGCCAAGGCAGACTACGAGCTGTCAGCATGCGCCGCGACAGACATAAGTTTTCAATATGCTTAAAAATTGGTACTTATAAGTGAAACATAATCCTGGAGCCCTTTTTCGCTCGATTTGTACATCTAGAAGCCACCGCACCAACTACGCACAACGGTGAACGGCTCATTTTTTTCCTATGGCAAAATGGCGGCACGCGGCTTCAGATCAGAGGCGTTCCCTCCACTTCAGCAGTTCTTTTTTAAACTTTCTTGGTACACACAGAAATGGCGGTTTCTGTTTCTCACGACAGTTGCGAGCTGCGGCGCTGTTAATTTTAGCTGAATTCGTAATACTGATGTTCCTAGATTATAGAAAAAAAAAAAGAAAAGAACTGCGTTATTCTGAAATATACGCTATTTTGAAATTCATAATTTTGAAATAGTTTTGCATTGAAAACTTAAGAAATCTGCTGGGTATCCTAAAAAAATATGTTAATTTGAAAAAGCTTGTTAATATGGTATTTGTAGTAACGAGATTTCACTGTACAATAATATGTTGTTTATAACGATCAGGTGTAGTCAAATAATCAAAATATTTATTGCCCCTCTGGAAAAATAAATCGCAGATAGTAAACAGCATCTCCCACATACATATCAGTTGCAGTGATTGAATCAGTGCCTTCTAAGCAGCTGTGATTTATAGCTACTCCAGCTATAATGGGCAAACAGAACAGGGGCTAGAGTGGACAAAATTTTTACGCACACATGTTCGTTACATCCATGATCGATGATGGCCACCTTTGTTTACACCCCGCCGGGGTGGCGCAGTGGTTAGGGTGCTCGACTACTGTTCCCAAGGATGCGGCATCGAATCCCGGCCTCGGTGGCCACTTTTCGGAGGAGGCAAAAAGGTAGGCGCCCGTGTACTATGCGATGTCAGTGCGCGTTAAAGAGCCCAAGGCGGTCTAAGTTTCCAGAGCTCTCCACACGGCGTCGCTCATAGCCAGAGCCGCTTTGAGACATTAAACTCGAAAACCAAACCAAAGCTTCATTCTGGAGGCCAAGGAAGGTTGGTGCTGAGGCGGTGTAAGCTTTGGGATTGGTTGTTCAGGGTCAAAAAAGAAATCAATAAAAAAATTATGACAAGGTCAGTGACGCAGAAATGCATTCATAGAGTGTTCTTAAGTTGTATGGGTCATCATGGTGCAGACAAATCACTAAGCCTTATCTGTTCTGACCAAGCACTGGATTCTGGCAGATTCGCGACAAGCATTCAAAGTAGACGCTTACGTGAAAAAGTGCAAATTACGTGAAAAGGCGTAAATGTGCAGACTGTGCTTTTCTGTAATGCTCCGGATATAATGAGAGTTGGTCATAACAATTGAATTTTTCGTTGCTTTTTTTTTTCTGATATCGTTATAGTGGGCTGCACTGTACATGCAGCAACTCCTGAAATTAAATCACCTGATCTAGCAACAACATGAAGCCGTTACAGTGAATGCAGAAAGGACACTTGTGCCTGCTCTGGGCTGACACTGTGTTACACAGTCAACTTTGGCAAGCAGACTGAAGGTAGACAACGTGGTTGATTCTGTGAGAGTCTGTTACTGTCCCACTAGCTTTTGTGTGGCTAATGTTTAGTGAAGTGTGTTGCAAAGTTAGTTGTTGACCAACTTTTCTTGGAACCTTTGTCATTTGAAGATTGCAGACGTACACTGTAAGCTCCTATAGCATACATTATGTATGCTGTCTGCTGTTTAATTGCCTAGTGGTATCCGAAAAGAAGTACAGTGAGCTCAAGACAATTTGACCTTGTAGACGACCAAAAGCATTTTGTAAATGTGTCATGTTGAAGCCGTTCAGAGCATTTATTGTTGGCAGGAGCATGTAAGTGGTTCATATTATAGAAATTTGAACCAGTGGGAGTTGCATAATGCATGCAGCAGTCTATTCAATGCCTCTCCATGCTAAATTTGCAGGCAACCAGCCTCGGGTCGTGAATGTGATCACCGCATCGCAGCCTGGCATCGTCCGGACCCTGAGCAGAACGGTGACTCCCAGTACATCGGGTGTGAACCAGCGCCCCGGTCCCACAGGGCTGCGGCCAGCCCTGGGCACCGGACTGCACCACAGTGGTGCCAAGCCCAATGTGATTGTGGTGCACAAGGCTCAGGTGTGGCCCCAGGTTGCTCAGGCTGGCAGCGCCACGTCGTCATCTTTGGCCCTCTCTCATTTCAACAAATCGACGGTGCGTGACACGTAGTGACTGGGCTCGTCTTGAAAAGCTCTTAATTATGGCCCACGTGCTGCTCTTGTTGCTTTTTAAGCTCAGCAAGACTGTTTCTTGGGCTAGTTGGTGGAGTTTGGTCATTTTGACGAAGCCCGAAGAGAGATAAGGGACAAAATGCAAACTTGCGACTTTATTTGGAGCGCGGAAGCATATACACAGAAGAAAACGCTCCAAAAAAGAGAAACAAGATTAGACTCATTACACGCTTATGCTATGACTATTGAGAAACGCAATTTTGTTTTCTGACAAATTCGTCGATGGAGTCCCGATGCACACGGCTGCATTTTTGTGAATCAAATGTGCCTCTATTATTTCATTTATGCATCAATTCTTGCTTCTTGCCCCAACAGTGCACTCCCCGAAGATTTTACTAGGGCAGTCACAGCAGTGTTCAGACAAGTTGCCCTTTCTTGGTTTCGCTGTGGAGATTGTACTGACATTGTGCAGAGTTGCCTAAACTGCAGTCAGAGGGCAGAGCTATCAAAGCACTGTTTCAGCCTGGTCAAGTACTGTAGTCACTTGACCGTGGCAAGAAACGCTGCCATAGACAAAGCCTCGAATGGAAGTGATAGGTATTCTTGTTATTCAATTTATTTATTGCTTAGAATTTAATTTTCATTCTTGGATTGAGCAAAAACATTCAGGAGGAACTTGTTACACATGTAGTGGCATTCTTCCTGGCTTGCCAATAGGTATTTGAACGGTCATGGCTACCTAGCCTACAGAACATGAAAAATATAACAGCCTCTTTTCTCCAAAATTCAAATGGTTTTGAAGGGTTTTGAAATTTTGATTAGTTAGCGAATAATACAGTCGAACCCGGTTATATCGAGCCCAGATATATCGAATTTTGGTTATATCGAACTCACGGAATATCCCCTTGAAAATCTCATGTATAAGTACAGGAAAGCCGCGTCATATATCGAACTCAATTTCACCGGTCGTTGGATATATCGAACTCTGCACCACGCACTGGAAAGTGTGCCTTCCCCAAAGCACCCTTGGCTGTTTGCTGCGTGACGTTTTCAAGCCACACGTGGAAGGAATGAGAGGGGACAGTTCGGCGACGGCTGGTCTGGGCAGCGCTGCACCCATTCCCCAAAGGCGCGCGCTTTGCAGTCATCGTTTCCCGCGCGCCAGCACATGACAATTGCAAGCCATGTGCGTGGGTGTGCCCATTCTTTTGCCGAGCTATCTCTCTCCTTCAGCACGCGCTACGCATACGCCAAAACAGCTCAGCCCGTTTTTAGACAGGCGTCAGATGCTTTCTCCAGTGTGTGTTGTGAATCCTCTGCGCACGGCGGCTGATGTGGCTATGGCGCCTGCGGACGTTAAGAAGCGGCAGCTCTCTCTTTGTTTTTCTTTTTTTTTTTGCGAGAGTTATCCTTTCTTATCGTTGTACTGTGCGCGCGGCGTAGCGTAAGATATGGCGGCTGCGGACGTTAAGAAGCGGCAGGATTTTTTTTTTTTTGTTTGGCGGGAGTCGTTTATCTTTGCATGTTATATGAATCAACGAAAGCACGCGGTCAGCTGCTGCGATCATGACGCCCACCCCAAGCGCGGTGTTATAAATCGAACCAGGCTTGTGCAATCAAGCCATCACGGGCACTCTGCCAAGTTCGCTCCCCGCCACCGCAAGAGCTATCAAAAGATAAACGCGCCCTGACGTTATCGCTGTGCAGCATCTTGGCACGCTGCCAAGAAATGAGCTGTGGATGAGACGACTAAAACGGAGGGATGCGTGCCATCGACATGCAAGCGAAAACGCTCGCGATTTCTGCCGCGGCGACACAGAAACCTTGTTTTGAGCTACCGCGGTGGCTCGAGCGACGAGAGGGACGCAGTTCCAACAAGTTTGAAATTTTTCGCTCTGTCGCTGTCGCTTGTTGCTGAAATCGCTCAATCGCTTGCATGTGAGTGAGCTGGCCTCAACGCATTTTTTTTTTTTTTTGAATTCTCAGGTGCAAAAGTGGAGGGTGGGTTCGTTTTGCGAATGGGTTGATTACGCGACAAATACGGTATCGTTTTTTCGCATCGTAAGGGCCGTCACAAGCTGATTTCTGTATATCTAATTATAGATACAGTCAAACCCGGATATATCGAACTTGAAGTGGATTGCAAAATAGTTCGATATGCAGAAATCTGCTTGAGACACCACTTGCGATCGTGAAAAATGATACGGTATTTGTCGCGTAGTCAACCCACTCGCATAATGAACACACTCCCCATTTTTGCCCCCGAGAATTTGAAAAAAAAAAAAGCGTTCTGTGGCACGTTTCAGCCGTCGCATCCACAGCTCATTTATTGGCAGCGTGCCAAGATGCTGCGCAGCGATAACGCCACTACATGTTTATCTTTTAACTACCCTTTTCATAGATCCTGCGATGGCAGGGAGCGGACTTGGTAGAGTGCCCGCGTGATGGCTTGATTGCACAAGCCTGGTTTGATTTATCATGCCGTGCTTGAGGTGGGGCAAGTGTATTCCCCTGCTATAAAATCATTGGCAAGCGTGATAGCTGCTAATGCCGTTTGTAGCGAACAGTGCTAAAAGTTAGTGGCATGACCGCAGCCGACCGCATGCTTTCATTGATTCATAGATGCAAGAATGAACAACTCGCAAAAAAAAAACCAACTGCTGCTTCTTAACATTCGCAGCCGCCATAGCTTACACTGCGCCGCACGTTCAGCCCGACAAGAACAACTCTCGCAAAAGAAAAAAGAATTTGCCACTTCTTAACCTCCGCAGCCGCCATAGCATATGTTCAGCCCGACATCAAAAATAAACGATTCTAGCATAAAAAAAATAGATCTGCCATTTTTTAGTGTTCGCGGCCGCCTTAGCTTGCGCATGTTCAGCATGACGACACGAGATGCTCATCGCACGCCAGCCGCCGCGTGCAGAGCGTTCACAACACACACTGGAGAAGTGTCTGCCACGGGCTGAGCTGGCTTGTCCGCGCATGCGTAGTGCATGCTGTGGCAAACGGGACCGGGAAAGAGAGAGGAAGGGGAGAGATAAAGCTCAGCAGTAGAGTAAGCACACCCTTGTGCTTCACTCTATCGCGTTTTTCCCCTCTCCCAAACACCACGGCTGCATTGGTTCCCTCTCGTTCCTTTACACACGACTTGCAAACGTCACATGCTAGCGCGGCAGCGATCACCGCAGGTGCGCGCGCCTTTGGGGGAAGGGCTTTTGCTGCAGCCGTCGCCGAGCTGTGTCCTCTCATTCCCTCCGTGCGTGGCTTGAAAACGAGACGTGGCAAACTGCTGAGGTGATGCGATCGTCTTTGGGGGAGTCGCGCCATCCAATGCATGGTGGGGAGTTCGATATATCGAACGACCGGCGAAATTTAGTTCGATATACGACGCAGCTTTCCTATACTTTTACATGGGATTTTCAAGGGGATATAATCAAAATTCGAAATATCCAGGTTCGACTGTATATCGAACTATTTCGCGAGCCCCTTCGAGTTCGATATGTCTGGGTTCGACTGTACTTGTCATTTCGATTTACATTGCACATTCTGCTGTTCGAAGTATTCAAACCTCCCAAGCTTGGAAATTGCGAAACTCCCGGTCATTTGCACTTGTGGCCAAACATTGTTGTGTATCCAAATGTCGCTTGCTAGTGCCAGTAACTTGCGCTTGTTTCATCAGTTCATTTCCTATTTCCTGATAGTGTCTACAGTCGGATTGCAGCAATGATAAATGATAAATTCTGTACCACTACATGGCTGCTGCATTCTTGCAGGCTGGAAAACAAAGTGCTGGATTGTGCCACAATGCAGAGAGAGAGATCAAATTTAATGTCGTGCAGTGTTGCTGCAAGCCTGGGCCAGGCACTGTCTCACTGCACTAGGTCTCTGTTGGTCCATGTTGCTGCAGCACATCCGCGGCCTACGCAATCAGCAGGAAACTATACGAGGACATGCGTTAGCAGTGGTGGAGGACAGGATGGAGCGAAGGCACACGGGTGCATGCGGAATAATTGGTAGGGGGTGGGGAGGGTTTGGGTCTGCAGATGCGGTGCCACAGAATTTGGTAGTGGAAGGTAAAAGGTTTGTGGGTGGGTTGGAGAGGGGGTGAGCTGACTCCTGGCTCAACAGCTCAGCTCGCTGAAGGTATGCATGTCATCTCTTAAGTTGGTGTGTACATTGGAGGTCTCATTCTCAGGGGTTCCCAAGTGCGCAGGCACCCAGATCAGTTCCACTTGGCAGGGTAGTTCATGAGAAATCGATTGTAGCATCCGTTAGGCGGTCTCGTGGATCCTGCCTCTAGCGAATTAGTAATGCGGTGATCAGAAAGAATGTACCGAGCTTCAGTGTGGGCGATGGCAGCAGCTATTGCAGTCTCTTCTGCCGAATCTGGAGTGGAGGTGAGTAGGAGGGGGACTGAGATTAGTGGGCAACAGCTGTGCAAGCCGCGTCCGCCCATATGGTGTCCTGCTTGAATCCGTAGCATTTGTGGAGAGCACGCGCATGGGTCGCTGTGCGTGCAGCGTGGTAATCGGCGTGTGTTGAGTGGAAGGGGTTTGACTAGAAGGTTGCAGTATATTCCTTTAGTGAAGGGGAGGAGCTGGGAATATTTGGCGGGTACGTTGATATGGAGTCTGTCAAGTATGTGTCTGCCTGTACAAGTTTTAGTGAGCCAGAGATATTGACCTTGTCTGTGAGCTTCTTTGAGCTCGTATGTATTGTGGAGTCCCATTCGTAGGAGTTTTGAGGTTTGTGTGTGAGCAGCGAGATGGAGGGTGGTTTTGTTTGCTTTTCTAAGGAGGGCTTCTAAGGTGTCGGCTTCCCTCTGGTATAGTTTTATATATGGGATGGTATACAAAAAGCGGCTCAGTAAGCAGTTGTGGACGAGGCGGCATATATTGGGTTCTTTAAGCCCATAGTGTTTGGTGTAAAAGTGCTGGATGAGATGTGCCAGTGCAGTTGCTGCATATTATTTTTTATATTTTTTTGACAATGAAACTGTTGTGTCTGATGTTTTGCAAGTGCAGGCTAAATGTGCGTAGGGTGTTTACCTCTGGTATGATTTGACCCTCCAAGTTATGTCAGTGGGTGTCGTAGAGAGGGTGCGGGTTCCTGAGTGCGTGATTAGAAGTTCAGATTTGGTTGGGGAGCGAGTGAGGCTGTTGGTACTGTTGTGTGTGGGCAGCTGCCTGTTGGACAGTGTCAGCTGTTTGCCCATTGTTGCCCGTTGTGGTCCACAGGGTGATGTCATCGACGCAGAGCATGTGTTGGAGGTGCAGTATGTGGCCGAGAGAAGCAGATAGTGGGATGAGGGCATCGTTGAATAGTAATGAGGATAGTACAGAGCCTTGTGAGGTACCCACTCCTTGAAGGGTGTAGAGGTAAGAGTAGCAGTGGCCTATATGAACCTCCACGATGCAATTAGTGAGGAAGGTGCGAATGTGAGAATACATTTATGTCTGATATTTGATGGGGAAAGTTGATTATTATGGCAGTGTGTGGTGGATGTTGTCAAAGGTCTTGGAGTGGTCTAAGAGGGTACTACGGCTTCAGTGTGGGCTGGGACGAGGATGTTATGTAGGATTTTCTGTGTGCTGTCTTGTGCTTCTAGGTGGGGACTGAAACCGATCCTGCTGTCTGGATAGAGCTTGCACTCGGTTATGTGATTTGTAAGGCAGTTCAGTGCTACACGTTCCATAAGTTGAGGCAAGAGGCAAGAAAAATGGGTCTAAGGTTTCGAGCTCATAGAAGTTTATTAGGTTTGGGAATGACACCATGATTAGTATTAGTGGAGGACGTGTGTCTTCCAGCAATCATTGAAATATTCTGTGATCTCTGTGATGGATACGTCTTCTAGATAGCATATCATTGTGTTAGTGATTTTTTCGAATTCCAGTGCCGAGGAGGTGCGCAGGGATTGTATGGCAAAGTGAACCTCCTGTTCTGTGATGTCTGCGTCGAGGTCTGGGTTTTGTGTACCTGCGTATGCTGGGAGGAGGTGGTTAGAACCAGGTGCAGCATGTAGTTTTGAGTTGATGAATTAGGTCTATGGGTGTGAGTGGTGTGTTGTGAATGAGCAGTGTAATGTGCTGCTGCATGGTTCATTCAGGAGAAGCTGCCAAGGTGGCTGGACATTCTATCGCAGATTTGTCCCGATTTTTCATGGTTGAGAGTTTCAGAGTGAGAGTTGAGTTGGCCTTGGAGTGCTGCGAGGCGTTTCCACTGTTTCTAGTTGTGACAACATGGTTTGGAGACTGCTGCGTGCCTCCCAGAGGCATGCTAGTCGAGTGTCTACTTCTTGTATGTATGGAGGTGTGTCTACGTACTGTTTATGTGTAACAACGTCGTTGCGGAGGGTCTGAATCCATCCGTCGACGTCCTGAATGGACATGTTTTGGAGCTCGCTTTGCATGATGCAAAGGTCGCCCCATTCGATGTGTGAATGTTTGCGGGTGATCTCGCGTTGGGCATAGGAAGGAAGTGTGATCAAAGAGAGGCTGTGGTCACTTCATATGGTATGTATGGCGCTTTCCCACGTCATGTTTCGAATGGCATTGCTCAGCTTGAGGTAGGGCTGATGTCCAGTTGCGCACTGGTGTCGATGCACATGGGAAACAGGAAGTTGTTGAGTGTAGTGAGTTGGAGTGGCCTGTATTTCTGTCCAAAGGTGCTTTCTCAGTGTCGTTTAGTGAAGGTGAAGTTGGCTACATGATGATTTGAAACAAGGATTAGGGCTTCTTGTGTTCTGTGCAGTTGTGACAGAGGTCCAACTGTGTGAGCTTGGTCTCGAAAGAGCTCATGGTTTTGATAAAGATGAATTACGCTAGAGTCGCGAGGCATGTCATCATTGCTTCTGCAAGTTTTGTGAGCTTGGTGTCTATCTGCAACTCGAATTCAACAAGCTTAGCCTCCAACTTAGCCTTGAAAGGAAGCGTGATAGGAATGGTCCCGCCCGAGTTGCAAATTAGGTTGCTGGTTTTGTGTCCGTTTCACGGGCCATCCTGTTCTGTTTCACCAACACTGCTCTGTGGCTTGCCCCTGTGATAACCAACCACTGACATCACTCCTACAGTAAGGACATATTTGGTCACATCAAGTGCATTATGACAGCATTCAACAAGCTCCTTTGTCACCCAATCATTAAGTCGAACTGTCGCTCTAGTAGACTTCGTGCAACTGAACAAAAACTAGGTGCAAGACATTGTAAACAAAGTATCTAGCCCAATTGATTACTACTACTGCCTCTCCCTCATTTAATGCCCAGTGGGCCATTCCAGTTTACTAAATCGTGCTGCGTTGTAGAAAAGTATTTAGCTACCTACTGATTTTCTAGACAATTTGAAGATAACCTGCAATGATATTAAAACTATTAAAAATATTAAATTCAATTTGCACTCAAATTTCATTACTGGCAATTGCTTCAGCTCCACAAATCTCACATTCGCACACCTCTAGTACCTACTGTACTCTGCTGACAAAGGCATAACATGCATCACCCATGTGTTACAGCCCAGTCAGATAGTTAAAAGCGGCCTCTCTTATTAAAACTGTGCAGCACTGTGGAAACCACAGCTTGTACCAGCAGATCTGGAGCTGAATTTTTCAAGCACATTTGCAAGTAACAGTGGCTTCTCAGTGGGTATGAGTGACCAATGTCTTGGTGCAAGATAACCTAAGCACAATTCAATCATGAATGTTCTAATGTGTGAACACTTTTCAAAACTCTGTTCCTTTGGCTTTTACAGTGGGCCTCTTCAATTATCCACATCTTGCTGCCTGCAGGTCGCTCGAGTGCAGAGCCAGCCGTTCGTTTTTTCTCGGGTCACTCCAGCCACTTCCGGTTGCTGCCAGAATGTGCTCATTTTTCTCTCGCTGGCCAGTTTCGGGCTGTCCACTGGCAGCCAGACTTGCCAGGACCATTTTGTGGGCTGCGCTCGGGCAGCTAGCGGATGATGGAGAGGTGATATGAGAGTGGAGATTGTGTGCGGCCACTTTCGCATGGACTTCATGCAACATTTTTGTTTCATGCTACATTTTTGTTCGACCTTGAGGCAAGCGCAGCTGCTCTTGCTGGTCCATGCAGCATATCAATTATCGCATCTTTTTCAACTGTCGCTGTTTATTTTGTGTGCACGGGAAGACGGACTTTATCTCGCATTTACAAACGCTCACTTCACATTGCGCTCGTTGAATTTGGATTCGCAAAATATGTCCCTCTGTCAAGTCCGCAGCCTCAGCTTATTTTACAGCGCCGTTTGAGAATTTTCTCGAGCGTGGCCACAGATTCTAGCTCACAGTATGCGTGCATGCGAGGCACACGCATTTGGGCATGCACATCAGTGCCGTGGGGAGCGTGCAGTGGAAGTGTGCAGCTTTCGCAAAATATAGTCCCTCTGTCAAGCCCGCAGCCTCAGCTTATTTTACAGCGCCGTTCGAGAATTTTCTCGAGTGTGGCCACAAATTCTCGCTCACAGTATGCGTGCATGCGAGGCACACGCATTTGGGCATGCACATCAGCGCCGTGGGGAGCGTGCAGTGGAAGTGTGCAGCTTTCTACGCATTGTAAATGCGGACATGGTTGGGAAAATGTTCAGAAATATATTTGAGAAGTACCACATGCAAGCGCTGTCACCTCTCAGTTGAAGGAGAAAAGCTTCCCAGTGGGGGCCATTATGCATGCAGACCGACACGCAAGACCACATTTTGTAACACCCTTCATTTGATTTGATTGAGCGCCGTTCTCCACGGCGAAATCCTAGCACAGAGATACACCACGCTGTCTTTCTGCCAGCCCCATTTTGTAATAAAAAATTAATCTGCTACTTTCTAGGTTGTCTGTTGTTCTGCACGAAGCAAGGCAGATGGCGTCAGTGAATTGACCTGTCTTTTTCAGGAGTCGTTCACGTTCCTACAGAGGCAAGACCGGCCGAAAGTCAGCATTGGTGGTGGCGTTGGTGCCTCCGGCACTACAATGACGGTCGTCAAAACGCCCCTTCCCACTTCCCAGCCATGCGCTGCGCCAGTTGTGCGGGTTGTGAAAGAGACCACCATTAAGACGCTACAGCATCCAAGGAAGGTGAGGTGACCCTTGAAAATTTGCAGCGCTTGTCTCGCTCTGATCATTCAAACCAGTTTTAGCCCGAGTGCTGCTGACGCAGGTACACATGCAATGCCAGTAATATTGCCTCTAAGGAAAGCCATTGTCCAAGGCTGAAAGGTGTAATGCTAGGCCTTTGTTTGGTATTGGAGGAAGTAGCTCCTGAAGCTGCGTGTAAGTTATGAGAGACACTCTGTAGTGGATGGCTCTAGTTAATTTTGACCAATTGATGTTCTTCAGCATGAGCTCATGTTGCACAGCCTACAGACATCCATAACTATAGGTTGGCGCAATCACTCATGATTCAGCTCTTGAGTCATGAGTCAAGACCATGATCTGAGTTACGAGCGAGTTCGGACTCGTATCGGGTCATGATCGAAATTGCGTCCGGTCTGAGGCTGAGATCATGGTCTGTGTTTCTGTTAAGATGGTATGTGCCTTTTTTTCTATTATTTAGTGACAGTGGATGAAAGGAAAGGTTTATTGCCGCGGAGAGGATGCTGGCAGGCGCGCAGGCTTCTCGGAGTCTTTTTCTGACCAAAAGAAAGAAATCTGTGGATTCTTTTCCTGCATACGCTCCCTGGCATACTTTGTGCATTTTGCACGCAATGAATGGCCTCTTCGAGCACTTTCAAACCTTTGTTTGCACATGCTGACGTGTATTACTATACTATGACTGTGTTTGATAACAAAATAAAGATCACATGTGGTGCTTCACTAACAGGAAAAACAATAAACCAAAGCAAAAAAAAAAAAAAAAAGGCAAAGCTTGACCGAATGTTTACTTTTCGTGGATATCTGGGGGCATGCCTTGTCCCCCAGTAATCAGTGCGTTGATGTGCTTGTCTGAGAATTCTCCTCCCATGCCCCAGAGGATCAGGCCCACACAAAAGGCCACATCAGTCCTTTCTGCGCATTGTCGAATCACTACGTTCGACAAATACAGCTGCATAACACTGCCGTACCCCCCTCTGTATCTTGTCTATCCTATCACAGATGTGATGCTTCATTGCACCCCACCTTCTTTCATACTTTTACTTCATCCCTAAACGCTGTTTCAGACTGACTGCTGAAGGGTGGCGGGGAGCGAGGGTCACAGTTTCATTTCTTGCACAGTATACTGATCAGTGACCTCACGTGTGTCGTTTCAGCCATCAGCGGAGCTGCCGTCAGATGCCACCGGTAGTGGGGGCGCTGCTGGCAGCAGCATCCTGGCCGAGCTGATGCAGGCGGCAGGCATCCTCCAGGAGGAGGCCGGCCAGCCCCCACCAGCTCCTCCACTGCTGGTGATCAGTGAAGATGCCGTGCCTCCTGCAGAGGTGGAAGTGGCCATCGACACCGTGCCCTTGGACGACAATGCCGTGCTGCTGGACGAGGGACACCTGGGTGAGTGCGCACTCGGCTTTTCGTGGGCCTCACATGCTGCATTGCAGTCCACTTATAGCGATACCAGATGCAATAATATATCGCTTACAACGATTAAATTCTTGATATTTATCATTTTTCCTATTTGCCCTATTTAAAAATAAACCAGATATAACGATCGATTATCAGCTGTACAATGGATACAACGATAGGTTTATTGCCGCCCGGTAGAGGTTTACCACAAAAATTTTACTGAATGTTTAATAAAGAATAAAATGTTAAGAGGACAATGACGTGAAAGCTCAACATATGGGGCGAAAACGGAAAGAGATGAGCACTATCATCATCGCAATTGCAGCCTGTTTCCGCGCAAAGGCTGCGGTCGTATCGTCATCACCGTCCGTGGAAAATGGCGGGGACCACATTGATGGACAGCGTGATAGCTCTTAAGATGAAACGGCAGATTCATCGGAATTTCTGGCAGGATTTCAAGGTTGGAAACCTCATGAAAAAATGCGGGCATTCGCACTTTACAATTTTAACGATCATCAAGGCTGGGGATGTCCTTCTGTTCATCCAGTTACTAATTGGTTTCGTGCACTTAAACAGGACTGCCACCAGCTTGCGCGCTACTGGAAGTGATGCTCACAGCAATTGTCAAGCTTCAGCTGCTGTTCATGTGAGCACGAAATTCCAGCTTTTAAGTATGCCTAAGTTATTGTATCGCTATTTATGTATGCTGTGATAAAGTGTTTAGTGCTCTTTACGATGATTAGCATAGGCAAGCCTACATGCCAGGGAAAATATGTGGGTGTGTTTTTTTTTCTCTCTAGATATAACGATAATCAGTTATAACGATCGGATTTTCCGGTTTTCTCATCATTATAAGTGGACTGCACTGTAGTATCGAATAGACCACTGAACAAGGGTATAGGGGGGTAAGCCTCAGTTTGCAGGTCAAGCTAACGTTTCAACAAGTGGACTTGTCTTTTTCTGAGCATACATGCTAGTACACTTTTTGTTCAAAGTGAATGCCTGTTGTTTTCTTTTTAGAGTGAAGCTTTTAGGCATCCGTTTCTACATTGTACATTGTTGGCATAACTGGCCACCTGCCAGCCGTGGTAGGCCGTAGCAGAGCGAAGTGCCACCTGCTACAGCTAGCAGGTGGCAGGGGAGGGATAGAAATCCCCCTCCCTGCCTTTTATGGCAGGCACAACAGAAGTGTGGTGTCACAAGAGGAAGCCAGATGGTGAGTACCGTGAAAGCAGGAGGTTATGGCAGGAGCTGAACAATGCACCTCACTGAAGGGCAAGAGTGAAAGGCTGAGGAGGCGTATGCAGCTTGTTGAGTTAGGAAGGCAACGCAGAGGAGGGAAAGGCAGAAGAAATGTAAAGTGAGAAGTGGAGGACAAGATTATGGTGAAGGCAAGAGTGAGGGGTTGCTCTCAGTTTGCACCGACTGATGCACAGTGCTAGTGGGGCAACGTTAAGGCTTCCTTTCAGCGGAAGATCTAGCATTGGTGTTGTAATGAGCACTGCGCAAAAAAAATTAGATGTAGTTTAGCTCTGGTTAGCCCTAGTTGAATTGCGAAAGCAACGGCAGAAGTTTCTTTTGCCTGCTGCATTATTCCCCTATCACGCCCTATCAGTGTAAGTTGCTACATTATTGGGGACACTTAAGCTTATCCTTTAAGGGTATGACGCGAGAGTGTAAGCTACTAGCCCACATATAAAGTCACGCTTCAACCAAGCCATTGGACGTGCCTGCGTGTCGTACGGGTAACGAGAATGCAAATGATTCTGGTAGGCTGATTCTGATGTCACCCTTCCAAATAAAAGGAGCGACCTGAGTTGGCAGCTCCTGCCCGTGGGGGAACGTGAATTCAAATGTCATGGCAGGCTGATTTTTATGACGAGACCGGAGCTACGCCTCTTCACGGTGTAGCTGCGGCCACCCGAGGTCTCACTTTGGCTGTCGTACTGTTGCTTTCACAATAAAACCATGAGCATGCCTCTAGCAGGTGGTACTTGGAAGGTGGCATGGATAGCAGGTAGGATTGACAGCTGCCAAGAATGAGAAGGTGCGATGTTTGCATTTTATCCTCCCTTCCCTATGATATTGCAGTGGTGGGGAGTGAAGAAGAAAGTGCAGTGGAGACACAGGGTGTTGTGGTGGAGGAGTCGCCATGTCTGCTGCAGAACCACATTGTCTTTCATGAAGTGGAGCTGGTCACCCAGCCCAGCCCTCTGCTCGAGGTGAGGCAGTGGCAGAGTTTTGTCATTATGCGAGGGGGGGAGGTGGGGTGTACACCGGAAGTGATACCTGAGGTTTCCTGCTGGATGCTTACAACATTCCCACTAACAGCATTGCCCTCCTTCTGGGGGGAACAAGCTGCTTTGTTCAGACGTGGCTTGGATAGGACAGTTTCTAAGAGTGAACTTGCAAGCACACCTTTGTCACTCTTTTTTTTTTTTCTGTTTTTTTCATTGTGATTAGAGTGTTGAGCAGGACTGTAGTGTTTGCACATTAAACACTCGTCAACTAAACTTGGTCTTGGTCAAACAGTGTCAAGCAATGACGGCGGAAGATGAGTTTGATTCACATTGGTAAAACAAATGCTGCTTATAGAGTTTCCCGGGAACAAAGTTCACAAAGTTTATATGTCAATTAATTAATGGCTATTGTAAGACTGACATAACTAAAATCACATTTTTCTCTTCTGAAGACACTGCTCGCCAAAAGCACAGTCAACCCCGTTCTCCTAGCATATAACGACACTTTCAAGTATTTATTCTTCCCCCTCACAATAGCGGTCTGAAATAGCTTATTAACGACGTCGTTTCTACGCAAAGATTAACTGCATTTTTATCCAGTTTATAATAATGGTATTCCTTGTATAATCTGCTATTCTGCTTGTTTGCTAAAACCTTATGTGTGACGACGTCAGCACTTCGTTTCTTTTTTATTTTATATAGTGCTTTATGCATACTTATTTGTTGTTGTTGAACCCAGCTGTACCTTGTGTATTTTGCTTTCTATTGTATAACCAGTGCTAAGTGCATTCTTCTGTACATGCCATTCCTTTCAATCTCGCCTGTACCACCTTCCTAAAATCGTGTTATGATTGCAGTATCTATAAATCAATAAATAATATCTGAAGCAAAGCAGCTGTAAGGCTTTCACATCATCTTCCCCCTTAATGATACATTTGTAAGTCTGTCGCTGCTGTCAATGATGCAGAGACGGAATCATTGAGAGAATTTAGAAAAAGATGGTTGATATTTTACGGGTGATAAAGCGCCCGTAAAGACAAAGAACAGTGTGAAAAGATTGCTGCGCATTTTGTGCGTTGCCTAAAAGAGTTGATTACATGTGATTACAGTTTTCCCACTTTGAATGGCTACGAAACTGATGCATGGTGTTATGAAATGACATTTTCAGTGTGGGATGACCAGCTTTGTATGTGTGGGGCTCGTTGTATCCGTTTGTATACTTTTTTTTTCTTTTTATGTGAGACAGCAGAAACATGAGCTCGTGGGAGCCTCTAATGGCCAAACCATTGAAATGTTCATCGCACTAGAACTGGTGAGATGAACCAGGTTGATACAAGTCTCGGGATGACATGAATGTGTAAATTCTCTGGCAGCAGTGCACTGTGTATAGTCTGCAGAGCTTCCGATATTTCGAACACTCTTCTGCATGACCACAGTAAAATGTCGTTAATTCGGCCTTTGAGGAGCCAGGAAAAATGTTCAAATTATCTGGAGGCTCAAATCACCGAATGGCCCTAAAGTACTGCCGAAACCACTTGCATCACAGTAATTTCATACTTCTATCATAGTATTATTGCCTGTACATCTGCCATGGAAGCTGACTGACAGCAACCATATTTCTAGTTTCATGAACTCCTTTGCTTTGAGCACACTGTCAGGAATGTCGAACAATTGCTTCAGTGTTGTGACTGTCTCCATGGCCCTTTTTGCAGTGCGACGCAGTAGCACAGGTGCCTCTTCAGAAACAGCTCCGTTGCATTTTGGGATGCTTCACCTCACAGTTCGAGTGGTGAAGATTCCTCAAAGCATCTCTGTTCAGCATACTCAGAGTGGCGGAAGCATGAGAGAGAAATATGCGCAGGCATTAGATTGGTGTGATGCCATCTAAAAATTGGCTGCGGTTAAACTTGTGCGAAGTGATAGCTGAAGAGCATACTCAAAGAGGGGAGGAAGCATGAGAGAGAAATATGCGCAGGCTTTAGATTGGTGTGATGCCATCAAAAAAATTGGCTGTGGTTAAACCTGTGCATAGTGATAGCTGAAGAGCATCTCATAGAGGGGAGAAAGCATGAGAGAGAAATATGCGCAGGCATTAGATTGGTGTGATGCCATAAAAAAATCGGCAGTGCTTAAACCTGTGCAAAGTGATAGCTGAAGAGCATACTCAAAGAGGGGAGGAAGCATGAGAGAGAAATATGCACAGGCATTAGATTGGTGTGATGCCATAAAAAAATTGGCAATGGTTAAACCTGTGCAAAGTGATAGCTGAAGAGCATACTCAAAGAGGGGAGGAAGCATGAGAGAGAAATATGCGCAGGCATTAGATTGGTGTGATGCCATCAAAAAAATTGGCTGTGGTTAAATCTGTGCATAGTGATAGCTGAAGAGCATCTCAAAGAGGGGAGGAAGCATGAGAGAGAAATATGCCCAGGCATTAGATTGGTGTGATGCCATAAAAAAATTGGCAGTGGTTAAACCTGTGCAAAGTGATAGCTGAAGAGCATACTCAAAGAGGGGAGGAAGCATGAGAGAGAAATATGCACAGGCAATAGATTGGTGTGATGCCATCAAAAAAATTGGCTGTGGTTAAACCTGTGCATAGTGATAGCTGAAAAGCATCTCATAGAGGGGAGGAAGCATGAGAGAGAAATATGCGCAGGATTGGTTTGATACCATAAAAAAATTGGCAGTGGTTAAACCTGTGCAAAGTGATAGCTGAAGAGCATACTCAAAGAGGGGAGGAAGCATGAGAGAGAAATATGCGCAGGCATTAGATTAGTGTGATGCCATCCAAAAATTGGCTGTTAAACCTGTGTAAAGCGACAGCTGAAGAGCATACTCAGAGTGTGGATGAAGCACGAGAGAGAAATATGCGCAGGTGTTAGAATGGTGTGACGGCATACAAAAATTGACTGTGGTTTAACTTCGGTTAAACTTGTGTGAAGCGATAGCTGAAGCATGGGGACACAGTAGCAACGGTGGTCATCTGTGCTGCTCGTCGTTCACTCCTTGCAGTCATGGCGGCATTTCGCAAGACACTCCTCACATTCATCCGCCACTCTTTCCACCGCGCACTTTTAGCTCGCAACGCAGTCTTCTTCAGATCATCAGATGCAGCCAACCAACGATCGTAACAAGCATGGCTGCTCAGTTGCTCTTCGTCCATGGTGTGTCTGCAGCTGAGCCGTGTGGTGTGTCTCTCTCTCTCTCTCTATATATATATATATATATATATACCAGAATTGACATCAGTGACCATGTGTCTTGCCACACAACTGCTCACGTGTTGAGCTACTTTCCACGTCAATTGACCTTTGACCTTAACCTTTGGTGGGAACAAAGTGGTTGTGGCTTAAGTGTTTGATCCCAACCGCTGGTAGCTGCATTTCGATGGACGTGAAAGGAAGAGGTATCCGTGTGCTGACCTTAACCTTTGGTGGGAACAAAGTGGTTGTGGCTTAAGTGTTTGATCCCAACCGCTGGTAGCTGCATTTCGATGGACGTGAAAGGAAGAGGTATCCGTGTGCTGACCTTAACCTTTGGTGGGAACAAAGTAGTTGTGGCTTAAGTGTTTGATCCCGACCGCTGGCAGCTGCATTTCGTTGGATGAGAAACGAAGAGGCGTCCGTGTGCTGTGCGTTGTCAGTGCTTTTCAAAGATGCCCGGATGGTAGAAATTACTCTGGGGCCTTCCACTATGGCTCCTCTTTCCATTTTCAGTCCCACCTTCCAGCCTTTCCTGATGGCGTGGTTCAGGTGCCTACAGAAAAAAAGCCCGACAAATGCTGCGCCTTTCGCTTCCTATGAACCAATTAATTTCAAATTTGACCTTGAAACTGTTCGAAGGTCATCGGAAGCACACTGTGACCTTGCTTTTCCTCACGTAGTGAAGCTATAGCCTCAAAAATAAAACTAAAAATTTAATGACACACAAGGCAGTGTCCACAACGTGCTCCCAGTGGCGACAGTGGGATGATATGGATTGAAGAGAAGCAAAACCGAAACTATGCTGCTGAGTTATATTTCAGCAGTGGCGGATTTAGATCGTTGTCACACCTGCATTAGCACGCACGTCCGAGATGCAATTAAGATTTGGGGAAGTCTAATTGATTGATTGCTGAATTCGCTGGTCGTACTGCGATGTGACGCTCATCTGAATTAATCAATGTGAGCCTGCCCATGTCCGAATTAACCAGCGTCCGATGCCGTAGACGTACAGGACATCGGCTGAGACCGCACTCCTAATTCGCATCGTCCGAATTTTCGATTTAACAGGGGCAAAATTGACGACATTGCATTACACGGTTGATACAACCGTAAGAGCTGCGACCGCAGCCTTGAGTACTATGTGCTCCTCACACGTCGTTAACTTTGTTATCAGTAGTCGTGCTGTACGTAGAGGGAGCAGCAGCGGTGTGCTTTCGGTGTCCTAAAAATGTCCTCTCGTGTCTTTGTTCTGTCTTGTTCTGATCACTGTCCTGCTCACTTTCTCTTGATGTGTGCGGTGTTTCACTTTGCTACATGCCACTTCGCATGATAGTATCCGTCCTTCTTGTTACCTTGGTTGTAGGTCGCACCAAGGTCACCTGCCGCTGAGAACAAGGATGCTCAAAGTTCTTCCCAGAATGGACAGCTTTCAGCCGAAAATGAGCCGGCAGCACATATGGACTTGCTCAGTGAGTGTAATCATATGGAAGACTGCTTTTAGAAATGTCTTTTCGTTCCTGCTTCGATTTCTCTTTGGCATTGGAGCTCAGTATATGCTACCTTTTTTATGTGAATGTACTCCCCCTTGGTCATTTCACTATCGTGCATTATACTTCCATGAAGTGCTCAAACCATGGCACACAAATATAATTTACCTCGTAACCGCTGCAATATAAAAAAAACATTAATTTGAACTTCAGAGCACCTGAAAGGAAGTGTGGATTATCCTAAGCTTGAATTATCGAATAACCGGCCAAAAATTTAGAAATAACAGAATTACTGCCACATGAAATTCATATATTTTTGCTTTATTCTGTTCATTTCTTTAAGTTTCAATTTCTGCTTTGGATGAAGACGTAACAAAACTAGAGATTTTACACTTCATTAGCACCTGCTGCATTGACTACAGAGTGAGCTACGGCATACCAGTTGTTGAAACTGCAGCCGTCAGTTGTGTTCGTTCCTTCAGCCAGTGTGCCTTCTCTTGGATTTGGACTATGTACTTTAATTTTTAAGGCTCATGAGTGTCTGTCCGTGTGTGCATCCGCGAGAAGTGTCACACTTGTTTGTGAGATTCCGTGCGTTAAGGCGAGATTGTGACATTATCACCTGGTGACATCATCGGTCATAACTGCGGGTCATGACGCAACGTCCGGTCATGACTACTGGCTTCACCAGGCTATTCACGCATTTACTAAGCTGACCCCGCTGGGCGTGCATGCTAGATGTCCTTGCTGCACCATTCATTTGGCGCTGCCTCGAACGCCGCACCACACAGCTTACAGAAGATGAAGTAAAGCAGGAATCCGCAGCATTTCAATCAAAGGCTTTCACTTCAGCGCACTTTAGGGTACCAAAGTGCCCCCAAGAATTCTTTAAATTTGGATTTGGTTTTTATTGGCTTTCTGTTTTAATTTTTCCAGTTGTAGAATATTATTAATTAGACCTAAAAAATAGTCGACACGACGTCAAACAGCCAAGGACGTCTATATAGTGTGCAGATGTCAAAACAGCCATGGACGTCCAAATTGTGCAAGAAAATGTGCAAAAACGTTGCAAACTTTAATGTCGGGCCTTGTCATTGTATTACAACACCAAAAACAGTCAGTCAAGAGTAAAAGAGGAAAACAGTAGTAAAAGAGAAAAACAGCAAAGAAAAGAGGAAACAACGAAAAGAGAAAAAAGTAGAAACTAAAAGAAAAGAGAAAAAGGAGCAAAAAAAAGAAAGAAAAGAGAAGGAGAAGAAGGAAATGAGTGAAAACGCAGCAGATAAGTGCAAGAAATCACAGGAAAGAACCTCAAAGCACTTAAAAAAGTTGCAAGTGCCTCCAGCAAATTTTTTATCATGTCAGATTTCCACCTCTCATTATATGCGAATCTGAAGAAATTTCAGCCTAAATTTGCAGTTCCAGCCTCATTATTGTTCAGAGCTATCAGCATCAGGCTTCCAGCGAGAGGCAGCGCTATCTAGCGATGGCGTCAGCCGACAGTTTCGATGGTTTCGGTTTCGCCACACTGACCCCGCGATCCTCGCGACCGCGGTACCCGCGGAACGCTCGGCACATTGCACGGGTTTCGCACGCGCCTTTCCAGCCATGCTGGCCACGCCCTGCAGCTAAATTGCGGAGACTTGACCAGCATTCCCAAGAAGCACGCCAGGTGCGCTTTCAAGAAATGCGGGGTACCGAGCGTGTTTAGAGGTACCAAAAAAAGAGTTTCTACAGAAAGATGTCTCTAGCAAGGGACTCTCGGCAGACAATACACGTACAAGACGATTCCGAATCTAAGAGCACTTCCTGGGTGCACATGCCGCATGCCTGTGCGCAGTGCTAAATGGGGGCAGGTGTTTGCCGGGACGGATGTAAGCTACTCTTCCCTTCATGGTGCATGAAATTTTCCGACATAGTATGTTGGCGCTAGAAGGAGGAGCGAACCAACAACAGGCCATGAAGGTTTGTGGCAGTGTTCGATGCCTGGTGCAGGGCTGTGTTGGATGTCAAAGCGCGGAGCACGTACAATTTGTGGGGCAACTGCGAAATGTAGAGCAAATAAATACTTTCGCAGACCTTTCCTTGCTCGCATTTTACACGGATGAAAACATTTTTTTCCCGTTTTTTGTTGTCCTGAAATTACACCTCGTATTATATGTGTGTTCGTATTATATTTCGGGTTTTTACGATATTCCTTTTCTCAGGCACCTCTCTGGCAACCAGGCAACCAACCAGACTAAAAGGTGGAGATGGTGGGGATAGGTTACCGCCTGGAGTTGGTTCAGTCCAGCCTCGCAGTCCAGACAGGAAACGGCCTGGCAAGGCCAATGGTGAGTTGTTCCTAAAGTTGAAAGATCTGTATAGTACTATTCAGGAGCAAACAATGCATTAATAGCTTCCTGTGCCTGAACCAGAAACAGTTGCGTTATGTCAGACAGAGGTACGAGCACATCTTCCGACTGGAACTGGTTGAACGTAGGTTGTCAACAGGGTCCTATTTTCTCTGTCCCTGTTCTATTTTGTAATCTAAGAAACCTATTCTTTGCTATCTGTTTTTTTCTAACTAAGAAAATGACAAATGGTGAAGGAGAGGCAATTAAAAATGGGGAAAAGTGAAAAGAATTTGTTTATTGCTATCCTTCCAGGTGACGATGGGAGAGATGTTCCTGGTGCCAGCAACGGCATTGTGGCGAGTGGAGTCGCCGAAAGGCTAGGACTGACGGTATGCCATCATTTCTTGTTCGTCTTGCCGTCTGTTTCTAAGGCATTTAAGTTTTCTTCGTGCTCCCTTGATTTTTGTGACAGTTTTGCTGCATGTGTTACGCATATGATGAAAAAGAAAAGAACCGCCCTTCCAACAATGACATGCGTGTGGTTACTACTGAGAGCAAGTCACTGTGAAAAAGCGTAGCAAACATGGCCTTTTATTTCTAAACAAGTTCAGAGAGAATGGGCATTTAGCAATACCACAATCAGTGATACTATCCTTGTGCCAAATACTTCGAACTGCACTAAACCAGAGAAGCTGCACCATCCTGGTCAAAATGAGGAAAATAACTCCAAATTAACTGCTTTCAAATTTAGTGGTGTTGTGATAAGACTGACTTCGGCGAGGGATTTCAGGTCGCACTGTGCGGCACAAAAACGAAACAGAAAATAAAACCTCTGAGCATAGCTCCTCTGTTACCCACCCAATAGCTCTAGTTGTCCAAGAGCGCTTGGAAAGTGTGAAAATATGGCTTTGAAGTCATCAATAGCAGGCTATTGAACGGAATAGGCATGGGCAGGGAAATATTAAATGTTGAGTTATGAGCAAGCAACTGAGTGCCGTGCAGTGGTTAAGGTTGTCACAATTTGCACGGTACCATGGTGGCTTACTACTATGCTCTTTTGCATTGACAGATTACTTGAATCTATCCATAACAAATGACATCAAATGTAATGTGCAGCAATACATCGTGGCTTGTTCACTTCTCTTGGCTGGTCTTTGTGTTCAACTCTCGTGGCTCATCTCTGCAGGTATCGGGCACTGTTGGCACTCCAGCTTCTTCTAGCAAAACTAAAGCGACCGTAACAGCACAAGATTCAAAAGCCGCCAGTTCATCAGTTATGGCTGTAGTCCAACCTATCAATATCGTCCCCTCGGGATCTGTAGAAGTGAGCAGGCTGCCCAGGCGGACAGATGATTCCGATCTAGCCGTCCCCGGTCCTAGTAACGTGTTCACTGCAGGCTCTGCGTGGAAGCACAGTGTAAAGACGTTGCCTCCTACTGTAAGTCTGGCTAGTGAGCCACAACTCAACGGTCCACCTCGGCAGTCCGAGATGAGCGTTCCACCAGCACCACGTGCCAGTGCTTGTGCAGCACCACCGTCAACATCTAATGAACTTCCGAGAGAGTCATTTGATGCCGCTGCGATAGAAGGCCTGAGTGAAAACTCAAATGCTGATCTGAGTGATGTTTTGGGCAGCAGGGATGTAAACAAGCAGCAGCCAAGTGTGACTTCCAATAGGGTGCCAAGCCTGAGCTCGACAGAAAATTCAGCCGGGGATTCGGCAGAAAACTCCGTCGATAACGTACTGGGGAACTCTGAGGGGAACTCCGACGACAGCACTAACGACAGCTCCCAAGGCAGCCCAAACGAAGGCGGTGCACTCAACGAGGACGATTCTGTGGGACCTACAGACCTCCAGGACTCCATATCGAGTTCCTCTTCTGCCGCAGTGGTCTATCGTCGCAACCCAAATGAAGAGCAGTCGGCCATCATCAGTTCCTCGTCCAATGACCATGGCCGAAGGGACCTGCACAAGGCGAAGCGTGCTTGTGACGTGAGCAGCTCAACGTCAGTGTCTGCCTCCCCGTGCCTGGTTGTGCCCATGCCTTCGACCTCCTCTGCCGTTTTCGGGGAACACCGGCTCCCAACAGCAAGTTCAATGCCATCCGTCCCCGAGCAGAACTCTCCCGACCAGACCAATGAGGGCAGTTCTGTAGCGGGACATTTTCAGCTGCCTTCCTGCTTCGGCGAAGGTGGAGCTGCCGGTGGTAGCAGCAGCTCCAATGTCACCTCAGCCGAGCTGGAAATAGCCGTGGTCTCTTCGCCAACACCGGATGCCCAGGAGCTGCTCTTGGCCAACAACTTGATTGGGGAGGGAAGCAGTGAACAGCGCCACAGCAGCGCTGCAGTTGAGTCGTCGCAGCAGGAAGGACCTGCGGAAGTGAGCTCGGCAGTCGCAGCACAACTGCCCGGGGCATCTTCGTCATTGGCTGCTCAGCGCGAGGAAGTTACATCTGCAGAGAACAGCAATGGCCTGTCATCTGCAGCAGGCAATGAAGTGACGTCGGCAGTGTCTTGCCCTAATTTCAATGAAGACGATGATGATGGAGTTGATGGCAATGAGGCTGGACCACTCGTGAGTGAGCTTGTGGTCAACAGTGATGAGGAAGTGAGCACCGCTGAGGCGGTGCTGGTGCATTCTGAGGGTATGGCGGAAATTACCTGTTCGACCGTTGATGCGGCCAGTGCACCGACAGCATCTGGGAGTGCGTTTCACCTTGACACGCGGCCCCTGTCTGTGTCCAGCACTGAAGAGGCGGAATACTTGGGAGGCAAGTGCCCTTTTTCAGGAATGCTTGTTGGCAGTCTGATAAGACGCAATAGCTTTGCACAAATTTGTTTCCTCAGCAAGCATACAATGAACTTTGCGGCATGAGCCAGGCATCTGTGCGTACTATTTCACTTTGACCATATTATATTGCAAATTTGTAACCTGTATATTAGTTCAGTGGTGGTATTCTCTTTCTTACCGCTTTGACACATTATGTTCGCAATTCTGTACACAGTGAGCTTGCAGTTTTTTTCTGAGAGTGGGCTGCACCTCAAAGTGATTTCCTTGTTTGAGGTGAATTTTGTGTCTTTCTCTTATCAGATAATGTGTCCTTTATGCTGTGTAGCAAAGGCAGCAATTAATATTTTGCAAAATAGTAAATGATGCAGTTTCTCTGTGCTCGTATTTCTGAAGAAATGTTTTTCTGCGAGTAGTAACATCACATTTTCTTAATGGAGTATAGACACCAATTTTTGAAGTGCCAGAACGAATGCGATCATCTTCGTCATTATATACAAATGCTCCCCAAGCAATCCCAACCTCTTACATTGCCGCGAAGATATTTTAATCTGATTTTAATTATAAGCCGGGCAAAAACCACATTTTTTAAAATCTATTGGTAGTGACATCTCTGTGACGAAAACGTGTACATATGTAAGTAACATGACGTCGTCAAACAACTATGACATAAAGTCATCAGAGCAAAAATAAGTGACGACATGGGGTAGCTCGCCATATCTGTGTAGATTGGCACCCTTAAAAAGTTCTCCGCTTCTGTTCGATTGACTTGATCACCTTTCATGCTGTCTGCGTTGGTGCATGTTACATTTAGTTCACCTGGTGTCGATTCTGTGGTCGACGTGTTTTACGAACGCAAAGCTTAGGTATGCTTTGTGCTCGCGCATATACACACATATATATCGGGCTCTAAGGGGAAGCAAAATTTGGAGTTTCCTCGTTTCTTCTCGTTTCATTTTACGTCGGACTCGTCCTACTGGAACCTGGTGCACATGGTGACTGACTTATACTCAGACGCCAATTGCGTGCCTGCACAAATGCGGAGCTTTCAGCAACGGTGTCTCCCACGGACACATCGGGAGTCGAACTGCACTTCGTCCCGTCTGCCCTAGGCGTCGCTAGGCCTAGCCGGTTTCGCATCGAAGCAGCCGCAGACGGCACTTCATAACGGGCTAGCGTGTCAAGGGGCTTTATGCTAACACCGTAAAAAGCGCTGGACTTCCGCACCGCTTTACTGGGCAGCACATCTCTCACTAAAATATATTCTGATTTGCGCGATACATTCAGTAGTGGAGCTAGCAGATGCCAGGCGTGTCACACCGGGAAGAAGCAGCAATTAAAGTGACTGGGGGAAAAAAAGCTCACTAGTAATAATAATAATAATAATAATTGGTTCACAGGAAAGGAAAGACCCGGTATCTGTCTCACTTGTTCTGTGGACACCTGAACCGTGCCATAAGGGAAGGGAGGAAGATGGGATTGAAAGCAGAAAGAGAGAAATGGGTGTCATAGTGGAGGGCTCCAGAGTAGTTTCGATCATCTGAGGATCTTTAACGTGCACTGACATCGCACAGCACATGGTCGCCACTTCGTTTTGCCTCCATTGAATGTAATCATTTCTGCAGCTTCCCAGTATTGGCTAAACAGTCCTGTCCAATTTATTCGTCATTGAAAGTCTTCTAGAAGGGGTTGTTATGTATGCGAATAATAGCTATCCGCGATAAATGACAGCGGAGATCGCATTGACGCCACCAGATGGCACCACTTGCTTGGACGGCGGCACGCTGGCCTACCGCGTCGGGACCAGTCAGCGTGTGAGCACAGGACTTGCGTGGTGTAGCTGGTAATGGTGGCTGATCGCGGGCGGATCGTGCTGTGCTCTAACTCTCTGCTAAAGCACTTTTTTGGACACTGGCTTAGCTAACACCACTGGCAAACAGGGCTGAGAAAGCAGCATCTTCTTTTGCTCAACATGTCTTACCAGCTAACATTCCCACGTGACAACCGATCAAGCTTTGTCACTGCTGCTTCGTCGCTTGAATCGTTGGTGAGTGTGTCGAAATCAAGGCGCCTGGCAATGTCGGCAACTTCCGCGTCATCGGGCAAAATAACAATGTCTGAAGCGCCGCTCGATGCCGCTGTCTTCTTGCACATGCGATCGCAAACAGATGACAAATGCTACCCGTGTGCATCGTTATATTCCGTGTCCACGTCATCACCAACTTGCTAGTAGGGGGCGTTCATGTGGCGCTCCTGCATTTTTGACGTCATCATGTGCCCGTGCTCAGAGAGATCAAAACCAAAAATGATCCTAATAAATGCCCCGATAATTAACTGAGCTGTGCTGGGGCTTTTCGGTTTGCAGTCCTTTTGTTTTGGACCACGGAGGGTTGAATAAAGCAAAAATATCAGAACAGAAAATGTATGTGTCTATACTCTTTTAAATTTTTTAAAGGTAACACACTTCGAAATATAAACTTTTTTCACAATTCTTTGCCTGTTTACTTGATATGTCGTGGCATTTTGACATACTGTTTCCATTAATAAAGGCACATTGTACGAAATTTTGAACATTCCTGCAAAAAAATTGACCGTGAGTATATTTTGCGGAGGAATGCAGGGAGCGTGGCGGAAGTAATTCTGAAGTGGTTTTGAAATTTGAGGTTGCGTTCTGCCACCAGAATGGGCGGAAATCGTGAAATAGGCAGGGACGCGGCATCCTGCAACTTGCATTTGTGCGCTGTTAACGCTGTAGATGTTATTTGGTAGACACATTTTGATATAAGCAGGTGAAAAAAAAAAAAGCACCGATACCCAATGCCTTCCTCCGATATTTCTGAAGCCACTAAAACCCGCCGAAAAAAACCCTGCAGCCTCTGGAAGTGACAACATCACCGACTAACAGTTTGAGTGAAATCCGATTCTGGTTAGCAGATCGAGCTAGAGCGCTCTGCTGCAAAAGGAAATGCTCCGAATGATCAGAAAAATTTACCCAGTCAACCAGGGTAATTCGAAATCGCTGTCGCAGAGCCAGAAAAACTGCTACGACCACTAGGGGAAATAGCCACAACAAATCCTCTTTTGTAAGCGGTAGTGTACATACTATTTAGGTGGGAAAGTATTTACGGAAACGAAACAAATAGTGGCATGTCTGAGGGCTACACAAAACTAGCCTTTTCATTCCTTGCAACATACGCATTAAATAAGAATTGATAAAGCATCCTGTGGGTTCTTTTCTCTATTCAGGTTTCATGCTGTCTTTTGTAATTTTTTGTGAGAACATTGCTCATGCTGCATGACTCAGAGTTACCATCATTGGTCATTTTTAAAACTGCATTGAAAATACTGCAGCTAACTTTATCAGTAAGTTGGTTTTTTTTAAGTCACCTGATTGGCAATACTAAAGTGAAATGATCTTTGAGATGAGTTCTAGGCTCGAAACGTTTCTCGCCACAATATGTAATATGTTTTGCTTTGTGCATGCAATGTATAGTTCGGTATAGCTTGAGAATGCAGCCGAAGTCTCGCCTCCACAGACCTGTTTCTTTTCTGACAGATAGCTGCTGCTAGCTGGATGAAATTCCATGTTCAAAGAGAGCTTATAACGATGAATAGGAAATTGTCATTTTATGAAAGAGCTTTTACAAACCTGAATATTTAATAACAGTAACTCTTTATATAATATAATTTTTTTATCCCTGCCACAGTAGCCCAGCGGTCAGGGTGCTCAACTGCTAAGCTCAAGGATGTGGAATTGTGGCCGTGGCGGTCACAATTCCACATCCTTGCGTACAGATTGCATTCAGTAAGTTTGGCAGGACAGCAGCACTCCAGTAACAAAAATTGCTTCGTATCTTAAGATAGCGAGCAGTTACTTTGCTGCTGGCACTGCTTACCTCATGTAATCCCTGTTACGAAAACCCTTCATGATTCGTTTTATCTGGTCGGCTTCCAGTGTGTTGAGACTCAAACATTTGCTTAAGTCGACATCTTCTAATTTAGCTCATAGGCTTTCACCAATCTGCTGCTAACTTTCGTGCAAGTGTTGTTCGATGCAGAGTTTATGAACCGGTGAGTGAAAAAAGAACTTCCGAGCTATCTTGAAGGTGGACCAAGTTTGAATCTGCCCCTCGTGGTTTCAATACCACAAGTTAGTCATGCCGTTGCGATGAAAAATAATGTTAAGTTTTTTATCATCATTCCGTTAGTCATAGAGGCTTACCTTTTTGTAAGATGGCATCCAGTCTTCCACATGTTGCTCATCTTTCGTGCTGAAGATAGCTGGGTCCCACCGGCAAATGGAGCCAGCATGAATAACAACCGGGCCCACTTGCCCGACTTGATGTTGAACATTCTCAGGCACTACTGGGGTCCAGGAGAGAGGCTATGGAGCTGTGAACCTGATACATTTACCTTGCACCTCTGCCAAATATAGCATGGGGGGTTATTGAAAGGTACTGGGACAACAGGAGCAGCGGTGAAAGCAATCCAAGATCGACCAGGCTGAGCACCAAGCAATATGTAGCAATAGCAATGCTACTCAAGAGAATGATCATCTTCATATTTAAATAAGCTTGTTATCGGGTATGGCAGAGTAGTGGTAACCTGCTTACTGCAGAGAGAACTGGGGTTTTTGTCTCATTGGTGGCTCACTCTTAGATGCCTGCTTGCTTGTAAGAAACACTGCGATATAAAATGTTTCTGTCCGACTAACACCGTGCCTGCTTTCCCTACTGTGCACAGGATCTGTGGAGGTTGACTCGCACGAAGACGTTCCCGACGTTCAGGCATTCAGTGATGTGGGCACAAGCAGTAGCTGTAGCAGCAGAGGTGGAGCAGTGGCATCGGCAGCTTCCGCAGCGGAAGCAGCTGTAGGAACTGTGCCGCCAGCTCCAGATGAAGCGTCCTCGGACTCACATTCAGGTGTCGAGTCATCCCACGCTGTGTCAACAGCCTGCGACAGTGCCCCTGCCGGCGTCGAAGGCCGACAGAGCCAGAATGGCACGTCTGACCAGCCAAGTCAGTCGGAAACGGGCGGCGAATTTCTTCCAGCATCTGTGGCAGAGCGTGTGGTACAGTCTGGCAACGATGCGGAAGAAGTCTACGAACTACTAATCTGTGACTCTGGTGAGTGCTTGCTTTCCGGCTGTGCCTTACATTGTTTTACTTGGCTTTGTCTGTTAGGTGCTGTTTGCGACAGTAGAAGCATTAGCTTTCCTTAGTTGGCTATCAGCTGCTGCGGTGGCTTTGACCCAAGGTTGTAGGTTTGATCCCAGCTACCATGTTTTGATGGTAGTGAAGTGCAAAAACACTCTTGGGATGCTTTAATGTAAGGGCAGGTTAAAGAACCCTGGGTGGTGTAAACGAATCCTGAGCCTTTTATTACAGTGTTCCTCATAGGGATGTGACGCTTCGGGACATTTATACCCATGTTTTACAATTTTCTTTGGTGTTTATCTGTTGTGAGTTTTAATCTGTAACAATCTTATCAAGCGTGTCATGTTTGAACCTGTTACGTTGATTTTATAGATTCTTGTAGCGGTGGGTGATGCAAAGAGGAGTGTGGTGCTCTGAAGATACTTTGTGACTCTAGACACACCAAGAGGCCCGTCCCTGTTGCCTATTTTGTTCATGAAAAAATGATTGTGGTAGAGAATTGCTTTGCTAAATATTTGTGTGCTGGACACGTTTTTGAGAAGCGTACTCTGTAAAATGGGTCTTTGGGATGCACATGAAAATGCAAGTTGTTTGCAGACAGGAATTCATTCGTTTTTCCTGTGTACCTTATGCATCTGCCGGTTTAGTAGTACTGTTCAGAGCACAATGTGATGCCTTGTTTCTGAGCAGTACCCTTCAGATTAAGCGCATAGATTGCGGCAAGAGGCAAGCATAGCAGCGCTCGCTTTATTTCACTTTGCAGAGGCCAGCGAACGCATCACATCAGTCATGGATGACTCTGTGTCAAGCACTGTGTTTGGGGCGCAGCGAGGCACCACCAACCCATCTCCGTCCACGTACCATCTGGTTTCCCTTCCTTCTTGCTCATCGTCCGGTCCCAGCACATCGTCATGCTCACCTCCAGTAGTTGACGTTGCGTCACTGACGCTTGCATACCATAGAACTGATGATGCAGCAAATTTTGACACCTCTTC
Organism: Amblyomma maculatum; assembly: GCF_055883805.1. Classification (NCBI taxonomy): domain Eukaryota; kingdom Metazoa; phylum Arthropoda; class Arachnida; order Ixodida; family Ixodidae; genus Amblyomma; species Amblyomma maculatum. The sequence goes on from NC_139345.1 coordinate 132,592,397, forward strand.
CTCATCATCAACTTCTTCCTCTTCTTCCTCCTTGTCAGGGGGTGGTGCTCAGCCCATTGCGGCCGACTCCTCCGCAGGCCCATCATCACGTGACGATACTGCTGCTGCTGCTGCTGCTGCTGCTGCTGCTGCTGCTGCTGCTGCTGCTGCTGCTGCTGCCTTGAATGGCTTGCCGGGGAGCACTTCTAGTGAAAGCCAGCAGCTGCAAGTGGACAATGGACAGAATGGCAATGACGGGAGAGGGGGGAATAGCAGCGGTAGTAGTAGTAGTAGTAGCAGCAACAACGGCACTGGCTCAGATCCCGCAACGCCAAGAAATATTGACGACTCGGAGACGTTTGAAAATGGAGCAGCCTCAACGTCTTCATCTGTCTGTGATGTAGTTCTTGTTAGGGAAACCCACGATGTCGAAACCTCTTCCGAGATTGTGTTTTGTGCAGGAGTGGAAGTGGCTTCTAACATGACCATCTCTTCAGACAACTGCGACGATGACAGCAGCAGTAACATGCCCCCGGAGGACGTGCCAAGTAATTCGCGGGCAGTCAGTTCATCGGCAGCACCACGCAGCTACGATGGTTTGGCGAATGGAATGCAGGACGAAGCTGCTTCAACGTCGAGGTTTCGCGCAAACTGTGACGATGACTCTGTGCTGAGCTCGGCGAGTCCGGAAGTCGACGAAGTGGCCAGCAATGTGGTGACTATTGAAGTGGCAACGGACCTTGTTGAAAGGACGGTGACCTCGTCTGCGTCGGCGACCCCTGCGTCCCTGTCCCAGCCCAGCACGTCTAGGGGTACTGCAGGGCCGCAGCTTTTGTTGAAGAGAAAACGACGAGTGAATGCCTTGATTGACGAGTCCCTGTGCGCGTCGGGACATGTGTCGGGCTGGGCGCGTGTTGCGTCGGGGCTTCTGGACAGAGTGTGCAAATTCAGGGGTGCCAGCAGGTCCAAAGGCATGCTCTTGCCAGCGCATTGGTTTCTGGAGCCAGGTGAGATCCATTATGCCACTGATAAAGAAAATGGTGTCTGGCATGCTGACTGTTGGGTACAGTGCATGTGGTTTCTTTGACATGTTACCCATTCTTTTTTTTTTTTTTTTTTGCTTGTTACATCTGTCTCGCCATTTTTTTGTGTGTGTGGTGGTAGTAAAGGTCTCTAGCTCATCCTTTTTGATTATTTGTCTTTATGTGGTTGACATTTACAATTCTGCTGCATTTTGATCAAAAAGGATTTAGTATTGTTCAGGCCTGCAGCATTGTTTTTTTAATATGATGTCTTAGCACTTTCACCTGACTTCAGTACAGAAGAGCACTGACCTCCAGCAGTATTCACAGCTTTGCTTAAGCAGTGAGAACGATTGTGTTAGTTCAAGCTGTGGCAGTGAAAGCTTTATTTTACTTATTTCATTTTTCTCTTCTTTTGTTTACCTCTTACCTTACCTTACTGTGAAACCAGTGCAGATGTTCTAAAGGGCTATAGACACATTTTAGGCATATATTTTCTTGTCTGTAATAGTGCATTAGACATTAGAATGTACACATCACAATTGTAGCACTTGCCTATGAGTGCTAAAAATTATGCAACTGAATTTTCGTTATGCTGTTTCAGTTTCACCAGTTGGACAATGGTTGTGATGTATACAGAAAAATTTAGGTCATGTGAGGTGGTGGTGATAAAAACTTAGGCGTCAACCTACCCGCCTACGTGACGGCCTGGAGCCCTTGGACCCGAGCGGCGTGTTTGGCCAGTCGGATTACACCTAGCTGAGTCTCAGGGTGTCAGCTCAACCATAGAGTCTCCCAAATTTCTTTCGTTTTTGTCTGTTCATTTATATTTTTTATTTCTGGACACGTCCATATCATATAACTGATGTCTCATTTGTTCTCATTTGAGCTATTGAAGCAGGCTGGCTTAAGTGTTGCAGTGAATTTGTTTTTCATGTAAGCAATCAGAATGGAGCTTTTTCTGTCTTACTTGGCCTAAGAACTTCTCGTACAGCTATTTTTTCAGGTGATGAAACTGAAACCAAAACACTTCACAAGGCAATCCAATCGTACATTATTTTGTGGTCCTAATGGAGGAGTGTAGGTTGAGGCAGGTTTACTAATGCCTGATGCATCGCTTGAAAAGAAGAAAACGTGAAAACGAAAATTTTGTCGTTTACTCCTTTAACATTGCACCAGAAACAAATATAACTTGGCCTGTATTGATCATGATTTCTGCATTCTAATGACAGCATTTTAACGAGCATGCATTCTAACTGGCGACGACAGCATCTGTATGAAAATATGGTACGTTTAGTGTAGGTGGCTAGACAGCGTCGTCACTCACATGAAAACACCAGACATAGAATTATTTTTAGGGCAGATGTTACAAGCTTGAACTGTGTGGTGTAGAGAGTTATAAATGTAACTCTAGCAGAAAAAAAAAAAAATGTGCATCTTATGCTGTAGGGTAAGCATCTGCATACCCCACAAGAGCCACAAAATCGACTTTTTTTTAGGAAGCAAAATTGTTTCAATTTAACCTTAGTGTTTCTTTAATGAGACATGTTCGCAGGAGTATTATTGCCATCTGCCGGCAAACTGAAGTGCCTTCTACACGGCTACAGTGATGTCAAAATTCATTTCATGCGCCAGGCATCCAGCACTGTGCAAGTTACCAATTCTGTTTACAGATGAACTCTACAATGCAATAGCAATGTGTTAGAGTTAATGACTGCAGAGCCATTGTCTGAGTCACCAGTGGCAGGGTCGAGCTTGCACACGTAATTCCAGTCATACACAACATTGCCTCTTCTAGTATGCTATACAACTGGTGAATTAACCTGCTAGCCGCACAAAGCACCCTACAGCAGAAGCTGCAGTAAGTACTCGAAATGCTAATGTTAGTGTAAGACAGGCAAGTAATTATATGACTACAGATGCACACGTAATTCCAGTCATAACTACGTTGCCTCTTCTAGTATGCTATACAACTGGTGAATTAACCTGCTAGCCGCTGCTGCGTAGAAAAACAAAGCACCCTACAGCAGAAGCTGCAGTAAGTACTCGAAATGCTAATGTTAGTGTAAGACAGGCAAGTAATTATGACTACAGTGTTAAACTTCAACAGGTGATAACCTGCAAAATTTATCTGTGTATATATTTTAGGAATCTATATTTTCACGGTGGGGCTCATGCCAAAATGCTTGTGGTCTTGCAGTTTTGTCCTCAACAAAATCAATTTTGTGATGTAAACCACACAAATCACTGCACACATAGCTTTGATGACTGGTTTTGGTATCAATAAGCTGGAGTTTAAGAACATTTCAAAACTTTGGCAGGTAGGGAAACTTGTGAGTTAAAGAATTTAGCTCAAATTCATTTTGCGTCATGCTTTGGGCTATTTCTCAATTTCTTTTATTTCAGCCTTGTAGCACCTTCAGGGGTGCGGCAAAAATGGATTCTTTTGCTGTTCTTGTTTGGCAGCAGTAATGATGGAAAAAGCTGTGTTTACCATTACCAACCTTGTTTCTGATGTCTGCACAGTTGATCCGGAAGATGCTCCTGGGTACTACGACGTAATTGAGCAGCCGATGGATTTCTCAACAATTAAGAAGAAGTTGGAGGTTAGTACTGGCTGCAGATCTTGTGCAGTCAGCCTTTGAGATTTCTGCTGTCTTTGTTATAAACAATTTAGTTGTGCAACACGGTATCATTTCATCGCATGCTGCAGACTCCTGTGTTTTACAGGGACAGGGTGAAAAATGCAAGTGGAATTACAAAATGAACAGTATCTACACAAAGCCAGGAGTGTTAGAAGAGGAATGCTAATTAGGTTAAGGTCATCAGGCCGAGCGTGGTGAAATCCCAAATTTCTTCCTGAGCAGTAGAGCTTACACACTAATAACTAGCCTTTATCACTGCCACATGCAGGCAGAAGGGATTTGAAAGAAATAAAAGCGAAAGAAAGGATTCAATAAAATAGGCACATCACAGCCATCACATCCGTGCAGGAGCAGATAACCAAAGATACCTTAAAAATAAAAAAATCAAAACAGTCAAGCTATTGCTGCTGCGAAAACTGATACCACCAGTTCCAAGCGTTCGCCTGATTTAGTGTTGGGATGATGGAATAAAGTTCTGGCTGAACCTTCACCGCTGCCTTGTGCAGAGGGCGAGAGTTGAAAGAACAGGAAGTGCGACACATCCACAACTGATACCCTGGAGGGCCAGGAGTTAGCCACAAATCCTCTCCGTGATGTGCATGCAGTATACACGAAAGTCCCAAAGGGCACTTGCTCGTGGAGTGCTTAACTTGCGCTTAACACAATAATAACATCATCAGTGCAGCTACAAATTGGGCGAAACTTGAGGTCAGCGAAGCAGTGACGAAAGCAAAGGATTTTATAAAAGAGATATACCTGCATAATCGTAAATCCTGAAACATACTTACTGAAAGCAAACATTTTGAAGCATTTTGCACTACCCTACGAGCACATGTCCCAGCCGACGGCTAAGAAATGGCTAGCAGGTGTGAGTCACGAGTTGCACATAGTTTCCTGGTTGCGGTGGACTGCTGTCTGGTAGGTGGTAGGTACACTTGATTGGTGGATGAATGCATCTTGGAACCACTTCAAGGTTTAAAATGAATTCTGGAGGACCTTCGATGCTATCAGAAGAAAGACACCAACATTCCCAGGACAGAGCCTGTAAACGCAGTCGGGGACACAGACACTGGTGTAACGATCACAGTAGGGACATGTAAACAGGCTCCAAGACATCGACAACAGGCAAGGATTTTAAATACATGTCGTACATGCTACATCCTTGCTGCTGCTCTGTGGATGCTTACAAGTGACGTAGGAAAACACGCGTGAAGGTTTTCTTCAATGACAACCATCTTCAAGTGATTCTGGGTATACGGGTGAGCTGCCGCTGCAGGGACTGCCATTTTATGCGTGACCCTTTGCTTGCCTTTTGGCTGAAGGGGGTATCTGAACCAGTGGAGCAAAGTGGTGCTCATGTGACAGTTTGCATAGCTGTGCACAGACAAAGTCCAAACAAATTAAAGACGTCTAACACAACCCAGAGGGCTATGGAACGAAAAATGGTAAGGGTAACATTAAGAGATAGAAAGCGTGCAGAGTGGGTCAGAGAAATAACTCAAGTTACCGATATTCTAGTGGAAATTAACTCTTCGGGACCGCGCCATAGGCCATCGTGTAAAAATGCACGATCAAATCGCGCGCTCAAATATCCGCTCATTGGAACACGTGTCGCCATCTAGTGAGTAGTCTAGTATCTAAACTTTCGGTTTTGGTGTAGTTTGCCTTTTTCACGGCAGGCGGCGACGCGGGAGAGATTTTAATCTTTGGCGCGGCGGCGGCGCAGATTGAGAACCATGGTGTCAACCTCGCGTCAGGCCGCAAGAAAGCACACACAAAAAAAATGTTGTACATAAGCCTCCCACTTTTTTTTGTCTTGAAGTTAGAAAAGAGGCATTGTATCACATTTTGTATATTCTGAAATATTTTTATTACTCTTTTTTATTTCCGTATTCAAGAATTTCCTTCTTTTTTATGTTTTTTTTAGAAGAAAAGTTATATTTTGAGATTTTTTTGTGATATCATGTATATTTTTAAGGCATCTCAATTTTTTTCTCGTGAAAGTGCGTTCATTTAGCTGCATAACAATATATGTTACAACAAGCTAGCAGAAAATGTCATTGAATAAAAAAATATTTTCCAAGTTGTATCACAATTGCCTTCTTTTCGGGCAGTCCCGAAAGAGTTAAGAAGAAGAAATGGACATGGGCAGGACATGTAGTGCGAAGAGAGGATAACTGATGGTCGCTGAGGGTAACAAACTGGATTCCAAGGGAAGGAAAGCGTAGCAGGGGGCGGCAGAAAGTTAGGTGGGCGGATGAGATTAAGAAGTTCGCAGGGGTCAAGTGGATGCAGCTAGCACAGAACCGGGTTAAGTGGAGAAATTTGGGGAGGCCTTCACCCTGCAGTGGGTATAATCAGGCTGATGATGATGATGAACACTATGTCAAACTCTGTGCCAGCCTCTCAGTGCCTAATTGCCAAGCAAAACAATGGCAAACTATGCCGAACACCTCTGCTAATTTTACACGATAGCGTATATAGTGTATCAGCAAAAGAACATTGCTGTGACATGGCATTGTGCCTGCTGTTGCCGTACGTCCAAAAAGTGCCACTTCAACTCAGGCCCTGCCTAAGCGTCTCCCAAGATTTTAGAGAGAATGTTTCCTGCAGATAGGTATGAAGAAGAGAAATCTTTAAGTGCTCACACATGCATGACACTTTCAAGTCCTTTACATCACAATGCTAAAAAATAGAAATACTTCACTAGCTATCATTTAGTCTGAGGTTACGCAGCGGTATCTGTCCTGCGAGTTTTTTTTTCTGTCAGTGTAATGTTTGTGCGTTTCTCCCAAAAATGCAAAGGACACAGGTGAAGGCACTAGAAGACACACGCCACTGACTTTCAGCTGTGTTTGCAGACATTTACATGTAATTATTAAATGGCTTGGTTTGCAGTGGATGGAGAAAATGGGCATAATGCGCAAGCAAAAAAAACTTGCCGTTTTTCTTTCGCACGCCTTGCCAAGTGTACATTCTCCTTCCTTGACAATGCAAGGAAAGGGTTTCTGATGCCAGTGTTAGTGCCAAGAAGAATTACTTGTCCAACCACATTTGCCTGCTCGAAATTTCATTTGCAGCCCCTTGCACTGACGTGTTAATACCTCTTCTCGCCCCATTGAACTCCTGGCTAAAGAAGCCTACTACGGGGCAAATGATTGAATTGCAAAGGATCATCACTTGGGTTGGCCTCTGCATCAGCACTGCTGTCTTTGTATTATCGAGAGAAGGAATTAGCTTACATGGCAAGGTATGCAAAAGATAGCATCAGTTTTTTCTTGCCTGCACATTGTACATGTTCTTTCCATTTGTCGTTGTGCATTAAGCTATGTATACGTACATTGTTGGCATAATTTGCGCAGTTTTAATAAGCGAGAACAACCAATTAGTCTGCATCTTTACTCTTGCTTTGAATGGGCTTGGGAACAAAGTTTTACACCAGCTCTCAAGGGTGGCTCCAATTTCCTTTTACACTTGCTTTTGTTCCATTTAATGAATTATTACGGCGCTGAGGTACCAGGGACGTTTCAAAGTAATCCGATTCAGTGTACTATTTGTTTAGTACAAGTGTACAGACTCCATTGCTTCAACCTTCATGGCTTTGCACGTGAATCCTGTGCAGAGTGGCCAGTATCGGGACATAACAGACTTTCATGAGGACATGATGTTGGTGAAGCGCAACTGCCAGACGTACAACCCTCCGGACCACGAGGCATGGCTGGACTGCGAGGAAGTGTTTGCCTTCTACCTGCAGGAGTACAATCGATTGGTTGAGAAGTGGCAAAAGGTAGGGAATGCGCCACTCCTCTGGTTGCATCTGTTTTTCCTCAGCATACTTGCATAGCTTGTTCCTTGGTATCTAAGTCTCAAATTCTAGCAAGGGGGGGGTAACGATTGTTGTACAGCTTGTCGCTTTATTCAAAGTGTCTCGTTGAAGAACTACATTGTGCTCACCTGCCTAGTATTTCACACTTATCTAAGCTGCAGTGGAGCCTTGTTAATGCAAAGCTCCTCAGACTGTGTCAAATATTTAGATTAAGTGGGCTCTCGAATTATTGGAAAACGAAGTGAAATGTAAAAAGCAAGTGTGAAATGTTGTACAACTGCTCGCTGCACCTTGTAGTCATGACCGCTGCGCTCAACAACGCTCATTCGACTTTTGACAACCCTTTATTACAACTTGCTTGGAATGTTGGTCATTGAATCGCTAACGGTTGCGCAAAGTTCAGTCCCGCAAAGTTCAGACTGGTAGGTCACTGCCGCGCCCGTCATTGCACCCACCCGCCACCATAGTAGCGGACGGCAGCTGTTTCGACGCACGTCTTTCTCTCCCTCTTCTTTTTCTTTCTTCTCTATTTTCTCTTCTGTTAAAGCTACAGAGCCTCTTCCTGTGCATTTCCTTTTCCTTCTTCCTTCCTACAACAACAATTAGTATAGCAGGCATGCAGTGGTGGTGGGGGTGCCTTGGTCATGTGGTTCTGGGGAATCATGACGTCACACACCTGGTGGACCAGCAGTGCACGATGTCATACATGTTTAAGGAATGGACAACACTGACAAGAAGAGCACAAGGATGAGCACATTGTATGGGTATTGTCTCGTAAAGACAAAGCTAAATTATTTGCAATGCTGTAGCTATGATCATGTGACCACGCCATCTTGAATCCGAGAGCGACAAAGAAATGGACAGAAACCGGGAATTGTAAGTAGCAAAGAGCTAGTGCCCTTAAAAGGCTGTGGACGGTAGCACGTCTTTCATATCGAAGAAAATAAAGGTTTGTTCATGCAGCATACATTTTCTCGTTTTCATGGTCCATTAGCCCATAATTTAGTTAACTCGGACATTTTTTCCGATCCCTTGAGATCTGGGTTAATGAGGTTTTACTGTGTACGTAACACGTGCCCTTCAGTAAATATAGCTGGTGTTCTCTGTCTGTTACCTTTCTGTGTCCATTGTGTTAAATTAGCGGTGTTCCATTTTATGCTAGGCAATCCTCCACTGCTAGCCTGGTAAAATGTACTGTTAAATTATGGGACCACGGAAATTCTATGAATTATCTAAGATGTCAAATTAATTGGGTGTGAATCATCGGCGTTTCACTGTAATCGTGTGGAGATAAATAAGCATCACTCATCACACTGACTGACACCCTAGTCATCCTAATCAGCACCTTTCTCTTTTGCTTTCCTTGGTTTCAGCGGCTGTTGGCTTCTTTCGTAAGCATTTCCAAGTTTGCTTTTCTTCGTCGTCACAGCAGCAGTGCAAGCCGTTTTTAAGGGCAGCACAGTGTTAGTAATATCTTAAGTATGGTTGAGTTGGGAAAATCTAGCTGTAGGAGCTGTTTGCGTGACTGGTGCCATAATCCCATTAATATTTTGGTCCGTGCTCTGTCCCTTTAATGTTGTGTTGCAACCAGTAATCTCTTCTCAGTTATCCTCCCATATATAAGCTGTTTCTTACGTAGCGTAATATAATTTTTTGCTGTCATCCTCTTTTCGGTATACTAATCTATGATTCACCCTCGGTTAATGATTAGGGTTAGGTTGCTGAAATTCGAGTTATGTTGCTTCAGCTGTACTACTGATGTCTCGAAGAAAATGGATGAATCTCAGTCTGACAAAAAAGGGGTTCCAAGCATGAAAGAAGGCATCTGCGGACACACTTATGTACAACCTTATGTCTTACGTTCGAAGCCTAGCCTATTCACAGCCGCTGCCCACTGATTCGCACAGTACTTTGTGCATAATGGAGGACAGTGTTGTCTTCCCGTGCTGATTCTGCTATGCAATAATGGAATTGATAGCCTGCTTCCATAGCATTTGCTATGATAAGGTCAAGCGTTACGTGTTTTTTTTTGCCAGGTCCAAGTTAAAGAGCCATATGCTGAATTGGAGTTTTTAATGAGAAAATTCCGTTTTGCTTCACACAGCTAAGAGACCTGTTGCTGCAGCCTGTTTTTAGTTACCTGTTGTGCCAAAACACAGCAACTGGTGTTCATTGCATAATTGTCTCGTAACAGACAAAGCATAGCAGCTTAGCCTTCTTGTGATCTTTCATCTTCCATTTTAAAAAAAGCCTTCCGATTTCCTCTTGTTTCCTCATTTTGCAGAGCCACTTACTATCTTCGCCAAAGAGGTCAAAGCCCAGCTGAGAGTGATCTTACTAGAGACAATGTCCACTACTCTCCGCACCAGCACACACCCAAGTGTTCAGCGACAAAGCAAAGCGACCGCCGTGTTGTTTGGCATGCAACGCCATTGCGGGCCGTTCTGCCTGTGGAACGCTCGTGGCCGGAAGCACTTCTCCGCCTTCTACTTATGAGTATGCTGTACATACGGGACCTACAAACAAGGAAGAGTGCAGTGTACATATGGGGTTTTGCACATTGCTCGCCCTGCTGGACTTCCGCACCCCTCCAGGCTTCTGGCCGCATCCTTTTTATTGGTTTGTTGCTGCTACTTTCATTCTGATGGCCCACACTGTGTATTATGTATGCTATCAGCAACTTCGTTTTTATTTTTCTCCCACGTGTATGGCGGATTTTTTTGCCACTTATGAGTATGCTGTACATAGGGGACCTACAAACAAGGAAGAGTGCAGCGTACATATGGGGTTTTGCACATTGCTCGCCCTGCTGGACTTCCGCACCCCTCCAGGCTTCTTGCCGCATCCTTTTTGTTGGTTCGTTGCTGCTACTTTCATTCTGATGGCCCACACTGTGTATTGTGTATGCTACCAGCAACTTTGTTTTTATTTTTCACCCAAGTGTATGGCGGATTGTTTTGCCATAGCTCGCATCACTTTGGTCATTTGTTGGCTTTTTTATTTTGTTACAGCCATTATTGTTGTGGCTTACTGTTGTAATATTATCCTGCTATACACAGGTGCGACGAAACTGCTCGTATGACTGATTTGCTGTTGCGTGCTTCGCGCTTAGCTTCAAATGTTTGTCGCTGCTTTTTAGAGACACGTTTGGAGGAGGCAGACTATATGTTTTAACGCAACAACGCTATACATTGTGCGTGACTGGGGCACTAGTCGCACCTGGTCTGTCATAATCCTGGCACGAATCGTGGAAATATGTTTTGATAGCTGCATAGTAGTGGAAAACGGAAGACATGTGGCTTCTTGCGTTTTGAAGGAGTTTTTAATTCTTGCCTTATTTTAGATAGAGTTCAAAACGAATTGGAGGTAAAGGGCAGTTTGCCATTATTTTAGGTGCAACGTGTCAGTTTCATAGCTTTGTGCATTTGGTCATTGTGAAGCTTCACCTCCCAGCTTTGTTGCATGTGGCTTTGTCAAGCCTGTCATGTGCTGTGTTGGTCACTCTGCCATATTTTGTAAAGGCCATGTTGTATGTAAATAACTAATGTGTACATATTGTGCGGTATAATATAATTGTTAATTTGTTTTCCCTCTCAAATTTATCAGTGTACAGAATGTATATACCTATAAATATATATATATATATATATGTATACTGTATAAAAAGGATATTTTTAAGCTTTTGATTTGTACATAAAGGTGTACCTTCTGGCAGATATCTTTTTTTTTTTTTCCGGTAACATAACTTCGCGAACTTAAGGTGCAGCTGCGAACTACAGGCGCCATCATTACCCGAGGTGTCTTTTTAAAAAAAATACTCATCGCAGGTCTGGATGGTGACAAAGAATGAAGCCTGCCTATTTTTCGTGGCACTGGAGAACTGTCTATTGACATAACATACTTGGCAGTAAAAAATAAAGGCACGGCGATGTTGCTTGTAGTTGTCTCGTCCCGTTCAAGCATGTCTTGGTCAGCCTACAACATATATCTGCAGATTGTCTTTCTTCTAGCACCATCAGTCTGTCTTACTTGACCTTAAAAACTGCAGTAAATATACACTAAACTGCCATTGGTTTGGCCATGAAGAGACCAGAAGTATAAGTTCAAATTAACTGAATGTTTAAATTGTTGAATTGGTCTCTAAAAAAGCTTCTAAAAACGGTTTTCATCACAGTAGTTTCATCTAATAAACAACTGTATGAGGGTTGTCTGCATTTGAGACGAAGCCCAAATGAGAAGTTTTTCCTGGTTTCTTCAATTACTTCAGTATCGGTTATATTTACTGAGGATCAATTACTGTAATTCTTCAATCACAGGATCATTTAAGAAATACTACTAAGCTGCCCTTTTTGCATTGGGACGCAGTGGCAATGTTGCATCTTCACCAAAAAGCCCCATTGCATCTTGAGGATGTCTCAGCACATGTTCCATGCTTTTTGTATTCTTTTAGAGACTGATTAGGGTATGAGGAGTTAATATGTGACACTTGTAGCTATTTCTGCGAGCAGGCGCCCTTGAAATTTTGATTTGAAATTTTTGCTTTTAAGCATTTCTGCTTTCAGTGTCGCATAACATAAAACAAGAAGTCATTCATGACAAAGAGCCGCCTGCGGTCCCACGCATTGCTGTGGTATTTTCTTGCTGTGTATGTACAGCAAAAGCTCTAAAACTTGCCATATTATACCTTTGCAAGTTCCATGTCACGTTTTACCTTCCACAGCAAGAGTTGTGTGAACAATGGACTGCGAACGAAAATCTTCCGGTTCCTGATCTCTTTCCAAATGCAAATGAAACCAAGCGAAAGGAATAGTTTTATTCACACGTTTCCTTAATATAACAAGGAACACCTGAAGAAGGCTCATGTCCTCTTTCTCAATAACATCATCCTATTATAGTGGCCACATCGTGAGGACTAAGGGTTTTCAATAGCATCTGAATTCGTTTGAGTCATTTTTTTTGTAGCACTAATGCATAAGGTATGCATTATGTAAAGATGAGATTGTTTCATGCATTTCTGCTCCTACCTAACTGCTACATGTATATACTGGCCACACTAAGAATAAATTTAAGTATTGATCAGCTGCCTTGGCGCGAGCACGTGCATAAGAATGTTCATGCTCTAGTGCATGCGTCCACTAGGGACGGATGCTAACAGCGTCGTGCTTGGCTTTCAGTGCCAATTTAAGCAGAGTTTGTTTTGCGCTGCCAAAGCAGCAAACAAGATTTGGTCGCGCATGGGCACAGTGCCAATACATAAGAAATTTTGCACAGACGATGTTTTTCATTTCTTGTATTTTGAATTTTGATTTTCTGTTTCTATATTTGAAAATTTATACACTGATACCTAGTATCACAAAACATTGGCTTTCCATTTCGAGCAGTATAACACCTTTGAAGGCATTTTCTATTTTTAGCTATTTCAATTACTAGTTGATAAATTACTCTAAATTTTCTAAATTATCAAGCAATTTGACACCGTTGAACCCTTTTTCCAATTTTTCACTTTTTTCAATTGTTTGATCAATTACATGCTAAATTTTCTTAATTAGCATCATCAAGCATTGGTTTTTCTTTCTGAGCATTATAACACTTTCAAGCCTTTTTTTTCATTTTGTCAAATATTTCAGTTCATCAATTACTAAATTTTGTAATTAGCATCATCAGGCATTGGCTTTTCATTCAGAGCATTTTGACACCTCTTAAATCTTCATCACCTATCACACACCAACAAATCAGTTACTAGAACCAGAAATTAACATGATACAATGTTTTTACCTAGCCTCCTTTTATTTCCAACATGTGGTGTCGAAAACAATGATGCCGATGGCTTTTTGGCTGATTGAGCTCTATAAGCTGTTACCTAATATATTTTCATGTATTGTTCAGTAGGTCAGGCATGGTTTATGATGTTATGAGAATAGCCGCAGGACGACAGTGGACGTTGGTAGCAGCTCTACCGCAAGAGGCCTGGTCCAAGCCGGGAGGCTGGCAGCTCTTGAGTGCGCTCTTGGTTGTCCATTCATGATGGATGTGTTTCCCTAGCGTGGTGTCAGAAGTTTCAGATTTCGTATAGTTTCAAATTGCGCCCTATAACGTTGCCTAGATGTTGCTCGTCATTTGTTTCAGAGCAAAAACTCGCTGCATCATGTATTAGCCAAGGTCAATCTAGCAGGTCATGACCTTCAACAAGCCAGCGGTCACTGTGGGTAATAGCTTGGTACCACCACTTAACCATTGACGTAGTCCTTGGACGGCTGATACAGCATCACCTGTTCCCTCTTGTAGTTTACAGTGTCCTCATCTTCATAGTCACAGAAATTTAATAGCTGCAAAGCCATGTCAGCTCATGTCTAAACCTAAACCTAACCAAAGCAAAATGCTCTTGCTTCACCTAACTGGGTATAGCAGGGTTAAATCTCAGTCATTTTTTATCACCAGGCAATGTACACACCAACATTAATACATTTGGGTAGTATACATTATCTTGACATTGAATTGACACGATTGGGAAAATAATGATATTGGTTAATTTGTATCGGCATTGGACAACACTTACTGTCAGCAGCAAAATTTTGCGGGATCTCCAAGCGGTGTGGCAAAGCGACGGAAAACTGCATTGCTGTGCCATCTGCCATAATTGCTCCCAGTGACGAGGCTAACGGAAACTGCGTCTAAAGCACACTTTGTGCACGCCTGTCCTTTGCTCCCTATCAAGCATGCCACGTTTGCTTGCTTCCTTGTGACGCGCTTATCAGACTCGTGGAAGCCGCTGAAGCGCTGTGCGATTTTGCCGCCAGTTTGTGGTGGGGAGAGTTCGCCGGTGCCTTTTGCACTACGCCCTGTGCAGCAATGGTGACATAGCGATTCAGGGGCGGCAACGAATGTCAAAAGCATATCCTAAGGAAGCAAGCGACGAAGCATGCCTGATAGCGAAGGAAGGACAGGCGTACGCAAAGTAATTCAGACGCAGTTTCCATTAGTCTTGTCATCGGGAGAAATTGCGGCAGGTGGCGCAGGATTGCAGCTTTCAGTCGCTCTGCCACTTGCTGGAGATCCCGCAAAATTTTGCTGCGGACAATACATGCACGTTCTGTGGGGAAAAAATTTGATTGATTCTCAGAATATTCAGCAAATTTAGCTGAAGGAAGGATAGTGGAATAAAGCTACAGATTGAAAGGAAACAGCATAACACACATTTCCATGGCAACCAAGTCGGAGACAAGAGACACCACATGCAAGGTTAACTGCATCAGGTGCAACAGTAAAACAAAATGGTGTTTCGTTGAAACTGGTGTACATCTCCATGTCCCTCTTGTAGGCTTGACAGAGGCACTATGGACTTTGAAACATGGTGTCAGAAGGGTCGGAGCAGAAATGAGCCAGGACGCTTGACTGCAACCAGCATGAAGACAGCATAAGGGCAAGTGACAATGGGGAACAGAGATGGGCACGACAACATGACAAGTTGACCGCAACATGGCGTCGGCAGCTGCTATTGAAGCGGCAGAATGCATATGCCTGACAGGCGACTTGTGAGCAAATTGGCAGCTTTTCAAGCAGCGTTACGAACTCTACCTCATCGAACTGGCCAAGACGCGAAGTCCTCAGAACAGAAAGTTGAACTACTGCTAACGATTGCCAGGACAGCTGTTATTGAGATATATATAACACTTTAAACTTCAGCAACCTAACCAACACGGTGCCAGCACCAGACAGACCTTAACATAGTTCTTCTAAAGCTCAATATTTTGTGCTGAAGCAGAATGAGTTGTGCTTGCGGTTTTTCGCTGTAGAAAACAGCAAGCAGACAAACCGTCTGTCGCTTTTGTGACAGATCTCAAGCGAAAAGAGAAAGAATGCTACTTTGGAGACCAGCATGACAAGATGATCCGCGACCAGGTAGTTTTCAGCATGGCCAGCGAAGAATTCCTTATGAAACTACTAAGGTTAGAAGAGCCTACTGTTGATATGGTTGCAAAGGTATGCCACATACATGACATCTCGACACAGCAGCGTTGCAACGAGAAGGAACAGTGACAGCGACAATATTAATGTCGCCAAACAGAACAAGAAGCAAGTGCCCAAGGGAAACAAGCTGCAGGTATTGCCAAACAGTGCACCTAAAGACACTTTGTCTTGCCTGGGACAAACCGTTTGAAGTGTGGCCAAAGCAACAACCTTGCAAAACAGTGCAAGTCGAATTCTATTCACTTGGCCAGTGATGGCTCCAATTCTCAAAAGATTTTGACTGTGCGTGTGCGCAAGAGGAAAGGCATCCTGTCCCTGCAGAACAGGAGAAAGGATATCAGTTTCAAGTTGACAGGGGTGCATCAGTAAATAGAATCCCAGTGCGCTATTCTCCGAACAAGACGCTGCGAGATGTCCCTACAAAGCTCCAGATATACAATGGCACAGTTCTCGAAGGTTGACGATTGGGCAAGTTGGTAAGGGTTCATACTTAACCAGCCAAAGGACGAGACACAGGAAAGAAGAGGACAGGACAAGGCTGGACCAGGACCAGCCTTGTCCTGTCCTCTTCTTTCCTGTGTCTCATCCTTTGGCTGGTTAAGTATGAACAGTTCTCGAGCCAGAAGGAAAATGTAGACTACACCTGACCAACAGTGCTACAGAGAACTAATCAATTGCCTTTGTTGGAGTCAACCTTACGCCACTCCTATGCAGAGAAATCTGAGCAGGTGCAGCTAATCAGTGTCAATTACGACATTGTTTCAAGAGTTCAGAAGACAGCAATGCCTCAAGATGACTTATTAGTATGGTACCCAGATGTCTTCAACAATGAGCAAGGATGCTTTCCAAGCCATGTACGACTGAAAGCTGATCCAGCAGTAGAACTTCAGATGTCAGTAGCATGCAGAGTGCCCGTGAGCATTCAACTGAAGTTAGAAAATCTGTTCAAGGCTTTGACAGCCAAGCAGATAATCGATGAGCCTATGCAGTGAGTCAGTCGTATGGCCGTTGCTGCCAAGAAAGATGGCGAGTTGCATATCTGTATTGATCCACAAACACACAAAGCTCTGAAAAGAGAATGACCATTTGCCTGTCCTGGAGGATGTGATAACTGAGTTAACAGAGGCAAAGGCCTTTTCCAAGCTTGATTTGCAGAATAGATACTCGCATTGCAAGCTTGAGCACGAGTCTAGCACGCTTGTAACCTTCCAAATACCATTTGGATGGCACAGGTGGCTTCGACTTCCATTTGGTCTATCAGTCAGTAGTGAAAAGCGATTGCAGACTGCATTGGATGGGCCTACAAGGAGCCAATTGTGTCGGAGGTATCATAGCATATGGAAAGGGCAGCTCCAAGGAAGCCGCACATGACAAATCGGTATGCACTCATGGAGAAATGTTGGAACCAGAGCATTTGTACTGGCAATGGCAACCTTGAATGCAGAGCAGGTAACCTTCATGGGCCACAGGCTCATGTCACATGGATTGGAAGTTGACTCCGACAAGATCACTGCTAAGCATCCATAGTGGAGCTTTACGATTCTGTGGCATATGGTAAACTGCCTTGCAAGACTTCTACCAGATATATCTGACATTATGGAACCTATCGGAAGGCTCGCGGCCAGGAACATAGAATGGACCTGGACCACTGGACAGCAGAGTGCATTCAGCAGAGTGAAGGAACTAATGGCCTCACCGCATGTCCTGATGTTCCACGATCAAAACAACTCAGTGCGATGTGATGCCACTGAGGAAGGCCTAGGTGTTTTGATGCTGCAAAACGGTTCTCCTATCTGCTATGCCAGCAGAACCCTGATGGCAACAGCAACAAGGATGCCCAGAAAGAGATGACCATGCGCTTTGTCCTGCACAAGTTTCACGCCTTTGGCAGGCACACCACAGTCATCTGAACACAAACCACTTCAGAGCATCACAAAGAAAGCTCGTGACAACGTAGCCAAATGACTGCAGAGCATGCTAAGTGCAGAGGTACGACTTCACAGTCGAGTACTGCTAAGGAAGACATCTCTGTGGTGTTATGGTCCAGGTCCATTCAGGAGGAGGGCAGGTACGATATCAGGTTCACAGACACACGCTTTTCTTTTCTTGATCATTCGTATAATAGATTACACACGCATACAGCTTAGCTTAAAGTCTAATGTGACAGGTCCAAAAAAAAAACGTCCTACTATGACTTGATCAAATGTCAGAGCAGCAACCTCGACGGTGCCCTGCAGTCCGGTTGTGGCGATGGCCGGCCAACGGTAGACGTCTGCTTTCTGGAACGTTGTGCAGGAACCAGGTCCTGGATCCGGTTCCCAGGAGACCAGCGGCCAAGTTATGACGCTGGCCCGGTTCACGCCGGGCTTCCAAGTACCAGGTACTGCGGCAGGCCCAGTCCAGGTACTGCAGCGGATCAAGTGAGGCGGTCAAGCGCCATGGTGCAGGCTAGCTGCCTCTGGGAGTTGTTCACAGGATGGCGGAGTGCTGTGCGGCACCAGACACCGGGCCAAGTGCCCGGCAGGTGCTAGTGAGCCGTCCTTTGACGCCAGGCCCACAACGATGATTTCAACCGCCAGCGGCGCTCTGGAACGTCCGTCCCGCTCCCCTGCCTCGAACCAACTCACGCGCGCTGGTTCGGCCCGCACGCGGCTGCACTTTATTCCCTCTCCATGACCAACCCGTGCACTCGCACACACGATCATCATCATCACAACCTCCCCCCGTTTCAAGACAGCTTCTTACAACTGTTACAGTCCAACTGTTCTGGCGCCGGGGAAGGGGTAGACGTGGCGGGGGTGACTAAACTCACAATACTATACCACACAACTCGTTCACACACAAACAGAAATTCCAGTTTTGCTACTTGAGGGCTCATATTGCTGCCCTCGACTCCTCGTAAGAGACTCCTTTTCATCACCAGAAACACTCCACTATACACTTCACACACAGCTCACAGCACTATCACTGAATTACTTGGTAAACCCTGTATGTGCACGGCTGCATGCCTTCTAGTCGTGGTGACAACTTGGCCTTCCTCGACGCTCTTGGTAGAATCCTACGACGCAGACTCGCAGAATATGCTTAATGGCGGAGTCATCGTCGGATTTCTCCAGATCCACTGAGATGCGCTCTAATTCAGTTGCGGGTAATATTCGGTGCGTAGTTAGAGGCTGTTTGCTATTGCAGTACTTTTCCTGCTCTTGTTTCTGCCGTATAGTTGGCCATGAGTTGGTGTCGTTGGTGCCATACATTGGCACTTACCACAGGCGCTAACAAGTCTTCTGGAATCTCCGCGTATATTAGGCCAATAAAAATCCTCACGGACGCGATCAATCGTGCGCCTGATTCCTTCGTGTTCGGACGTATTGTTCATGCGCCATTCGTAGGATTTGATGCCTGAATGCCAGGGGCACAACAACCTGTTTAAAACTTCTTCCAGTACGTCGCCAAGGAGTAATAACGGTGAAGGACTTTTCCTTCTTCGCGGAAGCAGTACTTGCCACCCTTACCGGATCTGAACTGAAAGAGTCGTTTAAGCGTCGCATTTCGCTGCTCTTCAACTAACTGGCGTTGCCTAAGGTCACAGTATTGAATAGGTGGCCCATTCAACGCAGATACTTGTCCTCTTGTGCATTTCCTACTATACAGTAACTTAATGCTGTGATTTTTCGCGTGGGAACTATACTCTGGAAACGGGCGGTATCGTGTCATGCCCGATAGCACGCACGTTCATACACTCCGTGTTCGGATCATCAGGTTCCCTGACACCGGGGATATTTCCGAGCACAAGGTCATACGGCGGCCTTTTCACGCAATTGCGGTCACCTCGCCTGTGAAGTATGGCGTGTCTACTCGTACTCGTGCCACTGGTAACTGGTCGATGTACCATCGAGGAGAGACAAGCTCCCTGTGCACTCTGTTAAGCAGTTCTTCGGGATCAAACTGCGACGGATACATTACTACCCGTGTCTCGAAGAACACAGATGCGCTTTGCTGCCGCTAATCCCTCAGTAATTGGCATAGTTCCCGTTTCAGGTTGAAGCGCTAGTTCTAGTCTTTGATCATGAACCATGGAGGTGGGGACTTTTCTTTTTACAGGCTTTAATAGCTCGGTATCCGTCGGCGCGGCAGGGAAGACAACAGGGCCTACATAGCAAGCGGTACTTCGTCCTTGCACTGGTTGCTGATTCCTGCAGTCCTCCGTCCTGTGGCCGCTCTTGCCACAAGAATTACACCTTATTTGGTGCCTCTCTAGTAGAGGTGCGACAATCGGAAGCCCGATACCCTTGACAGTTGCACAACATATGCACCTTAACTGCGTCTTCTTCGGAGGGTCGACCGAGCTCTCACTATGGATTCGCGCTTCATCAGGCTTTTTTCCATGTTAAAACAGTTCTGAACTTCCAGGAAGCAATCAGTTGTGTCTGCTATTACGTCGAGGATCTTGCACTCTCGTTGTTAATTTAAAAAAGACGAGTTTCGGGTGGCAACATCGCAGGAACTGCTCAGCGATTCGCACAGGTCTTCAAATGTTTTAGGAACACTCGCCATTTCAATCTAATGGTCGAAGTAACCAGAAAGCCTCGCACCTACTGCTTTCCTGTCTCGTCATCTTCCGCTCGAGCCTTTCGGAATTTGTAATGGTAACTTTGGACTGTGAATTTAAAACGCTGCAGAAGAACCTTTCTGACCATCGATATTCTAAGGAATTTCCTGCAGACATATCCTGCCGATTACGGTCAAGGCTTCCCCAGTTAGGCACATGCTTACAGCCATTATATCTTGAGGCCAGTCCTGTCCTGCTGCCACACGCTCAAACCGTTGCAAATATGCATGCAAGTCATCTCGTCGCTCGTCGAATAGGGGTAGCAGCTTTTGAGGGTTGAAAAGCTGGACTTGTGGCGCTGACAATATGGGGTCGACATCCTCTGTCGCACTGCTCCTCGCTGCTTCTTGGAGCCTGAGTTTCAATTCGAGGATTTCTTTTTCTCTTTCAGCTGCCCAATTTCTCACAGCAGCTAACCGACTTTCCTCTCTTTTAGCAGCGCGTTTAGCCCTTTCGTCTGCGCGTTTGTCTATCCAGTCTCTCAGCTCGGCGCTGAAGAAATCCAGCTGAGCGTTCAACGTGGCTAGACGCTCAACGTCCACCTTCGCTCAAGCGTAGCGATGCGCGTGAATCCCTCTCTGTTACTATTCCTCTCCCTGGCAGATTATCGCCTTGAAGCTTTTAAATTCTACAAATCCTGGCAGGCTCGCCAAATTTTGATGTAATGGGCCCAGCTGGTCCGTTAAGGAGCTCTGGGCAGGTACGATATTAGGCTCACGGACACACATACGCTTTTCTTTTCTTGATCATTAACTGATCACGGATCACACATGCATACAGCTTAGCCTAAAATCCAATGTGACAGGTCCAAAAAACGTCCTACTATGACTTGATCAAGTGTCAGAGCAGGCGACCCCGACGGGCCCTGCAGTCCGATTGTGGCGATGGCCGGCCAACGGTAGACATCGGCTTCCTGGAACATAGTGCAGGAACCTGGTTCCTGCCAGGAACCAGGTCCTGATCTGGCTCCCAGGAGACCAGCGGTCAAGTTATGACGCTGGCCCGGCCGGTTCACGCCGGGCGTCCAAGTACCAGCTACTGCGGCAGGCCCCGTCCAGGTACTGCAGCGGGTAAAGTGCGGCGGTCAGGCGCGATGGTGCAGGCGAGCTGCCTCTGGGAGTTGTTCCCAGGATGGCGGAGCGCTGTGCGGCACCAGACCCCGGAACAGGCGCCCGGCAGGTGCTGGCGAGCCGTCCTTTGAAGCCAGGCCCACAACGATGAATTCAACCGCCAGACACGCTCTGGAACGTCCAACCCGCTTCCCTGATTCGAATAAATTCACGCGCACTGTTTCGTTGTTGTTGTCGTCCAAATAACTTATGGCACATACCCACAGAGGGGGATCGGCCAAGAATTCGGTAGCAAAGAAACTTTTTTTTTTTAAGTATACTTGCATAAGAAAAAAAAATTGCTTTGAGGGGTAGAGGAAAGGAAATAAAACGGAAAAGTGGTAACACTCACGGGAGATTGACACTGTAATTGTAGAACAAGTGATGTTTATATATTTAGCAAGGCAAACGATTTGATTCCAGTAAAAAAATATGCATGGCGGTAAAAACAGACCTGTGACTGTGCCCAAGGATGGTGGCGCCAAATGATAACAATGTCGGGCTGCTTAAACTAAGGCCAAGCTGTTGGAATGGCTTTTCCATCAACTGTCTTCTCAACATAGAGATGCGGCGGTAAAACAATAAAAAGTGATCTAATGTTTCTTGTTCACCGCAAAATGCGCAGACGTGTGCAAAACCAGACCTGTAAAAATAGAAATTTAAAGGTGGGATACGGCATCGCAGTCTTGTTAGAAAAATATTAACTTGCCGTGAATGAAGATTTAGATGCAGGTAGCCATCAGATATTAAAAGACATCCTTTTTCATATTTAATAGAACGTTTCTCCGAAACATCGCTGCGGTGATGTACGCTGTCACCGGAAGGATAGATAATACGGGGCCATTGAGGGACTTTTTTTGCCAAACTGTCAGCATATTCATTTAAAGTCACATAGCTGTGGCCTGGTACCCATACCATAGGTACAATCTTCAAATGTCTAGGTATCAGGGAGGCAAAGGTTTTTACTATTGCAGAATCCACCGACGAAGAGAGGGATGAACACAATGATAGAGAGTCGGAAATTACAGCAACTTTAGAAAACGAGGAGTCTAATTTCCGTAAAGCAAGTACCACCGCCAGAAACTCCGCTTCAAAAATTGGGGTGAAGTCCGGAAGCCGGGCAGAAAAAGACCAATCTAAATGCGGACAATATATACCCACATCCGCTTTTTCATTACATTGAGATGCGTCAGTAGCTATACTACTAAACTAGCAGAAAGACTTCTCAAATGATCTTCTAATAATCCGTTTAGAATAACGGATAAGTCTTTAGCATTATTCGGGAATATGTCGTCAAAGACAATTTCAACAGATGAACCGATGGTTTGTATGGGTAGAATACTGTGAAGGGAAACATTTAAAGGGTCCAGCAAATTTTTGACCATAACAACCTGCGGGGTGTGAAATTTAGGCCAATGGACACCGAAAAAGGAGGTCGGTTGACAGCAAAAAATAGACATAGATCGGTGAAACTCTGATTCATATATCCTTAGATAGATACGTCTGAACAGTTAGAATTTGTAATCTATATATCAAGGGAGGAATCCGGGCTTCAAGGTAGAACACATTGTTGGCAACAAATTTTGGAAGTCCAAGACACAACCGAAGCGCTTCGCGCTTCAACAGAACAAGCGGTCAATTTTATAAGCTGCTGAACCAGAAAAAAAGACTGAACCGAACTCTAAAATTGGACGCACATACATAATATAAACAATTAAAAGCACATTTCTCCGCATTCCAGACCGGGGACGACTAAATCTGCGCAACATGCCCACGGCCTGAGCCCCATTCGTACCAATATGGTTAATGTGGGGCTGCCATGAAAGATTATCATCATAAGTGACCCTTAAATACTTTAATGATTTAACCTGTGGCATTATTTGCTGCTGATGCATTACCGATAGACTTACACAATCTTTAATATTGAATACGAGGACCGCGTTTTTGTTCACATTTAATGTGAGACGCAATCCACACAACAAATTCTCAATAGAGTTTAGGTACGTTTGCAAGCGGAGATGAAGCGATTGAATATCCAATGCAGTTGCAAAAAAGCGCAATATCATCTGCATATACGTAAGTGCGAACATCATGATTAACTGGTATTGAGCTGAGTAGTATGTTAAAAAGGACTGGTGCGAGGACTGCTCTTTGTGGCACTCCCCTGCCTTGCTTATATCTGCCAGAATTAACGCCAATTAATGCACAGTAAAACTCTCGGTTTTGGAGGAATTCAGATATCCAGGCTACTAAATAATTTGGAAACTGAAGATATTTAAATTTTTGCAATAGAATGTTATGTTCAACGCTATCATATGATATATATAGCGTTATCAAGGCAGCGTGCATTTTTTGGCGCCGCGCTAAAAGGACTCGACTCTCGAGGTCAGCATGCGCATTCCAGATGGAACACTTTTGACGGAAACCAATTTGGCAAGGACTGAGGATATTTTCTTTATTCATGTCCGAAATACGTATAAGTATGACTCTTTCAATTAATTTTACAATGTTTGATGTTAATGCAATTGGCCTAATATTATCAATGGACAAGTCACCTCCTTTATTCTTAAGTAAAGGAATTATTTTGGCAAGTTTCCATTCCGGGTGTATCCAAGCATGTTTGATGGAATGATTTACTAGCTCTAATAATGTCTCGGGTGACTCGTCAAAAATAATTTTCAACATTTTTCAGGTTACGTTGTCAGGACCGGGAGCAGCGGCTGGTAATCTCATAACTATAGGACAAAGCTCAGAAACGGAAATTTGAGAATCATAATTAACTGGTTCCATTGGCATTACAGATATCGACCATGAAGGAAGTGTAGACGAGAAACGCTTCTCCAGTCCTTTGGCAATTGTTTCAATTGTGTCTGTTGCTTCATGGGGAGTCAAAATAAGGGAATGTAGATTTTGCGATAGCGGGATCTTTTTACGCGAGCGTAAAAAACCAGAAAGAGCAGTTCGGTTGCCAGATTTGGACAGAAAATCAAAATGCCTAACATCATACTCGTCCTTCGCTTTTGCAACTGTACGCTTAAAAGTAGCTGCAATGAACTTATAATCATGCCAGTTTTTCGGGCACTGGTTCCGGAGTAGCTTTTTCCATGCCGTCTTTCTACGTCTGTGATCTCGGGAACAATCAGCATTCCACCAAACAGCTGAAGTATTCCCCTTTGAGCTCCGTACCAAGATCTCAGACTTCTTACGGCAATCCTCAATCACCGAGCATAAGAGTTGATTTTTGTTCTTCATCCGTTAGTCACTGACTCAAGATTAGAGCGTAGCGCCGGAGTTACAGGGCGATTAACATCAAACGCAATCGGTATGTGGTCACTGGAGGTGCCACAATCAAGTGTCGACCAATTATTAACGAAAAGACTGGAAGAGGTAAAAGTTAAATCTAAACCGATTGAGTGTGTTTTCTTATGAAAGTGGCCGAGCCCGAATTTCTGCAGGAAAGGTTATTATGTGTTGCCCAATCCAAAAGACGCTTGCCACAACTATCTGTCTTGTAGCCCCATGACACATGATGCGAATTAAAATCACCAGCCAGAAGAACTGAGTTTCGACAATTAATAGCAGATCTAGAGGTTTTGTATCTTGTACACCGCTAGGGAAATGAGCATTCATTATGGAAAACGGAGAGTGCCCTGGAATTTCAAATTCTAGGGCCAATAACTCACAATCAATAGAAGACAGCTGGAAAGAAATCTTAGCCCTGTGACAGAATTTTGTACAGACAAATATAATTAAACCTCCTCCTTTTGATTCTTTTGATTGGCGATCTTGTCGGAGTGAATGATAATTTTGTAAATAGAAATGCTTTTCGGCTGTTAGCCAAATTTCTTGCAAAATAATTATATGTAGATTAGACTAAATCTGTTGAAGCTGTTAGAATTGAACGACAATTCCACTGGATAACTTTTAGTGCCCCTGTGATTGCGAAATCTGGGCAGCCGCAATTGCCTGCCCCAAAATATTATCCTTTGGCTTTGATGCATGCTGATGTTTATTTCATTTTGGTTGGGACCGCAGAGAAGAATGGTTGGACAAGGGAGACCCACACCGTTTTAGAATTCTTACCTCTGATTCCATCATCTCTGCGTCATTAATGTTTCCATCCTCATCTGGAGTAGTCCTGTGAGGCGAAGCAACAGTAGTGCTTTCAAGCAGTTGAGACCTTTCCGAAGACATGTTAGCTATGACAGAGGCTGTTCCTGATTGCAGGGCTTGCGTTAGCTGAACTGCCAGAACGTTAGAAAAACACCCTGTGACAGTAAAAACTATTCGGTCGACCATTTTAGTCATTGAGGATTCCACTGCAGTCATTATCGCCTTTGAGATTGATGTATCCAGAGGCACACCTGATCGGGCTGACACACCTGCATAACAGTGCAATCGCTTCTTAACTTCTGTTACAGCGTCACGACGAGAACAGCGTTTTCTATCTATTACTTCTAGAATTTGAAGCTCCTGTTTGCGAGATGGACACTCCAAGGAGTTTTCAGCGTGAGCTCCACCGCAAAGGCAGTATTTGTCGATTTGTTGTGAACATGATGACGAATGATGACCATCGCCACATTTGCAACACCGCACCGAGGACTTACAACCACGAGCACTGTGACCATATCGCCAGCAATTAGCACACTGCAGTGGCTTAGATTCCAGATGATCCACACGGAAGATCAATGGCCATGCTTTTATCTCTGACTGGCATGAAGTTCCCGCAAATTTAGCAATCACTGACTCTGTTGGTACCCACGTATTATTAGCCTCCCGGCTGCAACGATACACCGCTACCACACCAGCCGCCGAAAGAAGGTCGAGGGTCTCAGCTGGAGTTAAAGAAGAGTCTACTCCTCGGACCAATCCTTTTGTGCATGCAAGATGAGTAGGGATAAAGGTGCTCACCTGAAGCGATCCAAATGAATTGCATTTAAGCAGATCCTTAACGAATTTCAGGTCTGGAGATCGGCACAGTATCCCGCCACGCCCAAACTGCCTCACTTCTGTGATCGAGTCGCAGGGAAGAGGTTGCCTGGGGAGCAGCTCGAACAGTCCCAGGGTTATTCATTTTGATAAATCCGCCATCCTTAGGCACCAGCGCCACAGGAATGTTTAGAACGCCAGAGCGTTGGAACGCTTCCAGAGGTAGATCGTGAGGCATAATGAAAGCCGACCAGGGGGAGCGCCTCTGGTCGGGAGACTGCGTAGACATCACTTTACAGTTGCAACCTCTCTGCGAGTGTTATCAGCGCGGTGAAAAGCGCAAATGCGCTGGGGAAACCAGAAAAAGAGGACCAGCCGCCCAATACTTAGCCGATTCACGCCTTCTGCTCGTAGCGGTCACTGAGCGGTCATAGGTCACTCTATGGTGTTCCTCCCTGCCAAAGCTATGCACTGTCTTCTTCTTTGCCGCAGCGAACTTGAGGCACGTGTCCTTCCGCACTTCACTTCCTCTCCACGAGCAACCCACGCACTCGCACACACGATCACCATCATCACAATCTCATTGTTGCAGATGCAAAGTGCAGAGCATAACCAAATGATACTGATTGTGGACCACCGGTAAAGGAAGTCAGTGTTGCTTGTCGTCAACGCGCATGAAGGGCCAGACTCTTGACACGATCAAGGAAAACACAGACTGACGGGATGTGCAACCTGATGAGGTTGATTTAGAAAGGATGGTCGAAAGACAGGTTAGATCTCCCATAAGGAATACATTCTTACTTCACTTTCCATGATCTGGTAATTGATGAAGGCTTGGTCTACATAGGACCAATGAGTTGTGATAGAACATGCGCGCAGACATGAAGCAACGTTTTCATTTATCCCATTTAGGAATTGAAAGATGTTTGCATAGAGCAAGAAAGGGCATTTTCTGGCGCGGAATGAATTCTGGGATAGACTTCATCCAGTCGTGTGTCAAGTACAGCCATGGATTAAGAGTCTTGTACCCCAGAACACAAATATCCGTGGGACAGAGTTGACACAGATGTAATGGTGTACAAGGGCTGGAACTCTTGGTAACTGTTGACTACTACAGCAAATATTTTAAAACAACACTAGAACACGGACAGATTTTTTAAAATAATGTTCACCAACTCGCCCAACAAGTCACTCTACTACAGGAACTTTTGGGAAGTAGGTGAGCTTACTTCTATCATTGCTTCTGCTAGCTATTATCAAGAAACTCAAAGCACATTTTGCACACCATGGAATTCCAGCTTTACTTGTGACAATAGTAATTAATTTTCGTGTGGTGAATTCACTGAGTCAGTTTCTATGTGGCAGTTTATTCATGACAAGTCTAGAGTATGAAATGAAATGGTCGAGTCGGCAGCCAAGACAGCAAAGTCTCTGCTAAAGAAAACTTTTCTTCCCCGGATCAGTGTAACACACCATGAAAAGGCGGATGAAAATGTACTATAACAGGACGTCACGGGATCTCCCCACACTATGCAAAGAAGACACGGAGCGAATAAACCACCTGCTCCAGGGTAGCCATGGGAAAAGGATACAGTTGTGAAACCTGTGACTCCAAGGTCCTACACAGTCTATGTCAATTGCAGCACACTGAGAAGAAATAAGGTGCACCGGCGAGAAGTGCCGAAACCAAATTATGGATGGTGGACATTCAAGGGTTTCCCGTCAGTTCAGACGGAGCCAGCATATCATCAACGACCGCACCTGCCACACCATCTCTGTTTAAATGTAAGAATTCACCCAACATTGTGAAAGAGTATCGTGTTAGGCCAAAACACTCAGTGCTGTCCACACCTCGACCGGTGCGGAAAAGAGCGCTACAGCGGCATGTAAATAATTATGTGGTGTCATAACAGCCTGTTGATGAGGTGTGGTGATAGTTTTATCTCCTTCAAAGAAAAGGGGGTGTCACAATACGTTTCGGTTTCGGAATGAGCCTGGTGCAAGTGTTATCAGACGCAGCAGTAAAAAAAATGGCGTTGCGTTGAAGTCGGTGTGTGTTCCACGTCCCTCCCTAACGGCCTGATCGCATGATGCACTCTGCAGAATTAACTCTCATTTTGGCGATCAAGTCTAACATGTCAATCGTACTAACACTACATCAAGGAAACACTACGAAAGACACCACCGCGCTGCTCACACGCATATATACAGCGACGTTCAGCGAGGTATCTCCCATACAAGGCCCCCATTTTAGGGCCAGTTACCTTCGCAATTGAGGGAAGTTATTGTAATCATTTTAGATTGAGCATTAGCTCTACTGCGGTTATATGAGTGTTTTGCGATGTTTATTGCCTCCGGACATACAATTGCATATGTTGTGAAGGATGCAGGATGTGGTCGTCTTCGGCGCGGCGGCTGCAGTGGCATGTTTGAACGCTCAAGTGGTCGCTGAAAAACGTGGTCGTCTGCTCGAATCTTTATTTCTGTGCGTGAACTGGCAACGGCGACTGGCATTGGTGCTTATCGCGTGTTATGTGTGCCGAACAGGGCTGTGCAGAATTAGAACCAACTGCGAAATGCCTGGGAAGTGTTGTGTGCCGTGGTGCAATGGCATTTACAAGACAGGCCCCAAAGTGCACGTCTTCTCGTTCCCTAAAGCCGACGAAGCAAAAAAAGCCTGGATACGTGCAATTCCACGCGAAAACCTGGTCGTTTCAGCAAACTCTTGGGTGAGACAGTTTTTGCAGCTTATTATTTTCCCAGCAAGTTGCTTCTACCCTTGGGGTTGCAAGCTTTGCTTAGAACTCCTTTGCAGCACGTAAAGGATAAATGCGTCACGCATAACTCGCGATGTCAAATAGCCGTACTTATGTTAGGGTATATTTATTCTGTTTAGGTCTGCGAACGTCACTTTAAAGCCGAAGACATCGTTCGAGAAGCAAACTATATTGAGCAAGCCACCGGCCGCAGAGTGACCGCGTCGCTCTCGCGTTTACGGCTTCGAACTCAGGCCGTACCGATGGCATTCCCCGATTGCCCATGCTACCTGTCCAGAGTAGGGACTATACGAGAGGACCCAGAGAGCAAGCAAATGCGCTTAGACGCCGCTGCCCTTGAGAAAATGCTCGCGGAGTCAATTATCACTGCCCAGAATGAGGACGAAGCAAATAAGCTTTCAAGCTTTGGCGCAAGCAGCTGATATTTTGGCATGTCATCGAGTGCAATGAACACGTCATTTCGGCTCACATTTGTAACGATGAGGCTCCTTGGATTAAATACTCTGTTATTATAAAAACCGACAGTAAACGTCGTAAAAGCACCAGTGAAGCTACTCGGATCCAAAGTGCTAGTTCCGTTGACGGTCGACAGCAAACGACGGCTGCTGGATTTTCTTGAGGGAGTGGAAAATTTTGATAGCGCCGTGAGTTCAAGTTCTGAAAGCTCAGATATGGACATCTGCGAGACTGTCGCTTCTCTTCTGAGCGAAATAACCGCAGCGCAAGGAGATGATAACTCCCCGACGATTCAACTGCTTACCGAGCAAGTGCAGCTAATGTCAAAAAAAAAAAAAAAAAAAAAAAAAAAAGAACGGTGGCGCTACTCTGCAGGCTTCATGGTTTACTGCTGCATACTTTTTACAATATCGCCTCATGCGAAAAAATACATGCGAAGTCACGGGAGCATCATCATGCCACACCCAAGGATTATTCGATAAATATGTTCATCACTCGGGGTGAACCCCCAGTTAGGGCAGCAAGACGGCATATTCCGCCGCTACATCGCCAAGAAGATATCCGACTTGAATGGAGTGATTCGAGTGATTGGAGCCAAACACAACCTAAAACACCACGAAGAAACTACCAGTTTCACAGATATAATAGTAAAATGGCCGCAAGTTGTCAACGTAAAAAACTCCTTTCAAAAGACTGAGACTAAGAGATGTATATCAAAAACCCGTCTACCCTTCTCCATTCGACTCGAGACTTTACTTTTTGAGCGATTTCTTGGACTGGTGGGAAAGGAGGGCGGACGCCTGTACACTGTCTTATGAAACTCATGGCGCTTTGATCCAGACGAGTCAAGCATTTATTGAGATTATAAGATACTGTTTTGAGTAGCTCAATAGGTCCTTTGTGCTCCTTGGGAAGGTCCAGACCAACTTTCTAGAAGACCGCTATGGATGTTACCGACGACTGGCTGGTTTGCAATATCATTTGTCTGTAAGGTAAATCTATGAATGTGATAACAAGTGGCGACTGCAGAGTACACTTGCACAAATGAGCGTGGTATCTGCAACTGACAATGAGAAAAATATAAATTGGGAAGAGCTTCAAATGCAAGCAGCTGTGCCAAGCAGAAATTTCAACACTGTTGTGACCGAACAGGCGCGGTCAAAATTGAAGGATGCAATTCCAGTCATTGCATATGTGGCTGCTTACTCGGTGCACATCGCTCCGAAGAGGTTGAAATGCGACAAATGCAAGGAGATCTTGACAATTGACAAGACTGTCACAGTTTCGCCTGACAATCACATGTACACTCTTGTCAAAGACATTGACAGGGTAGGCTGGTTTACCCAGCAGTGCCAGCTGTGAATGCTGTGGCTCACTATTACGTTGTGGTGGAAGAGTTGTCCAAGCAAGCAGAATTTATAAAGGTCCAAAACCAGCGCCAAGTCGCTGCGGAACTCACACTCCAACTGCTCAGCGATGAGGAGCCTTCAGACTTCGACGTCTGAGAACAGGGATACACGAGTGAGAAAGTGCTGAAATATGTGTTGTGGTGCAGCACAAACATTCTCCTCAAAAATTTTTGCCGACGATTGAATGACAAGGTGTCTGACCCGGACAACAAGAGTAAGAAGCGGAAGCTGCAAACTCTGACCAATAAATGAGTTAAACGCCGATGCGTGTAGAAAACACATGGCTCTTTGCTGTGTTTTAATGCTTGAGTTTAAACAGATTACTGCACGCGTAGCCGAAGAAAAAAAAAATCGGCTGAGCGCTCTATTATGCGCACTGTGCTGAAGCGCTCCTTCACTAGCGCCGAACGGCGGCCCTGTCCGGCCTACGTCACGCAGGCAGCCCCCCGGCCTTGAGCCAGTCTAGGTGGCGTTGATCCTTCCCGTACTGGCCTTCTTCCCCCGGAGCTGCCGCGGAGAGGACGAGAGTGAGAGGGACTGGCGTAGCGTGCCTAAAACTACCGTGTTTAAAACCCATCAATAAACTAAATCTAGCGCCATCTACTCTGTCCTCCTACGGCGCCGCCGCTCTTCCTCCCGCGTTTCGACCGTGGCTCCCCCTACGGGGTTTCATTAGGAGATTTAAGCGTGCCTGGGCTTTTAAGCGTGATAATGAAAATAAATATGCGGAAGACTAAGGTAATGATGAACAGCCTCGGGCCGGAACAGCCGTTTACGTTAGGTAGCGAAGCACTGGAAGTAGTTGGCGAATAAGACCATTTTAGTTTCAATGCCTGGGCGCAGCCATCTTAGTGTGATGGCGGCGCCCCGTATGAATCAAACTGGGAAAGTCCGCTCCGGGTCCCCTTGACGCCATCTTGGGCTGTGCTGTGCGTGTTGATGCTGGGATACGGCAGCGTAAAAGTGCTGTTTCGCGGTGCTCGTGAAAGCTATCCTACACTTTGTTGCTATTTGGCGTTTTGTTTGAGCGCGCCAGCAAACTGTACACCATTTGTTTGGCATGATGGCATGATGGCAACTGTCGGAAACAGCACTAGCGGCCAGGGCGACTGCGAAGGACTGCGCTCCACTTCCGCAGGCCGAACTCGTCAGAGTTAACTGTGAGGATGTATCTGTTGCATCATTTACGATACATGTATTTTCGATTATATTTTATAATCGCAATGGTAACTGTTCACACAAACACAAAACGAATGAACCGTACGGGCAGCTACCGAACGAGGAATATACAGATTCTACGAAAGATGCTTTCCAGTCATCGTCGCATTGATTTAACGTGAAACGGGACCCATTTCATTTAGTGTATTTCCTCTCAACAGTGCATATTTATATTCGATGTTGCGCTGCTTTCATTCTGCATTAAAGGCAAGGGCAGCGTTTACCGCGGTTATGCCGCTAACCGCGGCTATCGCGTACGAATGAAGCTTTGCGAATGCAGTACGTGGTGCGTAGGCGACCGAATGCGAAAAACATACGATCGAGCTATCCCGCTTCAACAATATATACTTTCAAGTTCAACCATGGTTCAAGAACGGCACATAAAAGAAGCAGTCTAAAGTACCATCCGTCGACGTTTGTATGCAGCCTTGGCGTACGTTCGGCGCAGCAACCGTCCCATCGTAGCATCATCGTTTGCACGAAATATATTACATATTATTGAGCAAAACGTCGAAAAACCTGCGTTCTCAGCTTCACCATGAACGAAGAAAAATTCGCAGCACATACAGCAGCGCTTACGAAAGCGGCGCCGCCCGCCGGCGCGGCGAACGACGGCACTCTCGCCGAGCGCTGCTCCCTACTCGTCGCTAGGCCTAAATTGTTTCGTATCGAAGGGATATCCGACTACAGTGTACAGACCGACGGCGCTTTGTAACTGCTCAGTGTCACAGTAAATTGTCTCTCGTGGAACGGCCTTATTGCCGATCCGATTCTATCAGTAAAAGAAAGATGTAAATTTCGGTGACGCTCTAGCAGCGGAGCCAGCGTGCAGACGATGAGCTGAGCGCCGCACCAGCGGTAGCTGGCTGTGTTGAATAACTTGTTTGTATTTCAATTATCAATAACACGGTATGGGTCATGGATCCGCAATTTTTTTTTCTCTTGGCATATTGTTTATGTGAAGAACATATTTTAGCACCCTCTTCTGGCGCTGGCGAAAAAGATCCACCGTATCGCTGGCGCGGAGCGCTTGTGGGAGGCACAGCCTGCCCGGCGTGCGTGTTTACTACAGCGGAAGAAGTAAAATGGGCATCAAATTCATGAGTCCGTCATTGGTACTAAGTGTGTCATGGCTTACACAAAACGTTCATAGGCGAATTAAATCAGGATGGACTGGAAAGCGGTGAAGCAGGAACATCACAGCCGCACCCGGACTGTTGTTCCCGACATACGCTTTCGGCAATCATCCTGCGATTTCTTTGATCGTTTGTGCAGTCCACGAACATGCATGGTTGTCCCGATGACATTACCACTAAAAGGGGAGCTAACAAAAGTTATTGAAGTCTCTCAAACGACAGTATACCGAGCTGCAAGGCCGCTCTGCTATGCACGAAGCGTGCGAATGCACAGCCCACTCGGTACTGGCAACAATGGGCCGGCGCAATGAATCTGGTTAGAGAGTATTTTCCTCCTCTCCTGCTTGCTCTCAGTAGCACGTAGTAACCGCAAATCCACACCATGAAATGCAAATAGATAGAAGAATAAGGTTTTGGTAGAGCACATTTGGCAAGTATTTGCTGATTATGACTAACAGCTTACCGGTATCTATCAAGAGGAAAGTATACATCAACTTTATCTTACCTGTACTCACCTACGGTGCTGAAACGTGAAGGCTTTTACGATTCGCCACCGACATGTGCGACAACCGACGCGGCCCCAGCGCAGCATCAGGCAAAGCAGCGAGCATTCCGGCCATTTCAGCGCCGTGCAATCGGCCTCTCAACGCTTCCTCCCGCGGGCGTGCTCCGACACTTCAGAAATATATGCGCCGTAATGTGTGTGCGTGCATGTGTGCAACATTTGGCCAAGCTCGACGCTCGAGGGAGAGAGCGTCGCTATCAACCGTCAGCAAGAGGTGGAGGAGTTTCTGTCGCGACACCGAGGCTGAGTCATCACAGCTTGGTCGGACATGAATTTCTCCCTTTCTATCGTTTCCGCTGTGAGAGAGAGACTACAGAGAGATGCCGCAGAGACGACGCCAGACACCAGCGTTGTGTCAGTTTTCTCTCTGGGCCAGCTTCTCTGCCCGTTCCTACGAGATGCTGTATTAAACGTTGGTTTGTTGTTCGATGCCTCGTCTTAGCCGGGACCGCTGTGGCCTTCCGCCGAGCCACGGAGCCGCCAGGCCAACGCTGCTGATGGGGCCGCAAGCAACAGCTAACAAGGCTAACAAAAAGGGTTCTGCTTAAGTTGAGGAAAACGCAAAGGGATATGGAACGAAAATTGCTAAGTGTAACGTTGAGAGATAGGAAACGCGCAGATTGGGTCAAGGAAACAACTTGAGTTAATTACATTCTAGTGGAAATCGAGAATAAATGGGCATGTGCATGGGCAGGGCATGTAGTGCGAAGAGAGGACAACAAGTTGGACTCTAAAGGAAGGAACGCGTAGCAGAGCGGAGGAACGCGTGTTTCTTCGCCTCCTTACGAATACTATGATGTGCCCGGCGTCACTTAAACACTTTGACAGTGCCTTCTCCGGGGAGTGCCCACACTGCGGAGAAATGTCCTCGGACCTTTTCCACATGGTGTGGGCGTTCCCCTCCAACCCTGCCTCTGCACCTAACCAAAACACCACCCGGGAGGACTGGGAGGCGACCCTACTCGCCTGCTCCGACCAGAAATCCCAAAAGGCGTTGGTCAAACAAGCAATGGCGGCAGCGGAAGCCACTGAGGTCCCGTACTAGGGACTCCACCTAGTGTTTGTGAGGGGAAGGGCACTAAGCCTGACCCCACAGCAACCTTCATGTAACCCCATATTTTATTAAACGTTTTCACCACCACCGTAGCAGGGGACGGCTGAGAGTTAGGTGGACAGGTTAAGAGGATGCAGCTAGCTCAGGACCGAGTTAAATGGAGGAGTATGGGAGAGGCCTTCGCCCTGCAGTAGGTATAGTCCGGCTGATGATGATTAAGCGTGCCGGGCGGCACTTCCTTCCCCCTCCCCTGTCATCTTTACGGACCGCATCATGAGACGACGTCGCGACATTGGAGCGCACGGATGGTGCAGTGACAGCGGAAGAGCATCGAGATTCCCTATAAACAGCTTGGCCCGCTGGTTGTTCCTGCACATGTCGTTATTGCTCGCCATGGATGTGGCCCGAGGTAGTGGCGTGGCGGTTGGCTCTGAGAGTGGAGCCCCGAGCTCCGTAGAACCCCCAAAGACTTTGAGTTTCATCTCAACCTTGCTGCATGAGCCGAGCCTCGTACCAGTGCTGTGAGCCAACCACTAGCTACACCCCCTGTAGATGTACAAGCTGATCGACAAGCGCAGAGCGAACATCCAGAATCATTTACAGACGCACGCAAAAGAAGGGTTTCCGTATGTCAGAGGTAACGAAAACTACAGCATTTCCGTGCAGATCCTGCGTAAATCCGCACGGGCTCAAATGTTCGAAGACGACTGACTTACTATGATGAATTTGTTCAGCAAGCATAATGTGTGAAATGATTAAACTGTTCTATGGGAAAGGAAGATGTATTAGATGTATAGCAAGGGGCCGGTCGTCCATGTTGGGAGTCTGGCAATCTGGAGTGCTCAATCCTGAATAAAACCAGTTAATCTTGCTCGTTCATTTGTGGTTTGTGTGTGTTCCCAACAGCAGCCAAAGCATGATCATCCTGTCGTCAGACACTCAAGCGTTTTCGGACGATTCTTCGAGAATGCCGTGCGCTAGTGGTTCCAGAACAACATACCATGTTAATGCGCCACGGGCAAAAAGCATCCTCTTGATGTGCTTGGAGTGAGGAAAATGGTTGACAGCACTGAAAAGAATGCCAAGGCAATTCTAGCGCTTGTGATAAGTCTTGAGGTGGACCACAAGGACCTCTCAAGGCGCGCAGGTCGCCAGGACTTTAAAAATTGACCGGGAATGACCTCGTATAGTTTAGGTGGCTGATGGCCTGATAATCTGTATGGTCCTAAGGAGCGGTGGAGGCGCTTTGTGCGCTTAGCCTCGTCCCCAAATGCGGAACCAGAACCAGACATGGCCGCCAGGTGCATAATGTGTCATAACGGCGGCGACTGCAGCATTAGGCATCCAGGAGTTGGTCCCATATTCGCACGATAGCCAGTTCACAAGCTGCTTCAGCGCGTTCCAGGAAGGTGTAGGCACCAGTGTGTAGGCTTGTAACATCGCGCGCGTCAAGCATCGTCATTGTTTCTCAGGCGTAAAAGAGATGGAAAGAAGACATGCGCCTTACTACAGCCGTATTGCAGGCGAGGGTGACAAGAGAGGACTGCGTTCCATGTTTTGCATTCAAGACAAAAGTACGTACATTAATATCATGAGTAAAAACTCTGTCGTTGTCTTTATGTCAAACAGGTGGTCTGTATGAGGGTGATATGTTGCTCGGTGATTGTCTTTGTGAATGTGAATCAGTATCTGGTGCAACAGGTCTGCCATGGCCTCCGTTGTTGAATGGAATCTCAGATGAATCAAGAACTTAGAGACTTAAGGCTGTGTCGCTAGCCAGAGCAGATGTTTACGCATGAAAGGGTTGTGGCGACAACTGACTTGTTTTTCGCCAGAGTTCGAACGCGGGACTGGACCCAGCATGTCCTTTCCTATTATTTTTTTGGAAGGACACTGAAGTATTTGTTGGGCATCAGGAACCTAGCTCGATTTGCTGACGGCACCTTTCGACGCTGATAGGCTAGCACGTCAGCGCGGAGACGAGACCAGTTGTATTTTGCATTGATTATGCCAAGTTTACGAGTTATGCCAAAATATTTCATAAGTCGCCGTGTCATGGAATGGCTGAATGATTTTAATATACCAGCCGGTATGGCGATTTAGTATCGCGTGTTGTTCGCGGCGATATTTTTGACGAGAAGACTGCTGCTAATTCGTACCATCAGGTCCAAATTCAGTTCAGTGTTGGAGCATTGTTATTCAGCATGGCAGATGGGCGCTGAGAACACGCAAAAACAGCGTCATCAGTTTCGTCGGTAAAAGGATCTAGCGGGAGATAGCGTCGAGTGCTTGCGGTCGGACTTGTCTACGACGGTCCCATTGTCACGAAAAAGACGAAGGGCATTCGCAGATATAGGGGGGGGGGACCGTAGAGCGACCGAATTTGAATCCAAAGCCTGAAGCACGTACGAGCACCTAATAAAACTGCTTCGTGCCTTTGTAATCAGCAGGATAGCTTAGCCACCCCCTTTCTCAATCTCAATTCGGGTGAAGTAGAGAAGTTAGAGAAAATGATCAGAATGTCATTCAAAAGGGCTTTAGGCACCCCCCCCCCCCCCCCCAACTCGTCGGCAGAGAAGCTTCTAGCTATGGGAATGCATAATACCTGGGAAGAAATTGCTAAAGCGGTCAGGGAGGCCCAGATTTGGCGGCTCAACTCCACTGTAGTTGGCCGAAAGATACTACAAGAACTACAGCTTCAGTGAGGTGAGCCACCCTACGTCGATGAATTCCTGAAGCTTGAGACGCGGAAACTGTTCAAAATTGCACCGATCCCTAAGAATATGCACCCGATTCATGACCAGGAACGAAGACAGCATAGAGCAAAATTTATTCAAAGCAAACTAATAAACGAGCCTCCTGAGGAATCAGCCTATTGCGACGCTGCCAGCAGACTAGAAGGGGCCGCGGTCATAGCAGTGGTAGATGGGAACCACTCCCAGAAAGTAATTGGATCCGATAATACGCGTAATGCTTTAATAGCTGAAGAGGCTGTGATAGTGCTAGCATGTACAGACACTAAAGCCAAAACTATCCTTTTAGCTTATAAGGTGGCTGTTAGGAACTTTGGCAAAGGCTTAATTTCCAAGCAGGCGGCCAGTCTACTAAGGAAGCACCCCCTAAACCGGGAGGTTTGAGTCATCTGGGTTCCAGCTCACGAAGGTCTACCAGGAAATGAGGCTGCCCATCGTCTCGCTCGAGATGTATACACCCGAGCGGTCATAGAGACCCTGCTACCCGGAGACAAAGACCCCATCATCACCTACAAGGAGCTCTTTTGAGACTCCCAGACTAAACAGAAGGGTCTATCCACCACAAGATAGGTCCGTAATACCCTCAGAATGCAGGGCCTGGCGAAAAATTCAGGCCAATCGTTTCTTTTCTTATGTTACTCTGCATAATGAGTTGACAGGGGACCCAGAGGCTTGCAATCTCTGCAACGTATACCTCTAAGTCAAAATCATCTAATCTGGCAATGCCCCGATTCTCCGAGAACTAAATAAACTGATCCTCTTGTCCTGGGAGTCCTACATCCGCAGCCCAAATGCGGATGAACAAAGGATCGCCCTACGCCTGGCGGAGGAGGCTTACTCCAAGACCTTCTCTGCGGCCACGGCGCAGGAGAGCCGGCAAGGAGACCCTCCCCTTGGCTGAGCCCCTGCCCCGAGGTCCATGTCGGTGTAAAGTCTCACTCACTCACTCCTCTTTCGACCATGACGTCGTCGTCCTTATCGCGACTTAGTGGGGAGCTAGCTGGAGTCTCGATGTGGCATTAAGGCATGTAAAGAAGTGATGTCATCCTATTTCGGCTGTCCAGATTCTGTTATACACTCTGGATTTGCTCAATTTGAGCAAACTGATTGGCGATGTCATTCCATTACCCTCTGCCGCACTAGGCTGGTCTATGCTTGTTTTTGTTTAGGACATATGCACCTGTTATAGAAGAACCTCTCTGGGAGTGTATTTAGTCCCTGTAAAGTGATGAGAAAGATACCATTGTTCCCTATGTGATGCGCGGACAAAACAGTATGTGTTGTTGATATCAGGCCTCTAGCCACTGTCTCCAAGAAATCATCAGGTCCAGGTCGTATCCGACACATCGCTGAGTGTTGGCGCTTGATGCAAAATATGTTGAACGTCTGTTGAGAAATTGAATACTGCATTAACTCCCAAATTTTCTTGGCGTCCTTAAGGGTGGCTAAGTGTACAGTGACACTGTTCAATGCTCCGTGACTTGCAAATCCCTGGTTTCCGGAAGTGCTAACTGTAGAGTAATGACACTTTTGGTGTTCTGTTGTAGAGTCTAGGGATACATTTATATTGAATCACGCAGTTGGTCTCATGTGCACTTGGTAGGATTGAGGAGAATTTGGGTAGGGAGTAACTCACATATATGGGTGGATCCTTACCTTTTTGCTGACGTGGCTTCTGCTGACAGCCTCTAGCATTGACGGGCCTTGGTATCCATTGGCAAGAACAAGTAGAGGCTTGCTGCACCTGTCGCCTGTGGCGCATCCGAGTTCATACAGGTCGTCATGAACTGGTACTGGCAACAGGACCATGTTCCGAATCCGGGGGTTGGCTGAGCGCCGATCACGGTGGACTTGCTCCGGCACTCATAGTCGTAGTTTCTGAGGTCCCATTATCTTTTCCAGGCTTGGCGGCTCATAGTGAGAATTCTCAGAGCGAACCCAGCACGCCTAAATTCCGTGCCACGTCTAGTTCTAGCAGCCCCTAACCGGCGGGTGGAGTCCTTGGTTGCCTTCTTTCCCCGAGCGGCTTGTCTGGCTTTAACGGTATTTTTAAGTAACTTGTAGCCGTTGAGAGGAAAAGACAGCAACGAAAATTCGAGAGCCGATAGAGCGCACAGAAGCCGTGGTGAACCAGGACACTTCATCTTCTTCTTGAAGCTTGTGAATTCCTAGGATTTGAGAATATTACCACCTGGCTTACCAGTTGGTAGAGAAAGAAAATGGAGTTCGCGCATTTGGGAGCTATGAGGCATGTGAGGCGAGTGGCGCTTCGCAGCTGGTCGGGTCGATCCACGACGATCGCGAGCTTTGCGAGCTAGGGCACCGCTACGAACAGAAGGCGTGAATTGGCTAAGTATTGGGCGGCTGGTCCTCTTTTTCTGTTTTCCCCTGCGCATTTGTGCCTTTCACAGTGTTGACAACGGTCTCGTAGAGGTTGTAACTGTAAAGTGATGTCTACGTAGTCTCCCGGCCAGGGAGCTCGCCCTGGCCGGCTTTCAATGTGTCTCATGATCTACCTCTGGAAGCATTCCAACGATCTGGCGTTCCAAACATTCCTGTGGCGCTGGTGCTCAAGGATGGCGGATTTATCGAAATGACTAACCCTGGGACTGTTCGAGCTGCTCTCCAGGCAGTCCCTTCCCTGTACGACTCGATCACAGAAGTGAGACAGTTTGGACGTGGCAGGATACTGCGCCGATCTCCAGACCTCAATGGCGTTAAGGATCTGCTTAAATGCAATTCACATGGATCGCCTCAGGTGAGCAGTTTTATCCCTTGTCATCTTGCATGCACAAAAAGATTGGTCCGAGGAGTAGACTCTTCTTTAAACCCAGCTGAGACTCTCGACCTTCTTTCGGCGGCTGGTGTGGTAGCGGTGTATTGTTGCAGCCGGGAGGTTAATAATACGCGGGTGTGAACAGAGTCAGTGATTGGCACATTTGCGGGAACTTCATGCCCATCAGAGATAAAAGCTTGGCCATTGATCTTTCGTGTGGATTCTCTTGAATCTAAGCCACTGCAGTGTACTAATTGCTGGCGATATGGTCACAGTGCTCGTGGTTGTAAGTCCTCCGTGCGGTGTTGCAAATGTGGCGATGGTCATCATTCGTCATCATGTTCACAACAAATCGACAAACGCTGCCTTTGCGGTGGAGCCCACACTGAAAACTCCTTGGAGTGTCCATCTCGAAAACAGGAGCTTCAAATTCTAGAAGTAATAGATAGAAAACGCTGTCCTCGTCGTGACGCTGTAACAGAAGTTAAGGAGCGATTGCACGGTTATGCAGGTGTGTCAGCCCGATCAGGTGTGCCTCTGGATACATCAATCTCAAAAGCGATAATGACTGCAGTGGAAGCCTCAATGACTAAAATGGTCGACCGAATAGTTGCTACTATCACAGAGTGTTTTTCTAACGTACGTTCTGGCAGTTCAGCTAACGCAAGCCCTGCAATCAGGAACAGTCCCTTTCATAGCAAACATGCCTTCGGAAAGGACTCAACTGCTTGAAAGCACTAATGTTGCTTCGCCTCACAGGACTACTCCTCCAGATGGAGATGGAGT
The DNA here is from genome assembly GCF_055883805.1 of Amblyomma maculatum. Lineage (NCBI taxonomy): Eukaryota > Metazoa > Arthropoda > Arachnida > Ixodida > Ixodidae > Amblyomma > Amblyomma maculatum. The sequence continues at coordinate 132,633,414 of NC_139345.1, forward strand.
CATCAATGACGCAGAGATGGTGGAATCAGAAGTAAGAATTCTAAAACGATGTGGGTCTCTCATGTCCATCCGTTCTTCTCCGCGGTCCCAACCAAAATCGAAGAAACATCAGCATGTATCAAAGCCAAAGGAGAATATTTTGGGGCAGGAAGTTGCGGCTGCCCAGATTTCGCAATCACAGGGGCACTAAAAGTTATCCAGTGGAACTGTCGTTTAATTCTAACAGCTTCAACAGATTTAGTTTACATTTCTTCTCAGTAAATCCACATTTAATTATTTTGCAAGAAACATGGCTAACAGCTGACAAGCATTCCTATTTACAAAATTATCATTAATTCTGACAAGAGCGCCAATTAGAAGGAGTAGGTTTAATTATATTTGTCTCTACAAAATTCTGTCATAGGGCTAATATATATTTCCAGCTATCTTCTATAGATTGTGAGGTATTGTCCCTAGACTGAAATTCCAGGCCACTGTTCGCTTTCCTTACTGAATTCTTATTTCCCTAGCGGTGTACAAGGTACAAAACCTCTAGATCTGCTATTAGTTAATTGTCGAGACGCAGTTCTTCTGGCTGGTGATTTTAATTCGCATCATTTGTTATCGGGCTACAAAACAGATAGTTGCAGGTCTTTGGGATTGGGTAGTACATAGTAACGTTTCCTGTAGAAATTCGGGTTCGGCCACTTTCATAAGAAAACATACTCAATCTGTGCTAGATTTAACTTTTACATCTCCCAGCCTTTTTATTATTAATTGGTCGACACTTGATTGTGACACCTCTAGTGACCACATACCGATTGCGTTTGATGTTAATCGCCCTGTAACTTCAGCGACTTCTCATTTGAAGTCATTTATTAACAGTAGTAAATTTCAGTTCACGTTACGCTCTAATCTTGCGTCAGTGGCTAACACGGATGAAGAACAAAAATCAAAACGCTTATGCTCGGTGACAGGATTGCCGTAAGAAGTCTGAGATCTTGGTATGGAGCTTGGTGGAATGCTGATTGTTCCCGAGATTACAGACCTAGAAAGGCGGCATGGAAAACGCTTCTCCACAACCAGTGCCCGAAAAACTGGCATGATTCTAAGTTCATTGCAGCTACTTTTAAACGTACAGTTGCAAAAGCGAAGGACGAGTATGATGTTAGGCATTTTGATTTTCTGTCCAAATCTGGCAACCGAACTGCTCTTTTTGGTTTTTTACGCTCGCGTAAAAAGATTCCGCTATCGCAAAATCTACATTCCCTTATTTTGACTCCCCATGAAGCAACAGACACAATTGAAACAATTGCCAAAGGACTGGAGAAGCGTTTCTCGTCTACACTTCCTTCATGGTCGATATCTGTAATGCCAATGGAACCAGTTAATTATGATTCTCAAATTTCCGTTTCTGAGCTTTCTCCTATAGTTATGAGATTACTAGCCGCTGCTCCCAGTCCAGATAACGTAACTTCAAAAATGTTAAAAATTCTTTTTGACGAGTCTCCTAAGACGTTATTGGAGCTAGTAAATTATTCCATCAAACATGCTTGGATACACCCAGAATGGAAACTTGCTAAAATAATTCCTTTACTCAAGAACAAAGGCGGTGCCTTTTCCATAGATAATATTAGACCAATTGCATTAACATCAAACATTGTAAAATTAATTTAAGGAGTCATACTTATACGTATTTCGGGCTTCATGAATCAAGAAAATATCCTCAGCCCTTGTCAAACTGATTTGCGTCAAAAGTGTTCCATCTGGAATACGCATGCTGACCTCGAGAATCGAGTTCTTTTTGCGCGGCTCCAAAAAATGCACGCTGCCTTGATAACGCTAGATATAGCCAAAGCCTATGATAGTGTTGAACACAGCATTCTTTTGTAAAAATTAAAAGCTCTTCAGTTTCCACATTATTTAGTAGCCTGAATGTCTGAATTCCTCCAAAACCGAGAGTTTTACTGTGCATTAAATGGCGTTCATTCTGGCAGATATAAGCAAGCCAGGGGAGTGCGGCAAGGAGCAGTCCTCTCACTAGACCTTTTCAACATACTGCTCAGCTCAATACCAGTTAATCATGACGTTCGCACTTACGTATATGCAGATGATATTGCGTTTTTTGCAACTGCATCGGATATTCAATCGCTTTATCACCGCTTGCAAACGTACCTAAACTCTATTTAGAATTGGTTGTGTGGATTGCGTCTCACATTAAATGTGAACAAAAGCGCGGTCCTCGTATTCAATATAAAAGATCCTGTAAGTCTGTCTGTAATGTATCAGCAGCAAATAACACTCCAGGTTAAATTATTAAAGTATTTAGGAGTCACTTTTGATGATAATCTTTCATGGCAGCCCCACATTAACCATTTTGCTACGAAAGGGGCTCGGGCCGTCGTCATGTTGCGCCGAATTAGTCGTCCCCTTTCTGGAATGCGGAGAGATGTGCTTTTAATGATTTATGTTATGTGTGTGCGTCCAATTTTAGAGTTCGGTGCATTCTTGTTTTCTGGTTCAGCAGCCTATAAAATTCGACTGCTTGTTCTCTTGGAGCTAGAAGCGCTTCGGTTGTGTCTTGGACTTCCAAAATTTGTTGCCAACAATGTGCTCTACCTTGAAGCCCGGATTCCTCCTTTGATATGTTGATTACAAATTCTAACAGTTCAGACGTACCTAGGGATATATGAATCAGTTTCACCGATCTATGTCTATTTTTTGCTGTCAACCGACCTCCTTTTTCGGTGTCCATTGGCCTAAATTTCACACCCCGCAGGTAGTTAGATTCAAAAATCATACAAATAGCTGTTCGTCTGTTGAAATTGTCTTTGACGACATATTCTCGAAGAATCATCATCCGTTATTCTAAATGGATTATTAGAAGATCATTTAAAAGGCCTTTCTGCTAGTTTAGTAGTAGCTACTGACGCATCCCAATGTAATGAAAAGGCGGGTGTGGGTATATATTGTCCGCATTTAGACTGGTCTTTTTCTGCCCGGCTTCCGGAGTTCACCCCAATTTTTGAAGCGGAGTTTCTGGCGGTGGTACTTGCTTTACGGAAATTATACTCCTCCTTTTCTAAAGTTGCTTTAATTTCCGACTCGCTATCATTGTGTTCATCCTTCTCTTCGTCGGTGCATTCTGCAATAGTAAAAACCTTTGTCTACCTGATCCCTAGACATTTGAAAATTGTACATATGTTATGGGTACCAGGCCACAGCAATGTGACTTTAAATGAATATGCTGATAGTTTGGCAAGAGTCCCTTAATGGCCCCGTATTATCTGTCTTTCCGGCAACAGCGTGCATCACTGCAGCGAGGTTTCGGAGAAACGTTCTATTAAATATAAAAAATAGACATCATTTAAGATCGGATGACTACCTGCATATAAATTATCCTTGAAACAGAAAATTATTTCATTCACGGCAACTTGAGATTTCTCTAACGAGGCTGCAATGCCGTATCCCACCTTTAAATTTCTATCTTTACAGGTCTGGTATAGCACATTCTTCAGTCTGCGCATTTTGCGGTGAACAGTAATCATTAGATCAATTTTTATTGTTTCCGCCGCTTCACTACGTTGAGAAGACAGTTGATGGAAAGGCCATTGCAACAGCTTGGCCCCAGTTTAAGTAGCCAGATAATATTATTATTTGGTGACATCATTCCTGGGGACAGTCACAGGTCTGTTTTCACCGCCATGCAAAATTTTTTACTGGAATCAAATCGTTTGCCTTGCTAAATATTTAAACATCACTTGTTCTACAATTGCAGTGTCAATCTTTCGCGTGTTACCACTTTTCATTTTATATTTCACTTATTTCCCGTTTTTTTTCCTCGCCTCTACCCCTCAAATAACTTTTTTTAATGGAAGTATACTTAAAAATTTTTTTTTTGCTACCCAATTCTTGGCCGATCCCCTTCTGTGGGTAAGTGCCATAAGTTATTTGGTCAATAACAACAATAACACAGGGCTGTTTCTGTGAACTGAGCTGTCTCTATTTTAATATTTGTGACATACTTGGCGGTGGTTTGTTGGGTAGCGGTTCAGTACTTATGTCTCGCCCTCCTCCTCTCGACCTGGACTCTACCTATCCGCTTGATGAGAAACAGATTCATCGTGTTAGCCGAAGGAACTTCGGCCTGCCACCCGAACACGGACATTTGGAGTTAATCTTAGGGCCTGCCCTCCCAGCAGCCATGCAAGGTGCGGCGCCGCAGTAACCCGAGTCGGCCGCTGCAGCTGTTGCTCACACTTTGGGCAAGGTGCTCTTCTGTACACCCTGCACGCTCCACGAGTACCGAAGTCCTGTAAACCGGAGGAAGGAGTAGAAGGCTGGCGTTTTCAGTTCGAGCGAGTCTCTGCTCTTAATCACTGCAATGACACCGCGAAGCTTAAATATGTCTACTTCACCCTTGATAAACGGCGCTCGCACGTGGTACGGGAACCGCGAAGCGATTTTGTCTTCCTGGTGTGAATTTCGCCGTCGAATTCTCGAGAACTGCATTAGACCAGACCGCCGAGAACGAGCTGAGCGGGCACTCCAGTCTCGGTTTCAGATGCTCAATGAAACCGTCACAATGTAAGTTGAAGATACGACTCGACTGCTCCGCCGTGCCGATCTCGCCAAGACAGAAGACAAGAAACCTCCACTTAAAGCGCGACGGAAAAGAACAGCCGTTTGCTGGTCTTGGGCGCAGTCCTCCGGCTACAGCGGCAGATTTCTTGTCAGAGCATCGACAATGGAGAAGGTCTTTCAGCATTGGCCCAACGCTTACAATAGACCGTATTGCGCTGCATCCTCTATTGAGTCGCTTCCGCCTTATGGAGGAACCGGTGAATTGTTCCGCTAACTCATTCGTTTTGTGGTGCAAGACGAAGTGCAAAAACCTTGCGGTGTGCCTCAACCGCAGGTCGCTTTTACCGCTGATATCGTTAGCGATGAGGTACGTCAAGCCATCAAGCTTTAGTCACTGGGTGACGGCCTACAGTCTTCCCCAGCAGAGTGCAGAACTCCAGCATACGCGGATGTTTTGGGACGTTAGACCCCACTATCAGCGCCATTTGTCCCTGTTCTATAAGCTTCAGTGCTTCTTTGTCTACTGCACCAGCTCCGGCGCCAATATCTCCTGTATCTCAAGATCATCTGCGATGCGTGCAGCCTGTCCAGTACACTTCAAGTCAGTGACCTCCTCGGCGAAGATCAGACATCTGGCGTGCTCCTGATCGAAGGGGTTTTGATCTCGACAATATTTGGCCGATTGCTATTATTTCAAATTTAGTTAAGCTTTTAGAACGGTTAGTCTATTGCCGTCTCAAGGATCCTGTTCTAACCTTTCATGGCTTTAGAGAGGCTCAGATTGAATTCCCACGGGGATGCTCGATTTGGAGCCCGCACGTAGGCTTGGAGAACCGTATAAGGGTTGCCATGATGCAAGAAAAGGCTTCAGTTTTATTTACTGTGGATATTGCCAAGGGGTACGAAAGCGTAGAACACAGCATTTTGCTTTATGAACTAGCTCGTCTACAGCCTTCATAGCATCTTTGCGGGCATAAGGGATTCATTTGCACAAAGGGTATGCTGAATTCCAACACTTTCCCTCAGTCTATAGGTGTACCACAAGGCTTAGTTTTGTCGCCTTTATTGTTTAATATACTAACGGACGATATTCCTATTCACCCGACCGTCAGTCTATGTGTATGCAAACGGTATTGCTTTTTTCGCTTCTACCACAAATATTCACAACAAGATTATCAAAATGCTCTGAGAGTCTGGCTGGACAACCTGAGGGCAGTTTTAAATGCCAACAAATGTGCCGTCCTCGTTTTCCCACACGCAACCCCTGTTAACATTTCTTTGTCATATCATTCCATACTAATCCCGCAAGCTGGCTCTATTAAGAATGCATGTTGTCGGGCGAGCCGGCCATACAAGTTTAAGGAATGGAAATACGCAAAAAATAAAAACACGGACAAGAAGAGAACAAGGATGGGCCCGAACTCGCGACTGACTTTATTCGTTCTGTTAAATATTTGGGTTTAATATATGACCCGTAGTTAGACTGGAGGCCCCAAATTTGAAGTCTTGTGCGGAAAGGTGAACGTCCCCCGTCCCCTTGGCCGGTTGGTGAGAATCAGCAACAAAAACTACGGTATACGTCAGGACACTCCGCTCTTTCTTTATAAGACCTAGGTATACGGCCAATACTTGAATTAAGAAGAACGGCTGATTGGGCGAGTTGGTGAACCATGATGGACAGTAATGTATATTGCGCAAAAAAGACGAGACAAAAAGGAGAAGTGGACAACGACGGCTCGTCTTTTTTGCGCAATATACATTACTTGAATTCAGCTCCGTTCTCTTTTCTGGGTTACGAAAGTACAAGCTTGAACTAATGTTTGTTTTGGAACGACGAGGCCTGGAGCCTTTGCTTAGGTCTGCCCAAATCGGTGGCTAATTCTGTGCTTTACTTGGAAGCTCGGATACCTAATCTAAATTCGCGGGTTCAGCTTCTCACCGTTTGAACGATAAGGTCTTTGGAGCATGTCCGTGGATTGGCTAACCCCATATTTACTTCAAACCAATCATACTTCTTTGATAATATTGTTACGAGGTGGCATGACAAGCGATGTGACACGGCGGCACAACAGAAACAGAACGACGTGATGACATGGCGATGAAATATGCTTTAATGGCCAGCGGGCATAGCGCAAGCACTCCGCCCCGCGCCACTGTCCGCTTCATCATCTTCGTAGCACTACCCGGGGCCACCGAGCGATCGTCCCAATCGATTGCTAGAAATCCAATGCATGATGTGACGATACACAGGATTAGGACATGAAACGCTGGACACCACAATGAATGCGAAGAGGGGATGAATTCTTGCCCCGGAGCATCAGGTCCAATCTTCACCGTTTGCCGAAGGCCAAGGCTCACGGAGACGCCGAACGGCTTGGGTGGGGGTGCTGTCTTCGCTCGAGTGGTCGTGAGGTCGCTTCGTTGTGGGGTCGGTCGGGTCGGCTTTGGGCTCTTCGTGGTCGTCGTGTGTTGCAGTCAGGGCTGGGGCGGGGCTGGGGAGAGCGGCTGGCCGGGTCTGAGCAAAAAGGGCTGGGGCAGAGCTGGGCGGCGATCTCCACGGGCTGTCGGCCGATGGACCAGGCGTACGGTTGGCTTCGACGGTGTAAGGCGAGGATGGGGATGAACCGTACCTCCAACCAAATGTTACAAGGTGGCATGACAAGCGATGTAACGCGGCGACACAACAAAAACAGAACGACGTGATTACATGGCGATCAAATATGCTTTAATGGCCAGCGGGCCTAGCGCGAGCACTCCGCCCCGCGCCACAGCCCGCTTCGTCTTCTTCGTAGCAATATTTTACCTAGGTATACGCTCCCTGGTTGTGTTTACTAATTCCTTGCTGTCGAAACTTTCGGTATCTATAAATTGTTTAGTACAAGTTGACCACTGGTGACCTGATACTGTATTCTCGTTTGATGACACCCTCTCAGGGAGTGCTATGAATTTCTCTGCCAGTGTATTAAATGGCCCTATAGAGAGTGCCTAGACAACTTTCCGATCCATATTTTCATTTTTATTGATGCCTCCCAGCAGAATGATGAAAAAGAAGCCATATACTCCCGCGCTCTTGACTGGAGCTATTCATTTCGGGTTCCTGACTATACGCCTATTTTTGTTGCTTAGTTTCTGACCATTTAGTGGGCCTTGATTAAGATTCCTTGTAATATTATATTATTATTTTATTGCTTCGCTTTCTGACACTCTTTCCGCATTGACAGCCTCGAAAATTCGAGGGATACTCTGCTTTGCCTTTCCCTTTATTTTTTTATTCCTGCTCATATTACAGAAGTACGCTTTCACTGGGTCCCTAGCCACTGTGGCATTGCATCTAATGGAAGAGCAGATTTTTTTGCAAAGTCCGTCCTTGGTGCACCTATTGTCCTGTACGTCTCAAATGCCGTCTACTTGACTTTATCACACTTCCAACGTTTACAACGTCTTCATTACTTTAGTCATGGGCCTCTTCTTGCTGCAGCGGACTTCCAACACCTGAAATGGCCTTGGCGTGTGCACATATATAGTTTAAGGCAATGTGAGGTGTCCATGACTCTCTTGCGCTGCAGAATACCGCAAGTAAGTTTGTATTTATGTCGTTAGGGTCGACCTTGACCAACCTCTGTGACTTCTGTGGAGAAATTGAATACATAGATTATTTTTCCCTCCTCTGCCGGCGGTTCGAATCTTTCCGTAAAATTTAATTAGAGGCTCCCATTGCTAGATTAAGGCCTCATCTAATCAATCCGGATATGCCTTGAAACCAGTGTGCTATTCTGTTCATGATTATTTAACTTCATCAGGCAGTATTCTGTGTCAGATGCGACTTCATTGCCCTTTCGTTTTACCTTTTGTTCAAACTCTAGTTTAACACTCGTAATTATTTGAATACTCTACTCCTTGTCTACATATATTTAAGCTGCGTTCGATTGAGCCGTGGTTCTCTGCAGCGCCGGATCCGGTTCACGGTGCGCTGCACCAAAGTGCTCGCTCGATTCACAACGTTCCCTGCACCACCGTCCGGGATTGATTTTGGTGCAGTCTTGGTGCCGCTCTGGTGCAAAGAACCGCGGCACCCTCCGAGGAGGAGGTGCAGAAAAGTGGTGCACGTGTTGACGGCGCTAGTAGACGACGCGCGCTACCGATGAGATGCTTGTAAACATCAATGGTCTACTATAGGGACATTTTTTTCTCATCGTCGATCCAGCGTAATTTCCCGTGCAAATGGCGAGTTCCTCTAAGGTCTCTTGTGACAGCCTGAATATCTTAATGAGTTCAAAGCTGAAATATCTAGCAACAGCGCTTCGCTTGTACGGGAACTCGGTTGCTGTCTGTCCGAGCCAGTTGATCGGTTTCGGTGTGATTCACGATATGTATTAACCCTGTGGCCACGTGTTCCGTACCGGCCACGGGTTGGGATAAGATTGCACACCGATGACGTGTGCTGGCGCTCGTTGCACCGTTACCTATGAAAGAGCGCTGCTTTCTCGGAATAAAGGCTTTTTGCGTTGCTGCCACTGGCTGGTCTGTCTGCTGCTGAGAATAGAACGTCTGACGACGAGGATGGGATAGAGCGTGTAGTTAAGCGCTGCCGGCCAGCAGCAGTCACTAGGGTGAACCGTCCCTGGTGTAAGGCGACACGGAGCCCTTGCAGCCAGTATTTCGTCGACGGCCCGGAGTAAAGCACAATATCACAGTGAAAGAACAGAAATATGATTTCTTCAAGCAGTCGGTTGTTTATCTTGGGCACAAAGTGACAGCAGATGGCATTTTTTCAACTGCGACAAAGATAAAAGCAATCATGGAAGCACCTCAGCCAAGCAAAATAACAACTGCGAGCCTTCTTGGGTCTACTGAATTTCTACGCAAAATTCATCTAAGACTTAGCTACTGTTGCTGCGCCAATGTACGACCTACTAAAGAAGGACAAGAATTGGTTGTGGACGGACGCATGCTTACGATCCTTTGTGAAATCTAAGCAGCGCCTCATCGACAGTGATGTTCTGACCTTTTACGACGTGAAAAATTCAGTCGAGTTATGATGCGACTCATTCGCCTACGGTCTTGGGGCCGTAATTTTTCACGTCATGCCCGATGGATCAGAGAGGCCCATCGCCTTTGCCTCCAGAACATTGAACTCAGCGGAGCGCAACTACGCGCAAGACGAGAAGGAAGCCCTGACTATAACATTTGGTCTAGGCAGGTTTCGTAGATACCTGTATGGACGCAAATTCACGCTGTATACAGACCACCAACCGCTGCTGGGCATTTTTGCATCGGATAAGCCAATTCCGTCTCTGGCTGCAGCGAGAATTCAGCGTTGGGCTATCATCTTATCAGTACACGCTGCGGTACTGAACGGCAAAAACATGGAAGTTGCCGACGCACTTTCAAGGCTGCCACCTTAAGTCAAGAAGGAAGGCGACACTAAAGAATGTCTTGCAATCTTTGATTCAACGCCCCTTACCGTGAACCAAGTGGCTGGTGCGACTAAAAGGGACCGCATTCTTTTCAAAGCCGTGCAGTTCACCTTATCTGGCTGGCCCGCGCATTACGATAAGCTTCAGCCCTTTTACGTTCGTCAAAACCAACTATCATACGAGCAAGGCTGCGTCACGTGAGGCCAGCGAGCCATCATTCCAGATGAACTTCCAAACTCAGTGTTAGCATTGCTACATGAGGAGCACCCTGGAATACAAAGAATGAAGATGCTCGCGAGGTCTTTTGTTTGGTGGCCGTTGATTCACAAGGATATTGAAGTCATTGTCCGTCACTGTAAAGTGTCAAACGACCTTGCCTGCAAAGGCACTTGGACCACTTCATTACTGGACTTATCCAACTCGTGTTTGGCAGAGAATCCATGTCGACTTCGCCATGAAGGGTGGCTCCAACTTATTCCTTCTAGTAGACTCTTACTCAAAGTGGATAGAAGCAAAATGCCTCCACACTACAACGACGTCAAAACAATAGACTGTCTCAAGGATATATTTGCAGCGTATGACTACCCGGAAGAATTGGTCAGTGATAACGGACCTCAGTTTACTTCGCATGAGTTCTCCGAGTTCGCCGCTTCTCACGGGATTCGACACACCCGTACGCCACCGTACCATGCTTCGTCGAATGGGGCAGCAGAAAGGCTTGTTCAGACGACAAAAGCTTCTCTGCTCAACCAAGTGCACCACGACAACTTAACAGGCCAGCACAGAGCTTTGCATCAGCGACTTAATGGCTTCTCGCTTGCTTACAGGAACACCCCAATTTCCGTAACGGGAAGAACGCCGGCGGAGCTATTCCTGAAGCGACAACCTCGAGTAAAGCTTTCACTCTTGAAGCGAAGTTTTGTGCAGGACATGAGGAGCCGTCAAGACCGAGACGCCACACATCGCAACGAGGGTGGAGGAAGGGACCCGCGTATGGATGCTGGTGATCCAGTTTTCGTGGAGACTACGAAAAGGGAAACGCTCTCGTGGGAGGAAGCTGTCCTGGCACAACACGTAAGCGACTCTACATTTGTAGTCAAAGTCGGAGATAATTTTAGTTTGTGCACGTCAACCATTTGAGACTCAGATGGATCTCTGGGCCAAAAACACCAATTCACCCGGACGTCCCGAAAGAAGCAGTACCTGCTCCAGTTACCCGTAGTTAGCAGGACGTTCCAACAACACCCCCAGAAAGTGAACCCTCTGGTGACTCCTTGGTTAGCGGTCCTACTGCGGAACAGCTTGAGGACGGTCGTTTTAGGTGACCTCACTTCAAGAGGGCACCCGGCATCGCAGCTTGAGGCAGAACACACAGCAGCGTAGCCCTCAAACATCACCATGGCTACAACCATGGCGTCACCCGAAGAGGCCCCTTTTGAAGAAGTAATCGCACAAGACGTCCACCGGATCGCTATCAAGCCTCCAATTATAATCGCGGAAAGAAACGCGTGCAGTTTTAATTTAAGGAGGAAGGAATGTTCCGTACCGGCCACGGGTTGTGATAAGATTGCACACCGATGACGTGTGCTGGCGCTCGTTGCAGCGTTACCTATAAAAGAGCGCTGCTTTCTCGGAATAAAGGCTTTTTGCGTTGCTGCCGCTGGCTCGTCTGTCTGCTGCTGAGAATAGAACACCACGAATGGAAGCACGGCGTTGGGTTCCTCGTCCTCACTGTCGAATAACTCCAGAAATGTCATAAAAAAGACTTTGGCGATGTGGTCGTTCATGACCTCGCGGGGCACAATAGCCGCACCGCGAGAACTTATAGCTCGCGGCCAACAGGAACAAGCGAGCAGACGACAGGGCTCGATAGAAAATGCCGCACCAGTAATCTGTGGCACTGCTGATGCTCTGCACCTGAACCTCAGAACTGGAACTGCACCTCACCGGCACCTTACTGGCACCAGCGGAACTTTTTCAGAATTGGTGTCAAGAACCAGTTCTGAATCGAACAGACCTTTAGTATCTACAAGGTACCCTGGCTAATCCATCGCCATGGGTATGTGCCATTTTGACGCAGGACATCATCATCATTAGTTATCGGAGCAGCATCGCCCTTGTCTACTTGAGTGTGTGTTTGTGTGCCTCTTCTCTATATTGTCGTCTATTCAGCTGCATGTTTCATCATGCCTGAAGACCAACCAGCTCAACGTTCTACTGTATTATGGTGAAAAGGTGTTGTTCACCGCCAATGTTACAGTGGAAAAACTACAAGCCATTTGTATGCTTTAGACTTGCCAGTGATTCTCCCTTCCCAATTACAAATAGAGCACTTTCTGGGACGTCTAGAATGCGTATTATGAAAATATTGAAGATCCAACTGCATATATCTCTTCTTTATTTATTCTTAAAGTTCTAGCTTGTAATTTTGTTTGTTATGCTGCCACTCTAAACACACGTGGGAAAAAACAGTGGACCAGTTGGAGCAGCGGATGGAAGCAGTGCGCAAGAAAGTGGGGACCGGCAGTGCAAGCACGATCGAGGACCGAAATAAAGATTTTCCTACGACACTTCACAAGCTTTCAGTGGGACATGCATTCGCTGTAACTATTAAAGATGGGCGTAAAACTTGGGCGTAAAGGTAGTAGAAATTACCGCAGTCCTCCACTACGGCGTCTCTCATAGCCTGAGTTGTTTTGGGAAGTTAAACCCTACAAACCAAACCAAAACTTGAAAAATAAAAGTAGCTGTTTCTAGGTTGTGCACTCAAATTGTCATGATTGTCGAATCACTGTGGAAGTGCTAGTACACGGGCTAAAAGCTTTTGTACCTACAGGCTCGCAAACGAGTAGGCCGTTAAGCATATAAACACCAATAGCACGAGGCGATCATCAGCAGGACAATACTGATAGGACCGCACCAACGCCAGCCACCGCTGTAGCTGACACCAGTGGGCCGTCACCAACGTCAGTAAGTCGCCGCCAGCTCCACTACAGGTGCCAATAGACTTTTGCACAAATTGCAGAGACGCGCCATTTTATCCGCGCAAAGCAGGATGAGAGAACAGAGCGGTCGCCTCTCGTGTCGGCTGCTGGCAAAGGTGTTGGCGTACTGTGCTGCCGCTTTCCGCCGTCATGCGTCTTCTCGTGCCCGTTGTTGGCGCTTCCTTGCAAAATGGAGAAAGCACCGGATTGCTTTTATAGTTAGCTGCTAGTCTTTGTGCAATTTTAAGGCGAAATACTTTTGATGTTTCACTCATTTCCGGCGTCCGGCCACGTAGGGAGGGTCCGCCTAGCGGAAGGAGGGAATGTTGAGGGAAGTGTAAAAGGTGCGGGGCATAGGTTACAGGCAAGTAGGGGCACCGTGGGATTTGGGCAGGAGGCGTGGTAATAAGATTGGGTAAGTGGAGCGGAAAATGTGTGTCTGCATTCTGCGCCACAGAAAAAAAAAGCAAAAAACACCGAAGTTGCCTTTCAAACAATAAAGGAACCAGGTGGTGTAGCATTTCCGCTGCGGGCAACTAACCGGCGCCCCTCGCACCACACTATAGCTGCAGGCCAGAACTTCGGCCGTCTGCGGTGCTGGTCAGTGAATAAGTTTTCGCTGGTTCTGGAAGCGCATGCAGCACAATTAAAGCTCAGTGTGAAATTCCAAAGTACTCAGAGCTACTTCTTCCTCGCCTCAAGTCCTGAACCAGCACCGAGCCAGAACTCGAGAAGCGAGACGTTACAAAGCCATTTTTTTCTGAACTCGAGAACAAAATGCATAGTGACCTGTCGGGGAGGGCACGCCTGTTCGCCATCATGCAGGTACAGGAAATTGAAACGTTCGGTAGTAGCGATTCATCTTTATTTCTCATTTGTCGCCGATGCTGATGGGACGCGCGCGTAGGAAAGTGATGTGCTCAAGGTATACTGAACGAACAATTGTACGATGTAATGCCTAAAATCACTTCGATTGGGTCCTCCGAGGCTTCACGTTGTTGCTGTGGCAGTGTAAGCAGGCTGCAGACTCGAAGGCGTAGAGGGCGCCCACGTCTCACAGCTGGCCGCTAAGTGACGGCGATGACTGGCTCGATGCACACCCCCGCTGCCGTCTCGGCCAGAGTGAACGGAGCTGTCGGGTGCGAGGCGCTAGCTCAGCCAGTGCCTCAGCAGCGCCAGGACGGTGAGAATCAGTGTGAATGGTGAGAACATCGCCGATAGAACTCCGGCGCAGTACATGCCTGCACAGAAGGCGGTATAGCTCAGCATGCGAGGATAGTGTACGGTATACGCAATGTCTTTAGGCACTGAGTGATATGTGCTAATTTACAAGGCATTAAAATAAGTTATAACGCTTGCCAAGTCATCGTAACATGCCCTTGATAAGTGCGCATCTCGAAGCTATTAAATACTTTTACCCGGTTCGATCGATACGCACTGGTTAATGTGCAGTATTGGACTAAGTGCAGTTTCGTAGCGAGAGCTTCATTACGCGAGGTTTTCGAGCCGTCAGCGTGGTTGCGCCGTGACTTTTAAGCAGCTAGAGGTCCCTTAGTTGGCAGCTGACATGGCCTAGCGCTAACTGACGTCGGGTTGGCAGACATTACGTCTGGCAGGAGCTGCCAACTCGAGCCTATATCCTTTCACATAGAATAGTGATATCAGAATCAACCTGCCAGAGCCCAAGCATTCACGTTACCACGCAGGCATTTTCGTACGGCTTGGTTACAGCCGAGCTTACAACTCTGGCCAGAGCTACTCTATCGAGCCGGAGGAAGTATGACCATACAGCAGAACTCAATGATTTACCTAGCGTAGCCACGTGAAGCTATCGCGACATACTCGGTTCAACCAAAGGTAAACGACAGGATTTTTTTTTTATTTTTGGGCATACCAAAACTGAGCACATGGTTTTCTAACAATTCGCAAGTTTTGCTAAACTTTCATGCGCATTCTTTCGGATTTGGATGCGCATCATAAACAAGGTATGGCTAGATGGCGATGTACCAGAGAGCTGAAAATCAGCTTTTGTGATTCCTATTCGAAATACGGAGAAAACGCCAACAGACCCTAGAAACCTTCGACTTATATCCTTAACGGCAACAATTTGCAAGTTTGCTGAGAAAATGCTCACCAAACGAATCTCGTGGTGGCTTGAAGATCACGGTTTCTACCTCTACCACGCGGCCCAAACTGGCTTTCGATCATCTATAGGCACATAAGATAAGTTGGTTGTCTTGGCGTCCTTAGTATTATCATCCATCGCAGCCACAGTGTACGCACCGCCCTCGCCATGGATGTCGAGAAGGCATATGATAATATCAGTCATGCTGCCATTCTGGATTCAATTGACATGCTTCATTTACCGCTTAGAGTACGCAATTTTATAAAATCTTTCCTTGAAGGTAGACAATTTGAAATACACCTCAGTGGAGATGCTATAGGATCATTTGTCCCTCTTCACGGCGTACACCAGGGATCAGTGACGTCACCGACATTATTTAATATTGCATTTATCTGCCTTGCATGGCGGTTATATGAAATTTCTGATGTTAAATTCTTAATATACGTTGATGACATCACGGTGTGGAGCACACACAACGACCTGCTGACCCAATCCGCTGCCCTGCAGTCAGCTTTAGATATAACGTCTACACATGCTTCTTCCATTGGGCTTGAAGTTTCCGCCAGTTACGTTCATATCAGTCACCAACCGCTGGGGGCGCCGTAAACTAGTTGCAACACCTATTCGTCTACATTTGTCCGGAAAACCACTTCAGAACAGTTCAACAGTAAAAATATTGGGTTTAACAGTTCATGAGATAGGAACTAGAAATTCATGGCTGTCTTGCGCCAAGAAACAGACGTTACAGACTCTGGGTCTGGTCAGACGTATTGCTCCAAAAACGGGCGGCGCCCGCTCAGATTTTGCACGAAAGTTGGTGCGGGCAGTTGTACAACCACGTCTTGCTTTTCAAGCTCAATTTCAGCACTTGACAAGGGCACAATGGGATCGCCTTGAAGCTCTAAATCGAGAAGCATTGAGAGTCATCACTTGCCTTCCTCGTATCACTCCAATAGTGGCGCTCCAAGAAAACGCACAGCTAAACACAGTAGATGAACTGGTGCAGCAATGACGCGATGCTCGCAGGCTTAAGGCCACCCTCTGTCATGCAAAGTGCGCTCTGAGAGCTTATGCTTCGTCACCGCCACTGCCAGTTCTTCCTCCTTGGCGTTTTGTACAGCTGAGTGATAACAAGCCAACTGATTTAAGACGGCCTAGAACACAGGAAACGGCGCCGTCACTTCGCGACCGAATTATGGAACAAGACGCCCGCTTGCCACAAGGTTCCATCATAATTTACGTCTACGCCAGCATCCAAGCCTGCAAAGTGACAACTGTAGTTTACTGCCCTGGCAAGTCTTCACTGAACAAGACATCAACGTTTAAATTACCGGAAACTCCGTCGTATTTCTGTGCGGAACTGCTTGCAGTGCTAGAGGCGATTCGCTCTGTGACCGCCATTCCGATACTTCCCACGGCCCATATTGTCATATGCACTGATGTTCTCCAGGTGATAAAGCTACTTAGACGCGTCAGTAGCACCACAGAAATCTGCCAAAACATAGAGTCTAGCGGCAAACATACCGCAGCCAATTCGTATTGAATGGACTACGCGTGACCTGTTAAGTGCACAAAGCCACGCGGATGCTGCGACCCGCCTTTTCGCCCCAGCATCGTCATCGCCAAATTTCCTAAAATTGGCTAACGCTACCCTAGTTTTAATAAAAAAGGAGCACCTCCGACGCCGTACACGTGCTCTCATACCTTCGTATACGGTAAGCCTCCCCCACGGTCTAACCCATCCAGAGGAGGTGGCGCTTCGGAGGAATCGAGTTGGGGTGGCCCTAACACCTGCCATGATTCAAAAGCGGCCTCAATTTCGATATTTGTATCCCCATCCTGGGTGCTCCGTCTGCACGTCCACAGAAGCAGACTTCCACCACCTGCTGTGGGAATGTAAAGTGCTGAAGCCGACGCGGATCCGACATCTAATGGCAGCTGGGCGCTTCCTCTATAATCCGTCGTCATATGCCGCTTGGATGTAGGGATCGCATCATCGTTCACTCCTCGACTTCATTACATCAGCAAACCTTTTTCATTTATTTGATCACACCCTTCAGCCTCCAACATTATTTTTATGCCATGAGGCAATAGGCATCGCAAAAAAATTTGTCACAGCGTCTTTCAGTTCTTTCGCCAGGTAGTTAAAACAAAAAAGGCTTTGCTTTATTTGGAAAAGTCGAACCAAAATTTGAATGCTATCCGTGGTAGTCAACTTCCTTGCTGCTCATAAATCTACTGACTTCTGCATTCATGACTTTCAGCAAAAGCTGTAAAACAGCTGCCTGATCAGCTAATTTCTGCATGCAGTGTAACGGATGGAACCAGAACATGCTATTAGCCTCAGATCTTAGCTTACGCACAGGATAGATCTAACCGATAGGACGTTCCCAGCATGCACGATAACAGTTCTAACACAATGGCACATTGCTAATGCGCCATTAATGTACCGGGTGTTTCAAATTATTCAATACAGCATTTTTTTTAATACGCGACTAGGTATATGTATGCGGGCTCTACTGGAAGATTTATTCTGTAATGGAGACTCTAATGGAGATTTATTAATACAGCATTGCTGATGTAGTAGAGGGCTGTTAAAATACGTTTATTTATTTGATTTTTATATTTGGGCGGAGCGCTGCGGTTTAATTAATAGGAAACTGAAGGCTATTAACATCGAAGGCGAGCAAAGATGCTAAAATTATAAAGTCGCAGTGGGCATTGTGCTTCAGGATACCCAAAGTAAAAAAAAAATTCCTTTGGAAACTAGTTATAGGTTGGCAATTACGCTTTGTTCATCATAAAAAAACCAAAAAGACGTGTCTATAGAATGTTTGTAATGCATGAAATACTCATGCAGCCCCCATGTGTCATAAAGGATATAAAATATTGATTTTTTTTACCTTGACGACGCCATTCGATGAATTGTGATGTGACGAATGACTAGAGTAGTTGTGAATAGCGCCAAACATTCGCAGTGATCAGAGTTCTTTTCTCTGCTTTCTGTGCACGTGTGGCACGCGAAGGGCGCAATGGTGAGTCGATCGAGAACATTGGCTTGTTCGTCTATTGCAAGACACGAAGCCGTTTCTGTCTATACGATACGGCTTCGTGTGCTGCAAAGTAACATTTAGTTCTCACTTTGTGCTCGGCGTGTATGGACGCGCAAGAAGAACCCAAAGCTCCCTTGAGTGTGAACTCACCTTCGTGCTGAACTTGGAACCTGATTTGCTGAGGGTTCCTGCAGAAGCCTGCGAACAGAGAACAAGCGAAATGACGCTTAACGATGCGACTCCAACCGGTACATGAACCACAAATCACTCATCGATAGTTACGTAATTCAGTGCTTATGATGTTGATGTCGCTTATAACGTGTTAATGAATATTATATTTAGCTAGAGTCCCATACCTCCACATGGCCTGTGAATATGGCGGTTGCAGTAATGGAGAGCTCCGGTATCGCTTCACTTACTTGGAGTTTAGAAACATCGCGCAGCCCAAATGCGTTATTTGCATGTCGCCTCCATGAAAGTGCAGCCTTCACTGTCGTTCATATGACGTTTGTGCTGGATAAATTCCGAAAATCTGCGCAATGATATTATATTTTATACCTAATGTGACCTTCATAAAGGTAACCTACATACTGTCCAGACGCGATTACTCAATATTATTGCGCGAACTTGGCCTGAGAATACCGCACTACATAACGGTGAACTCTATCACATGCTCGGTAACACTGCAACCAGTTTGGCTTATGTCAATCCACCATATGCCACAACACAACACAACACGACATGTTTCACACAGGAGAGTGGTTTGTTAACGCAAGGATTGGGGCGTTTAGCACCATCTCGAGTGCACGCTCTCGCCCGAACGCCCTCAGAGGATCCATGGCCACCACTTATATGGCTGCTTTCCCTTCTCTCCACACTCTCAATACCAAGTTACGGGTGCTATAGAAATGATGTCAACTTTGTAGCGCTTCCGAGTGATGATTCTGTCCAGGAAATACAAAACGAAGAGTGTGTGGCACCCACTAATCGTCATGACGTCAGTTTTCTATAGCTTTAGACCCCGCCGTTTGTTTCGATTCGTGAAGAAACCTCTGGTGGGGATACTCCAGTACTATGCGAATTCCAATAAAAATAGCTCTCAGTTTGTTTGAATTAGCTAAATCCTTCTTAGTTGTTCTAGAATATTTTGTCTTTGTTCAGGTTTGATTAAATTGTTTGGGCTTTTCTTATCTCGGTTGGTCTTGTTGCTACCTTGTTCGGAGTATACTTCTATGATTAAGCAATGACATAACGACTCTTTCGCGAGTAACGCTTTAGAGATTTTATAGATTCGGCCAAGACGAGCGTGAAGAACAAGCGTTGCCGCCGATCTGAGCCGTTTGTCAAAGTCTTGCTTTAGCAAAGCCGTATACGAACAAGCTAGTATGGCCTGGGGCTAGTATGTCTGACTGAGGATCCAATGGTCCAAGGTTCGATTTCCCTCTTACCCTTCCGTCTCACAGGGGTTGCCCGAGCTGGCAGCTCTTGTCAAATCGGCCATATCAAGTAACCTCGTGACATCACGCAACCCGGCGACCAATCAGCATTCGACCATGCTATCCGCAGGCATCACCATGAGGAGGCGGGGTTTTTCTAAAACTAGGGTTGGCGCACTAAAAGGTCGCAGCTGTTTCGATCAAAGGCGCGCACAGTCACCCGATACGGCGCACTCCAGCTACGAAAGTTAAAAGCACGCTTGGCTTCGGTCATTGCGCATGGCGCTGCTCTCGATACCTTCGCACTTGGAGGTGTCGAAGTTGATCTGCGGCACGTTCTCGTCCTTGCCAACGACCGCATACGTGAGTGGAGAGCAGCTGAGCGGCCCCTCTGCAATGAGGAGCATGGTTGAAACACAGCACGTCAACACTGTTTCGTCTGGTCTCAATTTCTTCATCAATTTAAAACATAAGGTACCACCGAAAAGTGCCAGTATTACTGTGTTTTGTACTACTGTACACCATGATCAACTGAAGTGTTCCAGGATTCGTTTATTTGTCTCCAACAGTATACGACTTCTTCTAACTGAAAAATAGGCTATGTGAAGTTCTTTTTGCCGCTATTTTGGTTCCGGCGTTTTTCGCTGAATTTTAGTTGTGACGTGAAGTTGATGCTTAGGTCATATTGGATTTAACAGAAACAGCAATGAATTTATTAGTAATCCATTTTTTTGTCGTTCTTGCCTTTGAAGCAGTCTCGTTAATGCCCTGTACTGGATTGAAGATACATAGAAGGGATTATATTTAAGCTTTTCGCGCCTGACGTGATGTACACAATAATGTCTCACAGCTGTCGTTCATATGATGAAACAGAGACCGAAACAGTATGAATAAAGAAAGTCAAATACGCGGTATCTATAATAGTCACTGACAAATTCGGCGCGGTGATTCATGCACTGTAGTATTTAACGGACCGTTTAAAAATAAAAGGTGAAATAAATTTGCTTTCTCCTGTATTTAGCACTGGTTTGACAATTCCTGTCTTTATGATGCCAACGAAGCTGAGCAAATATTTCCAGAAAAGTTAAAATAAAGTTAGATAGGTATTTAGGGGACCAGTGTTCGAAAAAAAAAAACACCTTCGTTCGCAAGGTTTCTGTTCATGCTCCTCGCAAAACGCTTGAAATGTCGGACGACAGTAATTAGATTGCTGATTAATGTTTCTAGAAGGCATGTAACAGTTGCTAGCAGTATCATGCGCTGCTCATTCTTACAGAGCAGACATCCCATAAAGCGCCACACTCAGTGTTTCTTCGCTGGTGCTCACAAACAAAATTTACTTCTGTAGTTTTTTTTTTCTCGTTATAGAAAGGACTGTTTTGGGCATCATTAGTTACTCCGGAACTTGCCACAAAAACTTTTTCTAATAACTCAATAAAAAGACGTCGCAAATCACTTATTAAAAATTACATAAACAAAAAGTTACCATAGCGTTCTACAAAATTGTGGTACTTTTTTACTCGCGGAATGTCCAAGCAATTCTACCTTTTTCTTTATTCATATGGGGGACATCCTATAGTTATCCATGTGACGTTGAGTGCAACACCCATATGGCAGCTGATTGGCGAACGCGTTCGCCCCCTGAAATTCGATATTAATATCGCTTTCTGAAGAGTCTAAAGATTAGTTATTCTGTACAATTAAAAAGCCAAAAGCACTGCATTAGGTGCATTTGAAATGAACAAAGAAATGAAAATATATGTATACATACTTTTGCATGGCCTTGTGTAGTTGAAGGTCAGGGTTTTGACTAGATATTAGAGAAAGAAAAAAAGAAGGATGGCGTGTTATGGTGTATGCCTTACGGAAAGTAATGCTAGACAAATAACATTTTGTGCGAAGGAGTAATACTCAAAGTTTGCCTAGGCCACTCTAACGCAAAATATGAGAAGGAAAAATGCATATGTTGAATGTGCTTTTGAGGTCGATTGTATAATAGGCACTTGAGCCTGCTTTTTATGCACTGGACTAATAGAAAAGATAAGATCACCATGAAATACAATAAATGACAGCACACTGGCTGATAAATGGACATGCACGTCGAAAAGCGGCATTTTCGTTTAAAAATGAGTTTTTTATTTCATCTCTGCTAGCAACCGCTACTTTTTTTGTTGCATGTATAAAAATTCAAACCACTTAAAGCGTTAAATCATGGCATTGTCAACAGCCAGGTTGGGGCAAGTTGGTAGGACTATGCCTTTTCTCCCCAAAAACTCGATCCGGTACTTCCTAATTGCATGAACTAATGCTAATACAAAACCCGGCCTCTTTAAATGAAACGCTTATAACTTCCAGTCATGGTTTACTAAACTCCATATTTTTTGGCAGAACACTGTTTTTGTGTACATTACATGTACTTAGTTTAAACACATCAAAAACCAAATTTGCGTGAATTATCTTTTAAATCTTTAGAATGCAGCTCTTCATATATTGATGCAGTCTCAGTAATGTTTTAGGACTGCACAAAACACTCAAATTGATGTCCCAAATATAAAATTATCTCAAAATTTTGAATGCAACGGGAATAACACTAATTTGCTCATTTGTACACATTGGATAGGTACAGTCGAGAAAAAACTAATTTGCGCTGCTCTGTCATGTTTAGTGCCATGTCCATCACTGTGTAAGCATGCAATATTTTTCAATTTGCACGGCGGTTAGAACAAGAAAGCATAAGATGTCTTAGAATACGACCAGGTTTAAAAAAAACGAGGTGAAACTCTGTATGCGGTAAATCGGTTTTCACCTAGTTCTTTATTACGATGAAAACAAAGTTCACCTCTGGCCCTCGCAGCCACCATTGATAAAAGAGCAAGAGCCTTTGAGTAAGACATAACTCTCTGAATACAGTCAATGTTTTCTCCATCAAGAAACGTTGGACAAAATATTAGCTCCATCAGAAACCTACATGCCACGTTAACAAGCCAAATTATTATAGCTGTCATGCGTGTAAGGTAACGCGTTTTAGACGCAACGATATTTAGATACCGATCTGGAGAGAGTTCATCGGTCTTCTAAGGCTGCCAGTGCGCTTCTATAATTACAATCCCGGATGTATCTGCTTCTACCATTATGAAACACGAGCAAAGTAACTTCTATATTAATTTAAGCTTAGCCGGAGCATGACACTGATTTTGGCATCAGGTATGACATCTCCTTCCAATTACTTGTTTCCGATGACGAACATCTTAGGTAATAAATGGTGGGAGAAAAATTAGTGAATTTTTACACGCTGTTAGCGGAGGGTTGCCGGTTAATTTAGTTGCTCACTTGTATACTGGCTTTCAGTTCCTGGTAGTGCTCTGGGATCAATGTGTTTTATAAATCGTGACTCAACAGGGCACGTAAACAGCTTTTAGAACTAAGAATAACATGCTCAAAAAGTGCTTCATAGTTAAACTTGGAATGATGTGGGTCAGCGAATGGGTCAGCGGACACACGCGCAGTCATGTAAACCTGCAAAGCGTTATTGCTGAGGGTGCCTTAAGGTACTTTAATGCTTCGCAGCAGTGCTATAATATGGTAACCTTGATATAGGCCAGCCGAAAAACTTCAGAATTATATAAAAAATACGACAAAATATTCTGTAGTTCTGTTGTAAACACAAAATTTTTCGTTAGTTTTGTAGTGCTTTTCTGTAGTTTTGTAGCAGATTTTTGTTGTCTGTAGTTCTGTAGTACTTTTCTGTAGTAACTACAGAAACGTCTCATGTTACAACAGAAAATGCGGTTGTCACAACAGGTTTTCTACCAAAATCCTCACAGAAAGTCTGCTGTAACCACAAAAAATGTCAGTAGTTTTTTTCGACGAAAATAAATGCTAGCCTTTATATTTGAACCCACTTTGCGTGGGATGCTTTTAAGAGGATGGAGGTTAGCACAGTTAGGCATGCGTATATGGTTAAGGGAGAACGCTAGCGATCACACGCGGCATCGAGGAAGAAGGAGCCAACCAGTTAGCAGTGCCTTACACTGTGCGTTGGTCTCATAGCACCTCAGCCCCATGAGGTTGCCATCGAGGACCCGGCCGGTAACGTCGCAGACTTTGATGTTGCCGCGCTCATCTGCATTGAACTGAACGTAATGGAAATCGATGCATAAGTGATGCTTCTGGCATTGAACTATGTTCGTACGAGTTGTTGGAAAACAACTTTAAACTTTTTTTCCACAGTCTCCGCCGAAGAAAAAGCACCGTAGTCAAGATGCCACTGCAGAATGGTATTAAGGAACTCATTTTTTTATTTCCATATGCAGCACAAATGACATTAAAGAAAAGCATATGCAATAGCACTGAAACTTTTGTATACGTGAGGCTAGCTGCCTCTTTTACAGTAGACACCAGTCCCAGTATCTGAAAACGCAAATTACACAACTTCAGTGCACTCCAGTGCACAGGTGCCCATTCCAGCCCTTATAGCTGTATGCTTCTGGCTGCCCTGAAGTTAAAGTGTCACAGGTATCGCTTTATGAAAGTTTTAATTTCAGTCAGAGGACAGGGATAGAGCACGAAATAAAATCATTCACAACAGACGGTTCCCTCAAGAACACTGACACCCCGCTACTAGCAACCCAGCTGTAGTTATGCTCGACTAAGCAAGCTAGGAAGGGTATTTATATCTACCGTCGGCCGCGGATCTTAGTAAAATGTAAATTTAGCTTTGTTGTAATCTAGTGTGCCGAACGTAACTTCAGCTAAGAATAGTAAAATAGAAATCTTTAAAATGCAGCAGATGTAATGTTCAAGTGATATATTTGAGGGCCAAAAAGACCAAGCACGATCACTTTTTATCC
Organism: Amblyomma maculatum; assembly: GCF_055883805.1. NCBI lineage: Eukaryota > Metazoa > Arthropoda > Arachnida > Ixodida > Ixodidae > Amblyomma > Amblyomma maculatum. The sequence continues at coordinate 132,657,842 of NC_139345.1, forward strand.
TGGTGGACTTTATGGAATCTACACGTATTAGTCAATATTTAAGCCACCTGGAATGAGTGAAAAACTTCATTTAGCTACAAGTTAGTTATAGGGCGTGGAAGGCTTCGATAGTAGTGCAGTTATCGTAGGGATATCTTTTCTGCGATAGAGTCATGAACATATTGCACACGAATCTGAAATTACAGCCACGGAAATGCATGTTCTGACGTTCTGAGCATGTCGCATAGGACACAGGTCTCATTTTGGTGGTCGGCATGGGGTACCTAAATGAACGTTGAATAGTTACAGTCTACGTGGGTAAGTAGCCGGAATATTGCTCGTGCCAGAGTTCCAGGGCTTTCCGAGTTGCGATACACGGCCCCGAATGCACGTGCACTCGATCTATACCCACACACACATTAGGGCTTGCGTGGTACGCAGCGCAGTTATTTCTCTCTCCTTCTTTTATCGTTTCCGTCCCTTTTCTCAGGGAGCGATTCAGTTATCTAGCTACAGTTAAGCTACTACTGGGTCCCTCCTTTTCTGACAATTTCCCCTCTCTGCCAAAGTTTGGTACGAAAAAAAAAAATAACGGTGCAGGATATTCATATGAGCCAAGTAGCACCAATCACAGTTGCTTTTGACGTTTTACAACTTATAGCTGAAACTTAATTATCACGTAACTCAAGCGTGTCACGAATTCAGTGTTTAAGCCTACATAACGTATTTGATTAGATAGGTGTAAAATAAGATAATCTATTTAATTATGCTGCGTTTAAATATGCAATTTCAGCTTCTTTCATGCAACAAGCATCGCCTCTTCTGGGGACATTGACTCATGCATTGTGAAATTGTCTGTTACTGGATCGATATCTCACCTTGATTTGAAGGTTCTTGCTAGCGGAAAACGCGACCGTGCTGTAGGACCAATACTGGACCGCTCCGGTGGTGACGGCACCCACGAAATTGGTCTGCTGTCTTGCTCGTGAGTCTCCGGGATTGCAGTATTTGTGCCGCAGACTGGCCGGCACTGATCATGGTGAAGATGAAAAACAGAATCAATGCGCAGCCCTTCATAAGAGCGCCTCTGTTCATTATTTTTCAGCTCAATGTCTCATATATGCCCAACAGCGTGGTTTTCAGCGTGTTTTTCACGCTGTTCAAGCATACAGGGTGTTCAAGCCAACTTTAGCCAAGGGTTAAAAAATAAAACACCTGATGTAGGCTAAGAAAGGAAACCAGTTCTATAGAGGCGCCATCCGTCTGGTGTACCACATGCAGGCAATTTATACCTCTTAATTAATTATTGAGTAATTAAGATAATTCTTATCTTTAACTAACTATTGATTTTAGACAATAGATGTGATCTGTGAATTGAAGAGTACATTCTGAAAATCCTTTACCATTTATTTCCGATAAAGAAAGCCTCACGTGCATCTGTTTCCCGAGCTTCAAAGAAGGCCACGAAATACAAAAAACTATCACCAGGATTGTGGTGCTCCCAACCGTGGTTGGGAGCACCAATTAGCCGCGGCCGTGATGCAACAGCCCATGGAGTTTCAGCGGTAGGCTGATTAATTGGCGATGGTAGCGGCAAGCGCGGCGCGCTTGCTGCAACTTGCCCCGTCACGTGCGCCGACTGGCTGACGCGTGCGAAGAAATCAATGCAGATATGTCGGCCTGCCGCTGCCGGGACCATCAGTGACGGGACCATCCACGGCCGCAGTTGATTTCATTTACTCAAACCACGGTTGACAGCAGCACAATCGTGGCGCGCGAATGCGCCAGTCACGCAATTAATTTTGTATTTCGGGGGGATTCTTTAGAGATCGGAAAAACGATACCGTGAGGCTTTCTGTATCGAAAATAAATGGAATGGGAGTTTCTGCAGTTGCTCTCCAACTTTACAAATAGTGTTTATAGTCTAAGGTTAGTATTTGGTAATTTATAAAAATGACCTTGATAAATAATTGATTGCAAAACAAAAAATTGATTGGGGTGTGCAAGATGGTTGGCATCTCGATGCAACTGATTTTCCATTATACCTCAAATGTTTCATTTTTTAATATTTGGCTAAAATTAACGCCATCCTGTATATTCCAACCCGGGACATGTACCTTAAAACAAGACTTACAAATTGCTAATTACGGGGTGAGACCTGCCGGGGTGGCGCAAGCAATGGTTACGGCACTCGACTACTGTTCCTAAGGACGCGGGATCGAATCCCGGCCTTGGCGGCCGCTTTTCGATGCAGGCGAAAAGCAAGGTGCCCGTGTGCTGTGCGATGTCAGTGCACGTTAAAGAACCCCAGATGGTCGAAATTTCTGGAGTCCTCCAATACAGCGTCTCTCATAGCCTGAGTCGCTTTGGGACGTTAAATCCCACAAACCAACCAACAAACCAACCAATAACGGGGTGAGAAGCAGTATTACCAGGAAAGTATTTAAACACAGCATGCTTTCCACATAGAGGGAATTTCCCCTACTGTCACTTTCATGCTTCGTCTAGTAAGTAAAGGTGTGCGTTCCTCTCGAAATCATGTAACCTCTTGGGTCACGCAACGCGTTGGCCTACACTGCTGCCTACACTGCTGCCTACACTGCCAGTACGACATACAAGAATATTGATTGTTGGTGTAAATGTTCAGGTCTCAACTAGTCACTCTTGACACATGAGGCTTTTCCGCTGCTGCTACGCGTTTTAAGGACGAGGCCAAAATAATCGAGACCAGCTGCTACGCACAACGTGGCCGAGGCTTCGGCATGAAATTGTTTTGCAGAATGAGCGAGTAAAGAGAACGTAGCCGGGTGAGAAGATATTGAGCATTATAAAAAATGCTGATCGCCAATAAATGAAAACAGAAAAATGTCACTATGGAGACTAAATTAAATATGAGCAAATACATTATGGCGATTCCTAATCTGAACTCGCGACAACGATATCTGCGGCGGGTGCGGGTTGTGCAGAAGTTGATGATGCTTGGTGGTCGCTGAAGTGTTCAATTGCCCAAACCTGTGCACAGAATTTATAAAATTTTATAGCTTCGTGGGGTGCTTGTTTAGTTGAACCAGCGCGGCAAGTTTGGCTGTTCTGCTTAGCGCTTATATAAATATTGGCAGAAATCTGACCTCTTTTGCCGCGGTCCTCGAGTCATGTTGTTTTCAATAAAAAAGAATTACGGTCAAGAAATGCAAGTCGGCACCTAGACACGTTTTTGTTTTTGTCTCATCTATGCTTAGCTGTAGTTCACACAAAATATTAGCAACATCATTACACACAAGACGAGTTGTGCGATGGAAGGCTTTTGCAACTTCCAACTACATCTCCACTCACCTCTGCATATTTTCTTTGCGAGATCAATGAGGTCGTTGTTGGTTCGAAGGGTGTCCAGTCTAGGAATCTCTTCCGAGAGCACGTTGGTAATATCCACCAGCGTCAGAGCTCCGGAGTTGGTGTTCAGCGTGTCGATGACGTCTTTGAAGCCGATGGCATAGATGGGCACACCTGGAAAAGCCATTGAGGGGAGCAGGCTGTTCAGCTATGAGAGTATCGTATCCAGTTGCAAACATTTAACCAGATCCCGATGCAATAGAGATCGGTACTCCGGGCTGGATTTAGGAGGTGGTAATATCGATGAAATGTACACTATTGCATATACACGCTAGTAATTGATGATAACGACAGAAAGGCTTTGCTGGTGCTCTGCTGTGATGTAGCGAGCATTAACTTTGCGAGCTATAAAAATTCTTATTCTCCGGCGTGGTAACTATATATAGTCTGTCCATAGTGACACCAAAGAGACCCCTAGCAATGCGCGTAGCGTGCGCCGTCGTTGCACATGCACGAAGCGCCGTAACTGCTCCAGACGGCATCCGGTGCAGGCTGGTTGCAAGTAGACCTGAAACTCGTACGGAAATTTGGCGTAGAATTCCCGCATACAGCTGTTACCGCGCGAACAGCGCATGCGTGGTTGGTGTCGAAGAAGAAGGTATGGGTGCAGCTGTTCTAGCCAGCTTATCTAGATAGATAATAGCGACAACAGTGACGGTGCATTTAGATGACAGTGATAATGATGGTAGTAGCGACAGTGATGACGATAGCAACGATTACAATGATAGTGCATTTAGTTGCTAATAATCATGACAGTAGCGATGGTGATGATGATAGAACTGGCGGCAATGAGGATGCAGTAAGGAAAATAGCCTTGTAAAGTGGTTTTCACCATTTCTGTTCTTAAGCAGACCTGAATGCAGTCCGCAATATTTTGTGCTAATAGGACATAAGCTTTCTCGCTGCCAAGCAGTTGCGCGTATGGTGCCAAGAGCTTTTACTTTTCTAGTGTTTGCTTCTTTTTTCACTCTTTGAAAAAATGGTGCCGTTACCTGGGTGGGCCACACGGAACCTGTTGAGCGCCTCTTCCACTTGTCGCTGGTTTCCGTGAGCTCCGCCGGTGGCTTTCTTCCTCAAATTCAGATACACCACCACCTGGAGCACAGAGTACAAACTCATGCAGTCATTTCCATCACGCTCGCTCTCAGTCCCGGTGCGAGTATTAGTGTTCTCAGCCCTTGTTCTCAGTGCACGCTATGCCTGCTGCTCTATACCATTAAATATATCTTGTAACAAATATTTCTCTTTACATGCACTTTGGTATTCAATCCTGCCATCTAATGCGCACGTGTCAGGTAGCAGTCGTACAAGAAGTTTCAGTGCGAGGCCCGCCATTTTGTGTCATTCGCAGCGCTTTACGAAGTGGCAAACTAGTGTTGTCTGGGGCTGGTATGTCAGGGGGGTTATTAATAAATTTGTGCCATAGACAACAGCTGTGACAAGATTAATGAAATTGTATGGACAGCACTTGTAGGGTCGCGGCTGACCCAAGTCTGCATCTTTCGTTGCGTGAGCTTTCTAGGATACCAACCCCGAAGGCTGTCGAAGGCGAAGGTGGGCACTGTTACGGTAGTTATGTGCTGACGGTATTCCGTCGATCATCAGGAAACAGAATTCTCTTATGATGAGAGCTGTAGCGGAAGACTCGCATATCCAGTGGAACTGGGCTTCGCTTCATTTAATTCGGAGTGACGGCAGAGCTCGTAAATGCACAGAGCACCGGAGATGGGGATAGGGTCGCCAAGTGGTAACTCAGAATTCCAGAACGAGTGGCGCTAGTGTCTAAACAAATGAAAAGCCACGTACTCATTGTGATCAGCGGCGAAGGTACGACGGGATGCCTTTTTGTACTTTGTTCCCTGTCGCTATACACTTTTTCTTTTTCGTTACGTGCTTGCTGCCAGCGCTTCTGGTATTGTTGCGAAGCCTGTTTAAGTTACGTTGCTCAGGATGTCCGTCTTTTACAGTGCTGGGTATATGTTGCTAGTGCGAGGAATGGGGGAGGAGAATTTGATGGACCCTAGGACTTGTGTGTTGGTTTATTAAACGATAATTTGGCAGAAATGCTAAAAATAAGGATTGCCACAGAAGTTGCTCGCACGGCGCAGTCAATGATAGCAGAGTTTACTTGTGTTCACGTTTAACACCTTGCTATAGCTTTTTTCTGACCCTTATAGTTCTACATTCGTTTAATCCGCACAATTTCCCTGTGGCCTTCAAATGGGGATTACCGGAGTGGAATAACATCCCCTCTGCCGCACATAATAAGCGTTTTTCACAGCATCATACAAACCTGCATTTAGCATACACTATTGAACGCAAGAAAAAGCATTTTGTGCTCTGACGAGAAACCTGTACAGTTCATATAGCTGCCTCTCAAACTACTCCTAAGTTTAACTTATTGACTAATCGAAACTATTTCTCACTCACTCACTCACTCACTCACTCACTCACTCACTCACTCACTCACTCACTCACTCACTCACTCACTCACTCACTCACTCACTCACTCACTCACTCACTCACTCACTCACTCACTCACTCACTCACTCACTCACTCACTCACTCACTCACTCACTCACTCACTCACTCACTCACTCACTCCTCTATTCCCAGCTTATTTTAATGAGAACAACGACCAAATGTTTGATTTGAGAAATTTATACTTTCGCTTTTTGCAGTAAAATTTCTACCAGTCTAATGTTTGGCTCCGCAATACAAGCTTAAGAGAACTCGAGAGGGCTTTAAATCTAACAGATTCGCCTATTTCTGAACTTCAGTCACTGTACCGCACGCACGCACCCTGCTGGCGACTCCTGGTCGTTCATCCATAGTCGAAATATGCTTATCTACGACGTTGTTGAGCATGTTGAACACGTCCTGGTCGCTGTCCGATCCAACGGCACCTGAAAAAGAAATAAAATAAGGAAAACGCAATAAAGAAAACGCAAAATTCTGTGCAACTTATTGCCCAATACTGCTTTCCTGAAGATATCTCCAACAGGGACTCCCCTGCCGGTCATTCCAACGCAATAAATTCAATGACCCAATCTCCAATAACAACAATAATAAAAACTGTGGTTCTGCTGAATTAAGATGGCTGTTTGCAAAAACGTGGCATGAGTGATCTGTCTTACACAGTATGCCAAACTGCTGACCAACAGCTTTTATTGTCCAGAGACCGTTTTCATTCATAGGGAACCTACGTAGCTAGAACAGCCTATAAATAGAATGTCCCCATTAAGAACGATGATGCAATCGCGGCCTGACACCAAACTTTTCGCGCCTACGCGTTCACGCGCAACTGTCGATTTTCGAGAAGCGCGATGAAGAATCTTGAAGCTGACTCCTTCCACTCTATTGAATTCTAGACATTGTCTTTTCTGTGAGTACAGACTCATAACGCAAGCTTCACCTCCACCTCCGAAAAACGTGAAAACACCACTGTCTAGACGCTCCCCTCTCAACGCGGGCCCTTGCTTTCATTTCGCATAGACCGAGCCTAACAGAAGTTTCGAAATAGCAGCAACAGCCTGACATCATGGAACAATCGCATTAGTTTAAGTGCTGTGAAAGTTGCTCAGCTAAACGGCACAGGGTCTAGGAAGGTTTTGCATCCGACCATAGATCCCGCTAAACTGCTTCCACAATTTGTGAATCACACGTAGACATTGCGCGAATTCAAAGCAAGATGTTGACGAATCAAAATGAACCAACTGTGTAAACCGGGGTACATTTCTGCACGGCATTAAAAAACTAAATTTTTCCGAATAGCCCACTGCGGTTAGTTCGAAGACGTATCTGACGGTTATAGCACCTACGCCTTTAGCAGTTCACGTATCTTGGTGTTTTGTCACTTATGATTTTGGAAGCGGCTGCCGCAAATCGGGTAACGTGCCATCTACCAATTCATATCCTCGACTCAGGCCAGACCGCCTACAGCATGGGTACATTGGGCTTTGAACGAGACACCAGCATCGTGAGGTGACGGTAGACTAGCCAGCTGCAACACGTGTTGCTATTCTATTATGATCTATGGGGGCAAGCTTGCTAATACAGACTCACTGATGTCGTTGAGGTCCCGAAGGTAGAGGGCGGCGCAGCCGGGACACCCTCCGGCAGTGCTGTCTCTGATGATGTCGCGCAGGACGTCACTGTTCCGCTTGCTGGCGAACAAGCTGATGCTGCTGATGCCCGGCTGGAACTTCATCCACTTGGTGATCATGCTGGAAAGAGGAAGTTAAGAGGCTCATGTTGGATGCATGTTTTAACAGTGTCGTCGTGAGCAGCTATTAAAAATAGGTATACTAGTGTTTGGTTAATTAAGTCGTATTGAGAAAAAAAAAAGTTTCAGAAGGATCTAAGGAGGGTATCTTCCCTTGACATCTCATGCGACAGTGGTGATGGCTGCGCTGACTTTTATTCTTGAGCACGGTCTGCTTCAGTTCGAGCACTAATTCTTCATAACGAAGTTTATCCGGCCAAACTTGCAATCATAAGCTGCATCAAGCGTGAGTATGCAGCCGACAAAAAAAAAAAAAATGTGTCGTACAGTAAGAAGCATGCAAACGTAGCTGAATAACTATATATAGTTGCTTCCGGCTTATTTACCCGGTTATCCAGTTAACTTTAGTTCACAAAATTATTCTTGTATCCCCGTACAGTCCTTCGAGAGCAGCTTTAACTTCTTTCCAAGCATGATAGAGTTCATAGAGAGAAATAAATGCTGGGCTCATTGCCTTCGAGTAGGCAATCATGTTTTAAGCAACTGCGCACATATTTTCGTAGCGTTCTTTCCACGTCACGCGTTCAAGGATATTTCGAGCTTGTTCTTGGACTTAAGCTCAAGTCGCGCCCTTCGTCCGTGATTTTTGCAGCATGAGTCCGACAAGTTTCGAGGGTAGTCGCACTCACGCTAGGATTTCGCTCTGCAGCTCCTTCTTGGGCAAATCGTCGATGATGTCTGTCGAAGTGTCCAGCACGACCAGCAGGTCCGTGGGAGTTTCGCATTCGGCTGAACACGAAGAAAGTGAGAAATGAGCCGTGGATGATAAATAAATGTTCTGATCCTACGTTTAACTGCGATGTCTCAATATGATAACGAACGAGAAAAGTACGTGCGAATGCATCGACTTTAAAGTCGCACACCTCAGCTAAACGAAGCGAATGGCATTGAAGGGCAGTGCTGCAGGAATGCACAACTATATCGGCTGATAATGCATCATGAGTAAAGAAAAATTAATCATCCATGTTTGAGGTGACAAGGTTTTGTTACAAACCTCTAGGATTGCACAACTATATCGGCTGATAATGCATCATAAGTAAAAAAAATTAATCATCCATGTTTGAGGTGACAAGGTTTGTTACAAACCTCTAGGATTGCACAACTATATCGGTTGATAATGCATCATGAGTAAAGAAAAATTAATCATCCATGCTTGAGGTGACAAGGTTTGTTACAAACCTCTAGGATTGCACAACTATATCGGCTGATAATGCATCATGAGTAAAGAAAAATTAATCATCCATGTTTGAGGTGACAAGGTTTGTTACAAACCTCTAGGAAGTTGCAGTTATCGAGTGTTCCCATGAAGCACTGAGCACTTTAGTGCGCTGTCATTAGAACCCCTAATCCCCTGCTTCGCTGATATTTGTTTGCCTGAAGCCGTCGGCAGGAGCTGTCAACTTGGGCAGAGCATTTGACCCTTGGATCCCGAGTAAGATAAGCTATTCCTAAGTTATACGGACGCGTTCGTGCCGCTTCGTCAGGGAGGGGATTCATATTTATGTCGGGTGATCTTTCACATAATATGACAGAGTACGACCGTATGGCAATGATTACGTAAAACCCGATGGCCGAAATGCTGTCTCACTTATTTAGCAGTTGGCGTAAGAATGTAAGGTCGTCATTTGTTTAAGTTGTGATTTGGAGTCGTCAGAGAAGTATAGTATATACCAACAAAAATTTGTGGACACTTAACCTCCGCCCTAAGGCTGTGACGTAATAGTGGCCTGCATCTTCGCTCCTTACGTGCATGCGCAATGCTATATATCTTTATCTTGAATACCACGTTATATGCACATAAATGTCCGCTTATTCCTTACCCGTACAAGCTTGCCTTGTGCTGCTTCGGTGGTTGCGTTTCTGGCTCGCGAGCGAAATGCCGTGCATGGATTTGAATCTCGCCTATAATACTTGAAAGCTTTAAAATTACTTTACGAAGTCGAACCATTGATGACACGCGGCAAACCAATAATTCGCTTTCTATGCCATGTTTTATTCTGTAATTTCATGTGTGACGTCATGTTTTACGTGACCGTTGCGGCATGTTTGAGATTTCCGTGCGGGGTCATGTAGCCGTGATGTCATGATCCTGATCGGGTTTCTTCATCACTGCCAACGACATCCACGCCGGCTTTTCCCTGACATAGGGCGCTTAACTGTACTGTTAAGGGTAAAAAAAAATGAACCTGGAACAGTTATTGCCCGCAACCTCTGCTTTTCAACAAATACGATGCCCTAGCTGCTACGTTGGCTGAGGTTGCGTTTCCTGGCTACGTGGGCTTGACTTGCAACGAACCTAATGCTCACTTAAAGGTAAACTGAAACGTTTTTCGCAAAAAAAGGAAAAGAGTTCTGTGCAGCATTTTATAGCTTTCGTCCGCTGAACAAGGCTATCATACTGAAAAATGACAGAAATGAACACAAACGGCAGTTTTTACAAGGAAACAAGCACCAGCGAGTCCGCCCTCCAAGGAAACGCCGCTGTTGTCCGCAATTGGCCGGGCCCATTATGACGTCATTATCGGGCTGCCAGGCCGGCGCCGGCGGTGTTGCCGTGTGCGCGTTGCTTCAGGTGACTTGACAGCTCGATTTAAAATGTTATTGTTTATTTGAACAATGTAAAACAGTTTGGACACTTACCGTACACGTTCAAGCAACCAGCACTTACAAAAAAACGTCGCTACGAAGACGCTGTCGGGTACGTCGGCAGCGAAAGCGAATTTAGCTCATTAGCGCGAGTCGGAAATCGTCCCCCGGGTGCGAAAAGCACACAAGCTGTCTCGCTTTAATAAGTGTCCTTTACATATTAAATCACATTTGAATAGGGACAAATGAAGTAGGCATTGTATAGGGTGCAGTCATTGTCCACAGTGCGTTTATACAACTTTCTAGTATCGCCCAACGGCGCAACGACAAACGCACGCGTACTGCAGCTTCTGCCCGTCCATTCTTTGCAAACTTAGTTTGCGTGGTGCGCTGTGCAACGCAACGCCGAAAATGGTCCTGCTTCAGCCGCATCATGAAATCAGACAAGTTCGCAGTATCTGCAGCGCGTGATGAAGCAAGCTTACCGGAACGGTGCCGGCAGCGAGCGCGGCTGACGGGCTCTCAGGCCGAGCGCACTCCCTGTCGTCATAGGCCTACATTATTTCGCATAAGCGCCACAGCAGACGACGCTTGTGGATTGAGCAGAGTTATAGTAAATAGGCTACTCATATAGCTACCTACTGTAAACAACTTTGTCTCACAATGAAATGAACATATCATTTATTACAACGCCGCCTTAGCAGAGCTGATGTTTACAAGAAGATCAAGACAAGCCGCGACGCACCGGCGACTGCCGCTACTATGCTGTGAAGAAAGAAAAACTTGCGTGCATCATAGTCGTCCTACCAGCATCTCGATACGGGTTAGCGATTCTCAATAAGGGTTATTTTTTGGAATTTCGTGATCCCTGGGTTTATTATTTAAGATAACGATAAATTTGAGCACGCTTCTTGACGCTAGAGCAAGGCATCCGCGGACAGCTTGCGGAAGGCGCGGCCGGCGCGGCATCTGGAGGCAGTGCTCCCTTCAGACGGTGCTTTAGCGTGCTGTTGCCGGGCGAGGAACACGCCATTCCTGACACTGAGTTATAAATGACCATTTCAAATGCAGTTTCGTTTTACCTATGAAGCATTTCATTTATGTACATAATTGGTAATTGTTGACGTAGCCGAAAACGGCGGCCAGCAGTGAGCCGCGAATCGTGTTTCAGGTCCGGTATCCTCGGTTAAGCGTAATGACGGTGAAGCCAGCCGTGCAACCAGAGTATTAGCCTAATTAGGTGCGGGAAAATTGACAGAATTGGGAACCGGACTTCAGTTGCGCTGATTTAATTGGAATCTCAAGTGGCCGCAATCGCTGTCAAGGTTTGATTATCATCATCTCCACAAAAAGCATGAGTGCAAAACGCAGCTGATTCCAAAGGCAATAATGTTTTCCTTTTCATGACAGAGACCCACTGGGCCGAACGTTTCCTCCTCTGGGAAACTATAATGCATCATGTCGCCTGGACAACCTATGTTCGCACAGCGGAGAACCATGCTGATAGCCACTAGTCGTTTCACGCACTCGCAAGAATGTATTTTTTCCAATGACACGAAGAAAATAATTTTCGGGCATCGAATGGCATTTATATTACAACTGAGCAACAGAGGCCCACTAGTCGGAGGGCTTCGAAAATTGCGCGGCGCGCCACTCCTCAACAGCTGCGTATTTGCTGGTTGACGTCATGGAATCTTTGAACACGCGGAACCTTCAGCACAGAAAGACTGTACTGGAGAAAACAAACGTCACCAGCAGAAAACTGTGTTGATCCGTCGATCACTAAAGCGCGGGATGGAGCATTCCTGACGTCACATCCGTCTATTCCGTGATGCCACATCCGTGACCGTGGCGCGTTTTCAACAAGCGACTTCAGCCTTGCTTATCGACAGAATTCGGAAAACATTGGCAATAATGATTACTAAAACACCTCCTTTCCAACCACCGAACTTTATGCAATTTGAAAACCGTTTCAGCTTCCCTATAACGCGCAGATTGGGTAAGGATGCACACTTACGTTGGTTCTCGTTCACGCCGGACGGACAAACATCACCGTTCGAAGAATCTGGGAAGAGAACAAAGAACGTCCAGTGACATATGTTATCGGAGCTAATTACAATTTCTTGCTCAGCTACATAGAGCCCGACTAAACTAGCTTCTACAAGCGGTGCTTTGTTCGAGGTCTGTGGTAAATTAGCATGGCTGTGATAACAACACCAAGTTGTTCTTCAAACAGGTCCAGGTTGGAGTTTTCTTTATTGTGGTTGCCGTCACATAGCGCCCATGCTTATCGGGAGCAGCATGGGCAGCGGAGGCGCAGCGTGAATAAGAGATTCTTATATTTAATGCCAGTGAGTTTTGAAGGAAACTGAAAACTGTGTCATGTGGGTTTAACCTGTCTGAAAGATACGTGGGGGCATGAGGAACGCCGTGGTGGGAGCCTTGATTTAGACCACGCGGGATTCTCTAACATGCGCTGACACCGCACTGCATGCGGACGTTTTTGTATTTTTGGCCAGTGAAAGCACGGCTGCAGCCGCCGGGGTCGAACCTAAGACCTCGCGAGAAGGTGCTCGAAGAATATCATGTAGCTAGGTGTTTTTAAATTTATGAACAGCTTTACGCTACAAGCCTGTCTGAATTTTCATTTTACGCGCAGCAGACACCGCTCCTTATCAGGCCGTAGCCCCCTGTTACACACTATTACATGGCATGCAGATATAATTTAGTGTCCGGAGTGTCCGCGAATGTCCGGAGGTGCCATCTTTCTCCTCTGCATTGGTGCGCTTGCATCAATGGACAGTGTGCATTTCATTACTACAGAGCGAAAGGGGAGGCACAGAAGAAAGGACATGTCACATCACTGTGTTGTACAATTTTCTATGTGTAATGATTTATGGAACATAGCTAAATATTTAGCCAAATATTTGTATCTGCAACAATGATCCTGCACAATGTTGGCTCACAAGAATACGGGAGCACTTTTGTGGTTACCCCCCCCCCCCCCCCCCCCCGCCCTCCATAATGTGACGGACTTCACTAACAGCTCGGACGTTACAATGACTTCTTATCCTTCTTGCTAGCTTATTAAACCTATCCGGGGCAAAGGATAATGAGTGAATGTGTGAACTAATGAGTGCGAGAAATATGCCTTTTACCTCTGTCTATATCGCTGAGTTTGTTCAGGACCATGCCTAAGGCCTGCGAGGAGCGCTGCTTCGCCACGTTGTCCTTGTCCACCGCGACAAGACCCATGTAGGCGAGCGTTATGGCGAAATTCTGCACCTGCTCGCGCAGCTCGCTGTTGTTGAGCCCGTTGAACAGTTCGCGGCGTCGGCAGTGGCTGAGCGGCTGAGAAGCGCCTGTGACGATGCCCCGAGGTCCGTAATACAATCGAAGCACGGTACTCAGGTTCCAGTTTCGGAGATCCGGATACTTGTTCATGGCCGTACCCAGGATGAGGCCTGCGCAGGAGAGGTCAGCACGTACAGCACTGCCTCACATTGTAGTATTCGAAGATACACAGAATACATCTGCTGCCCGTCAACAGCTCTAATGCTATTGCCGTCGGGCATGTGGACGCGTAGAACGGCCACGGAGAGCTAAGGAAGTAAAGCAAAATGTGAGATGGTCGATGACGACGATGATGAGCTGTTATTGATCTTTTGAATTCTGTCAGGAGGCGCCACTGCTTGCTATTTCAGGCAGTTACTATGTCGGCCTCGTTAAAACAGTTTTACTTGTTGTTGTCAGTGTGTCAGGAAATGGTATTGACAGCGAATAAATACCAGATAAACGCGGTACTAGGTGCGAGCTTGATTCAAAAATCAAGCTCGGAATAATTTCTGTTGAATACGCATGAGAGCAGCTCATCTCGTAAATCACTCGTTTCGGTCTTTTTTCCACCTTCTGTTTCCATGGGAACATCACCTCAATCTATGGAGTCAGAATGGCGAAAATTGACGCTAAACGCATTTCACGTTGCTGCTGATAAGCTTTTTAGAAAAACACCGAGTAGCAGAGGGCACGCAGGAAATGGTAACAGAGAGGAGTCAATGGCGTGACAGTTATTCCCAACGCTGGTTAAACATAGCTGCTCGCTTCTGTAGAGAAAAGATTTTACATTCCTTCGCGCTTTTTCTTTTTTTAAATTTTGACAGCCACAAACTGACGGTGTTCAAAGCAGAGACTTACCGTCGATGGCGCCGGTGATTTCGGCCAGCGTGGCTGACGTGTTGGTGTCGTGGTCCAGCTTGTACTCGAGGAAGCAGCCGTGCTCAAGCCACTTTCCCTGCATTCCCATCGTCTTCAGCTGCGGCTGGGTCAGAGTGAGGGACGCCCCGGCCACCACGGCTGCGAATGTGTTTAGAATGTTGAACTTGCGAAATATGGAGTCTGTGCGGGTTTAGTTAAACATTTCTGTCTATCGGGATATTTATTAGTTGCAGTGAAGCTCTGTAGAGGCTCTATACGGATGCGTTATACGGCTAAACAACTGCCTAGAGCAGTTGCATTTTTTCAGTGCTTGTTGGTTGATGGCACGACTAGTTAGGGTCAAAGAACGCAACGGAGGCCGGAGGATACATTTCGCAGACAATTTCGTAACTAATTGTGTAAACGTGTAAAACAAACATAATTTAAAGGGATCGACCCTAGTGACTATATCAATGTTGACAAGTACTGATATGGGTTCTGCGTTAAAATGCTTGGGATACCACTTTCGCCAAAAACGGAGCACTTATATGCTAGAAAAGGCAGAAAATGGAGGTATAAATCACTGAAGGATTTGGCAAGTAACGTCCTTGCGTCGACACCGAATTTCGGGCACACATTCCAGAAGCGACGGTAAGAGGCCAGTGGTTTCAATCGACAAGTTTTTGAGTAGTGTACACTTTGCTTTCGGACGGACGACAGAATAGCAAGGAAGAGGCAGGGAACCAATTTTCATAGCGAGCTAAAATTCTTGGAGCTGTAGTCAATGTTCCTTTTCAGGCTATGGCCAACACTGGTGAGCGTTTTATGCAGGTAACAGTCGGCAGACGCCGACATGTCTCTGCCTTTGTAAGAGTAGCTGCACCAATTTTTATGTATTGTTTCTTTGAAATGATGTGCAGCGCGTTAAAAAATGTGAGCATCGAAGTGGATTCCGCGAAAAAGCGACAAACCACTTTCGAAAGATTGTGTTTTCTCTTGTGCTGTTTCCCGGTTTTGGTTCCCGCCACCGATGATGACGATGATGACAAATTTATTCTTTCACCAGATAAGGAGGCCTCGTAGTCATGTGAGGCGCAGATCACTGCAGCATGATCGGTCTTTTGTTTCTTTTGATTTCAACAACCATAAAGAAAGTCTGTCAAGGTAGTGAAACCGCAAAAATGTGGTATGCATTTATTTTATTACAGTTTTTTTTTGTGACGCATGTGACCGGTACTCGACTGTGGCATCATAGTCGTAATTCAGCAGTTGAAACAGAAACTTTACAAGGACAACTAAGTTGTAATTCGTATAGCGGGCGTAGGTAAATTCAACGTCATGCTTCATGTACGCTATTGTCTCACGCACTAATATAAAGAACAAGCCCTGAAGTTGTGGTATAGTGGTTACGGCGCTCGACTACTGTTCCCAATGGTGCGGGATCAAATCCCGGCCGCGGCTGCTGGTTTTCGATGGAGGCGAAAAGCAAGGAGCCCGTGTGATGTGCGATGTCAGTGCATGTTCAAGAATCCCAGGTGGTCGAAATTTCCGGAGCCCTCCTTCACAGCGTCTTTCACAGCCTGAGTTTCTTTGGGACATTAAACCCCTTAATACTGAAGCTAACCAATCAAAGAACAAGTGCACATTACAAGTTTTAACTCTTCTTAAAAAACCAGCTGAGTGAAAAGGTGCATCAATGTAGGTGTTTTACTAAAAACTCCCAGAATAGAAAAGCGTCCACCTGAAAGCGGTATTGCTTGAGCGACGTAAGACGCGTTTCGGAGAACCAAATTCCGATTTTCGGAGCGCTTTCCCCAAAGGTGCTTTACGTGTGACCTGGACGAGAATTATCCACCAGCCGCTCACAAAATGGCAGCTACTTTTATTAAAACTTCCTGCTGGGCGAGTTGGTAGTTCATCTTGATGTAGGATTTTTTAGCGCGAACAAAGACAAGGACAAGAAAGGCGAGACGTACACACACAAGCGCTAACTATCAACTGAGTTTATTCGTGGAAGGCAGCATCATATATTGGCCGAAGGGTGGGAGATAATGAATCGAAAGCTAATAACAATGAAAAAGAAATAAATAAAAAATCACAAGGTAAAAGCCAGGAAAACAAGACGCATGCACGGGTGGGCGTGTTTCACGCTTGAAAAGACACTTTTGCCAGAGTCAACAGGTAGTGGCGTTGATAAAGTCCATCTCAGCCGCGAACAGAGATAACGAGGGTTCACTGATGCATTCGTTACCAAATTTCTTAATGTGATAGGCTTCTAGGCTAATCCGTGCCGTCCTGTCTTTACTTTTGCCAAGAACCTTCGTCTCCTCAAACCGGACCACACATGCAGGACATTTACTGACGTGAGCAACAAGATGCTTATAACTGTCATTATTGTTTAGGACCAGTAAATAAACTCAAATAAATGGTACTTTTCTACAAACACTAAAGCAAGTTGTTTTTCAAAGCGACAAAAAACTACGCCAGACAATCATAAGCAAACTGCACTGCAGCGGCTAGGGCTGGCTGCCTTATTTTGAAAGCTCGGTTACGTTTAGCCGGCACACGTGGTAAAATGAATACATTAGGTTTTCTACTTTCTGATCGGTTTAAAAAGCCGTTTTAGGGTGAACTTATAGTAGGATTTTGGCCAGCACGGAAGTTTATTTCGTGCATTCCAAACAGGTTGTAAGGGTCGTGGTCAATTCATGTTTTAGGAAAACCCTCAACAAAATCCTGTGAGCACCTACTCGATTACAGTTTCGCCAAACAGTCACCCCAAATCACGGTCACAAGCTATTCGATACATATGCAAGTATCTGTTGTTGAGTGCTTGCTGATATAGGAACAGAGAAGCAATATACTGGCCCACTGATACTTCCAGCTAGCAGAAAGTTATACTTTCCTGCATATATATCTTGTCCAATAACCTAATAAAATACGGTGGTTTAGCTCCGGTTAAACCTTGTGGGTCGCGATAGCTTGTACGCGCGGTTACGCCTAGTTAAGCTGTTTACTGTCGCAGCTTGTTTATCTTCTGTTTGTAGTCCATTTAGCTAAGACGTATACAGCGATTACCCCACATCTGGACTTCTCGGTCTCATTGTCGACTCGTCTTATACCAAGCCCCAAGCTTCGGGATCTGTCGACGTGGCTTTCCGTAGTCGCCGTTGATGTCGGTCCCAGTATACGCGTGGACTTCCCCTGCTTCATCCATCGTTATCTGAACAACGAACGCTTAACATTTTCTTTTTATAAGTGCCCGAGTAATTACGTCGTCTGAGCTACTGTGCATGCGCGACGTGCATAGCGAGCCTGCGGAGTCGGCGGCGTCACAACTCTGACGTCATGCACGTCGCATCTGTAACTACTGCTCATGCGCAACGCGCGCACCTAGACTGTGGAATCGGCGGCGGCCGAGCGGCGCACTGCCCGGCACAGCGAGACTGCGGAGATGGCGGCGGCAGAGACAGGGGTGCAATTCTGACGTCATGCGTTGCACACCTTTTGCTCGGCGCATGCGCAGTAGCGGCTCAGGCTCCGCACTACGACCTTGGTTTTACATGGCGTAGTGAAGCTTTCGCTTCAAAAGATAGCGAAACGCTCTGATGTACGAGTAGTCCCGCTCCACATAAGCTGTCATTGCTTAGCCGGATTAGTAATCTTGTGACGGGACGAATTCTAAGCTGAAAGACAAAGCACGTAAACAGATTTGAAAAGTGCCGTAAGTGTATATACAGGTATACTTGAAGCTGACTGCTGCGAACTTTCAAGCGAAACCGCAGCACAGGAATCGCCACATAGGGTTGGAAAAACAGTAGCTTACATCCCAAGGTCGCTGCATAGATTGGAGTAAGGCTTCCTTCGCTGGCTACTTCGTTGACTTCGTTGTTGAGTGTCTTGACCACTTCTTTGATGGACTTCGGCTGCAGGTCCTTGTGCGCGGCTGCGATGCCCAGCAGGGTCTTTCCCAGAGCTACGACGGAACCATCCATCCTGCCCGTCACGCTTAGCACGCCTTCCTCACGCGGCCGCTTCTTGATGTCGTCCTCCTCACTGTGCATGAAACAAGGGACGACAGTGTCACCACATAAGTAAACACCATGATACCCAGCTCAACTACACTACTTTCGCAGGTCGCGAAAGTGATGTGGGTATGTCGGCCCCTTTCGCTTCATGCCAGCAATGTTTTGACAGGCTCAAACTCCGCTGATGTGTGCCCCTAGACGCATCCACGGGATCTGTGGGGCTGGCCTCCTAATGAGATTCCACATCTGCCTAGAAGGCGAAAACCGCCCGGTGTCGTGACTCTATGAAGCCTCCACCCTCCAGCCATGGCACTCATGGCAGGTGGACTGAGAAACGTGATCCTGGCGCTGCATAGTCACTCACAAACACAAACAAGAGATTACAGCAAGACATTCATATTGGTGAAGCGCACATTACCAACTGGCTATTATCTGTGGAATGAAGAAACACAACAACAACAACAACAACAACAACAACAACAACAACAACAACAACAACAACAACAACAACAACAACAACAACAACAACAACAACAACAACAACAACAACAACAACAACAACAACGACAACGACAACAACAACAACAACAACAACAACAACAACAACAACAACAACAACAACAACAACAACAACAACAACAACAACAACAACAACAACAACAAAAGCAACAACAACAACAACAAAAACAAAAACACAACAAGAACAACAATAACAGCAGAGAAATATCTCCCTCTTCGGCCTTGCTAGAGGAGGGAGAGGCTGGGCTAAGAACGACGCAGCAAAAATGAATAAAATAAGCTATTACAAATAGTATGAAAATTCGAACACTGTGGCGAGTATTAGAAAAACGCTACTAATATTCCTCAATAAATATTTTGCTGCTACTCCTCCTCCTTGTATCTAAATATTTTTGGCTTTGCGGAAGAGTTCGCATTTGCAGGTTATTCTTGTTGTTTGTTTGGTACGGGACGACCGCGCGGGAATCAAGTTTGAGTCAACTGGGCCCATCCAATGCCGTCCTATTTAATCACTTATATCCTCTTCGCCACAATATTGCTCGGGGTCCACATATGTCGTTCCTTTTCTTTTCTAAAGCTTTTCCTAATTCCGCCTTTCACCTTCTGCAATAGCATGTTGGGGCTTAGAGGCTCATTTATTAAGGCAACAAATTGGCCTTTCATTCACTTTTGCGATGCTGCACCGCGTTGACAAGGACGGCAGGAAAAAGAGAAACAACACACACAGTAATAAAAACCTGGCACTTTTCTCAGTTACCGTAGAATGCAAAATATTCAGGAATTGACGGTTTCAAAAAGAAAAAAAAAATGAAAGTCACCACTCTTTATTTTTAACGGCGTTTTTTGAGAAGGTTGACGGCGGTCATGAGGAAACATCAACGGAAGATTTAAGTTGGTCATATTATCATTTCGAATGACGCCACCAACGCAGGCAATCGCGTTTTCCAGAATGGCTTCTTTTTTTCTAACATGTTTTCTTTTTTGCTAAAACAAGTCTAAGTTCTCATGGTTGAGAGCAAACTGCCATCCTCCAATTACAGTAGCTCAGGTTTATGACATCAACGTGCTGTGAAAACAGACAGAAAACCATTCGTGTTATCTTATTCTATGCATTGTAGGTACACACCATGAACTTTTATTTACCTTGGAACACTATGAACCTCTATGAATTAGGTACTTTCTATTTTGGTGGGTGCGCGAGATGCCAGCCTAATTTTGTGTCGCTATTACTGGCCATTTGAATAAACCACGCTGGCGCTAATGGACACATCGATTTTGTATATTAATTGCTTGCAAGGAGATTTCGAAATGTTTCCTCTGCCTGGGGCATGTACACAGTGTCTCCCGTGTATAGTGTCCCGGGAAAGTGTCTATTATAGGGCCGTCGCCGTGATCACCAAGGGGCAGGGATCCGAGTAATACACGTGAAGCAGAGAGATTCCATCTGGCAAGTCCTTTGAATTTGCGGGCATCTCTATTGGATAGAAGTGCCTCCCGCAGAGTACATGGTTTCCAATAGAAGAAAAATGCTTGAAGATGACGCGGCTTTGGCCAGAATAATATGCATACTTCTGATCCACTATACTCCTTAGCTCAAGCCACGATGCGCCCTCGATAAACGCTGGGCTTGTAATGGGGTATACAATGATAGTAAAGAAGAGATAATGTTGCGTTGTGTAAGTCAGGCACAACTGGCAGAAAAAAAAAGAAATGTAAACGAACTGAAACTGCACTCTCTGCTGTTCTATAGCCTCCGAAATTTCAGTCTTGTAAGTACTGGTGAATGGCTGTTAGATATCATCCGACGTAATCGGCCTGACTGAGACCCGCGGCGATGACAGGCATCATCATCGAGGTCTATGTCGTAAAATCGGTAGCTTTCCTGTCTAACTGCTCGCCATCCGCCAAATTTGGTGAATAATTTACTCACACAGCTGAGTACGTCTCGAAGCGGTCGGGCCGCTCGATGGTCTTGTTGACGTTATGCGCCAGGCTGAACATGAGGAAGCAGAGGTCATCATCCTTTCGCGGCTGGTCATCCAGCAAGTCTGCGGGATTGTAAACGGGTCGGCCGAGGTTGGCCGTCACGGCATCCATCACATGGTGGACGATGTTGCGCAAGCTGGCGGCGTTGTCTAAGATGCCCAAGTTTTTCCAGTCGTAGTCATTGTGGTAGAAACTGCGTCAAGCAACCAGACATTAGGCAGGTTTAGAGTAGCGTTGATAGAAATGCATAAGTGGATGCTATAGCCGCACATTTCGCCCTTTAAGTGCATGGCATTGTGCACATATGTAGTGGTGACCTGCTATTTCCCTATATCCACCTAACCGATAGGATTACTCTACCCTAAAACTTTATACGACGTGACAGGATGCCCTGAGGTTTTCATAGAACTACACTCACTTCCCTCATGCTGTGTGTCCTGCGTGCAGAATTTTATTATTTTTAAGCGACGCGTACTGAAAGCCAGGTCTGAAAAGAAACAACGAGGAATCACTTGTCCCCAGGGTCATCATTGCATCGACTCCTTAATTTGGACAACACTGCCTTATTTTCACGAAGAAAAGAACGCCTCCGGTGCCACACACGAGCTCTTATCCCTCCGTATGCCTTAACCCTCCCTCACGGTCTCAACCGTGCAGAGGAGGTTGGGCTTCGGAGAATCCGGGTTGGGGCTACCTTCACTTCTGCCACCACTCGATCGTGGCCTCATTTTCGGCATTTAGATCCCCACCCAAGGTGTCCGATATGAAAATGTGAAAGCACCGAAGCCGACTTCACCACTTGCTGCGGGACTGCCCAGCACTGAGACCGACAAGAATCAGACACTTTACGGTAGCGAGTCTTTTAACTAAACGTCTAGCTGCATATATTGCCCTGTCGCAGAGACCACATCATCGTTGTCTCCTGGACTTCATAAAGTAGCAAACCTTTTTTCATTATTTGATTATTACATAACGATTTCATCAGTACAATTCTTCATTGCATAACCCTCTGATGCTCTGATGACCCGGGGAAATAAATATTGTTTATAAAAACATCTTGACACAATGTTTGTTCCGAGAAAACATTGACTCTATGGCTTCTGTTGGTCATTTTGATGTTAGCCCGGCATCGAAAGCCCCATTTAGAAAAAAAAATGATGAAATTACATTCCAACAAATTTACAGCCGCTATATTTCAAATCAAGGCTCTACATGAAAAAAGAAAAAGACGCATGACGTGCGCTATGAAGTGCACGGGGTCGTACCCTAGCCTCTGAGATTCGAGATATTATTTTTCAGGGGACACTTAAGCTCCGGTTAAGGGCATGACGTGTAGCATTAGTATGTTATCCAGTGGCTCCTTTTTCTCAATCAGTCGTTCACGTATACTCCCCCTCACCGAAGTGTGCTTGTCTGGCTACAGTCGTGGGTTACCGCAGTTATGTGAAAGATGACAGGACACAGATATAAATCCACTCTAGCCAAGCCATAAGGAATTACAATCGCGTAGACTAGAAGTAGTGTGTCTGGGTGGCATAACTACTGAGCTACCGCAGAGAGGCCCAACATTTTATTTTCAGCTCATTCGTTTAATTTATAGACTTAAAAGTCCTAATGACGAGTGATTCATGTGGCGACCTTGAAGTCAGTAGTTCCATGTTCCAGTCACTTTCCATTTCACAACACTGTGCGACGCCATGACCCTTTCGACTAATCTGGATTTTCTCGACACGGGTTCTTCCGCTCAATGAGACACTTAACGCTATTGCGTACAAAAAGTTCACGTGAGAAGCCGGTTGTCGAAGGTGACAAGCATATATCTCTTTTAGAGGGTAGCTCTACCTAAAGCAATAGCCGAGTTTCATATCTCCGCTGCTATTCGACCTTCAGCCAACCTCAAGGTCAAACCTCCAAATTAACAGTAACATCAGTGTTGACCCATGATATTTATGGCTTTTTTTGGCTTGTATAACGCCCGTCTTTAGTCCAGGTAATGTGCTGCGTAATCTATCGGTACGCTACAATTTTGTTCCGCGGTCTGGAGGCAGCCAACCTGGCTCTTAATAGCATGGTCCGGCCACTGGAAGCGTTCGAACTGCGTGTGTATCCATCCAGTGTTATTAATTCTCGTAACAGGCTGCGCACAGCCTTGAAACAGTCCCTCTCCTCGCAATTAAAATTGCCAGAAAATTTGGAGCATAGTATGTATATGGCAGCTATAATGGAAATGATCATTATGTACATCCCTGCCTTGTACAGACAATGGTAACATTTAAAGCTTCACACTTCCCTGCAGAACAACTCCACCAGCTGTAGCGAGCAACACTGGCCTCTTATAGCGAAGTGCGAATGCTCGGATTTACTTACGTCCTCAGCACGTAGACGGCCATGTCGATGGCGTTGAGCGGGCCGGCGCTGCTGCGTTCGGCCAGCTTCTGCTCGAGCAGCTGGAGTTTGTCAAGGAAACTGGACATAGTGAATCCAGCGGGCAGCACCTGACCCATCTTCAGATGCCGGTTATCTTTGACTGGCGGAAAACAGCGTGGCTTGAAGACCTCGCTGAAGGCGGTTCCGCCCATGAGGCACCAGCCGACGTGAAGTAGGCATGCTGCATATCAAAGTGCACCATGCAAGCGTGGTAAGTCATTTCGCACATGCACATTTATACCATACAATGGAGGCCCCTGAAGGCTTCACCGGTTTCAAATCACGATTTCGTTACGATGCATCAATTGAATGCGCTTGCCGCACTTAGGAAATTATCAGAAGGCTACAAAATTTGCATGCCTGCCTGAATATTTTATGACAATGGCAGCGGTGAGCACTGAACTTATTTTTGTGGTCTTTCAGAGCAGTAAACGTTTAACTGTTCGACTGTTTGGTAGCCCATGCAGTTAGACGTTCCCAAAAGTCAAGCTGCAGAAGCAGATGTGAATAATACTGACATAAATACCTAAGAAAGTACAACCTTGAAAAGCCATTGCCGCTGCTCAGCGGCAGAGTACTGGGCAGAATTTCGGAAGTTGTAGGTTCGAACCCACCGGCGGCGTATGGTTACGGTTTTGCTACGTTCTAGCCAATTACATCCACAGTTAATGATTACATCACACTCATTAATATAGACAAAAGCCCTATGCCTTCTTTTATGTCAGTGGCTGCTGTTTCCTTTCTTACGTCGGTCTTGCAACTTGGTGGTACTGCTTCCAAAATGAGGAAAGCGGTAAAAATCTACAGCTATACTTTTTATAATTCTTACTTCTTTGTTTTTGTTTTTAAAAATTTAATTCTGTAAGAACGGTAACATTCGCCTCAGCGATAATGACAGTGGTGATATTGTACATGAAGGTAGTGAAACTCATGTAATCTGGTTGCTTGCGAAAAAGAACGTAGATTTTCTTTATCAACGCTGGAAAAGTCTGCGATAAAGACATTAGGAAAACAAATATACGAAAAGCAAAAAAGGTAAAAAGCGACATGATAAATGATTCCCGCTAGTGCAACAAGTTTGAAGAGAATGGCACAAGGCGAGGTGCGTTTTCTTCAAATATGCTAAACTTTCCTCCCTGGACAGGTTTCCGTCGTATCACAACGATACTGGTGCAACGTTAAGAAGGCACTAGTAGGAGCGTTGGTTAGCTTTAATTCTAAGCTTTTCTTGTAACTGAGCCCCCAAAATCATGATTTAGGTTTGTTACGTGTCGAAAGTCACCTGAACTAAGGATTCAACTGATTGCAGAAGAGGTTTGATAAAAGGGATCTTGAACTCCACCAAGTGTTTTTGCTTTTATTTTCAAACTGTGGCCTAAGCACTACTAAAAATACTGGAGGCAGCTTTCCAACTACAATTTGAGATTTTAGCCTAGTGAGATTAGTGTAGGCTGGCTATTCCCCATCACAAGAAAGGGGTTTTGAGTGCTTCACGTCATGAAAGACGGTTTTCTAGTGGACACATATAAGAAAAGCTCAGAGAATCATGGTAAATATGTCGTGCCAGCTGCCTTTAGAGATGGCATGATTGTATTCTCTTCATCCGAACCTCTCCCCCGAGATGTTGAAAACGTCTCCGTTTTACCATACAAGTTTAAGGAAATTTTGTGGCTAAGCCATTGTCTGTGACTGTACACGTTCTGACGATTTGAGGTGTAAATGTGGATGGCACACTTACCTATCACGAGTAAGGTGGAAAGCAGTCTCATTTTCTGAAAGAGAAAACTTGACATTAGTTGCACTTGAACCAAATTAGGACGACATTTTTTTCGCTGGTTTATACAAAAGTAATTGGAACAACGTAAGGGGCAGAGGGTTAAAGTTTACATGTTATACGATAAAACAAAAAACAAAAACAAACGAACGACGTCAGCCCCGCCGGGGTGGTGCAGTGGTAAGACGCCCGACTACTGTGCCGGAGTTCCCGGGATCGAATCCCGGCCTCGGCGGCTGCGTTTCGATGGAGGCGAAACGAAGTGGCGTCGTGTGCTGTGCGATGTCAGCGCACGTTAAAGATCCCCAGGTGGTCGAAATTACTCCGTAGCCCTCCACTACGGCTCCTCTTTCTCTCTTTCCACTTTCATTCCCACCTTCCTCCCTTCCCTTACGGCGCGGTTCGGGTGTCCACAGAGCAAGTGTGACAGTTACTGCGCCTTTCCCTTCCTGTGAACCAATTTAATTTAATTTAACGAACGACGTCAGGTAGATATACAGCGATCTAGCCTCCTTAGTTTTTGTTTACCATTTTGACTGGTTCGACAAGTGATCCACGGCGTGTGTATTGTTATACTGCGACACGAAAACGTTTCCAGGATGTTAACCGGTTGCTCTTTTGACGATGCTTGACACCGTCGGTAGGGGAATTCGCGTATTTGTGTTGGATAACTCTGTAAGGTGCGGGCTCCTTCTTCCCCCCCCCCCCCCCCCCGCCCCCTCTCCTCCTTTTTTTTGGCGTTACCTTTTCAGAAGACACTCAACACGGGCATTCATCTTTAGTCTTGATGTAGATGCTAATGTTGTTGTATACATACTATAGTGAAGTGTTTTATTCGCTTTTTGATGTTATTTGTATTGGCTGGAGAGACGACTAGACCATTTTGTATCAGTCAGTCATGATCTTGAGCGGGAATTTGTACCGTGCTGACATTATTGCCGGTACTCGGATGCCTTCCCTCATGCACATTCGCTCTGTGTGTCAGGACACATCGATATCACGATCGTAGCGGTTTTTTCAAGACCGCCCGTTTAAGATTCATCTCCATCGCTCGGCTTACAACCCTCGCCTCCCCCCCCCCCCTTCTCCCCTTCACCTCATATCAGTAATCTGCCCCCTCCGTCTAATAGCACATCTGCTTGGAAAACAACTAGCAGCCTGCACACACTTTTTTTTTTCCAAAGAATATCATTCTAGTTTTAGTCATTTATGTATACTGCTGTTTTGATACAAAATAATAAGACGTGGGAACACGGCTCCTAAAATTTTCTTTTTCTGTCCTAGCGCGATCTGACCAAATCTCCTGCTTTGCTGCCTCGAAATTTAGAAACGTCTTCCGCGCCAACGAATTGTGCGTGTCAGTGTCGACGCAACGTCGCGAGTATTTTTACGCGCCATGGACGTTAATTCGACATCGCGGTGCAGGTAGTAGCTTAGTGGACGCCGACCGCGTAAAGAGGCTCTAAGTACATGCGACTGTCGACGGCATCCTCGACAAGACAAGCTTGTGGGAATAAACGTCGAGCGACAACTTATCGTGCATGCGGTTCACATCCAGCTATTGTAGAGTTAAGGACCCGTACTGCGATTCGAATATTACTGTGAAGCGGCGGCAATTCCTGGTATTGATGAGTCAAATCGCTCTATGGTCGTATGTGCGCAAAATCCTCATCTTTTTGTGAAACGACCGCGGAGTAAGTCAGACGCTATCCGGCACTCGACAAGTTGGCTCGGGCCCTCAAGCGCCTGCTATCGGTATACGGCTAAGAACAGAATAGCAGAGCAAACTTCGCTATCTCTGCGCCTTCGAAGCAGTCTTGTTTGCACCGACAAATTCTTCGTAGTGGCACGTCACGGCCTGGCTTTTCTGTTCCCTCTGCTCTTTTTAGAACCGCGACCTCACTCACTGGCATATGCCCCGTCGGTTAAACAATGCAACTCACGACGGCCACCGTAGTATAGCGTGAGGTGTAATCACCATGTCTTCGAGCGGAGATACAAATATTGTGGGAGTGCAAGAATGTTGTTTTCGTTATGATTTTGGTTTGGTTGGTTTTGTGGCGTTTAGCGTCCCAAAGCGATTCAGGCTCCTAAACTTTATTACTGCCATGAACTTAGTACCGGAGTAGGGAAGAAAAGTGAAGATGACGTTATTTCAATGTGTAAGTCTTGTACTCCCGTGTCGGAAAATATTGCCCGTACACGCTGGCAGCGTCCACAGCTCAAAGCCTCGCTGCCTCGAATAATTGCGAGCACGTATCTGGCAGGTGGTATTCGGCAGGTGGCATGGCCGGGCAATTTTTGGTCGCAGGTGCACCATAGCCTCGGCGCTCAATTGCTTCCGTAAGTAACGCGCACGATATAGGCCTATACACCGTATTAATCGCATTGTCTGTTAATATGCTTTGTATGCTGATGACATATACATATATACTACGGGGATGCTTGACAGCGGAAATATGCTTAGCAAAATCCGGGCTATGTACCCACCAGGCAGCACATACCCTCATACGTCATACAATGCCATCATACCGTCATCATGGCTGGCATTTTCGATGCAGAATCAATATTGGGCCCAAGAATTTTGCCGTCTTGGAGGTAGCTTTGTACATAACGAATTCACAGTTGTCTATTAAGGCGAAAACCTTTAATGCCTGATACAGTCGTTAGCAAATGTGTCCGCTTTTCGGGTGCATGCCTTATATGGGCATATGCCAATCACCATTAAATCGATACTTAATCAATAGCAATCGGATGATATCGAAACATGATTTAATACATTTGCAAGACAATTTCATGATAATTTACTGCTAATAATAAAATAGTTAGGCAGATGCCCTTAGGAATTCATGCATTTGAAGGTCATCGTAACTATCACTAACCATCACTTACTAGTAAAGGGGTGTTTAACTAACCCTAACCAGACATTAACTAGTATTCAGAAAGTGCGTCATGGTTAACTATCACTAACCAATAGCAATGATTAGACGTCCATAGTCGTCAGATGGTGACGTCATCGGCCATGACGTCATGACCGGATGTGATATAATCATGATGTCACATCCGGTCATGTATAATACCGGAAAGTGATAATGACGTCACATTCGGCCATGGCGTCATAACTGGTAATGACGTCACCAGGAGATTAACGCATATATGAAGCTGACCCCGCCAGGCGGTCGTGGCACCTTTCATTTTTCTCTTCCTCGCAGTACAGCAGGCATCAGCGACGTTTAAAATTGGTTGACAGCAAAGAAAAGGCGCACTATCTGTCAATTCTAAATCACAAACGGTCTCGCAGTCAATGCCTAAGCAGCGCTGTGGGGAAGGGTTCCGCCTTGAATCACTTTAGTGAGCCAAAGTGTCCTCTGAAGTTTTGAGTGCACTACTCCTAGGAATGATGTCCTTGTTTCAAGGAAATACTAGCATCCTTGAAATAGCATGAAAATGTTCTTTTTTGAGCCCTCCCCACAACGAAAGCAGTAAATAACATATCTGGAAACGATGACCTTGTTAGCACGCGTTTCGTTATCTTCAAGCATATAAAATGCGCAACTAGAAATAATATAAAAGTTTTCCTCATCGTCTACATCGAAGCAGAAAACGTTTGCACTAACCCTCGGTGGTTTATTTCACAAATTATAGCTTTTTCATGATACAGTTTAAATATTGTGACACCTTCTTTGAAATATAGATAGATGTGTTTATTGAATGAAAAGGTAGAGAGGTCGGACGTAAAGTTCAGCATCCAACCTGCTACTCTGCACCAGCAAGGGGAAAAGGAGAAAAAAGGAAATTTCGTAAATGTCTCCAAAAAATTAACCGCTGCGCTCTTCCTTATGAAAACTGAAGATTACGTTTTATTTAGGCATTCATATAAAACAGATGGAAAAATAGAGCAGCGCCTGAAAAGGTTGCATAATAGAGGCTGAGATGCACGTCAAGTTATGAGATGTCTTAAGTCTAGAATGTCATCAGGCCGACAATGGCCGCAAAAAAAAAAAAAAAAGTGTACGATTGGATGCGATTCCACCTCGTGACCGAGTTCGCTTTGAAATGGAGCCATCGGAGTGTCGTTTACACAGTACAGAATTTGTCCACTGGTTGAAGCTACCTCGCGTCGCCCCTAACTGTTCTTGTTTTGTCCGAATAGTCACTTGAAGTGGTGGGCGGCACAGTAGAATTTTAGATAAGGCTATGTGAAAAAAAAATTGATAGCTTCAAACACAATGTATGCCCCTATATCGGTCACCTTAGAGCCGTCTGCACTTGACAGCCACACATGTAAGTGGTTAGCACAAGGGTCGTTGTTCATCTAGCGTTGGTGCAAGGAACAGATAAATACACATACTGTTCAGCCGTCACAAAGATACAACCGCTGTGCTTCCCATTCGGCTATATTGCATTCAGTTCATAAAAACAAAAATCACGCGAAAACGATTGAGAACTGTCATATTTCCTGTTGAGACATTTTTCTTTGGTGATCTTTGTTGATTTATGCCGAAAGCTTTGTTGAAAATAAACACGCTCCTATAAGCCTTGCAGCTGTGCTCGTTAATATAATGCATGTTTAAAAGTATTCATACTAAAACCGTGCATCGAAAGTATGAACGAATTTTAAATAAGAAAAGCCCATACTATCTGGAAGTTCCTGGCCGAGGCAAAAGCCACACTTCGATTCGTTGCTTTTTGCTTTTGGTTCTATTTCCTTCTTTGCGTTCATCATTCAATAAATATATTGAAGGCTATCCATACGTGAAGATTCAGAGGCGCGTGAGCATCGAACACAGGTTCTATTCTAGGAGTCTACCAGAAACAGTCTATCAGCGCCTATGGACGGTACAAAAAGACAGCAATGCACAGCCGAGAGCTGCCGCAAATATGGAACAGTGACTTTTGCAGCGCACTGTAAGTTATCCTTCTCATCACCGCGTTTGCCCGTTTCAGGTCATGAGCTCAAGGGGAACATTTTAAGACTGCGTTTCTCGCACCCGAAGGCCCACGCTGTTATCGCAGTGAGTTAAAAAAGAAATTGCAAATTTGTCCCGCTTCTCTACCTATGATAGAAACGCGCTTAAATTGTACAGCAAACAATGGGCGTCTTCCGGCTGATAACTCTACAAAAGGCAGACGGAACCTAGCTGCAGAATTTATAGACGGAGGAGAATTACTAGGTGACGATTTCTCACGCCAAAAAAAAATGATGGACCTTGTCAGGGAAGATAAATTTTGTATCCTTGAGTTGCGAAGCAGTAAACAATCAACATTGGAGAACGCTATCGAAATGGTGTCACGTTCCGCTTTGTTATTCGTTCATTTTGTGGCAGAACATTCTGGAACCACCCGGAAACTCGACAACCGGCCGCAGAAACAATATAGCACCTGGTTAGCGAAGGAATGTTTTAGTTTACAAACTGCACACATATGCCTGCCTTGTATATGTCTCATTGAAGCGGATAATAGCTGAGATGCCACTAGATGCCGGAAAAACTGGCATCGGGATGCTTGAACTGTACGCGGCTAAAGCTTTCACTTTGAGAAACATCGCCGACTTAGTTCTTCACTGACATCTGCGAATTCATATCAAAATAATTTAGCGATGCATACTCCTGCAGATAAGCTCCAAATGCCGTTTACTTCAGTCAAGGATAGAAGGGAACCGTGTTCAGTCAGTGAGCCATCGTGAAAGTAAAGCCCATTTGGCTTCTTTTGAATACTTTTAGACTGTAATGCTTGTTTGTTTTTTTTTGCGAGAACTGTTTTTAGCCGGTGTTTGGTTTTAGCAGAGTATTGGCACTTTAAGACACGCCTAACTATTTGGTGGCAAGCCGCGAGAGTGGGCGAGTCGTCGGTTATCGCAGGGAGCCAACTCCCCATTTGAACTGGGAGCCTGCTCTTAAAAGACAGAAAAATGTAAATGATTCATTTTAACAAATGGCACAGGAGAGATAATTCGTTATGCGGCGAGAAAATGTGGTCGAAGGATATGCACTAGTACGAACCGTTAGCGGATGACCGTTACAGCCAACTGTCGGAAAAGCCCACGCCCATTTGAAACGAGGAGGCAACGGCGCCTCCTATGGCGCAGCCGCTCGCAGGGATATCACTGGCATGTCCAACGTCCTTTTTTCTCACCTGGCTCCAACCGCGGCGTGTTCAGTTGTGGGCTGTAGGCTCGAAGAGTTCTTAGCAGGTTCGGCGTCGTCAGTACGTTCCCTCACGTCCGCGCGTTCTTCCTCTGCGTTGTTGGCCACTCACAACGCGGCGTCTTGGCGTTAGAAAAAGAAAAAAGCGCGGCAAATACGGCACCGGCGAAGAGCACGTTCGCGCGATCTAGTCCCTCGGAACGCAATGGCGGCGGGCGGAGTCCTCGAACTTTAGTCACGGGCGTCGTTGCGGCGAGCGCTTGCTCGTTGCCCAGTCGACGCTATCTGCGGTGAACGGCTGCGATAAGACGCACCGTCTGCTCCTTTTGTGGATACCTCTGGAGTCGTGTACGTATGCTTAGGCTGAGGCAACGCCTTCATGCCCTCTTCTTTATGAGGCGATGTGCAGGAACTAGCCTACCCACCTTTCGATGACTAGGAGAGTCAAGATTATTCGCTAGCGGCGAGTGGTTACAATGACAGGTGTATGAGGTGGGGGGCACGGTGTCCGGGTCTGTACGTGTTCAGGCGATCACAAGAGAGTGAGACATCGGAGTAGGCGACGCAAGGCGCAGGGTGATGTACGACCGGGCACTAAAAAAAGAGTTGCGCGTGCCTGCTCTACCCGTTGCTGACTCTGATATTTACAGGTCGTAAGCGGCGAGGTGGTGGAGGTGCGAGCACAGTCGCGTGTGCTACGTGTTGTTTGTGTTCATAAGCTCGAGATCCGAAGTGCATAGTGAGCGCACCACCATTCCTTTCCGGCGAAGTTACTGACGAAAAAAAATAAGATTATGAAAACCGAGCAGCGGACTGATAACAGCACCTAGCTCGCCATAATTTATAGTCAGACACGCGCCAGAGCACCGCAGCACTTGGCAGCGGAGAATGCAATTCCAGGCGTCCTACTCTAGTGAATGAATGTCTACGAATAACTACATTTTTTTTCTTTTATTGGATAACAATTAACAGAGGTGCCTCACTCCACTTCAATATGCTCTTTTCTCAAGCTCGTACGCCTATGCGGCGTTCCGCGTACTTCTGATAGAGTGCTGCAAAGCGTGCAAGTGTTGGGTTGGAAACTTTTATCAGTTACCATCTTGTGTTCTCTCTTATCTCATGCTGATTCCGAATCTTTGAAATTAGGCTTCGACTCTTTGAATCCTTATGTAAACGCATCTGAGCTGAAGGGAATGGCAGAATCCACCTCAACTCAGACGTCAGTAGGATGACGTCTGTAGAAACCTAAATGATGGGAGGTGACATCATTTATTGTCAAAAGCCTAACTCGCCGTGTGAAGAACTGATGGGCCTACATGGTCACCGTAGGCGTCTCGCTAAACAGATTTCCATATCTTGGGTAGTTCAGCTTTAAGAACATCTAGGAGGCAGCGCATAAAATATTTCGTGGGACACTAACATCCTATTTGCGGGAAGTGCCCTTTTGAGCGCTATACATCCTTGCCGGTCTCACACGTAGAATAATTAAAACACCAGTGTACGCTTTATTGAATTAATGGTGCAGGAGTTTAATTCGTATCTTGTTTAATCGAGCTATTGGTGATTGAACGTTTTGTAATTGTTTTAAAATTTCCTGACGATTATGGCCCAAGCAGGACGCTGTACTTTGTGCATCCTGGTTACGGCCAGTTACCATATAGGGAACCCCAAGGAGACACGTATCCCCGCCGGCATGGCGCAGTTGTTACGGCGCTCGGCTACTGTTCCCAAGGATGCGGGATCGCATCCCGGCCTCGGCGGCAGCTTTTCTATACAGGCGAAAAGCAAGGCGTCCATGTGCTGTGCGATGTCAGTGCATGTTGAAGAACCCCAGGTGGTCAAAATTTACAGAGTCCTCAACTACGGCGTTTCTCATAGCCTGAGTCGCTTTGGGACATTAAACCCCACAAACCAAAGAGACATATAAATAAAGGGTCCATATGCAGTGTCAACAGGAATCCTATATTGCGCACTAACTGATCTAAGTGCTGTAATATAGCCTATAGGTCGCTCTAATTTTGCTGCAACCACCACGCATCTCTTCATTAATGGTTAACCAGTGAAGGAAGCCGTGAGGATCAGGCAAGTCCAGCACGCGGCCTAAGACCGTGTGAGACAACATACCACATTTAAAGTTTGGTCATCTATTTTTACGATAGGATTATCATATGTGTTGACTAGGTTTGCTTTTAAGAACCACAGGACACTTTCTGTCTCTCTAACAAGGATTCCACCTGTGATAAGAAAAGTGACAGATTCATGTTTAAGCACTATTATCTGCCCCCGAAAACTATTTCTATCTATATTGTGTAGCCTTGGGGATATCGACAACTAAAAACTCCTCTTTCGATTTCTCTCCCAACTTATGCACAGAAAGCAACCCGAAAGTAATGGCGGTTGCGGTGGTTTGTGACGGCTCGTGCGCCTGCACTGAGCAAAAGCGCCACGGTATGTTTCTCAGACAGGAAGTTGCTTGCGACTCAGTTTGCATGAAGCATAAGTGACTAACCATTTGGTGCACAACGACAGGCTAACCCTAATGATTACACTCGCGACACGGTTCTCAAACAGGTCGGGGCGAGGGAGACGAGAAATTGCCGGGCGCAGCGTCAGAGAAAAGAGAAGCCAAGTGAATAAACAAACAAAATCAAATCAAAATTTTATTTGTTCTCTCAAGGAGAAAAAGGGAGGGGGGGGGGGCGGGAGAAGGAGAGAAAACATTTACTTACACTGAAATAATTTGGGAAAGGGATGCGCGTATAGTTGGGGCGCTGGGTGGCAGACCTGAGCCGGCTTGCACGATAAAGTTGGAGCTAAGTCCAGACTTAAACGGTCCAGACTTAAACAAGCCGCACGCTTCGGTTCGGCTCGTGTTCACCAGAGTGGCTTCCTTGAACGCCCTCAGCAAATACTTGGCGTATTTTTCCTCGTAACACAATCTTAAGCCGCAAAAATCAATGGTACGGATTTTACACCGTGCAAGATTGATCGAATGTTTACATCTTACCGCGAGGACAGGGCCAGCGCATCTATGTATTTTCTAATTTCTCGACTTAGGTACCGGGCGTCCTTGTGTCTTAACTAAGACGGCCTAGAGTCGTAATCGCACAAGCGACTTATTCAAGTCAGGACTGAAGCCCAGTCTTGACTTCAGTCTTAAGCGGCCATGCTAGCGGCCTAATCCTTTAGACTCCAGTTAAGTCTGGACTTAGCTAAGACAGTCTTAAGATCGTTTCGTGCAAGCGGATCCTGGTAAAAGCCGCTTAAGTGCGGCTTGACAAAGCCCGGCCCCCTATACGTACAGTTCGGCAGCAGTTCTCGGCATAATACATAAACATCATACTGAGTTGAATTTCCCGACAGACAAACTCAGAGTCTGCCGAACGGAGACGGCTGGCTTCGCACACATGCTGTGGAATTGTACCAAGTACCAGGAAGAAGCTAAGTCTGGAAGGATCCTGCCGCGACTGGAAGCAGCCACAGGGAGCGACAATCAAGGGCAACAACTCTGGGCCGTCCAGCAGGTCATCAAGGCGCTGGCCCGGCAGGGAACCAGCGAGCCGGCCACGGCGAGCGGGGACCCAGGCCGCGCGGGCCGGTGCCCAGAGGACGACGTAGGGCCCGTCCGGAGCGCGCGTTCTACCGCAGGTCCCGAATAAACGTTTTACCAATCCAATGTGCACTACACTTCATATACAGATACCAACACTTTACAGGACAGACACACTGCATCTGGAAACAATGAGTTCAAATACATTAGAACGATAGCCACGATAAGACACATTATGTTCTAAGCATAATAAAAAGCGACAAAAAAAACACACACACATTCAGTTCGAAATAAAATTCAGTTTCATAATACCTGAAATATTGAGCATTAATTCTTGAAAATGTGAAAGCATGCCATCACAATAAGCGGGATATATTGTTGGCGTTAAAAAAAAAAAACACAAAGTAAAAAAGGGCAATACGACATCCGTGTAGTGTACCGCTCTGGACGCAAGCACTTTGACGCCGACGCTCTTTCTCGGTCACCGGTACGTTCGCCTAACTCATCATTCCCTCCTCAAGCATCCTCGTCAGCACTCTCCATTGAGGATATGCCTTTCGAGCAAAGACAACATCCTTGGGTTTCTAACCTGCTAAATATCCTAGGCACTACTTCTGCGGCTATGCATCCTCGGGCACTCCGCCGACAGGCCTCCCATTTTACCGTTCGGGACGGCCTCCTCTACCGAAGGAACTACAACTCAGACGGCAGAAAATGGCTTCTTGTCATTCCGTCCCTACTCCGCTCCGAGGTTTATGCCCACCATCACACTGACCCGCAAAGCGCTCATGCCGGCGTCCTGAAAACCTATGATCGAATTCGTCAGAGGTATTACTGGCGGGGAATGTACAATTTCGTACGTCGTTACATTCGGTCTTGCACCGCCTGTCAACAACGCAAGATTTCTCGCCACCCCGCTGGCCCTCTCCAGCCTTTACCGTGTCCAGCTCGCCCGTTTGATCGCGTGGGAATCGACCTTTATGGTCCGCTACCATGCAGTACCGCCGGTAATCGATGGGTAATCGTCGCCGTCGACCACCTGACCCGCTACGCGGAGAATGCTGCACTTTCCGCGGCGACAGCCCGAGAGGTAGCCCATTTTCTTCTGCACCACTTCATTCTTCGACACGGCGCCCCTCGCGAGCTACTCAGTGATAGAGGTCGTGTCTTTCTTTCCGAAGTAGTCCAAGAGCTCCTGTCGTCTTGCAAATCGATACATCGGGCTATAACCGCGTATCACCCGCAAACCAACGGCCTCACGGAGCGTTTCAACCGTATGCTTGGGGACATGCTCGCAATGTATGTTACATCTGAATCTGGGAGCTCCAACTGGGATCAGGTACTGCCATTTGTAACGTTCGCGTACAACACTGCCACCCAAGCAACAACTGGTTTTTCGCGCTTCTTTCTCTTATACGGCCGTGAGCCATCTTGTACTCTGGACACATTTTTGCCATACAATCCAGATGCCTCTGAGTACAGTGCTTTGTCCGATATTGTACAGAAGGCCGAGGAATGCCGTCAGCTAGCTCGCACATTTACCTTCAACACTCAAGGCTATCGCAAAGACCACCATGATAGCGATACCCCTGCTCCAACTTTCCTGGCCCACAGCTTCGTTTGGCTATGCGTTCCTGCCACCAGCAAACTAGAAACGAAATACCATGGACCTTATCGCGTCTTGGAGCGCACATCCCCTGTTAACTACATCATCGAGCCAGTCACCCCTTCTTCCGACTACCGCCGCCGCGGCCGTGAGGTTGTCCACGTTAGCCGCCTCAAGCCTTATTACAACCCTCTGGTCGTCTCTTTGTTAGTCGCCAGGATGGCGACTTCTTCACGCGGGGGAAATGTAAAGAAGACAAAGAACAAACAACGCTGCGGCATCACCATCATCATCGCTTGTCTCCGGCGCCCATCTCTCTCGCTCTGAAGCTGTGCCCTGCGGCTGGTAATTCGATCCTGCTGTGCCCGAATTACTGCCAGCACTAGACGTTCGAGCCAGCTATTAAATCCACATTACATACGATTAACATTGGCTAGGCCTGGCACCGTAGAAATGTAGAAATTTAGGAATTTTGTTTGTAATGATATACGATTAACTTGGGCTAGGTCCTGGCACCACAGAAATGTAGAAATCTAGGAATTTTGTTTGTAATGATATACGATTAACATTGGCCAGGTCCTGGCACCGCAGAAATGTAGAAATCTGGGAATTTTTGTGTAATGACATATGATTAACATTTGCTAGGTCCTGGCACCACAGAAATGTAGAAATCTGGGATTTTGTTTTGTAATGATATACGATTAACATTGACTAGGTCCTGGCACCGCAGAAATGTAGAAATCAGGGATTTTTTTTAATGATATACGATTAACATTGGCTAGGGCCTAGCACCGCAGAAATGTTTTTTGATGATATATGATTAACATTTTGTTTTCAGTGCTTAAAAACGATAAAACGTCACTGAAATATTCAGGACGACATCTACATCAAACCCAGCATCTCGCCAATGCAGCAGTAGAGAGAGCGAGCAAGGAGAAATGCAGGTTCCCAGTATATTAAGGATTCGGCGAACAAGAGACCCATTAGATGGCTGTTTGAAAAGAGCCATTTCTCTCCCAAGCTCAATGCTGTGCGGTAATTCTGAAAAAAAAAAAAAAAAAAAGACCGCACTTAAATTGAAATATCCACTCTTTTGGCCACATTTTTACTTCGGCGGTTTGAAATATATGTATGTTTTCCCTTGCGTTATTTTATGTTACTGTCTTGCTAAATATATATTTTAGTTTCGATAAATAATGGTGTCAGCGGACGAATTTATTGCACGTGTCTGTGCTTAATTCTGCTTCATCCACCAATCCACCGGGTGTATCAAGCAGAGATGACGTGTATCAATTGTTAGCTGTCATCATCACCCAATGTTATCTGTTAAACAGAGAAGTTGTTAGGAATCTGGCTTCAGAGTTATCATGAAATCAACATGCACTACTTAAGGAAACAAAGCAAACAGGGACATGAACTTGCGTTTGGCAGTTGACGTCCACAACTGTGACCCGCTGTTTTATTACGTTTACGTTCGTAAACCGTCATTTAGTTCCACAACCTAACTACGGGGCCTTGATGTGGATGAAGTTGTGGTCGAAACAGCATAAATGCATAGCGTGTCCCTATGAAAGGACAGGCGAGTGAATGGGAACAGCGCTGATCGTTCCCTGATCATTCGTGAAGATTCGCTTTACTACCTTACCGTGGGGGCTCAGATTTAGAACGAAAATTTAATCCTGAGGAGAAGTTGATTCCTCGAAAAAGGGGGGGGGGGGGGTTACTGTCATTGAGAAGGGTGAGTAAAATTCGGGACTTTCCAACGCGAATGCACGATAATGGTGTAAATACAGAAAAAGTTGGTACAGAAAAGATTGCAACGTTGCTTATAGGCAGCACCGACGGTTGCGGGTATGGTAAGAAAATACTGACCAACATCTCCCGCAGAAAGATGGACGTGGAAATGTCAGTGAGATCAGCAGCGTCGTCCAGTAGAGGCGAGAAAAATTGCTCGTAAGTAGCAGTAAGGCAATAGGCATTTATTCCGTTTTTTCGCTGGAGATAACTTTGGAGAGAATAAACTTCCAAATGCCCTCCAGCGTATACGTGGTGTCCGATACTTTGACCTTGCTTTGATAAATAGTTCGATAAATGCAGTTTTAACAATAACAATAACAATAAGCTCCCGGTGTCCAGCTAGCATTAGTGAAAACTATATACAATTCTGCGTCATGGCGATACGCTGAGCATCGAACGTTTGATGGAGCCCTCAGGGCGAATGTGTGTTAGCGCGCGCATGAAGATATGCTAACACCAAAGAGACAACTGTACATAGAAAAAGAAACATTTACAATCCTGAGGACGCAACAAAGAAAAACAAAACACGAAAAGTGTGTGGCGTCATCGCTGGCCGATTGCGCAACTAAAAAGCATGCGTCTACGCCGAATTTCATGAAAAGATCCGGACACCTCTTAGCTACACCGCCGTGTGCTTTAAAACGCAGTAACGCGGCAGCCTTGACAAGTTTGAATCGAATTGCGGGGAATTTTCAAATTCACAACTTTCAGCCGTAAATGCATTTTTTTTTTGCGCCGACGCTACCAAAATTGGATGCCAACATACCAAGCGATTTTGCTCGAGAATTATGATGAGGTGGAATTGGTCTCAGTGTCTCTTTAAGTTATACAAGCGTGGTCGGGGACGACACAAATGGCACATCGCTGGAACCGGTTCCGCTAGCGAATGCCCTCATGGAACCAGCAAATGACGAAATTGTGATTGTGTAAGCTTTACTCCTTAGCTGAAT
Source organism: Amblyomma maculatum (assembly GCF_055883805.1). NCBI lineage: Eukaryota > Metazoa > Arthropoda > Arachnida > Ixodida > Ixodidae > Amblyomma > Amblyomma maculatum. Next base: position 132,697,059 of record NC_139345.1, read on the forward strand.
TATACTCGAGCATAGTGCTCACGTCTCCACCTTGAACCCCGTCACAGTTATGCAAAAGTCACATTACATGGCCTTTGTCGGGAGCGGTTACGCTCAATGACATAATTTAATCGCTGGCTGTCGAAACCCACGGCACCACAGGCACCTGAAGGGTCTGATAAGGATAGCTGACACGATGCGTGGTGTATGACACTGGACAGTGGCAAATGCTTCCGGCTCCGTTTGTAATATGCGGCTGAGCTCTCTTACGCCGACTAGGAGAAAAAAATTATCAAGCTGGAACACGATGCTGGTCATGGTTGCCGACTGCTAGAAGCACATGAAGGCGGTGCCTGTACTCGTGAGATTTTGAGACTTCCACTTGCGACAAACGCACTTTGGGTTCGCTGTCGTGGTTGCCACAGGCTAGAATCTGCAATTACGGAGCTCAATTTGCTTCTAAGTGTTGTGGCCCAGCCTGCGAGACGCTGTAGATTTGCGGCCTGTATGTTGACAGTTGCTTAATAATAATCGCTCCACCTGTTCATAAAAGGACGGTCAAGGTGTGGCCGCAGGCGATTTGTGTTTTCACTAAGTAGTCTATATGCAATAGCATAAAGTGATTATTCGAAAGATCAAGCTCGATATTTTAAGAAAAGCTTCAAAGGCAGGAGATGCTACGTTTTCAAAAAATATTGAAGATTGGCGAAATTAAGAGGGTTTAAGCTTCTGGTAACTTTCGAAAAATACTGGTCTGAAATCAAGGATTGTTTGATGAAACGTTCCAAAGTTTTGGTAACCTTTAGAAGGAAAAATATATTCTTAAAATAATAATTTCCAGGGTTCTTTAATGGGGCTAATTTGGCCCAAAGTTGGAAACATGTACCAGTATAATTGGCTTTGCATTTATGCTTAAGCATGGAAAATACTTGCTGCTAAGCAGATCCAAGGTTATGAAAAACACGAATAAATAAATATTTTCGGGTGATTAATCAAGTTTGTGCACAAGAATGAAGATAAACATTTTATTCAGCCGCCAATATCTTCTTCTGTTACTCGATAGCGTAAAAGCCCCATGGCAGAAATGCCAGTGTCGGCGTTGTTATGGTTGCAATGCGAAAAAAAACGCGCGTGGTTTCGTATGTAACATAATATATCCACACTACCTTTTTTTTTTTGGCAGCGTTCAGGGTGGTGCCATTCCATTTAGTTTCACATTTAACGTCATCTGCATACGTACCTGTGTTTCTACGCTTTGAATTGTAAGTGTAGGCGTCCACCGAGAAGTGACACATATACTGCGCCTCCATTTCCCTCAACATCAACTTGAATAATATAAACAAATTACGGACTGACAAGGCAGAGTTAAAGGCGCTATCGCATCTACCCTTAAAGTGATTTCTTGAGCATCGTCTAACGTTTGATCGCATTTCAGCTATGATTATTATTCCACTTCCATTCCTAATCCCATCTTATAATTCTCTCCTCTTCATCGTCTTGCATGCAAGGGGGATTTAGGCTTCTATCTCTCTCCTTCTCTGCCAGACGCACCGACGCTACCGAAATCGGATGGTTTTAAACTTCGGTTCATTTCTAACGGCATCTCATTGACGTCGGTTGAAAGTAACTGGGCAAGCAGATCCAGGTCATATTGCGTCAATTTAATGGGAAAAGTGGTGTGACCCTCACCACTTTTCAGAGAACTATGGTTTGTTGATAAATATAATTATTAGTTTCTTATTATCTAAACTATTACACAAAAACTGAGTTACCGCATGACTGCTCATCGGTAGAGCTGTCCTTAGAATGGTACATTAAGTGAAGATTTTCTACCGAAGAGGGCGAGTACCCAAAGCTTACAGATGCCTACAGCTGGCGCATCGATTGAAGATCATTCATCCCATAACCTACTAGCAATTCAGATTTCGGTGATTCCTCTAGGACTTTAATCATATTTTTCATTGCAGGTGACGCATGCATGAGACTAGCCTAGTGTTGAAAAGAAACGCAAGCGAGCCGCAGTGAGGGCAACGACAAAGATAAAGGCGAACAAGGAACCCACGCCAGGTATGACTCGATGGTGCTTTAGCTCTCGCTTGGGCTAACCCTATAAAAATGCAACGTTTGCGTCTGTTCCGAGAGGCTCTTTCTCTTCCTCTCAACGAGCGTCGAAAAAACGAGTAAACAAAGCGAACAGCATAGTGTATGCTGAAGGGGCGTTCAAAGGCAGCTTCGCGAGTGAAACATATACTTCTTGGCAAAAACGAATGGTCTGTCTGAAGTTGCCGGCCTATTCAGGAATGCATGCAGACAGATAAATGACGAAGCAAATAAAGCATACGCGCTTTCTGCAAGGACGTAAATAGAGGAGCGTGCACAAAGTAAATCGCATTTGTCTAAGCACTCTTTGACCTGCGTTGTGTGGCGAAAGTAGGGCGAAAATCTGAAGCAACTAGTGGAATTTTCTGATGAAACTTGCCCTCTAGAGCAGCCGCAGAGTCATGCAAACCGCACAGACAAAGCTGCACTGCCCCGAAACACACCAGCGCACGCTCGAGTGATTTAGGAGTGTGATCTCTCTGTACAGGTCTTCGAGGTATCCTGAAATGTTCCCACGATCAAACTGCTGCACGAAACAGGGTGAGGGTTCGTGGTAGTAAGTATATTGATGTTCAATAGCTCTTGGATCTTATCCCTCGCCTTGTTGTGCTATAGAAACAAAACAATGATCAAAAATTCGGTAGAGGCACCTAGATATCGCTTATGTGCCGCAAGGCGAAAGCTTTTCCTGTGACTCTTTGCACTCAGTTTTCTCTTTTTCACACATTTGCTTCGTTTTTTTGTTATTTTCTCTCTTTCTGCTCTTTTTCTTCCGTTTAACTCTTTTTGCCTTCCTCTCTTTTCATTGTTTTTTTTACTACTTCTACTACTTATTCCTCTTTTTACTCTTGATTATTTTTGACGGTGTAACGGTAAGACGAGGCCTTACATTAGATTTTGCAGCTGTTTTCATATTTCTTTCGTAATTTTGACGTATATTACGTAATTTCGACGTCCTTGGTTGTTTTCACATCTGTAAACTATATTGACACACATGGCTACTTCGACATGGAATTTACGTTTTGGCTGTAATTAACTAATAATTCTAGAGCAACAAATTTGTACAAATAGAGATATTTTCCTTCCCTTACCTCATGTAATTAATATTTTATCCATAAAAAGCTGTCTTTCTTTGACAGGGACGGTGTGACACCCTGTGCGGACGGATACTTTCTGCGCACACCCATGAGCCCCGCCGTGGTGTTGCGATGGTGAGGGCTCTGGACTGCTGTGACCAACTAAGTATGCGGTATCGCATCTTGGCCGCGGCAGTCACTTTTTGATGGAAGCGATAAGCAAAGCACCCATGTGCTGTGCGATGTCAGCGTACGTTAAAGAACCCCAGGTGGTCGAAATTACCGGAGTCCTCCACTACGGCGTCTGTCATAGCCTGAGTTGCTTTGGTACGCGAAATTCTACAAAACCACAAACCAAACCATACCTATAAAGACTTTCGCCTTAAAAAGATTTTTATTTTACAACGAAAACCTACAGCAAGGGAGACGCTATATCCTGTACGTGATAGAGCTTGATTAGACGATGAATTAGTGACAATCACTAAACAACTGTATTGCTATAGCCTGAAGGGCAGTATTATACTGCGAAACTGAAGGCTGTCGACATCAAGGGAGAACCTTCCTTTTATATTCGGAAATATTGAACGTAAAAAAAGAAAATAGAAATCAAAAGCTCATTCAGTTGGCGTCCGGCATAGCACGTTCAAAACAGGACATCTGTCGAATTTCTTGTGGATCAAATACATACGTATGTTCTGTATTTGATGACATTGAACAAACTACCGTTGTTTTGACGACATTACGGCGTCATTATTTAATCACATGATGAGGAAAGCTGACTGAACGAATTCTGAAATCTGAATTTGACATTTGATATTTCGAACCGCACTGTCAAATAATAAAATTTAAAACCGGGCTCACAGTTGATGTCGATGGCCTTCGACCTTGTGATGTAATATTGCCCTTTAATGTCAAGAAATAAACATCGATTGGTGTTCACTCTATTATTCGAGTCATCATCTATCCCGCGCATTATGGCTGCCTTGGTTTAAAACTCCCCTGCACGTACTGCACAGGTGTAACACAGATTTTTAATAAACGTTTGTAAACAGTAAAAACGTCACTCTCCATATAAGTATTTTGAGTATTTTAAGTATTATAAGTATTTTAAGTATTTTAAGGTTAAGTACCCGAGGTAGACAAAAGATGCCTTCGCAACTTCAGCGGGAAAAATGCCTGAACCTATTATGATTAAGTAGCCAGTTCTTTTTTTTTTTTTTTTGCCTCTTTGAGACATGCTATAGCGACTGTGTTGGTGTGAAAACGTACGACACAGTATGAAAACATACTGTGTTTTAATGGCAATGCAGTTGCATGAGTTTAAAAGCGAACCTTTTATTAGCTACGTAAATGAAAAAAAAAAATTGAGAAAGAACGATGAGCGGCATCGCCGAACCTGCTGTTTTCGAAATTCAGGTGCGGTGTCGTCAATAAAGCGTTTTCTTGGAGCCTAGATCCTGGTGGCTGATTTATTCTGCCATTCATTTTCAAACTAGCATCGCGGAGTCTTTTTCAGTCATGACATCATCAGTGAGGGCGGACGAAGTGGCGAAAAATAGTTTCATTTCCAAATGCAGCATTTATAGGAATAAATATGTTCAGGAATACAGAGCCGTAGAATCAAACGTCACTGGGGGAAAATGGAAGGGATTGACTTCAGCGCCCTTTTAATTCAACGTCGAAACTCCTTAGTTGCATCACTTTCCGAGAAAATTTAATATTTTATGCATCTTATTAGCCGTTCCTTTAAACCTGTAGTTAAAGAAATAAATAAGACGAGCGATCAAATCACATCGTAATTTGATGTGCAGGTGCGCAAAGTGTCTTGTTTAGTTCTGCACAGGCTAATCACAAAAATTATACCTCCAAATGATGTTCGCGAAGGTAAAAAAAGTTGTTCAGTGCAATTTGCAACTTCTTTTCAAAGAATATATTTAGTATTTAGAAAATGCATCTCACTTACTTATTCCCCGACATGAAAAATCCATTTTCATTATTTTTTGTCGTCACTTAGAGCAGAAAGCTGGGAACTTTCGGAGGGCATGCCTGCATTTTCCCTAAAGCAGCACTTTTAGGTATCTAATATGCCACATTTTAATTGTTAAGTGCGGCAATATAAGGTCATGCAAAAAAGTTCTTTAAGCTTATCATTATTGAGCAACGCTTTACAGAAAAATACAAGGCGGGTAATCAGGAAAGGAGGATTACGCATCTTAATTTTATTTCCGCTGGAGCAGCTTTGGCCAGAGAGCGCAATAAAGAAGTATTTTGGTCTACTCGAGATGGGATCAAAAACCCATTTCCTAAGCATTTAACCACGAATAAGCAGCGCACTTGACCAAAGAAAGGTCAATCTATCGCATCACAGGAAGAAAATACGTGCAACTGCTTTTTGTTGTAACTTCCGGAGTGAATGCGGCAGGATATCTTACTAAGTTGCATTTAACTGGGCAGGATATAAAAAGTCCAGCATTTTTCATTGTTTGGAAAGCTATCACCAAAGATAAATAAAAAAATGATATTATGTGGCTCAACAGGAGCGACTCTGAAATTGACGAGTTAGAGGATCAAGGAATACCTTCAGAAATCTATAGGGCGTATGAAGAAGGGAGCAAGCACTGTTAAATGAAGGCCACAGGCTGAAAAAAAGGTAAACTTGACGAATATATGCAGTAAAAACTCACGCAATTTTGCAACGAAAAAACTGTTTAAAGGGACGGAGCATATAATAGTGCTTCGAGAAAGAAAACGGGACATAATTCTAGAATGGGGTACGTAAACAAGCGATTAATAATAGAAGACTTGTCCCTTTTTATGGTCTCATGCCAGAAAGGATATACGGTATGCTCCACTGCTAAAGGAAACGTGCGATCGAGTGTCCTAAACACTTTGCAAAGCGCTGCCGCCAACGACTCGTGAGAATGGGCGGTACGATGTGTATGCTTGCGAATACCAGCCTGCCGTGCTTCCTGGGCATGCACTTTATGGGACATTTTGTCGCTGGATTTCGTTAATTCTTTGTAAGGCTCGACAGCCACGCGATCTCATTTTCCCTTTAACAATGCACCGTGCTGTACCTATGGGAGAAGAAACCTCCACTTCACACCAATAAAATCTAGGATATGCTGCGACAGATGCGACAAAGTAACAGGAAAAACTGAGAAGTGAAGAAGTTTTCGAAGAGGAAGCCCGAGAAAACGTATTTCTTTCGTCGACGCTAAATTCGTGAGGACGTACGGGGAGTCAAATAGACTACGACTGGTTGCTTTTGCCACGAGGGTTGCTGTTGTAGTGATTGTCACCACCGTGAATGCTATGCGAAATGGAACTGGGGATGTGACAGGTGTTATAACTGAGCTCGCTGATGGTTAAACTAATAGAAATGAATGTAAATTTTCGCAACGGAATAGTGAACTGTTTTTTGTTCGATTCAGTCGTAGATTATGAGTAAAAGACATTTCTCGAACAATTTGACATCGAAAATAACGTAAAAGTTATCACAAGTCGTTTTATGACTTGAAAGTGTGCAGTAACGCCCTGTAACCCAAAAAACTTGAGACAAGCAAACTCAGTTCTCTGTGAAGTGCGAAAGTTGCTAATAAACTATCTTTGCTACTACAGTGGGAGTCTAGAATTCGATCAGGTCGCATAAAATGAGTTATATCATATGCAATCCACACTGCTTATGATGTGCTGAGTGTTAAAACGGCTTCGACGGCAAGGAGGCTCTTGCAGGAGGGCATTCTAGCTCTCATATGTACGAAGTGGAGGCGTTGGGGAGTAGTACTGATGGTATAGGTTGTGAGAACCTAGACTAGTACATTTTCGAAGGTATTGGGAAGGGGGGGTGTTGCATCCAATGGGGCGAAATGTTTCATGAAAATTAATAAAGGTACAGATAGAAGGTGTCTCTTTCTTCTCACGCATCACATCACTTTATGTAGCACAATAATAAAATAAAAATTCTAAGCCTAAAAGCTTTTGCTTTGAAAACAAGGAATTCATAGAGTGTTTGTTTCCCTTTTCGTATGTATTTTCTTTGCCAAACGAGTTTTGTCGAACCTTGGACCACAAAAGCGAGACGACAAGTGATTTCAAATAATTAAACCTCATAAATTGAGCAGCACATATTGTAGGAAGGTGAGTTGGAGATATATAGATAAGAGCATGAAACGCGCTATTGTAGCAAATGTGATCAGTGTAGAACCAACACTAGGAAAGTGATTGCTTCCTAGCGAACAGAATCGAAATCGCGTGCAGGGGCCATGTGGTGCGGCGAAAATAAAAAAGGTCATGGTGTTGGACAGGTTTTATACGCAAATAATTAGGAAACAGGGCAACGCAATTCAGGGCGTTAGGATGAAGAAAACGACATGCACGCTCCAAACAATACAGCGTGAATATTTCCCTTGTAATAAATATTTTGTTCAAGTTGCCATTTTCAAACAAAAATATCCTAAAACTGCACTTATTGTCTGTGTTTGCAGAGCACTGGCCAAACCCCGCTGTAGGTATGCGCCATTGGGACTCATCACCCATCCTAAACTGCGGATCAGCGTACGGTGTTTCAGGTTAATGCAAAAGCTAATGCTGTGTTCGCTAGTCTATGACACGAAGGAACGAAGAAGAGGCGATTCTGCTGGGTTTATCCTGGAAATTTCCAACACGGCGGGAGGAAGTGTATTCAACTTCTGTGTGACTGTTTTTTGCAGTGTTCATTGAAGCATCTCTGACGGCTGTGGTACAAGCTACGCTTTTTGATAACTGCCTATCAACACTGCTGCGCGCTATCGCGAGCGTCTTTCCGTCTAACTATTCGAGTGAAAATGCAAACGTGCTTTCGATCTCAGGTGCAGGATCGGCACTTGGGTTTCATAACTGGTTATTATTATTTGTAATTTACCATCTAGTCCATTCGATATCTTTTACAAAGAGGTCGTGGTATGAGGGAGTGTTTTCGCTCGGGATTCGGAGCCCAAATATGTCACCATCAAGTTAAGCTCTCCATTTGAACACTTCCATCAACTTCACTGCAAAGGTATTCCAACTGCGACAGGCTGTTAAATGAATCTTCGCTGAATAGATGAGGTCACAGGGCGTCATCCCCCCCTCCCCCCTTTATTTTTTGCCGTGCCCTATTCTTCATGAGTCACTGGTCACCCCCGGAGAAAGAAGGCCAGGAGTGAAAAAAAAAGAAAACGTCGCAGGGCGATTGCATTGATAAGAGTAATGGCGAAGCACGCAAGCCACACATTGACAAGGCAAGATAACGTGGCTCCACCGAGCGGACTGCCCCAGCACTCCTGTATATACTTCCTCTTCACACCCAGTGTAAGCTGCTGCCGATAACAGAGTTGCATTCCCTGGACGGCGCCTGCCACTCGAAATGGAAGGAACGAATCTTCTTGAGCGTGTTCACATGTTAAATTTATCTGATAGCAAACGCTTCAAGATTATCATGAGTGCGCCACAAAAGCTGCGGAATAACCGGTAGATCGCTATCTAATTATCTGATTTAGGCGTGAGTTGAGGCGAAAATGAGCTATGCTTGATGCCTAGTGTATAGGCAGGCTGTCTCACCGTCTTCGGACTTGCTTTTCCTCATTTCATCCCACAACCACTGCATATAGAGTAACAAGCCGTAAGCTGTTCTATATGTGCGCACTTTTATACGCTCGCAGCCGTAAAAACCAATCCTTCTTACGAAGACTTCAGTATCTGTCAATCACTGCTATTTATGAAAGCTTTTGTTTCCCGGCTTTATAAAGCCTACCTATGCACCGCGCGCGCAAGTGTTGTAGGTGCAATATTAGCCGATGCATGCCTTCTTGTGAAGGCTGATGAATAAAAACGTGTTAACAATGGCCTCTACCTAAATAACAAAATGCCTTTAGCTTTGAAATTGTGCCGCTGTGGGGATAGAAATTTCGGACGTATATGGTCTAGGTTGGTTTGGTTGGCTCGTGGGGTTTAACGTCCCAAAGCGACTCTGGCTATGAGAAACGCCGTAGTGGAGGACTCCAGAAATTTTGCCAACAGCACAGCACATGGGCGCCTTGCTTTTCGTCTCCATCGAAAAGCGGCCGCCGAGGCCGGGATTCTATCCCGCATCTGTGGGAACAGTAGTCGAGCGCCGTAACCACTGCGTCACCCCGGCGGGGTGTAAATGGTCAATGTGCAGCAGCAATAGGAAATCTTATGATCAGCTATATATGCCTGTTGTCTTTTGCGGTAAACTACAATGGTACCTTAAAAATGGCTGTAATTAAGGAACTGCTGAAAATTTTATACCATGCGGGCTATAGGCCTTGAACTGTAAAAAAGTTTCTTGGCTGGCTATAAAAACTTGACTTCCTCAAGCTTCATACTAGGAGGAGCACAAGGAAGTGCTCGTAGTTTCTGTATGGGCGGTTTCCCAAAGTTAGCTCACCCTGCACTCTGAATAGTATGTACACGCTGATATTGTGTCTTTTTGTCACTTTTCTCACCCAGAGTCATCCCTGATACTGCCACACTTGAGCCTTCTGCGCTGACTACCCGCGAGCCTGTCCATAATTCTCCTTCTCTAGCATAGGATGCTCGAGGGCGGTGAGGGAAACAAACAGAAGTATTAAAAAAGATAAATGTAATGAAAATACGATGTTAAAATTTGAATAAAAAATGCTAATTATCAAACAATAAAAACAATAAATAAGTAAAAATAAATAAATATATCTATGACAAAGTGTCTAGTTCGCAACATCAGCAGCAACGCTCACATTTTGACATTTCGCCAGTACAGGTTCTGCAGTATTCTCGATGTTTTATTGCGAAAGCAATACTACTTTCATTTTCAAGCTTTTGCGATGCGCCGGCGGTGCACATGAAATGAACTTTCGCGTGACCTCTGTGTGACGTCACGCCTCAAAGCTGGGCGACCAACTTGCGCCGTTCGTGAGAGACGGCGGTGCGCATGAACGGCGGCTTAACTCCCGCTGTCTCCGCCAGGAGCGCCACAGGTGTTGTGACGTCACGCCTCAAAGCTGGGCGACCAACTCGCGCCGTCCGTGGGAGACGGCGGTGCGCATGAACGGCGGCCTAACTCCCGCTCTCTCCGTCAGGAGCGCCACAGGTGTTGTGACGTTATACAGCTGTATGACAGTAGCATTGATAATGGCGGTGCATTTAGTTCATAATAATGATGAGAGCAATAAACGTAATGCACCGTATGCTGCACCAAAACTCCAGCTTTCGCATTTCTGCAGTGTAGGTTCCACAGTGCTCTCAATTTTTTTTTGTTTTGAATTCCGACCTCGCGGGCTCAAGGCAATCCCGACCTCGCGGGCTCAAGGCATAGATTATGTCTACGTTTTCCAGGGGGTTTAAACAGGAGCCGTCGAGACTTCAGATTCGATCAGTGTTGGTTGGGTGGATGGATGGATGTTAGGAGCGTCTCTTTGAAACGGGGTGGGGACAGTCATCACCATGCTCAACCTTTCTTTTTTATATTTTTAACTTCGATAATATGTCAACTGTAACTACTATCCTTTTAGTCTCGGGTTATCTTTAAATGCCTCTGTTTAGTTTTAATTTATGTTCCATGTGTCCCCTCCATGCTATTTATCCACCAATCTTAACTCTACCACCGATTCGTTCAAGCTTCCTTTCTACCTCTAAACACCATGGCCTCGGCTACAGTGACTATGTCCGCATCGATATATGGATGGATACTGCTACACTCCAGTATAAAATGTTGAATTGTTTCTGGGCATCTACCGCACATTTCACAAGTTTCATCTTCTTGATTAAACTTCCTTCCGTAACTTCGGGTTCTGAAACATCCTTATCTAGCTTCAAAAAGAAGGCCGCTTTCTCTTGAGGTGTCATAGAAGGTTGCCTTCTTAATCCGAGCTCTACATACTGAATTTTTCCGTCACTATGAGTCAATGCCCTTTCGGTATAAGTATTTAAATACTGCAGCTGCCCAGCCTATTGTCGACCATTTTCCTGAGGTGTTCTTTTACAATATTTTGCTCTGAGCCTTTAGTGTATCAAAAGGCGCCCAGTCCATGCCTCCCTGTATTGGTTCGTTTGTAATTTTGCTGTGAGCTCCAATTGGTAACCTTCCCACATATTTTTGATTTATTTCTAACCCCGACTGGACTTCTGCCTTTAAGCACAAAACAGCGATGTCGAAGGTAAGCCCTGGTACCATTATTCCTTTCAATGCCTTTAAGTACTTCATATCTGTTATATACCCCCATAATGCCCTGTGCTTCATTATCGCGGCATCTCATCGCCTATGCGTCCTGGTGGCCTGTTCATGTTTTGCCACGTGTACCTTCGTTTATCCATACCCCACGGTACATATATCCTGCCAGTCTTGGTATCTCACTCCCTTGTATAGTCAGCTTTTTATCACTTAAATCGTTGAATACCATCAGACTCAACTTAAGCGCGCTGAAGGTAAAGTCGATTGCATCTCCTTTATATTCACATATATTAACCAATGCTTGTAAATCTCCCTGTCTATTGGATAATGAAACAATGTTGTCCGCGTACATAAAGCGTTTGTTGCACGGCCGTTCTACTTAGTTTATATGAAATATTAAAACCAAGGTTGCTTTCTTGCAGACTCGTCCATATTCTTCATATAAATCATGAATAACAGCGGTGATAGCGGACATCTTTGCCATAGTCTTTTGCATACTTCGACAGTAGACGTACTTAATTAACTCCTTCCGTACAATCTCAACTTTACTATCTCTCTATATTTCCTTTAGTATTTCTATGACATCTTTACCGATGCCTTCAGATTTGAGTATGTTCCACAGAAGCATCCTATTTACGCTGCCGTATGCACCGCTTATGTCTCGGAAGGCTAAATACAGTGGTCTGCTTTCCACCCTGGCTATTTGTATGCATTGGGTTATTATGAAAATGCTATCATCTAGACACCTACCCTTCCTGAACGCGTTCTGTAGTTCGCCCAGTACATTATTACTTTCTATCCATGCCTGCAGTTTTAGTTTCACTGCCTGCATTACCAGCTTGTACGTAACTGACGCTATCGTATTCGGTCTAAATATTTTAATTTTCTTCCTACCTCCCTTTTCTTCATAGATTAATATAATCCTACTGAGCCGCCAGCTGTCCGCAATTTCTTTATTTGTTATGACTCTTTCCATTGCCTTTAACAACACGTCCTTGCTCATGGCCTTCTTGGCTAGGCCTTGCTTCTTGGACCAAACCCATCAATTAGCTTGATTGAAATTACGTCCATCCCCATGGCTGTATACAAGGGAATATTGGTCTCCGCCTTTTTGTAGTTAATATTTGTGAATTGTAAGCTCATTTCCTTTATGCTGTCTGATACTGTTTCTTCACTCGGGGAGATTCCCCCATCGTCGCGCCCAAGTGATTCGGCAATAACTCATGTAATATATTATATGGCTTCATCATTGTCCCGACATTTTCCCTCGGCGTCCTGAATCTGTTTCTTCTTCTTATGATTACTCTTACCCAGGCTCCTTATATGGCTCCAGAATTTCTTTGCCCCCTGTTTAGTTGAGTCGCGTACTTCCGTCATTAAGCTATCGGTGTGTTGTTTTGTTTTACTTTGCACCAGTATTTACACTTTCAGTTTCTTTTACCGATAGGTTTCCAATTTTCTGTCTATTATCTTTTGAGATAGCTGCCACCTATTATGTGGTCCCGAGTTGCCGGCGCACCTCATTCACGAAACCGAGAGCTGCCCCAGAAGGACAGTCACCATCGAGAATTAACCGCCTCGTCGGAGTCGTGTTTGTGGATGGACTTACGTGTGTGTGCGTGTGTGGGCCACGCTCCCCTCACTTTCATTTTGAACTTCCTTTACGAGCGTCACGAATTGGACCCTTAGTTTCGTTTTGAAACCCATGCTTAATTGAATGTATTACTTCATTCAGTGTGGTTGTTTTGACCTGTATTTTTTGTTCGTGGGTTTTTTTTAAAACTATGCAACCTCAAATTTGTTTGAAACCTTTTAATTAAATGTATCATTACATTGACATTTTGCTGTGTTTCTTGTTTGTTGTGTAGTCATGTAGAATTAAAGTCGACTTCGTTAAACACTTTTGCATTCCTCTTTCGGACTATATAAGTATTGTTTTGATACCTTTGTCTAAATCGCAATGATTGGTTTCCGAATATGCCGTGAATCATTAGACGACTCCCCCCCCCCCCCCCCCCCCCCTTGTGTTTCGTTGATGAACTCGCTTAATCATCGAGTGTGCGACACAAGCAAAGTAGGGTGAGCAGCAAGCACCACTGGTGCTTACGCTACGAATTAAACAGAGCTATTCAGTGCATGGAATTATTCATAACGTGCTGAAAGTGCAGCTTGCACGCTAGGAACACTTTCTGGCTGTCTTCCAACCATCATTATAATCTGGAGGATATTACGGCCTATACAGGGAAACGTGGCACACCTCTGCACGTACGCTTAATGCAATGACCTTATCGGTGATGTGTTAGGCATTACTCTCGCGTCGACAGAGTGTAGTGCGTCACTGATAATTTTCATGACGTTCAAACTTCCTCAGGCTTCACTTGACAATGTTTAACGCCATTCTTGACTCTATTATAGACAAACACCGGTCTGTAATGCACCAAAAATATGAGAATGTAAGCAAAATGTATTTTTGCAGGTTTGTATAAATGTTCGCGCTCCTCGCAAATGTAACAGTAGCGGCAAGCGAAGTAGGCTGATTTCATGCGGAAATTTGTTTGCGGGATGTCAAGGGGCTGCGCTAGAATAACTTGTTCCGCTTTGATGAGTGCAGAATTGTCAGGCGTATATGCTTCCTCGCTTTGCCTTTATACATGTGTGCTTCTCTTAGGATGTACGTCACAGCGATTAGAAATATTGATAATAATATTGTAAAACAGGTATTATATAATAAACAGGTATTATTATTATAATAATAATAGTAATATTAACATTTCTTGATAATATATTTCTTTTTATGCTGGAATAGTAACCCCAGTTGCCAGTTTAGCTCCCGCCTTCAAGGTTGTTTTAGAAGCAAGTAAAAAAATATGCACTTTTATTACGAACACTAAAAACGAACTCACCGCATTATCGAGTGAAATTTTATCCGGAAGAATAATTATATACTCTACTTAACTATAGTAATTAAGGCGCAGCGCTACAAGGAGCAACTGTGTTTTGGTTCACACACATTGCAGGGCAGCCTATTTGGCCACACAAGTCCGTAAATACCCTGCCAGGATGGCGCAGTAGTTAGGGCTGTCGACTACTGTTGCCAAGGATGCGGGATCGAATCCCGGCCTCAGCGGCCGCTTTTCGGTGGAGGCGAAAAGTAAGGCGGCGTCCGTGTGCTGTGCGATGAAAGTGCACGTTAAAGAACCTCAGGTGGTTTAAATTTCCGGAGTCCTCAACTACGGCGTCTCTATACCCTGAGTTGCCTTGGGACGTTAAACCCTCAAACCAACAACTCCGTAAAGATTTGTATGGTCACTGCTGCTAAATGGCGTAATTCCTTTTCGTAAAACGTCCACTAGTTTGCAACTCTTTACCGCTCCTGCTGTTGCCGTATTCTCTGAAAGTCGCTGCAGAGGCCACTACAGTGCACGCACAGGCAGGTGTGCATGCCTCACGTGGTTGTTTATGATCTCAATTGGAATGATGTTACCCCGATATGCATTGTCCCTGTGAATTACGCACTTTTCACACTACGACGTCGGCGCCGAACATATAGGCCCTGTCATCTGCGTTATCAGCTTGCCGCTCACTGTCGAGCCACTATGCTTCATCGCTTTTTCTCTGTTGCACATAGATTGTTTTAGGCCAATGTTGTGCCTTGCATGTCTGACCTCTTTACGCCATGTTGCTTCTAAGCGAAAAACAAGTGCCTTTAAAGCCCTCAATTTGCGGTTGAGTATGAAACCATAAAGCGCATCTGAAGTTTCGGTCAAAGATTGTCAAAAGTAAGGCTAGGGATTAACATTTGTCTCTAAGGTTTTCTGCGTATTTTTTCTTTGATCTACGAGAAAAACAGGTGACCTGTATCGGGTCTACCCAAAATCGAGTGCAATGGCTGGTGCAGTGTTCCAGAAGGGTTCAGCGACGCAATGTAATAATTCAAGGAGTATGTATGTTGGATTAGATGTTATGACGGGAAAATCATTCCTACAATCTGAAGGTGCCGTTAAGCTTGCTTTTTCTCCACACTTACACTCAACACTCCCTATTCTCGTAAAGGCTCCGGAGTTCTGAACTAAAGTGAAGCTCAGTCATGCCATTAGTACTTGCTGACGAACAGATGCTAACAGCGGGACATTAATAAGGGATGGATAAGTTTTTACCCGTATAGGTAGAGGCTATATAAAGAAAGTTGCCTCAGGTAGCAAAGAATAATCTTTAAAAAGGCTGCACCCCGAATGAATGCCGATAAGAAAGATACGTTCGAATGATTTTGTTGCATATTTCTTGTAACTGCTATTTGATATTTTTTTTTTCTGGTCAAGACAAACCAGGAGGTCTTGCATGCGTGAAAGGTTGGCTCCGCGTTTTAAAAGCTCTTACTAGCGTTTGCCGACAAGAAGGTCGTCAATTAACCAACACATAAGTGCCACTCTCAGCTCGTACTTTTTGTGAACGTCTTTTTTTTTTGAGGGCGTCTTTATAGAGTACTTTTCATGACGTATAAATAAAGTTACACACGCACACACGCACGCACGCACGCACGCACGCACGCACGCACACACACACACACACGCACGCACGCACACACACACACACACACACACACACACACACACACACACACACACACACACACACACACACACACACACACACACACACACACACACACACACACACACACACACACACACACACACACACACACACACACACACACACACACACACACACACACACACACACACACACACACACACACACACACACACACACACACACACACACACACACACACACACACACACACACACACACACACACACACACACACACACACACACACACACACACACACACACACACACACACACACACACACACACACACACACACACACACACACACACACACACACACACACACACACACACACACACACACACACACACACACACACGCACGCACACACGCACACACACACGCACACGCACACACACACACACACATGCGAGAGCACACATGCGGATATTCAGAAAGAGAGAGCGGAATAGACGCAGACACGTTTGCGTGTAAAATGATGCAAACACATTTCCAATCTCTTTGTAACTGCTGCTGTCATTTGTAGTGGTATGCCTCACCCTAGGTAGCATAGAAATATAAGAAAAAATTAAAGAGCATGGCAGAATCTGCATTCGAGTAATTTGAAAGCATGGATGCTGCTGTTGGTTGCTTCTGGCTACTTCCGGTTGCGTGACGTCATATTCTCTACGTCGCACTAAGTTACTTTTTGTTTAGCGCGCCAATCCCTTTCTATGCCCTTTTTCGGCTCTACTTCCGGTTGCGTGACGTCATATTCTTGACGTCGCCCTAATTGGCTGCCTCAGTTAACTACTTTAGTTTTTGGTACTTTCAAATTGCGTGCAAATCCCTTCATAGGCCCTTTTTTGGCTCGAATTCAAATTGCGTGACGTCACATCCTTGGCGTCCCCTTAACTGACTGATTTAAATAAATATATTAGTATTTGATATATTCACATGTGGCGCCAAGCGATTGGCTAATGAGACCATTTTCGCCTTTACTTTTACATTATTTGCCTCTAATTAAGTACATCATTACCGTATTGGCCTAATCATTTTTTTTGGACACAACATTACGTCATCTTCTATCGATTGACAGCACTGGTCAACCTCTACCACTTCTCAATTACAACTGCTGAGGAAACGATTTTGCTGGCGCGATGTGCGACCGCGGCCTGAGGACGCGGTCTGCGGACAGAAATCCGTGAACAAAGTGAAGTAATGCTTTCGCATTAATAATGTTACTGTCTTCCTTTGATCAAACGTTGATAGCATACAAAAGCGAATTCTTTCGAACGCTTCTTTTCGGCAAAGCTTCAAAGGAAAATGAGAACACCTGCTTACTAGGCACACAGTTTAATCAGCGCTTTTGAAGTAATAAAAAATGAGTATAACAGTCTAACCATGGACTTCTATATTTTCGTTTCAACACGGCCATTCAAGATTACTATGTGTAAGTCCAGGTTCCAAGCGCCGCTTTGTGAGCAGTGCAAACAAGAAGGTGATCGCAGCGATGAAGCGCATTTCCGCAAAGAAGCGCTCGCATTGCAGGACTTCCCGCTTCAATCCCTTGCTTTTTTCTGCAAGAGGATCTGTGCTTACGATTCTTGAGGTGCGATGCGCGCGCATCATTGCAGAGAAGCGCCTGAGTGAATGATTCATCCCGGCAATCAAGCTTCTGGTTTTGTAGAGTGGTGCGAAGCGCTGCCAGCCGAAATCTTCCAGCCACGCACTCGGGTTACCTAAGACTCGGTTGAAAAGGCAGTTAGAGAGAGCTGCCAGGTTCTTTTAGTTAGTTTTACTTCTAAGCACGGCACGGCAGCAAATAACAGCATCAGTATTGGAGGCGCCTCGTTCTACAAGGGCGCTTGACAGAAGCGATTGATTTCGGTGCATCAGGTTCACGTGTTTTTAACGACTCTTTAGGATGGAGGCACGTCCCTTCAGAGCCCTGCGCTCTTAAGTTCGTCTTCATGAACGTTAACTGGCGATATCCTCTCTACGCAGGGCGCGTAGCCGCCACTGCAGCAGTGTATACAAAGCTCCTACTTGAAATGAGCGTCTAATTATGCCGTTGTTTCCATCGTCAGATTCCCAAAATATTCGAGGCAGCGGATCGAGGTACCAATCTTCAGTTTAAGTCGATGGGAATGTCCGAGTCGGTACTGCTCATCGCCATACCTCTGTTGACTCAGCTGCTGATCACGTAACTGTGGATTGTTTTTGGCTAAATGCAGTTACTAAACGACTCTTTCATTTTAGAGACGAGGCAAACTGGTTAAAACTTCCTACGGTGCCGCCTCCGTCACTGTTCGAGCAGGGAACGCTTATCCCTCGCAAATAAGAATATTTGGACACAGTAAGCGCCATAAAATTTCCTGCTCACTTCAAGTTAGGCGTTGAAATTACTAAAGAAAGGATGCTTCAATGTTGCAGGGTATACTTGCTTATAGATGTCGAGAAAGTTCAATCTGCATGCCGCGACCCCGTAGGAACGCCAGCATAATCGGCGGAAAGTACAACTATCTAAACACGAGATGCCACTAGCGGCGCGCACTTGTTATCTAACTGCCCAAACAATTCAAATGACGACCTATATACAGTGCCAACTGCTGCATTACGATATGTAGTCCAGTCTTCAAGATGCTTTGGTGCGTGACTGAGGCAAATATGCTGAGGAAATAATGTGCGCAGATTGCTTTAAGTTACGTATGCCAATATCAGCAAATGTAATTTAAATCCAGAGCAAGCTTCATATGTTTTTCCTCTTGTTCCGTATGGACAAAAAAAAAAAAACACAACAAATCAGTCTCACATTTGTGCGGAAAATTACAAGCACTAAAGCTAAAGCGTTGCGCGTGTGATTTTGTGTTCCTCAGCTTAGAATACGCCGTATACAACGTAGCGTGTTAGAACAGGTTGCTTTCTCAAACCTTGGCTGCCATGCAAATGCAGGCGTGATGACTTTCGAAAGCTTCGGAAGGGAGAGGGTTTTCACTGAACAGAGAATGCCTTTATGGTTACAATATCGGAACAGGTTTAGATCTGCATACAGGAATAAAATTATTGTTACTTCTGAAGAACTGAGCTTTAGTTACTGGGACAATGCTGTAGATATTTTCGATTTGATAGAAATGAGTTGTTTCTTCTTTCTTCGTAATACTGCATAAAAATAGCATGGAGAAACTCAGCGTTAGCTCCCAGGAAAACATTGTAGACCTTTTGGACTTGATGCAAATGAGTTCTCTTTCTTTTTGTAATATTGCATGAAACCAGAAACATTGTAGTGCCAGCGCTGGCGCTAAAATGAAATTCTGCTCAGTGTATTTTACGCAAACGCTCCCCCCTTAAGAATCCGGTGTTTGCGATCTGAGAGTGAGACGTTTGTTACGTCATCTGAGTGGGATGAAAAAAAAGAGAGAAGAAAAAGCAAGGCCATCAAATGGGAGGCTTCAGAAGGTCCTCTGACGTGCAATAATATGGCAGTTTAGGCGAGTTTGGGCGACATGATTCTATTATCAGTATAACAGAACGGAATGTCTAAGCAGAATGGACGTCTGCTTCGTTCTTTCTATCTCATGTAAAGCTCTTCTGTTGAGCTAAAGCTTTAAATTTCATTGTCGAATTTTTCTTTGCAGACAAATTACTAGCCAGAGCTTGTGATTATACCCCGTAATTTAGCGAAGAAGATAAATGTTGCACATGTTCGCTCGCACCGACACCAAAATCAAATATTTTCAGCCTGATTTGTTTCAAGCCTGGTATACTCTAATAATGTTGCTCTTAGATTTGTTGCAGGAATGAACACAACCATACGGAAAAATGTGGTATTTAGGTTTGTTTAGATTACGCGAATTACCACACTTCTCGAATACGCATTAAGTGTTGAGACAGAAGGACGTCTTATATTTTCATGGAGCGGAAAAGTGAGGGATGCAAAAGCTATCAAGTTGAACAAGCTCACGTAATGTGGTTGTACAGTGACATATTTTATTTATTTTTACAAATTATAATACAGATGTACAGACAGCGCATTCGTAGGTGCCGATAACTATTTTCTGGTATTGATCACTCCACAATACTCAAAATGCAATGCTTGTGTGTGTTGATGTAAGAAACAGTAGTTTTTACTGGGAGCAGGTAATTATGATCTGGATGAAAGTGTAATAGTGTCTGTTTTGATTATCCGATTGTTCCTTAGTTTGTGTTCTTTAAAACGCCATGACATTAGTTATTGACGCTACATCGCTTTTGTTTTCCAAAACACAGTATGTAAATATTGAATGGTCTTTACAGGAACTGTTTATGTTTTGCAGAGAAAAAAAGACGATGTCAAGAAGAAACAAAATTCAAAAAACACAAAATCAGCGAAACGCATGTACAGGTTGCAAGCACGAGGGCCGTTCCAGAGCCCTTGCAGCGAGTTCTATCAGTCAGACCTCCGGGACACAAAGACGGCTTCACTTAACACCACATAAGCCTCTGCATGGAACAGCACTACAAACAATGCGACAGAGAGGAGCAATATTTTGTGCTTGGGTGCCTTGGCCTGCGCAAGTCCTCATGTGCTCAGCGGTGCAGTTTTCACAGCATCATCAGCATCTTCACAGACTGCCTCGCAGTCCTCGCACGCGCACGTCTTACCGGACACGGTCTCGTTGCAGCCATACATGGAGTCCTTGAAAGGCCTGTACTCCCGCAGTCCGGTGAAAATTGCCTCCTGGTCGACTGGCTCGAAGGTGACGTCCACAGACGTGAGACCCGCTCGCCTCTTACCCAAGGCGCCGTACCAAAGGTTCATGGTGCAGTTGTGGTAGTCCTGGCCGCAGTAGGCAAATGAAAGCGGCAGGAACCTGAGGAACTTCTTGGGGTTGATGCACGAGCCGTAGATGTTCCGGAGGGTCTTGTAGTCAACGTAGAAAGACACGTGTTCGGCCACCTCATGCGGCTCGTCATCGTAATGGACGACTCGCAGGAAATCTCCCTGGTGCGGAGAGCAGGCCATGTTGCACAGGAGCTTCTGGAAGTTGGCGTAGCAAGCTTCGCAGCGACGCAGGCCTACCTCTTCCAGAGCCTTGATTTGCTTCGCGAGCTCCTTAATTTGAGCGGCGTCGCAGCAGAGGGAGTCTCCGTGAATAGAGAAGTAGTCACCGCACGCTTCCTTCATGATGGTCCTCGCAGATTCGTCCGTAACCGGCTTAGGAACACCATTGTAGATGCACGGCAGCTTGTTCTTGTTGTCGCAGAAGCCAAGCATCGAGCACTTGGCAGCACTCGCGGTAGCGACATAGCCGAGCAGCGCGGCAGCCAACAGGAGCATGACCCTCGAAGCCTCCATGGTGGTGAGGTGCCGACGCCGGTAGCGGTCTGCTGCGGTTCGCAACGGGCGCGACCAGATATACGAGTGTCCTGGGAGCGTGGTTGTGGCGTACTTTGTGCATGCAGCGCCGCCGCATTCGCGCTCACTCACTGCCCCGATCGCGAAGGTCGAGGAGGCCGGAGGGCGGACTGCCTCTCTGGTTTCCCGCTTCCACGTATTCAAAAGGAGTAAAACAAGAAAGTAAAACCCGAAGCAATGGGAGACAGTGATTATAGTCAAGGTTGGGAACGAATCTCGATTCTCCCTCTGCCGCTGCCTCGTAGACCGCTCTCCTTGCGTAATTGACATAATTCGGCCGGCTCCGATTGGTTCTGCGAGCAGCCGCTCTTGCTGGAGCCGAGCCAGCCACGCGCCCTAGATACGCAACGGCTTGCTTGTGTGGCAGCGTCTGGGAGCGAAAAAGTACCGTTTCGTGTGAATCTTCCCTCACCACTAGAGTGAGGGATCTGCTGCTGTCACTTCGTGGCCGGCTACTCTTGCTCTTTTGTCCGGAATCGCTTTCTACAGGCGTGAGTTGGATATCTAAGCACATCTGATTGCCTCGAATCCTCATGCACTTCTTCTACTGTCCCGGCCACCGTCACGCAGCTCGGCTAGGAGGAGCTGCTCTTCGCTTAGTAAGTTAGTCACGTGCCGTGAGAACTCTGCACCGCCTTCCTGCCTTTCCAAGGAGGCCGCGTATCGTGGTGGAGGAAAGCCCTGCGGTAAAGAGCATGTTCTACCGGCGAGGTAGCAAGTTGGAGCAGGAAGCTGCCAAAGTGGCCTCGTTGGGTCTACTAGCTATGATTCGTAACTGTAATGAGAACAACATATTCATTCTTTCTTTGACCCTTCCTGCTTATCCGGCTTTAGACATAACAGCTATACACAAAATATAATTTCACTTTATTTCCGCACTACAGTCAAGCATTTATCCCGTTTGAAAAATATTAAAAAAAAAAGACAATAATAGGGGTTACTTGTGTGCCAACAATGTGTTTCAGATCGCATGCTTACCAGAAGTAGTGTTATGAACGCGATCATTGCATAAATATCCGAGCGAAAACGTGTTCTTCAGAAATTTCCTGTCCCTCGAGTAGGCATCGCTGATTGCATAATGATGAGCCTTTCCATTAGCATTGGCACGTAAGGAATGGCTGTTACAGAAATAATGTGGCACTGAGACCCTGTGAGGACGTCTACGCGTATTTTGCGAGGAAAATGTAGCGATCACAAAAAGGAATTCCACTTTTTATTACCTGTTTTCAGATGATGGGCTGGCAGGGTTGTAGATATTAATTAATGTTGATTAAGAACCGCCTAAATAGAAGCAGGGCTTTATTTTCGCTTGGCGTCTCAGCCTTCGAAGTCGCATGCAGCCCAGTGCACCAGTACGGAATCAATCGAACTCAGAAGACAGCCTCACACGATGACAGTCAGGTAAAGCGCTTCGTTCCCGTTCAAAGAATTGAATTCCTGTGAGCGAAACATGTCTTCCGGCAGGGAAGTATGAACACAAATATATAAATTGTCGAATTTGTTTTTTTTTCTATTGGCGTGTACACACTGGGAAATTCCGAAATTTAAATCTTTATCTAGGGTTTCCTTTTCTGCAGGCTTATCTTCTCTATATTCAAAATCAACATTTTTTTTCTATCGGACTAGGCTCGAAGGGATGCAGCTTTTAATCATTCCGGTGCCTACAAAATAACGAAGCAGTTAATGTTCTGCCGTTAGCCGGTGTTTTGAAGGTTGGGCACCGTCTCTGGAAATGCAAACGCAATGGTATACGGTAACCAGAAAAGGAAGATCCGTCAAGAAAAGTACTGTGTCCTCAATTGAAAATGATGGCGAAAAAATAAGGAACGAAGAAAGAAGAACAAAACATTGTCCTGCGTTGTAAGGAGATGCATGGTGTGGAGAATGGTTGCTGTGGCTGCTTGTCACTTCACGTAGACGAAGGCGGAAGGCGAGGCTGTGCTGCACACTGGCTGCGAAACCCCCTTCTGTAAAAAAGTTGAGAAGACCCTGAAATTCCTGCATAAGACGTGTTAGTGGCAGAGTCGAAAAACAACCTCTGCACTGTGGTCAGAGCTTTCGATATGAGGAGAGGCAGTCTCTTTCCTTGGCGAATGCCGGGAATTCCCATGAGCTGGGAACTGTGCTATTTATTTTACTCCTTTTTTTTTTTAACCGAGAGTGGCTGTGAAAAGTAGATGTTCCAGGGAAAAGAGAGAGTCAGTGCAAACCTGTATCTCTGGTTCATATTTTTAGCTGTTCTCGCTTTCTGCCTTTTCTTTACTCATCGTTATTCTAAGAACATGTGAGGGAGGCAACTATTATACTCAAAGCTTTGTAATTTAGTTTGAAACTCCTTTATTGCCTACACATGATGTTGCAGCTAGAAAAATAAATAATGACAGCAGTACCATAAATAAAGGCCCGCTGCATATTTACCCATCAATGTTACGTGCCATGACGCATCGAAGGACATTGCTTTTAACAACACGCAGAATGGGCAAGGAGAGTGCGGCGTGACCATTTTCTATGCTTGATTTTAAGGCTGTTTTTCGGCCACATATTATTACGACCAAATTGACTTCCCAATCAGCTTTGCTTAGGGTTTACGGTTACAGAATATTCAAAGCGACCGGTTTAGTATACGCTGGATCAAATCGCCATTTTTAGAATAAGTGCACATAATAATCATTTGCGTTGAAAAACACGGGTTCGTTTTACCATGTGTGCACTATTTCGGGTGTCTAATGTCTTTTTCATGGTACCAGGAAAGAAATAATCACATCTACCGCTAATGCTATTTCTTGCTATTACGCTGGTTTGTACATTACTTTGAGGTGTATCATTATGTTTTCCTTTGTCCCGTTACTACGGTGAAATCTGCTCACTAAGCTCGATGCCATTCGCGCATTCTGTATCAGACAATGCTATCCCTTTTGCTTCTGCAAATGCGGGCGCCGCTCACACGGCGGCAATGTTGACAATGACGGCTAGAGGACAATACACTGCGATTGCAGGGGACGCTTTGTAGATGTGGGTGTCCCGCTACAGGCTCTGCCTATGTTAAGTGCGTACACACGTGTACGCTCCTTGAAGAACGTGTGCGTTTTGCTCGCCTCTAAGATGACGGTTAACGGGTCACGTGGAAAGTGCGTGGACGACTGAAAATGCTTAAGGGCGCATGTAAAAATACGCGTTAGGGTACCGAAAACATTTTTTACTTTACAAAAAAGTACAGGGTGCACCAACAGCAGATTGGGGCAGATGCAGTTTGAGCGACATTGTTACCTCTCGAGGTTTAGCGGACACACGCAAAGAAAGCGTAAGGTTCCTTGTCAATCAGCATTTAGTTGGTAAGCTAGATGACTATAATATCATTAATGAAGGGTTGCAGGCATCGTAATTAAGCTTAGTAAGCGGTATATATTGTAGGCAGTCGAAAGCTCCTATGAAGGTTCGGCATCCGCAAAGGGTGAAGTAAAAACGCAGTATACTGTACTGATGGGCGAATTTAATGCCAAAGTTGGCAAAAAGGAGGCTGGCGGTTAAGAAGGGGGTGAATATGCTATTGGCCCTAGGAACAGATCATGGAATTGTTATTTGAGTTTGCAAAATTCGCTATCTTAAGAATCATGAGTACCTCTTTCAGAACACGGACCAGCCGGAGACAAACAGGGAACTGTCCTAACGAAGAGGATAAAAATGAAATTGACTTCATATTGTCTTCAAACCCTGGCATTTAGCAGAATGTAGAGGTAATCGGAAAGGTGCGATGCAGGGATTAGAATGGCAAGGTCTCGGAAGAGCGAACGAAAAAAACTAGAGGGGAAGAACAGATATCGCAACAGAGCCGATATTCAGATTTAAGGGAGGGCGATGCCTTCAGTGTAGAATCAGTGAACGATAATTTCAGAGGTGTCACTACTGAGCGTGTATTAAATGTTGTCGGCATGATAGTTAGGATATTGATAAACTATCGCAGTAGACAGAATATCTTATTAAGAAACACCAAATTATGGAAGCCTGTAATCCGATAGACAGGATAGAACTGGGTATCGAAGCTAATCAATGAGCGTAAAGTGTCAGACTCAAGCAAGTATAATATGGAGATAATCGGGTATGCTCTTAAGAATTGCAATAAATTTAAAGCAGTGACGACAATAAAAACTGAAAGCTGGGCGATTTGGTTGTTATTCATTTTATAACAGCGCGAAAAAGTGGAGGATGTGTATGCACACAAAACAAGCGCTGGCTGTCAACGGAAGATTTATTATCAGAAACGACATCTATGTATGTATGTATGTATGTATGTATGTATGTATGTATGTATGTATGTATGTATGTATGTATGTATGTATGTATGTATGTATGTATGTATGTATGTATGTATGTATGTATGTATGTATGTATGTATGTATGTATGTATGTATGTATGTATGTATGTATGTATGTATGTATGTATGTATGTATGTATGTATGTATGTATGTATGTATGTATGTATGTATGTATGTATGTATGTATGTATGTATGTATGTATGTATGTATGTATGTATGTATGTATGTATGTATGTATGTATGTATGTATGTATGTATGTATGTATGTGTGATGATGGTGATTGTGGCGAGTGTGCGGGTGGCTCGAAAGGAAGTGAAGTGTGGCCGCGTGCGGGGCGTGCCAGTGCGCGTGAGTTTGTTCCGACAAGCGAACGGGTCGGACGCTCCTGGGCGTCGCTGGCGGCGGAGTTCATCGTCCTGGGCCTGGCGTTCAAGGCCGGCTCGCCAGCACCTGTCGGGCACCTGGTCCGAGGTCTGGTACTGCCCAGCGCTTCGCCATCCGGCGAACAGCTTGCGGAGACAGCTCAACCGCTCCAGCGTGCCTGGCCGCCGCACTTGTGCTGCCGCACTGGTGCCGCACTTTGCAGTACCCGGGCGTGACGCGGTACCCCGCGGTACACCGCAGTACCCCGGACTGTGAAGCAGACGCCGGATACAGACGCCGGAGCGTGGCCTGCCGCGCTACCGACTCCTCGGGCGACTGGAAGTCCCAAACCAGAAGTAGGACGGTTTTGTGTTGGGACATATCCTATTGGGATAAGCTAGGCTGTATGCATGTCTGTGCCAGTTACGTTAATTGGTCAAGAAAAGAAAAGCGTCCGTGTGTCTGTGAACCTGCTCTGCTACCTGCCCAGAGCTCCTGAACGGACCTGGGCCCATATATAACATCGCAATTTGGCGAGCCTGCCAGGATCCTAGAAATTAGTAGATTCAAGGAACTAATCATTCAGAGAGAGGGCAGAGAGTCGAGGACGGGTTCACACGCATCGCGACGTTTGAGCAAAGATGGAGCTCGAAGCGTTGGTGCTGATGAGCGAGCAGCTAGGTATGACGCTTAAAGAATTCCTCGGCTGGTACGAAGAACAGCTTAGCATTGACAAAGAGGAATTAGAAGCGGACTGGGCAGGAACGCGAATGGATGGGCGGTTTACGCCTAATGCCGAACCCAAGCATTTGCATGAGGTTACAGAACTCCGTGAAAGAGAACATTGGTTGAAGGCGACCGAAAAAACACTATTAGAGCTTCGAAAACGCGTGACAGCGGAGGAGAAAAACGCCTCGTTTCATGGTGTTGGACGTTACATAGATAGAGCTACTGGGTTGGATCAGAGCAGCCCTGACAAAGTGACCCCACTGTTTAATGAAGCACATGGGGCATTAGAGGCCGCAGCACCTGCTAGTAGTGTAAGATCACATCTAGAGCATGAGTACAAAGCTGTGAAAGACCTTACGAAGCCTTCAGCGCTACATGTGCTCTGTTTTGACATAGATACAGTTGGACACCGTCCTAATATGTTCACGTCAGTTCTTAACGAGGCTAAGAGCTCCATAAGGACATATGTCTGCATGGAAAGGTGCGTTACTGAATGTCACAGTAATACTGAAAACGTAAGCACCTTGATAAAGTATCACAGGGAAGGACTGTGCACCCATGAGAAGGTTGAGAATAAAGTCGTTGTGAGCAGAAATGTGAGCATGCGTGAAGATGAGAAAATGTATAACGAGAGTTTAAGAGTCAAGACTGTGGCTGGCCTAGGTTATATAAGGCTGCTACGAAACGTTGAGCGTGAGAAGCTCGCAAATGGACTGTTGAGCAGCACTGGAAATTGTCCGGAACGTCGAGATGGCTATCTTACTTTAGATACAGCTGCAGCGACTCACACGCCTGGTGAGGATCGCCGCCGGAAAGGTGGGCGACCGAGGCATACCAAGAAAAGTACATATTCTGATGTTTCTAGACTATCTGGAGAACAGGCGGAGGCGAAAGACTGGCCGCAGATCTTCCATGTTCCCAAAGCCGTAAAATCAGTGATGGTTCATCTCAAGAAGGATGTTGGTGGCCGGAAAGAACACCCCCCACGAGAAGCAAGCTGTGCGAGAAAGTGCAGAAGTGCGCGAAGAACCTCGACGTGCAAAGCTCATTTCCGCAAGCACATTCGGTTTAAGCCAAGGACGGAAATGAAACCACATGCCATAAAACAGTGGCATCGTACTCACTGCCGGAAAAAAGCAGCTTGTGAAATAACGGAGGATGTTGCGTCTTAGAATTATCGAGAAGTCGAAATCTCTCTACCATGCGCCAATTGTGTTTGTTAAGATGTCAGACAACGCATACGATTGTACAGTAATTTCCGGGAGTTCAATAACGTCCTGAAGTCTGACTGTGGGTTCATTCCGCGCATTGATGCCGTCTTCATCCTTGCAGGACAGAAAACGTTTTTCTCCAAGTTCAATTTTACGAAGGGTACGTCATTGGAAGGTCACTATGGTTGCTGGAAGCAGGAAAAAAAAAAACGGATTTTTCCAGTACTTCTGGACTGTACCACTTTCGATATATGCCTTTTGGCATCAAAACACCACCACCACCTAGAAAGGGCTCGCACAAAACAAGACATACTACGACCGCAAGAGTCGGCCGGGGAAGCTACAGCCTGGAGAGAAAGTGCTCATCTTCCTGCTGGCCTATTCAAACAAACTATTCATGTAATGGCGAGGTCCATTTGAAGTTGTGGGCGTGAGAAACGAGGTTAACTACCTCACTGACTTGGGAGGTGCAAAGGAACAATTCCACATCAACATGCTGAAAAAATATGAGAAACTGCGTACCAGTTTCCCCACCGTGGCTGTCGCCGCTGTAGAAGGAAACATGTCAAACACACATCCCATCTGTCGCAAGAAATGTGACTACAGTGACTGTATCCCGCTATTAAGTTTGTGCCACGCAAGGACTACCATTGATGCTTAGGTGTCGCAAACTATGGGAACTTGCTTCCATATGAAGCAAGTTCTGGTGCGGTTCTTCGGGAACCCTGGACCTCCTGCCGCGGTCAACTGTGGACTCGGAGTCGCCGAAGTACAACAGCTTGGAACTTGGAACGGACGCTGACGCCATGAGGGTCCATGAGCAGATCGTTGCGGCTATTCTGGACAGGGATAGCAAGATTGGTTCTTCGCGCACTTCTGCACTTTCTCGCACAGCTTGCTTCTCGTGGGGGGTGTTCTTTCCGGCCACCAACATCCTTCTTGAGATGAACCATCACTGATTTTACGGCTTTGGGACCTATAACCATCTGGTGCGGCTGGGGATTGATGCAGGAACGAAGACGGCTGGGTGGCAGGCCGTTCTTTTCGCTTTTCGTGGTGCTTGAATTTTATATGAACTGCCGGGCCTCTTGACATCAATGTTACTAGGCGGGGACCGGTAAGACCTGAACGACACCCTGAGTGGCCTCGATCCGCGAGATGGCAGACTTGAGGCGATAGAGGTCCTCAGGATCCCTGGAGGTAACCGTCAGGGCGCGACGGGAGGCCCGCAGAGTAACAGCCCCGATTCCCTCGACTTCGGTATCAATGTTTGCCTTGAGAAGAGCCACCACTTCATTGCCGACGTGGTCCGAAGATGCAGCAGAAGTTAAAACCATCTGGTGCGGCTGGGGATTGATGCAGGAACGAAGACGGCTGGGTGGCAGGCCGTTCTTTTCGCTTTTCGTGGTGCTTGAATTTTATATGAACTGCCGGGCCTCTTGACATCAATGTTACTAGGCGGGGACCGGTAAGACCTGAACGACACCCTGAGTGGCCTTTGGTCAGTGCCTTTTAATCAATTTTTCCCCTTCTCCTATCCGACGGCTGGCGAGTTGGGCCTACCGGCTGCTTGAGGCCATGACCGACCAGGCTGCTCCAGGCAGGCCACCGCCTCCGTGCGACGCGTCCTCCTGTCAGGCGGCTTCTAACATTGTCACGGACCTGACCTCCTACAACCCCGACGTTGCACCTCCTGGTAAGCTTCCGGAGGCCGACCCTGCCTCCCCATCTGCCAGTCTCCATTTGGAACGCGACATGTCTAAGTTGCCGGGAACCCTGGACCTCCTGCCGCGGTCAACTGTGGACTCGGAGTCGCCGAAGTACAACAGCTTGGAACTTGGAACGGACGCTGACGCCATGAGGGTCCATGAGCAGATCGTTGCGGCTATTCTGGACAGGGATAGCAAGATTGGTCCCTCAACCAGGGCAGTCCTCTTACCTCTTGTCTGTGCCCTGTACCGCCACACTGCGCACTTCTTCGCGTGTGCTGTCGCCGAAATGAACCATTCCCAAACACTTCGGACCTCTTTGGCTGCACGAGATCATGAACTGAGTGTCCTCCGAACGCGGCTGGCTGGGGTGACTACCAAGGACACCACGGCTGCGGTGCACCTTTCCGGCGGGAGACAACAGCCCCAGGTCTCTAGGACATATGCTGCTGCAATGAGTGGCTCTTCAATAACTGCTCTACAGGCAGACGCAGCCATTGCAGCCCCTACTGCGACCTCTGACTCGTGTGAGTATCCTGCTTCCGGAGATTCTTGCATCAATCCCCAGCCGCACCAGATGGTTTTAACTTCTGCTGCATCTTCGGACCACGTCGGCAATGAAGTGGTGGCTCTTCTCAAGGCAAACATTGATCCCGAAGTCGAGGGAATCGGGGCTGTTACTCTGCGGGCCTCCCGTCGCGCCCTGACGGTTACCTCCAGGGATCCTGAGGACCTCTATCGCCTCAAGTCTGCCATCTCACGGATCGAGGCCACGCGGACCTCCGTCAACGTCCGAATCTCCAAGCAGCGGAATCCGCACGTTCGATTGACGGGGGTTGACCCTGATATCAGGCCGGAGGAGCTTATCTCTGCACTCAACCATCGCAACCCGACTCTTCATCTGGACCCCTCTTCCTGCAAGGTCAGGCTATCTTTTCTACAACGCTCCGGACAGTTCGTTCACGTCATTGAAACAGACCCCCCAGCTTTTGCCCGTCTCTGCAAGGCACGTCGAGTAATCATAGGGTGGACTTCCGTCGAGGTGTGCGAGGACCTGCATGTACCTCTATGCACATTTTGTGCACAGTATGGGCACGCTTTGAAAAAGTGTAAGCTGAGGAACGACCCTTCGAAGGCGCGTTGCACCCGTTGTGCGGGGCCGCATGCCTTGGCAGCTTGCCCGAGTTCCATCCGGGATCCTAACGTTAAGTGTGCCCCTTGTGCTGCCGCCGGTCGCCCATCAAATCATCATGCGGGACACGTGTCATGTTCTATTTTCAATGAACTCTCGGACAAGATCCGCGCGCGAACTAAGTATGGGCCGTGCACGGAACACACGCACAGCGAAAATGGCACACAATAAGAAGACGCATCGGTCTGCAGCCCCGGGCATCACAGTTTGGCAATGGAACTGCCGTAGCTTCAGAAGGAAAAGGGCATCCCTACAACTCTACATTCAGAACCACGCAACTACTCCGGATGTCATAGCCATTCAGGAAACAGGCTGCTCGCCCACTTTGACTGGATACAATACCACCTCCCTATCTGCACGCACTGCAATTCTCGTCAAAAATACTCTCACGGCCATAGACCATACACTCAGCAATCAAGTAATTGAGCATACGCTCACTGAAATACTGCCGCCTACACCAGATGCCCCCAGCCTTTTCATAACGAACGTTTACGACCCACCCCGAGCCAAAGGACACGGCTTCCTCACATTTCTATCCGACATCAAACGCATATCTGGTTCACATACACTGATAGTAGGTGATTTCAACGCTGGACACACAGCCTGGGGATACCTTAAAAACACTCCCAAGGGCACACGTCTGTACAACGCATTTATGCAACTCTCTCTCACCCTCATCACGGACCTCAACTCCCCTACCCGAATCGGCACTAGCACCGCCAGAGACACCACCCCGGACATTACACTGACCAACATTCGCTCTCCCATTTTCTACAACGTACTACCAGACACACTGGGCAGCGACCATTATATTATCCAAACTCAAGTGCAATATGGCGCAAAACAGTTCACATCCAAGAGCCAGCGTCTCACTAATTGGAAAGAATTTCGTGAGCAATTAGCGGTAGTCACTTCCGAGGACAGCAATCTCCCACTGGACGCCTGGGTAGATAAGCTTCAGTCTGCACTCAAACGCACCACTAAAAACATCAAAATCACTCCGCAAGCACCTCAAATCGACCCTCATCTTCTGCATCTCTGGGAGGCAAGGCGAAGCCTCGTTAGGAGATGGAAAAGACAACGACACAATAGAAAACTCCGCCTCCGAATCGCACATATTACCACTGAGGCCATAGAGTATGCATCCAATCTGGCAAACTCGAACTGGCGAAACCTCTGCAATAGCCTTCAGGGTACTTTAGGCACGCGAAAAACTTGGAATATTCTCCGAACCCTGCTCGACCCCACAGCCACCAAACAACAGACAGCCATCAACACGCACCGCCTCATTCACACTACAGCCCAACAAGGCACAGACATCCTTCAATACCTCACACAGCGATACATTTCGCCCCCGCTCCCACCTTCTTCCACGCCCCCATCCCCTCCCCCACCTAACCCAAGGCTAGATGAGGACATAACCACCGCGGAGGTACGGTCCACCCTCGCCCATATCACTCGTAGCACCGCACCCGGGCCCGACCAAATTACATACAAACTCCTTCGAAACCTTAATGATACATCTCTTTCTCAACTCACAGCTTACTACAACCAACATTGGAGGGAGGGTACTTTACCAGCCTCTTGGAAACATGCTGCAATCAACTTCATTCCTAAGCCCGGAAAACCCCTTTCCTTAGACAACCTACGCCCTATTTCTCTCACAAGTTGTCTTGGCAAACTCTATGAACATGTAATCCTTAGACGGCTTCAACCTGAACTCGAATCTACCGGTTTTTTTGCTCACTCTCAATTCGGCTTCCGCCCACATCTCTGTACCCACGACATTCTACTGCACCTGAAAGAGACCATCCTAAACAATACCCTCCATAAACATGCCACACGGGCTATACTTGCACTTGATATACAAAAGGCATTTGACAACGTGAGCCATGACCACATTCTGTCTACCCTTGCCACAACTAACTGCGGGCTACGCATCTGGCGCTACGTTGAGGCATTCCTAACCAAACGCACGGCTCATATCACACTCGGGTCCTACACCTCTCCGACCATCTATTTACCCAACCGAGGCACACCACAGGGCTCAGTCCTCTCACCCATCCTCTTTAACATCGCCCTAACTCCCTTAGCCCGGATACTCGAGACTATACCTGACCTTCAGCACGCAATATACGCAGACGACATCACACTATGGACTACTAAGGGTTGCCCTGGCCAAGTTGAACAAACTTTGCAATTCGCTACAGATGCCATCCACACATATACAAAGGCTATAGGTCTTGCGTGTGCACCGCAGAAATCTGAGCTCCTAGTCATCAAGCCTTCCCCACGTGCCCCAACCATCACCGTACTCCTTGACAACGCTCCGATACCAAAAGTACCACGGCTCCGACTGCTGGGTCTCCACATTCAACAGGACACTAGAGCCACCTACACCATACACCTCCTGCAGCGCCAAATCAACCAGATAACACATCTCATTCGTCGCATTTCAAGCCGCAATCATGGCCTCAAGGAAAAAGACACTTTAAGACTCGTAGATGCCCTTATCGTTAGTCGACTAGCTTACCACCTCCCCTATCATCACATCACCAAAACCCAACTCAATAAACTTAACGTCCTACACCGCTCAGCCGTTAAAGCAGCCCTCCATTTACCTCGTCATACCAGTACAATTCGGCTCCTTCAATTAGGCATTCATAACAATATTGAGGAGATCATAGAGGCGCACCTCTCCAGCCAGCAACGTCGACTCCGCACAACATCTACAGGCACTCATCTCTTGCGCTCAATGGGCTACAATACCCCTGATCCCTCACCTCATACTCATATACCCATCCCTCCGCATCTGCGGAGCCTCCTCGAGCTCAAACCCCTCCCACAAAATATGGATCCCGAACACCACAAAGGTCGTCGCGCAGCCCGTGCCTCATATTTTTCCAAACAGTACTCCACACGCCAAGACATCATCTACACGGATGCTTCACACAATCCGGACATTCCTCACATCTGCACTGCTGTATTCACGGACATTCGCCGCTCAACATTCAATGCCGCCTCCATTCACTGCACTAGCATCGCCGAGGCCGAATGCTTGGCCATTACACTCGCAATTGCACACATCAGTCAGTTGCAGACTCAGCACACCACAATATGCACAGACTCCCAAACAGCATACAGATATCTACTGCGAGGAACCCTCCCACACTCATCTGCTAAAATATTATCTACTCTACCTACCCCTCCCGATACCATCACCATCACATGGGTTCCTGGGCATGAGGACATCCTCGGAAATGAGCGCGCTCATGCGTTTGCCCGAGAACTAAGCTTCCGGGCGCCGGTGGATGTCCTCCCCAAACCTTCATTATACACCACCATCGAACCTCTTGACTACACTACAATTGTTCAGTACTATCGTCGCTGCCGTGCCACGTTCCCGCCACCACATCCCACGCTTTCTCACATCGACAGCACGTACTGGCGACAACTCCAAACACATTCGTTTCCATCGCCTGAATTTGCCCACATATTTCACCCCACGGACTTCCCACCGTACTGCACCACATGCAACGCCACCCCACCCACCCTCTACCATTACTTATGGGAATGCCCACATCCAATCCGCGTTCCTCCCGTCAAACACCCCACCCCCTCCTCCTGGGAGGCTGCCCTTCTAGCCACGCAACCTGCTGATCAGTTACGGCTGGTCGAGCGGGCTAAGCTAGAAGGAACAGCCAGAGGGCTCCTGGACTAAGAGGTCCTCCTGGGAGTGTTTATATATTTTTTTTAATAAAGTTTTTTCCTCCTCCTCCTCCATATGAAGTGCGAAAGAGTATGTCAAGGAAACTGACAATGTGGGCGCTGACTACGTAAGCCGTGTGTGAACTTGAGCCTGCATTCTGCAGCCTTGTATTTCTTGTGTTAGTGTTTAAGTCCTGTGTCTATGTTACATGAGCAGCGTGTGAAAGGTGTGGGAGTGTGTTTCTGGTGTCCGAACAAAAATTTAAAAAAACGAACTCGTGTGTTGCATTGTGAAGTTTTGTGTGCTTCTGATTTGGGTTTATTATTGTTGTAGTTTGTTCTCTCCCCGCCACGTTTTCCCCCTCCCTGGCGCCAGAACAGTTGCAAGAAACTGTCTTGAAACGGGGGGAGGTTGTGATGATGGTGATTGTGGCGAGTGTGCGGGTGGCTCGAAAGGAAGTGAAGTGTGGCCGCGTGCGGGGCGTGCCAGTGCGCGTGAGTTTGTTCCGGCAAGCGAACGGGTCGGACGCTCCTGGGCGTCGCTGGCGGCGGAGTTCATCGTCCTGGGCCTGGCGTTCAAGGCCGGCTCGCCAGCACCTGTCGGGCACCTGGTCCGAGGTCTGGTACTGCCCAGCGCTTCGCCATCCGGCGAACAGCTTGCGGAGACAGCTCAACCGCTCCAGCGTGCCTGGCCGCCGCACTTGTGCTGCCGCACTGGTGCCGCACTTTGCAGTACCCGGGCGTGACGCGGTACCCCGCGGTACACCGCAGTACCCCGGACTGTGGAGCAGACGCCGGATACAGACGCCGGAGCGTGGCCTGCCGCGCTACCGAGTCCTCGGGCGACTGGAAGTCCCAAACCAGAAGTAGGACGGTTTTGTGTTGGGACATATCCTATTGGGATAAGCTAGGCTGTATGCATGTCTGTGCCAGTTACGTTAATTGGTCAAGAAAAGAAAAGCGTCCGTGTGTCTGTGAACCTGCTCTGCTACCTGCCCAGAGCTCCTGAACGGAGCTGGGCCCATATATAACATCACAGTATGTATGTATGTATGTATGTATGTATGTATGTATGTATGTATGTATGTATGTATGTATGTATGTATGTATGTATGTATGTATGTATGTATGTATGTATGTATGTATGTATGTATGTATGTATGTATGTATGTACGTATGTATGTATTACATAAGGCAAATTTGCCTTTCTTGAGAAGTCGTTGCCGGAAGATTAAGATGGGATAAGTAGGTTTTTGTGTTTATTTTGGCGGATTTGTGTATAAATGGCGCTTGTGATAATATATCTTCAGTTGATGGTTGGTTGGTTTGTGGGGTTTAACGTCCCAAAGCAACTCAGGCTATGAGAGACGCCGTAGTGGAGGACTCCGGAAATTTCGACCACCTGGGGTTCTTTAACGTGCACTGACATCGCACAGTACACGGGCGCCTTGCTTTTTGCCTCCATCGAAAAGCGGCCGCCGAGGCCGGGATTCGATCCCGCGTCCTTGGGAACAGTAGTCGAGCGCCGTAACCACTGCGCCACCCCGGCGGGGTATATCTTCAGTTGAATGCCAGCGCTTGGTTGATGTGTGTGTAAACGTCCCCGTCTTTTTCGAACATTAAAACAGTAATGCCAAACTATGGCAGAGGCAAACATCTCAGATGTATGCTGTAAGCGACAATGCGGGTGATGTCATTTATAGATAAGACAGTTAAAATATCCAAGGATTACTACACTGGTCCGTACAGGAGCCGAAGTAATGATGGCGGTGAGATTGGCATTACTAAGGAGTAATCAGACGTTCCGCCAGTAACAAAAGTTGAGGTTAAGAGATGTTTAAAAGCTATGAGAAGGGGAAAGCATCTGGGGAAGATCAGGTAAACTGCTGGTTTGCATAAAAATCGTAGTGATATGACGCTAGAAAAATTGGCACCCTGCGTACTCAATGCCTCATGACATGTATTGCACCCGAAAATTGAAAGGTCGACAACATTTTTAATCAGTGAAAGGGGGTGTTTAAGATGTGAAAAAATTACAGACTGATCAGCTTACTGTCCGTTACGTACAACGTATTTAAATCGCTAACAGATTAAGAGTAGCCTTAGATTTCAATCAACCATAGGATCAGGCCGCCTTTTGGAAATGGCACCAAACTTTTGATTATATGCGTACTATTAACCAGGCGATAGAAAAATGCTCCGACTATAACTAGCTCCTATGCACAGCATTAAATGATTATGAGAAACATTTGAGTCAATAGATTTTCAACCGCTGCGCAGGCATTGCGAAACCAGGATTTATATTCGGCATATATAAAATTGTGTGTGTGTGCAGTTCTGTGTGTCCCGCATCTTTTTGTCCTTGTCTGCCAGTGCTGCGACACCATAATGCTTGAAAACCATCACCAACTAGCCCAGCAGCATACCCTACATATATGTATTCACTGTTAGGTATAGCAGATGCACAGTAAATATAGTTCTCCAGAAATAAAGTAATAAAATTCTAATAAATATTACTGTTATGAAAATATATATATTCTCTCCAGTACTATTAAACGCTTGTTTAAATGTAGTGCTGAGATAGCTAGGTCTTGACCAGTTAAGGATGAAGGTTAATGCGGATACCTCAGTAATCTGAGTTTCGCTGATGACATTGCCTTGGCTAGCTGCGTGGCTGACGAATTGCGTGATAAACTGGCAAATCTTAAAGGTATACGCCTAAATCAATAAGCTGAAGACTAAAGTAATGTCCAACCGCCTCGGAAAGAAACAGCAACTTACAATAGGTAGCAAAGTGCTGGGAGTAGTAAAGGAATACGTCTACTTAGGACACGTAGTGGCTGCAGTTCCGGACAAGGAATGGGAAATAACCAGGAGAATCAGACTAGACTGGAGCTAATTTGCAGGTTGTATGAGATCATGAACAGAAAGTGACCAGTATCTCTGAAGAGAAAATTATGTAGGTGCTGTCTATTGCCGGTACCCACATATGGGGCAGAAACGTGATGCCAACGAAAATATTTCAAAATAAATTGAAGGCCATGCAGAGAGCCATAGAAAGAAAAATGGTAGATGTATCGTTACGAGTCAGAAAGAGTGCCGAATGCGCCAGAGAATAAACACGGGTCAATGGCAGTCTATTAGACATCAAGAAGAAATGGACAAGGGCAGGTGATGCAGTGCGAACAGAGGATAGCGGCGATCCCTATGTGGTACAGAATGGATTCAAACGGAAGGAAAGCATGTCAGGGGGCGGTATAGTTAGGTGGGTGGGTGAGGATAAGAGGTTTGGAGGTTTCTAGTGGATGCAGCTTGCGGAGGGCAGGGATAATTATGGAGCAATATGGATAAGGCCTTTGCCCCTTCAGTGAGTATAGTCAGGTTAATGCTGATGTTACCGCGTGTAGAGGCAACTTCCCTAGAATTTAATCTTCAACTGCAATAGGCCGGTTATATGTATTGAAATGCATCTTTCATGTAATTGAGACACAAAACAATTAAAACATACCAAGTAAATATCTCTGACTTGTAGTCTGCTTCAAGGCAGCGCTTAATTAAAAAGCGGTAGGATGCAAAGACCATACTTGAATGCTGAATGGGTTGACCGCTGTGCCTTAGTTTGCTCGAGTACGACAACAAAGAATGCTTACTTTGAAGTCTTAGGGAAACCTTTCTTTCTTGGTTCAAGCTACGGTGGTACTTAGCGAAGCTACCTTTTTGCGCAGTTGAAAGGGATGTTAGTGTTGTACCTTCTTCACAGAAGCTACACAGCCCGGGATCTACAGTTAGCTTTGAGCGAGTGCTTTCTCAGGCAGCAGTTTGTGCCAATAAGTAAGGTACATCTTTTCTGATGAAATGATGTCTGTTTTGTCTACAAGTAAAGAATCGCGTGGCACGAACAAGTACTGGCCAGCAACGTCTTTATATTGCAGCCCGGGGAGTTCAGTGTGACTTTAAAGACAGATGAAGGCTGAATCTGCTTCACTGTATAAAAATACTGTCGCGCACTGCTTGGAATCTGATGTGGATGCACAATATGGGTCTGGCATATTCACTTTCTCCTTGTTCTTGCCCTGTACGTGTCATTCGCAGGAATAATTCCTCCCTTTGATAACATGGAATACAGAGATGCGTCCTGCTCCCACCTTAGAAAGGGAAGAGAATGACACATGGTCAAAGCGGATGACGCCATTCCCCGGAGAACCGGTGCTTTCAAGTGCGGTTCTTTGGATGTTTTTCAATTGTTCTCACTGCAAACACGTATATAGGATAAATGAAAATCCTTCATATCTAATGCTTCCGATTTCACAAGAGTGGGACTAATGTTCTCAGCTGCCAATGACAGCGATACAAGAGCACCCTTTGAACGCAAAACTGGCACGGATAGAGACGATGTGCACGCGGAATTCGTGTAAAGCTGCGCTGTGGCGGAATAATTGGCCAGCCTTTCTTTAGCGAATTTAGCGAATGGCGACTCTGAGAACATAATGTGTAAGATTAGAATTATGTGATAGTGTCGACACGGTGCATTGCCCATCATCGCTCTAGGCTGAATTTGAGCACGCGTCTTCTCGAGGTGAAGAGGTTGAAGGGACGCCGCTGAGCGCATCTAACTTTCAGCAGTTCGGCTCATTACGCTCGAAGCAACTCCGAGGTCTTGCTCGCTATGTGGGCGTCGTTCTGAATAATTTATTTGCCCCTGAGAGTATATGCCCTAAGGTGTAGTCCGGCTACGGCTGATAACAATGGCGGCAGTATATGCAGTTTGCTAAAGCCATAAGACACTGTATTCCGGATATAAATGCTTCAAGAACGCTTGCCTGCGCCGAGGAACGGCTGTGTTAAACATGAAGAAGCCAAGTGCCTTAGGCCACGAACATTGGAATTGACACACTTTGAAAATTTGATGTTGCCTGCGCCACAAAACATTCCTTTTCTGTACGAGTTTTAGTAAAACAATCGACAATGATATCTATAGGAACGAGAATAATGTTCCGCTTGCACGTTTTCCTGCATATCAGGTTTAATTTGCAATGTGCACTCAAGGTTTTCTGAGCCGAATCTTCTAGGTCGACAGCCAACAGCAAAGAAACCTTGACAAGCTAAGAGCGAAGCGCGCGTGTGTGCTTACGGCGACCAAGGTAGAGTGCATGTGGCATGAAGGTTGATCAAGGTCGGAGTTCTTCAGCGCGCTTTTCTTCTCTAGCCCAAAAACGTACTTCTTTATTTACGTCCTACGAATGTCTCTGTTTACTCTTTATACGCAATGGAATCATCCCTAGTCCGAGCTGATAAACACTCCAGACATTTTGGCCGAGCCTTTGTATGCACTGGAAAACTTTCCTCATTGCGCCTTACCGCGCTTCCTCACTCGGTTGAGAAACCCCGAAGGGTTCTGGCGGCTGTGCTAATAAGGTATCTCACGGCAGGACAGATCCATTGATTCGGCCCGGAGGGAACTATAGCTTCGCATTTGGCAACGGTCATACCCTGTTTCGCGGAAAAGAGTCATCGCTTGGTGGTTTTACGGGTTAATTAGCGGTCGGGTGTTATCGTCCTTGAGGAACCAACGCATCTGGAACATGGTCGTATTTGGCGTTCGCACGAGGTACCTATTAATGGACGCAAGCCCAATTTGAGGAGTTCTGGCTAAGAAAAAATGAGATATCAATATCGTAACTTTTTTAGAGGGGCACGCAGAAGTCGATTATATTTAGCGGGACCATTCGGCGTGGGTTACTCTTAGGAAGATACGTAGCATTTGTCCCAAGGTTAGAGCTGAGGGGGTGCGTTTGACAGCAGTGTAGGTGGCTCGTTTAGCATTCTTGGAAGAGGGTAGGACCAAACTTCATTTTACCCACACGAGATTTAGAACTATGGACGGTTTGGCTATACAGCTTGGCTTAGGGGCAAATACCTTGGTGTCTAAGTTTTTGACAAAGATTGCACATGGTATAAAACACCCACAGACTACAGAACGCTGTGGTCTTTTTTTTTTCATTGAACAGGGAGAAAATACGCATGCAAGAAAAAAAAGGGGGAGGGAAACGCGATGACCGGCGCCCGAAACTGTATGTACTATTAGCGGTGAGCTATGTTCTTGCTGCATCTTCATTTTTTTTTTTCCGTTTTTTGCTCGTTCGAAGGCCGCCAAGGAGGAGCGGCACCCATCGAGGCCATAGGCAAAATAGAGCAGAGCGTCGTATTAGGGCTTCTAGCTAGACATAGAACCTCTGAGATTTCGTATCTAGATGGCTGAGAGTTCTGCCGCATTCGTTGGCGCAACGGCTAAAATAATCGCAATGATCAGAGGTCGGCCCTGGCCTGGTAAGACACGATCGGCTTCATCGCGTGCAATATTAGTCATTGCCTAGCCCTTTATGTTTCCACGAACTGGAGCCGGTTCGAAATGAGCTTTAACCTATTATTCATTAGGGAAAAAAACGTAAACTAATCACTAGATATATACGCGTCCGTTTGTTCTAAAGCTTGGGGACGTAGTTAACTCTGAAGCACGACGAGACGGTTGAGTTTGAGAAAACCGCGAGATCAGGACTCTGGCAAAACGTTAGTAGCTGTTGACGGTCGCCACTGCTTCCAGAAGCGGGCCGCTTTGCGCTGCGAAATAATTGAAATAATGCTGCTTTGGCTTGCATTACTTAAAGCGAAGCGTTATCAAAACTTCATATTTGCTCTGAAGGAGAAGGAAAGAGAGAGTTGGAGACGACGATAATGAAAGGAAGAGGAAGCAGAGGAAAGAATGCAGCCTTTTCACATTTCGGAAGATAGAATTATGCGCGACGTTTGGAACATGTAGTTATTGGGTTGTTGAGAGTACTATGAGGAAATTAGCGTCTATGAGTACTTCCTCATGACCGGCTACTGTGAACGCATAATTTTCACGGTAGCGAAGTCAGTATTGTATTTCGAGACAATCTTTGGCATATATAATGCTTATGAGATGATCCACACACTCCCATGTATCAACACATACACGCGCATAAGTCCATTACACGCACACAGGCAGAAATAAGCGAGCTCACGTGCGAGCACGCACACACACGCAGGCATACCAGGAGAAAAAGCAATCCCGACATAATCGTTTCAATGCAGTTGCTTGCTAATAGCATAATTTACTAAATTACTAACGATGTATTCTGATGCCACGAGTACGAGTAAGCGCACTGCAAAGTGCCTGGAAACCTCGTACCATGACCGATATATTTTAGCTCCATCTTGAAATCACTGGTTTACGGCAATGCGTGGCACCCTCTCTAGAATGCCCGACTCGGGACGCACGTTCACATTCACACACAGATTGCCTATTCAAGTGAAATTTCTGTTGTCGGCAAGTGCTGCCGTTAGCGTACTTTTCTGCTTTTACGTTGTCTAAAACTCCTGTCAGTATATTTTTATTCCTTTTGTTTTAAACGTTGCCACGGTTGCGCGAGCGTGCTTTTTCTTTGGTTTTGGTGTGTCTATTGACAGGAGGTGCATTGATCTGTCAGCATGGTGTGATGCCCTTCTCCCCTTATCAATGTAAAATGAGTCAGTCCTATCCAGAGGATAGTGTTAGAAGCTAGAAAATGCAGCACGTTTTATGATTATAGATGAGAAAACGTGCGTGATTTGCACGAAAATGACGAAGAAGGAAGGAAGTGCCCATTTTGATACAAACTAGAACTGAAGCTACGAAATTCAGAATAATATAGGGGAGGCTAGCTGGACAGATACAACTCTGAGTTCTTTAAGCTCTGTAAAGTTGTCGTCGAAAGGAAGCCGGTTTTATTACGTCTATCAAGCAGAATCGGCTGAACGTTTTACGATTCGTTAGCTCGCCGACGGTTTCACCTGTTCCAGTGTAATCTTCAGCAGCCCCTTATTGATACTGTGAAGTCGGGATAATAAATAATTCCCGTCCAGGTATTTGCAGTGTTAAAGTTGCCGCTGGAAACAGCTAGGGAAATTAGTGGTTTGGTTCTGGAACCACTTTCTCCATTGCTTGGACTTGGTTATCCGGTTCCTCTACATTTATTCATATTTACTCCGTTATTTGAACTTGACAGCAAAATTGACTTCAAATGTTTTGCCACTCTTTTAGTCTGCTTTGTAAAATAATCGTAGATAACCGCTTGGCATAGCATTCCCTTGACCGCTTAACCTTATACATAGCATTCATTGATTACGAAAAAGCACTTGACTCAGTTTAAACCTCGGCGGTGATGCAGGCAATGCGAAATCAGGGGGTAGACGAGCCGTACGTGAAAGTTCTGGAAGATATATATAGTGGCTGAACAGCAACCATAGTTCTGCATAAAGAAAGTAACAAAATTCCCATAAAGAAAGGTGTTAGGCAAGGAGGCACAATCTCCCCAGTACTAGTCACAGC
Source organism: Amblyomma maculatum (assembly GCF_055883805.1). Taxonomy (NCBI): domain Eukaryota; kingdom Metazoa; phylum Arthropoda; class Arachnida; order Ixodida; family Ixodidae; genus Amblyomma; species Amblyomma maculatum. The sequence goes on from NC_139345.1 coordinate 132,739,998, forward strand.
TTGCTTAGAGGAAGTATTCAGAGACTTGGAATGGGAGCAGTTAGGGATAACGGTAGATGGAGAATACCTCAGTAATCTGGGATTTGCTGATGACTTTGCCTTGCTAAGCAACTCGGGGGATGAACTGCAAATAATGATTGATGTCCTAGGTAGGAAAAGTAGAAAGGTAGGCTTGAAAATCAATATGCAGAAGACTAAGGTAATGTTCAACAGCCTCGGGAAGGAACAGCAGTTTACATTAGGTAGCGAAGTACTGGCAGTAGTAGGCGAATATGTCTACTTAGGACAGGTAGTAACCGCAGATCTGAACCATGAAAAGAAAATAACAAGAAGAATAAGATTGGGATGGAGCGCATTTGGCAAGCACTTGCAGATTACGACTACCAGCTTACCGGTATCGCTCAAGAGGAAAGTATACAACAGTTGCATCTTACCTGTACTCACCTATGGGGCTGAAACGTGGAGGCTAACCAAGAGAGTCTACTTAAGTTGAGGACAACCCAGAGGGCTATGGAACGAAAAATGGTAGGGGTAACATTAAGAGATAGGAAGCGTGCAGAGTGGGTCAGAGAAATAACCCAGGTTACCGACATTCTAGTGAAAATTAAGAAGAAATGCGCATGGGCAGGACATGTAGTGTGAAGACAGGATAACCGATTGTCGCTTAGGGTAACAAACTGGATTCCAAGGGAAGGAAAGCGTAGCTGGGGGCGGCAGGAAGTTAGGCGGGCGGATGAGATTAGGAAGTTCGCAGGGGTCAAGTGGATGCAGCTAGCACAGAACCTGGTTAAGTGGAGAAATATGGGAGAGGCCTTCGCCCTGCAGTGGATATAGTCAGGCTGATGATGATGATGATGATGATGAACCGCTTGACAATGGCGGAGCATTATAAAATTGTTTTAGGATATCCGAGCCGTGTCATAAATGTGGCAGTCCTGCGAAACCACAGCAGGATGACCTGGTGCCCCTGCCACTGGTGGCATGCATCCAGCCTGTATATGAGTATTTTCTACAATATTACGCTACTTAATCGCGCGGGTTGCGTATTCTGTCTTCAAATGCAAAGCCACACTTAGAAGGAACTTGATATTCTTGCCAGATAGTGTTCAAGTAGGCTAAGAGGAAAAGTGTGGAATGCTGGGCTTGTTGGTAGTGTGTAATTACATAAGCTACACGGATAGCCAGAGAGTAGACACTACCCTCTAAGGCTTCCGTTGTGTCCACTCTCCCTTTATGATCGCTATTTAAAGCGATAGCATTAAAGGAAGCATTACGTAGAAACTCCGGCCTAGGTGTTGTGAGCGAAAAATAACAGGCATGGTTCTGGCAGGTGCAGGTGGCATAGCCGAGCAACCTTTCTTCGCTGTTTTGTGTGACGTAGGGAGACCACAAATCAGAAAGCTATATTCGCTATTTCGTAGAAAAAAATCCGCTAATTTGGCACAGATAAACATTTCACAATTTGTTTTGAGAGCAGCAATGCGTTTTAAGCTGGCCACTGCAGTTGGAGGTTCGACAAAAATTCGCGCAGTCAGGCATAGTAGAACAAACAGTGTAACAGTAACCGACTAAGTCAAAGTATAAATATTGTACATGTTCTGAAACATTGTCTTTAGTTCGACCTTATCAGGTTCTGTTACACTTTTACTTAAATCTATCTACTCTAGTTGCTGAGTAATTACAAATAATATTGTTACACTATTATTCTTAGGGTTTTGAAAAAATATAGCCACGGAGCTGGCGTCTTTTATTCTAGAGTGTTTACAAAGCGGAGATATTGCACAGCGTATTCATTTTTGAGATAACCAGTACTCATAGAAAAAAAAGTCGCGCATAAATATCAACACGAAATATTTGGTTCCAAATTATGCTTCAGAAACAACACCCCGTGCTGTAGGAGCAAGAGCGATTCTGGACTGCTGAACACCCCAGAGTTGTTGCACTTTCATTCGTTAGAAAAAGTTGAGTGCAAATATTAGTAGAAATCATCATCATCATCATCATAATCATCATCAGCCTGACTATACCCACTGGAAGGCGAAGGCCTCTTCCATATTGGAAAGAAATAATGCTTACAAAATTTATCTTGAAATTTGATCCCTCATTTATCCCCTTGTATTCCATTGCTTTCAGCCCGAAAAATGCAGCGCTGCACCCAGCGAAAACCTTGACCTTCTGATCTGTACTCATCACGATGACATGAAGGTGGTGGCGCTTGGTCTGCCGAAACTTTTGATATTCATTGCATGCCATTAAAAATCAGAAAAGAGACCCGATGGCAATAATGGCGATACTACCTAAGTAATATCATTTACGAAATATAGACTGATGTTTTCTTTCGCTGCAATTTTTTAACAATAAATGTGTGTCCAAAGGATGGAATAAGGATTAATTGACAAAAATATTTGAAACGGGTTCTTCATTTGTTTTATTTGTAGAAAATGTAATATATAGAAGGGTGTCCTGGATTATTATTGTATAATGCTGACAGAGAAATTATTACCTTGTAAAAACTTTGTCAAGACTGCAATAACACAATGCGCTAAAAAACATGGACAATTACCATAAATACACCGTTGCATGCCACACAGGAATTGGTATTAACTATATTATAAAAGTGTGACCATAAAAGTAATTTCGAAAGGCAGATAAAATTGTCCGAATGACATTGGTGCTTCGCAAGGGGCAATAAGATTTTCTGTGTTTATTTTTCTATGAGTGCATTCTTATATTATATCCTACATTGAACTGTATCGCTCTTTTGCGTTGTAGATATTGCCCTACTCGCATGCCCTGGTGTTTTATTAAAATTTTGGTCATTTCTGTAGATTTATTTATGGTACATGTGCAGGTTGTCCATGTGTCTTCGTTAAGGTATAACTGCACTGGTGCCAAATGCGGAATGATACAGCAAAATTAAAAAAAAAGGGAAGATATTTTTGGCCTTGTTTCAGCAGCAGACGTTTTATCTGTCTCTACTCAGGTCTAATAAACATCCTAAGAACTCACATATTCATTACAAGTTTTTATATAAAATTCAAAGTGCTGTCATTTTTGGAAGGAAAGTTCTGTTCACACGTTTATGTTCATTCCTGCATCAGGTAACACTTTGAGGCGACAGAAGAAATGAAAGATGGCAGCAACAAAACCGCGCAAATGAATCAGGAAGGATGTTGATGGGCTCCGGACTTCTAATTTGTGTACTTTGCCTGTTACGGCGTAAGTGAAAGTCTACTAAGGAGGGCGCAGAAGGCGACTACTTTCTCCCGTCACCCTTTCGCGCCGTTGGCTATCTGCGTACCTGAAAGCTCGTCAGCCCAGTCGAGCCGCCGCCAAGCAGAGCATGCTGCAAGACAGAGATAACGCGACCCGTCGACAAGCGTGCCAGGTATTTAAAGTAAGTTTCCTACAGCATCGAAAACAAGCTCAATATATTAGTAGCTTCGGGCCGCACGATCCCCGCTCTTTGAGAAAAGTTGTCTCGGCTAAAAAGGCAGAGCGGGTGGATTCAACGGGCGAGAATTGCGGAGTGATCGGTCATAAACGTTTTGTTGCTTCGCTGCTGGTTCTGTCGGTGAGAAAGGGAGGAGTCGAGTAGGAAAATAGACTACCGGCGCTCCTACGAGGAAGTCTTGCTTCAAGGGAGTGTAGCTTCGTGTTAGCTGCGTGTTTATGTTGTTGCGCTGTTTATAGCCCCTGCTTGCGTCAATACAACTTACGTACTACGGGAAATTGCGTGCTTGCGCATGTAAGCAAGATTCTGTTGCGGAATGCCGTTGATTCAGGGTTTGAAGATCAAGGATTGAGAGCGGGAGATGCCAAGAATAGGTAGGGCGAGATAAAAAAGCGAGACCCCTATAATCGAAACACAACAGAAATCTTTGAAGCTTTTTATATCCGACGAACAAGGCAACTGCGCTACCGAAGCTTCATTCCTTTGTCAGAATAAGAGCGTGAACATCCTAGTGTGTGCCGTGCCTGCATGGCATTTGTCAGTCGGCCGTATACTTCTTTTGTGACACTAATCATTATGCGCACTAATCATTATGGCGCTGTCTACACCGTTCGTGGTTCGTTCTGTACCTTTCCGAAACAGGACGTTCCCCGTTCTGTTTCGGTAGTCGAAAACGGGTTCGGCCCGCTAGCCGCAGCCAACATATCCCCTACCGATAACTTTTGCAAATCTGTAGTGTCGGGTGCTTGATGCAAGATAAATGTTCTCTGATGACGTGCATGTCGTCCTCCCCGCGAGCTGTGATGAGCCGGTGCTGTTTCAGCTCTGTCTGCTGCAGCAGCCAGCGGTGGGGTGGAAACACATTAGAAACAATACTGTGGCCTGAGAATCCCCGGGGAGTTGTGAAAGTGCTTCAGCGAATTTACCCAGTTACAAGAGGCGGGAAAGGTATGGTGGGGTCCGTACAGGGCCCAGGAATACAATTCAAAAAGCATATTTTCAATTTTCCCTCGGTGTAAAGAGTGCATGGCCAGCTGCACGCACATTGGTTTCCGATGCTGATGAGGTAGGATCCTCGACATGCCTCTCGACAGGAGAAAACCAAGCCGATAATCTGTTGAAGTCACCTCGGGCCAGCAAAAGGAGACACACAACAGTGGCAAAGTGGCGTAACGAGGTGCTATGCCAGCCAATGATGATGATGGTGATGAAAGGGTTTATTTAGAAGCGTTTAGACAAGAGGAAGGCTGATCGGGTCCTTAGTCCGGGACACCGTTGCTGAAAGCCGCTGTCCGTGCTCTTTTGACGAGGCCTCGTTATTCCTCGTTATTCCTCGAGGACCGAGCTGGACAGGGCCGCCTCCTCCCAGCCCCCCCCCCCCTCTTCTCCTCATTTTGATAGATTTATTATGTCACTACGGCTGTTTTTCTAACAAGCTTTTTCTAACAAAATTTACACTCCGCCGAAAAGGAATCGGGCTCAATGGTATGCCAGCCAGAAACTTAGGAACGGGTTGGTTGGAGTACTTATAGCTAAAGTACTTCGTGCACCGAGTACCGATTAGTAAGTACAAAGGAAATTGCAGAATGTCTCCATTTAGGATTTCTGCACTCACGCGGCATATCACTTTAGGTGTGACGTAAGGGCTGCGGACACAAGACAAATACATACATACATACATACATACATACATACATACATACATACATACATACATACATACATACATACATACATACATACATACATACATACATACATACATACATACATACATACATACATACATACATACATACATACATACGTACATACGTACATACGTACATACGTACATACATACATACATACATACATACATACATACATACATACATACGTACATACATACATACATACATACATACATACATACATACATACATACATACATACATACATACATACATACATACATACATACATACATACATACATACATACTCCCCGCCGGGGTGGCGCAGTGGTTACGACGCTCGACTACTGTTCCCAAGGACGCGGGATCGAATCCCGGCCTCGGCGGCAGCTTTTCGGTGGAGGCGAAAAGCAAGGCGTCCGTGTGCTGTGCGATGTGAGTGCACGTTAAAGAACCCCAGATGGTCGAAATTTCCGGAGTCCTCCACTACGGCGTCTCTCATAGCCTGAGTTGCTTTGGGACGTTAAACCCCACAAACCAAACCAACCAACATACATACATACATAATTTTATTACCACTCATCAATACAGCGTACATTCTCGTGCCCACAGAAGCGCAGGAGCGCTTGTGGGTGGGCCACGGCAATCGACGGGCGCGAGCTCCATGCCAAAATAAACAATAATAAACTAAAGGTACATGATACAATACAGCACACGGCGAAAGTGCTTTCGCACAGCATGCTGTGTCGTTTGACTAAACAATCATTTTTTACCTTATAGTTTAACTTGAGCAAGAGAAGTCAACTCTAAAATATCATTTGTCATTCTATTAAAGTGATAGGGAACGTAATAGGCACGAAACCTTTTTCCATATTTGGTGTACACTCTTGGTAGTTTAAAACGTTTGTTTCTACGAAACACTCTAGGGTAATCCTGAGGGAGTGAATTTATTGGAAAAAAATTTCTGCATTTATTAGCTTAGCACTCTCATCTATGTTTTCTGGGACTGTAATATTATTTGTGATTCGGTTCAGCAGTTTATTGATCTGAAAAATTCTGAAATTCGAGTAAGAGCCGTACACTGGGACACCATACCGCATTACATATTCACCCAAAGCTCTAACAACCGTTGTACTGTTCCTGATTGGGCACGTGAACTTTAGCTTGTACAGTTGGGCTGACACAGTTCGAAGACGAATGACAACATGCTGCATATGCGTAGCCCATGACAGATGTTTATCGAAGTAAATTCCAAGGGATTTTACTGTAGATGAGAATGGCAAAGGCTCACATTGGGCATCCACTACACCCAGCCTCATGCCGAACAATCGTTTTACTCAAGGTTACGTTTTTGTGTGGGAAATTTCTAAAGCACAGCAGGATACTTTTGTTTTTATTCAAATATATTTGGTTCGAAGCAAACCACTGTACTATAATCTGCTTGTAGCAAGTCTCTGGCCTGTTCAAAGGATCAATGGGATGTAGCTAGTGCTGTGTCTTCTGCGTACTGAAAGAGTTTGGAATTTAGTGCAAGATTGCCTAAGTCATTAAGATAAATAATAAATAATAAATGACCAAGTATGGATTCCTGTGGGACCCCAAACTGGACTTGAACAAAATCATTGTATGGATTTTTTATCATGACTGTGAATGCATCTACCCACATGAGGACTGGTCATCCTGGAATGTAACCGTCTTACATACTTTGTGCACAAGTGACATTGGACACTAATACTTTGGCGTGAGACCAAAAACTATCTCAGGGTGCCAAAATTCACCTCTTTTTATTAGAAGTACGGTCAAAGAGGCCTAATTTGACTTGGGGGACGAGTAACAGTAAAGGCGTCCCATTTAGAGAACCTTTCCTAGATGGCCAGAGACGTAGCGAACGCGCAGTGGTTATGGAACTGCGTTTGGAGGCCGAGGGCAGCCCATAAGGCTAAGGCGAGCTCTAGGCATCTACTGAGGCCTGAAAAGTAACTCGACTCAATTTGGTTATTGGAACGATTCGCACGCTGGTATCATTCTCTTCCAACTCCCGCATCCCATTCCCAACATTACAATCCCTTTCCCAAATTTCCGCCCCCTCCTGCTACGTCCTATGGGAGATTAGGGGGTGTCCGCCTGGGCCCTCTCCTGGAATTGCTGCTGCTGTTTTTGTTGACCAAGTAACTTATGACACATACCCACAGAGGAGGATCGGCCAAGAATTGGGTAGCAAAGAAAATTTTTGAAGTATACTTGCATGAAAAAAAAAATTGTGTCTCTAAGTAGCTTATTCTCCTCTTCCTTGCTTTCCACCTTCGGATGACAAAACTATAATCTCGTCTTAGATCAAATCAATTTTTGTCTTAATGCTGTTATGGCTTTATGTGCCCTCTATACAATAGTGTTGTGCGGAGACTATACCTACCTAAAGTTTGAAAGAGCGGCTTGAGAAATTGTCCACTGAAAAATATTAGTTATCATTTCTAAGTGTCTTTAGTAAGTATATGCAGGCTTCTTTTCGAGGGTACCACCATAGCAGTATCGAGCGAATTGGTTACTGATATCGATAAGAGTGTCTCTTTTATAAGAACCTGTGTTTCATATTGGAGCAATTCTTGGTGATCCCGAGACCATTGTCTGCGTGTTCATGCGGGTGGAAGTGACGTGCCGGCACTGATACAGCGTATCGCTGCAAAGGTGCACAAATTAAGTTCATATGAGATCGCGCAAGCATATATCGTACATTCTTCAATCAATCAAGTTTCGCATACACTAGCTTTAATTAACACTCATTGGCGAGATAAAACACTTTCTCGCGAGGCCAACCTAATGATCCCCAGCCGCAAACTCAAGCCAAAAGCAACAAAGGTTGGGAGAAGTCTCAGGGCATTAGCCAATGTTTTGACTAGATGATTTGCCTTTGTGTGGACTATGATGACAGTGTGAACTGAGATTTCTCTAAACCCTAGCTCATCTTGCTTTACGTCTCTGAAAACTTTCATCTCCTTGCCTTCTCTACAGCGTGAATACCGGTCACGGATTGCTTATTTTGTAATGCGTATTAATTGGGAAATTCGCACATGATAAGGCTATCTAAGTGCAAGGTGAATATTTCCAAGGGGTCGAAATTACCTGAGCCACCCCTACAATGTCCCCAAGACTCAGTTGCTTCCAGACGCCAAACATCACATGCCATACCATAATAAATCATGCCAAACCATATAATTGGGCCGAAACTGGGCGAGTTGGTGCGTTTGCATTAGAGCTAGTGCCTTGTTCCTTGCTTCTTTTTGTCCTCGTTTTTTTTTGCGCTACGTTCCAAAATACATACCATATCATAAGGTACCGTATCGTATCATCCCACCTCAAAGTATATAATTTGTATATTTCGCAGCACCCTCAGGGTGATTATGAAATTGAAATAAATTTCTTGCGTGCTACTACTTCATTAACCTAGCTGAAACTTTAGGGATCGACGGATTAACAGAATTATTGAGAGAAAATGTCTTATTTTCGTCTAACCGCCATGTAAAGCGCGACGGGGACACGATTAACTTGCGACTGGCAGGTAAGGACAGTGGCTTCAATTCCTTGGGCCAAAGAAGCAGGAAGGCGGCGCATTGTGATGGCCCGTGCGCGAGCACTGAAAACATCCTCGCGACACGTTTCCCAGAGAGGTAGGTGCAGATGTCCTGTTATGCGAGACCTAAGCGACCTCGGATCCCATATTGCCAGAATTCAAGACATTGCCGATTCCCATTTTGCGAGAACTGAGTGGCCGTCATTGGAATCCCTCCAGAAAAAGAGAGGTGATGAGCCTTGGGTGGTGGGGACCAAGCGGCTACCGCGGTAACTGCACTGCGCCCTTAGAAGCTCCAAGGCGGGCATGGTGGCTGGCGGATGCTATGACGAGAAAGTGACGGAGAGAACAACAGAACAGAAAAAAACCCAAGGTTTTAAAAAGGAAGCCGATGGAGGAACGAGGAAGTGATTTCCAGCAGAAGTGATGGTCTCAGAATAAGTCAAGACCAGGGCAGCGCATGACGGATGCCTAGGGCCTAGCCGTTGCTCGAGATCGGCCTCCGCCAACTGATCCTCATGCCTGACAGCGAGAACAATCAACCGCAGATGAGGGCAGCTGGCTCTTAAGCAAACCCCAGTCTGGCCATCGTAGACAAACAGCTCTTTACCGAGTCGATGCCCTATAGTATGCCGACGCAGCTCCAGCGAAAATGAGGTCGACACCGATCTCGTAAGCAACGTCGAGCTGGATGACTTAATTAAATGCATGTAACTTCAAGTTTCGGGTCTATGCATCAGCCTGTTCGTACCCGATGCGTGTGAACCCAATTTTGAAAAAAAAAAAAAGGTTCTTTACATGGGATTTGTGCTTGTCCTTCATAAGCGGTCAAAATGAGACGGCCTACGGAGGCGACAGGTGGCGTATAATTGATAGGTGCTAACGCCTAGGGGCTTGCCAAACATTAAAAAAAGAAAGGCAATTAATTTATGCCTGACATCGGCCTATGCGCGTGCATGATCGGGTACAAACGTTTGCATAGATTATCAGACTGAGTCATTTATAGAGTTTAGGATTTGTGACCTTAAGTTCTGATATGTTTTCTTGTTGTACCTGGTAGCGCAAAACCAAAATCTTTCATCAGGAGACCGATCGTTTCGCTAGCCAATGTATCTTTTCAGCGGTTGCCTAACGCAAAATTGGAGGTTGGTTTAAACGTGCCGCGTTGCGCTCTGTGGTGCATATCACTTCTAGCACTAACAAGCTTCGTTCTGTATTAAAATTAATACTTTGACCCCTCCTATCCTCACTTTTGGTTCCTCCCACACACATTCAGATTTTTCACCGTAAATTGTGCAGTGGCTAAGAGCTAAAAGTTTCAGTAGACACAATCCGCTTTCTTGTGAAATCTTTGTGTATTTGCATGCCTTAGTGAATCGAGTCATTAACTTCGAATCATTTCCTGTCGAGGTTGGATAGTGACATATTGGTAAATATATATGCTTCGAGAATACTTTGTTTTGCATTGAGTTATTTAACATGTATTATTAGGTTCTATTTCTCTGTTATTACTTTTTTTTGCATATTGTGAATTAAATAATCTGCCAAAGAAATTTATGCTTGTTGTGATGCTCGCTAATTATTCTGCTGTCCGTCGCTGTTGCTCTTGTTGTAATGTTGTGAGGCCCTTGACAGGCTGCTTAAAATGCAGCTTTTTCTCTCATCCTTTATGTCCTCTTGAGTGCATGAAAATTAAGCAAAAAAACAAACAAACACAAAATAAAGTATATAACCGAATTGTGTAAGTGAGCATAAAAGCATGTATAGTTTCGGCATGCGAACATTCGTGGAAAGAAATGAAGCAATGCCCTCCCACTCCCCATCTTGTTGGGCTACTCTTGAAACGAAAAGGCTAGAAGAAAGCCAAGGTGTTTGAAAAGGAGACGTGCATATTTATTTCCAAGACAAATCCTTTTACCATATTCAAAGTGTCGTTGGCGCGCATTTAAGCGGTATGATTTCGCATTGTGTGCTTGGTGGCTATTTTAATAAAGGTGGCTTGGTAAAAAAAAACAAAAACGTCTAAACATATGCTAGTACGTTCACGTTCTCATCGCTCACGGTGACCTAAATGCCTCTTTCGAGCCTGTTAATAAGCGCTACTTAACAACCAGCTGAACGAGTCTTCACACGCAGGCCAGCTTTCTGACGCACAAAAAGAACGAAAAAGAAACGCTGTGTGGTTACCACAAGGTAATTAGGTTTGCTGTTATCACTACGCATTGGCAGAGCTGCCAGAGCGTTCCCGCGTGGGGTTGAGAGCTTAGGACGCACGAAGGCAGCGTTATACCTTGAGCAAAGTGGCTGCCAAAACTTTTCTGGCTTATTCTGTTGACCTTCACGCTATGGGGGCTCCGGTTTGTGCCTCCAGAGCCAGAGCCAGGGTAAAGTTAGCACCCACCTGTTACTAGCACGTGTTCACGTGCAGCTCGAGGCCATACAGGTGAGTGGCATTTAGTTATCGCCGTGTCCTGGGGCGCTTAGTAGATAAAACATCTCTCTAGCAAGTACCAATGAAGACAAACAACTGGTCTCATACAGAAGCCATTTTCACTGAAACAAGAAAAAGCCATACAGAGGGTTCTGGTAGCAGTAAACCTCCGGTGTTGCTCATGGTTGCACTATTGGAAGGGTTTCAAAGAAAATTTGGAGGACGCCTGATTTCGGCTAGTAGGTTCAATTTATCTTCTGTTAACCCGTAACTCTGAGCACTGCTTCCCAGCTATTGATTCTATATGACCTGGTTAATTTTCCCCCGAAACTCACTAGTTTCCACTCAAATAAAGGAGAAGGCGCACGATCCGGAATACACATGGATAGACTATCGGACAACCTTCAGATGGCATATGAGGACGATAATGGCTTCACATAACCATCTGAAGGATTCGTAGTTGAAAACTGCGCCAACCAGTGGCGCATTCAGCCTTCGTCGCCTAGCTCACCTCCGCCTCACAAGTCGTTATTGCTAACACAGATGCGAGTGAGACCGCTACAGTGTAGCGAAGAAGTTTAAACAAGAAGCGTCGTGTTACGTGATCATCCCCACAGGTCCTTCATACATCCTTTCTAGCGTAGCGGGCATATAAGAAAACAAGGTCGTGCTGTTTGGGTGTTGATGTCATGTAGAGAAAGGTTACCCGGAAGGACAGCCATGGTGCCACGGTCATCTGTGATTGAAGCGGCAAGGGCGTAAGACGTGGCAAGATCATGGCAGCGATACTTCGGTGCGATCAAGCTGCAGTGACCTTCCGACTTTTACCTTGGAAAAGGGTGTGACCTCGCTTCAGGATAAGAAAAGAGCAGGATATTGGATAACCGTTTCAGACGTGCTTCTCGAGGAAGAAAGTAAAGCGCTTCGCGTGCTTACGTAATCTCTGGATACGCTGTAAAGGTGTCCTGATAACTTCTCTATGGAGACGCACGCACTCTCATCACAGGCCTTCGCGGCGCACAGTTGCAGTTTTAGGGATGTTGCATGCTTTTTTTGCACATGAATAAAAAAAAAAAAACGAAGTGAACGAAGTTTGAGAGAACTGGGTGACAGCGGTCAGTGTGTTGGTAATTGGAGCGTTTACTGTTACTTTTGAAGCCGCAATCTACTGGTACATAAGTATGCTTTAAGGTTATGCGGGCTAAAAAGGGAAGTAAGCAGCGCTCAATATCGAGGACTATTTTACGCTTAATTACAAACTCTATCCCTGCGAAAAGCGTATAAACCGTGTTCCATAGAATACGCTTTTGTTACTTATAACATTCCACACAAAAAAAAGTCGGACTGGAAAGCCATAACCGTGTGATGTTATAAATGGTACCTCTTCGTACAAATAATATGTCTGGTCTGCTTCTAAGGTAGCTTCAAAAGCTATTTGTTGAATAAAAGTTATTTCTATTAATTAAAATTATTCGATTAATCTACTACACTTCCTTTTGGTAAACGGCCTAAATCACGACCATCATGAAACCTACTACGGGTCAGTTGCATTGCGTGTATAAACCGGGTAAGTAGTTCTGTAACAACAACAAGATTTTAAACCTGAACTCAATTCCGCTGTGTTGAAACCCGTCCCGCTACACTAGAAAGTGTGCCCCGAATCCTTACAAATGTTTATGTCTCCGAAGGGCAGCTGCAATTATTCTTGATGGCAGAGTACTGCTTACTGTAACTCTTCTCAAACGATACCCCTGCCTGAAAGCAATGGCATCGCCGTTGACAACGAAACAATTTGTCTAGTGCGGCGCACTGTCCGCTTAATCGACAAGGAAAGATTTCTGTGCAACGTTCGGTGGCCGCCTATGTTCCCATTCTTCCTGAAAACGCTCTGCCAAGCCATTGTTCTTTCTCCGAAGATTTCTTGATCTCAGCGTCTTTTTTCCGACAGTGTCCTTTCTTTCCAGCTACAACTGGCGATCAAGCATTGTGCAGAAGATATTATGCATGCTCCTGCGCGTGCCTTCGCAAGCTCAATTCCTTTGAGCGTCTGAGATGCTGAGAGGCGATGACCTACAGCCCGCATGGAGATAGGCACGTTCATGTGCAACACTGCGCCTTAGGAGATGGAGCGATATAACCGACAGCCTTTCTCCCACTGCACTACGATTAGGAGAGCGTAATACGTTATGCGGCTGGTAGCTAGTCCTTGGAGAATGCAGTGTTTTGAAGAGATTGAGCTCATTTGCCGTGAGGCCTTGTCGTTTATCCCGGCCAGTGTACGCTCTTGAAACTCACAAGAACTGTACCAGCGAGTGGCTGATTGCTGGGACGCATTGAATGATTTCTTGGTACTTCGTTGCTTTGCGTTTTGACTGCTTTTGCCGGCCATAGGAGGTTGGTTTTAATAATGGATGTTTGCTGGATGCGCACTGTATGCATTGCCCGGAGGTCTGGAAGTTGTCCGGCTACCTTATTTCTTATGCAAGACGAACAGGAAGTCGATTAACTGAAAACGTGACTGAGAGCTACAAGGCAGAGAAAAACTAAGCTTGCCCTGTCATGACCAAAGGCCTACTTTCCTATTAAACGAGGTAACAGCTCCCCCGTACCTTCTGGGACGTGCAATGTAAATAGTGACCGCAATGTACCCAGACAGCACAAACCAAGCACCCAACATTGGAAGCGCCCTGCCAATGTCCAGCCCTACATATGGCAAGTACAATGCCAACGTGTACATCAGAATTAGGCCTGTAGTTTGTGCTATCTATGAACTTGGCATCGTGCTGTGGGTTGCTGAGCTAAATGGCTTGACTTATTTGGTGTCTGAGCTCGATCCTACTGGTTATATGCGCGCAATTTTATTCATAAATTCAACGCAGAAGAAATTTTGCCGAGCGTAGTGTTTGGACGCAACGTGCATAGATTAACTTGGCAGCATAAAAGATACTAACTGTACCAAGGACAAATTCTTCTATTCCATTACCATTTCCACCCGCTAATCGTTATCAATGTAGGGCACGCTGTCAAGTTCAATTAGCTTCTTCAGGCAGCAGATACTCGAGTAGACAAGACAAACTAGGTCGATGGAAAGCGCTCATTCACCAAGTTTACACAGTTTTCAGCTCTCACATTTTGCTCTGTTCGTGCTCTCCACATGCTGATTACGATCAACAAGGCTGCTTCCTCTGCTAAGCGAGAAGATGCATATCCTCTAGCGGAGTGGTTATTCAGTTGTTTATCGCTCTAATCTCGTAAGAAGCGTAGGGGTTATGCACCCGATGCCTTTAGGTATGGCTTTCCGCTCGAAAAAAAAGTCTGCCATGTAGTTATTGAGCGCGTACTCTGTCGCGATTACATATCGAACGCAACAGCAGCAAACTTATTTTCCTATCTTTGTGTGCATAAAGATACAAGGAAAACAAAGAATAAATTCATAGGATATTTTGTTTTGGTGTAAAGCGTTGTAAGGAATATGCACACATAAGATGTGGCTAGACTGTTTCAACGTGGATATGAATCCTGCTTGTTGTACCTTCTAAAAAAGCAGATATGAGTGGAAGAAGCGACTCGATATGCAATGGAATGCCGAAAGGATCAAATCAGATACTGCTATAATAAATTACTCGCTACTGAACGACTACTACTGCAAAAAGAGTATTGATGCTAAGCAAGGAAGCGCTATCAGTGACAATATTTGTCTTGAACAAAAAATGAAAACTAAGGTTGAATCTGTCGAAAAACGTGGCACTACACTGATGTCGATCAGGCTACAGGCAACATATAATCTTCGTACTAGCTCTGGAACCTTCAAGCCATACACGCAGGAAAGTGACTCTTTCTTCTTGATGACAACAACGTTCAAGCTAACTCCAAACCCCAGGTGATGACAGGGACAAAATTTTGAGCCATGACATCCGAGATCCGGCATAATGGCATAGCTTGAATCCTCTCACGTCAGGCAACTTTTGCACTTGTGCCCCACAAAGATATTTTTCATCATGACTCTTGCAGTTCTCATTAGCATCAGTTCGTGAAGAAGTCAGTTCATGTTCTTCATAAGGAACTGAAGAAGCAAGCCACTTGTGGATCAGCCTGTAAGCCGAGTGGTGAAAGGTGAAGGGAGGAGGGGCACTTGGTGGGGTCGTCTAATAAATAGCAAAAAAAGTAGATTGCGCTAAACAGCTGGAGGCTTCCGACGAATGAACAATCCGTTCTAAGTTCGCGATGGTTCCAAACCGTAAGAGTGGGTTATCGTTCAGGACTTCTGAGGAGACACTCACACATAGAAGAAGAATAAAACATGGAACGAACTTCCACTTTCCATTAAATCATCTCCCTCTCTATTATCATTAATAAAATCTTTCAGGCAATTTGTGTTAAAATATCTTATAGTAATGTATTAATACACACTGTATAATTTCTTCTTATAGATCTCCTTTCAATTCTCCCGTTTGGTTCTTTAGCCTTAGGGTGTGCGTTTAAACTTTGTCTTTAGCATATATATGCCGCCTTCAGCTTAAAGAGCACTTTTACTTGTGCTCCTTTCTAATATATGCAAGTTTATGCAAGTTCTTTGTTTACATTTTGAGTTAATTTATATGCTTCGTTAGTCTCAAACAATTTTGCTTATTGTTCGACTGCATCTATTTTAATTTTCTTATGCATTCTTGATAAGAAGTTCCATACAGCATTGACTTTGGGATTCCTTTCAATTGCTTCATCTCCTTATAACCACCAGTGGAAATAAACTTGAATAAGTGGCGTGCCATTGAGGCAACCGTCAGTCGTGTGGCGAAACGTCATTACTGCTACATTCGTCACTCATGCCAGCAAAAGCGCAATCTGTTAAAACAAGGTTAAAAAAATTCAAGTATTTTAACGTTAAATGGTCAGTTATTGTCTGGTTGAGGCGCTCAGAGAGTCACAAATATTTTTTATATATTTTTGCACATGACGGTACACACTTAGTGGTGAAAAAAGTTAAATGCTCGTTATTTAGTTTGAATTACAACTGTTTGTCTTTTAACTCCGGAATTCTGCGATACACCCATGCAAAATGCCACGTCGATTTGTAGTGTCATTAAGGCCAATGATGGCCTATGAAAGCTACGTACATAGCAAGAATTTTCGTCTACTCGAGAGTAAACGTAATTAATTTACTCAGTTATTTCGGATTAAAAGAGTATCGCTACGAGCGCACCACCGCATGTAAACAAGGGCGATGCAAACACGCATCCTATTAGCACAAAATGTTGATTCCACACATGCTCCAGTTTTAATCTCTGTGTAACTTATTCTATTTTAAGCAATGCCCTTCTTGGCTCTTCTTAACATAGACCTAAAATATGGCGTCGTTCTTCCTAACTCGCTAAAGTGAACGCGTTGATTATACTAGCAGAGCCTCATAACTGTTTTATTTTCCCCACACGTCTATGCGAAGTACATTTACTTCAGGAACAGCTTCAGTTCAAACTTGGGCGTTATATAATATTATCTGGCTCTGTACTGTATCTTTTTCCTGCCATAGCAGCAGCTATTCACACTCATCATCATCAGAAAATTTTTGCAATAACTGCCGTACCCGCCGTGTTGTCTTAGAGGATACTGCGCTCTGCTGTGCCCAATGATGTGGGTTCAAATCACGTCTGCGGCGACCGCATTTCTGTGATGGCGTGTTACAAGTTTTTCCCTCTACCACGCGATGTCAGTTTGGGTTGGGTAATAAACTCGCTTAGAGCTTCGATAAATGCCGCGTGGAGCACAGAAGCCTGAGAAACCACGTCGAACGCAGTAGTCACAATTCGGTCAAGGTGCTTGACCACGCCTCGATTATGATAGTCTCTTTCTCGACTGCGCTGTTCGTGTTGCAGGCTTTTACAGAACGCTTTAGAAGAATTTAGACTAAGCAATTTTTAGTGATCACAATTTGAAAACAGGCCTACTAACTATGTGTGTCAGTCTTGAATCACATTCTCCAAGATGATATAAATGCTACGGCATCTTTACGTGCAGGCGTACAGCCTTCCCCGTTATCTGTCATCTATGTCTCTGTGCCATTTACAGACACACGCCAAGTTAGTCAAATCAGGGGGGGGGGGGGTAGCGTCACCGAAGTACTATTGCTGGAGAGGAAATCTTATCTGCTCTGAGTGCTCTATCTGTGCTTGTTATCACGCAGAGATTTTTCTTTTGGTCCTAAAACGGTGCGTTTGAGGACTTACCTTTCAGCAAGACCTTTGAAGGACTCGCGTAATGAATTGTAAATGGGAGTTCCTAGAGATAAATCACCCGCTCTCATAAACTTTACCGTAAGATGCCAGCATCGTCCACTTAGTCTGCGATATGCAGATCTTGGCATACAAAACTTAGCGCCCCTGAAACGTACCCTTTGACGGTGCTTGCCAACGGATTAAGATCGTTATGAGCAAGCGTTCCATTTCCTCACATTAAGTATTAGCGCAACATCTAAAATGTCCGTCTGCTATACAAGCCAAATGAAGATATTTGGCTGAAGCATATCGCACTATTTCGAAAATCAAAGCAGTATCAAATAATTTGGAAATCCCTGTAGCCCGTGCTCTAACCAGGCCGTATGAACGTATAGTCGTGTGCCGTATATGGGTATAGCGTAACTAGGGATGAAAGGGCCCTGGAAGGCTGAGTTCCAACCTTACTTTACCTCGAAGGCGAACACTGAGTTGGTAGTGCCCGATTATTCGAGCATGTCAAGTGGTCTGGTGACGTCACACCGCCCGGCGATCAGCCAGTGGACTGCCACCTATCAGAAGCATGCCCGTGGTTTTTTGCTCACAGTGCCAAAGTTGACACCAATGTTTGCGGATAATGGTGCCTTTAACGCTGTTCCGGAAAAAATAACCACGGCCGCCCACACTGTCGGCATATTAGGGGGCTCAAGTCAAATTATGTTTAGCAGATTAAGCCCTCAACCAGGAACTGGGTATTTTTGCGCACGGCAAGCTGAAAATCCTCCTCTTTGAAAGGCGTAGCAAATTTTTGGTGCTGAGGGGGTGTGCTATAACGACCCACGGAAGGGAGAATATGATGGGGAATACTGCGCTTGCCTCCCTGAGAATTGTAGCAAAGCGGAATAGGATGGGAATTAATTTCGCACTCAGTAGTGATTGGTCAGGTAGGGACAAATCCGGTTTAGCGAACGCAAGCCGGAGAGGAGACAAATATTCTATAGAGGCATTCATTGCATCTGTCCACTGTTGCCAGTCCTGAGTGGGCTGTGCATTCGAATGCTTTATTCATGGCAGAGCGGTCTTGCTCCTCAGTATTTTGCCGTTTAAAATACCTAAATCTCTTCATCAGTGCCGTTCTTGGGGGTAACGTCATTGAGGCAGCAATTCCTGATTTCGGACTGCACAAATCCAAGAAATCGAAAGGTGATTGCCGAAAGCGCATGCGGGAAGCATGCAACGATGACAGTCCGAGTGCGGCTTATATGTTTTTGCCTCCTCGCTTCCCCGCTTTACAGTAGATCCTGATTTAAATCGCCCATGAAAGTTTTGTGTAAACGAGACAAACTTCGTACCAGAGACGGAATTTCGAATATGATACCCCTTTCCCTTCCTCTGCCGCCGCAAACACAGCACGCTGCGCCGACCGTGCCGCCTGCAACCTAGCTTCGCGCCAACGATAAAGGTGGATGGATCCCTTGCGCCAGCGTAAAAGGAGCGTGCTACAATTTGTTATTTCCCTAAATAATAAGTCAGCTGCCAAAACAAATCTTGCTCGAGGAGAGTTTAGGCAAGATAGCTTTCAAGCAAGTTTCTGCTCACCGCCAGCTGCCGGTATGCGGCGTGGATAATCGCCTGCTTGCACGCTGAGTCCGCTATACTGAATCGCAGCCGAAAATAAACATATTCTAACGTGCTAAGGTTAGGAAGGGAAGAGGAGGAGAAAGAGGTGGAAGAGGAAGAAGCAGAAACTGGTGAGCCTTGTATAGGATCCGGTAAATCATTCTCTAACATTTCAGCAGGAAAAGATCCAAGTTAAATCTTCGAAGTATCCAGAGGTCATTTACGATGATCATCTTACATGGAGGGATTACATTGAACCTGTTGCAGCGAAAGGGCTCGTGCTGTGGTTATGTTGCGCAGGTTAAGCAATCCAAGGTCTGGTATGCGGCGAGATGCTCTTTTAATGATTTATGTTATGTATGTCCGGCCAATTATAGAAGTTGGATCTGTGTTGTTTCCTGGTTCTCCTGCTAACAAAATTCGCCCGCTTCTTCTTTTAGAGAGGGAAGTGCTTAGATTATGCCTTGGGCTCCCGAAGTTTGTGTCTAACAATATAATATAGCTTGAAGCCCGAATACCACCGTTGTTAGATTATAATTGTTGACTGTCCAGACGCATCTAAAAATATATGATTCTCTATTCCATTGCCTCTGTCAATTTTTTGTTGCCAGCCGGCTTCCTTTTTTAGAATCAACTGGCCTCAGTTCATACCCCACAGGTATACTAGTGCAAAATTTGTTACATTAGGACTACGTTCAATGGGCACAAATTTTAGGAGTCCAAGGCATAATCTAAGCACTTCCCGCTCTATAAGAAGAAGCGGACGAATTTTGTTAGCTGGAGAAACAGAAAACAACACACATCCAAATTCTATAATTAGCCGGACATACATAAATCATTAAAAGAATACGTGGATATTCAGCTGAAATTGTCTATGATGAAATTTTCCCAAATAACTGAAAACAATTATCACCTCGAATTTTAAATGAATTATTAGACGGTCATTTACGAAGTCTTCACATTAGCATAATGCTAGCAACTGATGCCTCTCAAATTCATAAAAAGGCAGGCGTTGGAATATACTGTCTGCTTCTAGACTGTGTTTTTTCAGTTCGTCTTCCGGATTTCACCCCAATTTTCCAGGCGGAGTTGCTGGCGGTGGTGCTTGCTCTGCGCGAGCTAGACCCGCCATACTCAACTGTGGCTGTAATAAGAGACTCGTATTTTTTGTGCTTGTATCTTTCTTCGAATATGGATTCGCCAAAATTCAACACCTTTCTTTCATTGCTCCCCTTACATTTGAGCCTCAAAAATATAGTGTGGGTACCAGGCCACAGTAGTGTGACAGTCAATGAGGTTGCTGATAGACTAGCTAAAGAGTCTTTCAATGACCACGTGTTACCTATCCTCCCGGCAACAGTGTACATAACTGCAGCGCGATTTCGTAGGCGCTCCTTAATAAGCACTCAGACTCGATCTATTGTAACATCGGATGACAACCTGCATCTCAAGTATTCCTGAAGTAGGAAACCATGTCAATCAAGGCAGACTGAAGTTTCTCTAACCAGGCTGCGCTGTCGTATTCCGTCACTAAATTTCTGTATGCACAGATCTGGTTTGGCGCTTACTCCCACCTGCGCATTCTACGGGGAACCGGAAACAACAGAAAATTTCTTGCTATTTTGCCGCCGTTTTACCATGATCGGAAAACGGTATTTGGAGAAACCGTTGCAACATCTGGGGCTTAGTTTGAGCAGCCAGATTTTATTATCGTTCGGTGCCACCATGCTTGAGTACAGGCCTGTTTTTAACGCCATTCAAACATTTTAATAGAATCAAAACGTCTGCCTTTGAATTTTTTAATCTGTAAATACAAATCTCAGTATTCCACTGCATGCGTTACTAATTATCGTTTTTATTTTGGTTTTTCAAGTTTTACGTTTCTTCTTTAATCCCTAGCAATCATTTATTTTTTTTTTTTTTGCGATGTAATTATTCATATCAAAATCAAATATCTCTGCACTCCAATTCTTGGCCGATCCCCCTATGTGTGTATGTGCCATCAAATTAAAGGAGAACAACAACATATCGTGCCTAGATGAGTAGGTGTGCCGACCACCGGGGCTCAGTGCGTGTTGCATTGTTTCTCCGCTTCATGACAACAGAACTGGCGCTGCGAACAGTGCCCTATCACAAATTTTTGCGCTTCGTCTGCTAGTAATGTCGATTAATCCTTCGATAACGTGCTGAGTTTATGAGTATATGGGATACATAAATCACATCTTAAATAAAAATAACCGGAGATAACTGTTTTGACGAAACACTTGCTCCAGTCCTTTGAAGGTAGTAAATCAAAAGACTTGTCTTACCCGGCCTCCTTTGGTTGGCAGGCGCAGTCATAAAATTACACTCACGTGCTTGAGGATATTTAACAGGTCACATAATTTTAATGCAGAGTCAAGATTAGATTAGTAACCTGTTAAGACTGTTATCAACTTAGAATTTAGGGTGGAAACAGGTTTTGGGAGCTATTTCGGGGTTCTAATTTGGAAAACGGGGAAATACGTTTATACAATTTTTTTTTGAAAAATGAACACGTTGGCCAACAATGCTTTGAAAAAGCGTAAAAAGCTATGAGATGAAAACGACTGTGCGCTAATCAAGCTTTCTGCACTTCTTTGCACTGATGAATGCCATATGTTTCTCAAGGAACAATCCAAAGTGTTTAATCAATTAACTGACGAAACTCTTTTGCTTTCTTTCTTTTTGATGAATGAGTTGAAAAGAATATGAGCTTTCCTACTTACATTTCTCACCGAAACAACGATGATAAATGCCGTGACGAGTACAAGTCTCTTCGAGCATGAAAAAGAACACTGCCTGAATGCGGTTCGGCACAGAACACTGCACGACACAAGCAAAAAGTTATGAATACAAAAAATAAAATACGCAAATCATCCACACTCTAGCTTTACAGCACGAGTCTTTGATTCAGGAGTTTTTTCTTTTGTTGCGTGCGCTCGGAAGCCAAGTTTTTTTCTTTGACGAGGAGGTACAGGCGTACGATGGCGTAGAATTCTGCGATGATGTTGGTAAGTTCGGCATTGTGTGTTTGGCATCTCACTAGGCCTGGAGGTTTCAGCTGCATATACGAAGAAAAATCTGCGAAGCTTTCTTTGCCCAGCATGTTCGCACTGAAGCGCTGAGTGAAAGTGTTTTCGAGCGACGTAACAAGCAGGTTGAGTGTGTCCGATGGAAATTTCAACCTTCCCATATTCACGTGCGTTGTCAGCGATGCCTCGGTGGGAAGAGGCTGGCTTAGTTATATTAGCAGAATGCCTGAAGAAGTTTCACATTTAGTTTTTTTGATGAATGTCCTGGCGACGTACCCAGAAATGTAGAAAATGAGCCTCGCGTCACTCCTTTCGGTTGCCATGGTACTGTGGTCAAATTAACAGGCACTCAACACTTCGTACGCTGCTTGCAGGTTCCCAACGTTCATGAGTTCATCTACCTGTCTCTGCCGTCTGAGAGTAGTGACGCTTATCCGAAATGAGTCTCTGGCTAGCCTAGTGTAAAAAAAAAAGAGCCGAAGTTGAGGTAGCGATCGATCATATATCGTTAGCTGAAGCAATCTACTTTTCTCGTTTTTGCAGTTTGAATGATACGTTTGAATGGCCGTTCGGATATCCCTGGGGGCATGGTTTTGGAGACAAAAGGCCGCCGGTGCAAATACTCCTGTAGACCAGGCTCCGGCTCAACTAGCGATTTTATGCTCCTTGACCCGCCACACACTTTGACACCATCTTCAACCTGGCCCGCACATTATGCACAAATGGTGATACTGTGGTGTTCAGCCTAGATTGGCGTTAGCGGAGACCTGCCGCTAAGCGTCCGTTGCTATGCAGATGTCATGTAGTCACATGGTATGATTAGGATCTGCCGCTAGGGGGCCAACCGAGCCGGCCACGACTCGCATGGGGCTCCGCTTTCTGCCCCTTCTTGTGCCATTTCTCCACCGATCTGCACAATTCCTGCCACCAGGCAAGCAACGTGAGCGTTTCCGCTTCACTCTGAGCTATAGTTCATCGCCATTAGAGCAGAAGTAGTCTCACAAAAACAGCAACAAGTCGGCGCCATGAGGCGGCCGCGCTAAATCTACCATCAGGCCTAGTTCGGCCTAGTCGAAGGATAGAAAAGAGCCCCCATCATGGCATACAGTGTGCAAGGAGAAGCCGTTAGCAAGGATATTTTCGAAGAACCGGACTGGAAAGAAGTAATTCGTTACCGCAAGTCGAAAAACGCTGGCGTCCAAAGTCAAACCAGGAAGAACGCGGATCCAGGACAACAGCAGGAGACGGCGGACATGAACACGCAGCGTCCCCTTTCTCTGTACCCCAGACGTCCTCTCCCACGACTACCGGAGAACGACTATAAAATCACCTATAGGCCAACGGGAGGCGTCGACATTGGCGAATACTCTGAAAGGACTATCAAGCATGCAATCTTCACAACTGCAGGCATACCTACGCAAGATATCGACAAAGATTCGGCAAGAACGCATCAAGTCAAGAACATCTTTACGATCTTCACCCTGAGTGAGGACAACGCACTGAAGTACGTGCAAGTAAAGAAAATCCAGATCGAAGACAAAGTAATCAGCATGTCCTCGTACATCGCCCCACCTGATCGTGCGGTGCAGGGCATAATATACAGAGCCTACGAGAACGAATCTCCGCGAGAAATGATCGCAGAACTGAGGAAAAGAAACCCGAACGTACCCATAATTCAAGCCAGAAACATGGGTAAAACATCGAAATCAATCTTAATCCATTTTGACTCAGAAGAATTACCGGAAAGCATCATTTACTTCGGAATACTGTTCCCAGTGATTCCGTTTGTACCCAAAGTCGAAGCATGTACTAACTGCAGAAGGGTCGGACACCGTAGAGACGTATGCCTGGAGCCCTGGAAGAATATCCGGGCAAAATGCATCCCGGTCTGCATCATCTGCCGCGGAAAACATCAAACCGGAGATCGCGAGTGTAAGAAAAGATTCGAAAGGAATCCGAGACACTACTGGAACAGGAAAGAAAGGCAATCCAGATCCACTGCCAAGAGCGACACGGACACGAAGTCACCGAGGGACCGTTCAGATTCGTTCCCACCTCTGGACCGAAACGGATCAACTAGCAACAGAGGCCGCAGCAACAGCAGCAGCAGCCACCGCGAAAGGACGCCTAGCCCGGGGGCAAGCATCCTCAAACAGGTGAGCTGGGCAAATACGGCCTCCCACAGTCAGTCAAACCAAAACCTAGCGCAAGAGCTGCAGGTCCTCCATTCTAAATTTAAGGAACTTTCATAGAAAATGAGCATAATTGAAAAAGAAAATAAACGACTCAAAAAAGAAAATGTTGATCTTAGGAACGTTATGCAACAAAAAGGCAAGGCGTCTCAAAACACAAACGCGTCAGAGGAAACGATCAGTCCAGTTCCCACTACGGAACAAGAGGGTCCAAACCCTAGAAAGAAACGAGCAGTAGCTGGTCACCAGCCCACTCTCGCGGAAACTGTTGGGCAACCCACACTTCAGAGTAGTCAGCGCTCTGAGAAACTAGAGGCAGTAACAAATAACCGCTTTGAAAAGTTAGAAGTAATACTCGAGTCCATAATAGCTACGCAAAAAGACTTCAACCAAATATTACCCATTATAGACAACATCCTGCAAGATATTCTCCTAAGAATTCCCCCAAAAGTTCATGGGCAAACACCAGAGCTACAACAGCCTCATGGCCCCGTCTAACTATATAAGGGTATGGCAGTGGAACTGCCGATCATTTCTCAAAAAGAAAGGCGAGTTACTTCACATGCAAAAGACAGAGAAAACGCCAGATATTATCGCACTACAAGAATGCAGGTGCGATCGACCGAAGCTGCCGGGCTTTAGGGTCTTCAAACCGCTCCACGTCCAAAAGGACCCGTATACCGCCACGCTAGTCCATAGAAATTTAACGGTCATAAACCTCAAGCTCGAAAACGTGGATATTGACTGCATACTGCTAGAAATTATCCCTTCGAAAAGGAACAAGGCGCCTTTATTCGTGCTTAATCTATACAGTAATCCAAGAGCTGGCTATCCACCAATTCAGAGAGTCATTGTTCAAGCACTTAACATAGTCAAACACAACCCCTTAGTCGTGGTGGGATACTTTAATGCTCCCCATGTAGAATGGAGGCATACCAAGACCACAGCTAAATGGAGATCCTTAATGAACCTCCTCCAGCAACGAGGTTTCACACAATATACAGATTCCCTACAGCCCACTAGGATTGGAAACAGCGTCAACAGAGACACGTGTCCGGACATTACGGCCGGAAAGAACCTACTGAATGTTAGATGGTCTAACACTAGGCAAAATTTAGGAAGTGACCACTACATAATCGAATCGGTAATTCAGATTGGAACTTTCAAAGGTCGACCTAAAAAGCATAAAATCACAGATTGGGACAAATTCAGAAAGCATAGCAATAACTACGATTCTGATTCTATAAGTGACACCCAGGAATGGACATCCAACCTTCTAAAGGATGTAGGTACGGCCACGACAGAAATAGAAAATGAACTCGAAGTAAGCAACATTGACAATCGCTTACTTCACATGTGGGAAGCTAGGCACAGTATGGAAAAGAGATGGGCTATGCAAAAAACACAGCAGAAGGCTTAGAGTCAAAATAGCCAACCTAAACTAGGAAATTCAAGATCACGCGTCCCAGTTGGCCCAGCAACAGTGGCATCAAATATGCGACAACTTTAATGGAAACATGGGCACGCGAGATGCGTGGAATTTACTGCGACATCTTCTCGATCCCGAATCCAGCAAAGGAGTTAAGAAGCAGGAAATACAAAGACTCCTTCACGTTAATGACCTCACGAACGAAGAAATCATTAACGCTCTTAAGGCTCGCTATTTCAACATCTCTCGTGACAAAGAACCCCTTCCGGAATATAAAGGCAACCCAAACCCTCACATAGACTCCAACATAACGGAAGCGGAAGTTCGAGCAGCTATTTACAAAATCCGCACGCCCTCGGCACCCGGCGCGGATGGGGTCACAAATACTATGCTGAGAAACCTAGATGAAAACTCCATTTCCCAACTTACCAACTTCGCCAACGAATGTTGGAATAAAGAATCCTTACCGGAAACGTGGAACCACGCCAAGGTAACTTTTATTCCTAAACCAGTGAAAAAACTTTCAATAAAAAACCCGAGACCGATATCTCTCACCTCGTGCCTAGGTAAATTATTCGAGCACGTAGCCCTGGCAAGGCTTCAGTCGTACATGGACGAGAGGCATCTGTACCCTCATACTATGTTGGGATTCAGACCCCTTTTATCCACACAGGACACAATGTTAAGGATTAAGCATGAAATCTTGGCACCTGAGATGAATAACAGGTTAAGAGCCATATTAGCTGTTGACCTTACGAAAGCCATCGATGATGTGAACCACAAAGCTATCATGGGTGCCCTATCCGAGCTGCAGGTGGAAGCCAGGATGTATAATTATATCAAGGCCTTCTTAACAGGTAGGACAGCAGAAATTCAATTAGGATCTATACATCCCAACAAATTCCAACTAGGGGACAGGGGCACGCCGCAAGGCTCAGTACTGTCCCCATTTCTCTTTAATATCACTTTAATAAATTTGGCACGCAAATTGGAACAAATCCCAGATCTAGAACACTATTTCTATGCCGACGATATTACTCTATGGACAACAAAGGGTCACGCCGGCACAATTGAGGACACGCTGCAGCAAGCAGCAGATGCGGTAGTGGAGGAGACTGAGAAAATTGGCTTGGAATGCTCATCTCAAAAATCGGAACTTTTAGTCATTAAACCGAAAAAGATATACAAAAAACATTAACACAAACATCAATATATACGTGGATGGTTTCACTATCCCGAGAGTAGAAAAGTTACGCATACTGGGTATGTACATTCAATAAAATGGCAGAAACACGGATTAATTCCAAAAACTCCGAACGATAAGTAATCAAGCATCTTGCCTTATTCGGAGGATATCAAACAAAGAAAGAGGGATGAAAGAAAAAGAGACACTAAAACTTGTGCAAGCATTCGTTCTCAGCCGCATTATATATTCCACGCCCTACTTATTCCTACAGGTCAAGAAAAGAGAAGCGATCGATTCCATTATTCCGCAGTTCTTCAAAACAGCACTTGGTCTTCCCATTTGCACGGCTACCGAGAAACTCATGCAACTGGGGATACATAACACATTAGAAGCAATGATCGAAGCACACCTCACGGCGCAGTACGAGCGGTTGACCGCAACATCGACCGGAAGACAGATACTGCAAAAGACCGACATGCACTACGAGGGCAGACACTCACAGGTAACGTCGGTTCCCCGTCCAATACACAAAATACTGGTAGTCCCTCCACTACCTAAGAGCATGCACCCGGAGTTTCACCTGCAGCGTCGGGTAGCAGGAGCCCAGTCATTAGAGAAATACTATTCCAGTCTACCAAATACGACATATGTGGACGCAGCAGAATACCGGAATAACAGAGCCTATGCCGTGGCACTGGTCGATCACAAGTATCGCTTACAAAATTCAGCGACGATAAACCAAGTACGAACGCCATTTTTAGCGACTCAAAAACAGCCATTAGAAATTTCGCAAATGGTAGAATTCATCAACCAGCAGCCAAAATTTTGAATTTTTTTGATTACTCTAAAAACGCACGCTCGATCAAAATTTTGTGGGTCCCCTCACACGCGGGTCATCCTGGAAACGAGGCGGCGCTTCAGTATGCCCGAGGATTCGTCGTAGGCCGGGAGGTGCGTTACCCCGAACTAAGATCGGCTCGCGAGAGAGACCCTACATACAGAGGAATTACGAATTGGTATAAAAACAACAGACTGAAATATCCGGAGCCCACATTCCCCCTTAGTGCGGAAAACATGACCTTGAGAAACGTAACGTAACGCTCTGAAATCACGGGCGTGGCTCTGGCAGGGGGTAGTTGTGGGCTGTAGTGGCCAGGCCATGATTGGTCATAGGGCTGCCTGACGTCACGTGACTACACGACGTTTCTGATTCAGCAGGAGCTGTCAACTCGAGATTCCCTGTACAGGTGTGAGTGTGAGAGCATAGCCAGCTTTGCCGAATCCTTGTAATCCGAGTCAGACACGTTACCCTTATGGGACACGCAGTTACGTTAGTACAGCTTGGTTAAGCGGGACTATATATATGCGGGTTGGCATTTCATATACGAACGTATGCTACATAGTGTAAATGAGATATAAAGAGGAAGAAATTAAGGAATTAGTAATTAGGTGAGCAGCAAACCCCGTGCAACCCAACAAGGATCCGCATGGTGAGTTTGCAAATGGAAGCTGTAAGCTCTGTAGGATCGTACACAGTTTCACATGTTGCTTCCGAATAAACTTCAGCTATCATTTTGGGCTAGTTTATATGTTTCTCTTACTCATACAGTGTTTCGTGCTGCTGCTTATTTTTACGTTCGTCATTTTCGGCCGCCTTCTGATGTTCGTGTGGGGAGGCACTATCGTTGTTGACATCGTCAAGCTCATTCATTCGTACTTCGGAATAGAATCTTAGCATGATTACAAATTTTATTTCGGGCTTAGGCATAGAGAACTGCGCCTGTATAGAACTGGCACTACAAAAATAAATGTAGATGATTTTAGTTGGTTAGATTGGTTAATGGAGTTTAACGACGCAAGGCGATTCTTGCCCTGCAGGATGCCAAAGTGAGTGACTGCAGGATACCAAAGTGAGTGATTTCGGGAACTTCGACTACCTGCACTAGTACCGCACATTCCACGGGTGCCTTGCTTCTCGTCTCCACCGAAAGCCGGTTGCTGTTGATGGGGTTGGAACACGGATTACCCGGATCAGTGGTCGAGCATCTTATCAATGAACCACCACGGCGGGGCCCATCTAGGCATGATAGGTGGCAATGACGATAAAAGCTGATGCACGCTTCCTCTGCGCCAGTGTAATGCCTGTAGAAGGAGTGTTAGCGCTCAACGCGCCGCGTTTTTATCGTAAGCCACGGCATGGCGCTGGACAAAGTGGTTGGCACAAGGCACCTCAGCGCGAATAGTGCAAGAAAAAAGAAGCAGTTCGAACCCGAACGCGGTCGGAGCTGGTTATTCCTCGTTTTAGATCCGACACATTTGGTGACCCGAGATTGACCACGCAACCCCGACCTCCTACATGGACTCCGCTGGCTCTTCCACCCCTCCTACAGCCGGCGACCCGCCCCAGGACGCTCAGCATAACGGCGCTTCGTTGGCCGTGTTTCAACCAGTCAATCTGCCACCGAACTCGTCCGCTGCATGAACAGATCCCGTGGCTTCCGCTCTACGGGGGGAGCCCTGCAGCGCCTCTCGCGCCGTGCTTTTATTGCAAGTCACGGTACGGAACCGGACAAAGAAGAGGTTGGCACTTAGCGCCACAGTGCGAGCAGCGCTATAAAAACAGTTCGAACCCGAACGCGGTCGGAGATGGTTATTCCTTGTCTTAGCTCCGACAAGTGCACCAGACATCATACACAGCTACGGTGTTGATGGATATTATCTTTGCTTATCCTTTTATCATGTAAACTGTTGGGGTCACCACCTATGAAAATTGTGGCGCCCTCTTATCTAAAGCGCAGCTCAAAGATTGTAATTGTAATTAATTAATTAATTGGTTCATAGGAAGTGAAAGGCGCAGTATCTGTCACACTTGTTCTGTGGACACCTGAACCGCACCGTAAGGGAAGGGATGAAGGTGGGAGTGAAATTGGAAAGAGAGAAAGGGGAGCCATAGTGGAGGGCTACGGAGTAATTTCGACCACATGGGGATCTTTAACGTGCGCTGACGTCGCACAGCACACGGACGCCACATCGTTTCGCCTCCATCGAAACGCAGCCGCCGTGGTCGGGTACGAACCCGGGAACTCCGGATAGTGGTCGGGCGTCTTACCACTGCAGCACCCCGACGGGGCCAGGGGGGATTGTTGTGTGGGCAATCCCGTGCTGTCGTGCCGAGAGGCAGAGAGAGAGAGAGAGCCAGGCAACAACGCCGCTCTCCAGAACCAAACACAAACTGATTTATTACAATCCAGGGCGGATTGTAATAAATCAGTTTGTGTTTGATTCTGGAGCGGCGTGGTTGCCTGGCTCTCTCTCTCTCTCTCTGCCTCCCGGCATGACAGCACGGGATCAACCACACAGTGTGGGTTCAGAAGTAGGAGTAGCATGAAAAAATTGCAAGAGTTCAACGCTGCTGAACCAAATATCGAGAGAAAGCATTAACTGCGGGTGACCGAGCGTTCTTCTCTTTTTCTTCTTCCTCAGCTCACTTATAAATCCCCGCTTTAACTAAGCCGTATGAACGTGCCTTAGTGGCCTATAGGGGTAATGTGAATGCCAGGGTCCTAGCAGGCTGACTCTGACATAAACGTCCCATGTGAAACGAGAGACCCAAGTTGGCAGCTCCTGCCAAATGAGCCGGGCCACGCCGATCTCTTGAGTTGGATTGTTGTTGTTGGGGCTGTAGGAAGAAGGAAAATAAAATGCATGGGCCTGCTACTGGCTCTGTAGCTGAGCCACCTCCGCTGCCTCGTGCAGACAGGAGAAAATAGAGAAGAAAGAAAAGGAAGAGGGAAAGAAAGACGCGCGCCGCAACAACAGCCGCCGTCCACCACCGAAGCGGTAGCGGGTGCAATGACGGCCTAGAACAGATAAAAATTCGGTGGCAGGCTAGCTTCCGCCTAAAGCGGCGGTGACCTACCTGTCCCAACCCCATGAGGGAAGTACTCTACGCTTCCCGACCTCTCGCTTTTGTGTCACGGGGGGTGTGACGTCACAGCGTCACGTGGGTAAGACGCGGATACCGCCTCGCTACGCCTACCGCTTTAGTTGGTAGCCCAGCTCTCACCCTAGTGTTACGTGGGGTGTGAAGTCACAGCGTCACGTGGGTAAGACGTACGTCGCTACCGCCACGCTAAGCTGTAGGCTCGAAACCTAGAGTAGTATTGCTTTCGGAATAAAAGTACGGCACGGTCGCATGAGTTATCTAAGAAAGTTTCCTTCCTGATCTGCCTTTTCCACTTTCGGTATAGTTCCACTCTCTGTTTCATTTCCATAAAATTCAAAAATTTATCGTCTGTGTTTTTCACCTGTTGCTTAACGTTCTTTATTTCTTCGCCCTTGTGACCAGGATACTTACTGGTTAGTTTCCTATTTTTTTTCCTCCATTGTGGGTTAACGCTTTTTAGGTATAGGTATTTAAATACTTTGGCTGCCCACGTATTACGGTTCAATTTACTCAGGCGTTCCTTATATAACATTTTACTTTGAGCTTCCCTTACTTCGAAAGATGCCCAGCCCATACCTCCCTGTACCGCCTCATTTGTGGTTTCGCCGTGGACCCCAGTGTTAATCATTCGACGGATCTCTGATTTATTTGTAATGTCGGCTGTACCCCTATTTTAAGCACAAAACCGCACTTCGAAAAGTAAGTCCAGGTGCATGCGCAACGCCCCCTGTTGCCGTTACTTTCCCCCCGCAAAATGTAACCACAGCTAAGTTATTTACACAGATAAATGCTACGATTACACATGCCGGAAGACGTAGGATAAGAAGCGTTTGCTTTTGCACTTGAAGTTTTGAAAGTAACAAAAAAGAGAAAATAACCTATTTACGGTGTTCGGTAATTAGGCATTGGAGCGCAGCTATCCGGGTATATCAGGTTAGTCATATGCTAAGGTAATGAATTTGAGGTAATGAAAGGTGAGCTTGAACCTACTCTTCACTTCACTAACACCCATAATCATCTTTCAAATGCACGCAGTCCTTTCCCAAATCTTGATTCTAATTGAAAAGGCACTTTGTTGATGGCTGCCGGCGCAGATTCCGAGTTTCGAGGACGTCACCTCGTGCAGCGCGTGGACGAAGCGGACAACGTTACTATACAGCGCAAACATACTTCACCGCGGCTATTTTGCACATTCCTTGATACACGTCAGCTTTAAGGGCGTGATGTGACCATAGTAATGGCTTCTGTCTACGGCTTTCTTTTCTGATTTACGTTTTGTTATGATCGGGCTTCTAGCCGCGGTTCCCGCTGTTCCTGCAGAGGTCGACAACTGGAGCCGAGCTGGTGCAGGCGAGAGCCTGATGCCCCTTTACAAGCCAAGGTGCTGCGCCGCGCCGCATGGTTTAGGCGCATGAGAAGCCACACTGGTGCATGTCTCAACACGTGACAGACAATCCGACTTCTGGACTGGGCATTCCTCTTCCCCCTCGCGCTCCATGGTGGGAGACCAGCGCTCTCGCTATTGGACCTTTAGACCACCGCCAACTCCTGCCTCCGGAGTGGACGGTTCAAGTGCCAAAGGTCTTCGCGGGGCCAATAAAAGAAGGTGCTGTTGCTTCTAGGGGGAGAGCTTCGTGGGCGCTGTCGAGTGCAGTGCTGCTCGCCTGAAGCGGACGTGACGGAGTCTTCGTGGCCTTCTCTGAGCGAAGACAGTCGCGAGTAGCTAGTAACGTTCTGACCCAGTGCCTATATCGTTGTGCCTTGTATCATGGCAGTAAATAATGTGTAAATTCGCTTTCGTTCACCTCATTTTGTGGACTTGGAGCCTTGATACCATGGCACGCACCCGAACCGGGACAGTTCCCGTGCATGCCCCAGGGAGCACTAATCGTCGTCCCAACGTTGGTAGTATGCTGGCATCGTGCACTGGTGCTACATTGACCGGACATTATCTACGTAATGCCAATTATGGGCCAATTGATTGTACTGTCTGGGGCACTTTAACCTCGCTACCCCCCCCCCCCCCCCCCCTAATTTGCACGTCGATTATGTCGCACGTCATCTCAAGCATGCATAATATACACAGTATATAGCCGTAAGGTGCCGCATTACGCGAGAGACTAATATAAAGCCCCGATTTAACCAGGCCATCCGTTCGCTTCTGCGTGGTCTCGGAGCTGCATGTACAATCGAGATTCAAAGGTCTTCTTTTCGATTACTATGCCTTCCCGTCTGACAGCTGCTGAATTGGCATCTGGATACTCGGGTGTCAATCAATGTCTCTGATACATGTGGTCTGCCAACGCCTGCACGCCAAAAACATGGTCGTAATTTTTGGCTCACTTACCCTCCTCCTCCCTCGCTTTCCACTATCCGATTACGCCGTCCCCTGTGCTGCCGCTGCCAACCTAACTCCCTATACGCCGCAGCAGTACCATTGATAATGCTTTCAACAGCTTGCAACAGCTTCAATATCCCATGTACACTTAGGGTTCAGCGTTAAGTGTAGAACGTGACAGAGCTAAGGAGTCGTTCATAATCCCAACGCTTCTACCCATCAGACTGTCCGATTCGTCTATGTTCCGGATTGGAAGGTTAGGGGAGGTCAAGCAGAATCTTGCGCTCCATGTTGGCCAGTGATTAGGTGATCCCTGGGTCACTCTGTAGCTGCCTACTGGTTGCGCCGGGGTCGCCGCCCTTCATTCTAGGAACGGCCGGGTGCCCAAGACTGGATCTCTAAAGGGGAATGGTGCTTTAGGTTTCACCTAATAATTAATTAGGTGCCGTCTTCACTTTCAGCTTTCAATCTCGCGTGCGAGTCGATGACACCAGTGAGATTTGCTTCCTGTGTGACGGCAGGGTTTGAGTCTTTAGCTCAGGCTGGCAGATGTTTCTCGTTGCGAATCCTAGTAAGTAAATTCGGATTCGCAAACTATGGACTGAAATTTTCAAAATCTCCATTTACTCTTTCAGCAAAATGGCACTAATTTTTTTAGTTTTTCTTATAAGGTTTTGGCGCATGTTTCGTACCTGAATGGCAATTAAGTCGTATAGTTCACTAAACACGGAGGTAAGAAAGCCGTGCAGAACCATTGAGGTTGCAGCATTCTATTTCATTATTGGATTTTCGTTCGCAACATTATGAAGGTATGTACCATGGAATGTAGAATTTAAGCAAAATGATCGAGTAAGGTAAAAATGAGAGGCTTTGCTGTCCAGCAGGCTACAAGCTGCCAGATTACTTCACCACGGGTTTGTTTCTGATAGGCGGCAGGTGCCTAAGTCCCGCCTTCACTTGGAGGCGGAGGTGCGGTGTATGACACTGTAAAACAACGTAGGAACTCAACCTGTAATGAAAGAGGAGTGTATACGAAAGGGCAAATTAAAGTTTCCGATAACAAAAATTAGGTAGGAAAATATACCATTTATCACCTAAAACGAATTTCAGTGGAAAACTTATGAGCAACGAATCCAATGTTAAGGGTGAAAATTTGGGTGCTTGATGATATCCTGTTGTAACATTTGACAAGCTGGTTGTAAGCTTTCTGCAATAGGGCATCATTCGCGACACGAGGCACGCGGTAGCGTCATGTCATATACTGAATCTTTGGTTAAGTAATGCAGTATCATATGTCATAACACGTGCCTGGCTGCACATTGGAGACCGGTGAGGAATAAAAAGCCAAAACAAAACGACGTCATTTATGATGCACGATGCATTAAAGCAATACCTGCACCAGCGAGTGTCTTGCTCTTCATAAGGTACATTTTGCATCCAAAGTACACGACTTGGTGCTTTTCCATGCAATGTTTGCCCACCACTCGAAATGCGCCCATATTTACGCTTCTTTTTCCTCAAATAACAAATGTTTGCTATTACGCTCTACCGATACCGGTTGGTATGAGGTAGTCTTTGATTGATGTTCGGCGCCGATTTGCATGTCCTTTTTGAAGCTCGTGCAGAGGCACTGGCTCCACCTGTTGGGACGCTGAAGAAGACATAATGGAGGTATGGGGCAGCGCGACATTTAAAAGAAGATCGATTTGCGTGCTATCTGCTATTCAGTACTTAATGCCAAAGGAAAACGCGGATATTTTTCTCACGTGGCATTCAGATGGTGTAATCGATGGCTCATTACAAGAACAGCTCGGTCGGTTCATAGAAGCCATGACGATACAAAATCACGGGAAATTCATCAGCTAGGCATAAAAGCTTTTTTACTGCAAAGACCGTCAGCAAACATCCGTTTGTTTTTCCCTTTTCTCTTTTTCCGGTCGTCCTCTTTCTAAACACCAGTGCACGGTGATAGTTTAAGTGCATTAGTGCCGTTGTTACCTTCATCTAGCATTAGTTTCCATATCATTGTTGTGAGGCGCTAATGCAAGGAAACTGTAGTATGAAAGCGCACTGAACAAGTAATGCCGAAAGTTGGGCGAGTTGGTGAAAGTTGTTGATGAAAAATAGCGCAAAACGTACCCGTATATATTGCGTGCTTCAGCAATAAACCCCAGTAGCGAGTTAGCGCTTGTCCGTGTCGTCCATCCATCCTTCGTGTATGTTTTGCGCTATTTTTCATCGCGCACTAAACAGGAATTGACGAGGAGCCTCAGTTCGCATACCCAGCCACCGTTTGAAGAAGGGAACGTATCTTCGTCTGGGTAGCGCAGTCATCCCTGGCGGGGGTTTAACTAAGCTTTTGCTTCCGAAGAAAAGCCAGGGAGGATGGGGAGAAAAATGTACGGAATCGAATGATTGAATGTCTCCGCAGCATGAATTTCTGTGCCTGGAACCAGGGATCCCGTATCCTGAAAAAGATAATAAAAAGTGGCAGCAGCAAGAAAAATTACAATGAGGGGTGAATTATGAGTCTGGACGTAAAGCAGGTTGGATGCTCGCACGTCTTTTTGAAAGGAGGCTTCAGTTTTGCAGTTGAAATAGACTTTCAGTTACGAAGACTGCCACATAATTATAGTGCTACTGTGATGATTATTAGGATCGGAAGAAAATGATTGGAGTTAATGAAATCAATACTGGTATATCATAAAGATATCGTTAATATTGCGAAGGTATACGAGTGGGTTTTCTGAAACCTCGAATCCAAAATACTAAATTAATTTTTGTGAAAACCACTCATATACCTTCGATATCGTAACAATATTTTCGGGCTGTGGCAGCATGGACCAGAATCTCTTGAATCGTTCGTCTCCCATTTTAATACTCGTCACAGTATCATTAAATTGACTTGTCTTCGTAATTGAAAGTCGATTTTCTCGACACCACGGTGCTGGTGGAAAATGGAAAACTGAAAACTTCCTTGTACAGAAAGTCAACGGATCAGCAACAATACCTAGATTTCTGCTATCGTCGAGACATTGTAAGCAAGGAATACCTTTAGAAAATGTGACACAGCTCAGAAGCATTTGTAGCGACGATAATGAATACTTCAACTAACTACATATATTGAAAAAACACTAATACAATGAAATTATCCCTGTAACTCCCTTAATATGGCCCTCGAGAAAGCAACCCCTCTAAACAGCAACGACGTGCTCACGAAACAACCAAACACCAACACGGAACATCGACCTTCTTGTGTAACGAAACGGTCTAATGCCTTTTCACACATTAACAATATTCTACTTAATTATCACTCCATGCTTACGTCTAACGAACGCCTGCCGAAAACATTGCCGGGGGTATCAAGGGTAACACAAAAAAGTAACTCAAACCCCAGAGATATTCTAAACTCCACAACAAGCGTCAACACAATCACATCCTTGCTGTCGACAGGATGTAAAATGTGCAATTATTTACAAAAAGGCATCATGGTCAAAATTTCATTTTCACGTTTTACATGCACATCCTAAAAGTTATCTACCTCCTAGAACGCTTTTTCTTCTGCCATAAGCAGTACATCGGAAAGACGGGGCAAACAATGAACATAAGGCCAAACGGTCATCGAGGAGACACAAACGAAAACCTCCCGCAAGCAGTTTCGCAGCAAGAAATTCAGTCAATTTTACTCCAGTCACTTTTTAAATCTTCAAGGGAGAGATAATATAGGGAGGGATATCAAATCTATAAATTCAGATTATTGAACCAACAGGAAAAATTAAAGATCACTGCAGAATCTGCATTGGACTAATGCGGAAGCACGGAGGGGGCTGTAGGTTGCTTCTGCTTCCTTCTAGTAGCTTAATTCGCTTCTTGTTTGCCAATTTTAGTATTTGGTACTTTCAAATTGCGCTCCAATTCCGTCCTATGTCGTTTTTCAGTTCTACTTCCGGTTGCCTGACGTCACATCTTCTACGTCACATGAATTCACTTCGCGTTCACCTATTTTAGTCTTTGGTACTTTAAAATAGCTCGAAAATTCCATCCTATGCCTTTTTTCGGCTCTACTTCCAGTTACGTAGCCTCCCATCTTTGACGTCACATAGTGTCACTTCTTGTTTACCCATTTTACTCTTCGGTACTTCTAAATTACGCGCCAATCCCTTCCTACGCCATTTTTCGGTACTGTACCATCATTCTATTTATTGAATTTTTGTTTCTACATTACTACCATTATGTCACTTTTCTGATTTTAAGCCACCAATCTTCCAATCGTTTTTTGCTGGCTTCCACCGCAAGTTCATTCACCCGGCCACTGGTATCTCTAAACCCCAGAACTTCAGGAAGAGTGACTGCGCCTGCACCGACTTCCGGATGGATACCATTACATTCAAGTATAATCTGGTCAGTTGTTTCAGTTGCGTTACCACATACTGCACATGCGTCATCTTCATTGTTATTTTTTTTTTGTAGCGGCGTGTTCTAAGGCACCCTGTTCTAGCTTCAAAACGAAGGCACTACCTCTTGAGTTATCAAAAAAGCTTCCTTTCTGATTTGCCTTTTCCACTTTCGGTATAGTTCCACACTATGTTTCTTTTCTATCGAACTTATCCAATTTTTACCTTCTGTGCTTTCCACCTGTTGCTTAACGCTCTTTTTTTCATCTTCCTTGTCACTAGTCTACTTACTGGTTAGCTTCCTTGTTCTTTTCCTCCATTGTGAGTCAACGCGTTTTAGGTATAGATATTGAAATACTTTAGCTGCCCATTTGTTACTGTCTAATTTCCTCAGGCGTTCCTCATATAATATTTTACTCTGAGCTTCCCGTACTTCGAAAGATGCCCCACCTATATCTCCCTGTACCGCCTCATTTGTGATTTTGCCGTGGGCACCCACTGGTAATCGTCCGACGGCTCTCTGATTTATTTCTAATGTCGACTGTGCTTCTGATTTTAGGCACGAAACCGCATTTCCGAAAGTAAGCCTGGGCACCATTATTCCTTTTCAAATACCCCTCAAAACCTCATACTTGCTGTATCCGCAAAATTCCCTATGCTTCATTATCCCTGCATTTCTTCGCCCGTTTGCGTTAAGTGGTTGCTCATGCTTTTCTATGTATGCCAATCCTGCGTTTACGCATACCCCGAGATATTTATATTCTGCAACTCTGGGTATTTCATGCCCTTGTAGCTTAGAACCCTGAGCATTTGAGCCGTTGATGTGCTGTAAATCAACTTGTGAAGCATATGCGCGCCCTCTGTCGTTGGTTCCGTCAGCTCTGCTTTCACTGTATACCAGTTTGATAACGTTCTGCAGCCATTGCTCCCCATGGTATTTATGTGGAGCGGGGAGTCCTTATCTATCGAACTCATCTACTAATTATGTAGTCGTTGCGAGTTCTCTGTTCTGCAATACTGCTATTTTGCAGAGCAGGCTAAAATTGTTGTTTACCTAAAATGGAATGCAGGCAACCTAGTCTGTGTTTCCCTGCTGCTGCTGCAAAAAAAAAAAGAAAAAAAAAAGAATGTAGGCAGTTTTTCCTTGCCGCAGCAAAGTGCCGTCTCCTAGCATCTCCTTAACTTAGTTGAGGTAGAAATTATGTATTCTTTGACGCTATCTTTTGAAGATTTAATACTCTCTTGCCTTCAGACAAGCTGAAACGTGTGTTGGTGAGTGGGGCCGCCATTAAAGGACCTTTATTAGAGCGTTAGCTGCGAACTAACTGAGACTAGAGTCAGTTTCTTGCGTTGAGTGTACGTGCAAAAATTTCAGGATAAGTCGACGCGTGTAAAGGATAAGCCAATCATTCACGCCGGTTCAGCGGCAAGGACGAGCCGACAGCAGTAAGTGGACGCAGGAGAGTGTTGTGTCCGTGCGGTGGTTCGGGATCGAAGCTGCGAGGTGCTGGGCCTTCCGTGCGCTGCCCGGGGCCTCGAGGAAGAGACTCAGTGCTTGACCATCTGTGCTTATTTCTGGAGAGAGACTGCCCTAAACAACTGTACAATAATGAGGGCGCGTAGCCCGTTTATAGAGAGAGGGAGAGAGAGAGAGAGTAAAAAAGTAACAAAAAAAGTATAAAACACAAAGGCACGACTGCATCCAAAGGTCCGACGTAGTCGCCGTATGTCTTTCGGCGAACTGTCACTGTAACGCCGACACAGGCACACAGCAGCTCGCAGGAAATAGAGCGGTCCCGCCGAAGGCTTCAAAGGGGCCGCGGAGAACACGTAGCCCTGTAGGCGGTCATCCCTCGGCCACCGGAAATATAATTCTTAGTGCTCCCTCTTTTCCTCCAGCGTGGCGCGGGTCCCCGCCGTCTTGTCCGTGCGGATCGCAGGCCGCTGCGTGGTCCCTCCTTCCCGCTGTGGTGGCGCCAAGCGCCTTGTAAAAAGTAAGGGCAGTCGTGTAGACGCATGATGCGCATTTTATGCATTAAAAATGCTTGAAATCTCGTTTCACCGTTACCGAAAGCACTGTGTGGGGAATATACATGAGAAATCGGACATAATTTTCTAGCATGTGCGATTCACATTTAGCGTCCGAGGATGAAAGGCAACCTTGAGGCTTAACTGCGTAGGTCGTGTTGAGTAGCCCGCATCCCGTTGACAATAGGAGAAAGAATAACTTTGGCCCGGTCAGCCCCTTCTTTTGTCCCTCGACTGGTGGCACCAATGAACAATGGCGGCAGCGTATATCCCAGTGCGGAAGGCGAAAGTCAGGAATACCTCGAGATATCCTATACCACGTACAGGATGTTGCGATACTTCTCGCAAACAGAAAACTGAACGGTTGTGCAATTAATGCACTTAGACATGGGCTAGAATTTCTCGCAAAACAGGGCACCGAGCACTACGGCAACCACGAAGTGTAACAGCCATCTTGTACTTTACGATGAGACGACAATGAATTACGTCCGCAATACAATTAAGTATGTTCCAGGAAGGATAAACATCTATCTCAACGTTTTCTGAGTCATTCAATTCGATCTTCTGATATACCTGTTGCTTTCTCGAATCTTTGGACAGTATTGCTTGAAAATTACATTTTGTTTACCTTTATTCTAAGGCAACTAGCACTAACTACGTTTCGTACCTGCAAGCGCGCGCTCAGAAGAAAGCAGCCTCTTTTTATAGAGCGCCTCTGACAGTAACTGAAGAGGCTGGGCAAGTTCGGTAAACGTTGCTGTTCACCACTTCACGCAAGGATGCTTTTGTGAACCAGCGGTGAAAGGAAG
Organism: Amblyomma maculatum; assembly: GCF_055883805.1. Lineage (NCBI taxonomy): Eukaryota > Metazoa > Arthropoda > Arachnida > Ixodida > Ixodidae > Amblyomma > Amblyomma maculatum. The sequence goes on from NC_139345.1 coordinate 132,780,327, forward strand.
ACTTTATGGCTAGCCAGAGATTTTCATCATTATCCTTTTTATTGCGATAGCAATACTACGTCACGTTTCGAGCCGTCGCGTAGCTTGCCGGTCGCCACTGTTGACCTTGAACAGCGGCGAAGAAGAAGAAGAAGAAGGAGAAGAAGAAGAGGAAGAAGAAAAAAAGAAGAAGGAGGAGAAGAAGAAGAAGAAGAACTGATAGCTTACATTCTCGTGTCATACTCTTAAAGGGTGAGCTTAAGTGTCCCCAATAATGCAGCACCTTACACTGTTAGGGCGTGATATGGGAATAATGCAACAGGCAAAACAAGCTTCCGCCGTTGCTATCGCATTTCAACCAGGGTTAACCAGAGTTAAATCACAACTAATGTTTTTTTTTTTTTATTTTGGCCTGTGAGGTTTTGTTCTGAGATGCACTGCTTCCGCCTACGAAGCCAGAATATGGCATAGAATCTTTATTGAAAAAATTGTATGAGGCAATAACCTCACATTTTCTCACACAATCTCACTGAATTTACATACGAAATCACATACAAGTCACATATAATTGCATAATGTCTCATAGTTTCTTGTACATTATCATAACTTATGTAAGATATTTTTATGATAAATATGCGCACTGTATGAGAGTCTATGCGATTAGATGAGATTTTATGAGGTTATTGCCCCGTAGAACTTTTGGTTTTCTGTAGGGATGTTTCATTCATATGAGATCGAGCTGTCCTACTGTGTTGAAGGCTCGGACTAGAATGAATTTGTTGGGCTCCCCGCCGAAGTATTTCTGGCATAGCCAGCTTGCACTGAGCTTCGACAGGAAAGCCTCGACTATATATGATTCTGGCCGCAGTGCTGAAAACATTAGTTGGCCCTGATTGAACTGCGGTTCTTTCCGCAGGTCCACATGTCACCGTTTAGACACCCATGGTTTATCCGAATTCTTTATATTATGCAATCTTCCTATACTGTAGGCCGTATCAAAATAAACGTCGACGTCTGCCAGTACGAAACGCAGAAGCGTTTAAGAACAAATAAAAAAACCGCACTCTGGGAATAAACGGGTCGAAGTGTCAGTCAGTCCTATGTTAAGGTTAAGCATTTTAGTTGTATCTTAGCAATATTATGCACCCATGCATGTAATAATAAAGACGAAAGAAAGTAAACACTTGGAACACAACTTTGTGGAGGTCAGTTCTGCCTACTTGTGCCCTTCCTAATAGCTCTCAATTGATGAAAGCAAAATAATGAATACTGTTCCCACATATATATATATATATATATATATATATATATATATATATATATATATATATAATTAGTGGATAATTGTCGATAGGTACCGGTTACCTGACGGGTTACGCTGAAACAAAGGGCCTCCAGCGTGGCAAGGAAATTGATGCAGCGAAATGTTTCATAGAACGCATCGTCCTGAGGCATGGCGCCCCGACCGTTATAATTACGGTCTGAGGCACTGCTTTCACAGCCAAGTTACTGGAATTTGTCATGCAGCTGAGCGGCACTATTTATTGCAGTTCAACCACCTACCATCCACAGACTAATGGCTTGACAGAATGTCCCAACAAAACTATCGCTGACATGACGTCCATGTACGTGGATATTGAACATCGGTCTTAGGATGCAGTCCTACCGTGAGACACATATGCGTACAATACGGCGTAGCAGGAAACAACACAAATGACGCCGTTCTCTCTATTGTATGGCCGCGAAGTTTCGACATTGCTGGAAGCCATGTTGCCCCATCCCGGCCGTGACCTCGAAGTTGGCGCCGAGTAGTTTACTCAGCGCGTAGACGCGCGACAGCTGGCAAGGGCACACATCCAGAACCTGCAAGGCCGAGACACCCAGCGTTACAATCACCGCCACCGTCCAGTGACTTTCGAACAGTACGACAGAATGTGGTTCTGGAGTCCGATTCGACGTCGTGGACTATACGAGAAACTTCTGAAACAGTACTTGGGCCCATACAAAGGGCTCCGTAAGCTGAGTGACGCCACGTACGAAGTGCTTCTGGATGGCTTTTCTACCACGCGTCGACAACGGGAATCCGAGGTGGTTCACGTCTTGCGCATGAAGTCGAATATTTCGCGTGAACTGCCCTAGAACATTAGCACACCGCCTTAGCGCATGTTTTTTGCTCAATGTATTTTATTTCTCGAATTCATCGGGTCGACATTTTTTTTTTCAAGGAGGAGGAATAATGTAGCGTGTGCACCAGCAGCCGCTAGGCGGCTGCTCATCGCAAGTCTCGTGGGCTGACTTGAATAAGAAGTGGCCCCGTGACGTTAGATGCGAAGATGCTGAAGTTTGGTGCTGACCGTCTGTAGGTGTTCTGGGCCTGCTCTTCGCTGCCTTTTGGATCAACCCCAATTACAACCAACCTTCTGGTTAAGGGCCTAAACGGCTACGTGAGAATATATTAAACTAGATATTATGTAACAGGGTATATCCTATAGCAGATGAAGCTTGACATTAGCAATCCCTGATACATGCGTATTTTTGACGTAGGGCAGTCACAGATACTCACGAACTCTTGCGGAGACTATGTGCGAAGCATGCTTCGATGTGTGCACATAACGTGTACGCCTTCTATTTACCGCGCTGTCTTTGCGTCCTTGGTGTTCGGCATACTATATCAAGGTCGAGAGATGGAATTCCGATTGCGGTGGCTGAATTTTAATGCAGGCAAAATGCAGAAGCGCCCGTGCGCTGTGCGATCTCAGAGGACGCTATACAGCCCCAGGGAGCAAAAAGTATTGGGAGTCCTTTGCAATGACGTCCCTCATAGCCCATGTAATGTCTCGTCGCGTTAAACGCCGCATGCATGTGGATTTCATTGATTATAAATGCTGTTGTAAGGCTCTGCGTCGAACTTTGTACTGTCCACTAATCCAGTAAAAAAGAAAAACTCCTTTATAAAGCACTAATTTGGTAAAGTGTTGAATCGGCAGCATCTGTCATTTGGATACGTTCCTTAATGTGTACGGGTTGGCGCGCAACCTTTTATACTTTTCATTCTCAGCGCTCTGAGAACTACTAAGTCGTTCCCACTAGTTTGCTACTGCAGAATATTTTCTCATCTTGGCTCCTTCGGAGTATCTGTCATAACAATTGTTGCCTTAGGAGCGGGCTATACTGGCTAGACCTACTTAAGATTTAGTTTATGCATCAATCACTGCCACAAAGTAGGCTTCCGTTATGTAAAAAATAGAACAAAGTTATGTGAAAAGAGAATATTTTCAATCAGTCGTCTCCAGCAGCTTTATACCTCGGAAATATCTTCCTATACGAAGGTGATCATAAATGTCTAGGCGTGTATTGATCATAGCTACAACTGTAACAACTGCAACTGTAACATTTGATGTTCCCTGCTGCGATTTTGTTCCTATGCACCCAGTTGTTCTTGACCCCGCAGGAATTTCAAAATTATTCGATTTTTTGAAGGTATCCTCATCATGTGATTGTGACAACATTACATCAAAGTTCCTTAAGCAGACTAAAACATATTCATCATTATACTTGGCTAAACTTTTCCAGCAATGCTAGACCATGATATGTTCCCACTGGAATGGAAGGTCAGGAAGGTGGTTCCCCATGCAAAAGTCTGGTAACAAACAGTCATACTTAGACTATCGACCCATTTCGCTAACAGGCATTTTATTTAAACTGATGGAACACATCTTGTATTCACATATTTTCAACTTCTCAGAATTAATTCATTTTTACCTCTGTTTGGCACTCTCATGTGAAAAGCAGCTCTAACATTTCACCTAATCGTTCAATGTAATATCGGCACATGTCATTCATCGACGACGATGAAGAATTGAACGGGCGGTTGAGAGAAGACGACGAAGTGAAACTGTGCTCCGTTTCGTGCTGACCTGACTGGTTGTCGGTGTCCTTCGGGGCCAGAGTGCCGTCTGCGTAACGTTACGTTCCAAATCTGGTTGAGGTGCGAAGTATCGACCCAGTCCTGCATAACCAACCTGTCACTAAGGAGCTTACCCCCGTACATCAACGCCTCGGCCGCCGCCTAAGTAGAGAGCCCCCTGAATTCGGACCCCTTCCGGCCGCTACCAGGACGACGCCTCAGCCTCAGACAGCCGTAGACCCTGTTGCAATGACATCTGAGAGCAGGCTTCCCACGCACATCCTGTGTCATCAGCCGCGAACACATCCGTTCTTTCATGGCGACGTGTTCGAGGACGCCGAGGACTGACTTGAGACCTACGAGTGAGTAGCTCGTGTTATGACCGTGCATGGTCCGCACTTGCGCGCTCTATTGTTCGCCTGTGGGCATGGATATGTGCTGTGGATATGTGCTGTTGGTTCAAGGGCGCTAAGTGAGCCTGTTTCCATGAATCCTTTTGTGTGAGCCTGCTTTGCTTTGTAGGGACCCTGCAAATGCCAAATTGGCCCTGTAAAGGGAACGTCTAGAAAAATACAAAGAAATGTCGCCCTGTGGGAAATAGCCGGAAGTGCTTTCGTTCAATTGTTCGCCCTTCCCGTCGAGAAGCGCTACGGTCAAGTGAGGAATGCCTATTGTCCAAAGGAGACGACGTCCGCTGACGTGCAGGACAAGAAAGAAGCATGACGCATACGGCCATTAGAGGATTTCCCGGGAATGCAGGAAAGATTTTCAATTGTCGGAAAGGGACAATGCTGGGAGCAGTCTGTGGCGCGCACGTGCACTTGGGTTTCTGAGAAGGAAATCCGCTTACCGGAACCAGCATATCGGATCTTTGCTGAAGAATAGAAATGTACCTCCTCGCCATTCCCAAGCTCTTCCCGCCAAGTGACCACGCCCAACGAAAGAATGCCGGACTAGTCAGTGCATCAGACCATCAGTGCAGTGATGTGTTCGATTGGATGCCGATATCTGAGGGGCGTGCCCTGGAACTGGTTGGTCAGCATCTTCAGAGAGGGGCTGGACATAGGGGGTTTTAAGGACGTTGCAGAGCACGAACTGAGGCTCTGGGCCCTGGGTAAACGGCTCATCCAGACGCTTCTCGCTATGGACTCTTAACGCTTGCCATTTTGCTGATATACCCTTCTTTTTCATGTAAATAAGTTTTCTCTAAGTGCCATTAAACCTGCTTGTATATATTTTACCAACTTCGAAGATTCGATCCTTCATCAACCCCGAGTCTCTGCACGCTACCAAGTGAAGGCCGGGTCGACTTAGTCCCAGAGTCACGACAACTGGTGACCAGCATTGGAATCTTAATCTACGAGCCACAACATCTGGTGATTGGAAGTGGATCAGAATCTACAAGCCACAACATCTGGTGATCGGAGGTGGCATCTCAATCAACAAGCAGGAGCAACAATCGGCCAACAAGGGAGCAGCTCGGAACATCGATCGCATGTGTGGGTGAGTGCTTGGCTTTTCTTCTGATGTGGACCAGGTTCTAGAACAGGGTTAGATTTTAGAACTGGTAAAGAGTGTTGAAACGCCTTTAGGTTTGGTAGTTTGCACAGTTGTTTTGGAAGTAGCCGACACTCGGAGCGATCATGGACCTACAAAAGCTGCAGAAACCGGGACTGTTGCAATTGTGTGAGGAATTGGGAATTGATACAAGTGTTTTGGCACGAAAACCCTTGATTATAAAGGCAATCACTGATGAGGAGCTCAGTGAAGCATGGAACCTCATCGGACAAAAAAAAAAAAGGAGCAGCTCAGACAGCAGAAAGAGCGGGAAAAAGAGGAAAAGAGGCGTGAGCGTGAAATTGAAATTGAAAGAGAAGCAAGACGGCTGGAGCAAGAAATTGAGCTCCGGAAATTAGAATTAGAGTTGAGCAAGAGGTCGGGCAATTGCCCCCAGCTAGCGGTACCTCTTCTCAACAAGGAGACAGATTTCAAGATGTAAAAGTACATGCAGCCATATGTGATATCAGGAGATATCGGTCTGTATTTGGCTAACTTTGAGCGAACCTGCGAAAAACTGTCCTTCCAGCGAGACACTTGGTCTTAGAGATTATTGGCGGTTCTGTCCTGCGATGCAGCGGAGGTTGTGGCGCGGCTAAGCAAAGAGGACGCGGACAACTACGAGAAGGTCAAGGCTTGCCTTCTGAGAAAATATAGGCTTAGCGTCGAGGCGTTCAGACAACGCTTTCGGAACGCTACTAAGTCCAGGGACGAGAGTTACGCTGAATTCCTGTAGAATTTAAGAGTCAATTTGGGCAAGTGGCTAAAGAGGACTGATTCCTATAGTGATAGGGACGCTGTAGTCGAGCGAGTTCTTTTGGAGCAGTTTTATAACTGCCTCCCAAAAAAGAAAGAAATTGGTTACAGGACCGAGGCGACTTAAGTCGGCAACTGAAGCTGCCGAACTCATTGAGGAGTATGCTTCGCGCCGACAATTCAGCAACCCAGCAGTGGGTAGGCCCCGCGATCCCAAGTTGAGTGTGAATAACCGTCAGGAAAGGCACTTTGCTAGAGTTGGAAACGAAGAAAGGAAGGCTTCTTTAGGCAAACTCCCTAGAAAGGACGGCAGTGAGAAAAGTGGGGAAGTGACCAACGCGCAGAACACAAAGAATAAGCTTGAGGCTAGGAAGCCACTCACAGGATTTAGGTGTAATGAGCAGGGTCACATTGCCGTCAACTGCCGGAAAGAAAAGATTGCTTTCTCGTATGTCAGTGACTGCGGTGAAAATATGCAACTTTTGGAACCCTACATGCATAACCTAGTAGTCAACGGGAAGCCTTGCAAGGTACTGCGCGATTCGGCCGCAACGATGGATGTTGTCCATCCGGCGTATGTGTCGCCTTCCGACTATACAGGACAGTGTGCATGGATCCGCCAGGTAGTGGAGGAACAGTGTGTGCTTGCCACTCGCGAACGTGGTCATCGAGGGCCCTTTCGGCGAGTTAACAACCGATGCTGCCGTTTCAGGAAAGCTTCCTAAGTGCTATCCGTATTTGTTTTCCAACAAATCGGACATGCTACTGCGAAAGAGGGGCATCCTTTCCGGAGACAGAGTTGTGCAAGCCTTAACACGTTCAAAGGCGCGAGAACTAGCTACACTGGTCATTCCAGAAAAGTCCACACGGAGGAAACGGCATTTAAAACAGTGGTCGATGCGGAAGATAGCCGGTCAGAAAAATTTGAGAGCGAGGCATCTCAGATAAGTCAACTTGAAAGTGAGCTTGATGAGACGCGGAATGAGGTCGTTCTTGAGAGTAACCTCTTGCCGCCAGTGTCTAGTAATCTCACGAGACTTTTAAGTGGAACCCGAGAGGACTTAGCTATGGAGCAAGCCAATGATCCCAAGATACAGGAGATAAGGGAGCGCCACCGCGCCACTAAGACAGCAAACAATATTTCTTTTGAGATGAGAAAGGGAGTGCTGTATCACTTATTCAAGGATAAGCGCGGAGTAGAGCGGGACCAATTAGTCGTTCCCCAAAAGTACCGCGAAGACTTACTGCAACTTTCCCATGGCAGCTCGTGGTCATATCACCTTGGAATAAGGAAAACAAAGCAGAGGCTGTTGCAAGAATACTATTGGCCTGGATGTTTTAAGGACACGGAAAATTTTGTACTGTCATGCGACACGTGCCAGCGGGTTGAAAAGGCGCAAGATAAGTGGAAAGCTCCGATGGTGTTAGTACCAATCATTACCGATCCGTTTCAACGGTTAGTAATAGATTTAGTTGGGCCACTTCCTGTGACAGAGTCAGGGTACCGTTATATCCTCACTATGTTATGCCCAGCCACAAAGTTTCCAGAAGCTGTTCCGCTGCGCGAGGGGACGTCCGAGAGTGTAGTGGATTCGCTGCTGTCAGTGTTTGCACGAGTTGGATTCCCTTCCGAGGTCCAAAGTGATCAGGGTAGCGTTTTCACAAGTGTCCTCACCACCTCATTTCTCGAGCGATACGGCATTAAGGCAGTGCATAGCTCGCTCCACCATCCGCAGAGCAACAGCGTAGAAAGATGGCATTCTGTTCTCAAACGAGTCCTGAGGGGACTGTGCTATGAAAACAAGCGCGAATGGGATACCTGCCTGCCTGCAGCACTTTTCGCTTTGCGGTCAGTGCCGCACGAATCCACTGGATTTAGCCCAGTTGAGTTGGTGTACGGAAGGTCACTGCGCTCACCTTTGCGAATGGTGCGCGAAGCCTGGGAGGGGCGCGGGGAAGACCCAACAGTAGTAGAATTCATTCTGAACTTCTTGAATTGCTTACATAACCCTAAGGACCTCGCTGAGGCCAGCATGAAGTCAGCCCAGGCTCGTTCCAAAGTGTACTATGATAAGTCAGCCCGTCAAAGGACGTTTCGTATCGGGGCCCAGGTGATGTTGCTGAGAGGTTCAAGGCAGAATAAGCTCAAAGTACAGTGGGAAGGACATGCTGAAGTCGTTGCAAAGCTTTCTAACACTAACTACGCAGGGAAAATCCCCGGTAAGCGTAAAGAAGTGCGCATTTATCATTGCAATCTTATGAAGTCTTATGTGCAGAGGGAAGCCGTGGTAAATCTAACGTTAAACCTTTCCGAGGAGATGGGGGACAACTTGATTTGCCTCAGCGGAAAAGGAAGCAACGCTCAGGAGCTTCTCAAAAAGACGGAGCAGAGAGGAGAACTAAAGAAATCCCAGCTGTCCGATCTGGGCGAGATAATAACACAGTTTGAGGCCTGCTTCGTGGACAGGCCAGGCAGGACTGATTTGGCTGAGCACGATATTGAGCTGACTTCAGACGTGCCAGTGCGATCAAGGTGCTACCGATTTTCTCCAAGGCAAAGAGAAATTCTGGATAGGGAAGTAACTCGCATGCTGGAATTGGGAGTAATGAAACCCTCGGAAAGCGATTATGCTTCGCCTATGACCTTAGTAGAAGCTCCAGGTAAAGACCCTAGGCCTGTGGTAGACTACCGAAAGCTAAATTCTCTCACCAGGGATCAAGTGTATCCTATTCCGAATATTCAGGAGAGAGTAGAACAGGTCAGTAGAGCGGCCTATGTGACTACGCTGGACCTTACTCGAGGATACTGGCAAGTACCGCTCACTGAACGCGCCAGCAGATACGCGGCTTTCGTCACTCCGACGGGCAGCTACCAGCCAACAATGATGAGTTTCGGGCTCAAAAATGCTCCATTTTGTGTTTCCCGACTCATGGATAGGGTTTTAAAGGGGTGTGAAACATTCGCGGTGCCTTATTTAGATGACATTGCGCTTTTTTCCGACTCATGGGCGGACCTTATGGTACATTTAAGAGCTGTACTGAGCCTTTTTACGTCAAGCTGGGCTAACCGTAAAGGCCGAGAAATGTTGCCTGGCAAGGGCGACCGTGGACTACTTGGGTCACAATGCAGGTAAAGGTTTCAGGAAACCCAATGAGATTAAGATTTCTGCGGTAGCAGACTACCCGCGGCCGAGCACGAAGACGGAAATTCGGGCATTCCTGGGGCTGACGGGATACTACAATCACTACATCCCTAACTATTCAGCTTTGGCTAGCCCTGTGACCGACGCTCTCCGCAAGACAGAACCGACAAATGTAGTCTGGGACGAACAAAAGGAAGCCTCCTTCGTAAACCTGAAGGCTGTGCTGATTAGCCGTCCGGTATTGCGAGCTCCAGACTATGACCGAGAATTCACGGTCCAGTGTGATGCAAGTCATCGAGGGCTAGGTGCTGTTCTCTGCCAGAGAGATAACGACGGTAATGAGCACCCCGTGCTCTACCTGAGCAGAAAACTGAGTTCTAGAGAGAGGGCTTATTGCGCGTCAGAGAAAGAGTGCGCTTGCATTGTATGGGCCATTAAAAAATTGCAGTGCTATCTTGGAGGGGCCAAATTCACCGTAGAGACGGACCATTGTCCCCTGGCTTGGCTGCAAACTGCGACATCGAAGAACAGTCGCCTTCTTAGGTGGAGCTTGATTTTACAGCAGTACAATTCTGAAATAAGATACAAAAAGGGGAAGTTAAATGGGAATGCGGACGCGCTTAGCCGCTGTTTCTAAGCGGTCCGAGGTGTTCCTCACCATGTATCCAAATTGATAATCAGGTTTTTTTTTCGTGAGCTTGTATATGTGTGACTATGTAAAACAGCACGTTTGGTTTTCTAGGCATACGTGGGTCCTGAACGTCTTGAGTCTGGGCTTTTCTCGGACAACGATGTTAGTTTTCTTTTCACCTGGTCTCTTCAGAAGGGAGCCGAGTTCTTGCTTAGACATGTTGTTGAGTTTCAGAGACAGCTCAAGCAATTTCGCCTACGACAAACAAGACAACGCGACAAGCAACAGCAAGCTTCAAGCGTTCATGTGCAGGCCATTAAGTCGTCTCTTCATGCAGCAGCTGCGACTGCTGCCCTCCGTGACTCTTCTGGCGGGGGAGGAGGCTGTTATGACCGTGCATGGTCCGCACTTGCGCGCTCTATTGTTCGCCGTTGGGCATGGATATGTGCTGTGGATATGTGCTGTTGGTGCAAGGGCGCTAAGTGAGCCTGTTTCCATGAATCTGTTTGTGTGAGCCTGTTTTGCTTTGTTGAGACCCTGCAAATGCCAAATTGGCCCTGTAAAGGGAACGTCTAGAAAAATACAAAGAAATGTCGCCCTGTGGGAAATAGCCGGAAGTGCTTTCGTTCAATTGTTCGCCCTTCCCGTCGAGAAGCGCTATGGTCAAGTGAGGAATGCCTATTGTCCAAAGGAGACGACGTCCGCTGACGTGCAGGACAAGAGAGGAGCATGACACATACGGCCGTTAGAGGATTTCCCGGGAATGCAGGAAAGATTTTCAATTGTCGGAAAGGGACAATGCTGGGAGCAGTATGTGGCGCGCACGTGCACTTGGGTTTCTGAGAAGGAAATCCGTTTACCGGAACCAGCATATCGGATCTTTGCTGAAGAATAGAAATGTACCTCCTCGCCGTTCCCAAGCTCTTCCCGCCAACAAGTGACCACGCCCAACGAAGCAATGCCGGACCAGTCAGTGCATCAGACCATCAGTGCAGTGATGTGTTCGATTGGATGCCGATATCTGAGGGGCGTGCCCTGGAACTGATTGGTCAGCATCTTCAGAGAGGGGCTGGACATAGGGGGTTTTAAGGTCGTTGCAGAGCATGAAATGAGGCTCTGGGCCCTGGGTAAACGGCTCATCCAGACGGTTCTCGCTATGAACTCTTAACGCTTGCCATTTTGCTGATCTAAATAAGTTTTCTCCAAGTGCCATTAAACCTGCTTGTATATATTTTACCAACTTCGAAGATTCAATCCTTCATCAACCCAGAGTCTCTGCACGCTACCAAGTGAAGGCCGGGTCGACTTAGTCCCAGCGTCACGATACTCGTTACAACGGGTGGACTGATGAGAGTAAGCTACACAGCGTGTACTTCGCTCTTGAACAGTCTGCACGGACACGTTTTGAAAACCATGTGGCTTCCTTTCGATCCTGGGCAGCCTTCTGTCGTGACTTGAAAGCCACTTTTCCCTAGTGCTGACCGCCGGGAGCGAGCAGAAGCTACGCTACACTCACGCAGTCAGCGCCAGAACGAGAGAGCATGCGTATGTTTTTTGAGGACATGACACGCCTCTTCGAACACGCCGACCCGCAAATTGCAGAAGATAAGAAGCTGTGTCACCTGATGCGGGGCGTTAAGCAAGAACTTTTCGCGGGACTGGTACTTAGTCCACCGCGCACTGTTGCAGAGTTTCTTACCGAAGCTGCGACCATGGAGACAACGCTGGAACGCCGAGCCCGTCAGTCAACGATGACGTGAACATCATTGGCTCCGACGCACTCCCTGTGCATGTCTGCAGCGACATGTACGCATTACGCAATCTCATCCGTTCTGTCTTGCGGGACGGATCTTTTCCTACACTACATCTTTTCCTTGAGTGGCTGAAGTCGTCCGGGACGAGGTGCGTATGGCAGCTGAGCAAGTTGGTGACGTTCCCCGCCAGACGTTCGACGCGAGACCCACCTACGCGTCCGTCCTACGTAAGACTCCGACGCCGGACCATAGTGCCAACTACCAGCGAACCCGTAAAAGTCACGTATGGTGGCCCCGGGACCGTCGGCCCCTGGGCTATCATTGCAGTGAAGCCAGTCACCTTTACCGGGAGTGCCCTACCGCCGCGTCAACATGCAACGTTTCGCCCCGGCACCTACCTTCGGAATGGCGAACGGTCTACTGAGATCGCTAGCGACCTTGCTGCGCGACAGTATATATCTCGTCACGTCCGGTTACCAAGAGCGTCGGTCTAGGTCCCCGACGAGCTACCGTTCGCCAAGTCCCAACTATTCCCGACGCCGCTCTCCCAGCCCTGGCCGGGAAAACTAATACCAGCGGCCTTCGGAGGCAGGGTCGCTGATGTTGGGAAATGTGAAGATCCTCCGTCATCACCAGGCCGACCCGACGAGATTTCGCTTGTGTCAGGTAGCGACAGCATCCGGCATACTACCTCCAATTTGTGTGTAGCGATTGATGGAGTGGATGCCACCGCGTTACTCGACACTGGTGCCGATTATTCAGTAATGAGCCGTGGTCTCGCCCGAGAATTGAATTTTTGACGCATTGGGTCCGGCCCGAAAATTTGCAAGGCGGGAAGTCACTTGATTGAACCTGCAGGCAAGTGCACAGCGCCGGGTCGGCATCCGTGGTTTTGGTGTATGTCGGAGAATTTGTCGTGCTTCCTGAGTGTTCGAAAGACTTGTGCTGGTCTAGTGTGCTGGTGCTTGTAAATCATGACTTGTTCCACGATTACGAGGACATCGCGGATGGGCAGCTTCCGCTACTACTCGAGAAGGAATTAGCCGTTGCTTGAGGACTAGTACATCTCCAGAACAGCTGTGCTACTGTCCTGACAAATGTTGCTAAGGAGATGCGGCATCTCGCCAAGGACAGAGTTGCCGTCCTTCACGATGTTACTGCCTTGCCTCATTTATGCACCGCCGGAGCGAACCCTAAAGAAGAGGCCGCACCTTGTCATGCTCTGCAAACCGTTAAAATTATCCCCGACGTGAGGCCCGATCAGAGGAATCTTCTCTCGGCTCTCTGAATGATTTCGCAGACTGCTTCGCCACAGGCTCCAAGGTCGGACGTACTCCTGTGGCCAAGCACCGCATCATTACCGATGACACCACGTTACCAGTGTGCCAGCGCCCGTACCGGGTTTCTCCTATGGAACGTGAAGCCATTAAAAGGCTAGTGGATGAAATGGTTGCGGACGACGTGATCCAGCCTTCGACGAGCCCATGGGCGTCGCCAGTGGTCCTTGTCAAAAAGAAAGATGGCACCTTGAGATTCTATGTCGATTATCGAAAGCTAAATAACGTGATCAAAAAGGACGTCTATCCGCTGCCCAGGATTGATGATGCCCTGGACTGACTACGCGACACCAGGTACTTCTCATGAGACCTCAATAGCGGATACTGGCAAATCGAGGTGGATCAGAGAGACCGAGAGAAGACTGCATTTGTGACGCCCGACGGCCTATACGTGTTTAAGGTGCTTCCGTTTGGTCTTTGCTCTGCACTGGCCACGTTCCAACGTATGGAGGAGACGGTTTTATCAGGCGCAAGTGACAGTCGTGCTTGGTGTACTTAGATGATGTTATTTTCTCGCTTACTTTCGAGCAACACTTGGACCGGTTGTGCATCGTGCTTCAAGTACTCAAAGGCGCGCAACTAACAATCAAGCCTGAGAAATGCCACTTCGCTTCCAAGGAACTACGCTTTCTCGGCCTGAAAAGACTACCGCAGTGTCAAATGTTCCACACCCCACCAACAAAAAGGCACTTCGGCGATTTCTAGGTCTTTGCTATTACTACCGACGCTTCGTCCAAGAGGTTTCCAAGATAGCTGAACCGCTGACAGCACTAAGCAGAGAAGACATACTCTTCCTGTAGGGAGGCGATCAAGAACAAGTCTTCCAGGAGCTCAGATGTCGCCTACACAGACCCGCGATACTCGCCCATTTCGATGAAGACGCCGCAACCGACGTACATACTGATTCCATCAACATTGGCCTCGGGGCGGTACTCATCCAGTGGCAAGGTGGAGTAGAACTTGTTATCGCCAACGCGAACCGAACACTCTCACGATCGGAGGCGAATTATTGGACAACAGAGAAGGAGGGCCTTGCGGTAATCTGGGCCATCAGCAAGTTTCGACCATATTTGTATGGACGACCCTTCCGTATTGTCAGCGACCATCATTCCTTGTGCTGGCTGGCAAGCCTAAAAGACCCGTCTGGACGCTTGGATTGTTGGAGCCTCCGTCTTCAACAGTTCTTCAACAGTGTATAATAGTTCTCAAACAGACTACATTATTCTTGACTTGCTAAAGCTTTTCAAAAAAAAAAGTTAACCACAAACTTCACATAGATAAACTTCGTTTGCCTAAACTGGATTGAGACATATTACTATGGCTTAAATGTTTTCTGACTAACCATTCTCAGCATGTAAACTTAGTGGCCACGGTTTTCCAGTAATGTACCGTCAGGAATGCCTGAGGGCTCTGCTCTGACTCCTTTACTTTTCTTAATATATATAATGATCTTCAAACTGTGTCTGATCTCGCATGAACTTCTATGCCGACGACTGTGTCGTATATCGCGACGTTAAGAATGATGGTGACAGGCTGGCCTTCGAACTAGACTTAAATATCCTCCTATGGTGTAGAAAAGGGGTCAATGGAATTAAACCCTAAATGCTGCAAATTGATGAGTGTATCAAGACGTGCGCGTTGTACGTCCAACTACTTATTAAACAGCGTCAAACTTGAGTCTGTTTAATCACATCGATGTTTAGGCGTACTAATATCCACTTTAGATTGGAAGCTCACATTCATCACATAATTGCTAACGCTAACAGCACTTTAGGCTCCTTGCGACGAAACATTAGTAAATCTCTGCTTTCATTATGCTATGAACAGTTTGGATGTTTGTAGTGTGTTCTAGTTAACTGGTCAAGATTTTTGTATTGAATAGCGGTTTCCTAAACTTTTTGTTTGTTATGATTTATGTAACTCCACTCCCCTCCATAATGCCTAGGCGATTGATTGGTTTGGTTTGTTTTGTGAGGTTTAGCGTCCCAAAGAGACTCAGGCTATAAGAGACGCAATAGTGGAGGAATCCGGAATTTCAACCATTTGGGGTCCTTTAATGTTCACTGACATGGCACAAAACACGGCCGCCTTGCTTTTCGCCCCCATCGAAAAGCGGCTGCCGAGGCCGGGATTCGATGCCGCATGTTTGGGAACAGTAGTTGAGCGCCGTAACCACTGCGCCCCCGCGGCGGGCCTAGGCGATTGAGGGTAAGGGAAATAAATAAATAAATAAAATAAATTACTGATTTATTCAATTTCAAAAGGACACTGAAGATTATAACGAGACTGATAGCTTAGCGTCACGTAACCCCAAAATTTCGCTTTTACCGAGAATAAAGCTCTCATAACATAGGAAATTGCTTAAAAGCAAATACCCTACTGAACATACATGGTTCGCAGCTTCTCGGGGAAGGCGATTTCATATTTCGCCCTCTCAATTGGCATCTACCACAGAGAAAAAAATGGATGAGGAGGGGGGGGGGAGGGGCAGTGTGCACGCCCTTCGCTACATGCGAATTGAGTAATGCGTCAATTTGGGCCTCCACTGTGCGTGAAGATTCGTTTGTTTGCAGATGACTGCGTACTGTACCGGGATATTAGATGTTCTAATCCCCAAATTAATCTTGATATTTTCCTAACCAACGTCCTTGCATGGTGCCAGAAATGGGGCATGGTCATAAATAAAGAGAATACCAATTTCTATCACGTGACACGTAAAACAATATATTTGAGCACAGGTATCACCTTGGGCAGCCACCATTACACGAATTATCCAGTTTTAAATATCTAGGTGTAATATTAACTAACAACCTGTCCTGGAATACGAATATCTGCTCGTCCGCATTTCGCAAGCTATGTTTTCTGCGAAACTATACTTTCGAAAGATCCCACTGAAGTTAAATTACTCGCCTAAAATTCGCTAATCAGGTCTTCACTCGAGTAAGCATGCGCAGTGTGGGATCCTTATACTAAAACAAATGTTAGAACCCAAAAAAAATTCAAGGAAAAGGCGTAAGAATTATTTAAAGTTTTCGCCGTTTGATTCTCCATCAGCGCAAATGACTATTAACAATATCCAACCCCTTGAGACACGAATAAAAAAATATCCGTCGAGTATTCTTTTCCATATGGCTCATAAATAACAAGTTGGCGGTGGATCCTGCACCCTATCTATCCTTTTTAACTACACGCCCTACACATCACCATCAACGCAGCGCCCTTACTCCGTAGTTTGCTCGAACTGACCACATTTAAATTTTCCATCTTCTCACGTACCATAGCAGACTGGAATTTCCCGGCACAATGATTGACAGCGCATAGTCATGCTGCATGTTTCGTTTTGTTTATTTTGTTTCATTTTACTTTTTGCTTTTGTATCTGCAATAATTACTTGTGCATTTGTTCTGCTTGACTCTGTACAATGATCTGCAGTATAAAATAAATAAATAAATAAATAAACGTACGCATTAGCATAGAGTCGTGAGCTACCATATTATGCGAAAAACTACCCAACGTAATCATAAATTCCAGCTTAATTAGGATATAAGGACGTGCCGCAGCGTGAATAACACGGGGTACAATGGTCCTGTGAGGGAGCATTCCGATCTCGCCCTCCCATCTCAAAGGCAGAGCGCGAGTCAGCTCGGCCATCCAATGTGATCTTGTGACATCACACAACATGACGACTAATCCGTGCACGGTGACGTCATCTGTCAAATGCTACCAGCCACAACCACGCATGTAATTTTTCGCGAACAATGCCGAGAGTGCGGACACCGGATTTATTGGAGCATGAGGCTTACAACACCATCGCGTTAGTAGAGGAAAGCAGCTCGGCCAGCACAGCCAAGGATGCGAAGTTTATAACTGAAAGCGCGCATAATGGACGGCGGTACGAAAGGCTGGGCACAAACACCGGCACATAAGCTCGTACCGCACGCATGACACTACTATGCTATCCTTAACTAGCATTGAGTGTATCAGTGTGTAGTCCTGCGATGACAATTGTATCGCGCGGATCGGGCGGTGCAGTAACAAAAAACTTCATGAGCATTCTAATGCATGTGACGTTCTAATAACTCTAGGAACTTTACATAAGAAATAATCTAACCTTGTGTTTGGTGCATCATAGCCACAGTTGTTTATTCTCCATAAATCCCCTTTTAACTAACTAACTAGCCTGTGACATTACCTCTTCTATTTCGTCTGTTGATCTTGCCAAGCATCGCCATCCTGTTTTTTAGAATACAGCAATTCCTTTTACTCATAAGTTAGTTCGAGAAATAATGGAAGTTTTTTTTTCACAAAGAATTCTGCTGATACTTGCATCAGCCGCCCTTATGTGGCAGTAGCACACAAGAACTAGTTTTTACAGACTGCTCATATCTCGAATGATGGCATGAATATGTAGATTCAGAATGTGTACCTTCAGCGGAGAGAGTTGTGTGGTCAGCATGTGTGTTTGAGATTGCGACGTGTAGGCTGGGTTTCGTTTTCTGCTTTTTATGTTGTTATAATTTATTAAGTCTGTTTTTGTTTCTTGTTTAGTTTATTTTAGGGTAGTGTTTCTGTGTGAGTTTTTGCTCTATATTTTGCTTTTCTACTTTTATATATGTACGTTACTTGCTGGAGGTAAAAAGAAGTGGAAGTGAGCGCCCGTTGTGTCCCTTATCTCGCTGAGTGTCTGTGTTGCTGCGCTCTTGCAAGCTAGATATTCCTACAAACTTGTCCTCATGCTTGCATTAAAATTCCCTGTGCGGCAATGTCATATTGGCGATGCGGGTAAGAAATTAATAAAAATTAAATAATAAGCCACATACCTAGGGACCCCACCATGGTGGCTCTTTGCTTAAGGCTCTCTACAGCTAAACGCAAGGATGCGCGATCCTACCCCGGCTACGGTGGCCGCTTTTCGATGGAGGCAAAAGCAGGGCGGCCGTGTGCTGTGCGATGTCAGGGCCCGTTAAAGAACCCAGGGGGTAGAAAGTTCTGGAAGCCCTAAACTTGCCCTACTTGTCTTCTTGTATCAGGCGCTAAGTCTCCCTGTAAACCAAAGCCTTGGCAAGTGAATGCCTCTCGTACTGCTGGATTAGCAATGCCCATCCCGGCTAGGAATAGCTATAGTCCCTCCAGACACTTGACACACATTAGTAGAGTTTTTCAGCCATTTACTGTTGGTTTCATGCTTGTTTGGGCATAATGCCTACATCCAAACTGAACATGCACAGCAACAATGCAACATATATGATGCAGTTGCATATTTTCAATATAGGAAATAAAATTCAATTGCATGAGACTTTTTATTCCTTTTATGACACTCGCAGTCCTTTCATTTATTGATAGATAGCAAGAAATAAAATAATTGTTATACTATCATAATGTTAGCCATGATACAGTTGATAGGGGCATAGCTTCTGCAGTATAATTATTCAATAAACCATTCAATAAAGCTGTTAAGCTGTGGAGAGCATGAAGTATTCCCTTCTAAGCCTGTGACCCCCTAGTAAGTAAACCTAGACCTTCGCATCGAGAAGCTCGATGCACTGCTAAGAATGGCATGTCATAGTTTAAGCTGCTGTGCATCGTGCTTGGAGGCTGAGACTGTTCATTGCTCGGCAAGAAACCCTTGCCGCTGCTCCTCAATGCAGCGTACGCAACACGTGAGATTTTTCTAAAGACAGTAAAAAAGAAAGTGCAGAGAGTCCTCTTCCGGGTCTAACCCCCGAAGAGCGGGATAATCACTCTGTTGGACGAATAAAAGTTCCCTTGCTCTCTTAAGATTTTTCATTCGCCCATCTCTTCGCCGTCACAGCCGCAAATCGCGCGGCAGTCCTTTCGTACGTAATACTAGGCTACGGCTCCTATAGCAGCCCGAATATTCAGCTCTTTGTAACGCTGAACCGCCAGATTATGTTTATTCTAATGTATATTAGACACGCATGTAGCGGCTGCACTATAAAAGTAGCAACCAACCAACTTTTAGCAAGTGATTGGAGCGTATGCTTAGCTTCAGCGCGAATAGACGGCAGTGGCTGAAACGGTCGCACTTAAACGCTTCTTCAATCTTGTTTTGCGGCAGTCAATGCTGAATGTGGGCACAATAATGTACACACATTATGCTGACCTTTTTACGACTTCATTAGCGCTCAAAACATGAATGAAAATTTGAACTAACGCTTGATCGCGCTGCGTTTTAAGTGCTGCTTTGTAGATGCACTCCTCGCCAAGCGACCTGGAAGTTGGAGTACCCAGCATGCTTTGCGCTTCGTTCACTTTTACCACCACTTATTACACTCGTTTTTTATACGTGTACTGTGTACTTACTGACAGCCCTTAAGACACCTGGCAATTCGGAATAATTCAGAAGCGCTGAAGCAGAATGTTATTGAGCCCAGCTTGGCATCACGCCATCTTTTATGCCGTTCACGTGTGCTACAATAGCAAATAGCCTGTAGTTCCTGCGCTCGTAATTACCTGGGGAGCGAAGTGTCTCGTAATGTGTGGCTCGTTTCCTGCGCTTTCAGTTGCCCCGTGGCGGTTGTCTTGCTAGCAGATCCGTGTCTGACGATGCTATGCTGTCAGAAGCATTAGAAGCAGGGATTATATAGAGAGAATATTTCGCACCAGCCAGTTTAACACAAGCACGTGATATTGTAGCGTGGAAATGACGACGACAACGAAATGAGACAAACGAAGCTTTCATCAGCAAATTGTGGATTGCCTAAACTTAAATGTAATGAAATAAACTTTCAGCGATAACGAGAGACGAACTTCGCAGTAGTCAGGATTGGAATCGGCATGGCGGCGGGTGGCGCTCTTTTTGATCATGGTGCATCGTTTCCAGTTACAAATTCCCAACTTTGAGAAGAGCTATGCGTAGATCTAAATGCAAAGCCTTTCGTCAGGAATATTCGGGGATTCTAGCGGTGATGTCAGGATATAAGACCTGACAGTTCGCTTCGTGACGGGGGAAGAAGGGAAGGAGGATCTCTTGGGTGAGGGTCAATATGTCCAACTGATCCTTGAGGTGACCAGAGGCAAATCAAGCGCGCCACACTATAGGAAAAGAAGGGCGTGGAAGTAAGCGGACTGAATTTTAACAGGTTACGAAAACATGCAGTGTTGTAAGCATAGGGTTTAGGACATTTGGACATGCGAGAGAATGTTTAAACGATAGGGAAGGCGTAAGGAGTGCATTTAGGCGTATGCGTCGAAGAATGTATATTTGCGTGGTAGTGACGGATTTATCCGGAAGAAGAAGTGTACCAAGAATTTCTCGCTTTTTGTTATAATGAAGATTGATTTCTTTTTTGTAGTGAAGGGTAGCGTCTCCCGTGGGTGGATGAGGCCAGGGAACACCAGTCGCCCGGTGCTGAAGTTCGCGGGCAAGGCTATGCATTACCTCATTTCCTGGGATCATGGACTCCAGCGTGACCAGGAATAGTGCGGGGACGGACTTTATTAAGAGCTTCATGTAGATCATCCAGTAGTTCCTCAGGAATGTGACCGCTACCAATTTTTGGAACACGCCCTGCATGCGTTAAATGGATTTAGGCGGCATTTTATGGCAGTCGTAGAGTCTGCTGTTGGCGGACAAGTGGTCCGGCGGTGTGGGACATTTAGAGTATTTGCAGGATAGAGTGGCTGTCTGTGGGGCCCGAAGTTTTGAGACTGAGTACTGGAAGTTCTATATGCAAGTGAACTCTATTTGAGCAGCCAAATGGCCGTCGGTGCTCCTTGTAGCTTTCATGCGGCCCATGAAAAAGACTTGCTACCATTCAAATTTCGAGAGAAATAAAAGAAGCCCACTTCCGTCACATGCTAGAGAAACTGTGGGAGCAAAACTGCCTTCCGAGACAAAGTTTGAGAAAATACAGGGGTATTTGCGAGAAAAAAGCTTTCTTCGAGCTGACCGCGTGTACGGCCTCCATGGTGATGCTGCTCTAATAAAACGGAGAGGTTGGCCGCATGCTGAATCTATCAAACTTCATTAAATGAGTGAATCCAATGGGAGACGAAGTAATGACTCGGTTCCTAATTATTGGAGCTGGACTTCAAAAACAGAGTAAGTGTTGCTCAAACGACGAAATGGTCACAAATTTAGTCCAAAAGGATCGGCGTTTTATGAAAGAGTATACAGGCAGCAGTGCTGGAAGCATACGTAGAACTAGCAGAATGCTCAACAAATCAAGGCGAAGAAGACGTATTTTTAGCGAGCACAGTGCTTGCAGTGAGCACCTTCTAGTGCGGAAAGACAGAATTGCTTTCATAGCATTAATTGAAACCTAAAAAAATAATGAAATGTCGAGTAAAAAAGCACTATTTATTAAATTGCTTTTATAGCTTAAAGGTTAAAGAACAAAATAAAATGAGTAATTATTAGCTTTTTGACGACAATATTGAGTTAGGTGGTTTTTTGTGGATTCTGGGACTGTCTGTTACTGGTTTTTTGTCTTAGATTTGGCAACACTGGCTTAGACTACCAGGAGCATGCCAAAAAGTTTTCGCTCATAACACCGACGAAAGCAGCACTGGACTCTGACAAACTGGACACCGGAGTTTCAGGAAAACGGCTCCTTTAAGGCTGTCACGCCAATACAAATTGGGTTAAGGAGCTGTGAAGTTCCTTCACCGTTTCAATCATTGAGAATACAAGAAATGTACCACAAGACAGGTGAACGCGACGTGAGAATGCTTTGTTTCAACTGAATTTTATTGGTGGAAGACGAACACCTTATATAAAGCGACAACAAAATGATAGAGAGTTAAGGGAAAGAATCTCATAAGGATGAAGACAACCATCTCGATTGACGATTTCACGGGCAACAAGTTAATAGCAGGAATAAAAAGAAAACGAGACAAACAAATCTTTCTTTGGCAACATATAAAAACTAATACCGGTGCCTAAAAGCACTACAGACGAGGTGCTAGTGCATCGATCGCGCATATATTTTTCTGGTAGGCTTCAATGCTGATACATGCTACCTTGTCGGTGCTCTTGTTCAGAATTTTTCGTTGCAATTGCTAACGTGCGCAACCAATGGTGCATACTCCTCCTTTAACTCACTTAAATTTCGGGCATAGTTGCCCAACCACTCGTTGGGGGATTGTTGCTGATTAAAACATATTTTTGGCCAAGGTAGTTCATTATGAATGTAAGAAATGTAACAGCGCAAAAGTACGCAACCACAAGGCAAGAGAACACGACGTAACACAAGCGCTGTCATGCACTCTTGTATTGTTGCTGCAAGCTTCTGCGATGCCGACGTAGATAGCCGGCGTGTTCGATTTTTTTCAGTTCGCGCGCATTGATCACCTTTCTTTTACCTAGTGGCTAGTTAAAGAAATATGTCGATTTATCTATTCATTTATGACACGTTTTCTTGAATATGTGTCAAGAACATGAATTTAGCAGGGTAGATGTGTAGGCCAGTTGGTGAGACATAAGGAAAATAAAACTGCAGCAGACACAGGACGGAGGCTTTGTTGTCTCCAGCCTCCGTCCTGTGTCTGCTGCGGTTTTATTTTCCATAAGAACATGAAATTGGGTGCTTTAGATTGGAACGGCACAAAGGGCACGAATACAGGGAAGAAGGGAGACAAGAAAAGCAGCTGTCCCTATTCTTTCCTTTGCATGTGTCCTTTGCGCCGTTCCAATGTATAGCATGTACCATCTAGTCGTACTGCAAGTACTTGGGTGCTTTTTTATATAATTTTTACAACGTCTAGATATATTGCGCTGACTGCCAGTTGCCGTTCGGACCACTCTCACTGCACCCGGTGTGGCCGAAATCACTCTGTAAAATTTCATCAAGGCGCTTACAACATAAGAGCCGTATCGGGACGTCCGATCCAGCAAACTCTTATAAGTATTGTACACTGTATTATGTGAGAGGTGAAGAAAATAGGTATCTTTTGCCGTAAATAATATGCTTTGTGCTCCTTATATTTCGTTATTTGCTGGAAACATTTGGCGTTTATACCCACAAAAGACTACTCCTAAAGCTTTCAAGAGTGTACGACAAGAAAATGAATATTTTTGCATTCGCTAATAATGCCCTTCAAATTCATTAATACCGTAGAACAAAGCCAGCTGCCGACGGCCGGCTGCAACCTCAGACTAGTTAATAGAATTGGATCACAAATACGGTAAAAAGTAACGTAAGCAAGAAATAGAATAAACTACTAGACAGGCTAACAACCAATAACACAAAATAAAGAAACATGCATGAGAAAGCATAGATATATGTCATCAGATAAGGAAGATTATCCAAAATGTTAGTTTTGTTAGAAGACAGGCTGTCGGGGAATGTTATAGCAAAATTGAAAGCGTGAGCAATTCTTGCAGGAAACCCACCAGAGCAAAGATTATCCAAAATGTTAGTTTTGTTAGAAGACAGGCTGTCGGGGAATGTTATAGCAAAATTGAAAGCGTGAGCAATTCTTGCAGGAAACCCACCAGAGCAATTATTCTCTATCTAAGTGCAGCAGCTAGCTTGAGTGACTGAAAGCCGTGTGGAAATTACCTGGATGTTCTTCAATTCGATTAATTTCTGATATATATCCAGTGCCACCAAGTCAATATAGGCCCAATACCAATTCTGCTTTACCTGGATTTACGTCTCTTTGCGTCTTACAGAGACCGCGGATAAAAGATGCTCGTTTGTCCTTTACTTCCTCATGACTTCGTAGAGAAAATTACTTTATGATATCAAAAAACGCCGCATTGCTTACCTTTATAAAGTAGGAGTCCGTGTTCTATGAGCACGAAAGCCACGCTTCAACCCGCCGGGTAATTAGATAAACATTCCAAGTTTGTTGTGAATTGGATATTCTAGAAAATAATCACTCTATGCTCTAGCTGTCTGATTGCAACTGACCATTGACGTGGTTGATGTTATAGAAGAAGATGGCAGAGCTGTGGAACAGCTATTATAAAGATGGTCTATAGACTTTCTAGAAATGTTTTATAGACTCCCTTGCCATCATTCAGACCAATTGTTTCTGTTTACAGACAATATTTAGGCTATCTATAAAAAGCAGTATAGAGCCCTTTTAATTGGTTGTCATCTATAGACGTTCTAAATACCGTGTTTAATTTGTCTGTAAATAAAAGCCCAAGAATAGTGTACGTCAATAAATCTATAAATCTGTAGTCCTCTCTGGATCCTATGAATTCTATAAATCTGGATCTGTAATCTTTGATGGCATAAGTCTACAGAGAGCCTACGAAATGCCCAAAGAAATTGTTGTAATGGCCGCTTCATCGAGCAGAAGAAAGCTGCAGAGCTGGGAAGCCGTCCTTATTTACACGTGGTTCAGGTTAGTGCGTGAAGCCTGCATTCTGGCATATTCTAAGTGCCACAACTCACGAATGCGAGTTATTCCAGGTTGCTAATCCTAGCTAGAACACGGTTTGCAAACATGCCCCCTCGTGCACGTACCCAACACCCGCGCTAAGTGCACTCGACCTTCTAGAAATGCAAATGTTGCCTCCTTTCTAGCATCTTGTGAAATAAGTAGCCAGTTTGTACGAATGTTTATGATCTCCGTAGGTACAGAGTAGGGCCAGGTAGGGCTACGGGGATACCGTGTCGGCATGCATTCTAACTTTTACTCTTCTCTTTCTCATCACAGGACTGCCTACTAGGATCGGGCACTTAGTGGAAACGGTCGGTGAGCTATTTCAGGCGGTGCGCTCCGAAGGTCGTCACGCGTCAGAGCGCGGTCATGTGGCTTATGCGAAGAGGTGCGTGTCTGACAATTATATACGCTGCGAAGACCGTGAGGAGGAAAAGGGACGCGCTAAACACGCAGGACTGCATGTTGGCACGCTCCCAGGACACCCGCGGACAAAGGGACGGCATGTAAATAGCATGCGTTGGCCACTTCCGTGTGCGGCTGATTGTTTCTGGAGCGCTAGTCCATTTTCCAGTGATATTCCACGGTAATTTTCAACGCGCTAATCAATCACACACAAAACATGAAAAGTTCATGTAGATAGGAAAGAATACTCGACAGAGCTGCTGTCTTGCTTAACAGGGAGCAATTGTATTCGCATATTTATTAATTGACTTCTTTATAAGTCCAAACGCCTGAGCAGCAAAAAGAGGCTCAGGCATGACATAGTTATTGCAACAAAAAATTGGCTGTGGTTTAGCTCTGGTTAAACAGGGTTGAACTGCGTTAGCAATACTTGGGGTCTCGTTTCACATGGGACGGTTATGTCAGAATCAGCCTGCCATTGACGTTGCCTCTGTAGGCTACTAGGGCACGTTCATATTGCTTGGTTAAAGCGGGGCTTTATATCTGGGCTGGCAAGAGCTGCCAACTTGGGTCTCTAGTTTTCCATGGGACGGTTATGCCAGAATCAGCGTACCAGCTTGGACCCTGGCATTCACGTCACCCCATATACACCTCTAAGGCACGTGTATACGGCTTGGTTAAAGCCGCATTCGGCTCGGCTGCAGCTCAAGGTCAAACGTGGCCCTTCCCGCGACGACACTACGGGCTGAAACTTGACGCAGTATTGCTAACGCAATAAAAAGCAGTTGTGTGCCAAATTAAGAAAACAAATTGAACCTTTGAAAATTGTCCATCATTCGCACAAACCCCCCTCTTGTGCAGTCTTTTGCTCCATAGGTCATGGGCTAGCTCTACTCCCACCTTGAGCTTACGGCTCTCTCAGCGCCGGCAGAAAAGATGCTTTATGCCATGCTGACAGGAAGCGATGTGGAAGGTACAGGTTATATATATTTGCGGTCTACATGCGATAGCGACGCGAACGGTCTGCGCCTGGGATGTGACGTACATGGTACAGCATCGGATGAGTATGGCTGATCCGTTAGTAACCTTTAGGTAGTCTGCCTTATAGTGCTCGAGCATCACTACAGCCCCTATTCAGCGATATCACCAATGTCTTTCAGTTTATTGGTCTGAAGTCGGCCGTTCACACGCGCTGCCAACTTGGGATTCCTTGTGAGATAGAAATCTTACCCGTCCGGATTCTTGGAGCCTGAATCAGATATGGTACTCTGAAGTCATGCAGGTATGTTCGTACTGCTTCGTCAAAGCAGTACTTCATATTTATATCAATCGGGTTTAGTCGTTTATGAGTTGTGCCTGTATAGGCCATTACTATATGCAGTCCTAAACCGTATGTTTGAAGCCGGCCTTGAAGCCGATGGTGGGAGCTGCTATCTTGGTTATAACTCTTTTGAGGTGGGAATTGAATCCTCCGGGACCCTGAGATCCCGAGTCAGACACCTTGGCCAAGCACGCAACTTTTGTGCGGCTTAATATCAATGATGGGTATTTCACACGACCACCACCACAACCACCAGGATCACCATCATCTCCATCAGTCGGATCATGCCCACTGCTGGGCGAAGGCCTCTCCCATATTCCTCCGATTAACCCAGTCCTGTGCTAGCTGCATCCCCTTAACCCCTGATAGCGTCCTAACCTCATACGCCCACTTGATGTTGTGCCGTCTCCCTATAGGCTATCCTTTCCTTGGTATCCAAACTGTTGCCATTTTCGACCATCGGTTATTCTCTCTTCACACTACATGTCCTGCCCATGCCCAAGTCTTCTTGATTTCTACTAGAATGTCATTAACTCGAGTTACTTCTCTGACCCACTTTGCACGCTTACTATATCTTAACTCGCTGCCTAATATTTCACCCTTCATACTATCCTTCACATAATGTTTGGGTTTTGACATTTAACGCCCCAAAGAGACTCAGGCTACGAGGGGCGTCGTAGTGCAGGGCCCTTAAAATTTCGACCTCCCTAGGTTCTTTAATGTGCACTGACATCGCAAGAGCACACGGTGCCCTTGCTTTTCACCTCCATCGGAAAGTCGGGATTCGATTCTGCCTCCTTGGGTACAGAAGTCGAATGCTCTAACCACTGCACCACCGTGGCGGGTTTCATATAACGTATTCTAGTGAGCATTTGAGACTAGAACCCGAAATCTAACCGCGCGCGCTGAATCGGCTTTGGCTTGTTTATCAATCGTAATGCCACAGTGAGACTCCTGGGAAATCCACAAATTGCGGCTGTGCAGATAAATAATTTTTTTTGCGAGCTTCAGAAAACAACAGAACATAAAAAAGAGCTTGAGAGGAAAATTATCGCCTTCAAGTTCTGCCTGCTTGCTATAGCGGCTTCTAATCTCAAATCGGCAGACGTCAAAGATGTGAGCTACTGCTGAAACTTTTGTGCCATATGTTTTAGCAATGTTTTTTTCACTGGAGTTCTTGTAGAGTTACCTAAACTGCTTCTGACAAGCCACCTAACTCTAGCAACAAGCACACCGAAAAGGCTGGCTTCTCCCCGGGTATACTATTACAAAAGAACTACGTAAACCATGAACCCTTTTACCCGCACTGGCTGGTTTTCCGGCCTTTCAGAGACACCAAAACCTTGCCGAAAGCGTTTTCCTAAAAAAAAAAAAAGACTTCGACTTTGTTTTGGCTTTTAGGTTGACACGAATTTTGATATCCTCATCGTATTCATTACACGAATTTTCTTACATTAGTTTTCCCTCTCTTCTTGTCCCTTGTAGTTACCTCATCTACCAGACCTTGCTTCCTCCTCTCCATTTCCCAGCAAAGAGCAGATTGTAGGCAGTTATGAAGGCGTCTGAAGAAAATCCTGCTATTTCAGCAATAGTAAACATTCCCCTGTCCATGCGAAGCGTGTCCAAACTGTGCAAAGCTAAAAAAAAAAAAAATGTTGTTCACGGTTAACGACTGAAACTGGGGTCATTGAAATGTTGAAGTTTTTTTTTTCAAGCTCTATTTTGTTGGCAAACATTATCATACTTCTGCCTTTCATGAGCCTCATTAGTCCTTAAGAAATCGTTCTAACTAGATTCCCTCAAGACGGTGTCTTAGATAAGCCTTGTTGTACCAAAGCGTATGAGCAGGTATTTCTGTCAACGAAACATTAATTAAACGGTCAGATAAGACTTACAAGGCTTGGTTAAATACAGGACGTGAAAGGAATACAGTTAGAGCGCGACTATTGAGACTACTACGATTCTGCTTCAAACGCGATGCGAGTAGAACACGCTAGCTGATCTTCCAGATCCATATTAACTTTCATTTCTGATGTGCTTTCTGCGCCTCGGTATTGAGAGATATTTATCATTATTGTAAAACACCACTTCACAGCGAAGATATAACTTAGCTTGGAAAAAAAGATTTCGTAAATAACTGAAGAGCCAACAGACGGCCACGTAACAAGCTCCAAGTAAGAAGTAAAAATGGTCTGGTAAGCTAGCGGTCCAGCTGACCTTGGTGACATGCTCTAAACGCAGCGCTCAGTTCAGTCGTTCAGTCGTGTCCGACTCTTCGTGACCCTAGCGCAGCGCTACGCTTAGGTAAAGTGTTACTCACCCCATCCCAGCTTTCCTTCGGTTTTTGCTTGCTTTCTTGCATCAGTGGATCTTTCCAGCTCGCCTCCATTGCTAAGTGTGACGGCTCGGAGGTATAAGGTGCGCGAAAAACATTCCGTGGGAGATAGTAGCATCTTCGATTGTTATGATAGTGAACTATAGCGTTCGAGAGCATATTGTCCCTTTGCAATACATCTTGGGTACTTACTTCAGATACTGAGATGATATACACAATTTGTTGAATACGCCGCACAATCACTTTATCTCAATGAAAACAAAGGGAGCAACTCGGAAATCATAGGCGATGATTCTTGTTGTTCGTTACTGTCGAAACATTTTCGACAATGCATGCGTACCTGTGCGTCAGACAAAAATCCAAAATGTCTGTACATGCTATCGTACATTTCAGCTGTGTAGAAAAGGCTGTTTCATGGTTTGCTTATGGCGCCTTACATATTCGGAATATTCGAACTTAAGGGGGACGACTAATTCTTCGCTCTAAGACCAGTCACCCTTGCTACTGGAGCCCGGATGGCATTCCATGAAGCTTTTCCTCTAAAATTTGTTTACGGCGTGGGCGTGGTCTTAAAACCGTCACATAGTTTCAGAAATGGCAGAATGTTGAAAAGGCCAGTGCGCTCTCGAGAGCCAAAGTTGGAGGAGTACAAAAATATTTGACAGCTAGGTCATTTTGAATAACGCAGTTCTGAAGATTGTTCTAAGTGCCCATAGATCCAGCACACTTGTACAGCCCTGCTATTTCGTCGCTACAAACCTGGAAAAGATCTTGCCTTGTAAACGAGTTGTTGCTCGCGGAATGCGCGCTAAAAGTATCTGAAATTGACCAAGACACTTCCAGATATATTTATTGCATGTTGTAATTTTAAAAAGAAACTGTTGTAACAGGTGGTCAAGTTATGCAAGTTTTTTTTCTTATTCTACAATGACAGCCGACCTCAGCAAGGTCAGAAATCACGTTTCTGGCTGCGTTTACACAGCGCAGGCATGCAGCATTTGGCAATATAGAACATTTCCGACCCGCTATACTGTATAGGGCTCGAACCACAACATCCTGGCCACGATAAAGCGAAGTAATGCAGAAAATGTCTTTAATGGGCCGCACGAGACCAGCTCCAGCCAATAATCGAGAGAACTTGATTCTTACGAGCAGGCCGGCTTGCAGTTATCGCACGAACACGCCTTGACAGAGCCCCTGTCTTGATTACAGACGTACGGTTCGATGGAAAGAGGCTTGTACACAGCTCCGTTGGGCGTAGGATGATCTTTGTCACTCAGGACGTGCTTGACGCTCATGGGTGACAGTCCACCGTCAGCAGGCGTCGCTCCTAGGAAGCCTAGCCAACGGTCGGAGGTGCACTCAGAACCCCAGCGACCGCACATGAAGTTGAACAAGCCGATGGAAGGTATCTTGCTTCGGGCGTCCTTGCACGAGTCGTACATGCCTTTCACGAACTTGGGCGTGACGTAGTAGTTGAGAGACGCAACATGGCGCTCCTTGTCCTCGTTCACTTCGCTCGTCAACAGCTGCATGAACTCTGCCTGGCGGGGCGAGCACAGCATTTGGCACATGAGCGTGCGGAAGTTGACGCTGCATGCGGCGCAGTTGTCGAGACCTATGGCCTTCGCAGACTCGAGGTTCTCGGCGAAATCCTCGGCCTGGCTGGCGTCGCAACAGAGCGGCTGAGACAGGTTGCCCAGGACGTCTCCGCAAATACTTTCCAGAGTGGCGCGGCCGGAGGCACTCTCGATAACTTTGGGCTCACCGTCGTAGACACAAGGAGCTCTGGTGCCGTCCATGTCACAGATGCCCCGCATCACACACTTCTGGCCGTCCACCGCGAAGACTGTGCTGGCCGCCGCGACGAGGAACAGGACCGCTGATGGCGCCGACGACGCGTAGGCACTGGGACGGAGCTGCTTCATGGTTCCCGCTGGCTTCTTTCGCTGACTGACTGACTGACTGGCTTCTTCTGCCCCCAACGAAGACGGCGCGTCGGCGCAGCAATGAGGAAAAAAGAAAAGAGAAAAATAACGCTGTCTTGCAGTCGGCGAACGTTACACTCGGTTGCCCTCGTGTCTCAACTAAGCACTGTTCGTTTATTTTGCTTCGGCTATCTACCCGTCACACCAGTTGCCGCCGCAGCGTCGTTGCAGTTACCTGGAAGCAGCCGCCGCCGCTGGTGTCTGCTCAAGAGAGCGCCCGCGGACACTCGCCATCGACTGATGGTTGTCTGGAGAGGAAAAAGTGCGCTACTTCGGCGTTCGCCGCGATATATATACGGACGCTTTCGCCCCACGTGCTACACCCGCACTCGCCGACAGTGATTGCTGTTGCCCGTTGGCGGCCGCCGGCGCGGAGTCTCCGATGACGGCAATGCTAGAGCGGAGAACGGTCCGTAAGAGACGCGAGGCCGAACGGGAAATTGTCCTCTCCCCTTGCTTCACGCCGCCCGCCTTATATCGTTACGCCCACGTGGTTCGTGACAATGGACTTTCTCTCTCAACCTCTGTCGTTTCACTTCCTTTCACTTTCCATCTCAGCCTTCTCTGTGGGTATTTTTAGCTTTATTTGTCGTTTTCTCCTCAGCTTGCCTTCACGGGACAGCGCGCTGATATACGTTAAGTACATATTTTTACCTTCAACGGCTGGTTGAAAAAAACAAAAGAAAAGACCAAAAAAGGCATACATAAATGCTTCAGTAAAAGCAAAGATAGAGCGAAGGGCACGAAATAAGTTAGGAAAAGGACACCAATACCACGCTTTTCGTTTTGGGCAACACTCTGTACTTGCTGTCTGGATAAACAAAGCAGAATAAACGCCTGCGACCTGAATGTCTGCTTGAAAAGCATGCTCCTACCTGCGACCATCTCAACTACGCTGTTTACGGTTGTGTCTGTTCGTATGTAATTACATTTTTTTTTTTTTTTGCTGTAGTACCGAGGGTAAGCCGTATAACGGGATCTGGGACACAAAAAGCGGTTATTTGACCCAGCCGACAACTGAGAAAACAGGAAGTGCCGTAACGGATCGAAGTGAACGGTCAGCGTACCCGCAGATCTCACGACACGGGCACTCCAATACTCATTTCGCCTTCCTTGAAACCGTCATGAACGACAGGGATCTTAGAAGAAAACGAAGACTAGACGTACTATACGGGAGGAACGAAGAGGAGACGAAAAACGCTAGAACGCGAAATATAAATTGCTAAACTTCTAGCGCAATGAGAAGGAGGCTGTGAATCACATCAAATATAAGGTGCTCCCCCTTCGAAAGTGATAAGGAGTGTCGTAGCGTTTGTTATGCCTAAGTTGTTATCTTCTGGTTCTCACGTTCGTGGGAGATTTGTAATCTGGCGTATCATGCTTCGGCACTGATTGTATGTTTCAAGCATGAGAAAAAAAAACAGCGAATAGCTGTGGGACTGGAAGTAGCCGAGCTATATGGTTCTAGTTGTGTTAGTCAGCAGAGGTGACGTCTGGTTCATAGCTAAACTGGCGGTAAAAGATGCTTTAAATCATCAACAACGTTTGGCGTGCAGATTTTCAAATATAAGACTCCGTTTGAAATTGGTCAACTTGCATAACGTGACATGCATCGATCGAATATTTTACTGGTTCTATATGACTTCACCCGGGGGCTTTTGGCCTCTATACGACTAGCCTGTACATTTTGTTCATTATTTCGTCAACTACAATATTTATACTAGAACATGGTGCAGGAAATATAAGAGCGAATGGAACTTGTTGGCTTACTTGGAACACGCTTGCCTGAGAACGGTTGTGGGCAGATTCGGACTTTTCAGAGACGGTGTTTCTCAACGAGCAGCCGTTTTATGGTGCACCGAAGTGGTGGCGCAGGAAAAAATAAAAATAAAATGAAGTGGCGAAACTGAAAGTAAATACGATTGACTGCGAGAAGGGAGAGGACGTTCGGAGATGGTCGGCCCAGTGGCAAGAGACCGCGCTTGCTCCATGCAGGCGCGGAGGGCTGCGCAAGAAGTGCGCGTATCGGTGACACGCATGCGCGAAGCGAAGCGAGGGAGTTTTCATGAGGGATTCCGTGCATACGCTGCAGGTGTCTGCTTGTTTACCCGAGTACCCGGGCTAACACGCGTGCATTCCTGCAGCTCTGAAACTGAGGAGGAAATAACGAATGAAGAATCACCCTAGAGACCATCGCTATGGCAAACTGGTTTCACGTATACATCAAGGGAATAAATCGCTGAATGCAATCTAAATGCCACATATGCGTGTGCTGTGGCATAGTACGAGCTCTAATGAAATAATTAGATTGAGTTGCTCGATATAAGCCTAAAAAATGCGTATAAAGGAACAAGTATTATATGTTGCACATTAGTCCGGTAACACATTAAAGTTTCCATTCACTCCCGGAAACGAGGACTTACTGCAGCCATCTGAAATAAACGCCTACACACATGCAGCAAGAGTGTTTCCGGGCTAGCCAGGGAGCTTTAACATAGGAATGTGTACGGTCGTACGTTAATAGCTACATACGGTGTACAATTTTTAACTCCTTGAACATTCTCATTTCCGACGGCTTCCATCACTACAGGGCACCTTATAAAATACCTTCCTGCTATGGAAATAAATCGGGCTCTTTTTCGCACCCTATAAGGAATAGTTTACGTTGTGCAAATAAGATAACACTTCAGTTTTGATTTGTGCATTTATTTCATTTAGGTGATCGAGTGGTAATACACTCAAGCATAACCGTGCCATTGCGCATCAAAGTTGAATAGCTTTATTAGCGACAGAACTTCAAGAAAATATTTAAGGTAGTCGGGAACATGGCTTTAGGCGTGTTAAACCATCTCCCATTCGGAAATTGATGGTGTAAGGATAGCTGCGCAGCACCGCTTCGTCATGTAACGAAATTGTTATTCGATCGAAGCAGCACAGAAAAAATAATAACAAGCGCGTTGAAGCTAAGAACGCAGAATTCAAACAAAATTAGTTTGATAAAAGTTGGCGATACCTGCATTGCATGTTAAAGGAGATATTGCATAGTGGATGGACTAGAATTTATTGCGTCTACTGCGTTCGGTGAGGCTTCAAAAAACGTGCGATATTGCGGAACCGAAAAGTACTTATCCATCGCGATCCATACGCAAATAACATTTTTGCAACAAGTAATATGTGATATCAGTAACCATTACGACTACATAGTCCTCCTTCAAATGCAACAAAACAAATAAAACGAATCGCTGTCTTCCCTTCGCTGACTCATCACCAGCAGCTATCCAGCGACCTGGTCACTACCAGCGCCTAGCGTTCAAGTATTTCGCGTAGGTTCTTTAAGAGCTCTGGAGTTGAAGGGTCCCTTACATTATGTCTAACTGAAGCCAGGAATACTTATTTATATTTGAGTGCCTTAGTGCTGCTGCGAAGTAGGGTCAACTTGTCAAGAGCGGTAGTGTCAGGTCATGGTTGAAATACACTTTGTTTCGTAAACTATAGGGGCAACAGTAACACTGATAATTGTGCCCCCTGCTGTTGCGCCTGTGGCACAAAACATAGAGCGCAGGCGGGGAAACAGAAAATTGGCAGTCCTCTATCTCGAGAGATGGAAAACACCTTGCCTTGCATACAGAACACCCCGGCCTTTTGAAGGTCAACAGCGCTTGCAGTTGATGGTGTGCAACTGAGAACGATGCATTAAAATTTTAGTAGCCATTCCATGCGCCATCTTGATCTGTAATTTCATAAGTGGTTCTACTAGGAAGTCATTCTTAGTGGAACCTATTGCATAACGAAAAATAAAAACAAACAAAAATAAATAAATAAAGGGTGTCAGCGTGAATGATAGGGCACACACCTAAACGGAGTAATGAAGTGAGAATATAGCATGAATAAGCACGGATATACATGCAGAGGGGTTATCTAGCCTTCGTCTATATAAGTTTCGCTTTTTTTCAGCATTGCGTTGCTACTTGCGGCCACGTTCAGCTAAGTATATACTGGGTGCTTCGGATATTCGGTAAAACGAAGGCGGCAACTTTAATGTCTTTAGTGCAACTTTGTGAAAGGCGATGAAGACGATGACATCCGGAGCGTAGCGTTAAAGACTGGCAGCTCGGTCGTGAAAAAAAAAGGAACAAATTTTAAGAACGATGATTTCAAAAACATAAAGCTACGCAGGGGTCAAGACACAGAAAAGAAGCAGACAGGATGAACGTAGACTAGCAACTGATATACTCGTTTAATAACATAACGCATGCACAACATTCTAGTGCATCCAAGGATCACATCTTATCAACCCAAAAAATTCAGTTCTTTCATGTACAGATGAATTGATGTCTCACTAACACACGTTTCAGGCCCTTGTCATGCAATGCTGCAGGCTTCAATGATTTCGCACTCTTTTCTGTCCTTTGCGCGGCCTATACTCTTTGTATGCTTGAAAAGTGGCGCGACCCCGCCCCGGTGGGAACAGGCCGGATTGCATGAGCCCCTTGGCTGGGAAAAGCCCGCTCCCCGAAAAAAAAAAAAAAAAAAAACCCAAACCTTATGGTGTGGGAGGCCTTGCCTGGGGTAGCCGTAGGATGATGATGGTCGCAGGTTGAGGTCTGTACCCTCACAGGAGGATCGCACCTAGTGCATCCTTCCTTCCATCTGACAAGGCAAGTGGCGCACATGTTTTCCTGTCGTTAGTTTTGCAAGGGTGGCAGTGTTGAGGCAAATGCCGCCCACAGAGCGAATCGAAGGAGTTGTAGTGCTCTAGCAGACGTTTACAGATGCAGCGTCTTGCCTGCCTTACGTATACTGGCCTGCAGCTAGGAGAGATTTCATAAATAACTTTCCTTCTACAGGGCACATACTTTTTTCTGTGCTTTGTTGCACAGCCTTTGTTTTCATTGAGGTTATTCGTTAACAGGCAGAGAAGAGACAGTTTACTGGCCAGGAGAAAAACACAGTTACATACAATTTTCTTCTCACCCTCTTCAGACCTTTCGTGCATAAAGAAGGGCTTCAAACTTCTTCCTCTCATTTTCAGCGGCCTCTTGTTAGTTTGTTTTTGCCCACGGGCTCTTCAGCAACTGATTGATTTATAGGAAGGGAAAGGGGCGGTACCTGTCTCACTTGTTTTCTGTGGACCCCTCAACCGCGCCGTAAGGGAAGTGAGTAAGGTGAGAATGACAGTAGAAAGTAAGAAAGAGGAGCCGTAGTGGGAGGGCTACGGAGTAATTTCGACCTCCTGGGGATCTCTAACGTGCGCTGACATGCACAGCACACGGACGCCTGTTCGTTTCGCCTCCATCGAAACGCAGCCGCCGAGGTCGGGTTCGAACCCGGGTACTCCGGCATAGTAGTCGGGCGTTTTACCAATGCACCACCCCGGCGGGGCGAGTTCTTAAGCAAAACTTCCACAACAGCCTTCAGAGGTGAGAGAGGTACGCCGGCAGAAGGTAAAATTGAAAACACTATGACCCCGCCGGGGTGGTGCAGTGGTTACGGCGCTCGACTACTGTTCCCAAGGACGCGGGATCGAATCCTGGCCTCGGCGGCCGCTTTCCCATGGAGGCGAAAAGCAAGGCGCCCGTGTGCTGTGCGATGTCAGTGCACGTTAAAGAACCCCAGGTGGTCGAAATTTCCGGAGTCCCCCACTACGGCGTCTCTCAGCCTGAGTCGCTTTGGGACGTTAAACCCCACAAACCAAACTAAACCAAAACACTATGCGCGAACATGACAAGCGATGATCTCAGAGAGGAATATGCAGTTCCACGTTTGACGAGCTTTGATTGGCAAGAATCATGGGGTAACAGAGCATTTTTTTTATCTTGGTAATAAGCACAACACAAATGACTTCCTTCGTGAAAAAATAATTTTAAGTCCACCAACTCTAAGCAGAAGCTTTCGGGGAGTTTGAAGGTAAAATTGAAATTAGTGGCTGTGGATTTGAAAGATGCAGAAATTTTCTTTTCATCCACTTGTAGGCTGTCATCAGGATGAATAGTTAAAATGATCAAAAACCGTGAACATATCCAAAACACGCACGTGATCCAGTCGTCTGTAACACACACGAGAGTGCGACGTCAACTTGTAAAGAAGAAAATGACTTGGCGGCAACGCGCCTGCACGAGACGCGAGCACGAGCTGTTCGAGCCAGGACCTGCAAGCGCCTACTTTGGCCTAGCCCTAGCAAGCGAGCTCGCCCTTCAATAAAGCTCATTATAATCTCAAATAAACAGGACACACTCAAACCTATACAAATGTCTCACTGTTGCACAAAGACGTTGTCCTGAAACTTACAATGACAGAGGGAAGATACAATTTCAGCAATAAAGGCAACTATCCACTGAAATGCCGCACCCATTCTAGAGGGACACCCCTCCCGGAAGTTTTATGCAGTTTCGTAACGCCAGAAACATTGCCGGAACATGGACGAGCGTCTGCAAAATTATGCGGAGATTCTTCAAAATTACAGGTTAAGCAGGAGACTGGTGCCACCAGCGGTTAAAAGTCTAAACAATAGGGAGGCAGTCGCATGGCGGCGCCTGCCAGCTGGGAACTTTGTAAACCCGGTCTGGACATATTATATCCAAATGGAAAATAGGAGAAACGATAAATGCAAGCACTGTGGGGAGAGAGGGACCCTCGACCATAGAATCTGGGAACGTGCTAGCTCCCCAGGGTCTAAAACAAATATAAATTGTAGAGAAGCCTGGGAAGCCCTGCTGCGGAGCGAGATCCCTGCTCCACAGCTACAAGCCATCCGCCTGGCGGAAGAAGCCGCGAAGAGCCAAGACCTCTTTGCCTGCTTCTGATCGCGGAGGTCTCTGCTCCCGTCCCTTAGGCTTGCGTGCCGGGAGCGGGAATTGGGGGCCTCCTTATCTGGTGGAAAATAAATTTATCACCATCATCATCAACTTCTCGTGGGCACAGTGTAGGAAGATTACGATAAGAGCTTCTGCGAAAGTGTAGCGCAGGTACTTAAGCGTTTTTGCGATGTATTGAGACAAAGAATTTGTGAGATGCTGACATGTATTTATGTTCATTAATAAAACACTCTCTATTTCTCACGAGCCAAAGAAAACAACAACAAAACACTTGTACAGGACCATATACAGTGGAGGCCCTGACACAGATGTATTAAAGAGAGTAAAGAAAATGCAAGGTGGCCTGCCGGAAAAATAAAAAAATGAAAGTGATAAAACTGCCAACTAGGGAGGGCTGGGAGGTGGCCCTGTCCAGCTTGGACCTGGAGGCCCAGCGTGTCCTGGTCCATAGGGCTCGGGCAGCAGCGGCGGCCAATGGCGTCCAGGAATAGGGTCTGCCACTCAGCTCCACAACCATACGCACCTTTCTTGTTGTTGTTGTGGTTGCAGAAAGATGGAAAAGAAAATGCACGGCACATGGCTCTGTAGCTGAGCCACCTCCGACTGCCTTGTGCGGACAGAAGAGAAAATAGAGAAGAAAGAAAAAGAAGAGGAAGAGAAAGACGCACGCCGCAGCAACAGCCGTCGTCCTCTACCGAAGCAGTGGCGGGTGGTATGACGGCCTATAACAGATAAAATTCGGTGGCAGGCTAGCCCTCGCCGTAAGCAGCGGTGACCTACCTGTCCCAGCATCATCAGGCCCAGGATCTGCCACTCTTCACCACCTCCCACCTCCCTTACCGAATTATTTGATTACAAATAAATGTTTTCTCCTCCTCCTCTGCCAGGAGCTTAGACATTTTTTTTAAATGACATACCGAAACATTTCCAGTAAAGAAGTTTTTAGAGGGAAGGTTGTTTTTTTTTTTATCGTGGAGGGCACATTGTTTAATATGTAAACAGCCGGAAAGAATTGATCAGGTTTTTTTAAATTGTTGGGAAGGGGCATATTTCTGGGACGTATTATCAAGCACCATAAGAACGACTCGCAAGGCATTCGATATTTAAGCATAGAGAATGAGGATGGGGTTTCATTTGACGTAATTATGATTATGGGCCTCCACTGTATATGGCGCTCCAGAATGGCAGGCTTTCACTGTATCAGGGATGCCAGACCTGCTAGAATTTAGTTTCGAGAGAATACAGAGTCGTTTATTGCCATCCAAAGAGAGGCTGTAGAACCTCCCGAATGGCTCTCAAGGGTAGAGCGTTTGTTGTCGCTGCGGGAGTTTTAATGTGACGAGGCCAGTCTACCACTGGCTGATAATAATATTCATTCATGTATATTGCATTGTGTGCATGTTTTCGTGTTTTGATCGGAGTTTCGTGTTATGTCGCATTCCAAAGCCAGGCAATATAAAAAAAAAAAATCCGGGCCGTGGCGCAGTTGGTAAAGCGCTGTGCTGGGGACCCAAAGGATGTAGGTTCGATTCCCGGTGGAGACAAGGGCTATTCATTTATTTTTAATTCTCGCTCTCGAAAGCATGATACCTGTGCTGAAAACCTTCTGTCGACAACGATTAGCATTAAAGGCTTTCCCCTTAAAATTCACTCTAGACACGTACCTGAAGTGACGAGGCAATTTTGAGCACATTGGTGCATTGTTTCTCCGACCGCTACTAGTTGTCACTAATGAATGTCAGCCATAAATTCGGTAGTGTTTAAATAGCACATGAATAATAATTCTGAGACCGTGTTATTGTAAATATCATCCTAGAGAAAAACAGTCGCAGACTCCTGGGCTTGCCAGTAGTCCACGCACATTGATTGATAAATAAATCTTTGACAATCTGGCAAGCATTAGAGGTTATTAAGAGGAGTTTTATAGCATATCTCTAACAAGAATCCATATTTTCCCGTGTGAGCACATTCACAAAATGAAGCTTGCATAAGCTTATTTCCTATTATTCTTGGAGTGACGAGTATAAAAAAAGGTGAGGCTTAGGGGAAGTAAACTCCTAAATAGATTTATTGCAAAAGAGGTATAACTGGTTTGTTTGGTTTGTGAGGTTTAACGTCCCAAATCAACTAAGGCTATGAGAGACGCCGTAGTGGAAGGCTCCGGAAATTTCGACCACCTGGGGTTCTTTAACGTGCGCTGACATCGCACAACACACGGGCGCCTTGCTGTGCGATGTCAGCGCACGTTAAAGAACCCTAGGTGGTCGAAATTTCCGGAGCCCTCCACTACGGCGTCTCTCATAGCCTTAGTTGATTTGGGACGTTAAACCTCACAAACCAAACAAATCAACTATACCTCTTTTGCAATCAGTCTATTTAGGAGTTTACTCGCAACAAGCGCAACGTGATGCATTGGGTGAAGGTGCGCAATTGGTTGACTGCTTCGCGTACTTGCCGTGGATGGATAAAATTATTTTGAAAGGTGATTTGTCGCAGTCTGAAGCAGACTTCAGCGAAGGTAGCCGGGCCATATGGATTCCATCACTAAGTTGTATTCCCAGCCTCTCTGCAGTTGCGTCCTTGTTACGCATATAATATACAGCCGGCCTAGGAATAAAAGAGGTGTGGTGGAGGGAGAATAAACGACGCGTTACACTCTAAATATTTCTACTTAAATAACGAGTAAGTTGATCACCGAGACCTCTGCAAGCTGTATTAATGACCTTAAGTTAATTGCATTTTTTATAGTCATGAACGCGCTCTCGACCATAATAACTAGGAGGCAAAGTTATTACAGTCATGCTGGCAATAACTTTATGCTGGTAATAATAAAGACTGTCATCTCTATGTCATAAAGAAGCTATCGT
This sequence comes from Amblyomma maculatum, assembly GCF_055883805.1. Lineage (NCBI taxonomy): Eukaryota > Metazoa > Arthropoda > Arachnida > Ixodida > Ixodidae > Amblyomma > Amblyomma maculatum. The sequence continues at coordinate 132,820,483 of NC_139345.1, forward strand.
CATAAAATAATTTCTCAAGATGCCCCAAAAATCGACATTCGAGCCTACTAGGGGCAAAATTTCTAAATAGAACACTGATTTTGTTTTCTTAGCTTGAGGCTGTCGTCATGCCCCTTGATTTTCTCACTTGTTTTTACTCGTTACTGCTTGCAAAAACACGCAATATTGAACTGTTCTAATATTGGAAGCTTTGCTGATTCTCCCGCGTTCAAGTGCTATCGAGCGCTGAATCACATTGGAATAATTTTTCGAATCCTGAACCCTCGGGTCTGATCGTAACAGTATATCGCTCGTGACGCACACCCATCTTCGCAGCAAGAGATGGCAATTCTATTCTGCATCGACGTGACGCACTCCAATGGAAAGCCCCCGGCGAGTGCTGAGCGCAAGGCGGAGCTTTTTGTTTTTTGCGAGTATTGTCTCCGCTTTCGAGCACTTGCGTTATATGAACTCTTTCGAGCTAGGAGACATCTCTTGGCCTTTGCGACATTGACGTGTCTTGGTTTTTACACTTTGGTTGGGGTCTGTTCGCATGGTTACCATTGAAGTGGTCTCATTTCGACAGTGACATATTTTAAAGCTTAACCAACATGTATCACTTATGTCGTGGGTTCAACTTCACACGCCACACAGTGGTAAACATGGCACTGTTCGGACCTCTGCGACGTTGACTTCCAGGAAAATGTGTTTTAAAAGAAAATGCAGCCAATGTTAGGTGTACGTGAACGTACCTCTGTGCTTGTCTATGTTTATCAATATTATCGGTTTCATGCACGCGTTTCGGTAAAAGATGTTCCGAAAGCAGGCAGTACATGCAACTGATACTTTAGGTTCAGTCAGTTCAGTTTAGCCGTTCAGTTCTCTTGCTAGTTAGATCGGTGTGCGTCACTAGCGCTATATGGTGCGATCAGATCCGAGGGTTCAGGCATTGAAATCATATCTGCTATGCAGCATAATCGAACGCAAAGCGGGACTTCAGTGAGATATTTAGAAATTGCAAGGAAATATGCGTTCGCGAGGATTCGGGATGAAAATGTATTCTTAGAAGACTTTGAACTCTTTTAATAAGATGATCAATAGGGGCTCCAGCACGAAGTGAAAGAAGTACTGCCCTCGATGGTAATGACAATTTGGCTCGCAATTACAGCTTTCTTCCCGACTGATTGGCTTCTGTTTTATTGTTCACCAGAGAAAATACATATTTGTTTCAAGCAACCTTAAAAAGTTAAAAATGAACTGGACAGCAATCCAACGTGTATTTCAAACTCGCCTGAAAGAACAGCGCAACATAGTGATGTATTTGTCCCCTTAAGAAAAATAGGCTCTTCTCCACTGCGTCATGCTTCGTGCTTTTTAATCACTTTTAACCAGTGTGCTAAAATCTAAATGCTCTAAATTGAGCAGAAATTGTTTGAACCACTTTTCCCAATGAGTGCCCACTCATATCTTAAAATGGACATATGTGAAGCGCGTATGGCACACTAGTATGGTGTTTGGACGGCGTTAAATGGTCAATTTCCTTCTTTTGTTTTAAAGATGACAGATTGTTCGGTAAAGTTAGTAGCACGGTTGTTGCATAAGATGCAGCTCATACCAGGGGAATTCAGATGAATATTTTGCCGGTATACAGCTGCAACAAAGGAAGGTCGGCGTGCATGTGCATCCTTGGCAAAAAAAACAAAAACGCTATCCGATTGATGACGTTGGTTCTATGGGTCTGCCAGAGTATTCGTCGTATAGGTTCGGTAGCCTACTGGTCACATGGCTCTGCCCGAGTATTCGTTTTATACTTTGTTTAGCTTCCTTGGTCTTATAGGTTATTGTTTTATTGGTCCTACTGTATCTTTTAAAACAATTAGGCATATAATACCAGTACGCCCATGGGTATCAATATTGTAGATCTGTAAAACCAGTATGAGGATCCCACTGGCTATGCAGGCGTACTGCTTTTGCAAGTCCTACCGAATATTGGTTTCATCGAGTACCTTCGTGTGTTTACTGTTTCAGATATCTGAATGAAGAGGGCTGTTATGTTCTGTGTTTCGGAAATGGAGAGCTGGCAGCAGCTGAATGTATACACATTTTAATCCACAATGACAGTGGCAATGCATACTGGCACACATCATCCAGCCTTTGACCGTATGCAATTAGCCCTCGATTTTAAGACTGGGGTCTTCGGCCCGATGATGTGGTCTTTTCAATCCTAAGGCACCTGTAAAAGGAAACATTTCATTTTATTTCCTTTATTTAGGCCTATTTACAAGTAAATGGAGTGGTCCAAGGTAAAAGCTGCTTGTTCGAAGCTTGAAGGGTCCTTAGCCTCCTTTACAAATTGGCGGACAGATGCCAGAGAAACATTAGACAAGAAAAACAAGAAACGACAGAGGTATTAACACTGTAACATCATAATTGAAGCAATCGATTTCACAAGGCATATGAGCTCCGATGTTGTTAATGTATGAATGTCTATGCCGGTGTCTAGGTAGGAATTTATTAGTCGCGGTAACGTGTTTGCAATCGTCTGATGGCCGTAATTGGTCCTCGAAACATTGATGAACCATTTTCGTCACTTCGCGTATGATAATTTTGACTAGTCTGATATAAGGTTGCTACATTTGTTAATAAATATTTTGTATCCCGTTATAGTTTCCTAAATATGTACGACACCAACATGACTTCCGAAATGCGGCATACTTTTGTACCGGCAGCCGCGATTGAGCATGTATTGATGTGGAAGTAGTCAGGGGAGGCATCCCGTCAGCATTAATGAGAGCCGAGAAAGCTGCTGAACCCCCATTCCGTGCTGAGCCTCCCCACAGGATCCACCTGCCAATTTAACACAGCTAGCACAATATCTTAAATGACATTCACTCTAAAGGTTTGATAAACACTTCCAAGAAATGCTGACAAGTTAAAACTATGCACTACATTCTCTCACACCGCGCGACTCAAATTTCTTTGTTGGTGCGCAGGCAACAGCCATTGGCAACGCAAAGCCACAGCATACACTGAAAAAGTATAAACGTCAGCCCGAATTTGCAACTGATGCACACGCACCTGATCAAGAGATGAAGAGATTCCCGAGAAGCATTTCGAAAAAACGGCGAATAACATTTAGTAAACACAGTTACTGAACTGACGCGCAATAACGTACTAAGGCTGTTTCGCTATAGTGCGCACAAAAACGTGACAACTGAAAATATGTCCGTAACATAAAAATTTCACTGTGCTTTTAATGTGTGCTTTATGCATAATGCGCACTGAAACCAAAATAGAAGAAAAAATTGGCAGAGGTTGATCATAGCTCAACATGGTATTATGCGAAAACCTCAGAGCATGGTTACGCTCGTTCATAGCCCGATTTAACAACTGGCATCGGTACAACGCGCTAAGAGCAGCATCATCGCCAGTGTCGTCCATGGCTGGCTCCGAGCCGAGGCGCGGCTTTTCCCTCGTCCTTATGCGCTTCAATTGATGTCATGGCTGCTTCCATTGCGCGATGGCGTGACGTGACTTCACCCAAGTGATTAATCACGTGGGCCACCCTCTCCTTCTTTCCGGCGCTTCAAGTTTGACCGGTTAAATGTAAAAGGGCATGACCTTGTGGTGAGCGACCAAGGTGGTCCACAAGGTTACACTTCAAGGTGTTGGATGTTTTGAGGACAGAAGGCACAGTATATTTATAGCCAAAATTTGTCCTGTGGTCTCTTGAAGGTCAATGGCTAGACCGCGCTGATATTGTGTATTGGTTTATGGGAAAAGAACGGCAAGTACCTGTCACGTTTTTCTCCGTGGACGTCTGAACCGCATAGCGAAATGTCCTCCTTCGCCTTGAAGGTGAAATGAAGATCGCATTTAGTGGCACGCGAAGTTCGACTCTACCTAGCGTAGTTAAATTTCCAAAAAGAAACCTTCATTCACGCCGACAACGGTCACCCTAAATTTGAGAGTCCATCATACGGGCCACCATAGCTGGTCTTTTTTTTTTCTTATTCGCTTTAAAATAGGAGGAGTTAGGAAGGAAGAAACAGCTATCTTTCTCTCTCCGCTGCGACAATCTGCGGCAGCCGCAACTGTTCGAGGCGTTCTCATATCGGGAGTAGCTGCTTGGACTTGTGCCTGTCCCATCCATTTCAACGGTCTTCTCTGCATGTGGTGGTAATTGTGACTCAGCAAGAGCCCATCGACATGCCTTTGCGCTTTCCTCCTCGTACTGAATCAGTCGCAACAGCAGCAGCATCGCGCGTTATCCACGTCTTGTGGTGCCAACCACACGTAGGTTGTTGAGACCACGGCGGTTTGTCACAGACCATGACGCGACAAGCTACTCGAGTTGGATCTATCATAAATATAGTGCGGTATCTTAACGGTCTTTTTCTAGATCCCAAGGTCCTAATTACATACTTGCGCAGTCATCAGTAGCTTTTTGTGGCTTGCGCGCTTCGAGGTTTTTGTTTGTTAAATTCGTATTACTGAGGATATTTCTGAGAACGTTGAGCCCTCCCGGCGCCCACGTTTTGTGACCTGACTTCACCTTTCACGTATATGCTTGGGGAATCTTGCCACGCACATCTATGCCACAAGGGTAGCTTCTAAGCATAATAACTCCTACGTAGTCATTGCAACTAACATGTCTTCTAACATTGTCCGTACATTATAACGTGTTAGTCCTGGGTGTACACTCTGAGTACACTTTATTTTGTATTGACGCCAAAACGCCACTATCGGTTTTGCACTGGTTGAGAGAGTCCAGCCAAGTATTGACTATGTATAGTTGTGCCATGATCATAAATTAACGTTCATCGCCATATCACGTATGTATTTTCTGGTTTGGTTGTTATCATTTGCACTGAGTTTCATTTTAAAGGTACTCCACTTTGACTTCATTTGGATGTGAAATTTGATATTTGTTCATGCTTACCGCGATCATGTGTTGCTAGGCCGCTTGCTGGCGTTTTATGTACGATAGAAAAAGTACTCCAGGAAGGCATTTGTGAACTACGACACTCAGGAAGAAGTGCTCACATATTCAGGAAACTAGCACATTTCAATTCTGGACGATGGGAATGCATCGGGCAAATAATTTTCTATTTCACTGGTAAGCGTCAGGTCCTTGTTTCATATAGTGTATGTTAATATTCTGAGCGCGCACAAGCCCTACGAAAAAACCTGCAGTAACTCGTTTGTAAGAGAAGAGCACAGTTATAAACGCAGGAAGATAGAATGACTTTATTGTAAACGTTTACTTGATGGTGATTGTGCCTCCGTTGGTACCGAGAAAACTGGTGGACACATATTGAAATAGGAAGTAGGAAGATGAATCATTATGACCATAAATAAATCGGCAGCAGTACGACCTCGACCTTTTCAAGACTCAATAGCCAGTGTGTTGTTGACACCTGCAAACACATTAAAAAAGAAAAAAGCAAGCGAAAATTATGCTGTTGCCACACATTTTCATTCCTCATCTAGCGGGACATTAAAAAAAGAGGATTCTACTGATATGTACACTTTTTTTCGTTACATTTGCCCGTGGACGCAATACCCAGTGGACGTAACCTTAAAAGCGCATGTTCAAATGACTTTTAGCAATAATGAAGTGGTTAAGAAAACAAGCAATGCTCAGAGACATAATATTTCATAATATTTCATCGCTTTCAAAGCGCCGGCGCATAATATTGACTGAAGAGCCCTAAGGCAACAAAACAAGTTTTGACCTGGACCCAAGAAATATATCAAGAAAGGGTGCCTATGTCTTATCATTCTTGTGCCGTTGTCTTAACTCTGTTTTGTGGAGAAGTTGCTTTTCAGATATTCTTTCAGATATTCTTTATTTCTCTTTAAAAAAAAAATGAAAGAAGGAACTGCGACAAAAGGCGGTTAGGCCTGACGGGATCACAGTTCCCCATACAGTATATTTTATGTATATTTATTTCATAGTAGTGGCTTCTCAAAGCAATTTGTAACATCCACAAGAGGTCTGTGAAATTTAACTGACTAGGAAAAGACGTAAAATAAAATCATGAATATTCCAGGAACCTACAAGCCATGATAACGAACACTGAATATTTATGTTATAGTCACGTTGTGCTGGGGGATGGAAAACTAGTTACAAGGAAAATTTAAGCGTGCATTTCTGGCAGCTCGCAGTCACCATTCCTTCCATTAGACACTATCCCCCCCCCCCCCCCCCCCCCCCCTCGAATTACCCCCTTTCCTTGTTGTGATTCGCCCTACACTGCGCGAAAAATATGCCAACGTGCTCGCAATCCGCCTTTGTTACACGGGCGCTCAGCGCATGCGCGCCTCTCATCCTCTGGTTTCACCTCCTCTGGTTTAAAACAAACTTCCTGGCCCCACTGCGCATGCGCAGTTTATGTTATGGGCAGGTGTATGCGACATATGGCAACACCCGTTGAGCACAAGCATTAACACTTCGCAGGCTCAGTTGGTTCTTCACGGAATCAGATTTAGGCTGCGTCTAACACATGCGTTTGTTTACAAGAAGCACCAGACGAATTTTCACTACTCCCCAGGAGGCCCCACAACTTGTGAAAGAGGCGGATTCAGCCTGTATCCATGTTGTAGAATGTTTACACAGGTGTTGGAAGCTATCGAGACTCGTTGCAATTCAATCAGTTAGTGTGATTGTTTAGTTTCAAAAGTGTCGTCAGTCATTTCGAAGGCGCTTATTGATTCTTTCCCTAGCGGAGTCAACAGGGGTATAACGCACATCTTACTGGTATTATCTGAAGTGCAGCCACCTGCAGATAACTAAACTAAAGGCAGAGAGCAGCATGTAAGAACGGCGGATCCGGATAATTGTCGCGTACATAAATAGAATTTGTCTCAAGAAAGAATATTCTCTAAATGATGAACAGTATTCCGACTGGTCATAACAGCTTAAAAATTAGCTCAATTTAAGGAAATAATGGTAATATGCTTGTTGGTGTTATGGTGGCATGTACGTAAAAGTGTGAAAAGGAATAAAGGCCGAAGAAAGGACTGCACCGTTTTGCACGGCTTTTGGACGTATCCTCTGCTGAAGGCAATTTAAAGCGAGAGGGGTGTGCGTAATATCTGAGTACACTTTTTTTCAAATGCATTCAGAAATAATGTTTACTTGCATGTTGCAATAAGCTTTCAGGAGTTTTAAAAGCTAATAACGTTCTACCTAAAACTCTTTTATAGTCTGTCAAGAGATTCATTGGTGAATTTTAAGCAAAGTTTGCTGCGTTCAGGCTCCTACATAATCACTATCAACTCTCAGGTAAGTAAGAGTGAGGTAGAAGAAACACTAAGCATTGTTAGAATAAGAGCATATTGCTATTCGAGGGCGTCAAAGTAAACTGGACTTACGGTCAATAGTTAGGCGATATCCGACTCGTCCGCTGAGCGAACAAGTGCTGTTCGGTGGTGCCTCAGGAGCTAGAAGGAAGTGCGGAAAGAGAAATCAGCAAATATAACCATCAGTATATTTGATGCCATTTCCTGAATTTACTGAGATGAATTTGCTCAGATGCTGGAAAACACAGGCCCGCTCATGTTTTCGGTCTTGTTGATGAAACTTTGATTAGCTCTGAGCTTAATACTAAATTACAATTTACGGAGCCACAAATCACATAGGATGCATTTCCGACAGGTCATTTTGTATGACTGTGGTGCATTCTTGGCTCTCAAGACCACTTCAAAATATGTGGAGAGAACTTGCGCATATGTATCTGCTCGTGAAGTGCTTGCAATATCATATTGTAAATGGAGGTTCATGGCAAAAAAAAAAAGCGAATCAAATATTAAGTTTTGTGGTTCACTATACGATTTGTTGAGCTGAGTGCTTTCAGTGACTCTCTAAATATAGCGCACAAGAGCGCACCTTATGCTCCAACTGTAGTAATCGTAAGCTAATGGACTGGTATGCTTCAACCTTCGCCAAATTGATTATTTTGGGCAGATAATTTCAAAACCAAAAGTGTCAATCCCACGAACCCCCATTTAGGTAGGCTATTGGTTCGGATATGAAATGAGACGTTGATTCATTGTTCAGTCTTTCCTTCTGACATCTAAAATTTTCTGTCGCTTGCCGTGACCCATTCACAAACAGTTCTTTTCCACGCGTAAAAATATGCTGCACCTACTTTTACCACAGTCCCAAGTTAGCGAGAAATTTTGAAGCGTCTGCTTTGTCTTGGTAAACTGCCAGCTTGCGACTGGTGATGCAAGTCGTGAAAAAGCAATCGCAATCGTTCTGTTCCAACTGGTCGTAGCTTTTCTTTATTTATTCGCACAGTGTACCCTATGAAGCTCACGTTTTATTAATAAGCTGACATGAACGGTTCTGTAATCGAGCATCTTTGACTGCTACCATGCTTGTTGGGAAAGGTTGAGGGTCGCCGTAGAAGGGGTAGGCAGCGAACGCGATGGTTAGATGGCATCCTCGAGGCGCTGCAGATGAAGTTATGCGATGTTAGGAAGATAGTGAGAGACCGGAAAGCGTGGCGTGACATGGTTCATAGGGTCACGAAGAGCCGGACACGACTGAACGACTGAACTGAACTGAACTGATGCTTGTAATAAATTTTGTATAATAGACGTAGAAGAGAAAAAAACAATAACTTTCGATGTACTAGCATCACAGATATCAGCTTGCCCTTAACCCTTAAGACTAAGGGCATACCATCCCTACTATTCAGACATTGAGCTCGAAACTACGCGTTTTTTACAGTGCATTTTCTTTCATCCTGCGGAGGCCTGCACAGCGTTTTAAGGAGGAAACCAGAGCCGAATATTTTGGTGGCAAATCCTACAAAATCTAAACTCTATAAAACTGATGACGATTACTCCAAAAGCACTGTGAAAACAGCACAGATTTTAAATGTGGTTACAAGCCAATAAAGTTGCATTATAAATAAGGTAGATTTCAAGCAAAATGTATGCTAGTGAGTGAATCCTTTAAAGAAAATGATGAAGTTTCGAGAGGTTGCGTGCTCCAATGGTGCTCCTCGCTGCCTCAGCATCGATACAAGGCGAGCATCAACCAGTATAGCTGACGTGCAATGAATGTTTGTTTTCTAATAATCATTGTGTACAAGCCACGGCGAAAAGTATTAAAGCGTGCTACTGGTCCCACTTCATGATAAACATGCTGCTCCTTATCACATCTTTTTTTCTGCTTTCTTAAGTACATCGTCCTTTACGAGTGGCATTCAAGCATGACAGTCTATGCATAAGTGCATATATCTGACTATACCACGGTTAGCAGCTTCTTCCTGAAGGTTGCCAGGACGTTGCAGGGGCCAACCGATCTAACGCGTCTAAAGTTTTGAGCAAAATCGCTTAAGAGGTGCTAACGCCAGCCATTTACAATGACGTGGCACATGGTTCAGACGTTTAGTTGCATTGCGTTAAAAAAAATGCCCTGCTCAACTTCTATGTCTGCCTATGCATGGCCTAGTTTTGCACAGCTGTCTTGTACCTTTCTGACGCTTGACGTCTCATCATTCTGTTTTGCAGGGTGGCTTCAGTACTTCCTGTTTACTCAGTCGGATCTGCAAACACTTAGGTTTGCATGCGACGCTGTGGGAATTTGCACCATCTACTTCAGTCACGGTTCCTTGAAGAACATCCATATGCAGTTAGCTATAGTCAGAACGACGAACGTCGCTGGCAAACATCCTCGCTTGTCTAGAGTCCCTAACTACTTAACCATGAAAGGTAAGCAACGCATCCCCCATTGCCTCCATTCTGCTGCTTGTTAGACGCACTCACCATTGAAGCCTTGAAATGTGACCTATGCCGCTACGATAACGACACCTCTACTACTCTGTGTTTCCAAATGATGCAACAGAGAAAGGGAAAAGAATACGCATTTTCCTAAGAGACACACACGTTTTAATTTCTAATGGCACAATGCTGATGCAGCAGTGCAATGTTGCTATTGTTATATTATAGCGATTGAAACCGAAATTTGTGTCAGTACATACTTCTGCACAATACATTCAATTCTGTTCTGCCAAATCACATTCTTTAGTAGTGATCAGCACAAGCTTGCCGTTTTAATGTTCGCGTGTTTTCACTTTCGTGATCACAGTGTCAGTGTTTATAGCGCAAGACAGATCATGCCAAATGTTTTCGTTCAAATTTTTCAGGTAAACGAGGTATCCACGAAAGAAATAAAATTGTTTACCTGAGCAGTTTTCTGCAATACCAATGATTGCAAGGTACAGGGGACTGCACGGGTCATCTGAAACGTGCCGGTAGAAGAAATGGGTCAGCCTAAATGTTGCCGAATATCATAATTACATGTAAAACTCTGTCTTCACCATTCCTCTCACAAAACACTAGTTAGTCTACATCTTCTTCAAGAAATATTTATTTTATGCTATGACACATAGTGGAATGCCGAAGATGCACATCGAAATGTTGCATTCAAAACTACATTGTTGTATATGCGTAGCACCATTGTTGCTGCGCACTACACAATATTTGGAAAATTTCACAACTGCTATATTGATAATTGCGGTTAAACTGCAGGAGAACTTGCCCCATTTTTCTTGCAAAAATCGCACGTACTTTGTTTGAATTACGTTCCTATCTAACTGAGTAATGAAATGAGAGCAGCGGTAGATTTTGGGATATTTGGTTACACATTACGGGGCTCAAAAATCTCCCTAAAGACCGCATGGTCGCACATGTAATGCACACGTTAAAATTTGTATTTGAAAACACGCCTAAGTGGGCTTACCTTTGCATGTAGGTCTGAACATGAGCTCTGTAAAAAAGGAGACTAATATAAAGGTCTCGAGCAGGTATTCAGCAAAAACAGTCAATTATGCTAGCAAGCCTATTTTACAAACGTTGCACGAAATGCTGCTGTGAACGCTGTGTAAATGCTTGGCAGGCTCTGGAAACAACAAGATGTAGAGCAGCGCTGTCAGTTAGAGCAGCCTTGATTTGTTAGCAGTAAGGTGAGTAGATATATAGTAGCGTGAATACTGATATCCCAAAATATATTTTGAGGGCTCTTTTTTTCCTTGTGCTCGTAACAGAAAGGCATTTTGATTTCATACCATATTTTCAACATCGCGCCAAACTGTCAATGCATATCCAATCTATACATGTTTTAAGGGACGGAAGGCGATTACCCATGAGTTATACCACAGGTTTCATTAAGAGGTCCATGCATTTCAGTCGTGAAACGCAAAAGATATTGCCTTGAATCAAATGATGCTAGCATGCAGTGCGATGAATGCTTTCCTGTTTTGATGCCTTTGATTATGTTCAGGATTTTTACGTTTCATGTGCCGGATAAATTGTATAGGTTATAGTTTTCGGTGAAGCCTTGCTATCTCATGTGTGTTTAGTCTTTTGATCTTTTGCGCCACTCTTCCTGGTCTTTATGCTGCAGCATTTTGAAGCAAAGTACGAACACAGAGCTCAAATAGATCGGAAGAGGCTTTGCACAGTAGGAAGCATGACATCAGCGGCAATGAAGTCTGTCCTCACGGCTTTATATAATGTATTTGTGAAATGCTGCAGAAAAAAATATGCACCTACCATTCTTCGAAACCGTGGCGCAGTCATGTAGCTGCAAATGCTGAAAGCGTGATCGCTGCTGGCACACTTTCAAGGTTCCCCCAGTGGACTCAACCTGTTGGAATGCAAGGACAAGTGGAAGTGGTTCTTAAATGCGGATGCAAAAGATAGAGACGATGCCTCGAGCATCGCAAGTACCTTATCCCATACTCGGGACACATGACCATGCGACCGTAATTCACTGATGACATGAGAGGTAATACTCCTCGCTAAAGTCTGCAGATGGTTGTTTCAAGAGTGCCTGAGCCAAATTCATGAATCTGTGATGAAATCTCGCTACCTGTCGGACACCTCGGGCTATTGACGCTTGAGCGGGCTCAGTTTTCTAATGCGCAAGGAGTCACGTTCTACGCCCTGGCCGTGCAAAGTGGTGTAAGTTCCGAAAACAACTGCCTATTTATTTTTTAGCATAATTCCTACAGCAACCGGCACGGACCGCTGGACCGCGGTAGCAAGTAGCCGATCTGCTATTTCAGTATGAAGCAATATATCCATTTTAATCTCTTAGCCGTGAATGTTGCGGAGCTGTGATAAAAAGAAACAACAGTGTACCATAGGCCAACACTGGATTTAAAAACAAATTGGGCGCTCGCGGACACCGTACCGGCTGGGAGTGAACAGTAGGCCTAGCGCCCATAGGAATACATTGAAGCGAGTGTTTTCAAAAGAGTTTTTCTGACGTTAAAGGTCTACTATGACGTCTTCCTACGGTGAAGAGCAACCAGAAACATCCTAGAACCGATTGAGAAATTGTAATCGCTGTGTTTAGCCATGGGACTCGTCCATAACGTTTTATGTGGAAAATAAAGAAATGAAATTATAAAAACAATTATGCTCATTTCAAAGGGACAGTATATCAACACCGAGAAACGCCCTAGGGTACGAGTCGAGAGCATTAGTCATAGAAATGCGTCTAAGTGAAACTTGCCGTAATATTATACTCGTTTCGCAGAGTACCAGTGAAGGCTTCCGATTGCTAAAAGTTGAAGAGTGCGTTGAAGAAATATGCCACAGATATATGGTGAGTAATTCGTGAGGCAATCTATTTTTAAAACGCGCCTCAAATATATGTGTTGTGAAGCATACAGCTTATAGGCTCGCGATACCTTGGGTGTTTTTCCGAATTGCACTAGCTTGTGATGAACCATAGTATGCTGCCGCATGCACTAAATTTGCTTACTAATACTGGTTGTTAATTGTACGAAGCCTAGACAAGACTAACTTCAAAAAGCACTTCCGGAACTGATGACAAGGCAACGAACAAGAACGGCTCACCGTAGCAGACGGCGGCGCTGACGATGCTTTGTTAGATCGCGGACGATACCGGCTTCTTCGAATGCGACTTTTGTGAGCAGACAGGGAATTTTAGTCTCATTCTGCAGCGCGCGGTTCGTTTATCGCGCTGAACGTGCAGTGCCTTCAGTTTAAAAGTTTCTGTTATTTGAACGGTAGTGCTTGAGGGCGAATGTAGTCCGAAGGGCATCAAGTCGGACAAAAGGAGAAGCTGTCGCGATTGCGAGAACCACCAAGCGGATAATGAGATTTTCAGGGCTGTCTTTACATTACACATTTATAGTATCGATGCACTCTATAAACAGGTGCAGTTCAAAATAATACTTTCTGACATTTGTTCATCAAAGCACTCGATAAGCTGTAACCATTCATCACATTCTTTCGTGATCTCCGAAACCGGAAGATTATTTTTGGTATGTTTTCCTTCCATGTCTTTCTATAGCTCGTGCTTCGGACATGCACCCCTCTATATTTAGCAATGTTATAAAAATATTACGCCTCTTTAGTAAGATTTATTATTTTCCGTAATCTGTTCTACGAAGTTCGTCGTTACTCTACACCAAATGGTGGCATCATAAGCGCACTGTGAAATCACGAAACTGCTTTGAAATCTTCTGCTCTCGTGTAGATCTATGAGCGGTAAGTCTTCTATTCATCCCCCCTCGGTCGACCCAGCGTGGCGACTGCAGCGCCGCCTCATCTTGCTTACGTCCATGATTGCTGTATGTCTATAAGAACTTTGATCAATAAGACCTTTATGCTTAAGTTGATGTTATTTGCTAGCGTACTCTCCAGACAGTCGTTTGATATTATATGGCGTGTGGCACGGTATGATCCGACGCCTGACGAACAAACTGTTGATAAGCGCGGCTATTCTGATACGATTATTTTCAATTGCATGCGGCAGTTATAGCTATGCTAAATGACCAGAACAAATACAGATATTCGCCCACTAGGAAAGTTCTTGGGATCACCCCGAATCTCTTGAATATTAAGAATAAAGGACGCTTGGAATTCGGTGTAAAGTTCGGTTATAGCAGTACAAAGTGGCCTTGCACGTGAGGTTTAAACTGGCATAACGCTCATTTTAAGATGCCGTGCATGTGCGGATTTACCTTTCTATTAGCTGCATGGGCTTGGGGCAAGCCTTAATGGATGGAGTATTAGGGTAACCTGGGGCTCGTGCCGTAGAGTCGTACAGCCTACTCTAGTTTTTGCGTTTCGTTACCACTCGAAATACGGCCACTGCGGTTGGCATTGCTAGCATCGCAGCAAAACCTCTGGCTGCTTCTGACTGCTGATAATCAAAGAGGAGATAAATGTTGGGCTCCGAGCAGAAGCCGTTGGCCTTAACTGTGATTTGTCTTGAATTAGTTGGAAACATTATAGGTTCGGTAGCACCGCGGCGCGTTTCGCTTTTTTTTCTGCGTCTCAATAACTGCCTGTGTATTGCACGTACTCGTTTCTGTTGAAGAACGAAGAAACGTTACGGCGCCAGCAATGTTCGTCTCTAGGAGGGCATGACAGGAGACATGGTAGAGACATAAGCATCGCTCTTGGAGTTGACTCAAATTTTGCTGCTGATAATTTGTCCGACGTGATATTAGGGTGCAGGTGTACGTCATGTAACATCTAGAATTTCAACTCACAAACGAACAGACGTTATATATCAAACAAAATGTGACCAAAACCTGAAGCCGAAGTTACGCTCCGAGGCACAATAGTTGTTTTGATCGTTCCCGAACGAAGGCTAGTTCCCACTGAGTTTATTTGCTTTTAATCCTGATTCTGCGACAGCGAGCGAAATAAGGATCTCAGAGTTACTAATTGAGTGGCAGGTGTAAAGAGAATATCCACATAATTTAAGAAAAGGCTACCGCAGGAAGCCTATGGAATATGGTTAATTCTAACACATATCTGGCTGTCGGCAGAGTTTATGTAGCCAGAGTACATTATTAAAATGCGATTGAGTTGCAGTTACGATTTTACGCATGCGTGGAAGATGTCAGATTGCGGTTGAGAAACAAAAACGAAATTTTAATAAGCCGTCTACAAAAGACAAACCTTAATGTGTATATTCTCAAAACGATCGTAGTCTTCGGGATTGAGCACGAGGTAGACAACACCGTTCTCCGTGGCTCCGCCGTCAAAGGTGAACGCCTCATTTTTTTCGGTCCCGTCACTCTCCGCCCAGCGAAGGATTGCAGGCACTGCATTGTAAGACACACACTGTAAGGTAGGTATAGGCTTTAATTGCTTAACACAAAACGTGCAAAATCCATATAATGCCTCAGTTAGTTGTACCAGTAAAGTGACTATATTAGGATACAACCTAAAAAAGGACAACTAGTATTTGCTACTATTGGCTGTCGTACATGGCGTGTGTATTACTCTGCTGAATAGTATAAACGAAATACTTTTTTATAAGTTGATCACACCAGGCAAGGTAGAAGTACCGAAAGCTTTGAGCAGATAATTTGGTCTGGTGCTTAATGTTTTGTTTTTTTATGCAGCCAGAAAAGCTTTAACGGCGGTGCAGTTTCTGTCATGGAGGAATTTTATGTACCGCTCACTGCAGACTTGACTAGTATCTGGCTTCATGAACTCTAGTTATTTTATGTTAAATTTCGACGAGAAGGGCGGGTAAAAGTACACAGAACACTGCAGTGGTGCGTGTTTTTTGACCAGATCCTTTGCGCCAAACTTTCGTATCTAATACATGTACAAGCTATCCCAAATCAGAGTCCGGCTGTAGGCTAAGCCACATAATCAGCTACAAACTTATTTTCACCAAATATTTTCGTTCCTTTGCTAGATGAAGTTTAATTCAGTGTCAAGGAAGTAGGTGTTTAACGCTAACGAAATAGAAAAACAGCAGGCGAAAGGCGGCGGTGACATGTAGCATCACTCATGCTCATGAAGGAAAGAAGCCAACAGTCGGCGAGGCCAAGGAAAGCGTTGGGGATGGTACCTTTTTTTTTAATGTTTACTTGGATATTCACAGAAATTAGTAATGGCGGACGTGGAACGTCCTTTGTTACCGCCAGCGTCACGTAGAACGTGATCAAGAGCGAGGGCGAACGCTGTGCTAGAACCCTCTTACGCTACCTATGGCTTCAAGACTGCCAGAACCGAGACCCCCGTAAGCTGCAAGCAGATCAATTAAGGGGAAATGAGGGTACCCGTTATAATACATGAAGGAAAGAAGCCAACAGTCGGCGAGGCCAAGGAAAGCGTTGGGGATGGTACCTTTTTTTTTTAAGTTTACCTGGATATTCACAGAAATTAGTAATGTAATCTGTTTAGGGTTACCCTGTTACCCTAAACAGATTACATTACTAATTTCTGTGAATATCCAAGTAAACATTAAAAAAAAGGTACCATCCCCAACGCTTTCCTTGGCCTCGCCGACTGTTGGCTTCTTTCCTTCATGTATTATAACGAGTACCCTCATTTCCCCTTAATTGATCTGCTTGTAGCTTACGGGGATTTAACCCAACCCAACATAAGACGGTTGTGATTACTGATCTCGAGCCGGGCATCCTGAAGAGTGAAGTTGAATGGGCCTTAGCCAGCCTTGCTAAGAACAAAGCTAGCGGAATTGATGGCATTCCAGCTGAGTTGCTTCAAAACCTCAACCATGACGCTGTTAACATTCTGCATACATTATGTGAGAAGATTTGGACAACCCTGCAGTGGCCACAGGATTGGAGGAGGTCAGTTTACATCCCCATTCCAAAGAAAGGCAGTGCCAAAGATTGTTCCAACTACCGCACGATCGCGCTTATTTCGCATGCTAGCAAGGTGATGTTGAAAATCCTCCAAGGTAGGCTGCAGCAGTATGTGGATCGGGAGCTTCCGGACGTGCAAGCTGGGTTTCGCAAGGGCAGAGGGACTAGAGACCAAATTGCTAACCTTCGCTGGATCATGGAAAAAGCAAGAGAGTTCCAGAAACCCATCTACTTCTGCTTTATTGATTATGCGAAAGCGTTTGACTGCGTAGATCACAGCAGATTGTGGCAAGCTCTCCAAGAGATGAGAGTTCCAATTCACCTCATCTGTCTCCTCAGGAACCTGTATGAAGGGCAAGAGGCCACAGTCAGAACTGGGCATGGTCTTACTGATTGGTTTTCGATCGAGAAAGGAGGGAGGCAAGGCTGCATACTGTCGCCCTGCCTATTTAACCTATATGCAGAGTGCATCATGAGGAAGGCCGGTCTGGACGAGTCTTCAGCTGGAGTGAAGATTGCTGGAAAATGTATCAACAACCTTAGATATGCGGATGATACCACTTTAATGGCAGAAAGTGAAGTGGAACTCAAGAGACTTCTGGTGCGCGTACAAGAAGAGAGTGAGAAGTTTGGGCTTAAACTGAACATTAAGAAGACAAAGATCATGGCGTCTTGCCCTATCAAGTCCTGGCGCATCAATGGACAAGAAGTGGAAGCTGTGACAGATTTTCTGTTCTTGGGCTCCAAGATTACCTCTGAAGGAGACTGCAGCCATGAAATTAGGAGACGCCTGCTTCTGGGAAAGAGAGCAATGGTTAGCCTTGACCACCTAGTAAAGAGCAGAGACATTAGTCTGCCAACCAAGATCCGTATAACTCGTGCTATGGTCTTTCCAGTTGTGATGTATGGATGCGAGAGATGGACTGTGAAAAAGGCTGACCGCCGAAGAATTGACGTGTTTGAATTGTGGTGCTGGCGAAGACTCTTGAGAGTTCCTTGGACTGCCAGAAGATCAAATCAGTCGATATTGTCGACCATAAACCCTGACTGCTCATTGGAGGGTCAAATTTTAAAGTTAAAGCTCAGCTACTTTGGTCATCTGATGAGGAGAGAGGAGTCGCTGGAGAAAGATTTGATGTTGGGAAAGGTTGAGGGTCGCCGGAGAAGGGGTAGGCAGCGAACGCGATGGTTAGATGGCATCCTCGAGGCACTGCAGATGAAGTTATGTGATGTTAGGAAGATAGTGAGAGACCGGAAAGTGTGGCGTGACATGGTCCATAGGGTCACGAAGAGTCGGACACGACTGAACGACTAAACTGACTGAAGCTTACGGGGGTCTCGGTTCTGGCAGTCTTGAAGCCATAGGTGTCGTAAGGGGGTTCTAGCACAGCGTTCGCCCTCGCTCTTGATCACGGTCTACGTGACGCTGGCGGTAACAAATGACGTTCCACGTCCACCGCTATGGTTGAGGGTGGCGCTGGTGAACACTCTCAAGGTTCGTATACAGACAACTTAAATACCGAAGCAAGTAGCAGGGGTGACAGCGGCCGATGTAGCTCAGTTGGAAGAGTACCGGACGCGATATTCGGAGGTCGTGGGTTCGGTTCCCACCATCGGCACGTTCTTTTTTCTTCTACTTTGTGTTTATTTATCTTTACCCTAAACAGATTACATTACTAATTTCTGTGAATATCCAAGTAAACATTAAAAAAAAAAAGGTACCATCCCCAACGCTTTCCTTGGTCTCGCCGACTGTTGGCTTCTTTCCTTCATGTATTATAACGAGTACCCTCATTTCCCCTTAATTGATCTATGCTCATGTAAGATATGAAAGAAACAAGCCACCAGTCAGCGAGGCCAAGGAAAGCGTAAGGTATTTAAAAACAATTTCATTTTGATGTTGACCTGAATCAGTGCTGGAGTTAATTTAGGAAGAAAGATAAATAAATCAAAGCAGAAGGACAGCCATTGATGTAGGTGGTCAATTGGTAAGAGCACCGGACGTGATATTAGGAAGTCGTGGGTTTGGTTCCCAACGTCGGCACGTTGCTTTTCCTTCCATTTTGACCTGATTGTCTTCCTAAACTTATTGCAGCACTAATTTAGGTCAATAGCAAAATAAAAAATTAAAAAACTCGTCTTCGCTTTCCTTTGTCTCATCGACTCCTCCATGTCTCACAACGAGCCCTGCATTCCCCCCCTCCCTTCCCCCCTGACAAAAAAAAATGTGCTTAAATTACTCATGTAGGGTTATTTTATTGCAGTTAGGACAACATGTTTGATCATTGAATTTATGCAAGATATTATGGTACGTAACAGTACTGAAGCGTTTTTATTGCTCGCACCAAAACTTTAATCATGTCAATGCATTGCAACACGTTTGTATGGTTTTACTTGTCGGAGTGACGTCCATGTTAACGTTGAGCTTTTTACAGTGGGAATTATAAATGCTGGGCTTGCTGAACTGCTCCAAATTTTACTAGAAACTGTGGGGACTGCTCGAAAGTATTTATGAGCAAGAAATGGTCACGATCAGAATGCTTGCAATCTTCTGCCCAGGTTCTAGGCATACGCAGAGATACGCTGTACCATTTTATTTTAGCAGCCGTTTATTAATGCTGGGAGGAAGTTGTTTAAACACGTTCTGGAGCAGGACGCAACAGGGCAATCACCCATAAGACTGGAGCCCATTAAAACTTCTGAACTATATCAATCAGCCTTAAAAAAGGTTGAATAATCGCTACCTTCGTAAAATACCTTCGATAAATTCCGACACCCGCAAGAAGAAAACCAATTAATTTCCACACTCAAAATATTACCCTGTCTTTTATAATAGTAATAACTTTATGCGTACGTCATAAATTAGCTACGAATTAGATTATACCTATTAGTGCAGTTTAGAGTCTCAAGTGCCAACGTAATTAAGCTTTTCAACTGGCATCCGTCGAATTTGGTCTGATTGGCAGAGGAGCACGCTCGTGACGTCATGCACAGCGTCAGAACACTATGTACGCCTTCGGGGCAGCAAATCTCTGATGCCATGCCATTTGCGTGAACTCGCCGGGGTGGCACAGTGGTTAAGGTGCTCGGCTATAGCGGTCCCAAGGCTGCCGGATAGAATCCCGTCTCGGCGGCCCCTTTTCGGTGGAGTCGTAAAGCCAGGCGCCCATATGCTCTGCGATGTCAGTGCATGTTAAAGAACCCCAGTGGTCGAAATTTCTGGAGTCCTCCACTGCGGCGTCTCTCATAGCCTGATTCGCAATGGGACGTTAAACCTCATAAACCACAATAACAACTTCAGTGCTTTGGGCATGTCTATGTCTCCGCAGACTCTTCATACCCTTGACGGGGCTGCATGCACTTAGAGTGACCATAGCGAAATCGCGCATAGATCTATACCCAAGGCTTTTTGGCATCATTAGTGAAACCCTCTCTTGCATCATTAGGATCCTAAAGGCAGCTTTAGCTGAGTACGTGATCCACCAGCAGGAAAGCGGCGTAAGGGGGGGGGGGGGGGGGGTAGATGCAGCATTTTTTGTCGGAGGTGCGATGTGCACAGTACAACATTGACTACCTACCTGTGCACGCTTCCTCGGCAATCCTGTTTGCGACGTCCTTCGCTGCGTCTTCTGTATCCGCCAGCAGAATAACCTTGTCGGGGTCATTCACCGCGTCCCGCCCTTCGCGGCGCACCATTTGCCTCAGTGACGTGATGTTGTTTCCTATGGCTATGATTGAGCTCAAACCTGCACATAAAAAAAATAGTTGCGGTTGAGCATAATTATTTTGTAAGTAGTGTACAAAGCCCACCTGTCGCTTCTTTTTATCACTCCTCTCTGCACTCCCCCTCGCTATCCTCTCCCAGTTTCTTTTCTTTCCGCCGGCTTCAGCTCGGGTACTTAAAAATAGCATTGTAACATTCTTTTGCTTCTTTTGATATTTTTCTAATAAACTATTATTGTCACCTCATGCTTCCCTCTCTGTGCGCGGTTGTCGACAGTGCGGTCACGCATTACTGAATTAAAAAAAAATTTTAACTTTTTCATGCAGGTTCCTAGTACTGATACATCAAGAGTACGTATTTTACCTTTTACGGGTCAGTTTCCAATGAATAAGTACTGTTAATGTTTAACGCTTTTTTGCCATGCCTTCTGGATAATAAATAATAAATAAAACTATAAAGCTACCAGAGTAAGTCAGGAATGAAACGGGCAGGTGGTCACTACTAGTGGCAGCTTTGTAATTTCTTAATGAAAGCTTTGTTTTTGTACACTGCATTCCCAAATCATCTAATGGAGAGAAATATATGCTGAAATATAAAGAAATGCGAAAAGAACCCTTACGCCGCTAAAAATGTCACAAAGGTGTAAAATACAAATACAAAAAAAAGACTATTTCTCCAAATCATAAATGATGAAAAGAAGGTATCAGGTGATTGAGATGTAATACAGTAAAGTAGAACATTTCAGTTCCGTGTACAAAAACTACATTCAATATTACCTATAGGTGAAAATAAAGGGTTATTGTTGGGATAGTAGAGGAAATGTGTGGAGGGCCACTTGACAGACTTCACATGATCAAAAACGCCTAAACAAGACAATGAATTAATAATGTCGTGTATGATTTGGAGTAGTTCTTAAAAATTTCACTAGAAAATAGGTCACAAGTCGGAGAAAGAATAAAGTCTGATCGAAGGTGAGAAACCTTTATTAGCACATGATGAAATAAAAGGTTTCTGAATTTATTGGATATTCCAGCATATTAAGAAATAGTTATACCTGTATGGTAATGGCCGGGTTGTCTAGCTGAATGCTCAAACAGCATAATAGCTCTCACCTGCTTTATTCCCAAGAATCCTGGGTAGTAAAGGTTTTAGTCTCTGGTGCGGAGAGCGCAGGTGGCCGAACTTGAATATCACAATAATCTTGAAAAAAGAAAAGGGGAATTATTATCAGGTAGGAGCACTCGGTTGCACAAATAAAGGTGTGAGTATGCTACAAGTTCGTACAGTAAAGTGCAACGTACGTCTTAAGAACACTAAGCATCTCAGGGGATTTCCCTGTTTCAAATGGCATGTTTTGCGGCTAACAGGTAATTAAACAGAAGGATGTTATACAATGGACGCCTATAAGGTCATTCTCCCTTGGACCTTAAGAGCGGCGTTTCTTAAAACATATTTAGCATATATTTCTTTCAAACGGGCAAGACTAAAACAATCTTGTCCAAAGGCATTAACTTGAGGATGAATAGCAGGGATGTCATCTGCAGGACTAGATTACGAGACAAACAATGCTGCTACGGCACTCAGTCGAAGAAGGTGTCTGCTATATGTTGATATAGTGGTATTGAATTAGGGCAGCTGTTCTTTTAACCAGTGGAGGGAAGGATAGCTCTTCTTGCTAAAGGTGTGTTAAATAAATGAAGTTTTTGTTATTCGTATCTGATGAAAATTCATCCCGTATAAGACCGCATCTAGGACCAAATCTCTCTCGTTAGGTGAAGTTCATTCTTTTATAATGGTGAAATATGCCAATGCAATCGTCTACTCACTAACAGCACTTACCTGGCCTGGTATGTGTCAGGTTAGTAAAAGAGGCAATACTAGAGGTGTTCTAGGAATTAAATTCTCTGACCGATGTTTTAACGGTAGAGCAAACTTTCTCACCGTAGACGGAGACAGCTGGTTTATCCTATTTTGTAGATTGAGGGAAAGCAGGTGCCGGAGCGATTCTAGCACGGCCACCTCATTGTCTGTAGCTATTTCTGAAAAAGAAAAAGAAAGGACTTTCTGGTTGGTTGGTTAGTTGGTTTGTGGGGTTTAACGCCCTAAAGCAACTCAGGCTATGAGAGACGCTGTAGTGGAGGACTCCTGACATTTCGACCACATGGGGTTCTTTAACGTGCACTGACATCGCACAGCACACGAGCGCCTTGATTTTCGCCTCCATCGGAAAGCGGCCGCCGAGGCCTGGATGCGATCCCAAGCGCCGTAACCACTGCGCCACCCCGGCTTTTTTTTTTCTTTATTGCATGAATTGGTAAAAATACATCAGTAAAAGATCGTGGTTGCCATGCCCCTTGGCTGACAACCGTGTCTAATGGACTTTCATTACCACAAGTTCGCCCATCAGACTCAAGACCTCCTCCGCAGCGTCTTGCTGCTTCAAAATTTCTTTTAGTTTATACACTTGTTCAACAAAATAATCACATACAGATCGTGCATCGACATCACAGTGTCTATAAGCCATCCCACTCCTCCAAATACTGTGAAGGCCCAATAGCATGATGAGGTCATACTGAAAATCATCATTAACAGTTGTCAAGTACCGAATTCCACGTGGCTTCAATGGCAGTTTTTTTTTAAGTGTCCTTTGTAACACATCCCAGTAAAACACCGCATCCCAACAATCCAGGAACACGTGCTCAACTGTTTCAGGTTTCCTAGATAGTAGACAGTTTGAACCCCAAGGTACAAAAAGGCCCTTTTCTTCCATCCATGTTTTGACTGGCAGGGTTCCTGTTTGCAATTTAAAAAAGAATGTTTTTACGCCTGGTGCAACAGTCATATTTTTAACTCGCTTGAGCAAGTCTTTCCCTGGGCCTTCACAGTATAAGGTTCTGTACAATGTAGCTGGGAACAATTGTGAAATAAGATCCTTGTACAGTCGCTTAGGTGGTACCGTCGCTAAATACTCTACAGAGTACCGCATGCGCAAAAACCTGAACGACCACACCACTTCTCGCAGGAAGCGTGACACAGTGTATCCCTGAGCAGAGCATGAAGAGACTATAAACTCTGGAATTGCACTGCATAGCATGATTGGCATAAAGGTTCTCAGGAATGCATCTTTTTGGTCACGTAGGAAAGAAAACCTTAAAACCATCTGCCGCACATAGAGATGCATTAGAGACAACCCTCCGTCTTTAACTCGCCGAAAGAGATTATCTCTGCTAATTCGTTCCCAGTTGGACGACCAAATGAAGACCGCAAATACACGATGGAACCTTTGTATATTGATTCGAGCACAATACAATTCATGTATCGCGTAGTATGTTCGAGTGCTGCGATGCTCTAAACAGGAGAGTGGCCATTGTTCAAGTTGATTTTGAAAAAGCATTTGATCGTGTGCCTCATGAAATATTGTAATGTTTGTTGGAACATATTCTTGTTGGTGCCGTTGAATTGAAAGGAGTTAAAATGGCTTATGCATGCTGTTCTACACGCCTTATGATTAACAAAGTGTTATCTGAAAGAATTGATGTAAGAGCATCTGTGCGGCAGGGATGTCCACTGTCTCCTCTCCTCTTTGCTATCTATTTGGAACCATTGTGTTGAATGGTAACTGCTAACGAATACATCCGTGGTTTTAAGTTGGGAGTATGTGAAGTGAAAATATTGGCATACGCTGATGATGTGGCACTTTTTTGTGAAGACCGCGAAAGCGTTTCGGAAGCTTTGAAAGTAACACAAAGGTATTGCAGGCAGACTGGTAGTGCTGTTAATTTAAAGAAAAGTCTCGGAGTCTGGCACGGGGAATGGGAAGAGGAACCGGAAATATTCTGTGGAGTAAGATGGGCTACAAAGCCCGGAGTTTATTTGGGAGTCCCTTTGGACAAATACGGGGAAAACACGAATTACTGGAATGAAAAAGCGGAAGAACTACGGGAAAGGACGAAAGGATGGATGGGACGTAACCTCTCTATTTTCGCCCGTGTGACTGTATGCGATACCTTTTTGGTGGCAAGAATAATGTATTTACTTCAAGCACTGCGCCATCCCGGCGGAGTGAAAGGACTTTCATTTCACCGACAATATTCAAGGAGTGGCATGTAATGCATTGATTTTCATAAGGACCGCTCATAGGGGTGGCCGAAGAGGGAGAGCTACGTTTGTCGAAAAGTCGAATTTCTTCATCTGAAGGGGCACAAAATTATCCTTCCTGAAACTTATATATTTAATATGATGAATGACGCCGCAAATTTCAGTGATGAAAAGACACCACAAAGTAAGAGGGACTGATGTTGAATAGGGCAGGATTTAGACAGCCTTAGACCTCATAAAATCCATCCCTGAATGATGTTTCGTACAGTGCGGCCGCAACCATTTAAGCATAGCCTATAATTACTGCCGATGATGTGCGGTTTTGTAGAATTAATTGAATAGAGCGCGCTCAAGGTAGAGTTTATAAAACAAACGACAGCTGCAATGAAAGGACCTCAGATTACACATTTGATTTACTGGAAAAGAAGCGAGAAAAAGCACTTATTTCCTTTAGGCGAATAACTGCTTTAGATACTTTCTGAACACAATAGGAATTTTAGATTTCGCTGTTTCGTGACTCCCCTCATCTACGCTAAAGAAGCCTAGTCTAAATAAGCCTAAAAGTGCCGTCACATTTTCACTCGCTACCAGCCACAACCGACTAAAGCCCTCCAGGAGAGGTTTACCAAACAAAATATGTACATTAAGAAGTTTACGCTGGACCATCAGCCCCGTCACCGCCTCGAAACGCCATACGTTGCACCTGTTCACACACAGAGCTTTTTGTAGAAGTATAAATTCCGGCAAGATAGTTGTGACATCGCAATTTTTTAAGTTATGGAATCTTTCCGCTGCACACAAAAAGCCCGCAAAAAGAACAATTTTAGCACTAATGTTAGACTCCAAGCCCTCCCAAAAAAGAAAAATCCGTATATTGAAACTTGTGCATATTGGAGTAACAGTACACATGACTAATATTTTTAAAATCACATCTATTGTGGACCACATACATCACATTTTTCATGTGATATTTTCCAGAAGATATTGATGATGACGGGATGTTGCAGATAGTTTAGAAATGTGAATGAAAAATACAAGGCATACAAAAGAAGTTGAAAGCGAACACCACTGAGCCCACTGGGGCCACATTGAGGGCGGGGAAATGTGGTGTTTTTTTTCTCCGATTCGATGAATAGATTATTAGGCTTGACACCTTCACAAGCGTCGAAATGACATTATAAATGTAGATACCAGATGAAGGGATGTGAATGCAAACGTTTGCGGACCAGAGCCTAAAAAAGCTTCTAATAGGTGGCAAGCCGGCTCCAGAGGTCGGTCGAACGAGCACGCTTAGGCCTGCTACTCCACAAGCAAAAAAAGCTGTAAACATACAGCCCTACACAGGCCCTATATGACCCCACGTTGCCGAGAAACAGAAAGCTTGTGAACATCTTGCGCTCCCTCGTGTAGCCAATTCAAAACGTGCTGATGTAAATTAACAGCATTAGTCGCTAGATGGCACCTGCTATCATGCGCGCCATTTCGTTTGCCAACTGGAAGACTCGATGACTATTAGTACTCGTCATGAGAAAAAATTTCAGGTTTAAATAAAGGTGGCGTATTTGAGATGTAGCCCAGATGTTTGCCGTTGTTAATGGGACAGCTGTTTTCACTGCTGCAAATGTAGCTGCCTGAATACTACCGAGAAAAAACCTCACCTGCAATAGTCGCGCCTATACTCGTATATGTTGCTTTGCGTTTCTCGGCCTACTTTAATTGAGAGCCACCAAGGTATTGCGACCAAAACTGTGACCTGCTCTATCGCGGGCAAGGCTGCCAGGTTCGAGATGCTCACTAGCAGACGTAATAATATTACAATGTTTAGCATAAATGCTGCCAATTTTATATATTACTATGGTGACATGTTCTCCTCTTTATTCATTTTGTCTTGTGTTTGCTTCTTAGGATTGATTTTGATACGTTTCGATTTGTTTTTATGAGGTACCACCGTCAATACGCATTTAAACGCAGCGCTTCAAAGGGGTTATGCGAAATTCCACAAGGGCACTTTATCACGTTACAATGGTGCCTGAGACCAGATCTCGAAGTTTTCTGTGCGATAAGTTATGAGGAAACATGACGAGTACTATTAATGTGGACATAATGTATGTCCGTATTCTGGAGAATGAAAGAAAAACCACTATCCCTTACATAAATATGGCTCAGCTGAAAACGCACGGTCGACCATCTTCTCTTGGGCAACGTAGTTATGTAGGCAAGCACACTTGCGGAATTATGCATAACATTGCTTTCACTATAGAAAATATGAAATAAATACAATGACGCAAAAGTGGAACTACTGTCTTTTGGCATTTTTTTCATCAAAATTCCATCGCTTTAAGTGCAAATTACCTAGTCATAAGGTAAATTGTTGAATTACATTACGCAAGGCAAATTAATCGCATTAGTTCCGCACTTTGTTAGTAAAATAACGAATGCAGGGTTTGCTTTGTTTTTTGAAATAAAGTTTGCGACCCGGAAGCTACTCGCTTGGCAGAAATATTGCAGTTAGAATAAAACGTATCTGCTCCGTTTGGAAAAGCAACCGAGACGATCACGTTCAGGCTCAGCTTTTATTTCTGGTCAAGGTAAGGAAAGTTAGTTACTTTCAGTTTCGACTACTTCGGTACACCTGGTGACGAGAATTCTTGATTAGAAATAATTGTTCCTGCGTATGTATGTACCTAGTACTCGTTGTCTTTTAAAGCACACAACACCTTGCCTAAATAAGCTTGTTTTCACAACTCCACGTGCTTTGACATTTGCCGTAAGGATGCACAATGTTCTCGTGCGTTCTATGCCGGCGCGTCAAAAGCGCCCCGTAATTGTCATCAATCTCTATCACTTGCACTATATCCGCCTTGATGTGAAACCCATTCACACGGACGATACAGACGTGTCCCTCATAGTTTTCGAAATTTGTAAACTGTTAGAAAATTACTCTGTTTAGTGTTTACTACTCACATGTATTCCCTTGTACGCGCGAAAAAAAAGAAAAGGAACTCATTCACGCCTTTTGCGAGCTAGTCCTTCGTGAACATTTCCAGCATCCTAATAAAGCCAAAGAGGTATGTCTACGAGAATTAATGCTTTTACGTGATAGGACGTAATTTGATAACCCTCCAAGGAAACACTAGACACTGCACACTGCTGCGACCCACGCTGTACGTCGGGTTTTCGTATCATTTGCCTCAGAACCAGGGATATTTCAAAGCCTGATCCTGGCTCTTGATGAACAGTGTAAACGCTTGTATTACTCCACAAGAAAGTAGTAATGATTTCCAGCTTTGTGCGAAGGCATAGAAGTATATACTATTAAGAAACCGAGGAGAACATTGAAGCACTTCACACAACATAACAAACATCTGTTCCCTCTCTACTGATTCGCCTCTCGTCTCCAGGAAAAAAACGCAAAGGACGTAGCAGAAAACCATGCATCGTTAGAGGAGAAAAGTAGGGACGAAATTTAAAGAAATAAACGGATACCCCGGCACAGTGGTCGGGCATCTTAATCACTGCACTACCGCGGCGGGGCTCTCTCAAGGAATCACTTCCGGGAATCAGTGTATCGATATGCGGCAGTGTCGGACGCAACGGCAATTCGAAGATAGCGGCCACCTCTTAGCCCGTTCATTCTAAAAGTGGACGACCTCGTACGTCTGGGAAGTGTAAGTGTCCACTGAAAAGTGAGACAAATATAGCATTTCTTTCAAAATCAAATTAAACAAAAATATAGAAGAGCTCGGGGAACGGTTTAATTTTTGCAGCTTAAAGTCCCAAAGCCACTTAGGCCTTGAGCGACGCCGCAGTGGAGCGCTCCGGAAATTTCGACCGTCTGGGGTTCTTTAACATGCGCTGACATTGCACAACACACAGGCGCCTGACTTTTCGCCTCCATCTAAAAGCGGCCGCTGCAGCGGAGATTCGATCCCACATCCCTTGGGAACAGTAGCCCAACGCCTTAACTCCTGTACCACCACGGCGGGGAGTGCTCGCGGAATAAAAAGGCTGTGTCGGATAAAATACCCACGTGATTTTGTACCAAAATTGTGAAGCGACCGTTTTTTGGGCAGCGCTCCACCTTCTGGTCAAGTTGCAGGCTAGTTTGCGATAGGAATTCGGACTGACGACATATGCCCCTCAAAAAGTTGAAGGTGTCCACTGAGCAAGAAGACTGATACTGCGCTTTCCCACCAAAATCATCTTAAAGAATATAAATGTATTCGCAGAGTGAAAGAGTGGTTTGAAAGGGGATGTCGAGTCTACTTTTACGGCGAAGCTGATCTTCGTTTATTATGTTGCTCCGATTAACTTTGCTGAACATTGCTTTTACTTTACCAAATGTAGTTTAGCACAGCTTCGCTTGAACCAATAGAAGAAGGAGGAGCGTCGTTTAATCGCCACACAAAAGAACGTTTATGTTTTATGTGAGCACGTACTTGCAAAAGTGCGAACCTGCCAACTCCTCTCACACAGTATGACAGTCTCACCAAGAAACGGCACTTATTACTCGCATCCGAAGAGACTCCTGACCACGCCTTCCACCCCTATTTTGAACGGCCGTGGTAGGTGTGCATGCATACACCTTTTGTGACCACGTTGCGGTGGCCGAAATCCTTATTACTAGGAATCGAGAAGGAGTCTGCTAAGCTGGAGCTGGCAATGGTTTGATCTTCTAGCACCCAATGAACCGGAAAGCAAAGCTACTCTGGTGGCGATGGCGATGGGTAGAATAGCTCCTGTGAGATGAAGTTAGCTTTCTGCGCGGCTCCGAGTATAGAACAGCTATTAAGTCGTCCATTCAGTGAAACAGCTCTTGATAGGTTGTCGCTGCGAAAAATCCTTCTAGCGTGTGAAACACCATCCCTCGACGCGTAGTGGCATTACCGGAGAAATTGACGCTGCGAGAGAAGCAGCTCACAGCCGAGGGCGATGTCTCGTTGGCCAACTGCATCTGCAGAGCTCCGTCGATGTCGCGCTTGTTCACGTACAGGTGCACGAAGCGCTGGCTCTCTCTGCCGAGGTTGAGGCGGTGGGCAAGCAGCCTAGAAAATTTAGAGGTGCGTGTCAATTGGCAATGAGATTGCACTAGGCTTACGGTCTTTATCAATGGTATAGCCAGCAGCCTATCTTAAACGTCTTGATACTGATAAGTCTGATACTGATACGTCTTGAGAGATGAAATAAATTTATGATATGTGAACCAACTCAACAGCAGTACGCCATGTTTATTTTTATCCTTAGGGATGAAAATACCTTTTACCTTGGATCATTTATATTGATACACTTATTTCTCCCGCCGCAGTAGCGCAGACGTAAGTGCACTTCAATACTGCCCCGGTCTACATTGATTCGATCCTGGCCATTACAGCCGCGTTTTGATGGAGGTGGAATGCAAAGCGCCCTTGTACTGCGTGCAATGTGAATGAACATTAAAGAACTCCAGGGGAGCGAGAATTCCGAATCTTGCCCTACGGCGGCCCTCATATCCTGAGTCGCTCTTGGACGTTCAGCCTTATAAAAGAACAAATATTTAGGAAAGCAGGCATCGCTGACAGACCTAGTCAGAGCCGATGAGGAAATTCGTCGTTTTCTTTGAAAGAGATGTTTATCAGTTTCAAGATGCATATCCTATTTAGGATTACTGAAGCAACTTGACTCTTATAGGATGTGAAGTACATTTTCTTCCTTTCGCGTTTACTCTAGAGATGATAAGACGCACAGCATTTCTTATTTTAGTGTTCTGCCTCTATACCATAAAAGCCATTCCTTTTTAGTGTTCATTCTAGGATGTCAAACTTATACGTCGCTTACGAAAGATTTTTGATTTAGACGCTGTCAGAGCTGTTAGATGGATTGCAATGCTTTATATAGGTCAATCATTTCTTATCATTGGCGCGATAAAGATCAATAACTGCACATGGAATTAAAAAAACACAAATTAAACCATTTTACATTATTATCACAGAAAGTGAAATTGCACAGTTATTTGAACGTCGTCCACACCGAAGGCGAGCCAATTCATGAATTTTATTTTTCTGAAACGTCCTTAAAAAAATCAGTTGTAAGATATACGCGATTGAAAGGACGTTGCGTTGGTTATCAGGCATGGTGCATTTCTAAAATGGAATCTACGTTACGAGATCCCTTTTTGTTTTTTAAACAAACAACAAACATACGGCGACGACAGGAGTTACCTAAATTCCTTCCGGCATTTAGGATGCAGAGTTTGAATTGAAGCCGGTGCAGGATTGACAACGTTTTTGGGTCATGTTTACCAGGAGCTATTCAGGTGCTGGTAAAGTCTAGCGAATATTTAAAGCATAGAGACAGGCCTCGCGGGTGTAGAGTTTTTCACCGCACTAATCAATGCAGCCAATAAGACGCACGGAATTGTGGGAAACCGGTTCCCGCTTTTTTGAGGAGCCTGAATATTCGAACGTCTATACATTAGACAGAAGGCGGAATAGTAGTGTTCGAAACCAACTTCAGCATTGCAAGGAACGGTCATTAGCAGCAAGTTACACGTTTTCGCTTGAGTGGGATGAATATTATGTTTTACACCCGCACCAAAAGCGCACAAGTGAACGAGAGTGAATGTTTGCTAACGCCATTTTTTTTTTGTACTTGGTACTGTAGGACTAGGTTCAATGCCAATTCGTGTATACGATATAACGATGAGAATACCTGCAAACCAGTGGAACGTTCCAACGTATTACGAGCTGTGCTTATTCGCAGATCTAGCCTGTGTTACTTAAGTGAAATTGTGAAGTGATCTTGCAGAGAATACCGCTGTTCTTCGTTGAGAGCTGGAAAAAGTAGCCACAAACTCGCGCGTCAGTACAAAAGCGCAAAACATTAATAATAAGAAATGGTTAATCTTATGCCATCCGCAATGAGCGTGAACAGGTGTCACATTACTCTAAATGTATTGATTAAAGATTGTTACAATCGATAGGAGCTGTTTTGTAAAAACACTGCGTCTTTTCGGCGTGGTGCGTGGGGTGACGGTGCGCATTTCTCGGAAGAGTGAGTGGTGGCCAACCCACTAATCTGCGAGATGCAATATATTTAAGGACAATTCGATTAAATTTGTAAGCGTAGGACTGTTCAATTGTTAACAAATGCTCAGAATATAAGCACCTAATGACAATAAATTGGAATAAATGAGTGCGTGTTGTATGAGCATTCTATCCGCGAGTGATAATGGCTATGCCTAATTGGACTGAAACTTCAGTACTTGCACGGGCACAATTGATATGAAAAGAAAAAAAAAACTATGATCCCACATTTATTGCCGCGTTTCCTTAAGGAAATATACTCCACCTGCCCCAGCTCTTGTAGCGTGCTCGACAACGAATCGAATGCACCTTGTGTTTAAAATATCCAGCAAATGGCACATTCCCAAAGGGAAGAGGTCGAACTAAAAGGTCATCCACGGACAGGGACCTCTGTGTTTTCTTCCCCATACGTCTCACCCTGATGAGCGCCGAATGTCACTTGTAGCCAAGTTCACCCAGAAATTGTTCGGGAGCCTGCCTGTGCACCATGGCCAGAGCGATCCACGAAATCATTCACTCTTAAAGTTTCTGCTGCGTAATCACTCTTTGATCATAGCGAAGTCGACCACGAACAGCGCGTTGATTGCAGATGTGCTAGAATGAAGAAAATTATGGGCTTACTCCACCACTCTCCTCTGCTGTTTCATCCACTGGTCGTTCGCATATGCGTCACCATCCATGATCACGAAGACATCGCCAGGTGTTCGGCATTCCGCTGCCAGTCGGAATAAGGAAGAGGGGTAAAAATGTTTAATTGTTGCTTCTGCGCCTCATTTTCGAATAATATTTGTCATCCAGTGTCTCGATGATCTTTTAAGATGTGTGCATCTGTCTGTGCGATTTATCTTCAGATGACAAACTATTGTTTTCACTGCTAATGTTTCCTCATGCAGTAAAACCCTCGAAAGTATAGAGTAGCTATTAAACACCCAGTCTAGGAATGAAGTACAGCCAGCCACGTTTTCCAGAATATGTGAGCATGGCTTTCTGTCCTATAACAGTCAGTATAATGTGAAATTATCAAGGCTGTCTCGAAAGGGAAAACTGTCCGGCGTCTAAGGCTCTGTGATACCTCAGGGCGATAATGCAATATCGGCTATAAGAAAACGCCGGTTATAACAAAGCATGGGCTATATTAATGATAAAAAAGCAACAACCGGCAATAGCAACTCAGTAATGCCGGGTTAGTGACAGGAGGCAATGATTGGGCTATGGTGATAAAATGACTTAAGCAAGTTACAAGCTGCGACACAGTGGACTTATGAGCACAGTACGTGCTCTGGACTGCATAGCGATAGAGCAAATACAAGGCTGAGAAGGATGCTCTCGCATTTTGATCACGTCAACCAATTTCACAGCCCAGCAGTGTTTCTTCAGCGCCAGTTTTGCTACAAGGCCGCGTAACCAGGTTCATCACTTCGCTCACCTTGGTCTGGTGTGGGTGGGTACCTGTCGCAAAATCCAGGATTTCCTAGGTAGAAGAGAAAACAGGAAAGAAAAAGGGTTATATCCTCTTTGTTGTTTAGCGCATGCAGAGCAACTATTATAATATCCCGTTTCACATGAAAATATTATTGATGTGTTAGCCAATTTTCCAGGCGGTATGTGCTGCATAGTGTACCTTGAAAATCTGTTTTTTGATTTTGGAAATTGTATATTTAGGCATTCATAAACCCAGAGCATCCGCAGACTTCATTGTGTGGGGAAAGGATAGCGAATCGTGACAAGGCAGGAGGCTAGGATCACATCGTAGCCGGCAATGCAGACACAGTCTTTTAACTGGCAGCAACGTATTACGACGCACTATACAGAAACAGTGCGGGTGAAATTTGTTTAATGATTAGAATTAAGCGCTCACGTTGATGCAATCACCGAGTAAAGAGAAAAGCTTCAAAGCAAGTAATTAAACGTTTCAAGAACAAATTTGCTACATCAGGACCTCTGTTTGACGGTCAGTAACCTTACGAAGCAAGATGATCAAGAAGGCTAGCATGCAAACAATAGTAGTGCAAATCAAGTGCGTGAGGAGATATCCCCTTAGGTGAAGTTCATTCCATGCAAGGGTGCTTCTGGGTGGACGCTAATGAGTAAATACTATCATAAACAAAGGCGTTCTCCACATATGTAGATTTTAATAGATACTTTGAACAAACGCCATTTCCGAGGTACTTTCAAACTTGATTTTACGAAGATCAACCGTCCTGGTTATCTTAGTCACTACTTCCATGAGTTGCTATTGTTACGGACGTCAGCTGCGTTCGAGGAATTTGCTAACTTGCTTTCAAGTGCGAAATTTCTGAGAAAGCTGCCGAAGGTTTCAACGCGGCTGTGTGGCGCCGTACAGGTGGGTGTTAATCAGTTATTATTCATTAACTTAGATCTACCCTACTTTGGATTATATACTGATCTGTCTTATCCTATGCAAATACCCTGAACTCTGCCTGCAGCTTGAGTTTACCTAGAAGGCATTTAATTGGTAGAGGAGTAAAGACGCCAGATTTTCGAGGCATGTTTTGTGCTTAACAATTATTAATAATTATGGGTCCGATATCAACTTATTTGAATGACAACTTGGTATTTATATATTAGGGTACTACAAATCGCCCGAAGATATTGTTGTAGGGGATGTTACAAACGGGGAAAACGCAAACAAAGGGTAAGGAAGAAAGGTATTATTGCAACAAGAGCAGGTATCCACAAGTAGAACAAAAATTCAACAAGCCAGAAGCAGTACGTAGACACACTCTAAAGCAACAAAAGACATGAAAACGATGTTATATCTGTTTCCACTGTGTTGTGTACATTGATTTTATGTTATTTACGCGTTGTGAATGTTGTTTGTTTTATTCTGGAGGAATTTTATTTTTTACTACTTGTTTTCACTGTATTATATTCATTGTTCTGTATCCTAATTAACCCACTCCCCTCTGTAATGCCTTTGGCCCTGAGGGTACAATAAATAAATAAATAAATAAATAAATAAATAAATAAATAAATAAATAAATAAATAAATAAATAAATAAATAAATAAATAAATAAATAAATAAATAAATAAATAAATAAATAAATAAATAAATAAAAAGCATACTACGGCTACAAAGTTATATCTGAAAAGACCACATGTTTAGATTTTGCTTTCAACAGCTAAGCGATAGCTGGAAATCAAATTTTCATATTCGCCGCATGAGGGATAAAGAAAGCGCGATACTTTTGTTCCCTTCTTTTATGATTCCACAGCAACGCTCAAGCCAGCATGCCTCTGGAGCCGGAATCCTAGCGAAGCAAGAAGCCACAATCATATCGCCATTTTTCCGTCCTTTACGTAACATATACGCAATTCTAGTGTCCTAGCAATCGCTTGAATGTTGGAACCGAAACAGAGACAGGACACCGGAGAATTTGGCCTATTTATTCAAGGGTCGCCGGTGAATAACAAGTGGCGATACGAATGTGGTGATATCCCACGCAATGACAAAGGCGCTCGTTAAAACAATGATCGCTAACTTCCGTCTTGCAGACGTCAATACGCTGTGTTGTATGCATTCATCAGTTCCGTAGTGAATGTCATTTCTTTATAGATTAGTACGAATACCTAAACTTCCTGAACAGCGAATAAAATTGCCAAAATAATACAAGGCCAAAGTTCAAAAATTATTTGCATTGAGTATAGTATTTAGTTTGAATCATCCACGCCGCTACCGCTTTCAGGGATTAAAAAAATTGATTCCGCTACAAAGGCGCACAACGTACTGCTAAGATCGGACATTGTGCGATGGAGGCTTCAGCGCCGTGACATGGTCGGTCCATGTGACAGCGCTCGCACTGCTCCTGTATACAGTCTCGAAGTTTAGGCAATGCCTGAGGGCCCAGCCGAAAAGAATAAGCGTCTGCCTGCATATTCGAAATTCGGTGAGTAGCAGTAAACGTATTTAATTGGCATTTGATTTGATTTTACCTGCAATATTCTAGTTTGATTTGGTGCTAGAGATATTCACTTAGTATTCAACTTACCTTCGGAAGCCATATTCGCAATTGATTATTTTTGGGCCCTCAAAAGTATTCCACGGTACTGGTTTTGCGATGGTTACTGCTACAACCATGTTTTATCGACAACAGTCACCGGTCGTGTTTAGGTACCACAGTTACCTTGTTTGGAAAATCGCTTTGAAATACAGGATGTTATGTCCACCACTCACTGAGTAGGTCCCTCCGAAGCCGCTGCAGGAACTCATCGGTGGCCGCGGCTACAAATAGGCTGAGCCTCTTTGAGTTTTGTCCGTAGCGGTGCAGGAGGTAGGCGCGCGCCATGTGGCTCACGTTGCCTTCGAGCAGGCCGTCGCGCAGGTAGGGGTACAGCAGTTCTCGGCGACCGCACACTGAGAGCGAGGGGACTCCAGGAACAGGACTGGGTAGGCCGGAAACGCCGTAGTAGAGGGCCAGCAGCCGACTCAGACGCATGCCTCGAGCAGCCAAGAGGCGGGAGTGCTTGCCCAGTAGAAGGCCTGCGACAAAGTTTAGCTGTAATTCTGGTGCAGTGGTTAGAAAGAAGGCAGCTTAACTTGTGTTCACGGAAGGCAAAGGGATTTTGATTTCAATGGACTCAAATACTGATGATTTCTTTCTAAAATATATTAACAAGCTCCTCATCATTACTTTTTCAATTTGCTAAAATGCAACAATATAACCGGTTGTAGGTTTTTATAAACAGGCCGTTTCATTGGATACCATTAACAATTGGTGCGCAGAAATGACACTTCATACTTCCCTCAGTTTGGAGAGTGAAGGTATTCCGATGGGCCGAAATCGAATCTCAATTGACACCCTGCGCTGACCCCAAAGGCTCTGGTGTTTCATTTTAGAGCGCAGCTCTTTGGCGCCCGTTCCTGCGTTTCGCGTCGTCGTTGGCGTCGGCGTCGGCGGCGTTATCCCTGTAACCAACTCCGCAGCTGGGGCAGCGCGCGCTCCTTCCCCCACCCTCCTCCCGCTTCTTCCGTGGCGGCGACCGCGCGTGTTATTGGATTGCTGCTAGCGCTCCCCCCCCCCCCCCCCCAACCCCTTCCTGCATGGCGACGAGGGTACTCTCCGGTTGCCGAAACGCTGGCTCGCTATCAGCGCACCAAGATGCGTACATCTCAAGCCGAAACGCAGTCACATTTTCTTTACTCGCTAGCGGCGTCAGCGTCATCAGTCAGTCGCTGCTATCTGTTCGTCGCGTAAGGTTTCTATGGGCCCACGCGCTCCCTCCCGCAGCCTCACGATACCTTAATTGCTCTCTTCATTTCTCCGACCACAAAGATTCTTTCATGACAGCCAAGAACTGTTAGTGGAGGTTTCTTTAAGGAATACGTGTGAAAAATAAAAAAAAAACGTTTTCTGTAATTGTACATACGTGTCTTGCTCGAAATCTTTGCCTCAATCCATCGAAAAGGTCAAACAGCTGATGAGCTGCGCTCAAATTTTGCATTAGGAAGTAACGT
Organism: Amblyomma maculatum; assembly: GCF_055883805.1. Lineage (NCBI taxonomy): Eukaryota > Metazoa > Arthropoda > Arachnida > Ixodida > Ixodidae > Amblyomma > Amblyomma maculatum. Next base: position 132,857,459 of record NC_139345.1, read on the forward strand.
AATCGCTGGCAATTTTTTTTTACTTTCCAGGAGGACTACATAGAGGCAAAACCGGTCGCTGCGGTAGCTTTTAACTTGAACACAGAAAGCCTTGCTCACACTGTTTTCACAGAACGTTGAAGGACTGCAGATCGTCCAAATCTACCTGGAGATCATATCTATGGCGTGACTCAAGGGTTCACTCTTGTATTTGATGCAGAAAGACACGCCAAAAATATAAGCCTTAATTCAGTCTAAGCATTATGGAATTCTTTATGTTACCCCAGTATGTGGACTGGAGAGTGCTCAAGACCTCAAAATAGGAACTTCGACGCCACCATTAATACTCCGAGAGCTATGACTATATAATCTGTCATAATGAAGAGTTTGACGCACCTGTGCTCATTGAAACTATGTGGCAACGGTTTCTTCTAGCTGACTCGCCAAGTGTTATCCTGGCTTCAACACCCCTCAAGTGCGCATCAGCAGGCTTTTATTTACATCAAAAGCTCATTATGTACATGTTGAGCGATTTTCAGCGGATCTTTTCCAGGTGAACTCGACTGCAGCCTTCGTTCTGGGGCACATAGTCGCTTTCTCTACACCTTCTCTGTCTTGGGTTTTATTTTGCTGAACGTGCTTATTTTATAGCAGTTTTAGAGGCTATGCTATCTAATGCCATGTAGCGTGCTATCTGTCAGAGGTTTTATGCAAGGATAACAGGTTTTCCAAGTCACACTTTTCAATCCGATCAATTTTTTTGTCTCACCTTTCTCCCCTTCTCGGGGCTTTCTCCTCTGAGCGAGAAGCATATTTAGACATCCGCTAATGGGGAACAATGTGCTCAGAGGAAGATAAGTCCACTAAGGAGTCGATTCAACCCTTGTAAATTTTGCTTTGTGTTGTAAAAGAATCCCATCTCACTTCCCTGATGTACAATGGCCCGAGTATCTTTGCGACTTTAAGCTCTATAAACCAGATCATTGCATGAGTAGCTGGCAGTTCTCTGCAAGAATGATGGATTGCGCAAGACGGCTCCTAAGTGCTTCTGGTCTATCGCCACTGATTTACAAAAATATCGTACGAGCGAAAAGAACTCCCTTTAATGTGTACGCAGTATGCATGCCGGCGTGAGTGCTCAGTATTGAATGTATGCGTTCCTTGGGATACAGTGAGGAAAGGGGAAGCAGATCCTTATTGGGTATCTACGCTTTCACGAGAAATCAAGGAACGTATGGCTTTTTCTCCGATTTTCTCATGAATTCAGTTATTGTTTGGTTCTAAAAATTTCAGAGCGGCCCTCGCTCTCTCGGGTTGTTGGAATTCTGTCACTGAAATGCACATACGGAGGAGCTGTTCAAAACATGCTGGCAAGGCCAATACCACGAAAGCGAGTAATACTAGCACAAATGTAGACGTGACTCTTTGAGCCCTTCCTTTTTTATGTATTTATTGACATGCCTAGACCCCACAAACGCCCATTGTCGTATGAAGAAACCATGTAAAGGGTTTTCAGGTAGTACAATGCATAGAGTAACATACAATAAATAGAACAGAAAGGCAATAAATAACGTAATAACGGATAAGAAATCGGATTCAACTCTGCAAAAAAAAAAAAAAAAAATGAACGAAAAATTTCGTACACCATGATACAAAGTCCTGGACAGTAATAATAAAGATTTTTCACCATGTAGAAGAAGCACACAGAAAAAATGTCAAGTAAACAAAAACTTTTCTAAAGCATTATCAAAACAAGATGATTAGTGACTGCTCCGGTAAGCTGATCAATTTCCGAAAAGGTCTAGGAAAAAAGGAATGTATATATCTGTTTTCTTGACACTGATATTCCCGGGCTTCGAGGGAGTAGTGAACTAGGACGGACTTGTAGGCGGGATCCAGTGTATATGTTTCTTTTTTAAACCGACTGTATCAGTAAATCTATTGTGGAATTGCTTGAACCGATTCTCTTCACATCTCTCTTGTAGAAGGTGTCACCCCAGATTTATTCTTATTTTAGTTGAGCTTTGGTGTGAAATTATAGTTTGAGGATGCAAATCCGGCCGCACGTTTTTGACGCGCTTTAATTCTGCGAAACATGTTGTGGTTTCAGGGTCCCCAAGCGGAGCATTCATATTCTAAAACAGTGCGCACATTTGAAAATGTAATGTGTTTCGTTTAATATAGAAGGAGCTTGCTATAAGAGCTCGTTGTAGGGAACTATAGACGCGGCTAGCGATAGGTGCTACGTAGTCACTATAGTGATTCAATGGAAGGCTTTTTTATACAGAGCGACAAGATATTTGTAGTTTGGGACTATTTACATTTTCGCCTTCGAGTCAATATGAAACATGTATATGACGTTTGATTGTAAATTGGGCGACGTTGCGTTTGGAATATTTAATGTTATATTCCATGTTTTGCACCACAACATGATAGAGTAAAGGACATTCTTTAACTGAACACTATCATGTAGGTTAGTGATATTACGATAAAAGTCATCAACATAAAATCAAAGTGGGCTTAATACCTGGTCATATAAATCGCTAATAAATGTCAAAAAGAGGAGGGGTCCCAGGACAGATGCCTAAGGGACATCAGACCGCACATTGTATGCTATGAGCTCTCTCCATTAATACAATGGACTCTTCGGTCAACAAAATATCCTCCATCAAAAAAAAAAAGAAAGAAAAAGTTGCGCCATTTACGAGTGCCGACAATTTTACTAATAAAAAATTATGGGCTATGCAGTAAAATACCTTCTGGAAATGTAAAAAGTAGTAATCACCTCGTTTAGCGCTATTATTTGACCTAGCCATTTAATGAGTAGACTTACCTAATTGGGATTCACAGGTAAGACGCTTTCGAAACCCATGGTGCGTTCGGAAAGACAAAAATATCTTTAAGCAGAGGTATCAAACTGGAACATATAATTTGCTCCAGTGACTTCATGAAGCACTTGTTAGGGGTTATAGGTCTGTAGTTTCTAGTTTTTATTTGTCGCCACTTGTGTAAACAAAGAATATTTCAGCGGATGTCCAAATTTTAGGCAAGGCGCCAAGGTTAAATAATTTTTTAAACAGGGGCGTCAAACCAACGCCTATGAAGCTCCGTAGAACTTTTTTGCTCGCCGAGTTGGTTCATTATGTCAATAGGAAAAAAAAAGACAAAGAACAGGACATGAACGCGACAAGCCCTTCTGTGAACTAGTTTATTTAAAGGGACAACACATATTTATAATTTTTATTTTTTAGCAGATACCTCAGGCGCTAGTAGAGATGACAAGCGCCTTTTCAGATAAATCTATTCAAACATTTTCCTCCGTAAAGTAGAGCCTCAGCGAAGTGATGCTGACCCAATCCGATCTTTTCTTTCGCATGTGAAACGTCTGCCAATTCATGCGTTGTCGTGTCTTCGCCTTTTTCAAGCACTTGTTTCTTTCTTAGAAGTAGTGAACCCAGACCATTCGTAAGATTTACATTGACGTGTTTCATGCTATCGAAGGCGCTCGTCTTCCGAATTGCCTTAGTGGTATTATGGTAAACAACCCATGCCTTGCACGTAACATTTCTGAGCTTATGCTTTTTTCTCATACTTTCTTTATTATTTCTTCATTTACCTTTCGGCAAAGACTTTCAAGCTTTCATGGCGCCGAAAAGACAATGGGCACCTTGTACTTACTGGCCACCATTTTCATTTTATCTGCGACCCTATGCGAGTATGGTACAATCTGCCGTTTTTTTAATTTCCTTTTCATTAACTGCCTTCTCCGCTGATTCTTTTGTTAAACTCTTAACCTTGTATTTTTGGAACAAGGTTTCCGCAAACAAACGCCCCAAGGAGAAACCGCTTGATACCGGCCTAGAATTCTCAGATCCGAAAGTTTGCTTAGCTTCATGAAAACGAAACTTTTTGATAGCTTCTTACATGCACATGGTTGCCAAACCCCTCTTTGCTGTCATTGACGGAACTGAAGCTTACCGCATTGCATCATTCTGCGCACGAGGTTTGTAGCGCCAGCAAACTTGGCCTCCCAAAACTGAAATTTGAAGGTCTAGAAACTGCAGCCTGTTGTGCGTCGGAACCTCATGCGTGAAGTTTAGCTCCCTGCCACACTGTCTGAAAACACTTCCATCACGCAGTTATGGTAGGTAACAGGTTCTCTTTGCCTTGAAAATACTAGAAAGTCATCAACGTATCAAACCATTTTAAGTATTTTGCCCATATCTAAACATTATCTAAACGTTGGTCAATGGAAGACAGAAAAATCTTGCAGAGAAACGGCGCCAGGCAGGAATCGGTACACACGCCACTCTTCTGCTGTACCGTGTTCATAGCGCCAAATAGGGTAATATACACGTCCCATTTCCATTTGCGCGATATCGACCCAGAGGTGGCGCCACCGTCGCTCCGGTAGTGTGGACAAGCAGCCGGCGGCGCTCGCAAAAACGCACGCGGCTTATGCTTGCGTCCGAGTTTACGGCGGGTTTGTTGGCGATGAAAACGTGCCTTATGCAATACATTAGCGATTTACTATTTAGAGTGTTTGAATATTGCATAAAAAAACCGCGGAGTTTGCCAATGCAGCAAAAAAAAAATATGCACGAAATTTTAGGAAAACAAGGCACGCAACCACCCGGGCAAATGGGCTACCAGTGTGCAGTCATGAACAATATGAAATGGAACAAACATTATGTACGCAATCGCTAATACTCTCAGCATTTTTTCACTAAATATAAGCACTGCCTATGAATAATATGCATCTAGAGGAAAATTTCTTAAAAACGGAACAAAAGTTTGCTTGTCACAGATGATTATGACGTAATCAATAAACGAATGCTCAAACTTTTTTCCATCATATTTTGTTCATGACTGTACATAGATTAACTTTTATTATGTAATATGTAGTGTAACAGGTGCTGGGAAGTATTGGTTTCTCAAACGTTCGAGAATTCCTATAAAGCGAAATGTACTCACTACCACTGTTACGGACGCGCAGAAGCCTTCAACAGAAAAAAGAAAAGAAATGCATATGCGGGTTTAACGCGCTATGCGACATCGGCTATATGACGGATGATGTAAGGGCGGGCTTCGGTTTTGTTGACCACATGGGATTGTTTAACGTGCTGTGAAATCCCTAAGCCGAGGAGTGCCTTTCAAAACGGCCGAAATCGAACTCCGTGTTCTCGAAATCAGTAGTTAAGCACCCTACAACTAAGACGTCACTATAGAGGTTTAACTGCAAAAAAGAAAGCAACGGAAAGACGGCATTCGGATAACTCTATCGTGGATACAGAAGGCACAGAGTGGCTTGTTCAAGCTTGATTTTGCTATGCAGCAGTCTGCGGTCGCATATGTTTTAGTAGCTAGGGTATTCCAAACAGAAATGGGAATATACGATTTTTGAGCATTTGCAGTATAGTTGTATTGATGGCAGCGACCTGCTTTGCTTTGACACAGCGCCTAACAACACCATCTCTTCGTTTGAAATACTGCTTGTCAAAGGATCTTAGGCACCGAATACCGCAACCGATGATGTCCTTTTCAGCATGACATACTCAATATGGAGAAGTCTATTTTAAGGCGAAATCCTTTAATGGCTCATGCGGTCGCGGACAAAGTATGTCCCGCTTTTCCGGCGTTCTTATTGGCCGAGGCGGGATGCGTCTCTGCCATCTGGTTGGTTGGTTTGTGGGGTTTAACGTCCCAAAGCAACTCAGGCTATGAGAGACGCCGTAGTGGAGGACTCCAGAAATTTCGACCACCTGGGGTTCTAATGCCACACTTGAACGCATGCCAAGGGACGCCATGTGATAGGAACGATGGTGTACCGTCCAAACGCACACTTGTCGAAGAAAGTGTGATAGATATTGCGCTTTTCCTTTCCTGCAAACCAATTGTAATTATATGTGGCACTGCAACGAATGCCGACAAGAGGCTAACGATGGGAGGCAAATTTTAGGACAGGAAGGGTAGGCTTTCGCCATTCTCCTCTTAGGAGACATCTAAGAGACCCTCTAATTTTTTAATGGAGCGTAGGGCGATAGCTTGTTATATTTCATTGTAAAAGGCGGATACGTAAGCAAAGGCGCACAGGAGCGGCGAAACAAGCAAGAATCACTCTTGTACACGCCGCATGCAAGCGCATAAATCACTGCGGGCTGCCATGTGACGCGAACACCCATCCACACTGAGCAGACTTCGCCACTCTATCGCTAGGTGGCGACTGTGCCAGATCTCTACACCAATAGCGTGTAAGTAGAGGTGTGGTCGACGCCAGGAGACGAGTGTACCTTCAATTTATGGAGAGGTGCTGGTATTCCGTGCTCTGAAAATGATACTCCGTTCGTTTATGAAAAATTCTTCACCGCTTTTACGCCACCATCCTGATGGTTCGACAGCGGGAATACAGACTAGAAGTAAATAAACTGTTCAACTTTCCCTTTCAGGTCTTCGCCATAATTACTGGCATCGAGAATACATTTCGAATAGTATCCCTTATGCTCTGCTTGCTGCGGGCATAATTCCATGCTTGTTTCGATTTCGTTTTTAATTCTTCACCCGGAGCACCCAGACATGCACATTCCGCATAGGAAATTTGTTTTGGTCTGTGATAATTTCTTCAGTCTTGCAACGCAGCTCCTGTTTCTGCGATGTACAGCTAGTACGGACCATACAAACGGTTTGTTCTATAGGCCCATGCCCTCAGTGTTTTGCTGATCCACGACTTATCGGTTCGATGCATCAAAATTCAATGTGCACTCAGCAGTCATGCATTTTATTATCAATAGCGCGACGAAGGGTTACTGACTACAGTATTTCAAATGTTTCTCTCCATCTATGGGCCTATGAAAAAAAAAAAAGCATTTATTCTCGTTTGCCCCTATAACACCAGAGCCGGCATAAATAGCACTACATTTCAGAATACCGAATGATATAGCCACCCAGGAGAACGTACCGTCTATGGCACCTCTGAGTAGGCTGTAGGAGCACCAGTGTCGCTTTCCTCCGGTCCTGTAGACGCTGGGGCAGGATTCCCCCATCCAGGCACCCTCGTGGCCTATGACGCTGCCCCCGTGGTGATGCAGCAAGCTCTCGACCGAAGACACGGCCAGCACCACTGATGAGTTCGAAGGAGGCACAGATGAATGCCGTGCAACGAATCAGCTCCAATACGGTCATGCAATATGTTAAGTATATATTCACACACTAAGGTAGCAAACTTTGCGTACGTATTTAAATCCTGTACATTGATCACGTTCGGTTGATGTGATTCGCAGTAATGTCAGACTCTTCGCGGTTATTAGTCTACGGCAGCAGTGATTTCAAATGTCACTTTCAGTGATTCTGCTGACTGCTGCTCTAAAATAGTGGCTGCACAAACTCGAGTGTTCTCACCTATCTATCAGTCACTTACTGTGAGGTGCGCATATTTTTCCCGCCTCTAAGAAGCGCGAAGTACAGTATTTGGGTCATTATTTATGAGCAGTAGTAATTAAAATCCTTTTAGAACAGAGTATCGTATGGTACGATTCACTTAACTAACACCGGCTGAGTCAACGTCATCACAAAATAAGCAGTGTATTCTTCTGCCCTCGATGTAGCTTGAACGAAACCAACACGGTTGAGCGTACATGGAGCTGATAAGGAACGCAAGCAGCGTCGCCTAAAAAAATGGATGTAAATGTTGCTCTGGCCAAAATAATTTAGCAACAGTCCCGAGACATTTAATGTATGTACGAACCACCGACAGTAGCTGAGAGCAGAGGATCTACAGGAGGGATGTGATGGTCTTTGATTGGCTCATCTGCCTGCAAGATGTCAGTGAGGTTTCCAGGCCGGTGGATCATGCCGACTGCGATGCCCTGCAGCACCTTGCCTAGAGCCACGGCGATCTTAGGTGCTTCCCAGCTGACCTGTGCCACGCCCTTCTCTACGGTGAAGATGCTGTCGCCGTCTCTGTGGGAAGCCAACCAGGAACGCGCAGAAATATCCTTAATAGACTAATACACGCGGACGAATACATCTAATCTCCTCTGGCTTTAGAACATTTTATCTTGTGGTGCCAGCTGTTACTGACACCTGCGCCAAATTATTTTCTATTTTCACTGATTTAGGTAAATGTGCAAAGACGGCTTGAAAATTTATGGTAGACAGCTTTGCTTCACGTCACTTCCCATTCATGTGTGCGTTCATGCTCAGCCAAACAAGAAACAAGAAGATAATGAATCTCGAGAAAAAAGAGTAAATGATATTCCTGCAAATGTGTGACATTCAGTCGCATAAAACTGCTCGTAGAGCGGCGTACACGAACTACCACAGCAGAACCAGTACACAACCACGTGCACTCAGTGCGTACTAAAAGAGAGCGTAAAAAACTAGCGGATTGGACGCATTCACACGGAGAAGAAAAATACAGGACGTCGTCATGTTTACTTATTGTGAACGCGTCCCTTCCCCTGTTTTTTTTTTTTTTTTTTTCACGTGCCATGCACCAACTGGCCCAAGCTAAAGTTACGTTGCAGAAATGACGATGGCGCAGAGCTTTGATATTTCGCCACGCGGCATTGCGGTCGCAGGAGTGCTTATCGGGCCGTTCCCATTCTTGCAGCACAGTGGGACACGGGGGCACAACAGGAAGAAACATTTATGAAGCGAGCCACCACTCAAGCGTCGAAGTGCCGCCATTATGTGGCTGGGCAAGGGGCATTTCTCTTTATCTCAGTCGTCAACACCAACGATTGCTTTTTTGTTTCTCTTATATAAGCAAATATAAATTTCGTTTAACCCGCCACCCTCCCCCCCCCTCCCCCCTTTCTCTATACAGTTCGCTGAACCCTAATACTGAAGAATGGGAATGGCCCGGTGCTCTCTTTATCAGCCTCTTAGTCAACCGCAGTGCTACGCTTTGTCATTACGGGAATCCGTGACGTGCGCTAATCTCTTTTATTCGCGACTTAATGCTTCTTCAACACTACTAAAACTGTAGCTCGCACTCTCCAGCTCTGCGCGGTTAACTAACCGACGAGTTCGATTCTACGCCGTGATTGTCCATGGGCAACGTTAACGTTTTGCAACTTATGCTGTGAATTTCTAAACTGCCCTGTTGTAGACTGCCTTGCTTATTTAGGAGCATGTATTGAAACTTCGGTTTTAGGTGCATGAGTTATTGAGCGGGCTATAAAAACTGCCTCTTCGTACTTCAGAAATTTATTTGGAAGTTGCCTATCTCTCGTCAGGACGAAGTGCACTCACTTGCTTTCGTGGAACGAGTGGTGAAGCATAAAAAACAGCGCGCACAGCTCCCTCTCGGTAAGGAGGCTCCTGTTGAACGCCATCGGACGCTCCTCTATGCCACGGGGCCATGGATTCAGCCACGATTCGAGCGCCATTTGCTCCGCCATGCCCCGCCCAATCCTGCTGCTATCCGTGACCTCGTAATCGCTGACCGTGAACCTGCGTTTGCAAACCGCGCATCCTGATTGTGCCAGGCAGGGCAGTACAGCCATTCTTTTCCGGCATTTGTCATTTCACAGGAAACGCATTATTGTAAGAACTTTGCGTTTTAATCAAGACCTTTAGGTTTATGATCGCATAGCGCAGCATTCCCGGGACGTAGTGAGTGTGGGCGTCATATTTTCAAAGGTTGGAGAGGTGTGTGAGCTTAGTATTTCTCTTTAATTACCAGCTGTAAACCAATACCAAATATAGCACTACTCGCACGTTGTTACAAGATTATTTCGAACACGCTGGCTTTATCATGTCAAGGGGAGTTATTGATGCTTCACACGGATGGAGTATTCGTTAGCGCAGCCGGCTGGGACACGGAAGGATCGCGGTTCGACTCCTGGCATGGGTGTAATTATTTTATGAGTCAGTTTGAGCGGACATGTGATGACAGGCTCTGCACACACCAGCGTTTCTAGATTAGCTGACATAAAAAAACGTTTGGTCCACACACTCTGCCGACGCACCCTGGTCGCGACACTCATGAGATAAGAAATGCTTCCGCATTAAAAGAAAGACGGGTGAACTGCCTAGAGAGTTATTTGTGAGACTGGCAAAGGTGGCCGGCAATTTGCCTCAACAGACTTACGGTCAGCATGAAATAACTCTGGAGTTTACCAAATGGCCAGTACCGATTACTGAAGTGCGCTGGAAGGGGCAAAGATGTCAAATGCCCGAGACAATCTAGTAATTACACTGGACCCCGTTAATGCGCAGGTACCATGCGAGCGGCGCCACCCGCAGTTTTTGAGTAAGTTTATTTGGCCACTGTAGCCTTCTCTCAAGAATCAAGACATGTTTTAGCAAATTGAAAGAGAAATAAGCTTTTGTTTCAGCAATATGTACACGATGCTGATACCGATTTGTGTAGGCGAACATGCAGTCAGGAAAACAAATACCTAAAGATCAGTGCACAAATTGCATTGCGAGAATGAGAAAGTATTAGTGCTGGGAGGCTGTGCTAATCTCCCGGGGGTTGACGCGTCTTTCTCCAATGCGAAAGCATTTTTGTTTCATGAGTGACGACACATGCCCTACGGTGTCACATGACGTATGATTATTGACCATGACAATGCCTCAGTGACGTCATTAAGCCTGTGACGTCACTGATAGTGATGTCACATACTCATTACGCCCCATACTTTATGACGTCACATGACCTCGATAATGTAAAGATCGATCCTTATGACTATGACCCTGACTCAGAGCTTTAATGTCTCATGACTTACATGACTCATGAAGTCATAAGACTAATGATGTTATCTGGTGATGACATCACCAGATGCCAACTAGCGGTGACACATTTTGCGGACACATTTTGCAGACATGATTTCGCGAGCATAGCCATATAATGCTTTCGCGATAGTAAGCGACGAAAAAGAGTTTATTTTCTACTCGCTTGCTCAAATGAACTTTCTGTATAACGTACAGCAGTAAACGAGAGGGGCTTCTGCAGTATTTAATTGAAATAACAATATCAAAAATCGCACAATGATGAGTACTTTATGGTCGCAGCCCATAATTATACTGATAATGAATGCACTAAAACAGGGATTTATTGACGGAAACAGAGCATATAGCAGGCTCAGTTGCTTTCAGATCTAATGAACTAATTAAAGAATTGCACGCCACATTTATGTGCTTAGCATATTGTGTTAAGTGCTGCATATTGATGTTAGCTCATCACAGTACTTCTTAACACTCATTTGAGAAAGTTCGTCAGATGAGGAAAGTAGCTGGTAAAGAGAAAGTAACTCCTTATTTGTAGACGGATAGTTGATATATTTTGCTCAAAAATAGTCAAGCTCTGTACACAGTACATTGAGACTTTGAGTTTACGATATTCTAGGAAAAAGGCAAAGATTATCCTACTGCATAAGTAAGGGCACATCAACGACGTGAAAATTAACAGGCTGATCAGCTTACTGTCTCTTGTCGGCGCAGTGTTTACTAAGGTAATCACTGATAGTAACAAGAAAACCAAAGACTTCAATTAGCCTAATGCGAAAGCAGGCTTTTGTTAAGATTACTCGACAATGCACCAGATTCACAGTTCCAACCGGGGAATAGTGAAATGCGGAGAATATATTAAACGGCTATACGCCGCCCTTTAAATTACGAGGAAGCATTCGGCCGAGTTATACCTCAGCAGTTATGCATGAATTACAAAGAAAGGCACAGAACACCTATATTGAAAAATACCTCCATAGAGAAAGTAATAAAATATCAGTAGTGAAGAGTCTAAAGCAGAGACATATCCTATGGCCAGTGCTATATATCACAGAGGAAGTATGGACAGACCTCGCGGTGAGAAGAGTTAATGATAAGGAAGAACTGAGATTATTTAGCAATTTCAGATTCACTCATAGCGTCGCCTAGCTATGCAAGACTGGGGACCAATCGTAAAGCATGATCAATGACCTAGACGTGTATGTCTGGCAGGCGGCTGTAGAAATAATGGCCTAAAACTAAAGTAATCATTTTAACACTATTTTAGGGAAACAGAAGTTTGGGGTACCTGGTGAGGAGCTGAAGTAGTAAAGGAAAGGTTTACGCAGGGAATGCCCGTGCAAGTGAAATATATGATGCTCAAAACCAAAGTTATCGCAAAAACCTTCGAATAAAGCTATTAACTGGAAAGGAGTTGGGCCATGCCTTAAGCTTTCTGCGATTTACGTTCTAGCAAATTAAATTGCCACCAGAGAGTGCCGGGGAGCCCGTAATGAATGCTTAGAACAGTTTGTGAATGTTAAGCTCCAGCCTACAGTTTGAATTAAAGAAGCTGTTTTTAGGTAGAAAGAGAGGGAGAAGATGGCTACACAGTATGAAAGAGCAGTGAACAAGGGTAGAGGGTGGGGGGAAGCCTTAGTTCTCAGGTCGAGCTAATGTTTCGACAAGTGGTCTGGCCCAGACGAAGAAAAGCCCACTTGTCGAAACATTGGCTCGAGCTGTGAACTGAGGCTCCCTCCCCTCTACTCTTGTTCTGTGCTCTTTTGTATAGGCCTAATTTTTGTAACTCCTGTAATCATCTATTTAAAACAGTTTCTAATCCTGCTCACCAGTTCAAAAGTAGTGTGGCGATGTCAAAAAGGTTTCGGTTTGGGTATGCCAACTCTATCTTCTCCACCAAATCCACGAAATAGCCGACGCTGAGTGCTGTGGGTTCCACATTGTCTGTTAAGGCGGTCCCATTTAGTAGCATGAGCTTTGGACACTTCATGCTCAGCGTTCGTTGCAGTGATTGCGGGGTGCTAGGAGCTTTAGGCAATGGCACGCTGACACGCTCTTCCATCGTTGGGTAGAGATTGCTTTGTATCGAGTGAAAGTCAACTGCAAGACAATGGAAATGCAAAAGTTAGCTAAGAGGTGAGTTTTTGTCTCTATGCACTATAAATATAGTCCTACGCAGTACAAATATTGTGAAACTACTTTTTTCTGATTCATGCACCAGAATTCTGATGTTGATCTTTGAAGGCTAGTGGCATGTTAAACGTCTCGACATGAATTAGCTTTAAGTAAGCACCGCATAATATATAAGAATGCCCGTCAGATTGTTGTGTGCTCTTGGAATGCCTGGAATCCTTCGTGTAAGCTGAACATAAAAAGAAATTGATCGCGCATAGGTACTTGCTGCCCGCTTTGTGACTGGAAATGATGGCTTCTTGCAGATTTCGCGACATTTCTAGAAGAGTTGATTGGCCTGCTCTAGAAAGATTTCTGTGAACTGGTATATTATTATATACGAATTTCCTTAACCACCATTGTTAAGCAAAAAAATGTATAGTTTCCTTCATAATTCGGCCTGTATTTGATACTTTTCTTTAAAAGGAATTTTCTGCCATTTTCTAGATATTCTATTAGGCATTTTTTAATCACTAAGGTTAAGTGTGACTCAACGGTGAAGATATAAAAAGTAGACAAGTATATATTTTAACCTTCCCATTCTTTCAAAATTTCGTTTGGATTTTGCTACTGCTATAATGCTGCAGATTGTCTCCATTCACAAAGACCGTAAGTGCACTAGACGTTTTTAAGAATAAAATAAATAAACAAATCTATTACAAGGATATAACCGAGGAAAACAAACACCCTATGGCTGAAAATGTTGTTTAAAATGAGCGGTGAACGGCTGCTGAACCGAGAATATTTTTCTTTAGATTGTTTTTGGCATAAAATATTACTTTCAAGTGTATGTGGCTGAAGCACCTTTTTCGAGATGGAAAGAAAAGCACGTTTACTTACTGTCATAATTGATAGTGATTTTCGTTTGGTCTGGGAACTGGCATCCTGGATCTGCACGCAACATAGGAAGAGTGAATGTGACCGTAGGCATAATTTTCTTGCTCCCTAATGCACTTTTGCGTTTGCCTTCAATCTCCGAACACACAGCGGCTAAAGTAACGATTAACAGAAAATGAAGCAGAATTAAACGCAACTTAATATTGCTATATGACATCCGGTTTAAAACGTGAACACGATGAAGTTCCGGTTATTTGAAGAAAATGCACAAGAAAACTGGAAGCGTAGGAGAAAAGGTGAATGCTCCCGCATAAGGTCTTACAGAAGCCACGGGGTCTTCTTACCTATGCATTCCAGGAAAGGTTCCCCGGGTTTTCTAGCCAGCGCCATGACAGAGAACTGGAGTGAGTGACAACTCGAAGCTCCCTCACCGGCGCAGATTTTCTTGACAGTGTATCGAATTGCCTTGACTAAAGGTGGAATCAAGACAAAACAAAATTGAAAATGTAGCTTGGATATTTGCTTAAGTTACAACCACTTGTATTTAGGAGGTGATATATAAAGCGGATTAAAATGTTCGACATCCACAACTACAAAGATATCTCGTAACTCTGACTTCTCAGAAGTGGTTCAGCATGTTCGAATAAATTACTGTACAGCTACAAGCCATAAAATAGGGATCACAGTGAGGGGATGTTGTCCTTACAAATCGTCGTTCAAGCATTTAAACAGTAGGAAATAGCAAAAACAATTTTTTTTTAATAAAGAAGCGCCGAAGAGGGCCAGAGTATATAAGACGCGTGACAAAACATTACAAGGATATCCAAGGCTATTCAGTACTATTCGTGGGGAATGGTGTGAATAATACTAATTGATTTTGGGATCGGTTTAATGACATGAAATCAGAGTGCGCTACTTTTCACACCTAAATACCAAATATAAATAGTTGTCAATATTGTTAGCTTTTACTTTATAAACGTAGCACTAGTAGCATTATTTGTTAAATACTTACCTCTATTACCAGTTTCTTGGCAGAGGTCGCTGTATGAATTCATTTTGGTGCCGTTCGTATTGAGGCGGTCCAGGCACACTTTTATGGGTAGGTGCTGCGACTCGAACTGAGAGAAAAATGTTTAGAGATAATATTTCCCCACCGTCTGGCTATTTTGAAAGATACTTCATGGACCTGAAGAAATTGTTGTGCCTTTCTGTTCGTCATTTAGGATTTCATAGTTTATTCCTAAAGCAGGATTGAAATACTGATCCTTCGATCATTTTATGGTGCGCAGCAAATATTTATTATAGAATAAAGTGTGACATCTATGGAGGGCAGATGAAAAGTATAACTTGCTCCCTCTCAAAAATGCGCGTTTGACTGTTGACAGTAATGCTAAGGAGGACCTAACATTGGTTTGACGTCGGTTTAAGCGCGCATTATTCCGCATACGTTTCATGACCTTCGCCAAAGCACACCGTTTTGAGAGCTTCTCTCATGGGGGGAAACAATACACCTTTGACCACGCTTCCCAAATGGCAGTGCAAATTTTAGAAAGGATTCTCTTTAGCAGACAGTAAACATTCGTCTGTTGCTGCGGAAGCCGAAAAGATTTAAAATCTGCTTGGTATGTGACATAAGGAAGAAAATATTTTGCAGGAGCCTTTGCAAAACTTCGTATTTTTTTAAACGTAGCAATATCGTAACCTTGAAATGCCTCCAGCTTAAATTCTCGCAAACTCAACTGAAAGCCGAATTGAAGTTGCGATGAAACAAAAGGCGAAAGTGAAGGTGAAACTGGTGCTAAATTCTTTCCGCAATGTGATCCTACAAAAGACGAAATTTCTTAGCGTCCCGGGCTAAATTCGAGCCTACGCAGGCCAAACTCGGTTGACTAGATGGCGGCAGAGGCAGAGATAAAAAAAGTCACACCTTTCTAATTGATTCTACGCAGCCGGAGAATTTTTGAATTTTTGTAGCAAACATATGCACGGGAACAAAATACATGGTGAAAGCATGCTACCACTGCGGAGAAAATCGACAATCTAAGAAGGTAATCATACGGTGATATTGAGTGCTTGAGGAACTTCAGCGAAATGTCCCGGGTGGAGAGCCCAATGACGGATGGTGAGTGGCGCCTGGAAGTCTTCCAGAACATCGGAGACATGCGCGACTTGGGAACGCTTGCATTCGTTGCAAATGATGTGCATAGGAGCTGCGAGTAAACGCAGTCAAAACTGTTCAGTAGAGAAAAAGCTACGGAAACACGAGTTTGCAGTTTGTGAGGTAACACATTGTAACACGATTTCTTTTTGCAGCGATTTTGCGACACCCAGAGCATACATTCGACACGAACCATGAAAGGTCGTACACTTTTGCAATACGCTTGCTTCTTGTCGCTCCATGAAAAGCTAAATTGCTGCGATTGTTTCATCTCATTTCTAGTTAGCAGGGGCGGATCAAGGAAGAAACGGCATGTGCTCTCGCATCACTCTTAGCTGCTTATACACGTAAGCCTTTCCCCTAAGCCGTATCATTTCTCGTTTTATCGTATTATTTGAAGCTGTTTCAACGAAATCGATTACTGCCAGTATGCGTTTATTACGATTGGACTCCTGAACAGTTTACCACTTGAAATGAATAATAGAAACAGTTGGGTTCATGGGCAGTTTTTTCAAGGTCATGAATTTTTTATCCATTATGAGTTTCGTCTCTTGATCCGTTATTGCGTGGCATGTCTTATACACGCAGAGCAGGAAAGTGAGCTTCTACTGAAGAGTGACAAACCTTGGCAAACTTCTTCGGCGAGCTCCCGCGAGATCTGTCTAAGCAGGGCGTCATCCATGGAGTTTGGAATCACAACGACAGCATCCCGGGGACCACGCTTAAATGTGCGCAGAATGTCTGTTCTCGGTCCAACAGTGAACACTTTCAGATCTGCGAAGGGAGCAGAGCAGCACAATCAGGCGTGCACAAAGAACCCAAGCAAAAGAAGTCTAGCCAGTTCCTTTGGTAAAAACTAAAACTTTGGCATGATTCAGTCACAGAAAACGAATATAGGTTTACAAAACGCGCATGCGTGGTTTACTAGAGAAAAATTTTCCCAGTGTTTCAAGGTCATAGCTAGTGTTGTACCTCAAATTATTTACTTGGCTGCGCAAGAATGATTACATTTATAACAACTAGCTTTTGCCCTATTGTGTAAAGTAGGGGTTTAACAACTCGAAGCGGTCAAGAGCCGAGCAGGACATCGTAGTCGAGGACATTAGATGAATATGCATAGAACACCTGACGTTTTTGCTGACATCGCACAGTACACGGGCGTTTTAGTTTGCTTATCCCCAGAAAAAAAGGATTCGCTCATTATACTTTTGTGTTTTTTTCCTTGTGAATAACTTTGTATGAAGGAGCAGGATCATTTTTCCAATAGTAATCCCTGTACGGGGAATAGAGTATTTCTTAGCGAACAGTGTTGCCAACTCCAAGGGCAACTACTAAGGCTATTTTGCGCTGAGTATGCTCTTCTTCATTATTAAATGAGATTGGCTACGGTAAATTGGTTTAAACACAAGACACGTGGTATAAGTTTCGCATTGGATGTACTAATAGGTAAAGAATGGACTACTGAAATTGAAGGAGTCCATGGCTGTATACGAATGCAGGAAAGTAATTTTCCTCCTATGCCAATTTCTGTGCTAGAATACCTTAGCAGTCAGAAGTCACGAAGGGACACGCTGCATGTTAATGAAGTTAGTAGTAAGTGCTACATGACAGAACTCTTCACTTGGCACTGCTAACGCATATCCATGGTTTTAACGACATGTGCCAAGAGAAACCCATCATCAACTTCTCGTTGAGGCTACTCTTCCGCATCTAATTGTGTCCAAGAACAGATTATTATACAGCAGTTAGCGACGTTGGGTGAATTACTAATATTGGAACCAAGAATAAGATCTACATAGGATCCAAGCAAAAGGCCATGATTTTAGAATGATACAAAACAGGAAAAATGAAAATGCCGTATTAGGGTACCGGAAAAAGAAAGAGACAAGCGTAGCGAATAAATTTAAAATTTTGTGCATTTGTTTGTTTATAGGGTTTAACGCCGCACAGAGATGGCAATGGTGAATGCTGTTGTGCTTCAATATATACTTATAGAGCTTACATTTTGCTGCCATCGAAATACGACCGCCACAATTAGGATCAAACCCGTCTACGGGCTCAGTAGTCGAGCACCCTAAACACAAAGCAAACGGGCGATAACAAAGAAAATGCAGCGCATGTGGGAATGGAACGGACAAGATTCCATGGGAAGTGTTCCCTCGATTATTGCGTGAAACGTAGACAAGCAGAAAATGAGATTTCCTGAAGAAGGTAGCGAATTAACGAGTTTTCACATAAAATTGCCTTCATGTAACATCACGCCTCGCCCTCTTACTGTATTGGTGGTGCATTGAAAACCAGGAGTAAAAAGCGTATGTAGTTCTGAAAACAAAGTTTATAAAAACTTACCATAGACGTAAATATACTTGGAGCGCCGCACACTTGCAGCGTATAACTTCTGTACCATAAGATTTGAATCTGCGCATATATAGCCTCCTTGTGCTGCGTTCTCGTTGTTATTTGCGAATATGCACCAGCTTTTCCAGCACTATCTAAGCGTAAATAAAGCTATTATGACAGCAGCTCATATGTCGGAAATATACAGAGCCCCAGGAAACAACCTTTCCTTCATGCTCGTGCAGGACGTTTGTATTAACTTGCATGTTCGCACTTATGTTCAGCTTCGTGGCTCAGACTAACCCTTCTTATACGCGTAACCAATGTGTATCCTCCATCCTGTACAATGTTTCTCTTCTTTCTCTCTTCCCAAACACTTTGCCTTTTCTGGAAGGACAAGGCTTTGACACCGAGCGGGAAGAATAACGCGCCTTTGAAGGTTTGCAAATACACGGCTCTGCGAAAAACCTTTAAGGCGTATACGCTATGCTGGGTTTTTGTTCTGTCACGGGGACTCGAGGTATATTAATATACTAACAAGAAAGCTTCATTAGTTTAATATGCAACTGAGCCCATCATAACTGTTCGGCACTTGGGGGAGCCTTACCATTGTGTTCTTTTCGGAGCTGTTGAACAACCGTATCCACATCGTGCATGGTTGCCTTGAAGGAACTGAACTTGAAGTATACGATCACCTGCGAGCAATGGTTGACACTGACATTCTTTCGTTGAGAACAAATGCATTGCTTGACGCACAGAAGCTTTTTGCTGCATTTCAAAAGCATGCATTTCATGCACCCTCTGGAGGTCTCAAATGTTTCAGCAAGTTAGGTCGAGAGTCTTTTTGCATTTAAGAAAATAACGGAACATCCTTTATCAGTTCTGCCTATGTTCAGCCTTATGGGCGAATGCGATGCCCGAAAGATAAATTGTGCCTACGTGCTTGATATTTTTCTGCAGCAAACGTTTTAAAACCAACACTCCAAATCTATGATAATTTAGGCAGATTCGACAAGCTAGAGAGAATAATACTTAGTTATCTGTGCTCTGAAGGCAATATGCTGAGTAACAGGATAGTTTGGTTGAGGAAGAGGTGTGTTTTTTATGCCAAGTGATTCGCACGGTATAAAGCTGATGAAAAAAAAAAAGCAAGATGAAAACTAGAGGGCATTTAAAACAAAGTGTGATCATGAGCTGGTTTGCAAGTATCTTTTTGGTACGTGCTTACGAGGGGGGTAATGCGTATGCGTACGTACGTATACTATTATATACGTTCAGTATTCGATGCATGTGGTATACGCAACGGCTTGAGTATTTGTAGTTTCTTTTACGGCTTTTATTATTCCCATTAGTTGTGCTCCTTTTCTGTGTGCATGTTTGCACGTGGGTACTGTTTGCTTGAGTAGAAACCGTCCTTTTTTTCTTAAAAAAATTCAAGGGCACTTTGGCTCACTACAGTGCTTCAAGGCGGAAGCCTTCCCCGCCGCGCTGCTTAGGCATTGACGGCGAGACCGTTAGTGATTGACTACAATTGTGACAAATACTGCGCCTTTTCTTTGCTGTAAACCACTTTTAAACGCTGCTGAGTCTTGCTGTACCGCGTCTATTTCTATATATGCTCTGTGGTGCGGCGTTCGAGGAAGCGCCAAATGAAAGAAATGAAAGGCGCCGCACGCACGCCTGGATCGAACGCCCGGCGGAATCAGCTTCGTGTAAGCGTGAATCTCCTGGTGACGTCATCACCAATCGTGGCGTCATGACCGGATGTGACGTCGTATCACCTCTGGTTATTAGACATGATCGGATATACGTCATGATGACGTCACGGCAGATGATGTCCCCATGCGACGGCTATGGACGTCTCGCAACATCTAACCATAACTATTGGCTAGTGATAGTTATTGCTGGCTTGTAATTTCTGAGTACTGGTTAATTTCTGGTTAGCGTTAGTTAAACACCCCTCAACTGTTAAGTGATGGTTAGTGACAGTTACGAGGACTTCCAAATGCATGGGTTCTTATGGGCATCTGCTTACCTATTTTATTATTAGTCAGAAGTTATGAATGTATTTTGAAAATGCCTTAAATCATGTTCTGATATCATCCGAATGCTATTGATTAAGTATCAATTCAATGGTGATTGTCTGCCCATATAAGGCATCTACCCGAAATCTGGACACATTTGCGAACGACAGCATGAGGCATTAAATGCTTTAGCTTTAATAGTGAAGCATCTGTAACCAGCTACTAACAAACCATTCTAACAAACCAATTCTAGCACTTTTAAAGTTTAGAATGAATAATACAGTTCAGCTGTACTAAGCTCAACTTCTTGGGTGTCCCGTTCTCCCGCTTTGACCAAGTCGCCTGCTGCTGCTGCTATCTGCGGTTTCGCCGTTGCGCTCTTGGAAGAGGGGGGGGGGGGGGGGTAGTTTTTTTCAGCGAGGCTCCCCGGATGGTTACTGCGGTAACCAGCCATTTATTAGGCCCACACTGAAGCTATCTTAAGGCGGCTTCTAAAAAGCTGTTGCCGTAAAACCAAACGGCATAAACAACTGATGTACTAATAGCATGACTGAT
This sequence comes from Amblyomma maculatum, assembly GCF_055883805.1. Classification (NCBI taxonomy): domain Eukaryota; kingdom Metazoa; phylum Arthropoda; class Arachnida; order Ixodida; family Ixodidae; genus Amblyomma; species Amblyomma maculatum. The sequence goes on from NC_139345.1 coordinate 132,878,255, forward strand.
AAAGTGAGTGCAGTAGAATGCAGGCCTTGTCGCTGCAGGTGTGCTCGAAAATTTCCTTCTGACACAAAATAGTTGCACGGCAATCAAGCTGCAGATTTATTGAATATACCATATTTGACGAATAACGTGCTTCTAGCAGCCTTCCCTGTATGCTGGTTTTCTCTCTGCACCCCCAGTCAATTATTGACCCCATTGGCCAGAAAAAATAATGAACAATCTGGGCATAGAAGTTTTGACCGGTGAGCTCGCCATAGAACTGCAGAGTGGTGGGATATTTCACAATTTATTTCAACAGTAAGCAGAAAGAGAGCTGAGCCCTTGGAACTAATAGTGCATGGAAGCGTGAATTGAACGGAATGCTAGAGTGTCACGCTTCCACTTCCTTCTCAGTGCGCTGTGACATTAACTCCGTGCCTTCCGAAGCACTTTTCTAATATGCTTCGAGGAAAGCGCTTTACACGAGTAATAATATTTCGTTTCAAACGGAGGCTAACCTGCCATTAAGCAAGGGGAGCTGAGTCACTGTGTATGTATGCGTCAGTCGAACATAAGAACTACGCATCAGTTCGTGCCCGCATCCAAACTAACGTTTGTCTTTCCGCACCTTGGACGGCGAAGCCGGATATGCCATTCGGTCTCGAGGCCTCAGCATGTTCCAGGTCTTGTGCACAGCCCGCCATATATCCACCTCCGTGCACTGCTGGCAGCCTGCGTACAGAAGCAAAGACAACTGTAAGATACCTATAAGCAAAGACATAGTATTATGCAGATTAAACAAACGTAGGACCCAGCTGTCCTCTACTCAGCAGTAAATTAACGAGAACTATGCCAGATGGGAATGTGTAGTGTTGAAGAACGGAATTACGGTACTTCATTAGCAGATCTCTGACAGTTTTTTAACACTGTAGTGCAGCCGCACTATACCAAGCATTATTTTAGAAAGGCAGCTTAGTTGTTCACACAGCCAGTGCAAAAAGGCATGTGGAATTGCGACTGCCACCGTTTCAAGACAGTGCTTTGGATGCTTGAACTCTCTACAGTACATATCGTCAGCCGTGTCGACGCCGAGCTATCTGCTGGTTGTATCCTTGTATCTTAGACATGGGAGAAAAATATGGGGCGCATGTGCTACATCTGGAAGGGTATGACGTCATAGAGTTGATAATGACGTCCATCTGCGGCTCCTTTTGCGAATTCCCTAAGCGCAAGTGCAATTCGGTCCTGGCTTAATCACTGATTCCTTATTGTCTGCCTATGTTATCTCGCGCATAATCACTAGGATACTGTCATAACCTGACAGTTACGAGAAAGACCGCCAGACAAGCGTACTGGGCCCTATTTTAACCATGTCGAACGAAAATGCTTCTGTGGTATGGGGCTAACACGTTTACTCAACATTCAAACGTCTGGGTTCAATTTCCGCTTCACCCACCAGTTTCACGGATTCTGCTAAAGTTCGAATCTTCTCCCTAAAGCGTGGATATGCCATGCCCTGGAATACCGCAATCTGCCGGGGATTCAGTGCCCGCCCATGTCACTCACCTAATACTAGCCTCCATAAACTTCTGCTAGTGACTTTTCGTTCAGAACCGACGCAAAATTATATATCTACAGAACAGGGCGTTTACGTATTCGCACTGGTTACTAAGTCAAAGGGGGTATGTGCAACAATTCATGCCAGGTCCACGTGCTAGGCTACAGCGCTCATGCATGCGATAACAGAAGTCCAACGTCTTTCGCTAATGTAATACTACAACCGGCTTTATATGCGTTCAGAATAACTGATGTAATATAGAAGTTACCTGGACGCACACCAGCTTAATGCTGATCTGTGGCCTATTATGAACTGGTGGAGCTAGTTTAGGTTTTTAAACGTTATCGTTTCCTTGGTTTTTGAGCCCCTGACATCGAATCATCTTTTTCTTTCATGAGCTTCAGCTTCTTCCCCAGCTTCTGTAAAAATGATTACGCTTGTAATATAGCAGGCTGGCGTTTTGTGTCCTGAATCCTGATAAGGTATATACTGCACCATATTTAAGAGCAAGTTCCCTCATGTTTACATATCTGTGCTTGTCTATCGCACTTTAGGACGGCATTAACGCCGTCAAAAGTATCAACCTCTGAAGCTAGGAGATACGTTAGCTACAAAAACCAAACAAACAAACAAACAAACAAACAGAAAGAAAATAAAGGGCAAATTGTTGTGTGTGGTTTAGGAGCATGCACTTAAGTTCGCAGTGGTTAGAGCACGTTGCACTAATGTACTCTTTTGACGAAATCTCCCTGGCACCATTTAGGAGACATCAGTATTATCGTCATGAACAAAATGAAATTTGATACCCTGTGACGGAGCTGGTTCTATGATTTATTCTGAGGTTATGGTAAGATGTGTTTTTGAGACTCTTTTACGGGTCGCACAACTTTCGAAAATGGATTAATGAAACTCTGACATTGCCTTTTCTTGGCATGTTCTCAATGGCGCATGATGGTGAGGCATGTGTGTCTCGGCGGGAGTCGTAGAGGAGCTCCAGCTGACTAGCGTCTTCACTCAGTGCAGCCGCGGACAAGCTGACCGCTGTGTGACGGCCTCCTGTCCTCAGCAGTCTCTGGGCCATGTAGCTGCAGAGAGCGGAAATAAACCATTCTGCCACCTTGAGAAAGAGCATGGTACTTAGCAAGCGTATTCAGTTCAATAAAACTGAGCCTATTAAGGTTTAGTGATTTTCACACAAGGACAGCTCCTTTGGCTTAAAGGACGGGTTTTAAGACAGCACGTGTAGTAATCTTTGTTATAACGGCCATTCTCTAGGACATTTGTTTACCTGCCTGTCTTTAGATTATAAAGGGCAGACGGAGTCACCGCACCTCATTGAAAGTAAAGCTTGAATAAAGAAAACACAAGAATACATCGGCTGCTATAGTGCAATCATTAGAGAGGCCGTTTTTGATTGCATGTGAGATATGTTTTTACGGATAGAATATACGGCAAGAATGGCGTTAAATATCTGAAGATAAGCAACAAACATTTTTTTTATCACAGACCCAACATTATGCTTCCAAAATCGAAGGCCATCAGCACTGAAGGCAAGCCCTGTTCAGAGAATAATAAAGTTGCCATTGCGATTTCAGATATTGAAAGTGAACAGGGACTCTTTAAAACTAGTTAATTTGCTTCCCCCACTGAGAATTGAAGGAGTGGTGTCACGTTCATTTTGTATGCATAAATGATTCATGCTGTTTACGTGAATTACGACGCCGCAGATGTTGACTTTGTTTACATGACAGCACGCCAAAGCGACATCGCTTTGCCTGACTGGAACACAGGAAAATCCCTTCAAAGTGTTTGAAAACGTCTTCACGTCTGGTCTCGAAAAGTCATGTTGGTTAAAAGGTTTTAGAAATGAGCTCCCTGTCGACTTTCATATTTGGAGTAAAATGTTTGTGCCAAAAAATTCCAACCCCTTGAAAGCGACGCAATTCTACTTATTCCTGTACTACTTAAAACTCTACGAGGTAAAAAGTGTGTACTTTTGGTGCATAGTTCACCTGTAAAATGCGGACGCATGCAAATTTCGCGAATATTGAAATAAAAATTCTGAAAAATAATTTCAAGCACAAAGTGCACTTTGAACAGTTGGAATCCGTTGTCTAATATTTCTAACAGCGTACCGTGTCAAGTGTCCCTTCGGGAAGAACTGCGTTACCGCACACAACCACCAGCAGACGTTCTTACTTTAAAAAATGTTGTCATGACGAGGGGCCTTAAACCCAAATTTCAATTATTATGTCCATCAAGTAGGAGTCTACTGTCCGCGGGGAATGAATTCGTAGAAAACCGGTGAGAGCGCTGCCTTACCTGGAAATTTTCTTTTGGTAGTTATCATAGATGGTGTTGCCCGGAACAGGATCCAGGAGGATGAGGACATCGGTTTGCGTGTCACAAGTGGCTGACGAAGTGGAAAATGTCAATGTGGCAAAACAATAAATTTATTAGAAAGAAAACTGTACGATCCTTATTCTATTTAGTATGATTCTTGCAGAACAATGCACTAGAGTAGAATACTGTGTCACGTAAGCAGTAATCGAAATGTTCACTAGCGAGATATAAAGTTGAAAAAATGAATCCCTCAGAAAATCAGGAATTAGAGAAATAATCTTGTTGCTACACGGCAAAAAAATACCACATAATAAGAAAATAATATTTCTGATAGCAAATGCAATCCTAAGCAAAGAAAGAACGCTAAACAGGCAATAAATAGTGTGCAGCAGGCAAGTCCAAAGAACGAATAGCTTTCTACCAGCTAGCATTGTTTAAATTATGATCTAACTGCCGTTCAAAAGGCTTACAAATGCACTGATTAGCTATACCTCACCAGAAAGAGGGTTGTAGCCAGATGCAACGTGATCGTAACAGTATTTAAAAAAAAGAATGTTAGGCCGGAAGACAAGACGAAATGTTTTATATTACCACATGTGCTCTCCTCATTAATTATTTTGTAGTGACGTGTGGTTGGTCAGTACTAGGTTCTAATATTTATGAAGGCTTTAAGAAGTTTGCAACGTATATTAGGGTAATGACACTTCATAGAGATTTGTTCATCATAACGCTTAAGATTTACTTTAGTAAAGTTATAAAGAAAAAACAAATGCAAACGAACTAGAACAGCACGTACCGGCACTGCCATCGTGGTTTTCGATGCACTCCTTCGGTGGCTCTGAGGTTTAAGCGAAAAATGAAATTAGCATTTTGCAAGCAGCGAACAGAAGAGATAAGCAATTTTACACGTTATGCTGGTTTTGGCCTCATTTATGAGCGAATATCAAAGGAAGAACACACACGAATACGAGTTACCGTGCACTAAGACAGGTTTTTGTCTTCCTGTTGGGCTGAAATAGGAATTTCGGGACGTCGTTTACACGTGCACAAAAAAGCATTGATACGTTTCAAATGATTTCATTGAAAAGGAAAACTAGAGTGAGTAAAACAAATATGAGTTCGTCTCGTTGGAACCACGGCAGAAGTTTCGGTGTATGAAACGACGAGCAATAGAAAACTTGCATCGTGTTTTCTACCCCGCAGATGCAACTTATCACAGTGTTAATGCTCATAACGTAAACATAATTTTCAGCAATTTTCAGCATATTAGGAGGCCGTTCAAGCTTCGCGGAAACAGTAGGCGCACTAGCGGGCTTTCATTTGCTTCAGCTCCTTTTTAGCTATGAAGGAATTCAATGTGATGACTGAGCACTTTCAGTACGACGGACTACGACGGAATGATTCAGCAACTTTTATTTTTACTATTTTATTTTTCTTGTTGATTTTTATATTTATATTGTTTTTTACTGAAACTAATTAATCAATCAGTTATGGCTTGAGGATTAACCATGAATCACTCATCACAGTTCCCATTCATTACCTTGCGCTCATCGATCAACTAGAAGCCTCCATGTTTTTTGCCATGTTTCGAACACTTCCGATACCTCCCGACAATTCCCGAGTCGTAACTCGGGTACGGCGACGGCTTTAGCACCAAACGAGCTGCACACGCTTCGCGTAAAAATATCCTGCGTAACCTACTAATTTTTGGGTGCTCTTGTTTGCGACGCCAGGTTTGCTGTGGTCCAGCATGAGCTCATATCATCTGCTGTTTTAATAGCATCGGAGCATTATATTTCAAAATATTAATATTCTGGTGGCAGTATAGTGACAAGTGTAGGAACTGCGTCACATCTGACTACTTCGTCACACCTGAACTGGCAATTCGAGCCCAGCCGACGCGGACAATCGTCAATCGTATGCGCTAATGATCCTCAGCAGCTATGACGCGGGCTCCCATGTCGCGATGCAGGAAGAAAAAAGGACCACATGGAGCTATGGGCATGTGTATCACGCGCGCTGGTTTCGACGAAGCTGTTGGAAGCATCTATATATACAGAATGGAAGGCCTAAGGATCTGCGCTCATGCTTGAAGACGCGGAAAAAGATGCTGCGGGGGTTCGTTTTACCGGCGCCCCGAGAGGAAAAGTTTTCCGCACATGGATTCTGAAGACGTGCTACGAACACTGCCAGGAAACGGACGTCCTGGAAGGCGATTTCTTTCGACTCTTGCTATTTCCGGACGTCTTCAATTACGCAATAAGCGGAACTAACACCGGTTATTCTGGACAATGGTGCTATTTATGCTCTCTATCGAAATGGCTTGTAACATTATTGCCTTCCCACGATACGGGATAATTTCACTGCAGAACGAAGGCACCTCCTAGCAACGATGGCTTAATGGTTATAGGTGCTCGATGGCTCAGTCCAAGCGCACCGACTGATCACAGCCGCAACAAGCGCTTTTCTACTGAGGAGATTGCAAGGTGCCCGTCGACGTAATTTGAGAGCTCCAAGTGGCTCAAATTTTTCGAGTCCTATGCTGCGGTGTCCCTCACAGTCTGAGCCGATTTGGGGCGTTAAAAATTATAAACCAAACCGAACTGAACGAAGGCACTTCATATCGACCTCATAGTACCGTTTGAGTATTACAGAGTAATTAATTTGTATCTACATGTGGTGTACAGGCTGTGGCCTACTGTTTAGATATACGCCGCAAATTGTATAGCATCCTATTTCGGCAGCCGCATGAGCCAGCTAATCCCACTTCGTCACTCGAAGAGTGTTCAACTGTCCAAGCCTTCGCAATGCTACTGTTTTAAAACACCGCTCCGCCCATGAGGCTGTGTTCGAATTTGTAAGGCACCCAAATCCCGCCGCTACATGGCAGATTAGTAGTGTAATCATTTTTTTTTTCAATAACAAAAATTTTATAATGTAACAGAAGTTTGACACACATGGAAAAATTTAGGACTATTAGCGCTTAATCTCCATAAATCAGTATACCTGCGAAGACATCGTAAAAACTGAGCTTGGTCGCTATCATGTTCTAGCAGGAAATTTTGAAGGTTGAAGATTTCTTCATCGTTGTAATTATTTTTGGGCAGCGAGTTGGGGCGGTTCGTTTACTTCCAAAACAGTTGCCGGATACAAAACTATCCTGAAAGAAATAGAAATTCTCATATAATGTGACTATAAATATGTATTTATTCCTGAACTAAACGTCAGGGGGGAAGCCCGTATGAAGCTATTTTACTCTCCTTGTCAGAAACTACCAGTTTGCTCGAAAGACAGCACAGACGAAAAGGGGTTCTAATGATTCTAATGGGCTACCAGTATACATTGATATACGTGCATTATGGAATATTTAGTGTAACAGGGGCTGGGAAGATTGTTTTCTGAAACGTTCGACCATTTCTTTAAAGCGAAATGTGCTCATTATCACTGTTACGGATGGGCAGAAGCCTTCAACAGGAAAAACAACCAGAAAAGAAATGCATATATGGGTTTAACGCAACATTCGAGATCGGCTATATGACGGATGAACTAGGGGCGGGCTTCAGTGTCGTTGACCACAAGGGATTGTTTAACGTTCAGTCAAATCTAACCGCCGAAGAGCGTCTTTCGCAACTGCTGGGATCGAACCCCCCGTTCTCGAAATCAGCAGTTGAGCGCCATACAACTGAGACGTCACGACAGAGGTTTACCCGCAACAAAGAAAAAAGAAAGAAAGAAGGTATTCGGATAACTCTATCGTGGTTGCAGAAGGCACAGAGTAGCGTGTTCAAGCTGGATTTTGCTATGCAGCAGTCTACAGTCGCATGTTTCAGTAACTACGGTATTCCGAAAAGAAACGGGAATATACGATTTTTTAGCATTTGAAGTAACCTGTCTTGCTTTGACACGGCGCCTAACGACAGTAGCGCTTCATTTGAGATACCGCTTGGCAAAAATCTTAAGCGCCGAAGAATGCGACTGATGACGTCCTTTCCTGCGTGACATACTCAATATGGAAAAGTATTTGTTTATTAATGGAGCGAGGGTTCATATCTTTTTGAAGAGGCAGATTGGTGAGAAAAAGCACACAGGAACCGCAAAAGCCGTCTTGTACACGCCGCATGCGCTCACGTAAATCACTGCGGGCTAGCATGCGACGCGAACACGCATCCACACTGGGTAGGGGTCACCTCTATGCCGCTAGGTGGCGACTGTGCTTGATCTCGAGGCCAGTAGCTACAGAGGCGCGGCGCGGGGCAACCGCAGTCACGCAAGTCACATTACATCATTTTGTGACTTCAGGCAACATAAAAAAGAGCTTTTTACATGAAATGCTTTTATATGAATGTTCTAATCTTAAAAAAAAAACATAGCTGCAAAGAGCAGTATACAATCGCAGCATCGAGAGCCTGCACTATACATTTATAAAGTAGGCAATGTACTACTGATAGTATAATTATCAAACCGCTGAACTAGAAATAAAATGTAATATTTAAGCAGTATTTTCTTATTGTACGATTTTGTTACGTAAACTGTAATCAATTAATCGCAGGAAATGCGTCAAATACAGAGAGGAAAGTGTGATAACAAACAATGCCTGTTCAATGGTCAATCGAATGAATGGCTAACTTGATGCATGTAACCAAATAAATATAGAAGAATGCGTCGGTAGTGGCTGAAGATACGCCTTTTTAACCACGTATTAAAGGAAGAAAGCAAAAAAATTGATATTAAGCCGTATATTTGGCTCGCAATCGCAAGCGATCGATGCTTGCGTAGGTACCTTGTAAGAGCTCAAAGGGGTTATTAATGAGGCCTTGGTAACGAATTGACATGTTCCTACAAAGTTGAAATAAGCGGCCGGAATAGAATAAAATATTCACATCGCAGTTGTCACGCAAGCTGTGGAATCACGCATTGTGATTCTACAGCCATAACGGAACTGTTTTAAGGCGCCCGAAATTTAGGGGAAAAAAGGGATCTTTTATAGGTATGCTTTAAAAGGAGGTAGCAGCGTCATCTTCTGCAACAATTTTACCTCAATATTGAGCGCTACATCACTCAAGTTGCACACACGGCTTGACAGTTTCCTTTGATCGGCATTAGAATGAACAGAACTATGACGCAACCACGTACGAATACACTAAATATGCCGCGCACACAGCTGCTGGCTTCACCTTTGTTTAGCGACCAGCAGAGCACTTAATGCTTTTAAGAGGAGAAGCAGAGGCCGAAGACGCGACCATAAAGTTCCGAGAGAACTGTGCAATCTGCACTGCAGAAGTGCAAAGCCGGAGCGTTGCTGCTGCACGCGGTGCACCACGTTTGCTGTGATTATCATTATCAAGAAAAGGACCGTCATTACCATTGCAACTGTAATCATTGTGATTATCACTAACTGTAGCGTCATTGTCTTGGCTACCATATTCCTCAGGGTAGACAAGGAGAATTATGATAAGCGTTTCACAATCCCGGGCGTGGCGCAGTTGGTTAAAGCGCTCGGCTGTTGATCCCAAGAATGGAGGTATGAAACCTGGTGGAGACAGGATTTTTAGTTTTTAATGACGTCATCAGAACAATTAACCAGTGACAAAAAAGCGCACAGATTCGATGCTCAAATCTCGCGCGCGGGATTTTGTTCCATGAGCCTAGAAAGGTTTTCATCTTAAAACAAAAACTGCAGTCCGTTTTGTCTGGTCCACAACTTCACATCCTTATCATAGCTATGTGTCGCGCATGCAATAGAAAACATGCATTCTGCCTTTCTAGACAACCCTTTCACCGCCAGTAAACAAAACAGGACATTAGAGATTTGTCGCAGAGCTTGATGCGGTCAGAATAGCTGACCAGTACAGGAAAAAGGCAGATATGACGTTAACTTGAAACGCACATGCAATATTTTTGAAGTGTTTTAATCTTGGCTCTGTTTTTTTTTTTATATGCAACGCGAGACTGGTGATATTATCCTGGTAGTAAAACAGAAACAAATTTCTAACTCACTGAGAAGGCGATCTAGCTTGGTGTGAAAGGTCTTGAGAGCCGGCAGCAGGGAATTCTTCATTGCGCTACGTTTTAGCTCGGCTTCATTGACCAGACGGGCGTACAGCCTAGCCACCAGCAATACTTGTTCCTCCAGCCTCGGCGCCGACAGGAGCCGCGTGACAGCCTGTTTGCGAGTGCAGAAGGATAGGCCCTCGGGGAACTCGGGAAGCAGCTCGCGGATGCCCCTGCGTTTGTACAGACGTGTTATGAATAGTGGAGCATACGTACACGTTCAAATGTGTGTCACCATTCAAACAGTAAAGGGTAGTTACAATTATTTTGTGACCTGCTAATTACACCCTGTAGCAATGTTTTACACCCCTGGTAACTGATATAAACCATTGCTGAAAAATACACTTCAAAAACCGACTAGTCACTAGAAATATACCAAACAAAATGTTGAACTTAGCGTATGACATCCGCCACTGTACTCTAAATCCGGGAATCGCTTTGTTTAGCTCATGGTCCCAGTGTTATCTATCGCATGCGCAGACGGCTCAATTTCGATTGCAGCTTCTGACTAGGTGTACAATTTTATCTATTACATCCATACTGAAAGTTTGAGTAGTGCAATCGGAATTCACTACATTCGAACAACGTAACATCCTTTTTGTGTCCAATACGGCAATACTACGCCCAAACACCGTATAATATCGCTATCTTACGGACTCCGCATTACCTGATGTTGTAGTAACCTCCAAGGATCTGGCTCAGTCGACGTGGTCGTTCATTGCTTATTCTCTTCATCGCCATGGCCAGGATGAAACCTGCACAGAGGGATATTGAGAATCATGGGTTAAGCGGTGTCCCCAGACAACGTTAAGACCTCTCCCGCGTGACTGCGGGTGGAAGGGGGGGGGGGGAGAGTAACATAGGGAATAGTTGTCTCATTTTGGTTCCTGTGAGATCAGCAATGAAAACTGAAGGCAAATTAGGGCGATCGCCCTCAATATACAGTACTTTTTTCATGCCAGCAATTGCCTCTACCTTCAACACTTATTTGGCAGCAGCTCGTTGTTTAGAAACCCTAACCCCTTAACATTATCATAACTAAAGACAAACAAGATCCCATTTTTTTTTCGCTTTTTCGCCACGAAAGATACTAACAGTCATGGACTGCAAAACCAGCATTGAGAAGTGATTTTGCACCACACCGTGCAGACTTTTTTTCCAAAGCTATGACGGAACAGTTGCTCTTGTACCCGCTGCCTCCTTCTAGAACAGTTACGCTTCGATAAATATTGTTAATCTCTTTGTGCAGCGTTGAAACAATAAGGACACATTACCTAACAGAAGGCTGAACATTCTTGCAATATGTCTGTCACGCAAACAAGAAATAAGAGAAAAGCATTCGTTCCCTCTCACCGTCCAAAGCACCGAGAATCTCAGCGTCAGTGAACTTCGCTGCCTTGTCGGCCACTTGGAACCCGCGAGGACACATCGGTGTGGTCCACAAACCGCCGCCACCTATCGTCGGCATTTTGCTGTTCGACCAAGAGGACACTGTTCCCAGATGCACTTTTGAAGTGGACATGTGGAAGGAGGGAAAAAGCATACATGCCTTAAAAATAGTGCGGAGATATATGCGTTCAACAACTTCTATAAAAGAGATCCGTGAAAGAAAGCTTTCAGTGCAAGATCACAGCATCATCGTAGGAGCTGAAACATCATCTCAATAGATGTTGCCATTGGAGTGACTGCACACTGAAATGCCAGTGGCTACGTGTCGGAACCCCTCGTTACGCTGAACGATTATTACGCAGAAATGAGTAAATCAACTCAGGCTACAATAAGAGACGCAGCAGTGGAGGGCTACGGAAATTTCGACCACCTGTGTTTATTTTTTTTAATGTGCACTGACAGCGCACAGCCCACGGGCGCCTTGCCTTTAGTCTCCATCGAAAAGGGGTCGCCGCGGCCGGGATTCAATCCTGCATTATTGGGTGCAGTAGTCCAGTTCCGTAACCACTGCGGGTCAAACTGAACGGTGGGTTAAACTGAAGTGAAAGGTGCACAAGTACGATCTCTGTCTAGTTTTAAAATTTAAAGTACAAGAACAGCTAACGGAGCTATCGGTGGCTGCAAATAAGTTTTAATAATGAAACATCTATAAGGCAGCATTCAAATGAGCGCTTAGAGTGTGTTTGTGCTGTAAGCTTCGCATACCAGCGAGGGTCGGTCCGTACTCTTGGTCCACCACGGCATGGCCCTGATCCATGACCTCGAACGGCTTCAATGAGCGTAGAAGGTTCTCCACAGTGTCCCGCCGTGCATACTTTCCGGCCACCAGACCCTTGAGGACGTGTCCCAGTGCGATGCTCATGGTAGCATTGTGAGCTACGCCAACAACGCCTTGTTCCTGCACACTGTCATCACCAAATGTGATGTTCGCAATCCACAAGTAGTTAAACAAGCGTGCAGCTATGGCGAGTACTTCAGGTAAGAGCTGTAGATCGGTCCTGTAAAAGTTGTGGTGTTTTTGTGCCACCAAAGTTTTCTGTTTATACATTTCAACCTACTTTATATATTTGTTCAAATTTATGTTTGCGTTACAGATTGTACCTTATGTTTATCTACGTTGTTGCCGCTATCCCGCGCGCTCATCGGATATCCTGCAACTTCTGCCCTAATGCTGTCTACCCTGTGAAATCTTGCACTGCAACATATCGACAGTCTTTTTTTTTTATCAGAATAGCCAACGTCTGGATTGGCCTTCCATCCGAAGTGGCGACAAAAATTAGTTCCCTTCACTTGAAATCGGCCGTCGATGATTATCTAAGTTTGTAATAATATCAATTTGTAAGGCGATCTCTCGTATAATGTCTTTTATGAACCTTTGAGAAACAATAAATAAATAAAAAAAAAATAAAATACAAATCCTCTTTCCGCCCATTTATATCGCCAACCGCAGCTCAGGTGCTTAATATATTGGACACCAATTTTCTCCATTGCATTGTTTTTATTTTGTTTTTATATAGAGGGTTAATACCGTCGCAACAGCAGGCGTTAGTGCTTGAAAATTATTTCTGATGGTTTAAAAGTGCACAACATTTTCACACAGCCGTTAACACGAGGTTTATTGACTACTTTTAAAGGTGTTTAGTTCAAGAGGCGCTTCGTCTCAATTCTAGTATATTGTCTCTTAGCGCAGGCCGACAGTATTGCAGCAGAAAATACGAGAGAAGTTTGGCCTTTGTTCTTCATCAATGATTGCAGCCCTTGCGATGTTGATACAAGATCAAGGCAGTGTAGGTACAGCAGACGTCAAATGTAACCAGTGGAAACGCTAGTAAGGATTGTAGCACGATTTAACAGTCTCTGCCTAAATTTCAATAATAAATTTTATTCTATCTCTATAATGACATTTATATCCTCACAGATGTTCTGCTGCTTCATGCTAAAAAACCTGCTGCTCACTTTTTCAGCAGCACCTTCCCGGCGCTGGCCGTTGGAGGAGACGGTCCACTGTTGAACGCGTGTGACAGCATGGCGAAAAGAGTACACTTGTCTTCGTCGCTTAGGGTGGCCTCGTTAAATGGTTGGGCTGGCTGTGCTTCGCGCAGCATGGCCTCCAAAACTGCTGCCTTCAGTTCTCGAGCCGAGTCGACGAGAAATCGTTCGGCTCCGGTTGCCAAGCGCTGATGGTCGACAAAGTCAATCGAGAACCTGCGCGAAGAGCATGCACAACGCTTGAGCTCTGTGGCAGACGTAGACACCGACAGGGACAAGGAATGACCTAATATCGTAAAGAAAAAGAAGCCTCTTTGCAAAAACGAAAAAAAAAGTCGCAGATGAACCTGGTGCGAAAAGCGAGGAACGCGATAAAATAACACAGGTGATACTGTAAGCAGTAATATGTTAAAGCGTTGTTTTGCAGCGACAGTTTTCAATAATGTAAGTGCAGTTGTAAGGTTAAATTGCATATATCTTTCCTCGCAGTAACTCACGGCAGATAGTTGGTAAAGGAATGCTCATGAGGATGGTTTTACGGCCCAATTGTTTTGAACATGGACGAAAGTAGGTTAAAAGGGCACATTTTCAGGAGGAATAGCAGGTCTGGTTGGTTATATACTTTTTCAATTCGCCGCAGCGAATAAACATTAAATCGAACACTGGACAGACAGGCATCATAACTGCGCTGTGGCGGCGTATGCATGTCCATGCATGTCCGCTCCTTGTGCGATGAGGTCAAGCGAGATGTTTCGTAGTTGAGAATATATCTCGGTGGCGCTTTGTGCAATATGGATGGCAATGCCAGAAACTATGTTTAAAAACTTTCTACCACAAAACATTGCAAACATTCTGTCTGGGAAAGAATTCTTAGTGCATTGGAAGTAGATTTGCATATGTTCATGCTCATTAGATTAGACCGCAGAGCTTGAAGAATGAAGATGGTGCGAAATCCGATAATATTGCAGTCATTATTATGAAGCACCTCTAAATGAAGTGCTTTTAAAACATTTTATTTCGACAGTATCGCTGATGATGCAATATTTCAGTGAGTGTTTAAAGTCTTTATTAAACAGTGCTGGAACCTTGTGTAGTTAGGATCCCGGCATTTTTCGCTTTCCAATGCAGGGAAAGTAGGACAAATTAGCTGGCTATAAACGTGGCGACAAAAAGCCACAAAAAGATGTACGAGGCGCCTGTCGTATTGTTCGTGCTTTGATACATCGTCACTTCCGCTGTTATAAACATTTGTCTCACAGACTCTCTTTTTGCTCTTACACTCAGCTTAGTGCTTTAAATTTCTGTTAGCATTTATTGGCTTCTTCATTACAACAGGTAATTCGCATTGCTATCCTCGAAGAAAACGATTCTTCAATGTTGCATGTCTGTGCTTGTTGATTGATATGGTTCTGGCTTTAACTAGGTATTTATTAAATATCTCCAGCAGTTGGAAGCATTATGGCTAGCTATATACATAATTGCAGTACTCTGACACTACCAAATAATGAAACCAAGGTGTACATTTTTGAGCATCGAATCCCCATTTGCCGAAGACCGCAAAGTGCTCTTGAAAGAACATGACCTCGTAAGTTAGATACCATCAACATTCATTTTCGACATATAGCAGTAAAACACAACTGCCAAACGGCCCGTAAAGACAGGACAAACTTATGTTGGTTTCTTGTGCAGTGTTTCGTCCAAAGTGAATCTCATTGTAAGTGATTGCGTTATTATTCCTTACTTTAGTGTCAGTCTATGTCTGGGGCGCCCCGATTTTTGCTGAAGAAAGAAAGGACATACCTATCCAGAAGCATTGCAGACATATCCGAGACGTCCATAACCGGATGGCCGGCCTCCACTCGCCGCAGCAGTGATAGGAAGGCATCCACTGTTCGCCCTGGAGCAGATGTGGTCCGTGCCGCCGACTCATTGAAGCAAGACGGCGCCACCTTTGCGTTGAACGCGGCGAAGTCCATCATCACCGCCCGTACCGCAGATAGGCGCAGGGAAATTGCTACAGCTGAAGCGGTATGCCACAGGAAGTGTATGTTACCATAAAACGCTAAATATCAATCGCACTATGGCAGGGAAAAAATTTTCCGAGAAATCGGTTGAGAGTCGCAGTAGAAATAGCGATAGCTCGACGGAGTCGGTCTGGCGCGTACGGACTGCTGGCGACCATTGAATTTATTTCAAATTGATCAATCTATGAATTGCGGGTGCTTAAGAAAATCTAGAACTTTAGCCAAAAAACAAATGGTCTGCATTGAAAGTCTGCTTCTGGGATGATCTTGAAGATGTAGTGGGGAAAAAAAATTGGGGGGGAGGGGGGACACGTTTAAAGGCGTATGTGCGACTGCGTTAACGGCTCCTGTTAGCAGGCGTTTCTGGCGGATCTTCTTTCGCGTAGCTGATCATTGCAAATTTCGTATCGCTTAATCTATTTCACTTAAACCTCACACATTTTATTGGTATGTAATCAGATTTGAAATGTTCCCCGAAATACATACAAATAATCCCGCCTCATTCCTGCTATCCCAGCCTGCTAGCGTGGACCGGGGCAGTGAGTCTGACAAAGAACGCAATGGTCTTGGAAGGCTGGATTCTGAACACACCTTCCCACCCGAAATGAGAAAGTATAGCGGCTCTTGCCAAGCCGCCCATGTCATGTAATCGCGTAATGTCAGACAACCTTAGGACGAATTAGCCCCGGGTCATGCCAGCTGCCAGTTAATAGCGGCCCTTGATTTTTAGCTCACTACGTTAAGGTCGGAATATCTGGGAGAAGGAGGCCTTTTTTTATTTTTATTAACTGATTTTACAATACTGTAAGCCCTTACGGGTTGTTAGAGCGTGGGAAATGAAAACAAACATACAGCAGAAAGTCGAGCGTAAAACTACAAGAAACATAATTTTTGTTCTTTCTCAAAAGCCTCAGCCACGGCAAAAAGATATCTAACACTGTGGCCTCTGCTTAGCTGATGTTATAAAAAACGTGCGAATTCAGATGATTAAATTCAACAGTGGGTTTCGGAAGGAACGATTACTTCAATAGGTTGACTAGATGTGACTGCATAATGGTTAATGGGTGCATAGTACGGCCAGATAATCTTCCCGGTAGTCGGATGAACACAGTAGAGTCTAAGGTAAACTGTTCCACGGATCTCTCATGGAAACATATGTCATGTTAAAATGCGTCCTGTTTGAGAATACTAGCCTTTAGCGCCAAGGTCACGTCACTGATTGGTCCACATTTTTTTAATATACACCACGCAGGTTTTTATGACTACTATTAGCTAATTGTGAGGCAATCCAGTTTGTTTCTTTAGGCTAAGCATCTTTGTGCACAAGGGAGTTAGGTCAAGATTTCTGACGAAATGTATTGCTAACGAGGTTTAGTACTGTAAAATAAGTGCTTGAGATTGAGCTAGTTGGAACATCTCACAAATGCTGCGCTGCTTAGTTTTACACGGACAAAGGAACTGGACAAATGCTGGGGTTAAGCGCAATCTACCAACTCAAGTTTTATTTCTTAGAAAAGAAAAAAGGAAACACAATCACACGACGTAATCTGAGGATCGTGAATCATCGAGAACTCCAAGATCCGGCTAGTTTTATTGACATTGCTTTGGCGATGGCGTTAGCAATGCTCTCTTCTTTAAGCATTGGATGGTACGTCCCATATATTCTTTGTTTTAGAGTTCCTCGCCGCCAGTGGTGCAGGGGGCCAGAAATAGTTTTCTGGCGCAATAAATGAAGCTGGGTTAAGCATTTTCTTCTGATTGCCGAATGGGCAGACCTGAGCTTGTTGCGAACCTATCTTGACACTCGAGAAGGTTCTATTATTCAGCTCGTCAGGTCCTGGCACTAGTTCGAGTTGCGGAAGTGTTCTACAAAGGTGAGCGAGTAAGTAGTCTCTAATAATCAATGTAGTTGGCACGAAAACCTATTAATGAGAGAGGGTATTAGGGTCATGGAGGTAACATTTCGGCATCAATGCCTGCCTCAAGTGCAAATTCATAGAGGGATAGCAGCGTGAGTAGAGCCCGAGAGTCGTCGTTGATCAGAGTTGTCCAATCACTGAATGGGATGACATGGCCTGGAAGGTGTCTTTTTCTGATGTCGGGGTAGCCAGGGCAGCCCCCACAACATGCGTTGCATCCACCATTAAATGGGCGTCCATGTTGCATTTTCTGCATAGAAGTGCAGCCATGTTGTTTTCATTGTAATCTTGGTGGGTTATGACTCAACTGCGAGGTCATGGTGCCTGGGCTTTGCAATCTATAGCCAATTGGAAATCACATGTGCGGTGAGTACGTAGCCCGTGGGCGCCCCTATGTATGTGAAACTGGGCACCACGGGGAAGCCCATATGATAGGGGGTTAGGATTAACAGGTAACCGCTGCTTCTTTTGCCGCCTCTATAAGCTCTGCTGCATCAAATACGACGGCTGTTGCCCCGAGCAAACTCGAGTGCTCCGGCACCGAAACTCACCCCGCCGTTCGTCAGCTCTATGATTGTCTTTCATTCAACCCATTGTAGGCTAGTGCCAAACGGCCTGCCGATGTCGGCTGGCTAGCCCTCAGTTTCTTTTTGGCAACTGAATGTGTTCCGCTTCCTGGTTTTTTTTTTATTATGTGCTAATCACGTGGGCGATCCATTGAATTTCTGCTATGATCGCTTCCTTCTCGGCTAGGAAGCGCTATTGCGGTTGAAATGTGCCTACTGAAAAAGGTTTCAAGTTTGTTATGAGATATATCCGTATTTTCATTGTCGCATGTTTCAGTTATTTTGCTGCGCGATGCTATCGCGCATGTCAGTTGAATAGGATTCCACATGACTTACGCAAATTACTTTATTGTGCTTACGAGTTGCGCGAGCTTAAGGTAAACTCCAAGTTTTCGCTGATCCATAGCGGCAGAGTTTAATACACAGGCCAAGCGGAGGTTTCGCTATCGCTAATACGCCGCTGTCTAACTGCTGCCAACATCGTCACATAAACACAAATAATAAGGAAATGTTTGCTATGACGGCGCATTCTGCTGATCATTCGTGGCGAGCTGGAGAAGACAGAGAAGACAGGACAGTAACTAATTTAACATATACATAATAGAAATAATAGGCAAAACGTGGGCCACAGATAAGGACACGATACGGAAGCAAAGAAATTAAAGCTAATGTCAAAAAACAATGAAGGAATGAGGTATGGGACAAGTAGTGTGCATTTACAGACAGTTGAAAATGACGTACCTTTAAGGAAATAGGTCAGATGATGTCTCATTCTGAACGTCCCTGGCTGGTAAACTTCTCATTGAACACTAGTCAGTCGTGAGGGGCGGAGCTCTGTGTCGGAAGAAAGGAGAAAATATCAGTCCTGGTGCCTTCCTCGTTTCCTGCTGCTGTCCAGCCGACATTGTTTATGAACTTTGTTTCCTAGACTCTCCCTTCCTTGACGCTTCCCTGTTCTCAATAGTTGTTTCGTATATTATCATGTTCATTTCATAATAAATTCCGTATGCATTCTATTGTAAATCGGTACATGAAAATCACAAAAGGAAAAAAAAAAGGCAAACGCCGGTTTGATCGAATACATTAGCGTTTTCAACTCCGAGGGCACAAGACGTATGTTAACGAGCATTTTAGAAGACACTATCATAACCAGGCATTCCTGTTCTTGCAAAATACGAAGTGGAAACGTATTGCAAGCTCAATTTTGAAGAATCGTTGCCTTCTGCACCAGTCTAGACGCATCGCCAAGTAATGAATTTTGCCAGCAGTTCAAAACCAGCCAGCGGTCACGAGCCAAGCGAGAGTGCAACTGTGATAATTTCTACCTACCCCTGCGGTTAGAGCTGTTTATATTAGTTAATGAGTACAATATTACCGACGTACACGAACCGTCCAGGAGTGCAGAAAAGCATGCGGGTGATTTCATTTTTCTGGCGCATATTTATTAATACTAATGCTTGTTCTGAAAACGCTTTTATTTTTATTACGATATTTGTTGCCACAGGGCATCAGTAGGGTATGAGATGAAGGATGAATAAATGATTGAAAATGTTTTTACTAATTAGTCAATCCAGTGATAATCGTGTATCCAAGGTGTACGCAGGAGTTTCCGAATTCAGAGGATGAATTTTCGCAGTTTTCTGTCCATAAAAAAGAAAAATCATGATCCAAAAAGTTTTTGAGAATCTTGCGAGACGAAATCAGAAAACTTTAGGTTAGAGATACCAAAAGTACTGATTTAGGGTTAAGGTTTCTAGGAATTCGGTAGCCAATTTAAGTAGTGACAGAGCTGATGTATGCAGCTTCCGATAGCGTTTTGTGCTATCGTTTCTCTAGTGCGATTGTGCTTTGAAACTGGATGTCAGAAAGCTTGCAAAAATCGAGGTTGACCCCTGTAAGGCCTCGGTCACAAAAATCGTATCAAGCATCGACAGGCGTACAAGAAGTAACTCAAAATATACAACATTTACTTGGTACGGGAGCGAAGCAATATGCAGTAACATTATGGAGAACTCAGACGGTATTTATGACAGCAATAGGCATCAAGGAGAAAACATAACGAACGCACCTTATTCGGAGGTCCACGTTGCCGGCTTGAAGTTGCTCTGACCAAAGTTTGCGACCACCGGCATCGTCGTGAGGCATGTGGTGGGAGAGAGAATGTCAACGTTTGCCTCGGGTAACTCGTGAACTCGAGAAACACTACTCATTTTCCGCGGCACCCGGTCGATCCTTTGTGAGGCACCGAAGCAAAGAGGGTCTATTCAAGTTACGTAGCACGCAACGTGCAGCGACATCGGAATGCGCGCGTCGGACGCTCGCGTCTGTCGTCGTGGTCGAGTGCGTGCGACGTTTCGGCTCGATGCAGCGACTGTCGCTCTTCGAGGGAGAAGAAGAGAGAGACCGTCAACCTTCCTTATCATGCTAACGAGCGCGTCTGTGTCTCGTGATGCATCTGCCGGGTGACGAATACGCTTTGATATTCAGAGGTGCGGTAGTGCCGCGCGCAATATTAACGCTGCTCTGCGCACTCGAAAGAACCAGGCGCAATGACCTCACAAGCATTGCTTCCAGCTCCTATGAGCAGGGCATAAGAGTCAGGGGCTCAAGCGTATCGGGTCGGTGTTGAAAAATAAAAGCCTAACATCATTAATCCGCCATGCTGATTTAACAAGCCGGAGTGCCATTATGGAGATTTTCTAAAATTGGTTTATTGAAGTAATTGAAGCACCAGACCAATGCCGTACTCATGCATTGTTTCGCTGGAGCTTTGCCATTTATAGGCGCTTCAAGACGGAGTAGCGGCTCGTTGTAAATGTCAACCTGCAAATATGGAACTTAGGCATGAAAGCGTGATAGCTACACGAGACGTGTAGGTATCACACGAAACTAATAATCGTTAACAACTTTCAGAATGCATTCAGAAATGTGTGAAGGTACTCAGGAAATAAATTTGAGGCTCCCATAACTGTTAAAAATTATTAGATAACAATTATTAGATTAATATTATTTATTAGACTTCAAGTGCAGTGTCCTATCTTGTGTTTCTTTTTCGTCCCTGTGATAGGCATCGTTCGATGTGTATCGAGAACCTTCGGCCTAGGCGACAGTGCCAGAGCTCCACAGGGCTCTGAATGAGACTGTGTCGAAAATACCAACCTTCGCAGTAAATAATAATAAATTGGTTCACAGGAAGGGAAAGGCGCAGTAACTGTCACACTTGCTCTGTGGACACCCGAACCGCGCCATAAGGGAAGGGAGGAAGGTGGGAATGAAAGTGGAAAGAGAGAAAGAGGAGCCGTAGTGGAGGGCTACGGAGTAATTTCGACCACCTGGGGATCTTTAACGTGCGCTGACATCGCACAGCACACGACGCCTCTTCGTTTCGCCTCCATCGAAACGCAGCCGCCGTGGTCGGGTTCGAACCCGGGAACTCCGACGCCCGACTACTGTGCCGGAGTTCCCGGGTTCGAACCCGACCACGGCGGCTGCGTTTGATTTATTTATTGACCTTATTTATAAACACCGCGAGACATGAAATGTGGGCATATATATTTACACAAAATAGCGCGAAAAGAGAGTAAAAATAGAGTGAACAAGGGGTCACCAACAACAACAACAAAAAAAAACTACATTGCGTACTGATAATGATTATAGTGTGAATGAACCTTAAAGGATGAGCAAGAACAGAGTTGCTATATACTTGACCAAAAACAGTTCTCAATTCAGAATTGGTTATAAGGAAATTTGGCAGATTTAGGTCTGCTAGTTTAACTAACAATGTTTTCACAGAAAGTGAATGTCGCATGCAGGTAGCATAACGATTAAAAAAACTATTTGGATGAGGTGCAATTGTGGTAATGCGCATTTCTCGACTAGAAAAAAAAATATTCCAGCGACAAATATGGTGCTATGAGAAACAGCGAGTCAGCCACATTTTCTTAGGCCAGCGATAGAGCTGCGGTCAATAGAATTGTAAATAAATTTCACAGCTTTGTTTTGAAGGAGAAGCTTCACTACGACAGGTTCGAGACTTAGCGTAGCGCTGGTTTTCAACTTCGTCACCTTCACAGATACTGCGCCTATCCTTTCACAAACTAATTTACCATTGAAGCTAAATGTTCACGGTTGTTATCTAAATCCCGCCATACTAAAACATGGGGACCCGACATTCACGGGTAGGTGCCAATTTTGCGGGCAGTATGCTTCCCAATACCACAGGTTGTGGGCCTGCCAGCAAAATACAAATATTAAAGTTATAACACAGCCAACTAGGGAGGGTTGGGAGGGGGCCCTGTCGCGTATTTGGGTTTGCTCGGTACGGTGGCTCCGCAAGGGACAAAGCAACAGAAGAGACGAAGAAAACGGGCTGTTCCGACTAGCATCTACCGCCCCCAGGAGCCGAGCAGCCTAGCGATTAGCGGCGCATGCTTTTTCAATGGGCGTCACGTTGGACGCGGTACTAGCTTGAGAGAGCCTATAATACTACTACTACTACTACTACTACTACTACTACCACCACTGCTACTACTAAATAATAATAATAATAATAATAATAATAATAATAATAATAATAATAATAATAATAATAATAATAATAATAATAATAATAATAATAATAATAATAATAATATTTCTCTGCTAATTAGTGTTATTAATATTAATATTATTATTATTATCATTAGTAGTAGTAGTAGTATAGAGGAAGACTCGTTTCACGAAGTTGGTACTGAATTGTCTAGTTAACGGCCGAATTAACTGGCTAAATAGTATCTTCACAGTTTTAATTAATAGTAATAATAATAATTGGTTCACACGAAGGGAAAGGCGCAGTATCTGTCACACTTGTGTCTGTGGACAATTCATCCCTTGGTGTCCACAGACACAAGTGTGACAGATACTGCGCCTTTCTCTTCCTGTGAACCAACTAATATTATTATCAGTAATAATTAAAACTGTGAAGATAATATTTAGCCACTTAATTTGGCCGTTACCTACAGACAATTTAGTGCCAACACGAGTCTTCCTCTATACTACTACTACTACTACTACTACTACTACTACTACTACTAATACTAATACTACTACTACTACTACTACTACTACTACTACTACTACTACTACTACTAATAATAATAAAAATAATAATAATAGTATTACTAGTAGTATAGTAGTAGTATTAGTAGTAGTAGTAGTAGTAGTAGTAGTAGTAGTATGGGCTTTCTCAAGCTAGTGCCGCGTCCAACATGACGCCCTTTGAAAAAGCATGCGCCTCTAATCGCTAGGCTGCTCGGCTCGTTGGGGGCGGTAGATGCTAGTCGGAACAGCCCGCTTTCTTCGTCTCTTCTGTCGTTTTGTCCCTTGCAGAGCCACCGTACCGAGCAAACCCAAATACGCGGCCCTGTCCAACGTTACTAGAACAAACGTTGGCCCTGTCCATCTTGGAGCTGGAGGCCCAGCGTGCCCTGGTCCAGAACGCGCGAGCAGCGGCGGTGGCGAATGGCATCCCGGAATAGGGTCTGCCACCCATCTCCACAACCATATGACCTCTCTTCGCCAAATCATTTCATTGTAAATAAATACTTTCTTTCCTCCTACGCTGGGGGCGCTGCGAGCGCGCGACGAGAGCAGACGCGTGTGTTTCGGCTCCGCCAATTTACGGCTGGGGCCGCGTCCCAAATCATCCTACCCCGGCAAAACTGGCATCGATCGATCCGAAAAATCAAGCGGAACAACTGGATACAAAAGTCGTCCAGGTAGGCCGATTTTCTTCAAATCTACGGCCATTTTTCGACCGACCACGTTGGCGCCGTCGTTAAGCCTAACGGCGTCGCCGACGCCTGGCCTGGCGGAATCGGCCCTCCGAGGAAAAAATGGCGACTTCCGCGGATCAAATACGCGGTTACGACCCTGAGGCAATGTTGTGGACCTCGGTACCCGCCACCGGAGATACAAATTCGACGGTGATCCCGAAAATTCGGAGTCAAGCTTTACTTCAAGCGGCTGCACGCCGCTCCCAAGACAAAGCCCAGATGGCGGCGTTCGGCGCCGCCCCGGCCGCCATTTCGTCGGCCGGAAACATGAACGCTCCAGCGACGCGCGCCACGGGAAGCAAGGACAAGGCGTTCTCGAAGTGGAAGCCGCGTCCAATGCCCAAACCGGCTCCCGAAGACTACGTTATAGTCATAAAGCCCAGAGAAAGTGTTTCTCTTCACGAGGCGTTCACGGAAACTGGCTACGGCACTGCCATTTCGGCGTACCTCGGGCTGAAACGGGCCAGCTCCGTCTCCGTTCTACCCTCACGAGAACAAAACATCATCATTGTGCATACCCCGGACATCGAGGCGGCCGACCTGCTCATCGGGGACTTCGCAGTAAACACCGAGAAGGGGTCGATCCCGCTTCGGGGTTACCTGAGACAAGACGGCGGAAACATATGCCACGGCGTGATCGTGGTCCGTAACTCGGACACCACAGAAACTCTCCAAGACCGAGTGTGCTGGCGCGCCGGCACCATCCTGGAAATCCGGAAATTCGGAACATCCAACAAGGCACGCATCACTTTCGCGGGTAAAGAGAAGCCCCGTTACGTGCACTATGACAACATGGTCGTCTCTGTGCGAACCTATTACAAAACTATTCCTGCGTGCGGCCAGTGTGGGGCCGTCGGGCATCGCGCGGATGCATGTCCAAACTTGCAGTCTGACATCTGTGGACTCTGCGGATTCCAAGCTCCGCTAGTGGAGGGGGTGCGGGCTCCTCACAACTGTGTTCCGCGGTGTTCTGTGTGCGGTGGCCCCCATGTCACCACACTCGCGACTGTGCGGCAAAATTCCGCACACCCAAGATAAAAAAAAAGTAGAAGTGGCGCCCAAGAAGAAACGCCGCCATGTTGGGCCTCCCGGCGATCAGCCTCGCCAGGAAATCTCCAAAACCGAGAACCCACCTACAGGAGGTGCTGAAAAACGACCATCGAAGGTGTCGCCACCACACGGCGGACTGGCGAAACAAACGACGGAAACGCGCGGTGATACCAGGGCCTGGGTCAAAGCAGTCAAAAACGGACACCAGGTGAGCGGTTCGGGTGGGGCTGCTTCTCTCTCCCCCCTTTCCACTCCCCTCCCAAGGGCGCGTAGCGCCGAGCAAGATCAAATAGCAGCACTCAGGGCCCAAAACGAGATGCTGCTTAAGAAAATTAACGAATCGGAATCCAAAATTAACCAGTCTTCTCCGCCCTCGCCTCCCGCGGCTGAGGTAATGGAGAGTGAGCTCGTGGTGCCAAAGGCGGTAACAAGCTTGGAGGCAGCATTCGAGGCCCGATTCGGGGCCACGGAGGCACGATTCATTGCCATAGAAAATCAAATTTCAATGATGGTCAACGCCATCTCCAAATTGCAAGAGACAATCCCCGCGATGATTGCCAAACAAATTGCGCATTCCTTACGCTCCTCGCGCAGGCCCGGCGGTCCCTTACCCGGCCGTCCTAACAAAACTTCTAGACGCACCCCTGAGGTAGACGATGACGACAACTGCTCGCTCTCCGGTATGGAGGATGCCCCCCTTCCCGCGAGTGTTGGCTCCGGAGCAGCGTCAATACAACCCCTCCTCAGCCTAAATGACCATGGCGAGCAGCCCTAAGATCAAGCGCTCCCCAAAAACCAATTCGGCCGCCCAAGCCCAAATTGTCCAATGGAACTGTCGGGGCTTCCGTTCCCGCGCAAAGAGGGCGGATCTCCGACTTTACCTTTCAACTTTCGACTCTCTTCCCGCGGTGGTTGCCCTCCAGGAGCCAGGGAGTGGCGTCACCCTCACAAATTACATCACCTTTCAGCAGGACCCCACTTCCTGCGTCTGCGTGCATAAAAATTATACGGCTACTCTAGTTCTACGTGATGGTTACACTTCTTCCGCTCAAGAAACAAGATGCGCCACTCCAAGTACTCAACATCTACTGCTCCCCCAGACTCAAAAATGTAACGTTCGCAGCACTCTTTAGCCGCGCTCTAAAGGCTGCGGGCAGGGACTCCTTGGTGATTGTGGGTGATTTCAACGCCCACAGTACACTCTGGGGATACGTGCGTGAAGAGAAGCGGGGACGCAAGCTAGCGGAACTCGCGTCCACACTGGGCCTGACTCTTCACACTGACCCTGCATATCCAACACGGATGGGTAATTCAGTGACCCGGGATACATGCCCGGATCTCACCTTTACCAAAAACATTGTACACGCAGAATGGATCAACACCGAGGAAACCCTCGGTAGTGACCACTGCCTTATCAATACCACTGTAAGAACTAAACCATTGGCAATACCCCACGCACAAGCTCGGCTACCCGACTGGAATAAGTTTCGGCAAAGCTACATCAATTCGGCCTCTATCCACGAACAAGGATACCACGCGTGGGCACAAGGATTGGTTACACATCTTCATTCGGTGGAAACACAAATTCTGCTCTCGGAGGCCACTCCAGAGGTGGACAACCACCTTCTGCACCTTTGGGAAGCGCGGCACAGCCTCGTCCGCAGATGGCGACGCCAAAAACATAACAGAAAGCTCAAAATTCGTATCGCCGAGCTCACTCAGCGAGCGGCAGAGTACGCGGCCCAACTCGCCGACTCAAACTGGGTAGACCGCTGCAACACGGCGGCCAGACAAATGTCGAGCCGGAGCACGTGGCGCCTTTTCCGTGCCCTAATTGACCCGACTCAAACTCGCGCCGAGACACAAAAACATCTCCAACGAGCAATTCATAGCTTCGATGGAAATACATCAAAATTAGCATGCAAACTGCGCGACCAGTATCTTTGCACTAAGCAGGACCCCGGAGGACCCGCGTACTCGTATGCAGGTTCAGAGAACGCGGATCTGGATCAACCGTTCCAGTTGCATGATCTGAAGGCGGCCCTGGCTAAAATGAAACGAGGAACAGCACCGGGCCGGGACAAGATAACTGTGAAACTGCTTGCCAATCTTCCCGACCCCGCCTACGAAACCCTCCTCACTTTCATCAACTCGATCTGGCTTGGTGAGGCACCTCTACCAATTGAATGGAAGACCGCCCTGGTAACTTTCATTCCGAAAGCCGGCAAAGCCATAAACACAGACAACCTCCGCCCCATCTCCCTCACGTCTTGTGCGGGAAAGCTGATGGAGACCATGGTGTGGGACAGGCTGTCTGGGTTTCTGGAAAATAAAAATACATTCGCAGACACCATGTTCGGTTTCCGCCCGCAAAGGTCCGCTCAGGATGTTCTGCTTCAACTCGATCGAGAAATTCTCAACCCTGTCGAATATCCCTTCAACGATAAGGCAGTACTCGCCCTTGACTTGAAGGGGGCTTTAGACAATGTCACACACGAAATCATACTGCAACATCTCTCCCAGACGAACTGTGGACATAACACATTTCAGTACATCAAGCAATTTCTCTCAGATCGGCAATCTTTCATCCGAATACAAGACGAAGAACACGGCCCATATAAACTGGGAACGAGAGGCACCCCACAGGGCGCGGTCCTCTCGCCATTACTTTTCAATCTGGCCATGATGAAACTCCCGGCTCAGTTGGCGACGGTCGAAGGCATCCAGCACGCGCTGTACGCCGACGACATAACCATCTGGGCCAAACACGGATCGGTTGGAGACATTGAGGCCAACCTGCAGCAAGCGGCGCAGATCGTAGAGGCTTACGCCCGCCGCTGCGGCCTTCAATGCTCACCGTCCAAATCCGAATTTGTGCACATTTGCCCGTCGCCTAAGTGCACCACAAAAATGGAACTATCCCTGGCCAGCGGCCCAATACCCGAACACGATGAGATTAGAGTACTTGGTCTCCTTATCCACAAACATCGACGGGCTGATACAACACTAGCAAAACTGCGCAAGGTGGGGGACCAGGTGGGCCGGATGGTGCGCCGGGTTTCCAACAAACGCGGGGGGTTACGGTGCACAGACGCTTTGCGGCTGGCGCATGCATTCGTGACCAGTCGAGTACTCTACTCGACTCCTTACCTCCACCTGCGCAGATTTGATGAGAACGCTCTCGAAGTAATTCTCAGAAAGATGTACAAGCGTGCCCTCGATCTCCCGATCAACACATCCAACCAGCGTCTTATGGGTCTGGGGATGATAAACACATTCGCGGAGCTCCGAGAGGCGCACTTGACTAATCAATACACAAGACTTTCAAAAACGCCGTCGGGACGCCGCCTATTAGCCCGACTACACATCCATCACCCAACATTTACGGAAGAGCGCGTACGCATTCCTGAAATCTGGAGATACGCCCTGCACGTACGCCCTCTTCCGGCCAACATGACACGTGACGACCACAGTGGCAGGCGCCTTGCGCGGGCGGAGGCACTGGCCCGTCACTATGGGAACAAACACGGAATTTTCTACGTGGACGCCTCCGGCCCTCACCATGGGGGTTGGTACACAGCCGCAGTCGTCCATCAAAAAATCACTGTGAATGGCCTAACGTTCCGAGCTCAAGACATAACACATGCGGAAGAAGTTGCCATCGCGTTAGCCGCCGCAGACAAGGCCTCACGAGTCATCCTCACCGACTCGAGAGGGGCCTGCAGAAATATTAAACAGGGGTACATTCCTCTCTTTGCGCACCGCATCCTTCAAAACAGTGACTACCTCGGGGCCCCCGCGTCTCGAACGATTGTATGGGCTCCAGCTCACATGGGCCTCGAAGGCAATGAAACGGCCGACGCCGCCGCCCGCGCGCTCACTCTCCGGGCAACGCCTTCAGACCCTTATGACACGGATCTCGAACCCAATCCGGCTCTCACTTTTCGAGAAATTATTGAATTATTTCAATTCGGCCATGCAATTTATCCTAAGCCTTGTAAGGGTCTTACAAAGGTGGAGGAACGCACACTCCTCCGCCTTTACACCAAAACGCTGCTGTGCCCGGCAGTTTTAAAACACTTTGATCCTGCCTGTACAGGAAAGTGCCCGCACTGTGCGGAGAAGTCTTCGGACATCTTCCATATGGTGTGGGCATGTCAGTCAACCCCGAACCTCACCCCCAAACCCAACCCTACCCGGGAGGACTGGGAGGCAGCTCTGCTCGGCTGCTCCGATCTGGCAAGCCATAAGGCCCTGGTTCACCGAGCCCAAGCCGCAGCGGTCGCCAATGGGCTCCTGTAATGAGGAGCCCACCTAGTGTTTGCGTGAGGTTGCTCCGGCTACCTCAAGCTTCCTCCTAATAAAGGTTTTACACACACACACACACACCTCCTACGCTAGATAGAGCGTCTTCGCGTGACACTAAAGTTGACCTTCAAGTGACCTTGACCTAATGAAGCCTTGGTGTCCTACCAAAGTACAGCGCCTTCCTTTCTCAAAAAAGTCGTCAAGAGGCGAAACGAAGTGGCGTAGTTGTTGTGGCCGTAGGAAGTAGGAAAAGAAAACGCACGGGCCTGCCACTGGCTCTGTAGCTGAGCGACCTCCACTGCCTCGTGCGGACAGAAAAAAGAAAGCAGAGAACAAAGAAAAATAACAGGGAGAGAAAGACGCGCGCCGCAACAGCCGTCATCCACCACCAAAGAAGTGGCGGGTGCGATGACGGCCTACAACAGATAAAAACTGTTGTTGTTGCGGCTGTAGGAAGAAGGAAAAGAAAATGCACGGGCCTGCTACTGGCTCTGTAGCTGAGCCACCTCCACTGCCTCGTGCAGACAGCAAAAGAAAAAGTAGAGAAAAAATAAAAAGAAGAGGGAGAGAAAGACGCGCGCCGCAATAGTCGTCAACAGCCTAAGCAGTGGCGGGTGCAATGACGGCTTACAACTGGTAAAATGGTGGCTGGCTAGCCCATGCCGCATGCGGCGTTGACGTACCGCCCCAGCCTCGTAGGGTCAGGAACAGCCACCCTTCCCTACAGATAAAAATCCCGTGCGCTGTACAGTGTTGTGTTTCTACAGAAGGAAATAGGAAAAAAAAAAAGCACGGGCCTGCTTCTGGCTTTGTTGCGGAGCCACCTTCGCTGCCTCGCGGGGACAGGAGAAGAAATAGGAGAAAAAGACGCGCGTCGCAACAGCCGTCGTCCGCCACCAAAGCCGTAGCGGGTGCAGCGACGGCCGACAACAGATAAAAAATACGGTGGCAGGCTAGCCTCCGGCGCAAGCGGCAGTGACCTACCAATCCTAGCCCAGGACCATAAGCAGCCACCCCTCCCCCGCTGTGCGATGTAAATGCACGTTAAAGATCCCCAGATGGTCGGCGGCTTCGTTTCGATGGAGGCGAAATGAAGAGGCGTCCGTGTGCTGTGCGATATCAGCCCACGTTAAAGATCTACAGGTGGTCGACTCCGTAGCCCTCCACTACGACTCACCTTTCTCTCTTTCCACTTTCTCTCCCACCTTCCTCCCTTCCCTTACGGCGCGGTTGAGGTAAACAAGTGAGGCAGTTACCGGGTCTTTTCCTTGCTATAAATCAATCACTTTTAGATCCCCAGGTGGTCGAAATTACTCCGGAGCCCTCCACTACAGCACCCCTTTCTCTCTTTCCACTTTCATTTCCACCTTCCTCCCTTCCCTTACGGCGCAGGTCAGGGTCCACAGAACAAGGGTGACAGGTACTGCGCCTTCCTTTCCTGTGAGCCAATAATTATTATTAATATTATCATTAATGCTGAGAAGGAACTCTCGGTCGCCATAGATGACTAAAGCAATGACGATAGCGTGAAACATCTTTCGTACTAATGCCAGAAAAGAGGTTTCACTTGGAGTTCACCAATGCCACCAAAGACAACACAACGGGGCGCCAGTTTAAACTTGTGTTGTTTTGGCTGTAGGAAGAAGGAAAAGAAAATGCACGGGCCTGCTACTGGCTCTGTAGCAGAGCCACCTCCGCTGCCTCGTGCGGACAGAAGAGGAAATAGAGAAGAAAGAAAAGGAACAGGGAGAGAAAGACGCGCGTCGCAACAATAGCCGTCGTGCACCACCAAAACGGTGGCGGGTGCAATGACGGCTTACAACAGATAAAAAGTCTGTGGCAGGCTAGCCCCCACCGCAAGCGGCAGTCACCCACCTGTCCCAGCCCAATCCGGGGAATGCCACCCGAAGACTTAGTTCTCTAACGCAAGATCATAAAAACTCGACAATACAGATAAACAAGATAGAAATCAAGTCTCACTACTTAAGGAATCATCGCACCGTATTAATTGACATAAATAAAGTCGAAACTACGATTTATAGCAGTGCTTAACTGTGTGTTTATTCACAAGCTCGTCCACAGGCTTAACCGCGGAATAGAAGATTCCGTTTCCTTCCAGGTTTTAACCAGACCTATACAGCACAGCCACTTTTTTAACGCTGTCTTATTTTCTAAGATTGGTTTTTACGTAAGATTATTGATTATAACAGAAAAAGCAAAAAATATAGGCTAGGAAACAGGGTTCAGGTGTACGAAGCTTTACTGCACTGCTCACCTGAAGCTCTTTTGTGAAAAAATGTAGCCGAGACGGTATCTATGTCTTTTTGATAGGAGATATTAATTGAAATCCGGGGGTCGAGATAATGGTAGCATATTACCACATAAAGCAAATTATCGGTAGTAGAGTACTACAGAGCCCCCCCCCCCCCCCCCCCGCCCCTCCCAAAAAAAGGAATTTATTATGTTGTGTTGGGTTAAGTGGCGCGCATATAACTTAGGCTCTCATGCGTCAACCACAAGGTAGGAATTTATTGTTTGGAGTCAACTGTGAAAAAAAGCAGTGCTGAAAAAATAATGCCTCACGTTGCATGAGACCCTTTCACGGGTGCCTTCATTGACAATTTAGAAAGGGTACAGAAACACGCTGCAAGGTTCGGGACTGGCAATTATAATTTTCGTATCAAGAGCTCTGAATTTCGCGACCGTATTGGGTGGAAGACTTTAGCAACTCGAAGAAAAATATGCAGGCTGAGGTTCTTGTACAGCATTTACAATGATTGCACCGGTATTAATAAGAACACTTACCTAAAGCAGCCATATTACATTTCGGAGAGACTTGACAACACGAAAAAGATTAAGAGTTATCAATGCCGCAATAATGTATTTAAGTATTCTATTTCCCTAACACAATTCTGGACTGGAATGAGCTTCCGAATGATGTAGTTTGTGCACCTGACTTCCAAAGGGTTGTTGAAAAGCTGTTGTGATATATTTCTTCCAGATCTCGTGCGTTTTCCAGCGCTGTGTTAATGTATTTTATGTTATCACTTATACTACTTGTGAATTCATTTGGTGTTCTATCAATGCGTTGGGTTCCCTTGATAACAAGTTTTCCTA
The DNA here is from genome assembly GCF_055883805.1 of Amblyomma maculatum. Classification (NCBI taxonomy): domain Eukaryota; kingdom Metazoa; phylum Arthropoda; class Arachnida; order Ixodida; family Ixodidae; genus Amblyomma; species Amblyomma maculatum. Next base: position 132,910,418 of record NC_139345.1, read on the forward strand.
TATCTTCTTTGCATGTGTTATTGTATGTAGTTGTATCCCCCCTACAATAATCCTCATAGGCGCTGTAGGTACTTACAATACTTAAATAAATAAATAAATAAATAAATAAATAAATAAATAAATAAATAAATAAATAAATAAATAAATAAATAAATAAATAAATAAATAAATAAATAAATAAATAAATAAATAAATAAATAAATAAATAAATAAATAAATAAATAAATAAATATGAACCATAGTTCCGCCTTTGGCAAACAGAGCCGCACAAGCTTTTTCTCTTTATTGCCTTTTTTTCACAAAACTACGCACTGGCCATTTTTCAAATGTGTTTACATGCAGTACATCTAATAACAAAATTTTTGAGACTGGTCACTTTTTTTTATACTTTAGTAAACTCAGGTACACATGACTGACGTTTCAAAACTTCAATTATCTGTAGGAAGGAATCCCCAAAATACTCTCGAAATGTCTGATGTGAAGATTAGCGTAGCGAATGGCTGTTCGGCATTTCCAGACACTGTGCAAATCTAATAGCATTATCATGCCATACGCAACACCGTCCTCGTTTTATACAGGTAGGAATCGATTTCAATACGGGTATAAAGGTAAACATTTGCGCAAAGGCCGCTGTAGGGCATCGTAAAAGAAAGTCACATTTCGACACTATATAACCACGTGTCGAACAGTCTCCGGCTTTCTTCACAAAATACAGTTTCAACGCCATGGTACAAAGATTTCTTTTTCTGCACTCCATCCCTTCACAGACAGATCCCCTACATGTAATTTAAAAATTACGTTTTCTAGCAGACTGTACAGGCATTACTTTTACACATTTTAGAACATTTTGTCTCTGCACAGAAGAATATAATGATCGGTACATAAAAACAGGCAAGAATGTTTAAAAACAATTTTTTTGCAGCCTTTTTCTGGTGACATTGGTCAAATATTCCATTGCGAGTCAGGCTCATAAGAAACGTGTTGCCAGAACAATTTCGCATGTTACAATTTCGCCAGAACATTTCGCAAATAAGCACATGTTAGACTAGCAAAGTGACAAGTAGTTAACACAATGAAGATTGGTAAAGCTTTCCCAGGCGTAGTTGACAGACTGTAAGCAGAAGAGCATCAAGCAGAAGAGCATCCAAAGAAGCGATGAGGAGAGCGGGCTGTATTGCGCTCTTCTTCGCTTTAACAGTATGTCTGCTATTTATCTTCAGGTGACGCTGCTCAGAAAACCCCTATAGGCCTTTTTAGGGTCCCTAGATGGCAGCGCCTAGCTGGAATCGAGACACCCTAAAACTTTTCTGTCAGGCGTAATTCCATTCTCTCAACGATAGGGTCCCGCAAAGTCTTTTTTTGACAGGTTGTCTCTGAACAAGTTAAATTGTTGCTGAGTAGTGTCCTGAACGCAACCTAAAAAGAAAATGCCCTCACTGCAGGCAGGTAAATATTACACTGCTGGTAAGTACGTAGTATAAACGTTGAAATACTTTCACCTCTTGGCTCTGTTATTGGCTTGTTTTGAGGCTATTAAGAATGAAAAGCATCATATATTACAACCAAAAGGGGAACACACCCCTGGAAAGACGCTCGTTAATTATTTGTATGTTGTACATTAAAATGAAATCACAAAAAAAGTGCACTCAGAGGATTCGAACAGGGGTTTTGAATGCTGAGATGAGTAGTACTCATCCATTGCGCCCTCATTTCTTTTGACAATATTCGCGCTATTTGTCGCCAGGTGAGGCTTCTCAGAGAACCCTAACGCTGAGAGAACGGAGTCACACTTCTTTCAGCTGGGACATCAACCCACTGTCCATTAATAAAGGACTAGCCAATACTATCATCGTCATCATTATTATTGTCATTGACCCTATGGCTGAGGAAACGGAATCGTGCATGTCGCTAAACCGCTGAACGGGCGGATAAGAACTGACGTACTCTGAAAAAAAAAAAAAAAAAAAGCGTTTGTTTTTTTCTCTCCTGTCTGGTTTATTTTCGCAGTTCTTGCACATTAGTGCAAGGAAATCAATTCCCACCGAGCGCTAAATAAGCATCCACATTAAGAGCACACGAAGAAACGTGGGAAAATCTGAGCACTTTATAGACACGGATTTTAGATATGTTTGATTTATTGTGTCACAAAAATGGCTGGTCTAGAGAAATCTGCGAACAAGTTATTTTCTTACGTCCAATATTTTTCCGCTCGCGACGTAAACGGGGGACCACGAGTTAAAGTTATTAAATATGGTCTAGAAATGGCAAAATTAGCTAGTCTGTTGCTGCTGTGATGTTAAGCACATTTGGAACCGCGAAGAACATGCCCTATGTCAGCGGTAAAGCCGCACCACATGCTGCCGCGGAGTAGACTTTACGTCCTCGGGATCGCCAAGGCTTCGCGTTTTGGGAGCTGGTGAGAGCCGTTGAACGGGCGGAGTGCCCAGCGGGTAGAGAGCGGAAGCCTCACCGGCTGTGTCCTTGCGATACTTCCCAGGAGGAGAATTGCCTTTTGGTCTAGCTGCTGCAACGTCATCACCGGGAGCTGACATTCGAAGAGCCGATCCAATGCCAACGCCTTCTTCGTCACCCAATGGCTGCCGGTAGAGAAGACGTTCTTCCGCAGAAAACACGGGCTTCGTAATGTTCCCAGGTTGTCCATTGACACCTTTAACTTCACTGAAACGGCTTCCAGCAATTAGCAGCACAGCGGCGAGGCAAGTGACGATGGCCAGCCCGAAAACAAACGACGTCGTTCGGCGGAAGAAAGGCACTTCTCTTGAAACGCGCCGCCGCTGCAAAACGTCGGACATATTGGTCAGAAGGCCGGGGTAGCCTCTTTGGCCAGCGGTCCTGGTCGGTGCGTGGGCTTCGTCGTAACCCCACATGTATAGGAGCAGTGATGTCGTGGGCGAGGAGGCACCCGAACGATCTGCGCTCGGCGAGTCGGTTGAACGCCTGGGGTACCATATTGGGCTAGGAAACGTCCTTGACGCCTTGCCCAACGCCGGGGCAGAGATGCTGGGATGGAGGAAGGCTGAACCCTTGCGTCTGCCGTACATGGCGCTGTTCCTCCGAACCGAAATGGCTCCTTGTTTCAGCTACCTTCGTCTTTGTTGTCGTCATTAGCATAACCTATTCCGCGTGACTTTCTCAGAAAGTGAACAAAATCCTGAGTGAACTTAAAAAATCATGGTTTATTTTTTTTACAAAAAAAAAAACAACAACAACAACATCAAAACACATCTACAAGTGTGGTGATTAAGGAATAACTGATCTGTAAAGTGCCCAAAAAGCACTCAACACTCTCCCGAATTCCCACTGTACGTATATGTCATTGCACTCAACACTCGCCCGAATTCCAACTGTACATGCCCTTTTTTTCATTGCCTTCTGTTTCTTCTGCAGCCTACATCGGCTGAACAGCCTGGAAGAAAGAATAATTAAGGAATTATGTCGCAGAGGAGAGGCAGAGAGTTATTCTGAATATTTACATCTTTTTTCAAGCCTTTGCATCTAATACAAGCTCCTGTAAAACAGGGAGCGCGAAGATAATTTCGGTGCACGAAACCTCTTTCATTGACATCGGCGCACAGCACACAAGCATGTGGGACAGAAAACGTTTCCGCGCAATAGCATTGACTTGTCATTGCTGTTGTGCAGAAATATCAACACTTGTAAGACTAATATCAATAATAGTTAGGTAAGCGCATGCTATAGAGAAAATTCTGTGATTTTGTCCCACTTCTGTGAAAACAGATGCAGTTCTTGCATTTATTTTCCGCCGCTTGACAACGTGAAAGAGACACACCCGATAATAGCACATTATGTCATCGCAAACCGAGATTTAGATGCCGCCGAATAAAGCCTTCAGTAACGAATTGTTCGATATCAACTACACAGACCACCGGGGGCCGACGATTGTTTACGTAAAGTCGATGTACGCAAGGTAAAGGCTTGAGCATACGAGTCACTTGCCAGCTTAGGACGATATATTTTGGCATACGGTTGCCACCTGCCGAAAAACATAATGCAGGGACTGGCGTAGTGCTACGATCTCGCAATTCGGTGCCCTGTTGCCAAGGTTGCGAGTCTGAACCGCGCCGCAGATTGAAGAAACTTGCTTGGAAAACTATTCACAGCACAAGGTGTCTATATTAGGTGGGCTGGAAGGGGCTTCGTAAATTACGGGCAGGGATTTCATCATCATCATCATGAGCCTGATTATACCCACTGCAGGGTGAAGGCCTCTCCCATATTTCTCCCCTTAACCCGGTTTTGCGCTAGCTGCATCCACTTGACCCCTGCGAACTTCTTAATCTCATCCGCCCACCTAACTTTCTGCCGCCCCCTGCTACCCTTTCCTTCCCTTGGAATCCAGTTTGTTACCCTAAGCGACCATTGGTTATCCTCTCTTCGCACTACATGTCCTGCCCATGTCCATTTCTTCTCCTTGATTTCCACTAGAATGTCGGTAACTTGAGTTATTTCTCTGACCCACTCTGCACGCTTCCTATCTCTTAATGTTACCCCTACCATTTTTCGTTCCATAGCCCTCCGGGTTGTCCTCAACTTAAGTAGAGCTCTCTTGGTTAGCCTCCATGTTTCAGCCCCATAGGTGAGTATAGGCAAAATGCAACTGTTGTATGGCAAAATGCTCTAAGAAGTAATGCTCTAACAGAACAGAAGTTTGCAACAGCAGTTTGCTGTGCTTTTTTTCTATTTATAAAAAATAAAGGCATTCTCTTCTTTTTTCCGGGGGTAAAGGGGGGGCAGCACATAAGGTTTTCCGGATGCTGATGCGGTGACAGAAGCCAGTACAGAAATCTTCTGCGTTAAGGCATTTTTGCGTTCGTGCTTGCGATCTGCGATTATTAAAGTTTTAAGTATATATATATATATATATATATATATATATATATATATATATATATATATATATATATATATATATATATATATATATATATATATATATATATATTGTGAGCTCTCCACGGATCTTCTTTCATTTGTACATACCATGATCTTCTTCTTCCTCTTGTACATACCATCATCATCGTCCCGCGGCGCCGGCTCCGGCGCGCGCTTGGATTTTCTTCATCAGATTAGACGCTGACACGGCATACCTTGCCTTGCCTTCACGACCTTGCCGTCTGGACCTGGCCTTCTTTCACAAGTGGTGGAGGTGAAATTCGATCCCCTTGCTGACCCTGAAAAAATAATCGCGGTCTTGAACTTTCCTTGTCCGCAACGGACTACAGATTTGCGCAGTTTCCTCGGCCTGGCATCCTATTTCCGGCGATTTATAAGACATTTTGCAACTATTGCTGCGCCACTTCATGAACTACTTAAAGCGCGCAGCCCTTTCGTGTGGACTGAACAGTGCAACACTGCTTTTAACGACCTCACATCAGATCCAGTTCTTGGCTACTTCAGCGACAGCGCTCCTACCATCCTGCACATTGATGTCTTGGCGCTGTACTACTGCAGCGCGATGCAACTTCACGTGAGAAAGTGATTGCCTTCGCCAGTTGGACCATGACTCCAGCTGAGAAAAACTACACCATAACCGAGCAGGAATGTCTCGCCGTCGTCTGGACTGTTCAAAAGTTTCGCCCTTACCTATATGGTCGGCATTTCACAGTTGTGACCGATCACCATGCTCTTTGCTGGTTATCTTCACTGAAAAATGTGACAGGCAGACTTGGCCGTTGGATTCTACGCCTGCAAGAATACCATTTCGACGTCGTTTATAAATCGGGTCGCCAACACCAAGACGCCGACGCTCTTTCTCGCTGCCCGGTTTCGGAATCAGCCTGCTGTTTTTCTTCACAATGCGTTTCCACCTCTGACCACAGCCGATCATCGCTTCCACCGACGCACATTACTGCAGTTTCTTTTGAAGGCTCTGAGAACAAGCACGCTCTCCGCTGACAGCAATTAGCTGATGCCTACTGTCGGCCCATCATCGACCGCCTTATCGGCGCTTCGAGCCGACCCAACGCTAGGCTTCGCCGACAGCTTCGCAATTTCAAGCTTGAAGGTGGCATACTACGTCGCTACGTGTATTATTCTGATGGAACTCGCTGGCTCCCAGTCGTACCGCGTGTGCTTCGCCCACGTATACTAGCGGCTTTCCACGATGACGCTACTGCAGGTCACCTTGGTTTTAACAAAACATACGACCACGTGAAAAGACGTTCTTTTGGCCTGGCCTGTCTACCACCGTAGCTAAATACTTTGCTTCTTGCCACCTGTGCCAACGTCGCAAGCGGCCGACTGCTTTCCCCGCTGGTCTACTACAGCCCCTTCCCTGTCCCGCCACACCATTCGACGTAGTCGGCATCGACCTATATGGTCCCCTACCTCTCTCCAATTAGGGTAACCATTGGATTATAACAGCTGTCGACCACCTTACACGCTATGCTGAGACGGCCCCTGTACCGACTGGTTCCCCTGAAGAGGTAGCTAATTTCTTTTTGCGGTCAATTGTATTGCGTCATGGCGCTCCTCGGGTGCTTCTAAGCGACCGCGGGACGGCCTTCTTATCGACAGTCGTATCCGAAGTTCTTCGTGCGTCATCCACCCTCCATAAGACAACCTCAAGCTACCATCCCCAGACTAACGGTCTGACTGAACGATTTCACCGCACCCTATCGGATATGATATCCATGTACATCACACCGGATCATCGAAATTGGGATACTGTTCTACTATTCGTCACATTCGCCTATAATACTGCAGTACAGCGGACTACCGGTTACTCCCCATTTTTCCTCGTTTTCGGCCGTCCTCCCACTACAATCCTCGAAACTTCTTTCTTCTCTACGCCCTGACTACTCCTCATCATTGCCAGCCCAGTTCTTATCCCGTGTGTCCAGATGCCGTCATCTTGCCCGCCTCAACACAGAAGCGTGCCAGCAAGACCGCAAGAGTCGCTACGATTCGAAGCATCGCGTGGTCTCTTTTCGTCCTGGTGACGAAGTACTGCTCTATACACCACTGCGCACCCCTGGCCTTAGTGATAAATTTCAGCGCCGCTATCTTGGTCCCTACAAGGTAATCAACCAAACTTCCCCAGTAAACTACCAAGTCACACCTGTTGATCCCCCAGCTGACCGACGCCACCATGGAACTGAAATTGTTCATGTACCTTACTTGAAGCCGTTTGTGCCCCGCGGTACATCGGTTGGATAAGAGCGGCCAGGCTGGCCGCTTCGGACCCTCCGGGCAGATTGTGTGAGCCCTCCACGGATCTTCTTTCATTTGTACATACCATGATCTTCTTCTTCCTCTTGTACATACCATCATCATCGTCCCGCGGCGCCGGCTCCGGCGCGCGCTTGGGTTTTCTCCACCAGATTAAACGCTGACACGGCATACCTTGCCTTGCCTTCAAGATCTTGCCGTCTGGACCTGGCCTTTTTCACAATATATATACATATATATAATTTTAAGGTAACACGAACGTCCGACTTGGCGGATCAGGTTTTAATAGGGACCTGAAACCTAGGTCGCATACTGTAACGAACTACACTTCGCGATGACGATGGGTATCTACAAGAGTGAGGAGGATAAGATGAAGCAGCACGTTCAGCCGTGTGAAGGATGAAGCGCCACAAAGCGCTCACAACATATATGCTTAAGCATGCTTAGGTAGTGTTGCGTGACCAATTGGTTTTTTGATTCAATTGATGCGTAAATGGTGCCTGTTCATTGCGGTCTTGCATATGCTTGTGTATATGTTTATTGCACCTCCAGATTTGTTGCACACAGCAATCATCATCATCATCATCAGCCTGACTATATCCACTGTAGGGCGAAGGCCTCTCCCATATTTCTCCAACTAACCCGGAGTCTCCCTAAAGATTGGAAATCAGGCACTGGAAGAGGTGGACGAGTTGAGAGTTCTTGGCCTAGAAATTCACAAATCCGGCAAAGGAACACAATGGCTTCATAAGGTTAAAAAAGTAGCTGCGACTTCCTTAAACTTGATAAAACGCATTTCGTCTAGGGGAGGAGGAGCTCGAGCAGACATGGCAAGACGTCTTGTACAATCAGTGTTACAGCCGAGGATACTATACCAGGCCCAATTCCAAAGACTCACGAGGCGGCAATGGGCAAAATTGGAAACAATAAATAGAAACGCAATGCGCACCATCACGGCCTTACCAAAACTTACCCCTATCCCTATTCTCCAAGAGTTTGCACAGATAAATACGTTGACAGAATTAATTGAAAAACGAGAGGCAACAAGGGATATGAAGCGAAAGTACGTTACGCCCATAGCATCCTTGTACAACGAAGTGGCAGTTCGAACACCACCAATGGCTGACCCCCCTCCTTGGGAATTCACTACTATAACGACAAACAAGACCACTCGGCTTCGTCGCAAAGAAAAGCTGGCATCTCGACCTCTGGTTGATGCACTTCCAGGTACCTTAATTGCATATACGGACGCATCAATTATAGAAAATGGCGGTAGAACAGCAGCTACTAGTCCAACACACAGCGAACTAAAGGTACATAAAGAATATCTTTTAGAATACCCGGACCCGCTTGTGATGGAACTCTATGCAATCCGCGATGCTATGGAGGCCATAAATAAAATAGATTCGATAACAGAAGCCCACATCTATACAGACTCCTTAGCCGCCATAAAACAACTAAAGAAAGTGACGAAGACGCTATTTGTTACCCAGGAAATCCACGCACTCAATAAAAAAACAAAGATAAGCATCCAGATACATTGGACACAAGACAATGCTGAGAACGCTGAGCAGAGAAAAGTTGACCACCTCACACACGAAGTTCCACATACTAATGCGCCCCCCACCAGGCTCCCTTTCGATGCCCGCTCCGCTGTTTCCATTTTAGCATCCTCTTTAAGGAAAAGTACACGTGCCCTCATTCCCCCGTGTACATTCCCACTCCCTCGTAACTTAACGAGATTGGAGGAGGTTTCCCTTAGAAGGATAAGAGCTGGGGCGGCCCTTACCCCGTCGGTAAAATGCCGATGGGAATCGCAAGCTGAAATCGGACCAACCACATGCCCAAAATGTTCCACACCAGCTGCAGAAGTGGATGTTCGCCACCTGCTATGGACTTGTGCAGGGACAAGGGAATCAAGGACAAAGATTCTGCGCGAAGTGGGTCTAACCACAACAAGGGAAGATGCCTTTTCTAAATGGCTCACCGACAACGCTAAGAGCGGGAGCCTGCTCCGGTTCCTCACGGAAAACCATTTACATGAGTTTATATAATATGCTTTATGGCAAGTTTGCGTACAAAAAAAAAAAAAAAAAACCCGGTTCTCTGCTAGCTGCATCCACTTGATCCCTGCAAACTTCTTAACCTCAACCGCCTACCTAACTTTCTAACGCCCCCTGCTACACTTTCCTTCCCTTGGAATCCAGTTTGTTACCCTAAGCGACCATCGGCTATCCTCTCGTCGCACTACATGCTGCCCAGGCCCATTTTTTCTTAATTTCGACTAGAATGTCAGTAACTTGAGTTATTTATTTGACCCATTCTGCACGCTTCCTATCTCTTAATGTTACCCCTACCATTTTTCGTTTCATAGCCCTCTGGTTTTTCCTCAACTTAAGTAGAACCCTCTTGGCTACCCTCTACGTTTCAGCCCCATAGGTGAGCACAGGTAGGATGCGACTGTTGGATACTTTCCACTTGAGCGATACCGGCAAGCTGCTAGTCATATTCGGTGGGTGCTTGCCAAATGCGCTCCATCCAAATCTTATTCTGCTTGTTAATCCCTTTTCATGGTCCGGATTTGCGGTTACTACCTGTCCTAAATAGACATATTCGCCTACTACTTCCAGTGCTTCGCTACCTAACTTAAATGCTGTTCCTTCCCGAGGCTGTTGAACACTACCTTAGTCTTCTGCATATTGATTTTTAAGCCTACCTTTCTACTTTTCCTTTCTTGGTCATCAATCATTATTTTCAGTTCATCCTCCGAGTTACTTAGCAAGGCAATGTCATCACCAAATCGCAGATTACTGAGGTATTCTCCATCTACGCTTGTCCCTAACTGCTCCCATTCCAGGTCTCTGAATACTTCCTCTAAGCAAGCTGTTAATAGTACTGGGGAGATCGTGTCTCCTTGCCTAACACCTTTCTTTATGTTAATTGTTTTGCTTTCCTAATGCAGAATTATAGTTGCTGTGCAGCCACTATATATATTTTCCAGCACTTTCACGTACGGCTCGTCTACTCCCTGATTTCGCAATGCCTGTATCACAGCCGAGTTTTCTACTGAGTCAAATACCTTTTCATAATCAATGAATGCTATGTATAAGGGCTGGTTATATTCCGAGGATTTTTCTATCACCTGGTTGATGGTATGGATATGATCGATAGTAGAGTACCGTTTCCGAAAACCTGCTTGATCCTTTGCATGATTGCAGTCTAAGGTTGTCCTGATTCTATTAGCGATTACCTTAGTAAATACCTTATAGGTAACAGACAGTAAGCTGATTGGTCTAATTTTTAAGGTCCTTAGAGTCCCCTTTCTTGTGAATGAGGATAATGTTTGCATTCTTCCGTGGTTCCGGTACCGTCGATGACACCAGGCACGGCGTATACAGGGTGGCCAGTTTTTCTAGCACGGTATTTCCCCCGTTCTTTAACAAATCTGTAGTTATCTGATTCTCTGTAGCTGATTTCCCCTTTTTCATAGTTTCTAATGCTTTCTTGACCTCGTCCTTCGTCACTGGTGGAACGTTTGACTGTTTTTCGCTACCGCCAATCTCATTACGGTCCTGACTACTTTGGCTACTGTAGAGATCTCTATAGAACTCCTCGGCTACTTTGACCACCTTGTCAATATTCGTGATGACGTTGCGCGTCTTATCCCTTATCACATACATCTGGGTTTTGCCTATGCCCAATTTCTTCTTACATCCTTATTTCCTTACATCTGCCACGTTACTATAATTGATTAGCTTTCATATCTCGGCCAATTCTATCTGGTGTGTTGGATTAGAAGCTTTCTTGCTCTGGCGTTTCTTAATCAAATCTTCCGTCTCTTTAGACAGCTTACCAGTATCCTCTCTAACTATCCTACCGCCTTCTTCTACAGCGCACTCAGTAATGATATCTCTGAAATTATTGTTCTTTGCTTCTAGGGTAATGTCGCCATCCTCGGTTAGAGCTGAATATCCATTCTGTAGCGAGGTCCTGAACTCTTCTGTCCTACCCCTTTACCGCTAATTCGTTGATGGGTTTCTTTCTTATTAATCTGTTGCGTTCCTTCTTCAGATTTAGGCTAATTCGGGACCTCATCATTATGTGGTCACTGCATCGCACTTCCCAATTACCTCTACATCTTGCATAATGGCTGGGGTTGAACACAGCCTGAAGTCAATTTCATTTTTAGTCTGCCCGTTAGGACTTTTCCATGTTCATTTGCGGTTCTTCCGTTTGCTGAAGAAAGTATTTATGATTTTTAAGTTATTGCGCTCTGCAAACTAAACTAGTAACTACCCTCTGCTACTCCTAGAGCCAATGCCATAGTCACCTACTGCCTGGTCCCCTGCCTGCTTTTTTCCTTCCTTGGCATGAATTCGCCCATTATTACAGTATACTGCGGCTTTACTTTTTGCATTGCCCATTCTACATTTTCGTGGAAGCTCTCAACTGCCTGGTCATCATAACTACATGTGGGTGCATAGGACTGTACAACCTTCAGTTTATGCCGCTTATTAAGCCTAATTACGATGACTGCCACCCTCTCATTAATACTATAGAATTCATCTATATTACCCGCTACATACTTATTGACAAGAAAAGCTACTCCTAGTTCTCGCCTCTCCGGTAAACCTCGATAACACAGTACATGCCCATCTTTCAGTACAGTAATGCCTCATTCGGCCTCCTAACCTCACTAAGCCCTATGACATCCCATTTCATACCCTCTAGTTCCTCCAGCAGCACTGCTAAACTTGCTTCACTAGCTAGGGTTCTAGCGGTATACGTTGCCAGGAGTTTCCAATGGCGGCCTGTCCAGTGGAGCCAGGAATTCTTAGCACCCCCTGCTGCGTCACAGGTCTGACCACCGCCGTGGTCAGTTGTTGTTCCGCAGCCGCTGGTGACTGTGGGAACTAATGGAACTAATCATGAGAAGTTGCGGGCAGAAACTGCACCAGGGTGGCCGACATCTGTTCTGGGGAGGGAGTGCGTCGCCGGAGGTGTTCACTGGCATCAGGTCGCACCCAAGCCTGTTTATTCAATTCCATCGACATGCGGATTTTTTGTATCCGGTGGAGATTTGCGCGGCACCGGGATTTGAACCCTGGTCCTCTTGCATGCGAGGCGGACGTTCTACCTCTATACGCACCGCTGCAGCAATCAGTGATTGTTAAAATGCATATGAAGGTCCTTATTAAAGCCTCGTTGAAATCTAGAAATATTAGGTAAAAAGAATTTGTTCGAGACTATGTATTATTCCTCTCTGTATACAAAGTTGAGCAGCCTGGTTTATACTGGCCAGTTAACGTTATAATAGGCGAGGGCGAATCATTCAATAATTTTATTCAGAAGAACAGACATGTCCTGTTACAAATCTTAAAGAAGAGAATTAATCGCAGCAACTGACTACCTGTGCTTTTGCTACTTCCGTAATTGTACAGTCTTACTGATGACATTAGCTTTTTGCATATGTGATGTATGTTTACTGCGTTATTGTTTTTCAAAATCTCGAGGTTACGTTCGTGTAATAAAACGTTTAGAATATTAGACTGAAGAGGTTGAAAAATGAGTGTGCTTAGCCTCTCTAAAAAAAAAAAAGCATTTTTTATGGCATGTCGAGCTTAAGAAGTGTCACGACAGGCTGCTTATATTCTCTTCTAAATAATTTAGCGCATATAATGTATATGGTTGCTGTAAGTGACCTGAAGTTTGCTTTGAAGTTTGCACGCGAAGGAAACATTTCGACTAGGGGACTTGTCATCGTCTTCTGCCGCACGAAGACAAGCCTCTTTGTCGAGACGTTGGCTTTGGTTACGAACGGAGGTTCTTCCTCAACCCTTGTTCAGTTCTATCATATTGTGTAGCCCTCTCCCTATCGTTCTACCCTTAAGGACACTCCGTCACATTGTCCTGTTTTGCAATACATTTAGAGTGGACCCAATGACCATTTACTGCGTGTTACTTACTGTACGGTGTCAGGAGTTCGTTGTTATTCGAGTGATCTCTCACTGAGGCAAACACCTGCCTTTTTTTCGCGCAGTTTCTAGCGAAATTCTCTGGATTTTTACAGCTGTAGCATGTCAAGAGAATCCTTGTTTCAAGTTCTGCTGAATTACTGCTCTCCTTACTCTCTGACTCATTGCCTCTGCGTAAAGAATCGGTGCGCAGTGAACCACGGTGTTTGATGCGGGATTATACATGAGGCTCTGCTGCTCTAGAGGCGGTAGTTTCTGCCCCATATCGTTTCTCAGTTTTTGCCCAGCGTTAGCCGGCCTAATAATGCGGCTTGCTATGTATTCATCTGAAAGCTGCAGCGCTTTTTCCACGGAGAGACCCTTTTGCTTTTCCCTGACCAAGGTCGCATAAAATTGTTCAAGACAGATGAAATCTTACAGCTTTTTGATATCTTCTGTCTTTGAGCCTTTCACCCATCGCGTTAAATTGTCACTTAATGTGCAGCAAATTCTAAGACGCTTTTATTTTGTTTTTGTCGATACGTGCGAATTTTTCTCCAAAATTGTTCCGATGAAATCCTGTACTTCGCGAGTAGGCTAGACATTATCAGATCAGAATCAACCGCTTCGCTAGCACTCAAACGAGCTACGACCTGCAAAGGTTCTCCAGGGGGCAATTACATCAACTTTCCCAGGCACAAGTCACATCTAATTGAGCGTCTCTCACACACCCTCTCATTTTGATCAGATAGAGAGAGATGTCATTGCCAACTTTGAACGGGTGAAGCAAGTTCATCATATGTATGTTACCTTCTTCGGGTGTGACGACACTTTCACTGAGTTTTGTTCCATCCGCTTGAACCTTGACTTTTAAGTCTCGAGCTCAGCCCTTTTGACCTCTCTTTAAGCTTTCAACTCAGTCTCTCTCTTTTCCTGCTTCTCGTGCTTCTCTCGCTCAGCCGCTTTCTATTTTGAATTCGGCTTATCTTTTCACAAGGATAAATCAGCTCGCTCTGATCAAAGCCCACTCTTTAATAGCGGGGCGAATTTCTGGCTTTCTACTACTTTGACTTACCTCTAAACCAAGTTATGCTGTCATCAGCAGCAGTTTATCGTTACTTAACTTCTTAATATCTAAGATTGATGAGAGCAGAATACAAAGTCTTCAAACTAATCACACACTCAGTGGTGATTATTGAAATGTTCCCCATACAGAACCCACTTCTAGCTCGTCTATCAGTGCGTAGTCGCTTTTAGCACTCGCCCAAACCAAGAGTCTGCGATGACCGCTGTGCCTCCCGGAGAAACGAACTGCCAGGTCGTCGAGGTTCCCCTTGAGCGGTTGCTTTCACGCCCTGCCTCCCCGTTGCGCTGCGACGCAGGTCGCAGCCCTGAGCCAGGTAACGGAGCTCTGAAGATCCCGGATGGTCGAAGACGCTCTACCGTCCGCAGTTGTCTAACAGCCTTGTCCTTATCCCGCCGCTGCCAACTAGATTGTTGCATGATATGGGCTGCGGACTCCGTAAAGTGTTTAAATTGGGTCTTTTTGTACAGTTGGGACCTAAAAGAACAGAGAGCTTCCTAGGCCCATAAGAGAGAGAGAGAGAGAGAGAGAGAGAGAACTTTATATAATGCAAAAAAGAAAAATAATCTAGAGCTCCCGTGTTTGCGTCCTCAGTCCAGGGCTCCCGCTGCCTTTGCTGCCCTGCTGAGCCGTTCAATCAGCCAAAGGTGTCCTTTCGACTCCGAAGTGGACAGTGCAACCTCCCACTGCTCCGGCGTGGCGTTGTGAATTATCGGCACTGCATCTATATTCTGGCTGGCCCATGTGATATGATAAATTGTCCGTTTCTGTCCACACCAGGGATACGTGTCTCTGTATACGGTCGGATGTATCTTGCTGTATAAAGACAGGCATGGATAAGAATTTCCTTGTAGCTGCCGCCAAGACACTGACTGCTCCGTGTTTAATAACTTGTGGGGCGGAGGGTACCGTCTTCTGGTCCCCCCGGTAGTGCATCAAAATGTCAGCGTAGGTACGATTCACTGCCTCGGTCTCTTCGGCCTCTCACCTCCCTCAGTTTGCATAACCTCGAGCTATGAGATCGGCCTGGATGTTCCCGGCAATGTCGCATTACCCGGAGCTCAAAGTAAGAATTGTTTTGTGCCGCTTATCCCGCCCTTAAGAGGTAACGGGCTCCCTGAGCAGCAGTTCTCGTTCGCTGCCAGAGGAAGACTCCTCTGCATCGCTGCTGGCCGCACTCCGCACATCGTGGTCACGTGACCCAGTCGCGGTTCTAGGAAGCGATAGTCCTTGGGTGGCCGTGCCGGAGCCACCCCCGAGTTCCAATTTGGGGACAGGGGAAGGTAACGGTCGCTCTTCGCGACCCTCTCAAATATTTCAACTCCGAGCACGGCGCTTTCCTCCCTAATGAGAGCACACCGCACTCGCCGGCCCTGTGTGGCGCGGAGGCCCGGCTGGCGCGCTCGCTGCGCAATTCCAAGCGTTGGGCTGTTCACAGCCTTGCACAGTGAGTCGGAACGTAATACTACCATACCAATTCATATCATGCTACAATATTTCATAAAACATCATACGATTCTACACCTTACAATACTATATCAACCATAACATATAGCATAATACAGAGTACTATATCATTGTTCTACGGGTCAAGGCAGCATAGAAAATTTAGTGGGTAGAGTGAAAAATGAGACAGAAGTATTTAGGCGAAAAGACAACGACAACGGCGGTTCGCAACGTCGGGTTTTGTGCTATCTCCCTAACACTGTGTGTAATTTAATCTATTCTACTTTGGTTAAGTTTCACGCTGTGTGATAAAATACTATGCAGGGAAACACAAAAAGGTAACGCAAGCTGAAGGGTCCATAACCAAGAGAAGCCGATTTTCCCCATTAACGCAAAGTTTTATTTTTGCGATTAGCCCGAAAACGGTTTAACTGATGCTCATGGTGAGCTCCAGGAGCAGGGGTCCTTATTTCGCCCACTGTTCAGGGCTGTCAACTGAAGGCCAAGGAGCCATCGCACAACGCTTCTTGTCTTATCAGTTGTAGAGCCGTGGCGGGTGTCGTTGACCAGTTGATTCTCGTGATTGGAGACCAACATGGTGCCCTGTTGTCTTCGTTATCAGATCCATGAGTAGACTGCCGCTGGAGTTGAGAACGAACGAGCCACTGGGAGCTCCAAGCCGATTGGGCTTGCTTCGGGAAAAGGTCGCACTTCGAACTAAAAAATCGGCCCCTGGCGCGAAATCTGGAGGTGAACTTTCATCTACAGCTCCTATTCTATCTTTCGCCACTCGAAGGGGAAAAAAAGGCAAATGCTGTTCGCCTAGAGACAGCACCGGGTCGGTCGAGTTCCCCACAGGTGCACCAATCACCGTGTCTGGTCGAAAATGACTAGCGGCAGACAACAGTACTGAGGCGAAGCAAGCCACGATGGCAAGTCCAAAGACCAATGCGGTTGCTCTTCGGAAGAACGACGCGTCGCCCTTAGCTCGCCGCCGGTTCAGAAAACCCGTCGTGTTGGTCAGGAGGTCGGGGTAGCCTCCTGGTTCCTCGTTCCTGATCGGCGCATGGGCTTCGTCATAGCCCCACATGTAGAGAAGCAGCGAGGTCGTGGGCGAGGAAGCGCCTGAATCCTCACCGCTCCGCGAATCAGAGGTTGGCTTGCGGTACCATATCCGTTCGGGCAGCGATGGTGGCGCTCTTCCCAGTGATGGAGCTGAAATGCTTGAGTGCATGAATGGAGATCTCACGCGTCGGCCGTGCATGTCGCTTGCGATCGTTCTATCGTCCAAGAGATGATGTTATCCAAATAACATATGGCACATACCCACAGAGGGGGATCAGTCAAGAATGCTCAAATGGCAAGGCTACTTCTTCTTTCGCCGATTTGTCGTCTTCCTTACCTTTTGTCTTCGCATCTGATAGCGTTCGCGCGCACAAAACCTTTCCTCCTGAATTACGACAATGAGTATTTTCCACTTCATTACAATGAGGCAGTGTAAGTGCTTCTGGCTAATGAGTGTATATAGCTGCAGAAAGAAGAAAGTTTGAAAAAAGATAAGAGCCTTTTTAGCTGCCTTCATTATTATGAATGCTATCGTTGGTAGATTAGCGTTATATTTTAGAACACGCAAAGCAGTGATTAAAATTTCAGCGGAAATGTTTGTTTATTTTTGGTACCATGGATACGTAGCAAAAGAGTAATTCGTATTGCCTCAGCATGTGCGATATCTTACCCCATTTGAGCCACACACAAAAATGCATGGGAACAAAAAAGTTTTGACTTTAGAAAATTTTGTACGTGTTCTAATCGTATTTTTGGGCATTGCAATTCAACCTGCTTTTTAAGGTCAGGCAAAGAGTGGAATGTAATAATCTCATTATCGCATCAATACTAAAAGCACCTACGCTTCGCATAATGCGTCCGCGCTTTTTTGAACGCTGAGGGATTTAGTTTTCTGCCAACGCTTTATTATGTGAACAAAACTGATTCGTAATTATTGCCTTCAAGTCAAGTTACCAATAAACGGTGCATAAATCCATAGACGAAAAAAATAACGTGCATTCAGATGACAATCCAAAGAACCATCAATTCGGGGAAGGGAGTAGAAGTCTTTCTTCGTCACATTGTTCAGCTATCTGTAGTCGACACAGAGACGTAAAGTGCCATCTTGTTTCCTGACCAACACAACAGTAGAAGCCCAAGGACTTGTTGAGCCTGTAAAATACCATCGTGAAGCATCTGCTGGACCTGATGACGAATTGCATCTCGTTCCAGTGAAGACACTGTGTAGCGGTGCTGTCTGCCTGGTCGTTCGGTGTTTGACAACTGCCATCTGACCGATTTTTGACGAGAAAGCGAAATAGTCCGTGAACGAATGCATAAGGTCCAGAAGGCGTGACTTCTCTGATGTCGGCAGCTTGGAGTTTTTATTGAGCTTGGCACTGAGGGCAGACGACTGATGTTCAACGTCGGCGGAAATTTAAAAGCTACAAGGGCGCTTACTGTGGATGGCCGCAGTACTCTTACGGAAAACACGCCTGTTCTGATGGCCTTGAAACTTCGGAAGCCAGCAACAAGACGAGGTAAGTAAGCATGTGGTTCTTTCACTTGCATCGTGCTTTTGTGCGATGGAGCCATGTGAGCTACGCAGTATGAAAATTTCGGCACTTCTAAAATTGGCACAGAAATAAATGCACAGAGCAACGTAACTACTAACCAAGGTCCACAGATCACTGGCGAGGTGCGTTTTACTGTTGCTGCAGCCATTGATAGCGACATAGATTGCTCTTCATGGCGATCTCGTCACTGCGTTCTGATAGAACACGTTACAGAGCAGCTTAGTTGTCTACTTGTTTTGTGATGATTGTAGCATTACTGACACATCTGATTATGGTACGAATGCTTCAGAGACGACAGCAGCGTAGTCTAGCACCAAGGACAGCGTATTTAGCAAACTGTTGTATATTCCTTCCGGCCAGATTATGAGCTAGATCCTAAAAGCCAATTCTATCGTTAAATCACTTCTGGCGTAACGTATATGCTCTTTTTTAAATGTGCGAAGTGTGTTCATTTTCATAAGACGCGTTTCTTTTTTTCCTAGCAGGTTAAGAATTGGAGCACCTCAAAGAAGCCAGAAACGGGAGAGCTCATATGAACTCGAGCAGTACCTTTCCTCTGAGTAAATACACAGTGTCGGGTCTTTGCAATTGTTTTAAAAGATATTTCTTTTCTTCTTTCCCGATACGTGAGGCTCGGGGTGCAAGTGCATGGAACGTAAGAATATGGGTTTGTTTCAGTTTTATTAAGCAAGTCGCTGGCACCTTGTTGCATCAAGTTTTGTCATGTAACAAGTTTATTTCGGGCATATCTTGTTGCTCATCAAAGATCCAGGGCAACCAGGCATATCGCTTTGTATATATCGGCCCGACATTCACAAGGCTGATGTGAAGATGTGAATATAATGTTCACATAATTGATATCGGCATGTACGACATATTTCTTGCATATACCTGATGATCTCTTTATGCCATTAATATATTAAAGCACTGTCGAGTTGGCTCTTTCATATAATAAAGGTGTGCATCAGGTGTCCTTAAGCTGCCCGAGCCTTCTTTCTTTAATATCTCTGAGAAGTATTGGCAGTGCTGTAGTAATTTGCACTATTAAGTAGTGGGAAGCTGTTTATTTGCTTTCCTTTTCCATCTATTAATATGCATCACTTTGGGGATCAGTATATAAGTGGACTGATAAGTGTTTGAATAAATTTTAAAATACCATTGAAGAGAGAAGTCTCAAAACAAAGAAAAAGGATCTAGACACATGAGCTACTTGTACCTGCTTGTGTGGGGAGCATTACTATTTCCATCATGTCGGTCATACTTTCACCTGTTCTAATGTTATCTCAAGCCAGTGACTAAAAGATTTTGTCACCGAAAAACGCAGCAAGCAGTTGTCGATATATATGAGACCTGACTGCCACTTCAGGCCTGAAAGCACGATGTCCACCATTCGCGGGATTGTGGCAGGGGCCGAGAACAGGCCAAACAGGAGCACTTTAAACTCATACAAACCGTCTGGCGTAATAAAAGCGGTATTCTCTCGGTCTCGCTGATCAACCTCTATTTGTCAGTATCCACTGTCAAGGGACGAAAAATAAGTGGCATGGCGAAGGCGATCGAGGGAGTCGTTAATGCGCAGCAGAGGTACATATCTTTTGTGACGTTGTTGAGGTGTCTGTAATCCACGCAGCACCTTAAGCTTCCACTCTTCTTGGTAACGAGGGCAACATGCGAAGCCCAGGGGCTTCTCGACGGTTCGACGGCGTCGCCCTGGAGTATTTCGGTTACTTGGCGGCGGATGGCATCACGGTCTTTTGAAGATACCCAGTAAAGACACTGACAGTGGTTGTTGATCATCGGCAACTATAATTTGGTTCGTTAGCGGTTTCTGCTAGACCTTGTGAGTTGATGAAAAAGAGACACAGAAGGAATTGATGACTCTACTCGACGCGTTTATGACTGCCCAAGAGATGCGAGTTCACATCGGCTTTAATGGCTGCAGGCATCGCATTGTCGAGGTCTGACGTGTGGGATAAAATGCATGGGCCTGTACACTCTTCCAGTTTTTCAAAATAAGAGACCTTCGTGTTCGCCGTTAAATGCTGGGGTTCACACGTAAAGTTAAATACAAGGATTTCGGCCCGCTCAAAGAGAAGTTTGACTAGTTGGCTAGTTGGCTGTTCATGACAGAAACATAGGCGCTGGTATCTACTAGTGCGGTCACGTCATAACGGTCGGCTATTACAGAAATTTCAGAGAAAACCAAGCGTTCGCAGAACGTCGCTAAGATCTTCGGATCATGCGTCGCCGCTCGGGCAGTTGCATCAAATCATCGGGTGGAAACTGTTGAATCTGAGCTGTAGCGGCAGCCGCACCCCCGGCGGTCGCCTTGTTTAGTTTTCTGGGTGAGGGAACGTGTCTCTGAATTGCCCTGAGAAGGAGGAGCGACTGGGTGAAGCAAAGCGCATCGGTGATGATGGTTGTTGCGATGGTCGTTGCGGTGACATCGAATGTAGCTCTTGAGCAGCCAGGTAATCCTCAATTCCCTGCGGTCTTTCACCATAGCGAGGGAGGTCGAAGCGCGTTCGGTGGAAATCCCCTCAAGCCTATTCTCCGGTATGGGCAACTGCAAAGAATGTGGCCAGGATCCCCGCAATAATAACAAAGCGGCCGTACTTGCGCCTGCGCCGCAAGTGCGCTTGCTGATAACGGGACGCAGGCCTTGCTGTGGATCGACGGGGCGCAGGTCTTGTTGCTGCTCGACATGGCGCAAGTAGCCAGGAGGTGGACCGGAAACGGGGCAGATTGAATGCGACTCGGGGGCAGGTCAGCGAAGAACATCGCTGCAATTCATGATGCATGGCTCTGGTGGTGGTGGCTGCACTTCACGCCGGATTTCATCACGTATGACGTCCCCGGTAGAAATCATTGCAGATGGAGCACCCAAGTGGAGATTTTGCAGCTCTTAGCGGACAATGCTCCTCACAAGCGCTCGCAATGTCTCGTTCCTGGCTTCTGGCACAGACACATGTGTGGCCACTACGCTTACCTGACGGCCGTACTCGGCACTCCGTTCCCGCAGTAAAAGTCGCATATTTACCTCTTCTTTCGCGAAATTTTCCACTTTTGAAAGGTCGCGAATGAGGCCTGCAAATAGCTGTTCCTTCACTCCCCGCATGAGGTGCCGTACCATCGTTGCCTCAGGCATGGTACGGTCGGCCCGATTGAAAAGCCTCGTCATGTCCTCGAGAAGCATGGTCACGCTCTCATTTGATTGCTGATATTTCGAACGAATGGCATCCTCAGCGTTTTCCTTTCCCGCAATCAACCTGAATGTTGAGGGCAACTCACAGCGAAAAGCTTTCCAGTTGGTAAAGGAAGCCTCACGTTTTTCAAGCCACGCCTTGGCCGAGTCTTGGAGTGCAAAATAAAGGTTCATCCGCTCACGCTCGTCGTCCCATTGCCTGAATGCGGCGTCACGGTCACAACTGGCCATCCATTCTTTCACATACTCGGAACAGTCACTGTGAAGTGATGGTGGTAATCAAGGTGCGAGAAAGACGGACGGAGGTTTGTTGGCCGGAATATTTCTTGTAAGGCTGCCCGTAGTGGATGCCATGGCTCGCACCGGTGTCGTAAGTTGCTCAAACTCGGGTTGGAGGCCTCGGAGGCGACGGCTCACTTTATGAACGAACGTGGCGTCCGCACGTCGCTGAGCAGCGTCACTGATGTCTTCTTGGTCAACGTACATAGAATTCCACCCAGCATTTCCACCAAATGTCACCGATAACATTGGAACGAGTTGAACAACACAGTTGGTCCTTTTTAAAGAAGCGAAGCTCGAGAGCTAACAAGATGCTCGGCCACGTGCCAAGATGTGGTTCCGCCGCACGGTGCCACCGAAAGAGGGACAGCTATGTGGTAATATCAGCTTCAGTTGCAGTTCCAACATCCTGGATATATTACTGCCGATAGTAAGTCAGAGGATGGTTCGTTAAGGTATGTAACTAGCAACATGGCATGTCTGCGTATAGAAACTCAGTTTTTTGTGTTTGCGTGTGTCTATTCAGGCATAGAAGACAAATGTATCCACACTGTCATATTGTGGCTAGTTCTGAAATGCATTTTGGCGTTGCATGCAGCCTCGCATCAGAAATGTTTTGTGTACTGTTTTTGACTGCACAGTAACACATAAAGCACTTTAACTGCCACACTAGAGCATCAGCTCATGAAATAACAGGGTTGAAGCCAGGAGAAGTTATACAGAATGCCATAGAGTAGCACTTTCATTCCACTCTGTTGTATAATTATTCAGTCAACATGGACTATGTGGTGTTTTTGAAGAATATATATGAGTATACTCTGTTTTGTAGATTTTTGTTTGTGGTTGCTTATGGGTGTTCTAGCATGGGAGCTTCAATTTTTCAAGAATTTATTTTGGAATTATAAATTGTTTGCTGTTTTTAGTTACTGTTTAAATTTTCACTCCTATAGGGGCAGAATTCTAGCTTCGATGACTCCAAGCAAATTAACTCCAATTATATGAAGTTTTAGCTAGGTCTCCAACTAAAGTTTCATCATTACTTAGTAGTACCAAGGCTACAGTTCTAAGAAATTCTTTCATTTGAAATAGTGCATAAACCATAGATAATCTTTCTTTTGCTCGAATATTGGGCGCGAGCGCCACAACTGCAGCGAACGGGGTTTGTGTCTACCTAGGGGAGCAAGTGGGATCACGTGACTCCTCTTACTGCTGCTGAAGCAGACGCTCGATTGAATTTGTGCGTCCTAAACGCTAATATTCGCGTTTATTTCTGTAGTTTGAATTGATATAGAGGACCAGCCTTTGACTTTTTGATATTGCATTGTTACTGAGGCTGCTGCAGTTTATTGAAGCTGTTGTTAGCGTCCGTTACTGCTCTGTCTGTACCCGGACGTAAGCGAGGGAACCCGACGCAAGCTTCCATTGCTAAACGTAACATAAGCTCAGAGATCAAACTTTGAATGGGCAAATCAGCGAGTGATCATTCTCATGATGTGCGCAGCAGACAGCTCAGCTCGAGATTTCGTCTATAGAGTCGGCGCTAAAAGTTCGGTGAGCGGCAGTAGAAATGGCTTATAACTTGTGAAGGTAACGATACTATTGCTGGAAGATGCTGGTTTCTTCATGGATCCTTATCCTCCCAAACAATTAGGAGGGATCATGGGAATGCCAGAAGGCCTCAAATTATTCTAAATGAATGCGTTGACACGGAAGTTTCACTGAACTGAACTAGAAGGTTTCGCCGCCTCGGGCAGAGTTATGCATGGTGAGTTGTCTCAGACAGCGTCTCCAGTACTCTAGTAATTGCTTGCTCGATCTGGGACCCACACCAATCTAACCTCACAAAAACACTCGAATCCGTCCACAACAGAGCGGTAAGATTTGCCTTTTCAGACTATTATTATCACACAAGTGTTTCATCACTAAAAGACAAAGCTAATCTTGTAAACATAGAATCCCGCCGTAAAACCACCCGGCTCTGTCTTTTCCACAACTTCTATCACTCACCCCTGCACAATTCCGTTATCATCCCTGCGCATCGCCCCTCAGCCCGGACCAACCATCAACAAGCCGTCCAACTCCCTCATGCATCTACGTCATGTCAAGTCATTTTTTGTTGTAACAGCAAAAGATTGGAACTGTTTACCTGCCGAAGCTGTGATTCACCTCGATAACGCAGGCTTCAAATCATTCATTGAAAATATAGTAACTTGATGTAAGCCCACCCCTCATATAATACCTCTCGTGGGCCTTTCAGGTACTAATAAATAAATAAATAATATTTCAAATGCCAGAGTCCGCGAATAAATGAAATATGGAGAAATGGATGCATGTTGTGATGTGCTGATTGAGATATGCGTAAAAAAGAAATCTACTGTGCGCGGGAAAAACAAATATCCGCTCTAACCTATAGTGGCAATAACGGTAGTTAGAGCGCAATAATTCGTTGCGTGAAACGCACGTCTTGACATACTTGATAAAAAATTAATCCATGTCATCCCCACAGTCAAACCTGTTTGCTCTACTACGTCAAAGGAGCAGGCGAACGGTGCCGCTTCCGCCGGCGCTATGCGAAGGTGCTCAGCATCTGTCAGCCTCCTGACAGTCTTCTGCTCTTGCAGAGGATTCCCATTACCTGTGCACTCTCTTCTTACATCTGATTGATTGTGTGGTAGCTTCATTTTTTTTTTTCATAACTGCAGAAATGCTGCAGCCGGTGAGCGTCGTCGTAGCAGCAGTTAAAGCTCGTCAACTTCGGTAACTCTGAGTGCATTCTGGCTGGA
This sequence comes from Amblyomma maculatum, assembly GCF_055883805.1. NCBI lineage: Eukaryota > Metazoa > Arthropoda > Arachnida > Ixodida > Ixodidae > Amblyomma > Amblyomma maculatum. Next base: position 132,935,002 of record NC_139345.1, read on the forward strand.
CAAGTGGGTCTAATACCTCCAATTAAGTTTATACGGGCCCAGAGCGAGGTTTATATTAAATAAATGAACAACCGTAATGCTAACGAGCAAGTTAACTGCCTAAAAAGTATCCTACAGTAGCAGTTTAATGCGTATTATCCCACTTATTCATTATGCGAGCGCTTCCGAGAGGTGGCGCCGCGGTATGTCCTCGCGCCCAATAGCTAATCGAGTTCAGTTATTCTGTGTGTTAATATGGAGTGCCTTTACTCAGTACATTTTCAAAGGCCCGCTGACCCAAAACGTACCTAGCGGGGTGAGTGGCATGGCCAGAAGAGAAAGTGGAAATTATTGCATTTTACATCTTTTATCTTATCTACGGTATGTGACATACCTATCTTGAGCATGTTCCAAAGTTACAAATTTTTAGGGGTTCTTTGGTAGAGCAGTGAAATAGCTGTCGTTGGATACACTGATTAATATGCTCAGCAAAGCAAGCATATTGTTTTGCGCAGCTCTCAATATATTTTATGAAAACAAGGCAGCGATAGGCACTAGTTGGTTGTACATTTTGATGTACTTATTTAGTACACAAGAAAATAAAGGAGAGAAAAGGTATACAGGAAAAGTTCATGCTGGAAAATGTGGTTTATTTAGTAAAGGGAGTGCATTAATTAGGCCAGTCCATGGAGATGCTGGTTGTCAGTGTATTTAAATAGTTCGTTACGGCAAGGGGTATCATGCACATCCACTTTCTCTGCTTATGTAGAGCTTTACCTCTACAGCTGTTAGTGTGACAGAGGGGTTGCTTATGCATACTACACAAACTCATGCTGGAGGCAAAACGGAAATTAAAATGATTTTGATATATGCAAGGCTGGTGAGGACAAATTTAAAAGCATGCTTCTTTTCAGGCTAATATTTGACGAGGTAAATCTGATCAAGTGATGTTTTCAAGCTGCTTTCTCAGTTTTTAACTGTGTTATATTCTGTGCCCGTACCTATATGTATCTTAGAAAAAAGAACAATTTCATACACAGCACCCAGATGGGACACAGCTTATACACTAACCTGAGCTTATGCATGGCCAGTGTTAATTATGCACCCTTTTTTCTGTGTAAATTGCCGTTACCAGTCAACACTAGACCTGTGTACTTTCTTTTGTCTTGTCTAATTGCTTGTGTAGCTATGAAAACTGAGTTGTTATATGACCATCGTAAGATTCTAGCATACTATTTTGCTTGTATAACTGTATTTGCTAAGGCCTTCTTGAATTTGAGCATTTTGTATTCATTCGGTACTTTAGTGTCCATTATGGCTTTAAGTCGTTCAAAATTGTGGAGGACACTTATGCGCTGCCTTTCAGGGTATGATGCGATAGCGTAGGCTGCAACCCTTTAGGCTCTTTGTAAAGCGGTGTCTCAAATAAAGCTCTGCTATCGTTAGGCGCCGTGTCAAAGCAAAACAAGCTGCTGTCGTCAATGCAACATAATGCAAATGATCAAAAATAGTATACTTCCCGTTTCTACTGAAACACTACTGAAACATGCGACCGTACACTGCTGCATAGCAAAACCCGGTTTGAACAAGCTACTCTGTGCCTTCTGTATCCACGTAGGATTGTCCGAGCACTTTTCTTTTCTTTTCTTTTTTTTTTTTTTTTTTTGCTGTTAAACCTCTGTCGCGGTGTCTGAGTGGTAGGGCGCTCGGCTGCTCATTTAGAGAACGGGGTTCGATCCCGGCTATATCTAAAGGCGCTCCTCGGCTGTCGGATTTGGCTGCACGTTAAACAATCCCACGTGGTCAACGACACCGAGGCCCGCCCTATACATTTCATTCCTTCTTTTTTTTTTTCTGTTGTAACAGTGGTAATGGGCACACTTCGCTTTAGAGAAATGCTCGAACGTTTAAGAAACCGATCTTCGTAGTGCCTGTTACACTAAATATTACATAATACGCATAGATCAATGTACTACACTGGCAGCCCATTAGAACCATGAAAATTACTTTTCGTCTGTGCTGTCTTTCGAGCAAACGGGTTGTTTCTGACAAGGGAATTAAAATAGCTTCATACGAGCTTAACCATTTGCGTTTAGTTTGGTATTATACATTCTTATAGTCACATGACATGAACACCATTTCTTTCAGGATAGTTTTATATTGCAGTAAACGACAGAACTGCCCCAAATCACTCATAAACAATAATTACAATGATAAGGAAATCTTCAGCCTTCAAAATTCCTTTCCGGAACATGACAAAGACCAAGCACAGTTGTTACGATGACTTCGCAGCTACTGATTCGTAGTTTGCAGTTTACCGTTACTGAGAATCAATGGCTGATAGTCGTAAATTTTGTCAAGTGTTTAAAATGTTTGTAACATAGCAAAATTTATTGTTATTAAGAACGATTACACTACTAATTTACCCTTTATAAACATCACACACGTCAGAAATTCCTTATACTTCCCTCAGTTTCAGGAAATAATTTAGAGTCATTTCACGGTGCAACGCCAGATTATCTGCCGCAAGAAGAATCTGCCTTGTTGTGACCCGGCAAACTCAATCCACTCCGCTCTACTCGCGAATAGTCAGCTTTCCTTTGCTGCTAGGTTTCCTGTACAGTGTTGGCGTAATCTCATGTTTGGGGAATACATTTGCCTTGTTGTCAAGCCAGAGTTGATGTACACTCAGTGTATGGTAACCCGTCAGGCAGTACGTTGTCAGTGCTACAATTAACCCGCTTAATCTTCGAGTCAAGTATGCTATAACGAACCAGGCTGCCTCGATTCATTCTAAAATACGGCATGTCAGAGCACAAACATTGCCTCTCCGTGGGCTTAATGGAAACTAAATTTGCCTGCTTCACTCGTATAAGACACGCGCAAGCTGTTGAATAGGCGATAAGATATGTCATGTACAGGCCCAAGTATCAGGCTTATGAGTGCCAACGCAAAAAGCGTGCAAAGCGGTGCCAGTTAATCTAAAAGACAGGTGGTCGCGTGCCTTGTTTTGCTAAAATCCGCGCATCTTTTTTTTTTTTTTGTCTTGTTTTTTGCTGCATTGGCGATTTTTTTCTGCAATATTGGGACACTCTAAGCAGTTAATTGCTAAAGCATTGCATAAGGCACGTTTTCATCGCCAACAAGCCCGCCGTAAACTTGGAAGCAGACATAAGCGCATGCGTTTCTGCTAGCGCAGCCGGCTCCTGATCCCCACTATCAGAGCGATGGTGGCGCCGCCTCTGGGTCGATTGCGTGGCGAATCGGTTGTTAGGATTAGCCCTCAGCCAAGGTAGATCCCATAGTAGCGAAATGTCCATATACCCCATGGGGACTTACTGAGTGAGGCACGAGTTTCTTTCACCACCATGCCCTCTGGAGTGGTTCTAAATACTAGAGCTAATAAAAAAATAAAGCATAGCGTCACCGTGACGAATGCTTGGCGCTCATTTCAATTTTTGTTCTCGTAGACACGAAAGACTAGGCATACGACGACGAAGATTGAACGATGCTCGGCCAAGTCGGCAAAAAACTGACCCCGTAACTGTTGTGGAAAATAAGTTTGGCAGAACATATGAAAGCCAATTTAGGGCAACTATCTGTGTTGAATAGGGTCTATTTTTAGCCGACTTGTCCAAGCATCGTTCAGACTTCGTCTTCGCTGGCCTTGCATTTCTGTGCGAGTGATGAAAAGGTATGCTGCTTTACACCGTTAGTTACATCCACATTCATTCTGCAGGCATGCACTGGCCTTATGAGCCCCAAACGCACCGCAGTGCTTGCACACCCCGAAGAATACTAAGGCTGAATGAAATGTCGGGGAAGCAGAAGCAGTTTATTGTCAGCTCTCGGGCGTGATCAAGCAGCAACATGGTACAGTAAATGGGACAGAAGGCCTTAGATCAAAATGGAATATACAGCTCCAAAAATAACACAAAGCAGTATGTCGCATCAGCATTGCGGCCCAGCTTAAAGATGAAATATGTACATAACAAAGCGTGTACTGTTAACAGATTTTTGCGTATAGTTATTTTCAGGTTAAATTGTGCACAACTATGTGCCCACAGAATCAGGGGATATAAGTGAAGGAGAGCCCGCATGGAAACGAAAGCGCGGGAGCCTGCGCCATAATTAATGACAGTACTCGTTACAAATACACTATTACACGAAAGCGTATTGTATTCGGTGGAATGATCTGTTTACAAATAACGGTAAGCTTGCATACATTACGCCAAGGCAGTAAGATTCCCATCAACCCAAATATTATGCAACTGAAATATATGCATGCCACAAAACAGCCCTTCACTAACAACCGCAATAAAATGTAGAACATCTGTATATAGGCCTAAATACTTAGCATTTGTGCCTGTGTGCTACCTTCGCATCAGCAGTCAAGTAGGAAAACTTGGCCTTCCTCTGCGTCGCAAACAAATTAGGCCTAACTTATATAGAGAAGGAAGGAAAACATTTCATCATATATATACAGCACCGCTGCACAATGCCAAGAATGTTCTACTTTTTCAGCAAGGATGAATCAAAGGACTTGACTGATATTGTCTCTAGACACGTCTCTCAGTAAAAGCCTTAAAAAAGCAGTCACATGCAAAAATAAGCAGAAACAAGTTCCCAATATGTTCCTGTGCCTCTAGCCATGAACAACAGCACCTTCTCGCAAAGATTCCACCCCTGCATGGTAGAGCATTTCAGAAGGCCTTTAAATCTATTTAAAGGTGTGTAGCAGGAGTTTTCTGAATGCACATCTCGTAAAACATAGTGCATTCACGCCCTGGTTCCGAAAACGAAGCCCTTTGCTTAATATTAGTTCAATAATTAAGGAAAAACCTGTTTTCCAGAGAACACACCTTTAACAGGGATACACTCTCCCGACTTATGTACACACGAAAACAAATTCGCTATCGCCCTTTTGGGATGAAAGTGAAGTTCCAGGTAAAATGCTTTGTTGGAGCTCCTGCAAAGGCAACCATAGCGTTTAACGCTGCTGAGCTTCAACCAGTGCAGCAGCTGATGACGATACATATGTGCTTATATCATTTATTATCTCGGCCAAGGTCCTCTGGCGACGATGTTGTGCGGACTGCTGATATTTCTGGATGCGCTCTTGAAGCTGCTGGTACGTCTTTCGAGGCTGGGGATGTTCCTGGTAGTAGAACGGCGGCCAGTACAGGAAGCTGCAGAATGCATTAGAAGTAATTGAAGTAAATGCGTGCCAGACTGCATAACATATGAGGTGAAAACCGAATAGGCACATTGACCGATAACGTGAGAAGTTTGGCGAGTTGGTAGGTATTCATGCTAAATGAGCTCGAAAGAACAAACACGTAAGAGCGATAACGTGAGAAGTTTGGCGAGTTTGTAGGTATTCATGCTAAATGAGCTCGAAAGAACAAACACGTAAGAGTAGACAGCACAACACAAACACTTGGGTTGTACTGTCTTCCCTTCCGTGTTTGTTCTTTCACGCTCGTTTAGCATGAATATATTCACCGAACCTTGCAGCTACCCGTGTATCACATGCATCCGCATATCATTTATCCAGCCACCACATTTAATCTAGTGTAGGCCGTCATTGAACCCGCCACTGCTTTGGTGGTGGACGACGGCTTTGGTTGCGGTGCGCGTCTTTCTCTCCCTCTTCTTTCTCCTTTCTTTTCCACTTTCCCCTCTGTCCGCGCGAGGCAGCGGAGGTGGCTCAGCTACAGAGCCAGTAGCAGGCCCGTGTATTTTCTTTTCCTTCTTCTTACAGCCACAACAACAACAACGCACACATCGCATAGCACACGGACACCACTTCGTTTCGCCTCCATAGAAACGCAGCCGCTGTGGTTGGGTTCGAACCCGGGAACTCCGGCATAGTATTCGTGCGTCTTACCACTGCACCACCCCGGCCTTTCTTTGTTTTTGTCCCCGACAACACTCTTGTGAATACTCTGGCAGGTATGATGTAAGCTTGCGATGAGTACCAAAACTGTGCTGGGAAAATTTGTCGTGCGGTCATAAAAATAAGTCCTACCATGGAGGAAGGTAAGAACTTACGAGAGGCCCTAACATCATTTTTTTTAAGCCGGCACGACCGCGCGGCCGCGCCGCGACCGAACGCTTTCCTCCTCCTTTACCCTCCCTATTTTCTTTCTCCGCGACGCTCACATACATCAGGCCCTTAGCAACGCTGTTGCTAGTGGCCCGAGTTTTCATAGCAACAGCGATGCCATTGCTTAGCTAACCCTAAACTTTGACATCACTTCTGCCACACTTTCTCCAATGCATTGGAAATGGCAAGGACCTCTCCTTAGTCGTTTCCTTCCTCCATGAATCATACTATCATCGAAAACCAGTGGGGTGCAATTTTTAAAATGGTAAGGAAAAAAAACTACAAAATCAGCGGAAATTTGGACTGGCGCCGAGATTTGAAACGATATGTGAAAGTGTCCCGGAAAGTGCCCAGGTTATTTTGGTATGTTTTCTACTTTCTCCTTTTTTTCTCACTTTATTCATTCTCGTTTTACTGTATTAAATTTATCAGCAATAATTTTTATTACTGCGCGCATTTATCATTCATCACTTTTGACATTAGTCGCCATTGTAACAAAGCTGTTTCAACTATCACTGTTATCGCAGACCTGCTTAATACTAGTTGTATACCTGTCTCATTTATTGCCCACTACCATTCTCTTAACATTTTCGTCCGCGACATTCCCCGCCAGCATCTACTAGTCCGCACCCAAAGTGGCCCTGTTGAACCTGACAGTGCAGGCTACTGCTATATTTAGTGCCCTCGTCGCACCGTGCCGTATGCCATGTACACTTTGCCCTCGCCAAAGAGCTGGCACGCTACTCTAAGGCTTGCTGTACGGTAATCTCTCCTGTCTACCCCTTGCGTTTTTCCTGCCGCACCATACATAAACATTGTTTACCTGCTAACAAGTGTACACATCCGACCATAACCTTCTGAAGTACTATTCTGTACATAGCGCTCATCTGCCTTTACTTCACCTCCTACTTCGCTTTACAGCGAAGCAAGGAGCCGCCGTTCTGGTTTGCCGAAACAACGAAGAGACAGTAGCAAGCTCGCGCGGGGTAAAGACGCGTGCTGAGATTCCACGCGTCTCCGAACGTTCTCGCATTAAAATCAAGTTGCAAGGCTAGACACTGACATTTATAGTTAGAGCAAACACGTCATACCACGGGAGAAGTCTACAATGCCACAACAAACCAACTATTTGTGTACTGGCTCTTAGAACAAATACAGACGAAAATTACACAGCAGTGCGTCGTACCATTCCTTACTCTATTCTACCATACCATACCACACCATACCCTATCATACCATGCCAATACCGTACTATGCCATCAATCATAATATACCGTAATTTACAGTGGCTAAACTGGCCAAGGCCAAATAGGAAAATTATTTGGTAGGATGAAAAATATGAGCCTGAAGTTATTAAGAAAAAGCAGGTTACAACGTCGGTTAGCCCGCAACGTCGGTTTTTCTGTTATCGCTCTAAAAAATCAGTGTATTTGAATGGATTTCACCTTGCTTATACTTCGCGCTGCGTGATTTCATATACTATGCAGAAATAGTTATGGATAGGAAACGCAAAAAAAAATGGTAATGAATCACCAGCAACCAAATTTTCTCCATTAGCGCAAAGCTTTATTTTTGCGATTAGCACGAATGTGGTAATGTTCAAGGCGAGCTCCGGTAGCTGGGGTCCTTGTTCTATCGCGCCCTCTCTAGGCTGTGAACTGTGGGCCGAGCGCACAACGCTTCGCGTCTTTTTCAGTTGTAAATCCCTGCCGGAAGCCGTTGACCACTTGGGTATCGTGCCTGGAGACTAACATGGTGCCATGTGGTGTTCCTTACCGGACCACGGGAGGTGAGAACGAACGAGCCCCCGGGAGCGCCATTAGGAATGAACTGGCTTTTGAGTAGGGCGACGCTGCGAACAGGAAAATTAGCTTTAGACGCCGAATCTGGAGGCGAAGTTCCGTCCGCACCTCCCTTTCCATCCTTCCCCAGTCCAAGGGGAAAAGAGTGCAAACGTTCGCCCTGCGACAGCACCAGGTCGGTCGAGTTCTCCACAGGCCTACCAATCGCCGTGTCAGATCGAAAGTGACTTGCGGCAGTCAGCAGTACTGAGGCGAAGCAGGCCACGACGGCAAGTGCGAAAACCAAAGCGGTTGCTCTTCGGAAGAACGAAGCGTCGCCCAGAGCTCGCCGCCGGTGCAGAAAACCCGTCGTGTTGGTCAGGAGGTCGGGGTAGCCTCCTGGTTCCCCCTTCCTGATCGGAGCGTGGGCTTCGTCGTAGCCCCACATGTAGAGAAGCTGCGAGGTCGTGGGCGAGGAATCTCCTGAATCCTCACCACCCCGCGAGTCAGTTGGCTTGCGGTACCATACTCGCTCGGGAAGCGATGGAGGTTCTCTTCCCAATGATGGAGCTGAGATGCTTGGGTGCATGAATGGAGGTTCTACGCGTCGTCCGTACATATCGTTGCTGATCACTCCGTCGTCCAAGAACCGCATCCGAAAGGCAAGGCTGCTTCTTCTTTCACTGATTTGTCGTCTTCCTTATCTTCTTTCTGCGCTTATGATGGCGTTTGCGTACAAAATCCTTCTTATTGAATTGCGGCAATAAATGTTTTCCCCCATGCTCCTCATGAAGATTGTCTCAGGACTTTTGGTTTATGAGTGAATTATGGCTGCAGAAAGGAGATATTTTATAAGCAAAAAAATAAGAGCCTATTTAGTTGCACTCATTATTGTGTATTGTTTCGTTTGTAAGGTGTTTATTGGAGCACCAAGACCGTATGCAACGTCCGCAAACCGAAGCGACGGGGGTAGCGTTCGAATCAACAGCTTGCCAACAGTGCAGTGCCAACAAGGCTCCGGCTCCACTTCGTCTCCCTCTTCGGGTTGGCGCGCGAGCTGATGGCGATCGGAATTACTACAATACCCCCCCCCCCCCCCCCCCCGGCGGAAAAGGAGCCATCCTGGCGACTCATGGTGAAGAAAGGGTAGGGGGATCATAATACGGCTTGAGACGGTCGACATGTACAGTTTCTCGGCCGCGGCGGCGATGATCCGGAGATGGGTTTAACGGCTCTACTACGTAATTGACGGGAGAAGATTGTTCGAGAATGCGGTAAGGTCCATGATAGCGCGATAGGAGTTTGGATGAGAGGCCGGATGCTGAGGAAGGCACCCAGAGCCAATCGAGGGCACCTGAGGGATATGAAGACGCTGGATTTGTAGGGTCCCGGTTATGCTTTTGTTGAACCTGGTTCTCCGTTGTGAAGGAGCGCTCTAATTGTCGGCATTCTTCGGCAAATATGTGCGCTTCTGACAGTAGAGTGGTCTCTGAAGCGTCGGGGTGGTAGGGCAGGATAGTATCCATGGTGGACGTGGGTTCACGACCATATAAAAGAAAGAAGGGGGAGAACCCAGTCTTAGTCTGCGTAGCCGTATTGTAGGCGTATGTTACAAAAGGCAACACTTTGTCCCAATTAAAGCGAGCGCTATCAACGTACATGGCTAGCATGTCACTAAGAGTGCGATTAAATCGCTCAGTCATGCCGTTCGTTTGGGGGTGATACGCTGTGGTGCTCCGGTGAATGATCTGGCACTGTTTGAGGAGGGCTTCGACAGTGTCGGAAAGAAACGCACGTCCGCGGTCACTGATCAATTCTTTCGGTGCGCCGTGACGAAGAACGAGGCGATGCAGAATGAACGAAGCAAAATCCCGTGCGGTGGCAGACTGCAAGGCCGATGTTTCCACGTAACGGGTTAGGTGGTCAACGGCTACGATGACCCAGCGGTTGTTAGCCGAAGTGGTCGGCAGCGGGCCATACAGATCGATACCGACACGGTCAAAATTGCGGCTGGGGCAAGGCAATTGCTGCAACGGAGCGGCTGGCTGAGGGAGTGGATTCTTGCGACATTGGCAGGCGGTACAAGATCGGATGTATTGACGAATGAAGCGGTACATACCGCGCCAGTAATATCTCATACGCAGTCGAGAATAGGTTTTCATGACACCTGCATGGCCACATTGGGGATCGGCGTGGAAAGAGGCGCAGATTTCAGCACGGAGATGTCGCGGAATCACGAGAAGCCACTTTCGCCCTGTAGGATGGTAATTGCGGCGGTATAAATGTCCATCACGAGTGGCGAAGTGGTGGGCCTGACGACGAAGTGCACGTGACGGAGACAGCTCTGCGGGAGTAGACAGGAATGTTGAAAGGGAGGATATCCATGGATCCTTCTGCTGCTCAGATTTCATGTTGGTAATGTTGAGCGGTGACATATCGTAGGCACAAACGAAGCCAGCCGTCGAGTCGTTAGGAAGCGGTGAACGGGAAAGGGCATCAGCGTCGGTGTGCTTGCGTCCAGATCGATATATGACGTGGATATCGTACTCCTGAAGACGTAACGCCCAGCGGGCGAGGCGGCCGGAGGGGTCTTTGAGGGAGGATAGCCAAGAGAGCGCGTGGTGGTCGGTAGCAACGTAGAATGGGCGACCGTAAATATAAGGAAGAAACTTGGTAATGGTCCATATGATGGCCAGACACCAGGTCACAGAATAGTTCGATTCCACTTTCGTGAGGGTACGACTAGCGTACGCGATGACATGCTCGGAATAGCCAGGTTTGCGTTGAGCAAGAACAGCGCCCAGACCTACGCCGCTTGCATCAGTGCGTATTTCGGTCGAGCAGGCAGGGTCAAAATGGCGGAGTATAGGGGGAGAGACCAGTAGACGGCGTAGTGTACTGAACGCAGCATCACAGGCTGGTGACCAAGAGGACAGGTTCGGGCCTCCGGCGAGAAGTTGCGTTAAATGGGCGATGATACTGGCGAAGTTGTGGATAAAACGGCGGAAATACGAGCATAAACCGACAAAACTGCGAAGTTCTTTCAAGGTTGTGGGCTTGGGGAAGTCTGCGACGGCACGAAGTTTGGTAGGATCCGGTAGAACGCCATCCTTGGATATGACATGACCAAGTATTGTGAGCTTGGTAGCGGCAAAGCGACATTTCTTCAAGTTAAGCTGTAGGCCGGCTTCAGTAAGGCACGTAAGGACACGCTGAAGGCGCAGAAGGTGGGAAGGGAAATCTTTCGAGAAAACGACAATGTCATCTAGATAACAAAGACACGTTTTCCATTTGAGCCCACTGAGAATGTTATCCATCATTCTCTCGAAGGTGGCGGGGGCGTTGCACAGTCCGAATGGCATCACACTGAATTCATACAAGCCATCGGGAGTGATGAAGGGTTTTTTCGGGCGGTCAGCGGAAGCCATCGGTACTTGCCAATAGCCAGAGCGCAAATCTAGCGATGAAAAAAACTGTGCTCCTTGCAAACAATCTAGCGCGTCGTCAATTCGTGGTAGTGGGTAAATATCTTTGCGGGTTATCTTATTAAGACGCCGGTAGTCCACACAGAAGCGGATCGTGCCATCTTTCTTTTTCACCAACACTACGGGGGAGGCCCAAGAGCTATGAGATGGTTGTATGATGCCCCGTTGAAACATATCGGCGACATTGTCACGAATGATCCCGCGCTCAGTGGGCGACACGCGATATGGTCGCTGCCGCAGGGGAGCATGAGAACCAGTGTCGATTGCATGAGAAACGGTCAAGGCGCGGCCCAAGGAAGGCTGGGACACGTCAAAAGATGCACTGAAGCGCTGAAGGAGGGCGACTATTTGGTCCCGTTGAGCGGACGGAAGGTCGGTCGCGATAGCTCGATGAAGGGCGTCGACAGGAAGCTCATCACTTGTAGCAGCACAAGACGTCAGGGCAGCGACGTGAGGAAAAACTTCAGGTTCGAAGAACATGTAAGTGCGATCAGGGTCCAGCTCTTCAATGTAGCCAAGGCACTCCCCGCGAAGAACAATCGTCGGGAAGGGAAAAGGGTTGGAAGCAAAGATGATACAGCTGCCATCAGAAATCGTTAGAACGGCGAAAGGAAGAAGGAGGCGGTTATGGTGGGTGGAGGCGAGTTTGGGCGTAAAGAGAACAGGACTAGGGAGGGCAGATGCCGAAATAAGGGGAACGAGAACAGAAGAAAAGGGAGGAATGTCGGTGTCTGCAGCTACAAGGAGTTTAGCAGGGCGCACAGGCGGGTCACACAGGGAAACATTACACACAGGGGAAAGCTCAACTTCAGCACGGACACAATCAATCACAGCACTGTGAGTCGACAGAAAGTCGTAGGCGAGGATGATGTCGTGGGAGCAGGCGTAGAGCAACACCATCTCGACGAGATACGTAATGTCTTTGATGCAAACTCGTACCGTGCACGCTGCCATAGGGGTAATGCGCTCTGAACTGGCCGCACGAAACGAAAAGGCAGAAAGCGCCGTCGTGACCTTGCGAATTTTGCGGCGAAGGGCATCACTAATTACGGAAACGGCAGCACCTGTATCCACCAGCGCAAGAACGGGAAAACCTTCTACGAACACTTCAATGACGTTGGCGGGAGAAGGCGGAGAACTTAACGAGTTCGTCAAGCGCGCAGCTCTTGCCTCCGGAACGGCGGCATTTAGTTTTCCCCTTGCGTAAGGCCCTGTCGCCGGAGCGTCGGCGAAATGGAACGTCGGCGAGGCGAAGGCGAACGGCGTGTCGAGTGCTGAGCCCGAGGTGGCGACGATTCAGAAGAGACGTTGCTCAAGGGCGGCTAGGGATCGTAGTGGTACTGACAGACTGTGTTCTCAGGATGAAGCGGGCGCTGACGGCAAAGGCGAGCGACGTGACCCGGGAGCCCGCAAGCATAGCAAATTGGGCGATTGTCGGCGGTTCGCCATGGGTTCATAATGCGGCGTCGCGGTCGAGGGATCGGAGACTGAGGGGCCATGAAACGAGGTGGAGCATAAAATGTTGGGCCGTTCTGGTAAAACGATGTAGGAAGCGGACCGCGCGTTCCAGCGGTTACTTGAGCGTAAGTGAGTGGGGCTTGCACAGGAGCGATGGGAACACTAGAAGGCAGCGCTTCGGCGACTTTATCCTCGATAACGTGGCGGAAAGCCGGCGATATGGATGGCGCGTTGGGCGGCGCTAATTGCGAAGTGCAGACGGTCGGCTGAACTGGATGGAGGAGGGACAGCTGGCGTGCAACTTCTTCGCTGATGAAGTCTTGGATATTCTGCATAAATTGAGACTGTTCCGTCGACGACGTAGCCAGTGCCAAGCCAGCAATGCCGGCAGGTGCGGCTGCCCGCCGCGTAGAAGCGCGTTGCTTTCGTAGCTCGTCAAACGTCTGGCACAGGGTTATAATGTCGGATACAGAAGTAGGGTCCCTGGCCGACATCATATAGTACGCATCATCAGTGAGACCTTTTAGAACATGTGTGACTCGTTCGGGCTCGGGCATGGACGAATTGAACCGCTTGCAGAAGTAAACCACGTCCTCAATGTAGCTGGTAAAGGTTTCTTAGGGAAGTTGAAGCCGTGCATTGAGGCGTTGTTCGGCGCGGAGTTTGCGTACCGCAGGACGGCCGAAGACATCCGCGAAGCTCTTCCTGAAGACAGACCATGTCCAAAGATCGGCTTCGTGGTTACGAAACCACAGATTTCGCCCGTCCGTGAGGTAGAAGAGGACGTTGCTCAGTTTTATGGAATCGTCCCAGCCGTTGTAAGTGCTGACGCGCTCGAAAGAGGCCAGCCAGTCGTCAACGTCGTGGTCGTCGGTACCACTGAAGAAAGGTGGGTCACGGGGGCGTTGTGCCCCGGGACAGAAGATGGTGGCAGGAGTAGCAGGGATGGGCGCCGATGGTTGGCTGGGAGCGTCCTGCATGGTTGTGACCGAAGGCGGTAGCGTGCAGTTCCGAAGTTCCAGGGTGAAATTTTCGAGGAGGACTGGGGCGACAATCGAGACACCTCCACCAAGTGTAAGGTGTTTATTGGAGCACCAAGACCGTATGCAACGTCCGCAAACCGATGCGACGGGGGTAGCGTTCGAATCAACAGCTTGCCAACAGTGCAGTGCCAACAAGGCTCCGGCTCCACTTCGTCTTGCTCTTCGGGTTGGCGCGCGAGCTGATGGCGATCGGGATTACTACACGTTCTTGGATTACATTTATGTCTTCAAAAGAATAAAACAGCGTTTCAAATCTTCTCTCGGAAGATGTAGTTTGGTTATTCTGAGATATCATGGCTACACAGCAAACTTGTAATTCGCGATTTCCTCAGCATGTATGACATCTTATCCCGTTCCGGCACGACACCAAAACATATAGGGCAGAAAGTAAAATTTTTGGATTACGAAAAGCCGTATGGATTCCGACCAAAACCGAAATTTGTTGTTGTTAAAAATTCAAGCGGTCTCTCAGCCCCAAGAAGAGCAGACACTAGTCATCTCATCGCTCACCAATTAGAAAAGCAGATAAATCTTCACAAATGACATGTACGCTTTCTTGCGCGCTGGGAGAATTAGACGTCTCCCAATGTTTTACCTCATGAAGAAAACTGATTTGCAATTCTTGCATACCATTGTTTAGGTGTTCCGCACTTTGATGGATCTTTCATACCTGTTCCAGAGAGATTTTCAGCACAAAATGGCTGAAATAAACACATATCGGCTGATTGCAATAATTTTCCTAAATTTGGATGTGAATTTGGATGGCCATAAAAGATGAAAATACAGAACACATCAAACGTTTTCGCTCAGAGCGTTTATGAGCCTCAAGAATTTTTATTAGGTCATGAGACGCTTTCGAGGAGAAATTGCCCCTCAGAGAGCTATTTGGTAAGGCTTCAGGCAAAATGAGATATAGGTTACTGTACCATCTAGAGAAAGCAATGAGCAATGCTGCTTCGACATAGTTGGTACGGTGGCGGATACAAAATGTTCATAGATAATGTAACAAAGCTTCACCCACTGCAAAATAGACTGACTCATTTAGAGGCCTATGAACTAGGTTGGCATATCGCGATAACCGTCTTGTCTTCACTTGATTGTGAAGCATCTGTCTCAATGGACCCTCCGTCTTTACAGCACATGATGGTGAATTTTTTTTTGGCACATGTGCTTGGTTTCTTTTAGCACGTTTCAGCGTTTCAGTGATTATCAGCAAGAAGGATTATGTACGCGCACCGCAAGCACGCAAGGCTAGCTAACGCTTACTACACCTACAAATTGGATGTAACCGGCACAGAACGCTGTCAACAACATGATAATTATTGAGACATTCAGAGACCGTCCAGACATGCTTGCTCCAAGCCCCCTTCCTGTCTCGTCCTTGGAAAGCACGAAACTCGGTCGACAAATTTGAACAGCTTGTGCACTAAGCGTCAAGAAAAACAAGAAAGTAATTAGCTTGCAAGGATAAAACGATTGCGTAGATAAATAATGTTGGGTCTTCCAGCATCAATTTGTAAGTGTCGAAACTTCAAGTCCCACTTTGTCAAATCGTCTAACACTAGCACAAGAAAGTTGACGGTTGATGTCGGCCGCGGCAGGACAGGGCACAAGGTGCAAATAAATAAGTTGGTATCTTGTGACAGGCTCTGTTTGTGAAGGAAATAACCTGAATGATTCGCCTTTTCAGTAGTGGTTCACCAGTACGGATGCCTGGCAAGTATATTGCCCTGTAGTAGAATCTACGAATACTTGCATCAGGCCGACAAAGTAAGAAAATTGTCATAATGATTGCATGCGAGCCATTAGGATGGATGGGCTAAAGCAGGCTAACACGCACACGTCGGCTCTGCCTTGTTTGTGCTATGATGGGGCATGCCATGAATGGTTCAATAACCAATAAATTCGCAGCCAGACCACTAAATTGTGGCTTGAAAAAAGGGAGAATTCTGGAATGTCCATAATAAAACAAATGTGCAATAACTGTTTCGCATTGAGCTTGGAGTCGCTGCTGAGCATGAAGGGCCGAATGGCTGAGCAAAAAAAGTAAGTTAGAAATGGCGGCTGTAACGAAAGATTCCTGAATGATCCTACCATCCGCTGTTCTTTCGAGGGCCTGCTGTACTGCTATCGGAAATCAGATGCAATGAGAAGAACGTATATGGAGACGAACAAATACTAATTAATCCGTATTTTTTATGCGGCCGCTCTGCGGTGCCCGCCACTCACCTGGCAGAATAAAACCAGCTACACATGCGTAGTTCTTAGTTTCCGTGATCGGCGTAGCCGGAGATGACCGCGGAGGCGATACTCAGTCCTTACTCGTAATAGGCGTATGAGACCGACGGCGTACTGCCACTTTCCCGGCAGTTGCGCCTCCCAAGGTCGTTTTTAACCAGTAGCAGGCAAATTTTCAATCACTTCCCAGAAAAAGTCACATCCTATGAAGAATGCCGATTACCGATGCGGCGGCACTTAGATTCCGAGTTGGGTTGCAGGCGGAAAAAAAAAAAAAAAACTTGTGCTAAATATTGAAACATTAACTAGCACTAATGCGGAGCAAATGCGGTACAATGAGCAATCTAGGTATACGAGTGGTATGAGCGGACACCGCGTACCAAGTTTTTGTGCACTGAAAGGCGAAAATGGAAACAATTACGCCTACTGCATGATAAATGCCGCTCGCATATCCCTCTAATGAAATCTGCGATGAACCAACTGGCGCCATCGTATGCCAGCGAAAGTCATAAAATATTCCACAACCTTGCCCCACTCAGCCTTCTTTCCATTGGAATCCAATCCGCTACATATAAAGCCATCGGATAAACTGACTTTTGCTTTCAATGACCTACCCATGCCCATCTTTTTTCTCCATTTCAGCTATCGAATACCCCTGATGGTGGCTTCCTTTGCCATCTTTTACTCTCTCTCAGTATCAACGGTATGATATTCCTTTGCATAGCGGGTAACGTTATCCTCAAAGAAGATCAGCCCTTGACGCTAGCCTACACGTCATATCACGATAGGTGAGTGCAGGTAAATTAAAGATGTTAGACTTTTTTCTAGAGGCATACTGGTAAGCCGCCATTCATCGTCTTAGAATCCTTCCAACGTCGCTGCAACCCATTTTTATTATTTTCATTATTTTCCCAGGCCTGCGGTCCATGACTGTTTTAAGTGGATGTACACACTTAGTACTTCCACAGCTTCGCTGGCTATTGCATTTTACTGTTCCCTTCTGACGCTGCTATCGTTACTTTTGTTTTATTCATTTTAATTTTAGACTCGTTGTTCTGTGTTGGCTGCGTAGTTTTTTTTATCATGCTTTGCAATACGTTGACTGCTTTACTTACCAGTGCGATGTCATCAATTTTTACTATGATCTACATTCCAGGCACAAACTTCTTAAAACCCTCTAAGAAGAAATTCCTGTTTAAACCGCAGCGGTTGTTGCCATGAATTCCTGTCTCCGCGCTAGCAATGAGTAGCTCATGCTTTCTTCACACAATAGCCTTATCAAATTCCCTGCCTGAAAATATAGTCACTTGCAAAGAAAGAACAACATTCCTCGAGCAGCTAAAAACTGCTTTAAGTGACACGTTATTCTCCCTGAATAAACTTCGCTTCTTCCCTTCTTATCTGTTTTATATGTGTCTCGCTTCATTGCTCTTATTGGTACCAAATGTATATTTGTTACATTCACTGGTTTTGATGTGTTTATCTTTGTTTCTTTTTGCATCATATTCAAAGAATCTTAAACATGTTAAACTGCCTCGACTTATGCATTGCCCTCAGGCTCTTAAGGATAAAATAAATTAATAAATAATAATATTAAACGGCGGCTGGCAGACCTGTGACGCAGCAGGGGGTGCTAAGAATTCCTGGCTCCGCTGGACAGGCCGCCACTGGAAACTGACCCAGGCAACGTTTAACGCTAGAATCCTAGCTAGTGAAGCTAGTTTAGCAGTGCTGTTTGAGTAACTAGAGGGTATGAAATGGGCTGAAATAGGGCTTAGTGATGTTCGGAGGTCGAATGAGGCATATACTGTACTGAAGGATGGGCATGTGCTGTGTAATCGAGGTTTACCGGAGAGGCAAGAACTAGGAATAGGATTCCTTGTCAATAATTATATCGCTGTTGATATAGATGAATTTTATAGTAATACTGAGAGGGGGGCAGGCATCGCAATTAAGCCTAATAAGTGGTATAAGCTAAAGGTACAAACCTACATGTAGTTATGATTACCGGACAGTTGAAATCTTCTACGAATAAGTAGAATCGGCAATGCGGAAAGTAAAAACGCAGTATACTGTACAAATGGGTGACTTCAATGCCAAGGTAGGGAAAAAGCAGGCAGGACCACAGGCAGTACGTGACTATGGCATAGGTCCTAGGAATAGCGGTGGGGAGCTACTAGTTGAGTTTTCAGAGCGCAATAAATTAAGAATCATGAATACCTTCTTCAGCAAACGGAAGAATCAGAAATTGACATAGAAACACCCTAACGGGGAGACTAAAAATGAAATTGACTTCATACTGTGTTCCACCCCGCCATTATGCTAGATTTAGAGGTAATCGGGAAAGTGCGATGGAATGACCACAGGATGGTGAAGTCCAGAATTAGTCTAAATCTAAAGAAGGAACGCAACAAGATAGTAAGAAAAAAGTCCACCAGCGAATTACCGGTGAGGGGAAGGGCAGAATAGTTTAGGATCTCGCTACAGAATAGATATTCAGCTCTAACCGAGGATGGCGACATTACCCTACAAGCAATAAACAATTTATTTCTCGAGATATCATTACTCCGTGCGCTGTAGAAGTAGGCGGTAGGATAGCTAGAGAGGACACCGGTAAGCTGTCTAAGGAGACGAAAGGTTTGATTAAGAAATGCCAGAGTACGAAAACTTCAAATCCAACAGACCAGATAGAATTTGCAGTGATATCAAAGCTAATCAATAAACCAATAAACGCAAAATGGCCGATATAATGAGGCATAACATGGAGAAAGTTGAGCATGCTGTAAAGAACGGGGGAAGCCTTAAAGCGGCGAAGAAGAAGTTAGGCATCGGCAAAAATCAGATGTATGCGCTAAAGGACAAGGCCGGCAACGTCATAACGAATATGGACAAAGTAGCCGAGAAGTTCTATACTGATCTCTACAGTAGCCAAAGTAGTGAGGACCGTAATGAGCTTGGCGATTGAAAAAAAACAGTGAGACGTTCCACCAGCGACGAAGGACGAGGTTAAGAAAGAAATAGAAACTACGAAAAGGGGAAAGCAGCTGGAGAGGATCACGTAACTACATATTTGTTAATGGACGGGGAAATATCGTGCTAGAAAAACTGGCTACCCTGTATACGAGTGCCTGGTGTCATCGACGTTACCGGAACCATAGAAGAACGCAAACAATATCCTCATTGGTAAGAAAGCGGACGCTAAGGACCTTAAAAATTATAGACCAATCAACTTACTGTCTGTTACGTATAAGTTATTTTACTAGAATAATCGCTTATAGAATCAGGACAACTTTAGACTGCAATCAAGCAAAGTATCAAGCAGGGTTTCGGAAACGGTACTCTACTATCGAACTTATCCATACCATCAACCAGGTGATAGAAAAATGTTCGGAATGTAACCAGCCCTTACACATAGCGTTAATTGATTACGAAAAAGTATTTGACTCAGTAGAAACCTCGGCGGTGATGCACGCATTGCGAAATCAGGGCGTAGATGAGCCACACGTGAAGGATATGGAAAGTATATCTAGTGGCTGCAGAGAAACCATAGTTCTGCATAAAGAAAGTAACAAATTTCTTATAAAGAAAGCTGTTAGGCAAGGTGACACGATCTCCCCAGTACTATTCACAGCTTGCTTAGAGGAAGTATTCAGACTTGGAATGGGAGCAGTTAGGGATAAGGGTAGATGGAGAATACCTCAGTAATATGCGATTTGCTGACGACATTGCCTTGCTAAGTAACTCAGGAGATGAACTGCAAAGAATGATTGGTGACCTATAGGAAAGGTAGAAAGGTAGGCTTGAAAATCAATATACAGAAGACTAAGGTAATGTTCAACAGTCTCCGGAAGGAACAGCAGTTTACGTTAGATAGCGAAGCACTGGAAGTAGTAGGCGAATATGTCTACTTAGGACAGGTAATAACCGCAGATCCGGACCATGAAAAGGAAATAACAAGAAGAATAAGATTGTGATGGAGCGCATTTGGAAAGCACTCGCAGCTTATGACTAGCATTTTGCCGGTATCGCTCAAGAGGAAAGTATACAACAGCTACATCTTATCTGTACTCACCTTTGTGGCTCAAACGTGGAGGCTAACCAAGAGGGTTGTACTTAATTTCAGGACAACGCAGAGGACTGTGGAACCAAAAATGGTAGCGGTAACATTAGGCGATAGGAAGCGTGCAGAGTTAGTCAGAGAAATAACTCAAATTACTGACATTCTAGCGGAAATCGAGAAGAAATTGGCATGGGCAGGATATGTAGTGCGAAGAGAGGATAACCGATGGTCGCTTAGGGTAACCAACTGAATACCACGGGAAGGAAAGCGTAGCAAGGGGCAGAAGAAAGTTAGGTGGACGGATGAGGTTAATAAGTTCGCAGGGTTTAAGTGGATGCACCTAGCACAGAACGGGGTTTATGTAGAGGTATGTGAGAGGCCTTTTCCCTGCAGTGGGTATAGTCAGGCTGATGATGATGATGATGATGATGAGATAATATATTAAATGAATCAGCGAATCACAGATTACTGAGGTATATTCCGCTTGCTGTTATCGCCACGTTTCCGAATCCAGGTCACTGAAAACTTCTTATTAACAACCAAGAAGCACTAAACAGTTCGTCTTTTTCTGACAGCCTTCACTATTAAAATATTATTAATTTATTAACTAAGGACTATCGTGGCTATGCACCGGCTACACCACGTATCTAAGCTAAATGTGCTACATGTGTTTTTGAGGTTCGCTTGAAGCAAGTGTAAGCTTTTTGTCACCAACGTTTAATGACTATAGTTGACTTCTTCGATTACTTCGTCTTCGTTGCCTTCACCCAGGAACAAGGTGCCAACAGGAAGTTTTTTGGTCGTCCTGAAAAGCAGGTGGCAGATATGTTCGATCCTAGATATCGTTGCGTGTAGTGCATTTTTTGCTGATCTTAAAAGATCACTTGCACAAGATTTAAGTCTGCACCTGGCAAAGTGATAGTCTTTTAAAAGCTTGAAAAATGGCTGCGTAGAACCTTTGGTGTACAATTACGCTAGCCGTTTTTCAAGATGGTCTAGATCATATGAATGAGCCTTTCGTTCCAGAAGACGATGAATGAACATTTGCTAATTAGTTTTACGGATAAAAGTAAATTTTCGAAGAGTTCAGAAATACTACAGACAGGTCCACGCGACAGCCCTCGATATGGTTCTACTGGGCTACAAAACTTGGTCGTCCAAAAAGCGCGGCTAAATTTAGCAGGCACCCTTAGTACATTTTCGTCTTTTATACATATGGCTATCTGACAGCCTGGCTCCTTACTTATTTTACATCTATTGCTAAATGAGTACTGGGTGAGGTGACCGACTTCTGTCGCTCCCCGTGCCAGGCCACTAGCTTTATTTGGCCGTCGATATTGCAAACGGAGCATAGACCTTGTACTATAGAGGCTCACCTACGATGGCATACTTTTCTACACTAAAGCTTCCTCTATTTCTATCCCTTCGCATGCACATTCACCTTTTATTTACCTAATGCCGAGGAAAGGCCGTGGTTTCAGGTCGAAAAAAAGTTTAAACGTCGCGGCAAGGCGGGCTCCCACCGACATACTAGTTTTTTGTCCTGTTTGCTATATGCTGCAGCTTAGATTTGTCTAAGCGCAACTTTCTCCTCCCACTTAGTTCGGTCTTAAACAAGTTCTATAGAAGTGGCGTGTCAGCAGATGTGTAGTCGGATTACAATGAAGCTCGGGACAGCTGAAGCTTAGAAGGTTCCAACTGTAGAATGTTTCGCTGAGAAAAAATGCGAAAATACTTTTTTATTTATAAACACGATATGTTTACCATTACGAACGGAATGTGAGTCGAATGTATCTGGCCGCTTCGTAGCTATTTGGGCTAATTATTAAAAAAATTACACGAAAGAGGAAAGCTCGGGCTGCGGCGCTGTACAATGCAGTGATATGTAGCGCTAAAGGCTATTTCATTCACATCTTGGAAAGACACTGAAAAGGCCACAAAACGCCCCAAGCGAAATCATTGAGACAAGAAAAGTGCGAACTAAGCCATAGTTTATTGAAAGTATATCACCAGCAGCCGTACATAAATAGACATCTCTATTTTTGGCTATCTGGGCGTTGCCATATTGATCACTGGAGTGGCATATGCACATTGCGCAAGTACTGTGGAATCTAAAGAGAAACCTGTTTCCGACTTTCTAGAGAGGAAGAATGTCCGCAAATTCCTCGCCTTAGGCAAATGTCTAAAGACGCTGCCGCATTCGTATTTGTACAAGGTACTCCCACGTGGGGGCTCGCAGGGTGGCTTCTGCTGGCCCTGGTGGGGCTGGGACAGGTACGTAACCGCCGCTTGCGGCGGGGGCTAGCCTGCCACCGAATGTTTATCTGTTGTAGGCCGTCATTGCAACCGCCACCGCTTAGGTGCTGGACGACGGCTGTTGCGACGGTCGTTTTTCTCTCCCTCTCCTTTTTTCTTTGTTCTCTTTTTTCTCTTCTGTCCGCACGAGGCAGCGGAGGTGGCTCAGCTACAGAGCCAGTAGCAGGCCCGTACATTTTCTTTTCCTTCTTCCTACAGCCACAACAACAACAACAACAACAACAACAACAACAGGAATGCAAGTGCAATCTTTACCGCACGGCGGTGCCCTTCCGCCACCAGCGAATTAAAATATGGCTGATTGTCTAAGGTACAAGTGTAATTCATGGCCTTGTTCAGTAGTATGTTGTTATAAAACGCATTAATGCTACACATTACTTGGGTAATGTATGTCGCGTGTGCTATGTGTGTGCAGAATGTGCCCACAGGGCTGTGTATCTTATGTTGTTCATAATAACCACAGGTATTATATCGTTCGTTAGATTATGCCGACTACAATCGCAATGGGCTTATTTAATTAGCGAATAATCTTTTCGAATAAATTGTACTATGCACTGTGCAATCAACTGCTATATTGTTGTGTAAGTTAGGTTGATTATATTAGCACTTTGAATGCATATTTTTTTACATTTCGTAAATTTGTTATATGTGAATAAAAATTGAACTATGCGTTACATTATCCGCTCGAATACCTTTAGACAGCTTATATCGAACGCGACTGCGCTCTACTTAGTAAAGATATATTTTGCAGTTATTTAGTTGATCCGAATATCAACTGAACTCTAGCTAGGCCACAATGACATCATATAGCGTTAACAGAACTGTTGTGTTCGTATGGTTGGCCCTCCGCGCCAACGATACGGTGGATCTCTTCGGCCAGCGCGAAAAAAGCGTGCTGAAATGTGTTCTTCGCTTAAACAATAAGCCGACAAAAAAAAAAACCTTTCTTGCGGATCTCTTACCCATACGATGTTGTTGATAATCGCAATACGAAGAAATTTCTCAACACAGCCAGCTTCCGCTAGTGCGGCGCGCGGCTCATCGTCTGCACGCTTAATTGCTACGCTTCTAAGGCGCCATCAAAATTTACATCTTTATTTTATTTATGAAATGGGATCGGCAGTAAGACAGTTCCTCGAGAGACTATTTACTCTGGCGCTGAGCAATTACAAAGTGTTGGCGGATGGGCCTTCGATGCGAAACAGTTTAGGCCTATTGGCACGACTAGGGAGTAGCGCTCGGTGAGAGTACCGTTGTCTGCCGCGCCAGCGGGCTGCGCCGATTTCGTAAGCGCTCCTGAATGGGCTGCGAATTTGTCTTCGTTCATGGTGCAGCTGAGAGCGCACGTCCTTGGACATTTTGCTCAAAGATACGTCGTGCAAACGATGCTGCTACGACGGGACGGGCATACGATATTGCTGCGCCGCCGAACGTATACCAAGGCAGCATAAAAAACGTCGACGGACGTAGACGCTACTTCTTTTATGGGCTGGTCTTAAAACGTGGTTTAACTTGAAAGTATACATGGTTGAACCACGACAGCTCGATCATATGCTTTTCGCACTAGGTCGCCGGTGCACCACAGACACGCATGCAGTCGCCAAGCTCGGTACGCGATAACACCGGTTAGCGGTGTAACCGCGGTGAACGCTACCTGTGCCTTTAATGCGAAATGAAAGCAGCGCAACATCGAATATAAATATGCACTTCGAGAGAAAATACACGACATAATATGGGTAGCACTTCACGTTAAATCTATGCGGCAATGAGTGGCAAGCATCTTTCGTAGTGTGTATTCCGCGTTCGCTAGCTGCCCGTATGGTTCACTCGAAGTGTGTTTGTGTGTACAGTTACCATTTCGATTATAAAATATAATTGAAAATACGTGTATCATGAAAGATACAGCAGATACATCCTCACAGCCACCTCCGCTGCCTCGTGCGGATAGAAGAGAATAGAGAAGAAAAAGAAAAGAGGAGGACGCCACCGTCCACCATTGAAATGGAAGCGGGTGCGATGACGGCCTACAACAGATAAATATATGGTGGCAGGCTAGCCCCCGCAAGCGGCAGTGACCTAGCAGTGCCAACCCCATAGGGCCAGGAGCAAAAACCAACAGAACAGAACAAATGCTCCTTTAAGTCCGTTCAGTAAAACACGCAACGAAGCGAAACGTAGCTCAGATCCTCACGCGTTCACAGCCAGTAAAACACATAAATGCCTCCTTAGGTTATCACAGATATGAAGGCCAAACCCTTTACTGATTTAAAACTGATTTATTTAAAGGAAGGGAAAGGCGCGGTAACTGTCTCACTTGTTTTCTGTGGACACCGCCACCGCGCCGTAAGGGAAGGGAGGAAAATGGGAGTGAAAGGGGAAAGAGAGAAAGAGGAGCCGTAGTGGAGGGCTAGAGAGTAATTTCGACCACCTGAGGATCTTTACCGTGCGCTGACATCGCACAGCACACGGACGCCTCTTCGTTTCGCCTCCATCGAAACGCAGCCGCCGAGGTCGGGCTCGAACCCGGGTACTCCGGCACAGTAGTCGGGCGTCTTACCACTGCACCACCCCGGCGGGGTAACCCTTTAAGCTCTCATCGTTGTCAGCAGAAGCTGTCGGGAGAAAGAGAGAGAGAGAAACAACTTTTATTGCCAAAAGAGTAATCAATAAGGCATGTCGGCCTGGCGTGGCCACCACTGTGCGGGCGACGCTCTAGGCCCACGAGACAAGCGCCAGCTGCATCTTCTTGTCTGAGCACGTAAGAAGTTGGTTCCAGCTCTCCTCGGAGGGAGCTGGCTGTAAAGTATGAGGGGGTGGCCTTCCCCTACATCCCCAAAGGGAGCCCCGCTTCGACCGTGAACACTGACTCCACCTCAGCCCCGCCGGGGTGGCGCAGGGGTTACGGCGCTCGACTACTGTTCCCAAGGACGCGGGATTGAATCCCGGCCTTGGCAGCAGCTTTTCGATGAAGGCGAAAAGCAAGGCGCCTGTGTGCTGTGCGATGTCAGTGCGCGTTAAAAAAACCCCAGGTGGTCGAAATTTCCGGAGTCGACTAAGGCGTCTCTCATAGCCTGAGTTATTTTGGAACGTTAAACTCCACAAACAAAACCAACGAAACCAAACTATCAGCAGGACAGGAACGCTAACGCCACCCCCGTGGACGCAGACGAGACCGAAAGCCTCCACGGGATAACTCTTTCCATCCGCTTGGCAGCGACAGGGCTCGCAGTCGCAGCCGCTCCTCCTCTGCCTCACGTAGTCCTTGGGCCAACTTCCGGTCCATGCCCGAGACCAAGGCCACCAAACAAGTCGCCTGGCACAAGCTCCATACCGCCACAGCCCGACTCACAGGTAAGGGAGCTGGCAGATATGGTCGAAGACCTTCAGCTTCAACAAGCAAAAACAATCGCCAAAATTCATAGCGTTGAATTTGCATCACGTGATTTGCACATGCAACTTCTAAAGTGCTACCACATAACACAGCAGGTGGCTCGCGCTCAAACCCCCGATCCTGTTAGCTGATCTACTACAGACGGTGATCAGCCTAGCCGCAACAAGCGCAGAGCACCTTCTATCCTTTCGGACGCTGAGGCCAAATATGACGCTCGAATATGCAAGGTTCAAGACGCCTTTCAGCGATGTCTGCCCCCTCCCCCGACGGAACGCTTGCCGTCACTGTGGAGTCACTCATTAGCCCCCTCAAGCTGATAACCACCCGCGTGCGCAGCCACATGCTTAGTATGCAAGGGAGCACATCCAGCCGGCAGCCGCAGCTGCAAGTATCGGTTTAAACGTTCTGGCCCATCGCAGAGCACCGCATCGACCTGTCGGCAGAGGGGGTCCAGCTTTCGAGAGCAAGAGTTAAAAATAAATTAATAAACCTTGCCTCCACCGGGAATCGAACCTCCATCCCTTGGTTCCACAGCCGAGTGCTTTACTACTGTGTCACGGCCCGGATTTTTTTCTTTTGCCGATCAACAAAGTACATGCAGGCATAAAAATCTCGAGCCTACCTTTGGCTTAGGCGAAGTATTAAAACTTTTTCATTTTGATCAATCATCAAACGCTGTTCATAATTCTCCGTGTCTACCGTAAGGATCATAGTGGGATTCCGCGAGTGACAGATACTGCGCCTTTCCATTCCTGTAAAGGAATTATAGAACGCCGGATACCTTTGATGCGTTCAATGAAATGCTGGTTGTGTCCGACAAGAATAGGGAGATCAAGGACTACGCGATCAAACATTGTGAACAAAATTGCTGTAGCAGATGCGACAATATGGAAAAAGGCATGAGCCTCTCTAAGAGGTGGAGTCTATTGAGGCACCTGCTAGACCCAACTAATGCAAAAACGCAATCAGGAATCAGAGTATCGGAAATCAGACATGCTTTCGAGGGTACGGACGAGAATTTCCTTGACAAAGTAGCAAACACGTACATGGGGGACATGAATGGGATCGCCCTCCCAGAGTAGAGTGGAGCCGCCAACGAAAAACTTGACATGCCTATCACAAAAGCAGTGGTAAGAGCGGATATCTTAGGACTTAAAGTCAAATCAGCCCCAGGACCCGACGGGGTCACCAGCAAAAGCCTGAGTAACCTAGATAATGACTCCATAAGTACCCTAACGGAGCACATGCAGGAAATTTGGACAAAAGGAGAGCTACTCCAGCAATGGAAAGCGGCAAACGTAATTCTAATACCAAAACCGGGCAAACCCCCAAAACTGGAAACCCTATGACCAATTTCCTTAACCTCGTGCGTAGGGAAATAATAGAGCACGAAGTAGAAACAGGACTAACGTGTTGCATGGAGCAAAACAACCTGTGGCCGCACCAGATGGTTGGTTTCCGAAGAGGCTTGAGCACGCCGGACATGATGCTCCGACTAAAACACGACATAATAGACTCGCGGTCCAGGGACGCCGAAACAATCTTGGGACTAGACTCAACGAAAGCCTTCGACAAAGTCAGGTATGAGGCGCTTCTCAAAGGTCTCCAGGTAATCGGAGTAGGATCCAGAATATATACCTACATAACAGACTTCTTAACAGACAGAACAGCCTGCATTAAATTCCAAGACATTGAGTCTCCCACATTGCCGCTAGGAAGCAGGACCCCACCGCAGGAATCAGTTCTCTCCCCATTCCTCTTCAACGTGGCGATTAGGGGTCTCCCAAAAGCACTGAGCAACATCGAGGGGCTCAAATTGAGCATGTACGCAGACGACATCAATCTCTCGATAAACCAGGGGAGTGATGCGAACATAGAGAGGCAACTGCAGGCTGCGGCAGACACACTAGTAGACTACCCGGCTAGTAGGGGGCTTTCGTGCTCACCGCACAAATCAGAACTATTAGTCTACAATCCAAAATCGTTGGAGGTGCAAGCAAATAGGAGAATTCGATATCAAAGTGGAATGTCCGTACCAAAGGTTGATCAAATACGAATCCTGGGGCTATACATTCAAAAGAATGGATACAACGACGCAAAACTAAAGAAACTGGAAGGCTACGCCACACAAGTCCTAGGCATATTCAGGAAAATAACATTGAAGGGCCGAGGCTTAAAAGAAAGGAACTTGATTAGACCTATGCAGGCATATGTCATAAGGTGTGCTCGATGAGGCGGCTCCCGTGGTGCTGTTGTGCATTGAGAGATTTCTGTACCAAAATGGCAGTACGATTTGTGCTATCAGGAGTATATGTTTCATATCCTCGAATACCAGGTGATTTGGTGTAGGTTCTTGTAGAGCTATTATGTCCGGATTATCTTGCTCAACTAGTTGAAGAAGGTTTTGTTTTTTTGGTCGGAAATATCTTCAGTTAAACTCCTATATTTTCGATTTTGATGGCGGTGTTCTTCCTTCACTATTGTTCGGAGCAATCTTGTTTACAATCGAAGGTGGCACCCGCCTGGTTTGTGTCTGTTTTAGCCTTCTTGCGGGCCTTTTCCTGTTTACCGAGAATCTGTTCGAGGTCAGCCTGGGTAATGTAGTTTTGTTGAGCATGCATGTGGAAGTCTTGGAGGGTAGCGTTGATTGTCTGCATTTCATGCCTTAACAATTGTTTCATGTGCTGCATTACCTGCTGCGTCACCTGCTGCGTAATTTGTTGTGCCAGAGGTGTGAGGGCTTTCCGGATCCCTTCGTTGATAAGTTCCTTGATGCGTTCTTCTGTCAGCGCTAGTGGATAGGCAGCTTGTGCTTTTGCTCTGGAGCCATTTATAATGACATCTTGTTCTTTGCATTTGTTAAGAAGCTTATCGATGAGTGCTTGCTGTTGCTGTAATGTGGCTTCCATCTCGTCGGAGATCTTGTTCTCTTCACGATCAGACTGCCGACCAGGAGATGAAAAATGAAAATTATAAGCACTCATTAAATTATACACAAATAGGGCCCTGTGCCTACCAATGAGTACATCCACAAAGATGCTGCTCGCTAGGAGGGTACACAATACGTGGGAAAAAATAGCAGAGGCAGTCAGAGTGTTTCAACTCGAAAGGCTAAGCCAAACAACTGCAGGAAGAGCTATTTTAAATATGGTAGGCCTGCAGACAGACAGAGGGATGTAACCAAATTCGAGCATCCCACAGATATACCGAGATACGCTAACCATCTCCCTTCTGCCTTGACACATGCACCCCATATACAACGCGCAAAGGAGGCAAACGAGAGCAGAAGCACTCAAAAAGCCCTTCGAACCACTGGACAGCAAAGCAGTAGCAAACGTTTCGTTGGCGAGTGGGAAGTCGGGTGCGGCGCTTGCCTCGGTAGTCGACGGCCGAGGCGCCCCAGTATCGGCAGCCACTATGAGAAGCCGCAACTCCGAAACAGCTGAAGAAGTTGCGATAGCGCTCGCTTGCATAGAAACAGAAGCAAAATTCATTATTAGTGACAACAAAACAGCTATCAACCATTACGCAAAGGGCAGGATCGCACCAGAAGCGGTGAGAATCCTGACCGGAAAACAGCTCAATGGAAAAGTCAGCTTAATATGGACTCCAGCTCACGCGTCTGTTCCTGGTAACGAGGCGGCACAGGAGTTAGCCCGAGATCTCTACTTCCGAGTAACCGTGGAGCCGCCTGAGTGCCAGAATATGGACGAGCGTCTATTAAATTACGCAAAAATAGTCGCAAATTATAGACAAAGCAGAAAGCTGGTGCCACCCCCAGATAAGCATCTGAGCAACAAAGAGGCGACCGCATAGCGGTGTCTACAAGCAGGGAATTACATCCACACAGTCTGGGCCTATCACGTTCAGAAAGATGAGCGACAGGACGATAAATGTAAGCAATGAGGGGAGAGAGGGATCCACCAACCACGTAATTTGGGAATGCGTTAGCTGCCCAAGGGCTAAGACAAAAATAGTTAGTTGAGAAGCATGGGAAACCCTTCTGCGGAGCGAGGACCCAACTCTTCAGACGCAAGCCATCCGCCTGGCGGAAGAGGTCGCCAGGAACCAAGACCTCTTTGCCTGCCCCTACTCG
The DNA here is from genome assembly GCF_055883805.1 of Amblyomma maculatum. Taxonomy (NCBI): domain Eukaryota; kingdom Metazoa; phylum Arthropoda; class Arachnida; order Ixodida; family Ixodidae; genus Amblyomma; species Amblyomma maculatum. The sequence goes on from NC_139345.1 coordinate 132,964,958, forward strand.
CGGAAGTCCCTACCCCCGTCCCCTAGGCCTGCGTGCCGGGGGCGGTAAATAGGGGGCCTCCCTTATGGTGGAAATAAAGGTTTTTCACACACACACACACACACACACACACACACACACACACACACACACACACACACACACACACACACACACACACACACACACACACACACACACACACACACACACACACACACACACACACACACACACACACACACACACACACACACACACACACACACACACACACACACACACACACACACACACACACACACACACACACACACACACACACACACACGCCTTTTCGGTGGAGGCGAAAAGCAAGGCGTCCGTGTGCTGTGCGATGTCAGTGCACGTTAAAGAACCCCAGGTGGTCGAAATTTCCGGAGTCCTCCACTACGGCGTCTCTCATAGCCTGAGTTGCTTTGGGACGTTAAACCCCACAAACCCACCCAACCCACACACACACACACACACACACACACACACACACACACACACACACACACACACACACACACACACACACACACACACACACACACACACACACACACACACACACACACACACACACACACACACACACACACACACACACACACACACACACACACACACACACACACTCACACACACACACACACACACACACACACACACACACACACGCACGCACGCACGCACGCACACACGCGCGCACACACACACACACACACACGCACGCACACACACATGCATATACGAAGGTGACACCACCGGGCGTCCGATCTAGGCGTCCGTGCGGCGCGTTTCATTTGCCGCTTCCCCGAACGCTGCAGCACACATCAAACAGAAGCAGACTCAGCTGTATAGAAAGCGTTAGTACATAGGCACCAGCGTTGTTTGAATATTGATTTACAGAATAGAGAAGGCGCAGTATCTGTCACAATTCTCCGCGGACACACGAACCACGCCGTAAAGGAAGGTGGGAGTGAAAGAGGGATATAGAACTGCCGTAGTGGAGGTTTACGAACCACTGCACCATGTGGCTTTAGCCTCATCGCACTTTAGTGGTCCAAAGTCCCCTCTAGAAATGTGGTGTATATTTACATAAATATTACGGAAACCATTCGTTCTCGCCGCGGACACACAAGTACGACTATACTGCAGTGCACACGTTGAAAGGTAATTTTCTCAATTTTGTTTCGGTTCTTCGCTTGCGAGCGGACGCTAATACAACCATAAAAAGTAGAGAATGACTATTGCTTCTATTTGTAGCGATATCTAGATTACACCATGTGTTCTCCTATTCGCCGTGATCGCACTTTATTCGTGATTGCACCTTGGCCGGGGTCTACTGACCTTGAACTGTTGCCTAGCAACCGCCACAGCTGGGCCTGTCTACTCATGAAAAAAAAGTCTCCACCGGGAATTGAACGTCCATCCCTCGGATCACTAGCCGAGCGCTTTTCCAACTGCGTAGCGTCCGGGATTTTTGTATTTATAGCTTGGTAATACGCCCGTAAAAAAAAAAAAAAGGAACTTCATTTACTCAAATTTGTTCATGTCTGAAGTTACCGGGCTGCTTAAAACAAGCCCGCCATATCAATAATCCGTGACTGCACCACCGCCAAACACCAAAATTCAGGGAGGCACTCACATGCATCAAAGTACGGCGCCAGTTTGGATGTTCTTCGCGTGCAGCATATGCACTCGTTACCAAAGCACACTGCTCCCAAAATACGGATTTGAACGATATTGGTGGCTCGACATGTCTATTCATTATGCGGCTTTTCCAAATGTGCATAGTCCCATCAACACAAATAGATCATAAGGCACAACAGAGTTTTTGTCAAAAGGCAAGACTAAGAGTAAATGGTGTAACTTCAATTTCCTTCTTAAGAGTTCGAATAATATGCCCCCAAATAATATAGCATATCGGTACAGAATAAAACACAGACGGAAATTCACCCTCCAGGGTAGAAACATCTCTAATTATGAAGAAATGTCTTGACAGGCAGGGTCGCTGTGTGTAGTTTGAAAAAGAACGTTTTTGCGGCTGACTTAATGCACATGCGCCTAACACGCTTTAGAACACAGGTGTTCCAAAATTCCAGATAAGGTTGCCGACACAACGGTGTAAGGAACAAAGACTCAGTGAGAACCTGGGTTATCTGGTCTCTCGAGAGGCTACACAGATAATCTAAAAAGAAGAGCACAGTGAGGAAATTGAAAGTGTCAGCAACCTCCTTAAATAATCCCCACAATGCCCCTCACCAGCCTGCCCAATCGATGCGAATAAGACAAATTAGGACTCAGACGCCTAATGAGCACAGCTACAAGAAACGCGTGATATGCCAATTTGAAAAAGAAAAAAAAAGCAGAAAACAAAATTATGCACGAACAGGTTAACAAAGCCCACGCCACCAGTCTGAAAGGGAAGGAGCAAGTTCTCACGCCGCATGGGCTCCTAATGTGAGCACCACGCGAATGTTGCAGATTTTCTGTGTAGTACTTGTACGTTCCTATGTGCGCAATGCAGAACTTGAAGGACATAGACAAGCTTTGCAAACAAAAATATGTTACAGACATGTGCCCTAGCAAACACTGAGAGTTCCCTACCCATCCAAGCCTGCGTTTGTCTCCGCATAGGTGCGATTTGTGAATCCCAATAGGCTGCACGGTTGCAAACTTGGTGCAGCGGAACCCCTAGGTATTGATGAGGGTTAGAGTCCCAGCCTATGCCACCAAACTGACTTGACCTATTGCCCTATTGACCCTACCAAAAGCCCTTGAATTTATCTAAATTAAGAGCCGCGCCTCATACATCGCAGAACTGTTTAGTCAAATGTAAAGCCTCAAGTACGCTCTTCTTGTCAGAATAAAATAGGTCCATATCATCAGCGTAGGCTATAATTTTAACTTCCCATTGAACCAGTGAGAAACCACGGTTAGCTGCGCTGTTAGTTATACTGAGATAGAGTGGGTCCAGGTATAGAGGAAACAACAATTGAGATAGTGGGCATTCTTGACGAACAGATGATTCCAATTGTATCGATTTCGTTAGTACCTCATTAAAAAATTACCCTTTTATGGAAGTTCTTATAGCGCAGCCTTATGCCTTTGAGCGAAATGTCACCAATGTGCGCATGCTCCAAGACCGCGAACAAGAAATCGTGCCAAACTTTATCCTACGCCTTCGCCAGGGTATTTGAATAAGAACTAGCTGGTCCGTCTCATCTGATACTGTCTCTAATACTGAACGTGCAATATGGATAAGAGTTTGAGTACTGCGGATCTCATACCACATACCTGATGGTATGTGGTATCAGAGCCTATCAAGTCCGTAACGAGCAGTTGCACACGACAATAAGGAACCATGGCAAAAATATAATAATCAACATTACAGAGAGAAATTGGACGGTATCCTTCAACAGTTTTCAACCTATTAGTGAGTTTGCTTTTAGGAATTAATACTGTGTGCTCGGAATGAAAATGGGAGACAGGAAACTAACATCATAAGATGCTTGGACAGCTTCCATAAAAACAGGCGCTAGGCAAGGCGAAATTACCTAATAAAATCCCCAAGTAATACCTTATGGACCAGGAGATTTCTGCCACTGAAGGCCAGAAATGGCTGATTTAATTCTATGCAAAGTGATGGGTCCCTCCACTACAGCACACTTCTCATCGTCTAGTCGAGGAAAGTTTTTGAGTAAGGAATTGTAATTGGAAAACTGATTTTCATCTTCACAACTGCCAAATAACTTCCGGCAACAGTCAAAGAAAGCAGCAAGTATTACCAGAATCGTCGCTGTAAGTACAATACCATACTGAATTTCCGATATTTCTTTCACAAGAGCATTCTCTCTTTCTTCACTGAGGGCCGGATGGATGGGAAGGTTGCTCGTCAAAAAACCCTCGGGGCCTAGATTTGATCAAGGCCCTCTTGTATCTTTTTGTCGCAAATTGTTGAAGCTCTCCCTTTAAGTTATTAATTTCTTCGATATAGGCACTTGGGCTAACCCACTTTAGCTCATGTAGCTTAGTTAGACTGCGCCCAAGCTCTCGAAGGTGATGACCCGTCAGGAATGCCATTTTTCCTAAGGTATCAATTGCCAAGTTGCTGCTCTCCTATTTAAACCAAGTCCCACTTTTTGAGAACTGACAGCTTAGGGTGTGAACGTGTGCTTTTCAAGCAAGTAGGTACAGCGCGCTGAAAGGTATCATCAGCAAAAAGTTATTCATCTTCCACAGCTCCCACCGAGGATAAAATATGTGCGAACTGTACCTTCCTATCTGAAGAGACACCATACAGTGGTCACTAAAGAAGAAGATGGGCCGCACCCAGTAACCAAAGACACTTGCTAACATGTCTACAGAAATGCAAATTCTTTTAAGGCAGGTATAGAGAAAACCTGGAAATGAGTGGAATGAATACTGTCGGATTTTTCCGGTCCCACATCCACACGATTAAATTCATAAGCCGAATCAGTAAGTAATGTAGCACTAGGGTCATATCTCTTACATAACACTGATTGATCCTCAGTTTTTAGAATGACTATTTGCGAGTAGGTTTTTCAATCGAACATTATCTGCGGTTTTTTTGCAGATGCAGTGTCGGTTCACGGATTGGGAGCAATTAACGAACATAGACACAGCGCCGACGCCTCCAGCATGACGAAATGATTTTTTTTGTGAACTGAAGTCTCAACACATTCATGTTAAAAGACACCTGTGCAAAGCACTAAGGAGCCAACGCTACTCAGGTCCTCATGGTGTTAGTTTGCAGGCAGCATCACTTCGTAGTAGAGCAGAAAATTTGTATGATTTATCAAGCAGAACCCATCGACAAATTGCTCAATAAAATTTGGACACGAGACACGACCACATTTATATCGAATGATCGCATCTACGCGCGCCATTTCTGCCTTATTCAAGATCTCATTTGTCTCAGTACCATACATGCAAAGTTTCTTGACAGCTTTTGCTTTTCATTCCTGGTATAAAAGCCAATATAACAGTCTTAAGACTTGACAAACTGCTTTCGCAGCTCCTTTCGTCCTCAAACCGACCCGTTGTGAAATGTATGTTGGATATAAACCACATTACTTACATATTTCCCTATTTGCCTGCCTGCTTATTTATTTATGTACATTTTTACTTGCTCACTTGCTCATTAGCTTACTTGCTTGCTTCCTCACTTCAGATTTAGGGCGCCCTAGAGCTGCAGCCATTCTGACATCGTTGTCACTGGCAATGCCAATTTGCTATTATTTTGTGAAAATATTGAACGGAATCAAGAGTTCATTCGATTGCCCCGGTAGTTTACTCGTCCGTTGCCCACTTTACCGTCAGCACCCCATTGCAACATGGTTTTGAGTGCATAGTCATCATTCAAAGTGTTTGTGGAGCCTTATGTGTGGTATTCATTATAGAAAGATTGCAAGAAAACAAGCCGCATTTCGTGTCGACCATACAAAACAAACAGTGCACCCGTTTATTATTATGGTATATTGGTAGGAGTGGGGAGGTATCCTGCCTCAACATTCAAATACGACACCGCAGAAAGTTGTACACGCGACAGTAACCCTGCAAGAAAATCGACATTTAGGATTTTAGTTTGTTCCGCTGTCCATGAAATACAAAGAACGCTAGTTCCATTCGTTACTGTGAACCCGTCCAGCAAGGAGCCGCGCGAAGAGAACAACGTAAAAGAATAGACGTAAGCAAGTAGCTAAGCTTAAATTAGGTAAAGCTTTCCTAAAACACAGGGAAGTTCTGTCTCCTTATTCGTGAATTCTTATAACGCCAGTAGATTCTATCCTTGTCGGCGATGGAGTAAAGCAGCGCTTTCTGGCTGCCTCGTTAATATAAGTTTCCTTTTTCTTTCCGTACCTTGACAGCATTGATTTAAGTTAATAAAAATGAACACGTGAGTACAAATTTAGTTTTAGTCCTGGAACCTAACTATTCATGGCGGTGGATTCAAACACCAGGAAAATACGTAAAGGGTACCAAAGTACAGTTAAGCCCACTTATAATAGCAGCAGTTATAACGAACTGTTCCTTATTACGACAAATGGGGCGCTAACGCTAAAAACGAAGCATTGCAGTGCGACACTACCCTACGGAACGAAGATGGGCCGTTAGCTCTCTCTCGCAGCCAAAAATAGCGCACTTGCAAAAGGCGCCTAATATTTATAGTGGCTCTACGCCGCAGTCCGTATCCCCTTTGAAAAGAATGTGGCGACGCAGATAATCACTCTAAACCACAGTATTGCAACTTGAGGGGGCTCAACGTGGCTCAGCCAACATGAACGATTTAAGATGCCTGAATGACTAGTTGCCACCTCTGTCCTCATGTTATGGTGCCCTGTCCAGTGAGGTCTTCATATTGGTGATGCTAGCCTGTTCAAGCAGTGTGCAGCCAACAGACAGTGCTGCAGATGCGGACGATTCTCAAGACTATTGATCGCTGCGAACGCTAGGAATGCAGTTTACGATGATGAAGTGTACGTTCTCAGACGCATGTAGAATTAAAGAAACTCTTCGGTTATATCCACAGCTTGTCGCAGGTCTTCTGGCAAGTTTGTTCTTCTGACATCAACATCGCAGCGATGATTTATTACAAAACCGAATGTGCTAGACACAGGTGCACTTCACGACCGTGAGAAGACTGATTAAGGATTGCAGTTTTGTAAGGCGTCAGCCGGCAATAGCTATACCATGTTTCGAATACACGCCATTGGAAGCGTCTTGGCCTAGAACGTGACAGCAGCGCTCGACAGGTGGCGAAGCGGCACAGTGGGGTCTGCGTGTAGGAAGCATTCGCACATACTTCCCTCCTTTAAGTAATAAAGAAATCAATTCAGATAATAAAGTACCTTTGTAAGCTGTTGATAGGAGGCACATTGCTCAACCTGCCGATTTTTGATCTGAGTTACACACATGGCAATTTTCAGTTCCTTGGCACTCTAAAAGGAAAAAAAAAAGGTCTAAGGTTGTAAAATTGGCTTTGTCGTTGTGAAACACGAATTGTAGGAAGTACACAGTAGTGGAAATAACTTACGCGCAAACAGTGCTAGCGAGCAGACGGCGTCCTTAAGTTTATTCTTGAGGTGGAGCTCTTTATAATTGAAGGAATCACTTGTATGGCTATATTTTAGAGCGCAGGTCTTTGGTGCCCGTTCCTGGGTTTCGCGTCGGCGTCGCAGGCGTCGGCCTTGTTACCAGCTCCGCCCCCATTTCATTCCCCCAGTTCGAGCCGGCGCTTCGGCCACCGGAGCCTCTCGCAGGAAGACGGAGGGGGGAGCACACTCAGCGGTGAACGATGTTGGCAGGAGCGCGCGCAGCAACCGGGGAACACGAGGACAGGAAGAGCTGAGCCACCTCCGCTGCCTCGTGCGGACAGAAGAGAAAATAGAGAAGAAAAAAAGAAGGAGAGAAAGACGCGCGCCGCAACAACGGCCGTCGTCCATCACCACCGAAGCGGTGGCGGGTGCAATGACGGCCTACAACAGAAAAATTTGGGGGCTGGCTAGCCCCCGCCGCGAGCGGCGTTGGCCCACCGTCCCAACCCCGTAGGGCCAAGAACTGCCACCCGAAGAGGGGGGGGGGGGGGGTTCGCCGGAGGCAACGCTAGTAGCGACTGACTATCAGCGGATAGCGGTGCGTGCATCCCGTTCTCAATCGCTTCACTCGCTAGCGGCATGAGCGGTATCAATCAGTCGCTGCTATCGGTTCATCGCACCGCGTTCCTATGGGCCCACGCGCTGCTTGTCGCAACTATACCGAAACCTTCCGATAACTAAATTGCTCTCTTCATTTCTCTGACCACAAAGCTTCTTTCATGACAGCCAAGAACTGGTATTGGAGTGTTTCTTGGTGAAATATGTGCGAAAAATTAAAAAAAACGTTCCCTGTAATTGTACATAGTGTCTTGCTCGAAATCTTTTGCCTCAATCTATTGAAAAAGTGAAACAGCTGATTAGCTGCGCTCAAATTTCGCATTTGGAAGGAACGTAATCGTGGGCAATTTTTACTGCACTGTTTCTGCAAAATTTGTTGTTCTATTCGCTGGTAATTACAGAGCCATAAAAGGTACACGCATAAGCGTGGTAAGCACCGCCGGGGTGGTGCAGTAGTAAGACGCCCGACTACTGCCCGGAGTTTCCGGGTTCGAACCCGACCACGGCGGCTGCGTTTCGATGGTGGCGAAACGAAGTGGCGTCCGTGTGCTATTTGATCAATTTAGAGAAATCAGGGCAACCGCGCAATTAGAACGAATTGAGAACATTGAGGAATGGACGGAGGCACTCAAACGCCACGTTGGTGAGACGACAAAGACTCTGGTAGGAGACGACGCTCCTGGTATAGCAGATAGCCGACTGCTCCACATGTGGAACGCTAAACAAAGCATGGAACGCAGGCTGAAGAAACAAAAGTGGAAGAAGAATCTTAGAAGACGAATCGCGAGGCATAACAAGGAAATTGAAAGCTATGCGATCAAATTGTGCGAACAAAACTGGCTCAGCAGATGCGACGAAATGGAGGGAGGCATGAATCTCTCCAAAACGTGGGGCATGCTCCGGCATCTGCTGGACCCCACAAATTAAAAAACTCAATCTGGAATAAGATTGGCAAAAGTCAGGCACGCCTTTGAAGGTGACGATGCAGCGTTTATGAATAAGTTAATAAAAACGTATGTTGGAGACAACCAGCGTTTCCCACTCCCGAGCTACGGTGGCACGCCCAATGAGGCGCTTGACGCCCCCATCACTGAGGCAGAGGTAAGGGCAGAAATTGTAAGACTAAAAACTAAATCAGCCCCGGGCCCCGATGGGATCACCAATAAAATGCTAAGGAATCTGGACGATGACTCTATTAGTCTACTAAAGGAATTCATTGGAAAAGTTTGGGAAACGAGCCAGTTGCCAGATCAGTGGAAAACGGCAAACATAATACTAATACCCAAACCGGGAAAACCCCCGCAATTGGAAAATTTGAGACCGATTTCCCTAACTTAATGCGTAGGGAAGTTGCTGGAGCACGTAATACAGACAAGATTAACGTGCTTCATGGAGCAAAACAACCTGTGGCCGCACGAAATTGTCGGTTTCCGACCACACTTGTGCACGCAGGACGTAATGCTCCGACTAAAGCATGATATCATAGACTCGCGATCGAGAGACGCCAAAGTGATCCTGGGCCTAGAGCTCACCAAGGCCTTCGACAATGTCAGGCACGAGGCTATTCTTGAAGGGCTCGAAGTGCTCGGAGTAGGGGAGAGAACGTACAACTACATAAAAGACTTCCTATCGGGCAGAAAAGCCTGCATGATATTTCAAAATTTAGAATCTCCCACGATAGAGTTAGGAAGCAAAGGCACACCGCAGGGCTCAGTGCTATCGCCTTTTCTATTCAACGTGGCAATGAGAGGCCTCCCGGGTAAACTTAATCAAATCAAGGGGCTAAATTTTAGCATGTATGCGGACGATATTAACCTCTGGATTAACCATGGGAGCGATGCGAGTACGGAGGAACGCCTGCAAGCAGCGACCGACATCATTGTCGGTTACACGGCTAAAAGGGGACTTTCGTGCTCCCCGCATAAATCTGAGTTGTTCGTTTATAACCCAAAGTACTTCCGCTGCAAGAATAGCGGGGAGTTTCATATTCAGGTGGAGGGCAAACCGGTGCCAAAAGTAGATCAGATCAGGATTTTGCGGATGGTCATTCAATCCCACGGTCACAACGGAGAGGTCCTGAAAAAATTAGAAAGTTACGCGATGCAAACCCTCAGGCTCTTGAGGAGGGTCGCCACTAAAGGAAGATGCCTCAAGGAGAGAAATTTACTAAAACTAATCCAGGCATACGTAATAAGCAGAATCAGTTACGCCACGCCCTACTTGGACATCAAGGCCGGCGAAAAAGAGAAGTTAGACTGCCTGATTCGAAAATGCTTTAAGAAGGCGCTAGGACTGCCCATGGGTACCTCGAGCGAACGACTGTTCGAACTCGGGGTGCATAACACGTGGGCAGAATTGGCGGAGGCAGTGCGAGTCTCCCAATTAGAGAGACTAAGCGTGACCGAGACGGGCAGGGTAATCCTTGCAAAAGTAGGCCTCAACCCAGACAGGGGAGTTCAAAAAAAAGTCACAATTAATAGTGAAATCAGGAATGCCTTGGTAGTCCCCCCTTCCCTAGGAATATGCATCCAGAATTTAATGTCGAAAGAAGGGCCAAACGAGCTGAAGCCCTAGAGCGACGGTTCAAGAACATGGAGGCAAAGGAAGTAGTCTATGTTGATGCGGCAATTGGCAGAACAGGTGCGGCGGTAGCTTCGGTAGTCGATGGCCGAGGGGCACCGGTATCCGCGGCAGCCATCAGAGGCCGCAACGTAGAGACTGCGGAGGAAGTTGTGATAGCGCTAGCTTGCGTAGGAACAGAAGCCAAGTTCATAATTAGCGACAGCAAAACTGCCATTCAAAATTTTGGGAAGGGGAGGATATCGCCGGAGGCGGCCAAAATCCTCACCCAAAGAACAATAAATAGGAAAATTCAGTTAATTTGGACACCCGCTCACGCTGCCGCCCCTGGTAACGAGGCGGCTCACGAGCTAGCCCGAGCTCTCTACTTCCGGGTAGCCGTCGAGCCCCCCGAACACTGGGCATACGACGAGCGTCTGCAAAATTACGGGGAAATCATCGACCATTATAAATTGGGACGTAGACTGGTACCCCCGCCAGATGTTAAACTTAATAATAGAGAAGCTGTCGCATGGAGGCGGCTACAAACTAATACGTTCATGAACCCGGTCTTGGCGTTTCACGCGCTACCAGACTTTAGGGACAATGATCTCTGCAAACACTGTGTGGCGAGAGGGACCCTCGACCACATAATTTGGGAGTGCCCACAATCTCCAGGGATAGGGCAAAATATTACAAGTAGAGAAGCCTGGGATACCCTGCTGCGAAGCGCGGACCCTGCGATCCAGCACCGCACCGTCCATCTGGCGGAAGAGGCCGCAAGAAGCCAAGGGCTACCTGCCAGCCTCTAATCCGCGGGCGCACGACTCCCCGTTTCCGATGGAATTAAAAGTTGTACAACCAACAACCAACCGTGTGCTGTGCGATGTCAGCGCCCGTTAAAGATTCCCAGGAGGTCGAAATTACTCCGTAGCCCTCCACTACGGCTCCCCTTTTTCTGTTTCCACTTGCTCTCCTACCTTCATCGCTTCCCTTACGGCGTGGTTCAGGTGTCCACATAGCAAGTGTGACAGATACTGCGCCTTTCCCTTCATGTGAACCAATTATTTTATTTATTATCAGCGTGGTCATATTGCTGGAAAATATAGTCAGGCAAATGAAACAAGTGTCAAATTGCAGCATCGATATCTAGCACTTGAGGACAGAGATGTTTTTTTTACTAGGTGTGCTTAAGGAAACGACAACCGAGCTATTTAAAGACTTGCTCGGGTGTATACAAAGCTAAGCTGCTCTATAGTCGCTGACGGTGATGCCACAACTAATAAAGAGGGGCGACCATTCTGTCCTCTGTATCTTGCGTACACGACCATATCATTTTGCACCGATAAGTGAAAATGTAAGCAAGGAGTAGGCAGCAGACAGCGGGGCACAGCCAATTTCGCGGAAGGTGTCCTTGTGGCGTGATATCTTGACATTTGCGTTCTCCATTTACCCCCATTCCAGTTACCCTCTCCTTCCATTACCCCCAGTTCATTTACCCTGTAAAATGCATGGAATTGAAGGACAGTGCTCAGCCAGGGCTACTTAGCCTTGCAGCCTATACTAACTAAACGAGAGGTGAAATTAATATTTCAGTAACTATTCTTACAGACAGCCAAACCGCCTGGATTTCTTCAGATCACTCAGATCAACTGAAAGCACTCACGCGTCAATGTACGACCAAGCGCTTGTTTTCAAGCGCTGAAAAAAATTTTCAATAATAGTTTTTGCAAGTGGCCCGCGTTGTAAATGTTTTTAAAGAGGAAAATACAATGTTTTAGAATCTGCTGCTCTAATAGGTTTTTGTTAGCGCCAAAAATAGAACAGCCACTCCGCTTTCTCATTTTAAAGGTTTTCTTTCTTTTTTTCAGAACAAGGTCAAACATTTCAGCGTACTTAGGATAAAACTGCTCCGTTTCTAATTTAGTTTTTTGAACATTTGCTGTTGATTTGAGAACTGACATGTCTGGATTTTGTTTATTTACTAATATTGTAACGTCAATTACGCTGCGCCGCGAGGTGTTGTGCATGAGAAAGAGAAGGACAAAGTAGACGGTTGCGCATGTGAAAGAAGTGGACGAAGTGGAAGTGGTTGCGCGTAGACTCGTACGGGGAGAAGCTTTACTGAGACTGTGCATTAGACTTACTGTGCGTAGCTTTTATGCATTCCCCGTATATTTTGTAAATATTAAACCCATTTTCCCGTAACAGCTTGGTGGAGTGTGCGGGATAGTCCTGGAACCTTTCAAATATCATCGACGAAGCAGACGCTTGGCCGGACTCCCTCCCGACATCACAGCCATGGCAAGCCACGACCATGACAGAGAAGGTCACTCTTCCCGCTCAACTGGAGCTGCTTCTAATTCAGGCCAGGAGCAACAAGTTCCGTCCAGCTCGTGGCCGCATCTGCGGGAGCCCAGAACATTCTCTGGTCTGGCCGATGAGGATGTCGAGGACTGGCTGACGCACTACAAACGTGCCAGCAAATGCAATCGCTGGGACTCGGCCATGCAACTCGCGAACGTCGTATTCTTTCTGACCGGCATGGCGCTGCTGTGGTTTGAGAACCACGAAGACAACCTTTCTACGTGGGAAAAGTTGGTGGAAGAGATAACTGTTTTGGAGACTCCATATCAAAACGACGCAAGGCTGAGCAAACCCTTTCCCATCGAGCACAGTTACCTGGAGAGACTTGCACGACATACATAGAGGAAGTCCTGAAGCTCTGCTGCATTGTTAATAGATGCATGCTCGAAGAAGACAAGGTTGGCCATCTCTTAAAAGGATTCGCCGTAGATGTTTATAATTTCCTCATCACAAAAGAAACCCTAGCCAGCACTCCGGGCGTTATCCAGTACTGCCGTACATTTGAAGCTTTAAAAATTCGGCGTATTGTACCCAAATTTGGACGCCTCTTCAACATCCCAAAAGTTGCGAGCGTTGACTACACTGTTCACGACGATCTCGCCTCTCTGGTCCGCAGAGTTGTTAGTGAAGAGCTGGCCATGCACATGCGAGGCGCCGACGCGCGACCTGTGTACTCGGAATGTGGAGTTCAGCCACAGCAGGCTGAACATCCAGCCTCGTGGGAGTGTCGACTAGAACTTCCGCGCTACTGCTATGGCAATGAGCGCGCCTATTCGCCTTTGACCAGCCGCTTTCCTCCACATTCAAACGCGCATCATGCAGCTCCCATCGTCTCTCAACCACCGTCGAATTCCTACGGACCAGCGCCTACGCTTTTCGTGAGCCACTCGGCCGCCGCAGGCGCATCGCATGGTTTTGTCAACGCCGGCGACAGCAGGCCTCACGTCCTTGGACCCGCCCTTGGGCATATTTCTATGACCCCGACAGCATTGAGTGGCGTCAACCTTGTCCACTACAGCCTCACCCAGGCGTCTTTCGCAGTGACTCCCCCGATTCTGACAGCAGCTTCACGCCACCACCCCCGTGCCGAGTACGATCCCCGTCCGCACGGCGACGCTCGCCTACGCCACCATCGGGAAACTAGCAGGAGAGGAAGACGGAGGTCAAATCGCGAAACGGTCATCTTCACCAATTCCTCTGCCTACTGTGATGCTGAAGACCAGTGTGCATGCTACTGTAAATGGTGTAAATACATTAGCTTTAGCGGATACTAGTGCCACAATTTCCATGATGGGTCTCAGTGTTAAAAATTGCCATGGACCGACAATGCTGTTCGCTTCGGACCGAAGTGCCAGATTTCGCGGTGGAGAACATTTGCGTCCAGTGGGTCTCTGCTGCGTGTCAGTGGTTATTTGTAGTTGAAGTTGTAGTTTTAGTAAGAGCCACACATGATGTTATTCTCGGAATTGATTTTTTGCGCAAATGTGCAGCAACGATTGATTGCGCAACCGGCGAAATTTCTCTTGGCCGCAATATTCTGTATGCTTTTGTAGAGACAGCTAGATCTAGTGACGGCGCATTTTATGTCTTCGACGATGTAGTGTTACCTGCTATGGCTGCAATCTTTGTGCCGGTTCACAGCTCTGTCAAGCGACCAGGCACCCACTCTGTATTTGTTGAAGCATGCCGTCATCGACGTCGTAGATGGTCGTGCCCTCTTGTGGATTGTAAACATTTCGTCAGAACCCGTTTGTTTGCAATCCGGCCTCAGGTTGACTACATTTGACGGCTACGAGATCCTTTCTATTCGGTCTGTGTTTCCTCATCCGCTCCATCGTGTGGATCCTGATTACAGCACGAATATAACCCGGATAATAAACGAATCGCTTTCGTCATCTGACCAGCAAGAGCTATGTTAAGTTCTGGCACCTTACTCCCCTGTGCTTGACTTTGCTAAAAGAAGCCGATTTTTCAGTTCTGCCACATTCACGTGTCACACAAGATTAACACTAGTGATGCGATCTCTATCAAACAGAAGCCCTACCAAGCATCACCAGTCGAGCGCAGCGAAATTAACAAACAAGTCCAGTATATGTTGAAGAAAGGTGTTGTACGGGAGTCCTCCAGTCCTTGGGCAGCCACCGTCATTTTGGTGAAGAAGAAGGACACCTCGTGAAGGTTTTGTGTGGACTATCATTGGTTATACGCAGTTACAAAAAAGGATGTTTATCCTTTTCCACGTATCGACGATGCCATAGATTGTATTCAATCCGCTTCGTATTTCTCGTCAGTAGATCCTCGGTCTGGCTATTGGTAGATCCCGATGCATCCGCCGGACTGAGAAAAGAGACAGCCTTTGTGACATCTGACGGACTTTATGAATTTACCGTGATGCCATTTTGACTGTTGAATGCACCAGCGACATTCGAACGATTTATGGACACAATCCTGCGTGGTTTAAAATGGGAGGTATGCACGTGCTACCTAAATGACGTCATCGTCTATGAAAGGAGATTTCGGGAGCATAATCAGCGACTTAGTCTTGTGCTGGACTGTGTCTGAAACGCCGGACTAATTTTCAACTTTAAAAAGTGTCACTTAGGTGAACGGCAGACCTTGGTGCTTGGATTTGTAGTAGATCAGGAAGGTATTCGGCCCGACCCCCAAATGATTGCTGCTGTGCAATACTTTTCAAAACCTCAAAACATAAACCATTTGAGAAGCTTTCTGGGGCTATGTTCATATTTCCGCTGTTTCATTCAAGGGTTCGCCCAAATTGCCCATCCGCTCACTTCCCTCCTGCAAAAAGATGCTCTGTTTGTTTGGTCCTTGAAATGCGAGTCATCGTTCCGACAGCTGACGTTTCTGCTCACATGTAGTCCTGTTTTAAGCCATTTCTATCCTGCTGCTACCACCGAGGTTCACACCGATGCGAGCGGCGTGGGCGTTGGTGCGGTTCTCATCCAGCTCTAGAACGGCGCCCAGTACGTCATCGCATATGCAGGGCGCACTTTAACGAAAGCAGAACGCAACTACACAGTGACATAAATAGAATGTCTCGCCGTCATCTTCCCCGTTACAATGTTCCGCCCATATTTGTACGGCCGTCACTTCAACGCGATTACCGACCATCGCTCCTTGTGTTGGCTTATTGGCCTGAGCGACCCCCCCGGTCGATTAGCTTGCTGGGCATTACGTCTACAGGAATATGACTTTTCTGTGTCCTGTAAGAGTGGTCGCCGCTACGCTGACGCTGACGGTTTGTCCCGATTCCTTCCTCCATGCGCGGCAGTCGGTGAAGATGATCTGGACGACTACCTGGCGCCTGTGAGCGAAACATTACCAGACCACGTAAAGTTCCGCCAAGAGCAATATCAAGACCATGAACTTACTCCGTTGTTTGATAAGGCGCGCTATTCAGCATCTATACCTTTTCTTATTCAAGCTGGTCTACTCTTCAAAAAGAACTACTCAACTGATGGTGCCCGTCTTCTGCTTGTTGTCCCGGCTTCTCTTCGCAATACTGTCTTACATGCGATGCATGACGATATCACTTCAGATCATCTTGGTTTTGCGCGCAATCTCGCGAGGGTCCAACAACGATTTTATAGGCCAAGGTTGTACACGACAACAAAGCGCTATGTAGCACGTTGTATCCCTTGCCAGTGTCTCAAACGAAGCAGCACGCAACCTGCTGGCCTTCTTCAACCTGTCCAGCCCCCATGTTGTCTTTCGAGAAAATTGGGATTGATCTGATTGGTCCTTTTTTCCAAATCGTCTGATGGTCGTCGCTGGATTATCGTAGCTATTGACTATTTGACCCGGTATGTGGAGACGTCTGCACTCATTTCTGCCAGAGCAACCGATGTGTCGAATATTTTATCACACCAAATCGTCCTTCGCCATGGCGTGCCTCCCGAGTGATCATCAGTGATCACGGTTGGCAGTTCATTGCAGATATTGTGGAAGAACTTTTACGGCTCTGTGGCTCCGAATACCGTCATATTACTCCCTACCACCCTCAGACAAACGGCCTTACCGAGCGTCTAAACCACACGCTCATTAACATGATTTAAATGTACGAACATCAAATCGCAAGAACTGGGATGCCGTCTTGCCATTTGTAACTCACGCTTATGACACAGCTAAGCATGAAGTGACCGGATATTATCCTTTTTTCCTTCTTTACGCGCGCTCACCATCAACCTTCCTGGACACCATTCTTTCATTCTCGGTGCACGATGACCCATCCGTGTCGCAACATCTGAAGAAGCTGAAGAAGCGCGTCGGCTTACTCGTTTGCGAACTATCACCTCCTAAGACCGCACGAAGGTTCGGTATGATGCGGCTGATATTGCAGTAACTTATGAACTCGGAGATTTGGTTTGGATTTGGATGCCATTGCGACGCCGCGGACTCTACCAGAAGTTCTTGTGGCAATACGCCGGACCCGTCGTTGTTGTAAGTCGCTTAAGGGAAGTAACTTACGTCATCGCTAAAGTAACATCGACAGATCGATGCTTCGGGCCACTCAGCTGGCTCTTCGGACCACTCAGCTGGCTCATGTGGCCCGACTTAAACGCTGCAATCGACAATCTGCTTGACCCGCTCGAGGACGAGCTTCACCTGTTCCGGGGGAAACTGTTACGTCAATAAAGCTGCGCCGCGCGGTGTTGCGCATGAGAAAGAGAAGGGCGAAGTGAACGGTTGCGCATGTGAAAGAAGTGGACGAAGTGGAAGTGGTTGCACGTAGACTTGTTACGGGACAAGCTTTACTGAGACTGTGTTTTAGACTTACTGTGCGTAGCTTTGATGCATTCCCCGCATATTTTGTAAATAATAAACCCATTTCCCTATGAAAATAATAATTTCCACGAATTAAATATTATTTTTAGGCGATTTAATACGGCAAAACTATTTATTATTTTATATAGGTACTTGATAATACTGCTTACCACACAGAAACATGGTCCAAGCAGGAGGGGCATCAGTCACAGAAACGTAAGAAACAAATAGAAGATGCTTATGGTTTTATAAGCAAATGGCATGCAAGTAAAACTTTCATAACAAGCGACATGCCATCCACGCAAGAACTCACGCTAAAATTCTTGAAACTAAACAAAACTAGGTAAACCCTTAGCCGTTGTGTCAGCAATAATGGTCTATTTGCGACTAATTAACGTGGAAATAATAATACATGGTACTGTCGTACCAGAAATTTAAATCCTAATTAAAAGTAACGCAAAGTAAATTGTTAGTGATCAGATAAAAGAGCATATGGAGGTGCCCTTCCAAGACTAACTTAGCATGCCTTCTTTAGTTTCTTCGCATGGCTTAATGAGAGGGCGGGACTCGCCTGGTGCGGGTTTATTGCAGTGATGTAACTGCCGTTTAATACGTTTTGGATGGAAAAACCGTGCAAAGGGACGAAGGACAAAGGAACAGGGCAGGGGAGGTGAAACCTGAGTCAGTTGGTATATTGTCTTTAAGAATAAAAAACTAGCCTAAGGACGAAGACGCAGTTGTTGTTGTTGTTGTCCAAATAACTTATGGCACATACCCACAGAGGGGGATCGGCCAAGAATTGGGTAGCAAAGATTTTTTTTTTTTTTTTTTTTTAATATACTTGCATAAAAAAAAAAAAATGATTTGAGGGGTAGAGCAAAGGAAACAAAACGGGAGATAAGTGAAATATAAAATGAAAAGTGGTAACACTCACGGGAGATTGACACTACAATTTTAGAGCAAGTGATGTTTAAATATTTAGCAAGGCAAACGATTTGAGTCCAGTAAAAAATTTTGCATGGCAGTTAACACAGACCTGTGACTGTGCCCAAGGATTGTGGCGCCAAATGATAACAATGTCGGGCTGCTTAAACTAAGGCCAAGCTGTTGCAATGGCCTTTCCATCAACTGCTTTCTCAGCGCAGTAAAGCGGCGGCAAAACAATAAAAAGTGATCTAATGTTTCTTGTTCACCGCAAAATGCGCAGACGGGAGACAGTGCCAAACCAGACCTGTAAAGATAGAAATTTAAAGGTGGGATACGGCATCGCAGCCTTGTTAGTGAAATCTCAAGTTGCCGTGAATGACATAATTTTCTATTCCAAGAATAATTTAGATGCAGGTAGTCATCAGATCTTAAAAGATGTCCATTTTTCATATTTAATAGGACGTTTCTTCGAAACCTCGCTGCGGTGATGTACGCGGTCGCCGGAAGGATAGATAATACGGGGCCATTAAGGGACTCTTTTGCCAAATTGTCAGCATATTCATTTAAAGTCACATTGCTGTGGCCTGGAACCCATACCATATGTACAATTTTCAAATGTCTAGGGATCAGGGAGACAAAGGTTTTTACTATTGCAGAATCCACCGACGAAGAGAGAGATGAACACAAGGATAGAGAGTCGGAAATTACTGCCACTTTAGAAAAAGAGGAGTCTAATTTTCGTAAAGCGAGTACCACCGCCAGAAACTCTGCCTCAAAAATTGGGGTGAAGTCCGGAAGCCGGACAGAAAAAGACCAGTCTAAATGTGGACAATATATACCCACACCCGCCTTTTCATTACTTTGAGATGCGTCAGTAGCTACAACTAAACTAGCAGAAAGACTTCTTAAATGGTCTTCTAATAATCCGTTTAGAATAACGGATGATAAGTTTTTAGCATTAGCAGGCACACACGGCAGGAGCTTCCCCGTGTGCCTCGTCTTTTTTCGTCCTCGTCCTTTGGCTGGTTTATTATTCTGAAAGGAACACACGCACAGAAACACAAACAAAATGAATTACTTAATTACAACCGATTCGCCCAACTCATCATCCTACTGCAGTTTAATAATCGCAGTAGTCTCTACATAATATATTTTTGTGATCTATGCACAGCTTCGTTTCAATGTCCAGCATACGTATCCCGCTTATAAACCTTAAATAGCAAAGTGCTGCAAGTGACTGATTGTAGAGAACAAGCTGTGCTAGCTTGTAGCTGGCTAGGTCATTGCACGTTTCGGTCTACAGAAGCATATACGTTAGCAGAGCAATGCATCAAATCTCACAGCTGCTCTCCAACAAAGGCTACAATTCAATGATTAGGAATGGCGCTCGAAACGGTGAATAACCCATAGCAAACAGAGCAGCTAACCTTTGATTCCAACTAGTTGGCTTCAGCTGCCTGAACAACTAGAGCCTACTACTTGGCGAAGCAAACGCTATTTGGCAGAAAAGGATGAAAGGTCCATCCACACTACGTGACTTGCAGCTTGTCTACCTACCAATGCTAGACACAGCCCTAGCATCTAACACTCCGCTAACGAAAGAATGCAATGGAGGTAGCTGTATCCCATCGCATAGAATAAATAATTTGGCAGTGCCGATGGCAACGAAGTATGAATAGCTGCTGCTCGAGGGCAGCCTCAGTTTAAAGCTGATAATAATCTTCCAAATACAGCGCAAGCGCAAAAGCAATAATGCAGAAATGGCGTTTGGATGCGATCATTACAGATAAAATTGGTCGCATCTCGAGCTGAAAACTATTAGAACTCCATGCTGAATCTTTTGAGCAGCAGCAAAAAGTACAAAGCTTCCCGGTAATATCCCGAAGTAGCATTGAAGGGAATTTGGTGCTAGCGTGCCTCGATACGAGCGCCGATTTCAAGGTGGAGACGTCGCTCTCTCCGGAGGCATATTGGGTGCCACTCCCCCGTTCAGCTGTATTGACCTTCATGTGGTGCTGTACGCTTTTCATGAATAAACTTCCGCTGTCGCATAGAATTGCGCAAATTGTGTGTTGTACCAAGAAAGGGGATACCAGAGAATATTGCAGAAGTGAATGGCAGATAGGACATATTTGCGCGCACATTTTCCTATTTGTGTTGTGTTTGCGCGAGCAGCGCGAGTGCGCATGAGCGAGCAGCCAATCTTGGGGGCGGGATGTTAGCGGCAAAAGACGAGGGTAGATAAGCGCGTCGGAAGCAAGGCGCGCGGCCTTTTGCCCCGGCGGGGTGGCCAGCGCGGGGCAGCGAGCGAGCATCATGGGCCAGCGGGGTGTGCACGGACGGCGGAAAGAAGACCGGCGACACGAAGATGGAAGGAGTGCCTGCTGAAGCGGCTTAGGCGTATTCGCGTGAGTTTCTGTCACGTGAGGAGCAATGTTTCTTGTGCCGCCGTTAGCACTTTGGCACTATTGCTCGCCCTATTCGCTCCGGAGTGTGTTTTGTCTCGCCGCGGTAAACCCCTGACATTCTTCCCGCTTTTCTTTGGTGTTATATTGTCGCGGGCATGAACAGCATGTTGTTTCTTTTCTGATTGTCTGATGTTGTTTCTTTTTTGAATACTTTTTGTTTACCCGGAATGAACCGCTGTTTTTAAGAGACTAGGTTTGTCACTCGTCGGACGAGACCATGGCTCGCGGACCCATTTTTTTGTAGGCGAGGCCTTCATCTGGCACCCAAAGTGATTTTTGCTCAAGCGTTGGTTTGCCCTGCGAGTGTCGCAACATTATTGGCAACGTTCCATTTCTTCGTGCCTAGCTATGACGAATGATCTCAACTTACCTGGCGCAAGTGTCCAATTGACAGCTGAATTTCCGCCTCCTACCAATGCGGGCTCTGTGCATGAACAATTCGGAGACCGGATAAGCGAACCGCCAGATTTCGATAGCGGAATGATTGGCCTACTGTCCCAGCTACTTGAATCAAAGGCACATTTCATAGAAATGAGGGGAACTCAGCCAGTTTCGTTAACGTCCACATCCTTGTATCGCGAAAACCATGTGCAGCTGAATTTGCCCGTGCCGATGTTTGAAGGATACGCGGAAAGGTGTTTCCGATTTTCTTCATGAACTCGATGAATATCAGATAGCAATGGCAATTACGGACAGTGCTCGGGTCACGCGTGTGATTCCTGTAGCTTTAGTAGGTTGCGCAGCAACCTGGAGGCGTGGACAGTGGCCATTCACAACAAAACAGAACTTTGTACAGAATTTTAGAAAATAGTTTTTGCCGCCTCACTACATCATCCGCATCAAGGATGAGCTTCGTGCCAGGATGCAAGGCGAAAACGAGGGCTGCTCGAGTTTTTGCGCAGTTTTCAAGAGCTGCATGAGCGGCCAGATCCTGCAGCTCAGGAACCAGAGAAAGTGGCTCAAGCCATCTCCCCTAACGGAGACCTGTTTCGAGTCATCAAGTGCATGGCTCGGATCATCGGCAGCACACAGCGGGGTGCCCCCCAGCTGCTGTATAGGGGCACGCGACTTCCACGAGGTCGCAATCCCTGGTGCGCCTCCTCCTGTACCACGCCGACTGCAGGGGGTAGGCCAGACCGGGCCTCCTCCTGTACCGAGCCGACCACGGGGGCTGGCAGGCCAGACCGTGCCTCCTCCGCTGACTGGCCGACTTCCGGAAGTGGCAGGCCAGACCGAGCCTCTGCTGACTGGCCGACTTCCGGGGGTGGCAGGCCGGACCGGGTCTCCTCCGCTGACCAGCCGACTGCAGGGGTGGCAGGCCGGACCGGGCCTCCTTTGCTGACTGCACGACTGCAGGGGGTGGCAGGCCGGACCGGGCCTCCTTTGCTGACTGCACGACTGCAGGGGGTGGCAGGCCGGAACAGGCCTCCTCCGGTGACTGCAGGGGGTGGCAGGCCGGACCGGGCCTCCTCCTGTGACTGTCCGACTGCAGGGGATGGCAGTCCTGACCGGGCCTCCTGCGGTGACTGGCCGATTGCAGGGTGCAGGGGGTGGTAAGCCGCACCGAGCCTCCTCCGGAGACTGGCCGACTGTAGGGGTGGCAGGCCGGACCGGGCCTCCTCCGGTGACTGGCCGACTGCAGGGGGTGGTAGGCCAGACCAGGCCTCATCCGGTTACTGGCCAAGTGCAAGGGGTGGCAGGCCGGACCAGGGTTCCTCCGGTGACTGGCCGAGTGCAAGGGGTGGCAGGCCGGACCGGGCGTCCTCCATTGACTGGCCGAGTGCAAGGGGTGGTAGACCGGACTGGGCCTCCTCCGGTGACTGGCCGAGTGTAAAGAGTGGCAGCCTAGACCGGGCCTCCTTCATGACTTGCCGAGTGCAATGGGTGGCAGGCCAGACGGCCTCCTGCAGCGACTGGCCGAGTGCAAGGGGTGGCAAGCCAGACCAGGTCTCCTCCGCGGACTGGCTGACTGCAGGGTGTGGCAGGCCTGAATGGGCCTTCTCGCGCTGCCGCCTGCTAGTGCGGGTGACAGAACAATGTGGCCAGCACGGAGCCTGGTGTTTTGGTCGTCGCATCACCCGGCGGCCAGGGTACGGGGCTGCTGCAGACGTCAGCCTAAGCGACGCAAGAGCCTGGAAAGAAGTCGTCTCCTCTGGCCCAGAC
Organism: Amblyomma maculatum; assembly: GCF_055883805.1. Lineage (NCBI taxonomy): Eukaryota > Metazoa > Arthropoda > Arachnida > Ixodida > Ixodidae > Amblyomma > Amblyomma maculatum. The sequence goes on from NC_139345.1 coordinate 132,987,912, forward strand.
AGCCCCTGCACCAGAGATGATTGGCGGCCCCTTGGAGCGTGAAACACGGCCCCACGTTGGGCACCAGTTGAAGGCCTCGGCTTTAAAAAACGGGTCCTCGAGCCATGGTCTCGCCCGACGAGTGACAAATCCAGTATCTTAAAAACACCGGTTTATTCCGGATAAACGAAAAAGAATTAAAAAAAGAAAAGGAACCAGCGTCCTCAAATCCCACGTGTTGGGTTTTTCGCATTGTTCTTGCGCCTAAGAAAGACAGCTCAGCTAAGAAAGACAGCACAGCTCGCTTATGTGCCGACTATCGCCGGCTGAACGCCGTAACAGCCGGAGATTCATACCCTTCTCCGTCAGTCGACTCTGTCATGCATACGCTTGAATCAGCAACGTTCTCTACTCTGGAGTGTATCAGGGGTTTTATGCAGATACCAATTCACCAGAGTGACATCGAAAAAACTGCATTCAATTGCCATCGGGGATTCGAGTTTTTCCGGCTGCCTTTCGGTTTATGCAATTCATCTGCTACCTTTCAGCGCATGATGAATATAGTGCTCGGAGGCGCGAAATTCAACTATGCAATGGCATACATGAATGACGTCGCGGTGTTTTCAGAAAGGCTAGATGAACATCTGATCCATTTAACCACTGTTTTGAAAGAAATGCAGGCCGCAGCTATCACCCTTAACCCACGCAAAGTTCAGTTGGTTTCACGCATAATCAACATTTTAGGTTTCATTGTTGCACAGGGCAGATTCCGGCCTGACGAGGAGAAACTGCAGGCCATATTGCAGGTGCTACCACCAACAAATATTAGGAGCCTGCAGCGATTCTTGGGCATGGTGGGTTTCTACCGCCACTTCATTCCAAAATGCGCGGATCTGGCAAGACCCCTTCATCAGCTTCTCCGGAAAGGTGCCCGTTGTTCCTGGACAGACACGGAGCAGGAATTGTTTCGGGCGTTGTCAACGGCTGTCGCCGATACTGCTCGTCTGCGGCTCCCGGACCTAAACCGGCCCTTTACAGTGCAGACTGATGCAAGTGAGTATGACATCGGTGCTGTTTTGCTTCAGGAGCACGTAGGGAAGCTTTGCCCCTTGGCATTTGAAAGTCGTACTCTCTCATCGCCGGAGCGAAACTACACGGTAACAGAGAAAGATTGCTTGGCAATTGTATTTGCGCTAAAAAAGTTTGTAATGTATTTAGATGGGACTGAGTTTACGATTCAGACCGATCATCAGGCACTGTCTTGGTTGTCAAAGCTGCAAAACCCACCCGGCCGTCTAGCCCGCTGTGCGCTCGCTCTTCAGAAGTATAATTACAGGGTGTAATACAAGAAAGGCGCCTTCAACAAGCAGCTGACGCCCTGTCCCGAGCTCCATTACCTGCCGATGGCGAGAAAGCACCGCACCTCCTGGTGATGACAGAAGCCGTTGATGCCTGGGGCACACTGGCTCCCCGTCAACAGCTGCTCGAAACTCAGCTAAACGATCCTCAGTGCATCCAGATACGAAATGGCCTGGAGAGCGCCAACCCTGGAGGAAGCACAGCGCCTACCGGCAGCTATGACTGCTACTTGGAAGCAGAGGATGAACTTCTGAGGTATATACCCGCTGCCGACACAGATGGTGGTGAGTCTCCATTTCGTGTTGTCATACCGAACAGCTTCCGCAAGCTCTTTTTAGAGTATTTTCACAACACACGCTTTGCAGGCCACAGCGATGGCAAGAAAACGTATGAAATGTTGGGTCGCGTTGTGACTTGGCCCCGAATGATAAAGGATGTCGTGACATAAGTCCGTACTTGTCTTGCATGCTAGACAGCAAAGGCAAGGCGAGGTAAATCACCGGGCTTCGTGCAGCCTGTGGAGAGCCGTTTCCCGTGAAAACTTCTGGCCTGTGTCGTAATGGGCCCTTATTCTAGATCTGTGAAAGGAAATCGCTACTTGCTAGTGATCACTGACCATTTTTCTAAATGGATAGAATTATACCCGCTGCATAAAATCGACTTGAAGGTACTCTGGGATAAGCTCCTTGACACATTCACCCGGGTCGGCTTCTCGGCGCAGCTGATCCCTGATAATGCGACGTACTTTACGGGAAGGATATTTGCTGACACCTGCAAAACTCTTGGCGTGCAGCAAAAAAAGACTACGCCCTACCATTCTCAGGCCAACTTCACAGAGCGGGTCAACAGAAACCTGAAATACATGCCCGTGGCTTTCAAGGAGCGTCAGACTGGGATTCGCGTGTGCAAGAAATGGCTTTCACCATAAAGACCACAGTGAATCGATCGACTGGATTTACGCCGGCGGCTATATTTCTTGGTCGTGAGCTTCGATTTCCTATTGAACATGCCCTTACCCATGATCCTGACTTGCGGACTCCCAGTTATTCCAGGATCACCCAGGATCTCTCCCGTCTCTCGCTGGAACTCTAAAGGAGGCCAGGGAGAAGTTGAACCTCGCCAACCTGGAGCACTGCGGCCAGTACAAGGCAGTTGCCCTTTGCAGTTCGACGTTGGGGATAAAGTACTCCGCCGCTCGCACACGGTAAGTTATACCGCAAAAGTGTGCTGCCTCTCTCGCTCCTCGGCAGACTGGTCCTTTCGTAGTAATAAAGCGTCTTTCACGGCTCGCTTACATGCTTCGTCATGTGCAGGGTGGCCGCGAGACCGCACGAGTCAACGTCGCCGACCTCAGAAAGTACTACGAGCGGGCAGAAAGTGCCTAAAGGCACTCTGTCTGCCAGATGTGAGCCACCTGGACAATCGTCTAATGAATGTCAACAACCCAGCGGATGCCTTCAAGCGGGCAGCTTGTCAGCAGCAGCATAGATTTTGTACTCCTCCTAGCGCCCTTCTTTCTTTCGTTCTTTGACGTTTCGGGAGGTGTTGTCGGGGCAAAAACGGACAAAAACCAGATCAGAAGGACGTGTCAGGAGACGGTTGTTTTGTTCCCCTGATCGCCGGCTGAGCGGCCACTCGCGGGTGTGTGTGTGCGCGCTTGTGTGTGTGTGTGTGTATGTTTACGCGCCGCAGTGCTTTTTTCGGAAATGGCACGGCTGCTTCTTGCCACTGCCGGCCAGTCGACCAACGGCTCGTCGCCCCTCAAAGCGTCCCGATCCACTGGCGCCGTTGAGGACACAGCCGGGGCCATAATTCACGAAACTCGGCGGACCTGCACCACATGTCGGCAGAAGAGGTTCTTGGAAACCTAGCGGGCACAGCGATGGGCCTAACAAGACTCGGACGCCCGCCTGCCCTGAAATTCGAGCTTACGAGGGGGCTGCGGACCAGCACCGGGGACGCGAGGAGGATTCCTCTGTTACCGACACCGCCGAACGAGCGTCGCGACTGCCAGGCTGCAAGCGCCCACGCAAGCGTGGGGCCCCCCTAAAGAAAAAGGAAAGAAGGGAAGGCCTGGAGAGAGGAACACGGCCAACCGTCGTCAAAAGACGGTAGCTTGCAAGACGTCCAACGAAACGGTCGTCAGTTTGAATTCCTGTAGAGTTTCTTTCATATGTAGCCATTAAATCAGTTTGTTAAGTTTCACCGGAGTTTTATTCTGTGACCAAATTATCTCAACGCAGACACGACGACAACGATTAATACGACTGACAGGTGTCTTGTCTTGAGAGGGGGGGGAGCGTGGGGCTCCCCAGCCCCTTTAAGTGATTTAAACCGCGCGTGCGTTTTCCTATTTGTATTGTGTTTGCGCGGGCAGCGCGCGTGCGCATGAAAGAGGAGCCAATCTCGGGGGCGGGATGTTACAACACCACCTAGACTACTACAATGCTTGTGCAAGCTTATGTGGCGTCATCGTAGTGATATCATACTGAAAGTCGGCTTCACTTTACGCCGTTGTGTTTTTTTATTTAAAGCTGCTCTTGGAGCTACCTTTAATATACATTAGGACAGGCCGGGGTCATCGGGAACTCCAGGCATTACAGCAGCAGCACCCAACAATCACGTGATGCCTGACCTAGTAAAAAACACCGCCTACTTCAATGGCCGTGGCGATGCGGACTCTGTGAAGGAGTGGCTCAAAAACCTATAAATGACGGCTACCTTACATCCGTGGCCGGAGGAGTTTCGGTTAGAAACTGCTAAAGGCCACTTGGTTGGACCTGCCAAGTACTAGCTCCGTTCTCGAAGCGAGGTAGCATTGTCATAGAAAAGCTTCGAATACCACTTCCGCCGCACCTTCTGTGGCCAGAGCAGAGCGGCCGACAGGTGGAGGAAGCTACAGGAACGCGTGCAGCAGCGCAATGAAAGTACGACGGCATACTTCCACTCAAAAGTTTGTTGGTTTCGGGAGGCCAATCTTGAATTCTGCGAGACCAGAGAGCAGGTGTTGACTGGATTGTGTTCGACACAACTGTGTACGGTGCTACTAGGACGCACCCACGATGACAATGATGACCTCCTCCACGACATCATCGAGTTTGAGCGCATAGACCGAGAGCGGGAGCAGCGGTTCGGCTCTTCGCATGAGGAGTCATTCACCGTGACCAAAACAAGGGATCCAGCAAGACCTCTGGCGGGGAAAAGCACCATCGAGCGACCAAACAAGGGTTGGAGACCACCTCTGACTAATGATAAAGACGAGCCAACGTGCTACAATTGTGGGCTATTTGGCTACATCTCACGCGACTACCCAGAAGAAAGGTGTGAAATGAAGTGCTTGCGTTGTGGAAAGAGCGGCCATAGTAAACGTCACTGTTCCACCAAAAGCAGCGAGACCAATACAGTGTCCGAGGAGGAAATCAGTCCAGGTGCGCTACTTAAGCATGTGATATGAATTGGGACGAAGACTCTCGTTGGCATGATTGACAACAGGAGTTCTGGGTGCCTCCTGCGCGCCTCGATGGCAGCACGCTGCAACGCAGAATTGGTAAAAGTTTCCACAGCACTCTACGGTTTCGGCAGTCAGGGCATACCATCGGCAAGAGCAAATGGGAAGTGTTACGCTGACCTGGAGATTGACGAGGTGAAAGGCGAAAACATTGCAATTCTTGTTGTAATGGACGATACTTTGTCGGTCGATTGTATGGTGGGTAGAAGTTATACGGCGCTTCCATACGTGCCTTACGCAAGGCTTGGAGGTTGCCTGCATTTCTGGCGCAGAGAAAAATGCCCGTTCTCCCATCTGGAGCCCCTCAATTAGCCAAGATTGCGAGTGCTGACCACTAGTGAGAGCGTCCTGCAGCCTAACTCAATCAATTGGAGCACACTGTCGATTACTTCTGATCTTTCTGGCCCAGTTTTGCTCGGCACCTTTGAGAGCGAAATCCTCGTCGAAATGCAAAATGGTGGAACTACTATGCCAGTTTTTCACGAGCGGAGTCCGAGAGGTCGTTGTCAGAAAAGGACAGCGATATGGGCGGTTAACAGAGGTCGATATTTTCTGCCTTGAAACAGATCGCCAACCGACCGAGGAGCAAAAGCTGGAGGTGGGACTTTCAGTGACCACAGAACAAAACGGTGAGCTCCTTAACCTTTTGAACGAGTATCGAGAATGTTTCGCCAGTAATTTGAGCGAGCCGGGATGCACACCCGTCCTGAAGATGGACATTGTTGAGATGCCGGGCAGTACCCCCGTGGCGGTTAGGCCGTATAAGACGAATACTGCAGAGCGAGAGACCATCCGAGAAATCATCGGAGACTGGAAGCGAGGGGGAATTGTGAGCGAGACATCACCTTACGCCAGCCCAGTAATTCTAGTACAAAAGAAAAACGGCGAAAAGCAGTTGGTCGTCGATTACCGCCGTTTGAACGCGCAAACAATGAAAGAAAGATACCCCCTTCCAAACATGGACGAACAGCTTCAGACTCTCCGGGGTAAACTTTACACGGTACTGGACCTTGCCCACGGGTACCTATAGGTGCTGCTGACTGAAGAAGCGAAAATGAAAACTGCCTTCATAACTCCTGATAAGACCGGGCAATTCAAAAGAATGACTTTTGGGCACACTAATGCTTCGTCCGTGTTCCAGCATCTCATAAATCGCGTATTGGGACCTTTGAGGGGTACGGTCGCCATGTGTTACCTGGACGATGTGCTTATGCCGGCAAGAAATTAGGATGAGCTTCTCATAAGGCTGTGCCAAGCTCTTGAAGCCTTCAAAAGAGCGAACCTGACCTTCCGACTCTGTAAGTGTGCATTCGTGAAAGACAGCGTGGAGTATTTGGGGTTCCGCATCAGCAAGGCAACGGTGCAGCTTGGCGAGACCAAGGTGCAGGCAATTTCCCTGCTTCCTATTCTGAGGAACGTCCATGACGTGAGACAATTCCTGGGATTACCGAGCTTCTTCCGTCGTTTCATCCCGAGATATTCTCTCGTCGCTGAGCCTCTTACTAGGCTCACAAAGAAAGACCAAACATTTGTGTGGAGACCTGAGCGAGAGAGAAGTTTTCTGGAGCTGAAAACAAAGCTAACAGGTGAACCAGTTCTGCAGCTGTACGATCCAAAGGCGGAGACAGAGTTGCCTACCGACGCGTGTTCGAACGATCTGGCAGGAATGCTCCTTTAAAAGAAATATGGCCGGTGGCATCTCGTTTACTGCGTGAGTAAAAAGACCACGGATGCAGAAAGGAATTACCTCTCATCAAAGCTCGAATTGATGGCGATTGTTCGGGGCAGTGGATTGTCTCAGACCCTTACTGCTAGGAATAAAATTCACAGTCGTGACCGGCTGTCAAGCGACAGTCTACCTGAATGCGCAGAAAACTCAGAAACCCCAAATCGCAAGGTGGTATGACTTAATCCAAGAATTCGAGTTTTCGGTCAAGCACAATGCAGGAACACAAATGCACCACGTTGGCTCTCTCAGCCGAGGTCCTGTTGAGACGCCTCAAGACACGATGGATTTTCTGCTTGAGGAGAGGCTTCAAGTGTGCATCACGTGCGACCTCTCCGACTAAGTGCTAGTTCTTCAGAGGGGAGATGAAGAGCTGCGAGAGCTTTTAACCGTTTTGGAGAAGCCTGCGGGCGGTCGTACGATGGAGGAAAAGGTAAAAGTCAAAGGCGAAGAAGAGAGGCAGACTCGTCAGAGAACTGGAGCAGGACGGAAAAATGAAGTTCAAGTTCGTGCTACCAAAGTGCATGCGAAATGCCGTTGTGGTACAGTCTCATGATTTGATGGGCCATTTTACAATAAAAAGACAGTCTCAAGATGCAAGAGAGCTTCTGGTACCCACGAATGAGAAATTACATCCGAAAACACATTTTGCAGTGTTTTTAATGCATTTAGAACAAGGCGCCTGCTGGCAGACGAGAGGGTCTCTTACACCCAATCCCACAAGGAAAACGTCCGTTCTAGACAATACACATGACCACATTGGACCATTTGTCCCGAGCAAGAAGCGCAACCAGCACCTCCTTGCGTTCATCGACAACCTAACAACACTTGTGAGAGTGGTCGCTACACGCGACACATCAACGAAGCATGTTCTAGCTGCGTTTGAGGAGTATGTCCTTGAGAGAGGTCTGCCGAGAACCGTCATCACCGATATAGGCAGTTCTTTCACATCGCGCACTTTTGAGGACTTTTGCTCACCTCGATGCATGCACCATGCGCTTTACTCGACACGCCACCCACAAGCTAACAGCCCCGTGGAAAGAATAAATAGAACCATTGTACCCGTCATCGCGACTTCGATGAACGATCCATAGCAGCGCGACTGGGACGCGAAGCTCAGCAAGGCAGAGCGCGATCTCGACAATTCTGTCAAACAAGACATCTGGAAAGACGCCGTTCGAGATGTTATATGGATACCAGCCGGATTTTCACAGCGCCGCCTTAAAGAGAATTGTGAGCAGTGACGACGCTGGGTTGGAGAGCCCTGAGGAGTTGCGAACACGAGTTCGGCAGTGCATCTTCGCTGAGCAGAAGAAAAGCAAAACAGCTTACGACCGCAGACACTTTCCAGCGCGTCCCTACAATGTCGGTGACATTGTATTTATGACCATGGCACCTGAACAAACCGGGAGGCCCTCGAAGGCTCAACCGAAGTATAGAGGGCCTTTGGTGGGCACTCAAGTTCTACCGTCTAACACGTACCGCGTGATAGAGCTCGACCACTGCAAGAATACCCGCTTTGTGACGATGGCTCACGTTTCTCAGCTTAAGGGATGGACGGCGACTTATCCGAAAGACAGTTTAGAAGACAACGAGTTGTCCGCTGAAAAAGAAGATACTGCGAGTGAGTCAAACGGCGTGCCGCGGCCCCTCAGGCGTTCAACACGCAGACAAGCAGTGACGAGCTGAGCAACCTTAAAGGGCAGCCCGTGTACGTTTTACATTTTTTTATTTCCCTTATTTAACGAGGACGTAATATCTGTCAGAATGCCCGAGTGAGATTCTGGGAACGCCAAGAGTGCGAAGTGCGTCAGGACGGAGTGCGCGGTGCGTCGTCATTAAGAGCGGACGTTGCAAAAATGTGCGAAGAGTGAGGGGAGCTTAAGCAGGGAGAGCGCACGCTAGAAAACTGTGTGCTGTGCGTGTTCGAACAAAGACTGTAATGGTAAATCCAGTGTTAATTTTCAATATACCCATTGTGCTTTTTCGTATTTTATTTGTGTGTCAGGTTTGTTTCTTTCCCTTCTCTTTTTTTCGTTCAAACTCTAACAATCGTATAGCAGTAACTCTTCTGAGTTGACAGGCCATCAATGATGGCAGGAGAATATTGATAAACCCTTGTAGACGTATGTTATTTTGGCAGGCGATTACACTTTGTCAGGCAACATTGACCACTGCAATTGCAGATATACAATGTTCGGAAGCCATGACGACTGGCGGGAGGATATTGACCGATGTATGCCAAGACACATTCGATGCTGACAAGCAATCAATACTGGCATTGCAATATTCACCATTGTTTTCCATGATGGGTGCAATGCTGGCCAGTGGCCACAGCTCATTGGGAAATGTCGCACACTGGAGCCAATAAGTATATATTGTTGGAAAGCCACTAAGACAAGTGGGTGAACATTAACCAATATTTGCCAAGATATAATCATTGTCGAGAAGCCAGCTATACTGACAGGACAATATTTACCATTTTATGCCATCATCGACCATTTTATCTGCAGATATGCACAATGTTGGAAAGCCATAATAATTGTCAGAAGGATATTGACCCATATATGCCAAGATATATTCGATGGTAACAAGCCTTCCCTTCAATACTGGCAGGACAATATTTAGCAATGCATGCCATTATATGTGCAATGTTGGCCAGTGGCCACCGCTGTTTGGGCAATATCTGAAGATGCATTTATTGTTGAGAAGCCACTAAGACTGGAGGGATGATATTGGCCAATAAATGCCAATATATATTCAATGTTGACAAGCCATATACTGGCAGGAAATATTTACCAGTGTGTGCCATGATTCGTGAATTATGGGCAAGACGTTGCAGATGGCTGCGCAATATTGGCGGTCATTGAGCATTGTGTATACAATGTTGGCAAGCAATTCTATATGCAAGGTGATTGTTGCCCGCTGTTAGCCACCTGAATGCCAACATAGGGAGAATATGTAAATCACTGGTCCAAGAGTGGTCAATGGTATTGCATGGCGGTACCATTATTCGTAGCGGATTGGCAACGCCGGGCCACTGTCAGACCAGGCGTCACTACTCAATTTCCAATATCGAGCCGATCGCATGTGCTACCTGGGATGGCAACCAATTCAGCCGGAGCCGAACGTGATGGACGCCCAACCTCCGACTTCGCCGCGAGTGACGTGGCACAAGCCGCTACTGCGCGTGCTTCGTAATCATTAGACCCAACTTCGCTGCGTGTTTCTGCCGAACCTTCAGGCCTGTACAGTTCCATGGCGTTCCAATTACCGAATTGTGCATTTTGGGAGAAGAGTTAAGGTTGTTAAGCCGTCCTGCCATGATTAGGAATGAAAATGAGAGATCGACGTGGGTTCCGCCACTGCGCTCGCTACAGACAGGAGGAGGAGGTTAGCGGTATGCCATTCATTGCACGTGCCTGCACTGAGAGTAGATGGATACTTTCCGGAGAGGGCATGCTACCGCCGTCCTAACTGCATAATACTACTTCATTCGGAGACTTTTACTTTTTAACATGAATATGGAGAAAAATGAAATAGGTATGGGGAATTTTCAGCGCAGCCAGCACACTGGGGAACACATCAGATCTAAATAGCTTGTCGATTTAATTCTAGTTGCATCGACTCCACTACGCAGTATACAAACTGCAAAAAGCCAGATCAAATTACTGCCAGAAAACACAACATACATGATGTGTTTTTTTTCATGTTCAGTTGCTTTACTACAGTTACAAGACCAGAGCTGAGAACCTATGCGCCGCTGGCATTGTTCGTTGCACGTAACTATCAAAAAGGGCGCAACATGCCTCTGTGAGGAGGAAACGGCTGCCAGGGGTAGCGCAAGTTGTGTGCCCTCCCTGAAAGCGGATGCAAAGGCATTGAGGCATCATATCTGGTTCCCTGAGGACCTGAGCGACATAGGCTCCTTCGCGTTTGCACGGGTCATTTATAACGCGACTATGTTAACTCCTTTTGAGAGAAAAACCCGGTTTCATCCTGGTGGTGCTGGCACTGTGTCGAAGAACGTTCGTCATGCATGACGTCAGGAGTGCATGTTTACGATTGAAGTGCTGGAAATGAACTTATAATAGGAATAAAGTCTGCTCAATCTCAAACGACATAAAACTTAAAGCCCTCGCAAATTGTAGTCGCAATTCGAATCTTCGATCCAAGCGGAGAAGCAGGAGGAGGAAAACACTAATTGAGATGCAATATTAAGCTTTAAAAATGTCGTGAACCAGAGTTACCAAAGCCAACTGGTCCGTTAGCTAGTACGAGGCTAGCCAATGCCATCACAATGGGCGATAAGGGTTTGGAAATAGAGGGTACTAGATCGCAATGGGCCAGGACAAAATGCAGTGTTATAAGGCAGCCTAGGATTCAAGCCAGTTAAGGTATGCGGGATAGTGTCGAATACAGCAAATAAGGATAGGGCAGGACTAAGGCGTTCATTAGGGTGCATGCATCGAAGAATGAGTATTTGAGTAGTAGTGAGAGATTTTTTAGAACTGGAAATGTGCGAAAAGTTTCTCCAATGTTGTCAAAGTGAATATTGAGTTCTTTGTTGTAATATACAGTAACCTCCCACATGGACAGATAAGACCAAGTAATTTCAGGTGCCCGGTGCTCAAGTTCATGGGCAAGGCAATGCACTACCTCAATACCTGCGATTTCAGATTTACTAAGAATTTGCCTCACTGTAAATGTGCTGGGACGTAATTTGGTAAGAACTTCGTGTAGATCTTCCTGTAGTTCAGCGGGAATACGACCAGTATGAATGGCACATAGAGCTTGTATTGAACCAGTGTACATCCAGGAGGGTTAGGAGCTCCTAGAGACAGATCTTGAAGGCTGGCGATTATTGGTCAAATCTCTAGCATTGCTGTATGAGAAGGATCAGGGTCAAGACCAATCGTGTGTGTCATAACTTCGCTACCGCTCTCAATTGAGTAAACAGCCGCTCGAGCGTTACTCTGTGATGCGAGTGTGCAATTAATATGGCTTACCAAGATACTTTGTTGGGCGAGTTGGTACACAGTCATTATTTATTTAAACAGCGCGAACAAGAAGACAAAGGACCTGATAAAAGAAAGCCACTGTACAAGCGCTGACTCATAACTATGCCTAAGCCTTTACTCCACGGCCCATATAAAAGCAAATATGACGACAACGAAAAAATCACGTGAAACAGCCCCCGGGTTCACCTGCTGCACAAAACGTTACTCAAAAAAGACATCGCTCTGCTTGAAAGAGCAAGAGAAGTCTTGCTGACACTCTTATTGTCCGTTGAAATAAAATAGGATTCAACTATCTCTCTCGTCAGCTTTTCTTTGTGGCGATACAAAATCCTAACCTGGTCAAGCAAGGAGTACATTTCTTCTTCTCCTTCTTCGTTGTTTCACATAAATGGCAATGTGAGACCAGAAGTGTTTTGTCCTTGTCACTTTCCAAGTTTTTCCGGTGTTCCAGTAGTCTCTTGTTAATACAGTGTCCTGTTTGTCCTATATAACAGGCTCCACAAGGAAGTGGAAGCCTGTACACAACACCAGTCTTACATCCGACAAATGGGTCTCTATGTTTCACCCCACATTCTTGCTTCTTCTATTATCTTTCCCTTTGAATAGCCGGGCAAATCCCCTTCATCTTGAGCGGGGCGGTCAATGCGACGTCAACACAATACCTCTTACCTATATTTTTGAGGCCATGTGAAATTCTGCGCACATACGGTACCACAGCAACTTTCCTCTTCTTCTTACCCATGCTGGGCAGGGATTTCTGTCTGTGCGTTCCTTTAAGGCTCTTCAGTACCCGGCAACTGGTCTCATTAATAACCGACTCCCGATAACCGGCCTTTTCAATTCTTGCCAATTGTCTCTCAAAACTCTTGCCCATGCCGTGGTAGCAAGATTTCTTCAACGCATATAACCTCAGCGCTTGTACTGTGGCCTCCTTTTAACTTGTTCTTTGTCCTTTATCTTGTCCTTGTTCGCGCTGTTTAAATTAATAATGAATATGCAAAGAATAACTTCGAACCAAGCATGCTACTGAGTGTATCATGAGGCTGGTTTATTTTTCCAGGTACAAGGGGCATATGTGCGTGGAGGTGCTTTAATATGAAACTTAGCGAACTTTTACGCGATAGTGAAAGGGTCCCGTGTCGCAGAAATGCCGGTGGCGACGTGGTCGTTCACCGTTCTAACGCGAAAGTCCACAATACATGAAAGAAGCAAAGAGGCTGAGTACCGAGCGAGAAAGGCGAACGCCATGCGCCAGAAGCGGGCCGAATTACGTGTCACAACAAACTCTTACTAATAATTCAATATATACCGGTGTGGATGAGTTCAATATATGAATATGGAAACTGTGTTCTGATAAGCATGATAAAGTTGGCACGTGAACTGTGATTGCGGGTGAACAAAACTGCTGCAGACAGCCGTTATCTCTGTCCCTAAAGACCTCTAAATCCGGAGCTTAATTGTCCACCTATGTTTTTTCTCATCCAGCAATATGAAGATTGACCTGCCACTGCGCCCCCCCCCCCCACCCGCCTCTTTGATTTGAAAGGCTTTGTTTTTCATGCTAACCAACCCTCCTCCATAGAAAAACAATTTGTCAGGGTGCACTCAAGGCTTCAGATTTCGGCGATGAGACATTAAAATGACTCAGCTGTAACATAGGTCACCAAAATGTCAAATCTAACATCTATCAGTTCGCGCTCTTTTTTCGTGCCGTGATGTCATGTCGCCTTATGAGCAACATAACGAATAGAGGATTTCTTTGTAAGAGCTATTACACTGTCACATTCCGCGAACTGCTAGAACAGCGACTTCGTATTTTCCAGTTTTATGGAAAACCCTTCGTGATTAAGCAAGCAGCTTTGAGATCGTGCTGTTTTCATTTCATCTGTTCGGTGTTCGCGGTACAAAGTGCATAGTGCGTTTTAAAAATCATGCACAACGAAGAAGGCATCGTTTTCTTGCTGTTACTAACGTATCTGCAGATTGCGTAGTTAGCTATATTCTCGGTATTCTTACATGTATATATGTACAAAACTGAAAATAACGCAAACGTTTCGGCTTTTACCGACGGTTTTCCCCATTATGTATGGTTTCTTTGCTTTACTTTAGTTCTACTTCAAATTATTCATCTCGAAAAATAAGGTTATCTTTTGGTTTATTTAATAAAATATTTTCCGAAGTATTCAGCAGTGTGGCTCGGCGTCTGGCATATTAAGCCTCGTGTACTTCGGAATATAAATAGCCACCACAATTCTTAAGCCTATAGTTCATAGTTAGGCATTACATGTAACGCACACGTATATAACTTAAACGATGCACACGTATATAACGCATGTAATAATGCCTTTTTATGATGCAGAACCTCTTGCCGACCAGGTGAATAAAAAAAATACATTCTGCGTCTTCGATCGTGATCGAAAAATATATTTTAGTAGAAAATGGTAAGAATAGTTTTACGCACAAAATGTATCAGCGAACTTACTGTCTGTAAAATTGTGACTCTTTTACCCACTCCTGTATGAGCGTGTCAAAGGGCTCACAGAATAAATAAATAAATAAATAAATAAATATGTATTGAAAACGAACGCAACAAAACAACAGGGCTGTGGCTCTACTAAGTGGCCATGAAAGAATATGGATGACTGGTGCTTTTTGCATTTGCAGATCACTGTATCCTGCCGAAAACCATATTGACAGTGCATAAGGGATTAGTTTTAGGCGAGGATTGAAAACATTATTGAGATACAGTCTTGGCGCTAACATGGGCCATTGTTGAAAAATTGGCATAGTCAAAGCGCGCTTACCGGTCATTATTGATAAGATGGTACGGCATAGGATACCCAGGGTGCGAACGTGGGCCATTGTTGATATAACGCATAACAATGGGCCAAATCTGCTACCTGTGACGGAAGGTTTTGACAGTTGGATTATAGGCGAACTGTTCGCATATATGATGGTGCCATTTTGGAAAGTCTCGGATTGCCCAAACACTAACGAAGGACCTATATTCATGCCAACTTTTGCCGCCAAAGCGGCATTGTAGGACCATGATTCTATGCTCTTGAGATTCACGGGGAACACTCAATGGGCTCATTAATTTGGTGATCCTCTGATTTAGCTCGGTCGATAGCAGCTAGGTTATCACTGTTTAAATACAGATTTGAAAACCTGCAAATTGTACGTAAACTGAAAGAAATTGAGTCTTCAAAGCTTTCAAACAACGATTTCTTTATAAGAGTTGTTAATATATGTAAAAAGAACTGCGACTTCGCCACATCTAATATTGGAGTAAACGCAAGCTTTTGTGCGAGGTTTCACGTACTTCACATGAAAAAAAGGAACTTAACGTAATGTTATGAGGCAGCAGCTGCAAACTTCCTACTATGCGAACACTCTTCGAGAAATGGTCTGCAAATAACATGAAGCGAAGTAAAGCAAAACGCCTGTCGATAATTTTGTCAAACTTGCGATGTGTATATAGAAGAGCAGAGGCTATGAAAGCAATCACATATTTCTTTTCTACTGACATCATGCCATGTACATAAAGTTGTTTTACCTAGAAATTCGCGAGTTATGATACCGTTTTTCCTCGGGGTATGGTTCATTAAAAAAGGCAAAGCTGACGTTTGACGAAGAAGAGTACTAATCGCGATTAACGATTTCCTCGCATCTCGTATTCGTACCGACACTGTTTGAAATGACCTGGCCTTCTCAACAAATTGGCCTCACAGTTTGCATTATCGGTGGTTAATATGGACAAATAAATAGAAAACCGCACTTTAATGAATAATTTACAGACACAAATAAAAAGACCCTTTAGAAATTTTCAAATGATCTACTCTAAGTGCTCCTAGATCTCATCGCCATCCCACACGAAAGCTTTCAATAACTCCCCGGTGTTATTATATTCTACACCTTATCGCAAAAACTATCCCGAGCTCTCGGGGGTATATGTTTAGGACGAAATAAGCTACATATCATATAAGCGGCAGATGTTTCTGTCACTAGCGTAGAGGCACGTGGAAATTGAGAAAGCTCAATCGCAAGAATAACTAAGCACGCACTGAAGTCGAATAAATTGAAGATGTTTGGAACGTGCACGCATGATTTTCATGGTAACTGCCGAAATCACTGAAATGTAAAATTGGCAGTTGCTGAGTAAAACCTAAGTGAAAAACTAATAACAAATTTAATATTCATGCATGCCGAACCAATTCGTACAACTTAATAACAATAATTTCTTTACATGCGGTATCAAGAGAACAATAAGTAATGAAAAACAGCATTTATCAATGCAAACAGAGGGAACGAAGCAGCGGACAAAAATTGCTAGCAGAATAATAAAATGCCTTTAAAACAAAGCTATGACGCCAAAGCTATATATTTCAGTGGAAAACTTCACAGCTTGACAAAATAATATTTTGAAGACATTTGACAGGCCAACGTGAAATTGTCTGTGTGGTTTCACTTGGCTGCTAGACGAGCATAAGCTTACCCGAAAAGAGCCATAGAATCAATTTCTACTAAAAACAATACTGAATAGAGTTACTCTTGGCATTTAAATGAATGTAGCAGTACACTGCGCATATAAGAAAGTCCAGAACAAATGCAAGCCAATTTCGCCGGTCGAGGTTGTCACGGAAGAATTGCCCATTAGCCACTACTGTTACTCGAGGCCAATAATCAATTCTCATTTTCATCCATACCAGTATTAGCAGAAGGCATATATCGCGCAGAACAACACCTAACCATCATCATCATCATCATCATCATCATCATCAGCAGCAGCAGCAGCAGCAGCAGCAGCAGCAGCGGCCAGGGCAGCGATGGCATCAAGGCAAAGCATATATAAATAGCCTTTCAGCCTAAGCTTTCATTCTTGCGCTAATTGTTCAAGCCACTTGACTCAATATGCGCTCCAGAAGATTGGAGGTCCGCCAAGTAATGTCATAATTTAAATCTGGGGGCAGATTCATTAGTTCCTAGAGACATTGCGCAGTTCCCGATAAGTTGTAAAATTCTCGAACATATTCATACGTGGCAAGGTAAGGCCAAGAGATTAGTCCAAGATGACTCCGCACATAGCACACAGAAACACAGCAGCGTTAACCGGGCAGCACCAACCGACACTGCTCGCACGTCGTCTTCACCAAAACTCACGAGCTTCTTCTTCCGTCCTTATGCACATACCAGTGCATGCACCGCCTAATGTAGCACTACCCCGCCTGCTGAAAAGCACCGTCCCGGTGCGTACTAGCGTCCAAACCAGGGTCCGTGTAGTACGGCTTGAGACGTGCAACATGGACTGTCTCGGTGCGTGGTGTAGAGGTATGCGTGGCGTGGTGCAAGGGCGCAATTTCATACGTCACTGGAGTCTTTTGTCGTAAAATGCGGTAGGGTCCTGTATAACGGGGAAAAAGATTTTCCGAGAGGCCAACGCGGCGAGCTGGGGTCCAAAGCAGCACGAGAGAGCCGCAAGAATACTGTGTGTTGCAATGACAGGAATCACAGCGACGTTTCTGGGAGTGCTGGGAGACTGCGAGTCGGTTGCGAGTCGGTTGCGAGCAACAACACGGGCAGCATCAGCTCGGGCTATGGCGTCACGAGCATATGAGCTGGCAGTGGCGGCCGAAGAAAGCACGCTGTCAAAAGGAAGCAGAGGTGCACGGCCGTATAGGAGATAGAAGGGGGAGTAGCCGGTAGTGTCGTGACGTGACGAATTCTATGCGAATGTCACAAATGGGAGCATTATGTCCCAGTCGCGGTAGTCATCAGAAACGTACATAGACAGCAAGTCAGTTAATGTCCGGTTAAGGCGTTCAGTAAGCCCGTTCGTCTGTGGATGGTAGGCAGTCGTGAAAGAATGACGAACGTTGCACAATCGTAGGATCTCGTCGACTATAAGCGAAAGAAAGCAACGGCCACGGTCGGTGAGCAGTAGGCGGGGAGTTCCGTGGACGAGTATAACGTCATTGAGGAGGAAAGCAGCGACATCAGTTGCACAACTGGTTGGCATTGCTCGTGTGACCGCGTAGCGTGTGGGGTCATCAGTGGTCACCGCAATCCATTTGTTCCCCGATGAGGACAGTGGAAAAGGCCCTAGAAGATCCAGGCTCACTCGAGAAAATGGGTCTATGGGGATGTCGTTCGGCTGCAGGAGTCCAGCGGGTAAAACTTTGACTTTTTCCGGCGTTGACAGCGGTCACAAGCAGCCACGCAGCAGCGGACTGCGTGGTATAGGCCTGGCCAAAAGAACTGACGGCGCACATTGTCGTATGTGCGAGGGACGCCAAGATGACCTGCTGTGGGAACGTCGTGAAGCTGTTCAAGGAAGGATGTGCGTAGGTGCTGAGGGACTACTAGTAGAAGGTCGGGGCCATCAGGTCGCATATTGTGCCGGTATAAGGTGCCGTTGTGGAGCACGAACAAACGAAGGAAAGGGTCATGGCGATCGGCGCTGAGGCGATTGATAATTTCACGAAGCTAAGGGTCCTGGCATTGCTCCCGGCGAATGTTGGAAAAGTCAGAAATAGAGAGCACGCAAGCGTCATTGTCACGTTCAAGTTGGCTTGGCGGGTCGACTGGATCACGGAACAGGCAATCGGCGTCTCGATGCAGCTGGCCAGACTTATAAACTACTGAAAAATTGTACTCCTGAAGACGCAAGGCCCAACGTCCAAGGCGGCCAGTAAGGTCTTTGAGAGTGGAAATCCAACACAATGCGTGGTGGTCAGGGACTACTGTGAATGACCGCCCATACAAGTAAGGGCGGAAATACCGTACGTAATGGCCCAAACTCGGGCTAAGCGCTCACGTTCAGTGATAGAATAATTCTGTTCGGCAGCAGAGAGGAGTCGGCTGGCATAGGCGATGACGCGAGGGAAACCTAGCTGACGTTGTGCGAGAACGGCACCAATTCCATGACCACTTGCGTCGGTGCGTACTTCTGTGGGCGCTGACGGATTGAAGTGAGCCAACACTGGCAGCCGGTGAGGTGGCAAGCAAGAGCGGCAAATGCAGCCGATTGTTCGTGGCCCCAGGAAAAGGAGACCCCTTTTTTTCAGAAGCTGCGTGAGTGGACGGGCGATTTCCGCGAAGTTTGGTACAAATCGCCGGAGCCCCGCCGGGTTGGTGCAGTGGTAAGACGCCCGACTACTGTCCGGAATACCCGGGTTCGATTCCGACCTCGGCGGCGGCTGCGTTTCGATTGAGGCGAAATGAAGAGGCGTCCGTGTGCTGTGCGATGCTAGCGCACGTTAAAGATCCCCAGGTGGTCGAAATTTTAGGAATCCTCCACTACGGCGTCTCTCATAGCCTCAGTCGCTTTGGGACGTTAAACCCCCCAAACCAAACCAAACCAAATCGCCGGAAATATGAACAAAGTCTGAGGAAGCTACGCACGTCGCTACTAGATTTCGGTATAGGAAAATCACTTGCAGCGCGAATTTTGCCGGGGTCCGGCTGGATGCCATGGGTTTTGACCAAGTGTCCTTGGACCTTAAGTTCCCGGCGACCAAAGCTACACTTCTTGGAGTTCAACTGAAGGCCAGCTCGTCGGACGACGCCAAGAATAGCCGAAACGGGATGGAGGTGGCCCTCAAAGGTTGATGAAAATGCGATGACGTCATCGAGGTAGCACAGACATGTTGTCCATTTGGACCCGCGTAGTAAAGAGAACATCATGCGCTCGAAGGTTGCAGGGGCATTACATAAGCCGAAAGGCATCACCTTGAATTGGTAGAGGCCATCTAGGGTTACAAAAGCCATCTTACCACGATCTCTTTCGTCAACACAGATCTGCCAATAACCAGAACGGAGATCGATGGAGAAGCAGTTGGCACCATGCAGGCAGTCGAGGGCGTCATCGATCCTTGGAAGAGGGTACTCGTCTTTCTTAGTTATCGTATTTAGGTGTCGATAATCTACGCAAAACCTCCAGCTGTTGTCTTTCTTTTTAACGAGTATTACCGGAGACGCCCAGGGGCTGCTCGACGGCTCAATAATGTTGCTGGCCAACATTTTCTCCATTTCTTCCTGAATGACCCGGCGTTCGGAAAGAGCAACTCTTTAAGGCCGTCTATGAATAGGGCGGGCATCTCCAGTATCGATGCGATGTGTGACGACGGACGTTTGGCCCAGGGATCCGTGACCGAAATCAAAAATGTCGCTGCATGACCGCAAAAGGCCGGCAAGGGCGCTTGCATATTCGGGACGCAAGTCAGAGGCAACCATGGCTGAGATGCGGTCCTCCGGACTATATGACGAGACAGGTTGTGCAGGTACCTTGGCGTGATGGTCGGACAGCACTGCAGAAATAGTAAAGCTGAACAAAGGTGACAGCTCGGCAAGGAAAATGCCCTCCGGGAGAACTTGCGAAGACATGCTGAAGTTGAGTACGGGAATGTAGGTGAGGTTATTCTCGACGTGTAGTATGTTATGAGGTAAGACGATGTTGCGCTGTAGAGTGACGTCGGTGATGGGGTTGACAACATAGTCGCCGTCAGGAAGGGAGGGAAAAGGTGACATGGGCACGGTCATCGGGAGGTAGGCGAGTAAATGTACAGGAGCAGAGGCGAGGCTGGAATTGGTCAGCACTAGGGTCGTGAACACAATGGGGCAGGGTTAGGCGCAGAAGTCCGGAGGCACAGTCAACGAGAGCGGAATAGGCTGTTAAAAAGTCAAGGCCTAAAATCACGGCTTGAGGACAAGCAGTAAGGACAGCGAAGAGCACAGGGACGTGATGGCTAGTGATGCTGACACGCCCAGTGCACATTCCGATGATGGTAGCAGTGTTTTCATCAGCAGCACGAACTGTAGAGGTGTTATCTGGCGTAAGAACTTTTTTGAGGCGCTGGCGGAACGACGATCTAAAGACTGAAATATGGGCTCCAGTGTCAATAAGGACAGAAACAAGACTCCGTCCACAAGAATGTCAACGAGGTTACGCCTGGGTGTGGGAGTCGGTTCCGAGTTGACAGTCCGGGTCGGTAATGCAGCGTCAATCCCAGGCGCTACACTCGCTAGTTTCCCGAGTAGGTGCTGGCGTATGATGGGGAGGAGCTGCGAGGAGGGACCGGTGAGCGGGATCGACGAGCCAGTGGGGATGGAGATCTGCTGGCGCGACGGGTAGGCGGCACTGTTTCGTTGCGATGCTGATCTGTTTGAGAAAGATAATGTCCAAGTCCATCATAGGAGGGGCAGGGCTCCTCTGATTGGGCAGGGATGCGTCGCGGTCCATTGTAGCATCGACGGTCGGCGTTGTAATAAGAGCGAGCGGCAAAGAAGGTACGGCTACGGCAATAACGAGATGTATGGCCGGCGCGACAGCAAATGAAGCAAATTGGCCAGTCGTCTGAGGTGCGCCACTCTGCAGGATTGCGGCTAAAGTAGCAACGTGGGGAAGCCTGGCTCGCGGTAGCAGCAGCCACTACAGGAACAGGGTGCGTTGGTGACGGTGGCGGCACGGGGCTGGAGGAGATGCCGACGTTGGCGATTTCTTGACGAACAACGGCCTGTGTCATTGCCATAGTGTCGGGCGGTGGAGACGTGAGTGGTGCAGGAGCTAAGGCCTCGAGTTCTCTCCGGGTGATCCGAGTGATGTTCACTGGTTGAGAAGGCTGTTCCATAGGCGGCAGGTCAGCGCAGGATGATGTAGCCGCCGTGATTGGAAGGCGGTCAAAGCGATATATGATACGGCGTTGTTTAGCCTGCTCGAAGTTTCGACAGACTTGAAGTACTGCGTCGACGTTAGCGCAATCCGTACAGAAGAGGATGTGGAACGCATCATCCGCTATACCCTTGAGGATATGCCCTGTCAGTTCACTTTCTGGCATGGAGCTGTTCACCTTGCGGCACAACGAAAGGACGTCTTGAATATAGGCAAGGTAGGACTCCGTGGGAGATTGGGTGCGAGTGGAAAGTTCTGTTTTTGCTGCGCGAGCCCGCCCAATCGGCTTTCCGAACAAGTCCTGTAGCTTTTGTTACAGATTTCCCAGGTCACTAGCTCTTGCTCGTGATTTTGGAACCACGTCCGAGCTGTTCCCGCCAAATAGAAAAGTACGTTCTCCAGCATAATGGTCGCGTCCCAGTGGTTGTTTCTTCTGCAGCGCTCGTACTCATCTAGCCAGTCGTCAACGTCCGGCTTGTCTTCGGCAATAAGGATGGGAGGGTGGCGGATCTTCGTGAGTACTACTGGCCGAGCCGATGTTGCTGCGATGGTAGGGGCTGCCTCGGAGGTCATAGTGGTCGTTGCTGAAGTCGTCGTGAGCACAGATAGGTGGCAGCCACTGCGCAAATCCAGCTTTTCTGTGCTATTTTGCTCTTATATTCTGTTCTGAGCGCACGGAGATCTTGAGTCCCCTCCACCAATATGATACGTGGCAAGGTAAGGCCAAGAGATTAGTCCAAGATGACTCCGCACACAGCACACAGAAACACAGCAGCGTTAACAGGGCACCAACCGACACTGCTTGCACGTCATCTTCACCAAAACTCACGAGCTTCTTCTTCTTTCGTCTTTATGCAGATACAAGTGCATGCACCGCATAATATACCAATATTATCAGATCTCAGGTTACGGCTCATTTTTATCGAACAACATGCTGCATAACAATCACCACGGCATCTGGAAACATTATTGTGCTCGGACGCTGACAATTGAGTTAATAACACACCTTCATCAAGTTTCGATTTGGCCCTATACGTTAGCTTTATATTTGCTGATTTCTCGGAAGCTTTTAATGGCGTGTCCCATCATCACTTAATGATAAAGATGCGCAATACATATCTGCAACAAAACACTACCCACTGGATAGGAGCGTTTCTAACAGACAACTTCAAACAAAATATCAATTTCTTAGTAGTGGAATCGCTTACAGTTGCATGCTTGGTCCTCTGCTTTTCTTAAATGAAATTAAGAAAGTTGCAACTAACATTACTATAAAATTATATTTATTCGCATAAACGTTTGTAAATTAGAGAAAATATATCACCACTCCTACATTGTTGGCCTACAGATTGTTATAAATGAAGTGGCATGTGGGAAAGGGTGATTGTTGAAGATAAAGCAAAACCTCTTGAATGAGCAACACTTTCATTGAAACTGTGGCCGCAGGGAAATACCTCAGTGAGAGAGAAGATATTTATCAACTGACCTTAATCCGGATCGTCGCCTCTAGCTGAGTTGAGACCTATATCGCCTGATACATGGATGACGCCGGCGGTGCCTGTTCCAGAATAATGAAGGGTTCACCATGAGAAACGGCCCAGCCCTCCGTCGTATAGGGCTCATGGACTGGTTCTCAAAAAAATGATTTATACACGCGTATCCTCACGCCGGAATCCCCACTTAGTTCACAGTTCGCGCACCGAACGCAATGCGACGCCAGCTCACACCGATTCCACCACGACTACGCCAAAGTGGATCACATTCGCGCACCCCCACACGCGCACATGCCCGACATGCTGTTTCCGTAATGGCGCTTCCCCTTCAGTCCGTTTTGCCAGCATGGATAACAAGTCATGCCTATCTATGCTCCTAGCCTCGCGACCATGAATGCAGATGCGTGAAATGCGCAATGCAGAAAAAGCACGTTCCTGATATCTCAACGCAGTACTTACTTTATTCAAGAGTCTAAACAATCATATTAGTGCGAACGTGAAAGGTTTGTCTCGGGATAAGGACACGATAGTTTTTTCAATCTTTATTAAAAACACAAAAATGCTTTAGTCGACTGAGCAGAAAAATGTCATTGCTGCGCCAGCTGTAAAGAGCTTATTCACATAAAAATGTTCTTTCGTAATAGCGACTTGCGTTAACTGCGTAAACTCCTCTTATGGAAGCTGCGTTCTACGCAAGCGATTTTCGCCATACATATATCTCACAGTGAGAGCTCAATTACATCGAGTGTCAAAGCAGGACTGTGTCTTACAGGCAGCTTGAAGGGCGCACCGTGTCTTCAGACGCAGGCGAGGAATAGACACACGTTTACAGTCGGGCCTGATAAGCACCAAGTGGTATGTACTTCCAAACTGTAGTTTATGGTTCTGCCACGTTGTTTATATAGCAGGGAAGTGTAAGCGCAGAAAGCGTTCTCTGGCTTCGATATCCCGAAAGTTTCTGTTTAGCGCACCACTGTAACGGATATCCTATACAGGTGCCACACAGATATTTTCGTAAAGCTTTGATCTTTTGAATTCTCTACCTATCCTAGTTCAACGAAACAGCACATCAGTACTTCCTTCCTCGCTGACTGACACCCGACCGCCCTCCGACCGATTGACCAGATTTGCAACCACGCGGTCTTTTGCGGCTCGTCACGCGGTTGTTTATATATATCGCCATACGGTATCAAAAGCGCCCTGTCTTGCTCATGTAGCATTGACAGCAAGCCTGATAGGAAGCGGCGCACCAAAGACAAACTAGCTGTTAAGGGGCTCAGGTAGGAGCGAATATATATGATTTGCTTCTCTTTTATTTGTCCCTTAATCGTTAAATATGTTTCAAAGAGCGTAAAGTATCCAGCGGCAGTGTGTAAACTATATAGAGAAAACGTGATGTATAATCCTGCAGCGATACAGGCTGGATTTGGCGAATGATGTCCATCGTGCTGCTAGCTGTCTTTTATTTAATGCTCAAAAGGTGCACAAAGAGACCTCTCTTTTGCATGGACTTCAGTGGATAAATAGTTTGTCCAAACCAAAATGGCGGCCAAATAAAGGCTTAAGGAAATCGGAAGCCATTTAACATTTGTTGAACCCAGTTAAACGACTGAGAGCTCGGTTTTTCATGGTTCGGTGCGGTTTCGCGTTGTTTAGATAAAATTGACGAAGCATTTTGCAAAGGTAAAATGATTTTTAGCAGACATTTGCAGAAAACGGTAAATACTTAAGACGTGTGGTCAGGACATTGAAAACGTACGCGATAATACTCCAGCGCAAAGTTAAATTTTAGTCACAATTAACTAGTTCGCAGTAAATAATCAACATAAATTGCAGATGTAATTGACAAGTTATCATACCACATAACATCAGTGTCGCTATGGCTTCCATTGGAAGGTTTGCCCTTGAGATGGGAATTAGGCCACAGTATCGGCGGGAAGCCTGGTCAAAGAATGCATTGAGTGGAGCTACCATTATAAAATAAGGGTTCACTTTTTGCCGCCGCGGGATCTGAAATCATGACTCTGCAGTGAAAAATAAAATATTTTTATATCACTGGGGACAAGCCAAGTAATCTTTAATATTTTTTTGTATCCCGCTATATCTAGAATGTTGATAAAACCACTACACATTTCTGGATAAGAACGCATATCCAAGGCTGAAGTAGCGGATGTTAGTTAAAAGATCATTCCATCAACGAGACTGGTAAGGCATAATTCGATTATATGAACTGCACTGAGTGTACTGATTTGTTACGAACACTTTCTGAGATGAGATAGAAAAGGCTGGAGCTGGGACGTCTAATCTGACTTTTAGCAGAAAACTTGGCAATTCCAAAAAATAATTCGATGTTTCTAAGCAGGTTTGGACCTTGTAGATCAAATTCCCACGATAAAAGAGACCCAATCGCGTATCAGACGCGGAAAGGGTGCTCGCAAGCATGGGACAACACTGGGTCGTTGAAATATCTTGGGAGCGTTCAATATGCGTGAATATAATCTAGTGAGTTTGATCCCGTCACCTACCGTGAGTGCCGAATATGAGACAAGTTCCCCAACCACTATCGTCTATCATGACCACACTGTAACACTAGCGCACACTACTTCCGCAAGAACCAACTACCCCAAACCATTTTTAAGAACAATATTCAGTGTGACGGGACCACTAAAATCTGTGTGAAAATAATCATGTAAAATGGCATACTAATCGCAGGCGATAGAAAGGCAGCAGGGATATTCTGCTAGAAAATTTGCAAAAAAGGGGTACATTCCTGAATTCTACCTCTCTAAAAGCAAAGGTATTTTCGCTAAAACTAGCATCACAAAGAGACACAGCAGGCAGATGACCACAGAACTGTTCACTACATAGGTCGTCACGTGTGTGAAAGAAATTAAGGCAGCAATCCAAGGCGATACCACTTTTTTCAAAACGCTCATCAAAAAGTGTGACAACTACGAAAGGGTAAGAATTCCTAGCCGTCAGCAATGTTCACTGGATACTTTCTAGCTAGGCACAAACACTCAATTGGCTTCATACATAAAGCTAAGTGAACAAAATAGGTAACAATCTCGTTGCTAGCGATTTCAACATGAAGCTTTACCAAAACTACACCGAAACAGGCCGCCAACTAGAGCCCTGCAGGAGGAGCAGGAGTAGCACCGGCTATACCATGCTAAAGGCATCACACAGCCAACATAGAAAGGGAATAGCGATAAGTCAGACACCAAGAAACATGTAGGTTGGTACAAAAGCTCTCAAACGGCTCCTTACACAAAACGTTAGGAATTCTAGGAAGTGTTACGCACTCAACGCTACCGCAAATGTATTCAAAACCGTACCAAACTATGCATTTGCCACACAGGAAGCAGAGCGCAGTAACCACAGAGGAATAAGCGAGGGCAGGAGAAGGGCTACTGCCAACTAAACTTTATTGCGGTTGCACAGCATATGTGTACACCTGAGCTTCGCAAAGTCATGAAAGAAAAAGGAAACTAAAAATTTGTGAGCTGCCACTTATGTCCAGAACTCAAGCTCTGGCTATGGTAGAGTTAAATACGGTTTGCTAACACACTCATTACTTTGCCGTGCTATCAGTGACGCTTCCATAATTTATCAGGTGGCTATCAAAACAATCGTCAAGTGAAACAGTGAATGGCATGGCTTCTGAGGCCCATGCCTTTTAAATGTGAGGCTAGCTGCCAGTCTAAGGCAACGTTGCTTAATATGTCAGCGTGCTCTCGCAGCAGGCCGTTCAAGCATATAGCGTTCTCGACAAGAAACTGGGATTTTGTATACGGCTTTTATTCGACCAAGCGATTATTTTGTATAACCACCGCACTGGCCTGATCAGAGCAATTGTGGGAGCGTCACCGAGCGCTGAGTTAGCTGATGAGTGTGCTAGCAAGCCGTCTGCGGTTCCAGCAAAGACAGAGCTAAATTTCTCGGCGCAGGCGGCCAGTGGCAAATTTTGGCTTTCTCCTTTGCTCCTTTATGCTTGCGAACCAAAGCTGCTTTTATATGCTCCGAAACAGCCATCACGATAGTTAGTGCGCTTTCTGATTGATAATAAATCACCACGAGCGAACATAGTTCCTCTTGAGGAGCACATTTGCAACTGAACTTAATTCGCCTGTGCCCTAATAATGAATGATATCAAAAGAAGAATTACCGACAAACTAGAGGCATCATAAGCTGACGAAAATCGGAGCCACGCACCATGTCTGAAGAAACACAGCAAATCGACTGTCATGTTCCTGGCCTTTTTGCACCGCTGACATATTCTTGTAAAACATGATAAAAAAAACTAAACGCACTCACCACCCTATAAACCGCATTTAACAGGTCAAGGAACAGGCATAAAAATATGCATCGGAACTTTGTCACATAAAGTGGCTCAATGTATGTGATCAAATTATTTAATATTTACAATCTAGAAGAGAGCGGTCCTTTCTAAGGTTATTACGACAGGCGCCAAAGAGGCATTCCTTAGTTCAGCTCGTTCTCCACACCGACAAAGTCAGCAAAATAAAGATCTTAACTATGTTCTATCTCATCAGTGAAAACCACGATGACACACCGGAGTCTTAGAGCGCCGAAAGAAAAAAGAAAGCGCCGCACCTTTCCCTTTGGTATGAACGACACAAAGTTCGTTTTACAAACCCCAAAAGGGAACACTAAAGCAGACAAAAAGGGCGTTATGTATGCTATCGTTAGAAACTGAGAAATACACAAAAAACTCAGCTGCAATCCATTTAGGTAGCATAAATCGTCAAGGTTCATGCCAAACCATTAAAACGGCAGTGGGTGTCATTGTCATATCCGTACTTGGAATGAAATTACTCAAATAAAGCATCTGCGCCACTTCACTATTATATCTTTCGCTGCAAAGGTAATATAAAGATGACCGTAATATTTCCGCAATTGCTTCTCAAAGCACATTACCTTTTTTTTCACCATCAATCTCAGGGTTTACAGAAAATATCAGCGCTCTAGACCCTATGTTAAGGCTGGAGTCCATTTTAGACATGCTCAGCACAGCAAAGAACGTTGGTCTGGACTGACCTAGACAAAGCCTTTCATAACCAAAAGCATATAGCAATCTGCATCAATCAAATCCCTGAGTTATCATAACTACCGCATATGTTGCAAGGATAAACTCGAAACAATATAGGCATTATTAATGGAGACCAGCTGGGACATATAAACGCACTAGTGAAAAATCCCGTAATCGCGACAAACGGGTTTGAACCGTTCCTGTATTATCCCGTATACATTTCATACTGTTGTGATCAGTCCTGTATGAATCTTAAACGGGTTTATACCGGACAGGTTTTGTTGACAAACAGGACAGTTCTGTTGACAAAAGCGAGCAGCCGGTTCACTGCGAGACAAAATAAAAGAATTTCTCTTCTCTTTCTGCTATCGAAAAGCAGCAAGAAGGAAGCCGGAGACAAACACCATTTAGACAAGAAAAAGACTCTTAAAATACTACCAGTGAGTGAGCTGTCACCTAAAAAAAGCAAAGCAAGAATTTTAGAGAGAATGTTTTTAATGGCAGTGTTTGATAAATAAGAAAGGCTTCTGAAAAGTGATCGGGAAGCAACCATTGTTACTGGGAGTGCCTCGTGTGTAAAGAATTGCGGAGCAACACAATGCCTCGTTCTGTGCGGATCCAAAGCACGGTGTGCAACGGATCCAAAGTACGGTGTGCAACGAACGGGCTCACAAAGAGTGCGTGGGAGACCGAGGATTGCCCTTCAATAAAATCGAGAGTTGGGCTAGTTGGTACATACTAAAAGGAATAACAGCGCCAGTTTGCCTCTTTATTTTTTCCTCGTCTTTGCGCTGTTATTCCCTTCGGGGTGCCCTTCAAGTGCGCTGAATGCAAGTGCATTTCAAGGAATGTCTCGTTTTGCATCCCCTGATGTCTCATTTTGCCTCGGGAGTCTGGACAAATCAACACCGATTGGGCTTTTTGAAATTCATCATTTTCCATAGTTTTATTTTAGCAAGATATTTCAATTTTTCTCACCTTTCAGGTGAAGTACCAAGGGAGGCTCATGTACAAAGTTTTCTGGGCTTTCAACAACAATAAAAGACTAATATAAGTTGGCTGATTCTGGTCTCATAATATACCACCCTAGCATGAAGAGACAAGCCAAAGCAGCCTGTAGGTATGATTAAAGGCGGCCATTATGACGTTCTCTGCACATCTCCTCTATATTTGTCCAAAGTGTAGTTTGTAATATACTTTGGAGAATGTTCTAGGGAAACTACAAATGAAATGGCTTAAGGGAGAACCAAGCTCACGTAAAACGCTTGCGCCATTTTGTGTATTGCGTTAGGAAAACACTGATTTTGATTGTCGCCATGGCGGTGCTCTCTCCATGTGGTCGAATTTCTTTCTCGTAGTTACTGTTTCTTCTTATTATGTCTGACTTCTACATTAAGCCGTTCTTTAACCTTCTGATTTAATTAAGCAGGATCTGGTACCGATATGCAACTGAAGGATGCCCGACAGGGATCACAACAAATGGAATTTCCTAAAATGAAAGCACCCTACAAAATGTGGCAGCTGCTAGTATCTTGCCTTATGCTTGCAATAATTGGCAGCTCAATCATCTGGCCGAGACTAAGGAGAAAAACAATTTGGCAAGCCAACCAGAGTGAGTACAATATAGCACTAACGCATCTCATTTCATCAGGAAATAAGTCTGTTGCTAAGGTGGGTTCTGCTTCAACGTTCACATTGTTTCATCGTTGTGTTCCTTCGATAAACTCAAAAACACCTTATGCGCGAGGTCTCATAGGTACGCCGTGCGGAAGGGTCGTTATTATTTTCAGTGGGCTATAGTTAGCGTCTTTTACTCTTCCTTCCCTTCGCACAGAAGAGCCAGCACAGAAGCTTATTTGTTGCATCAGCCAACTAACACTTTTACCCGAGGTTGTTATTCTATGTCGCGACTTTGGGTACAACCGCTGAGGGCCGAAGCTCTAAACGAACGCTTCGCAGAAAAGAAGCTACATGTAGTGTGCGGAACACTAGATAAAACTTCCAGTAATGGATATAGCTCCCGTCATTTTGCGAGAAAACAAATTGTTTTGAACATGTTAAGAAACCAAAGGCATGAAATGTTGAAGAAAGCATAACCTAATAGTACTGAAAACACTTGGTGTAATTTTTAGAACCAATTTTCATGTACGCAGCAAAAGAAAATACAGGCGTAATCACACCGAAATCAACTTTTTATTGGAATGACAAGGGTCCTAAAAATAACTGAAAAACACGGCGGTGGCGATTGTAGCAAATGTGCTCGCTGGTCGTCGAATTAGGAATACTTGTCGCACACGTGAACAGTGAATTTACAGACGGCGAAGAAACATCTAGATAAAGCCGCAAACGGTGACTAGCACAACCTAGAACATAGCGAAATATACGCGAGTGGCTGCAATTTTCCAGATACATCTTGACGCATCTTGCACGACAATGAAAACGATAAAGCGTCGTCTCGCGACGACGAGCTTGAACAAACAAAGAATACAGAAACGATTTGCGTGCTGGAATCATGCTGATAAAACAACATGCGGCGGCTGTCGAAAAAGAAAAAGATTTGAGTAGGTAGTTCGTCGCTTTACTCCCCCCTTAAAAGGACATCGCCTTGATGCATACAAAATAAAGATATAGAGGTTAACAAGATACTAGAAATTAAAACAACTAGGCCCTTGAGCGCGTAATAAGGCTTTAGACGCACGACATGGACGATTGCTGGTCGCGCCCTGCGCCGCTGGGATGTGGTGGTGCCGTCAGGAATGACTTCATAATTAAGGTGTGCGATGTGCCGCATGACTTTGTTCGGGCTGAATTTCCGCGCAAGAGCTTTTCACTCAGGCCGCGGCGGCGTATCGGCGTCCAAATCCACACTTGATCTCCCGGCCTGTACGTACCTGCGTAGCATCGTAGAAAATTGTATCGCCAAAAAATTGTTCGCAGCCGGGTGCGTCGTCGTGCTTCCTCTGCACCTTGAGCTAACAGCGCGGAACGAGGACGGGAGCACAAGGTTAGAAGACGACACAACGAGCTCTGTGTCGTCTCGTTGTGTGGCTCGTTGTGTCGTCTTCTAACCTTGTGCTCCCGTCCACGTTCCGCGCTGTTACCTCAAGATGCATAACCAACATGCCAAGCTGCTATTCTTCCTCTGCACGCTGCAGGTAGACGGCGACGTCAGTGTTGTCTTCTGTCACGTGCGGCAGCATCACATCGAACGTCGTCGTCGGCTCCTTGCCGTACTCAAGCATGAAGGGGGTCGCTCTGAATGTCTCCTGGATGGCCGTTGTATATGCGAAGATCACTTACGGCAAGGTGGCGTCCCAGACATTGTATTCGGCGTCGACGTACCGTCTTTGCCAAAAGTAACCAGGCTGCTCCGAAGGCTGGCGGAGCAAGCACGCGGCCGTGTGGCGGCATTGCGCTCTCTGTGGCTTATCAGTGCTCGTCACCTCCGAGGGTACAACAGCTGACGCAACTTAGCACCCTCACTCTCACCCGTTGCATGATCAAACCTAGGCGCGTATGATATGTGCGGGTTGCGGTTTCACGCGTGCGAAGCCTGGTTGTGCCCAGCGAGGGCGCTCAGTATAGCGACGGCCGTGGCTATTCGCTCTTATCGGCAACTGCGGAAAACAGAAAAGCAGGTGATAGTAGACACGGTGAGCTCTTGTTGTTTCTAGGACGAATATGTGCTAGGTTTGCCGGACACTGTCGCCCTGAAATAAGGGTTCCGCGAACGAGAAAGCAATCATGTGCATATAATGGCTAAGCGCGAGGAAGGTTTCATTTTAGTTCCTTACTTAAACCAAAACTTACCTACAAGCAAATTTCGCAAGGTGGCTTGAAAGGGGTTCACAAGCTTTCCCATATCCTTGTACCGGAGTTACGACCCGTAATGTGGCACTACGCAAGGCACCTTGGAGAAAGCATATTGAAATTTCGAGGTGCGTTATCATTCTTTGATGCACAGGCGCATAAAACACGCAGGAAAGCGCAATACTGCTGGTGCGTTTCAGCAGCGGATTACAGAACACAAGCATGTGCTCTGTAACACGACTTGTAATATCTGCTTCAGGGCAGTTGCCGAGAAGAGCGAATAGCCCGGTCGCTATACTGAGCGCCCTCGCTGGGCACAACCAGACTTCCCACGCGTGAAACCGCAGCCCGTACATCATACGCGCCTAGTTTTTATCATCCAACGGGCGAGAGTGAGGGTGCGAAGTTACGTCAGCTGTTGTACCCTCGGAGCTGACGAGCACTGATAAGCCACAGCGAGCGCAACGCCGCCACACGGCCGCGCGCTTGCTCCGCGAGCCTTCGGAGCAGCCTGGTTACTTTTGGCAAAGACGGTACATGGCGATCATGTGCGCGATTGTTTTGTTGAGGCACTCCGTTGTTGAGGCACTCCGTAAGTGGTACTCCGGTGACTCGTGTGACAGTACAGTGCAAGAATGCCTGCGTTTCTTTCAGTTTTTCTCCGTGATGAGCACTTCAGGAGCGCCCTGTCGCAGGACAATTCGTTTGACGAAAAACTATCGCACCCTTTCGCTTCGGTGTAACGCGTCATGTAATCGGTTGCCACGATAATGCATTTGTTCCCCGCTGATGAAGTTGGGAAGAGGCCGAGGTGGTCTATCCCAATTTGTTGAAAGGGCTTAATCGGGAGAGGTATTGGGCTCAGTAGACCAGCTGGTCTGATTGGGGGCGTCTTGCGTCGTTGACACTCATGGCACGTTATAACATAATGAGCAACGTCGGGAGGTAACCGTGGCCACTAATATTTCTCTTGTATCCTGTGCAACGTGCGCGCAAACCCGAGATGCTCTGCTGTCGGCTCATCGTGCAGCACCTGCACAAACTTATAAATCGCATTTTTGGGCACAACAAGAAGCTGAGCGGTGTTGTTGGCGGCGAAGTCCTTCACGTCGACGCTATTGTACCAGCAGAATGACGATAAATTACGTCTAAACATAGCAGGAAGACAAGCGAGCTTTCCTTCAAAAAATCAGCTAGGTACGTATTTCAACTCAGGGTCCGATTGCTGCTGCTGTGCAAAACTGCTGGCGCCTACTGGTCCCAAGAAGGCATCCTTGTCGTCATCTTTCTGCGGCACGTCAATGAAGACCCGCGACAAGCAGTCTGCATCAGAATGCTTGCGGCCAGAATTGTAGGTGACTGCGATGTCAAACTCTTAAACACGCAGGCTCCATTGCGCAAAGCGTCTGGAGGGATCTTTTAAGTTGGCGAGCCAGCACAGAGCATGGTGATCACTTACGACCCTCAATGGGCGTCCGTACGTATAGTAGTGAAATTTTGATATGGCCCGCATTATATCAAGATA
Organism: Amblyomma maculatum; assembly: GCF_055883805.1. Classification (NCBI taxonomy): domain Eukaryota; kingdom Metazoa; phylum Arthropoda; class Arachnida; order Ixodida; family Ixodidae; genus Amblyomma; species Amblyomma maculatum. The sequence goes on from NC_139345.1 coordinate 133,021,053, forward strand.
TTCTTCCTCCGTCGTCGAATAGTTGCTTCAGCTTTCTACAGAGAACGGTTAGCGTATGCGATAACTTACTGTCTGGCAAATTTCTCTATGAGAATGACGCCTAGGCATACGCTGCTTGAGTTGGTATGAATTTCTGTCTCCGCATTGTTGTCGAAATTCCCGAGTACAGGAGGGCACTGTGAGCAGCGCATAAGGTTCTTGAAGGCATCATATTGCGCCAGTTCTCATTTAAAAGATACGTCAGCCTTTGTAAGCTGCGTCAATGGTTCGGCGATGCGCGAAATGCTCCTGACAAGCCGTCGATATTAAGCGCACAGCCCAAGGAACCTGCGGATAGGTTTCTTGTCGGCAGGCGATGGAAACAGTGCGATCGCAACTGTTTTCTCCGGGCCTGCTACAACACCGTCCTTGCTAACGATGTGACCAAGAAACTGCAGTTCTTAGTTGGCGAAGTGGCATTTCTGTGGTTTAAAAGTTAGCCCTGATGACTTGATATGCTCTAGCACTATACGAAGCTTTTTTAGGTTGCCTTGAAAGCTTGAGAAAACGATAACGGCATCATCTAAGTACAGAAGATAAATCTGCCACTTCAAGCCCACCAGCAGTGTCCATTACTCGTTGAAACTTCGCTGGTGCGGAGCAGAGGCCTAACGACATCACCTTGAACTCGAAAAGGCCGTCCGGTTTCATGAATGCGATCTGTACGCGATCTGTACGCGATCTCTTTCGTCGATCTCAAATTGCCAATAGCCGCTCTTGAGGTCCATTGATGAGAAGTGTTTTGCATTGTAGAGCCGGTCGAAGTGTGTCGTCGATGCGAAGGAGCGAGTAAACATCCTTTTTCGTTATGCTCTTTGGGTGGCGGCAATTGACGCAGAAACCAAGTGTCGCGCATTTCTTCTTCGCCGGAATGACTGGTGCCGCTCAGGAGCTTTTTAATGGCTGAATAACATCGTCACGATGCATTTCATCGAATTGGTCGCGGATGGCTTGGCGTTCTCACACCGACACACGATGGGTGCTTTGGCGCCGACGTCAAGCGCATTCGTCCGTCATAATGTGGTGCTTGGCAAGTGTTGATTGTCGCACCTTCGATAATGACTAGAAGCAGTAGCTGTAGCTTCGAAGAAGATTGCGAATTTGGTGTTGTTTGCGATATTGTAATGCCAGGTTGACGTCAATCGTAGGTTGAAGAAATCGGTCAGGTGCATCTTCCAGGGGTTAATTGGGAAGGGCTAATCCATCTGGGATGTCTGCTAATTCGTCTAGAAAAGCGATCGTCATCCTCTTTTTCAGATGCCAGTACTCTTCGGGGCAGTTCGTGACCAGTACCTGAGCTTGTCCATGAAGCAAATGGAGGATGCCTCTTGCGGTGCCAAGTCTTCTATACAGTAAAAACTGAGTGTTTCCTTCTATGACGCCTTCAGTGGTTTCGATAGCTGCGCTACCCACGCAGGCTATGATGCTTGATAGGGGCGGTGCGGCCATTTCCCCATCGAGGACGTTTAAAGCGACGTTTGCGTCGAAGTCGTCGCATCATTTATTACTTTGTCCTTAGAGAGCAGGATGAGGACTGTGAAGCTGGTAGGGTAAGTCCTTCTATTCATTATTACTCTTACGGTTCATCCTCCCGATGGAGTAATGAGGTACCACCAGCGGTGCGAATCAGTGGGCAATCCCAAGCGGTCGTTACATTCTTGAGCTCTGAGGCAAGCGGTACACTGCGGACTGAATAGTCTGCTCCGGTGTCTACTAGGGCGGGGACTGTGCGACAGTCGACAGTATACTTCAAGCTCGCTTGTTCGCGTCTTCTCATTGCATGTTGGCCTTGGTGTCCGATCTCTGCTTCGTCGTTATTCAGGTCACAGCCGGGGCACACTGGTGTCAATTCGCTGGGCGGTCGTGTTAATTTAACGTGTGGTCGTCGACGTCCTCGTGCGTAGCATCGGAGTATTGGTTGAAGCGTCGTTGCTTGTCGTCGGCGGTGGAGGATCTTCGTTAGTTCGCCGTTAAGCTAACTTACTTACTAAGGTTGTTGCCTTTAAATTCTTCTCAGGGGCTAGGGGACGTCCTTGCACATAGCCGCGGCCGGGGCGTTGTGCGGTGATGGGGAGCGTGACAGACGTGTTGGCGTCGCGTGCTGTTCTCTCCGGAGGAAGTCGTCGATTTCTTCTGATAGCTCGCCAGGACGGGGTCGTGGGGCATCGATAGCGAAATCACGCATGCTGCTAGACCTGTAGGAACAGCGATGAAAAATGTGTTAGGCTCGCTATAGTGGAAGCATAGTGGTCGATTGTTAGATGTCCTCTAGGCATCGCATTTCCTTAGCTTGAGGATCGTTCGTAGACTAGATGGACGGGGGCGATGTGGAAGCGTTGGGGTGGAGCTTGTTCTCGTCGAGGGTGGTTTGGTCAGTCATTTTGGGGTGCAGAGCGGCGTGCGGCATATTTCATAGGTTCGGGTTGCTGCATTGTATTCGTCAATTTAGGATTCCCAAGCGTCTGCTGCACTTCTTCACTGAGGACGTCCGCAAGCGTTGCTACATGAGGTTGCAGAATGTTGGAAGTAGCTCGCGCAGCTCTTCCATAAAGACCTCGCGGATAAGGTGTCTCAGGCATTCTGTGCTTGTAGTTGATCCGTCGTAGGGGCTTCAATGCACCGTTACAATTGCTCGACTGTATTGGTGCAGGGTGGCCGGACTAGACCTCTCGATGAACGGCGCTTCTTTTTTTAATTCGGCCACTAGTGTCGGCGGATTCCTAGCAAAGCCTGGAAAACGCGATTCCTTAAAGCTTCTCATTAACAGTTACACGTGCACCTCTTCCGTCATGTTTGGGGTAGCGAGGCGGAAGAGGCGTTTCATATCCTAGACTTAAACGTAGACAGACTCGTTTGGGAGCTTAATTCGGGGTTGGTGGAGAACCTTGGCTCTTACTTTTAGGACAGGGCATGCGCAGGCCATCAAAAACCCCGTTTTGAATGTCACGAGTGCATCAAATAAATATAATTATTTTTGAACCAGTTTTGTACAGACGCTTGGAGAGCAAAGTAGATTCGTCTGAGTTTTGAACTTTCGTTCCAACCATTGAATGCTACCACGCGGTCAAAAAGCTCCATCCAGTCTTCCGAATCTTCAGTAGGCAGTCCTTAGAAGATGGAGGCTTCCGGGTCGGCACCAAGAAAACCGGTGCTGTGGACTGGGCCATTGCCACTTTTGGGGCCTTCTTCCGGGCTTGAGCGGGTTTGGTAGCAGACCGTGTTCAGATTGAAGCCATTGAAGTGGGTGGCTCGCTTGGTGACCTGAAGGCTGGTCCCCCAGACTGACAGGAACGATGCTGAGGTGTTCGCGTGAAAGGGTAGGTTGGATCTCAAAGGGCAGCACCTCCATCAGATGTCACGTAGTGGTGACAAGGCCCTAGGCAGCCAAAGAGAAGACAAGTATAATCGTGCTGATATTAACTCTTTTTTGGACTGATTTGCGCCCTCAAAACAACTGCGCTTTGTAAAACTGCGCTTTGTGTCTCGCGTCGTGTATTTTTTTAATCCCGTTTGTCTTTTTCTCAAGTTATCGCACTCGAACCTTTCATTATAATAACTGAACAACTCGGAGGCAGCAACTGTAGCAAACGTGCTCGCTGATAGTCGAATTACGAAAAGCCGTCGCCCGCGTCAGCGCTTAAGTTAAAAACAACGAAGAAATATTTAGATAAAGCCACAAGCGGTGACTAGCATAATCTGGAACATTGTCGAGACGCACGCGAGTGCGTGTGGCTGAAGTCTTCCAGATACATCTCGACAATCTTGCACGCCAAAGCAACTAATAAAGCGTCGTCTCGTGACAACGAGCATAAACAAAGAATTCAGAAACGATCCGCGCGCTGGAATTAAAGTGATAAGGCCGCTTGCTGGCTGCTGTCGAAAAAGAAAAAGAAAGATTTGAATAATTCGCGGCAATACACACTATATTTTTTTCTGTCTAGAGCTCCACAAGGAGACCGTCACCGCAAAGTATAGGCCACTTAAGCAAAGCCAGATTTAGTTCATCACGGGCCAAAATGCGTAGCGAACAAGTTGAAAGGGGACAGTGGCAGTGAGTCGAGAAAGAGTATGGGGCTGGTTGTAGCGGGCAAGTTGAGAGGAGAAAGTGGCAAATAACAGAGAAAGAGTAAAGAGAGGGTGTTTAGAAATCAGATGAAGGTGAAAGATTTCAGTGGCGTAGGGAAACTAAACACCGGCGAACCGGCACGCGACGGGAAAGCTCTAAAATGTGCTGGTGATTGAGCTACGTTGACCAAATGTGATGTGTGAAAGCACGTAAAATTTCATTTTACGTGCGTTGTCAGTCAATAAAACTTTTAGTTTAGCGCTACCGCTTACCGCTACCGTCTACCGCTACCGCGAGAGCGTCAGTACGCATGCGCAGATCACCCCGATGGCGAAAGATGGTGCCACGTTCCTGTCAAATTGCAGCGGACGCCGCATGCGGGGACCAATCAGCGCTGCTGTGCTGACGGTACTCGGTAGCAGTAGATGGCCGCGGTAAGCGGCACCGCTAAACTAAAGCCCTCTAATGTCCGCAAGAAACGTTCGCGCCAATTGACACTCCACCGGAAGTCGAATCACTAGCCTTCCGATCTACAGCCAAGGGCGCAAACCATTACTCCCTGCCGGGCTCGTGAAAATCGGATGGTAATACTCCTTGTCTAGCGTTACGATGGAAAAGTATAGGCCACTTAAGCAAAGGCAGATTTAGTTCATCACGGGCCAAATTGCGTAGCGAACAAGTTGAGAGATTCGTTGCCTTTTCAGGAACAAACCAATTATAAGTACTTGGGTGTCACAATTGATAACAATTTATTATGGAATTTACACATTGATAATATCTGTTCTTCGGCCCTGCGTAAATTATATTTTTTGCGGCACAAGCTTAAAAGTGCTCCACCTAACGTAAAATTGCTTGCCTATTAATCCTTAATTAGACCTAAACTTGAATATGCGTGTGTCGTTTGGGACCCGTTTACAAAGCAAAATATTAAATGTCTCGAAAGGGTACAGAGAAAAGCAGTACGATTTATCTATTCCAAATTCTCTCGATACGACTCTCCCTCAGAAATAATGCGTGATAATGGTATTGAACTTCTTGAACATAGAAGGAAAGACTTACGATTGCGGTTACTTTCTATGCTTTGTAAAGAAAATTTAGCATTTGGCTCTTCATCTTATCTGTCTCTTTCAACATGTAGGCTTACTCGACACCATCATCCGAATTCACTAACACCTTATTTTGCAAGGACGGATGTCTTCAAATTTTCGTTTTTCCTCCGAACAATTGCAGATTGCAATGACTCGCTGATGCCTGTTTCCATTAATTGCTGTATTGTTCACTTGTAATATTGTTGTATTTTACCACTCTGCTTGGACCTGAGCAAGGTCTGCAGTATCTAATAAATAAACAAATAGATAAATAAATTAAAGTAGCGATGGCAATGACAGTGCTATTAATAATAATGATAATTTTTATATTGCATCGTTGATAATGACAAGGATGTTAAGATAATAACATTGATTATAGAAGCGATGAAAATCACAGTGCATTTAGTTGATAATTATGATAGTAAAAAAGGTGAATATATTAGCTATGACAACGACAATGTAGTTAGTGAAAACGCCGGCAAAAAGGCTTCCGCTTTTTCCACCAAGACGCAGATTTAGGCGCAGTCCTGCATTATTTTTTTTTTTTCATTTCAGTTCAGGTTTCAGGCTTGGGTTTCCACATCGGGCTTCAGGCAAAAATCGGCGAAGTCGGGAATTGAAGACACTGTAGCACTATAACACATGATGGGCGCACTATAACATTTTAGGACTGTTTATCTCACCTGAAGACATGAATACTATAGCGGTGTTTTTAAATGCATTGTGAACTGATAGAAGTTAATAAAGACGAAGGCATCCATTGCACATTGCGAGAGATTGCTATGAGGTTCTATGCCCGCTTCCCACGAGAAATTCTTCTGCTCGAATTCACTACGACGGACTTTTTTTCGGCAATTTTCGGCAGAGGCTTCACTGAGACATCGGCCATATCAGTTCTGTTAGTCTAGAAGCGTTTTCGCACTAACACTAAGTAGGAACGGCACGCGCTGAAGGCCTTGCTGCCGTGTGGAAACATATGTTGATGAATGCAACGGAAGCTTGGCGTCGCTTGATAGTGGCGCTAGAGTCTGCAGAGTCGCCTCTATAATAACCTCCTCCCATTTGCCCCATCACTAAACTAAAGGCCCAACTGTTTTTATTCAATATTATGCGTTTTTATTATACTGAACTTCATGTTTCATTCAGTTTCAGTAGGAATTGTCTCACAGTACTTTCATTACTCTGCTGATATCTCTAAACACCACCGGTTCAAATGAATTGTTACTGTTCAAATAATTTACTCTTACAGACCGTCGGCAATATTGCACTCGCATTGCATGCTTTTTTCATGCCAGTGTCTTTACCTTGATCGTGACTACGATGTCACTGCCTCAAATTTGTCGCACTACCCATTCTGCTCTATTGCAAATTTTACTGCAAATTCAAGCAACTGTACAGAACTACCACGAAATGTGTGTTCCTGAATACAGAGTATCGGCGGCTGCCAGACTAATGTGCGGATCAAACAGTGAAGACTGAGGAGAAGAAGCAGGCCGAGTGGTCGGAGGCTTTAATACAGTCGTATTGTTAAACGTAATATAAATAAGTGTACCGTAAAGTTTTGATTTCTTCATCTGGCATACGGCGGCTGTGCAGCCGCTACCTATACCTTCGATTATTTTTATTTATTTACAGATACTCATGTCTCAGATTTCAGAGATTTCAGATCGGTTACATAAAACAAAATGGAGATCACAATATATAAATAGACGCTTGAACAAACTGCTCAGGTGGTAGCGGTCTCAGCAAACCATCAAGTTCATTTCACATCTAATCTATGTGCGGAAAGAAAAGAAAATTTATAAAAATCAAGGAACGTTCTGGTTAGTACAATGTTTAAAGGATCGGTACGGCAGGTCACACGCGCAACAACTAGTGAATGAAATAGAGGCAGTTAAAGAAATGAGCTTGTGCACAATTCTGTGTAGCATGATAAGCCGGTCACAGTTTGGTTGATGCTAGAGGAATTTATGCGATAACACCTTGTAATGCTTTGAAGGGTAAAAGGGCGATAATAAAAGTTAAAAAGACTCTGGTAGCTTTTTTTCTGTACCGACTTATGTTTATATTTGTCATGCACAAAATCAGGTGACCGCACGACTGACCGTATTCAAGCAGGTGCCTGACGATAGATCTGTAAGCTGTTAGTTTGCATTCTTTAGTAGCACCTTTAAAAGTTCTTTTAAGGTAGCCTGTTTTTTTTTTTTTGCACATATAGTGTCACCATGCTTATGCCAATCTAGATTGGGAAGAATATTACGCCAAGGTACAGTGCTTGTCAACAGTATACAACCCAGGGGTCTGCTTCTGAGCCACATCATGCGACTTGCTTCCAGGGTTTCGAATCTCTTGATGTGAAGAAGATGTTTGTCTTGCGCTTTCTAATAGGAAGGACCTCTACTGATGCTAAATCAGCGAAACTGCAAACTCAGAATGAGAGCCTCTGGGCTGTATACTTTTGACGAAGGCTGCACTTAAAAATTCGTGGACGCTTCTAATGAGTGTTCCGCATTTCCGTAATTTAAACTGTAAGGTTCGCTTTTTAATCGTAAAGGTTATTGCCCCCTGTCACCCGTTAATAATTAGGGGGATTATTAACGATGCGCCCTTAACGGTGCGCACACTCCTAGACACCCTTAGAGTGAGTGGGGGTAGCTGTTCCGGTCGCGAAGGAGATGCCCTCGACCTGCGTGGCAAGCTCAGCCGGAATTCAGCTACCTTGTAGTGACAGAAGGGGGTGGTCGTTTGGTGCCCAGCGGTCGCCGGTTCAAACCAGAGTAAGGATCGGAGTCAGAAGTAACAAACAAAACACAATTTATGCACAGCAAGAGACGATACAAAGGAATACACAAGATCACCTGAAATACAACAGATGAGAGGTTCACAGAATACAAACGCTAAGCATGCAATTACACAGGTATCCAATAACATAGAGGCTTTACAATAGATGAAACACGAGAGAGTACATAAAGAAACACCAAATTGTTCACCGGGCACTGTTGCAGTCCGACGCCTCAAGAGTCACGATGTGGCCGCCATACGAGACGAGCGCCGCTCCCTTGAAAGTCCGTGGGCTTGCCAGCAGCGGGTGATCCCCGGGAGTCCAGCCGAACACGTCGCAAAGCACTGGCGAACTGACTGATTGACTGACTGACTCATCAAGCGGCGCGGTCGCTTTAAATAGGGCGCGCCGCGTCTGTTTGTTAACACGCGCCAAAGCTAGCGCGCACACACACATAGCTTCGCTGGTTATAGCGCTCTCTTCTCCTCCCGTCGAGCCGCGCGTCGTCATTGGCCAGGTCCCATAGAAGATTCTCGATTTGTCTGGCGCATTCCAGGCCGAAGAACCACCGTCCTCCCCGGGTAAGGGGAAAGAGGGTGACATCAACGCGTACAAAGCTACGCGCTCTCCTGCGCGGGGAAGGTGGCTTTTCTCTACATGCTTTCCACGCGACGCCGTGCGGGCCTCGCGCCGTACCGGCTTGATGAAAATGGGCGCCGTTTTCGTGACACTGCCCCTCCCTTAAAGAATATTGTCCCACAATATTCACAACAACCACGAACATCGCGCGCACATGCATGCGCTCACAATTGTATGGGGCAAATGTTCACATCACACATATTGCACAAATTTCACAAACTGTAATAACACATTACAAAATTCATACATCAATGCCATGAAATTCACAAACATGTCAACACACTGTTGTCGGATACACGTAAGAATCAACAACACAGAAACACAGCTATTCAAATGTGGAGCGCACAAAGTAAGGCATGTTTCCGCCTATATTTCCAAACTCGTGTTGCACTTCCTCCTTGGAACGTATCAGTTCCTCTCCATCTTTCAGATACGCCAGTTTTCATTCTCACACAGCACTGGTTTTTATTTCTTTCGCGTGTCCTGACTCTTTTTCTGGTTCTAATGATATTTCTCATCCGCGATTTTGTCTCGCTCCTCCCTCTACTCTTGAGTTCTGCTTTCCGATCGGAAGCTTGGCCAGAACTAACTCTACCTAGCCTAGCGGCGCTTCGAGCAGGCCGTCTCATTCGTTCTCGGTCGGGGCGGCTCTCCATGCGCTTGCGCATCCAGTCGTTCAGCCGCTTCTTCCTTCTTTTTCTATGGGACATTTCCCTGTCGACTTTGCCCGACATGGCAGGTTTGGATTTGTTTTTTTTTGTTTCCAATTTTATTCGCACCTTTGGCCGAGGAATGCTTGATCCAGTTTTACCCGCATAATCAGAACATTGTTGTCTGAAAGGAACGTGATTTTGAGAACTTTGTTCTCCCCCAATCCTTTTCATTTTCTTTCTTTTCTTTGCGACCTTAAGTCGTACCTTCTCAAAGCAGGACTCATTTTCAACTAGGGACTCATTATCCTCACTTCTGGTTACCTCCTGTTCCTTAAAATGTTTCTTGAACCTTTTCATTGCAGTGCAGTCATCGCTTTCTTCCATTTCTGAATCCTCAAGGTTAGGATCTGCACTGCCACCTTCATCCAAGCTTTGGTGCTCACTGCTATTTGAAAGCTCCTCATCCCGGTCACTCATGCACTCAGCCATGGTGTCATTTAATAAGGAGCTACAATCCTGCCCTTTTTCATCTCCAGGCGATGAAAACACGAAAGAGGTTTCTGGCTCGATAACTACATTCACAGCTTCGCCGCAACCTGTCATTTTGGAGGGGACAATCTCACTTTCTTGAGAAATCTTCGCTCCAGAAAAGTTTGTTCTTTCTGAACATTCTGTAGCGGGAACGGACTGTTCCACAACCTTACTCTGACCCCTGGAGCTAGTCTCACCCTCTTCAATGGCTGTCAGGGAGTCAGTCGGTACCCTTTCAAACAATATAGCCGCATGCAGTGGCGGTTCTGCAGCCGGGCAGTAAGTAGTAGAGCACTTAGCAACATTTTCTAGTTCGTCAACCTCGATAGTAATGCCCATTTTCTCGCCAGAGTCAGATAGTTGGAACTTTGTGTCCTGAGCTTTCACTTCTGTCTGTGCCGGCATACCTAGTGTACACCCCTCATCTGAAAGAGTTTGTTTTGCTTTGGGAGCAAACATCTCTTCAGCCTCGTCGGCGTGACAAATTTCGGGATTTGGTGGTCCCGCGTCCTTGATGCTACCCAAGATTAGATCGTACACTAGGTGTTGCATGCATATCGCAGTCACAACGCCGGTGAAGATCGGAGTCTTCACATGCACTTTGGCTTCAGGAAACAGTTTAGCGGAACCATCGAGGAAAAGCACAGGAGTCAATTCTCCGGTAAGCTCTTCATCAAGAACTAATTCTCTTTTTATAAACACTGCAGTGCTCCCTGTGCTCGTCAGTACAGAAATCGATTTGCCTCGAATTTTTCCGCTGAGAACCGGAATTCCAGCACTCTTGGATCCCGGCGCGGTGCACGCAACTGTGCATAATACTGGAGTTTTCTCCCAGCTCATTTGTTGCACACTGTCGATGCCGACGTCTTCATCGCAGTGTTCAAAAGAAGAGTCGCCGACGCATGATGGCTGTAGGAATGGCTTCCTTGGACAATGCACTGCTTTATGTCCCTTACCACCACAACTAAAACAATTAACCATTCCTGTGTGCACAAAGTTGCTACGGCAATCTGAGGCATAGTGCCCTACCTTGTTGCACCTGTAGCATTTCACTTGGGGCCGGAATAATTTCTCACTATTACCCCTTCCTTTGGCTAGCACTGTCTGCTGCCTCTCACTCTTCATAGGCGCTTCTTTGACCTTCAATGAAAGCATTTTCTCCTGGTGGTCAAATTTTGTTTCTTGCGCCCTTTGATATTTCACTGCCCTTCCTCGGGCGCTTTCTTTTTCTTCTCTCCCAAAATGGGTTATTTCGGTTACTTCTCGGGCTCTTGCCCTTTCTCTTGGCACCCCTAATCGGGCTTTTTGAGCAGCTACTCGAGAGCTCTCTGCCTTGCATCTTTTCCTCTGTTCTTCATTTGCAGAGGCTTCTATATAAATCGGCCTTTGCCTTTCCTTTTCTTTTAGCTGACTCTCTCTTTCCTTCTTAGCCTCTTCTAGAACCTCCCTTTCTTTTCGGTCCACCCATTCTCGCAGTTCAGCTCCTTTAAGACCTTTCTCTTGGCCCAACGCAATAATCTCCTTGAGATTCATCTTCAATCTGAACTGCCTAATGCTAACATATAGCACTCTCAATGGACCCTCACAACCGCTTCAGCGCGGTACCTCACGCTATCGCTCTGCTGTTACGCCGTTTACGACCTCTTCGTAAACTCTTCCAACTCGTTCTCCGTCCTCTGAGCTTGAATGCACCAAACGTCCTGTCGCGGACGCCAGATTAATTGTCACCCGTTAATAATTAGGGGGATTATTAACGATGCGCGCTTAACGGTGCGCACACTCCCAGACACCCTTAGAGTGAGTGGGGGTAGCTGTTCCGGTCGCGAAGGAGATGCCCTCGACCTGCGTGGCAAGCTCAGCCGGAATTCAGCTACCTTGTAGTGACAGAAGGGGGTGGTCGTTTGGTGCCCAGCGGTCGCCGGTTCAAACCAGAGTAAGGATCGGAGTCAGAAGTAACAAACAAAACACAATTTATGCACAGCAAGAGACGATACAAAGGAATACACAAGATCACCTGAAATACAACAGATGAGAGGTTCACAGAATACAAACGCTAAGCATGCAATTACACAGGTATCCAATAACATAGAGGCTTTACAATAGATGAAACACGAGAGAGTACATAAAGAAACACCAAATTGTTCACCGGGCACTGTTGCAGTCCGACGCCTCAAGAGTCACGATGTGGCCGCCATACGAGACGAGCGCCGCTCCCTTGAAAGTCCGTGGGCTTGCCAGCAGTGGGTGATCCCCGGGAGTCCAGCCGAACACGTCGCAAAGCACTGGCGAACTGACTGACTGACTGACTGACTCATCAAGCGGCGCGGTCACTTTAAATAGGGCGCGCCGCGTCTGTTTGTTAACTCGCGCCAAAGCTAGCGCGCACACACACATAGCTTCGCTGGTTATAGCGCTCTCTTCTCCTCCCGTCGAGCCGCGCGTCGTCATTGGCCAGGTCCCATAGAAGATTCTCGATTTGTCTGGCGCATTCCAGGCCGAAGAACCACCGTCCTCCCCGGGTAAGGGGAAAGAGGGTGACATCAACGCGTACAAAGCTACGCGCTCTCCTGCGCGGGGAAGGTGGCTTTTCTCTACATGCTTTCCACGCGACGCCGTGCGGGCCTCGCGCCGTACCGGCTTGATGAAAATGGGCGCCGATTTCGTGACACCCCCGTTATTTGGAAGTTTATTCCAATTTGTCAACTTCTGATCCAGTCATAAAAGGAGGAAACACATTGGTTATTAAAACCTGGTTGTTAACACTATAAACGGTTTAATGCAGAACACAGTCATCAGCGCGTATTCGAAGCTCAACAGGAGTGTTAGTAACAACTTGGTTGATATCATTAATAAATGTTCTGGATAAAAGGCGTCCAAGAACAGAGACCTGATGAGCATCTCAGGAAATATGTAACAAACGGAGTCATCAGATGCAAGTAATATTTGAACCATCGGAGCAGTTTATCACCGTAGGTGCCACAGAGAAAAGTGCTCAGTTTTGCGGGAAGCTCGTTGTGACATACCTAGTCGAAAACATTGGAATTGTCAATCAAGATGGCGTAGCCTTGTTCCCCATTGTTCAGTGGTAAGACAATGTCGTGCATAAATTCAATCATCTGAATAACAGAAGAACCGGCGAGGAAACCGTGATTATGCTTTGAAATAATATCGATGTTAGTTACGTACAGAATGATGTGCTTATGTATATTACGTTAAAGGAGTTTGCAGCAGGTAAATGCCAATGAAATGCGCCTTTAGATGGAAATTCTTTTTTTATTGCCAGATTTTAGAATACGGACAAAATTAGCGATCTTCCAAAACACGGGACTGTTCCGAAGTTGAGTTTCTGAAATATTATTTTATTTAGAGTTCACACTATTCGGAATACATTTTCAGAAAACATATTAGAGGTATTATCCGGACCAGGACGTTTAGTGGTATCTATACCGACTATAAGACATGTGGTGTGAAGAAACGATAACCGATGATCGCTTAGGGTAACAAACTGGATTCCAATCGAAGAAGGAAAGGGGCGGCAGGAAGTTAGGTGGGCGGATCACGTTAAGAAGTTCGCAGGGATCAAGGGGATGCAGCTAGCACAGGATCGGGTTATATGGAAGAATATGAGAGAAGCCTTCGCCCTGCAGTGGGTATGGGCAGGCTGCTGCTGCTGATGATGATACCAACAAAGATGTTATTTCCAGAAAAATATATTTCAATATTTAGGAACAGTGCTGGTGGAAAATTGTTTGCAATGGAGGATTAGCGCCATGTTCAGTGAAAAATCCTTATGTATGCTACTTCTGCATTAGAGTAGCATGTGCAATCCCACTATGTGCAATGCTCTCTGGTTATCGATGAATAGTGTATATGCCGGGTTGCTTATATTCGGTACATTACTTTATCCTGTAATTGACAGTGTGAGCCTAGTTTATTTTTACGTAACTCTTGTGAAACCCTACCTGGTAATTTGTCTTACTGGAGTTTGAGGTAGCCCGGTTTTCGCTTCGCCATTACCTTACTAAGTATCTTCTGGGCAACGGAGATCAGTCTATTCGGTCTAATTTTTAATGCCTTTTACGCACCCGTTCCTATTAGAAAAAGTATACGATGACCTTCCAAGATTACGTACTCTCAGTGTTGCAATACTTTGCCTATACCGGGTGGCCAGTGTTCCAACAAAATCTCTCATTCGTCTTTCGAAAATTCGTGCCATAACTTGATCCTCGTCATCTCCCATTCACATTTACGGTACGTCTAAATCTTTCTTTACTTCGTTTTCTTCACGGAGGCGAACTCGAATTTCTCTGCGCTGCTGTCTCTTTCGTCAGCATCTTGATGACTTCGGAAACTACTGAGACACCTCCTGGACCCAGAAAACACCAAAACTGAGACTAGGAGAAAAATGCAGACCAACACCCCTTTCCAAGAGTCGGAGGAGGGTATGATCAACCAGATAATAGAGAGGTACATAAGGGAAACAAACACCGAAACATTCCCTGACTATAGCGGCGAAAACTTTCGAGGACATAGACCAACCAATTACCATAAGAGAGGTCCAAGCTTCCTTAAACAAGCTCAACGAGAAAACCGCAGCTGGCCCAGATGCGGCAAGCAATAGGATGCTTAAAAACCTTGATGACAGCTCCCTCCAGCAACTAACAGCATTTATTCAAAAGTGTTTGGAACGGGGGGAGATACCCGGGGAGTGAAAGAATGCAAATCTAGTCCTCATTCCCAAAACAGGAAAAGAACTCAAACTAGAAAACCTTAGGCCAATTTCGTTAACTTCCTGTATTGGCAAGCTCATGGAGCACGTCATACAGAATAGGATCAGCGGATACTTGGAAAGCAAGGAACTCTACTCAGACAGCATGCTTGGATTCAGACAACAACTATCTACAAACGACGTCATGCTATAAATCAAAGAACAAGTACTGGAAAGGAAGACTAGCGACTCGAGAGTCATAGTGGGACTGGACGTCAGCAAAGCATTTGACAGCGTCAAACACCAAGCGATCCTGTCACACCTCAATCGTCTAAATACAGGAAGCAAGCTATACAACTATATCAAAAGCTTCCTCACGGACCAAACCATGAATATAGAAATAAGGGGCACAACAAGACATAACATTAGGTTAGACAACACAGGGACACCACAGGGATCGGTGCTGTCCCCTACTCTTTTTAACATTGCAATGATCGGACTGCTAGAACGACTCAGAAAAATAGAGGGCCTCTGCCACACTCTCTGTGTCGACAACGTCACCCTTTGGGTCGACAGAGGGGGAAGCGATGGCCAAACAGAAGACACCCTACAAAGGGCAATCTGGGAAACGGAAAGCTATCTGTGACCCATAGGGCTAAAATGCTCGCCGGAAAAATCGGAGATGCTAATCATGAGCAAGCAGCAGGGGAATATCCAGCTCCTGGTCAACAACATCCCGGTCGCAAGGGTGGACAAGATCAGGATATTGGGTATTTGGATACAACAAATTGGAAGAAACACAGAAACAATAAACAGACTAGAAGCCACGACCAGCCAAACTTGCAGGCTTCTCAAAAGATAGCAAACAAAAACGCGGGGATGAAGGGGGCCAACCTACTTAGGCTTTTCCACTATTTCATCATTAGCCGAATCACCTACGCTATCCCGTACTTAGACAACTAAAGCAGAAAGAGGCAAGGTAGACATCCTCATCAGGAAAGGTGTCAAAGCAGCCCTAGGTTTACTAGCGTGCACATCAACCGAGACGATCTTCAAACTAGGAGTGTCAAACACCCTGGACGAAATGTGCGAGGCGAACGTGACAGCACAATATATTAGACTTACTGGCAGCAAACCGGGCAGATACATCCCTCGGAAGCTGGGCTACTAAAACCCAGAATCGCGAGAGGGGATAGCCGCTATCCCCAAAGAAATTGTCATCAAGTTGAGAATACCCCCCATCCCAAGAAACATGCATCCCATACAGAATGAGGAACGCAGGAGAAGCCGAGTCCAAAGACTCCGAAGCTCCCTTCTTCAAAAACAAGGAGTAGTGTACACTGATGCGGCAGAATACACAGAAGGGCACTACGCTGCAATAGTAGTCAACGACAAAAGCGAGGTAATCTCAAGCTGTAGAGTAAGGCACCCTTCACCAGAGGAGGCAGAGATGGCGGCGATTGCCCTGGCAATCACAAATCCATCCAGCAGAATAATCATGACAGATTCTAAAATAGCAATCAAAGCCTATGACACCGGTAAGGTATCCAAAGAGGCCGGCAAAATTCTGCAAGCAGGCAAGGAGAACGTACCTAACGACGTAATTAAAATAATATGGGGGCCCTCCTATAGTTGACTCTAAGGGAACGAGATCACCAACGAAGTCGTTCGAGGACTCACCTACCGGGCCCCAGTGCGGGCACACTACTCCCTGTCCAAAAAGCGAGACCTAAACATATACAGAGAAATTCTAGAGCACTACAAAATGGCCACGAGAACCCTACCTCCCCCCCATAGATCCCTCAGAAAGAAAGAAGAAGTAATCTGCCGAAAACTGCAGACGGGCACCTTCGAAAACCCGTATATCCTACACAAATGGTATCTTGAGGGGCACTCTTCCAAATGTAAAAACTGTGAAGGCATAGCTACCCTAAATGACATGCTCTGGGCTTGCCCAGCGCTAAACGGGATACATAGAAATAAAGAAGCATGGGAATCCTTCCTTCACAGCCAGGAAGAACAAATCCAGAAGCAAGTCATCCGTCAAGCCCAGGCCGCCGCCGGAAGCCAACTGATTCCGGCCGACGTCTAGGGAGGAGATAGGCGGTGAAAGAGGGAGCTGTGTCTCGCCCGATCATCCATGCTTTCTGACGGGTGCAAATACAGTGCTTTCTCTCTCTCTCTCTCGGATTACGTACCAGCACCTGCATTAGTACAGGGCATAGTGCTGCATTCGCCTCCGCAGTACTACGATTGCCCATGTCTTTCGGTGAGCGAGTGTTGTCGCACAAGCTTGTTACCAAAACTCAAAGTTAAGTTTTTAACATTCTTTTAATCAGAGATAGAGTTATTTATGGTTTTTTGATTCCTGAGAATATTCTGTCTGTAGTTAAATGCGCATATCTCTTAGAGAAATATCTGCGGAAGAGTATAGTAAGGTGTGATCGACGTTTGGTAGTGTTACACTGCTACTCGATTTTGGGAAGAGAACAACAGAAGGCCCGGTGGTTACACCATTACAGAAAAAACGATCTTCTGAAAATGTATTTGGAATGTATTGTATTTATTTCATATTACTTTAATATATTTTGTCAATATGCTTAAAAGGCAGAATAAATCCGTTATAAAATACTAGTATTAACAGAGTGCATATCTTTACAAATATATCGAAAATACATTTTTGAGAGATTTGTATATTTCTAACATATTAAAAATAGAATTTATTCAGCTCGGCTTGTTATGCAGGGTTGCAAACATTATTCCACCATTAGCCTGACAGTGCACCTTTAAATCAGAAAGCATACGAACGATATGTCAGCCAAAGGGCCACCGAACCCGAACCCAAAGGGCTCCAACCCGAACACGGTCTGCTGCCTCACGCTGTTCGACCCTGGAAGGCGTAAATATTGTAACCGGCCTAGTCTACAGTACCAGTTGTCTTCGTGCATCCCCGGGAGCCCCCAATCTTCCAAAGACTGCCCACTGAAGATGCGGAAGACTGGCTCGACCTGTTCGAACGCGTGGCAACCTTCAACGCCTGAAACGATGAAGCCAAGCTAAGGCAACTCTACTTTGCACTCCATGGGTCGCACATATATAATTTGAGAATCATGAGTCTTATTTCAAGGATTGGTGCATATTTGAGACGAAATTTCTGAAGGCATTCACGAGTACAATGAGAAAACAAACAGCCAAATCCGTACTGCAATCAAGGATTCAGCTCCCTAATGAATAGGTGCTGACTTAGCTTAAGAGATGAAGCGTCCCTTCCGTTGCGCCGATCCCAACATGAACGAGGACACCACAGTGAACCTCCTCCTGCGTGGTGTAAAAGATCAACTAATTGCAGGTCTTCTACGCCAGCCGTCAAAGACTGTGTCGGAGTTTCGCCAGGAAGTAGAAACAAATGAGAAGACTTTGGACACCAGGATGCGCCAACCGACCACTTCACATACTAGAAGTCAATATCCCACTGCAGCTACAAGATCAGATAGCCTACGGGAACTCATCCGCGATGTCGTTTGTGAAGAACTTCGCTGACTCCTGCAGTCGCAACACCCGTAATATCTATACAATAATGCTATGCATACTTCGAACGTGAAATTCGCTTTACATGACATGCACTCCACATTTGTCTCTGCTACTTTTGAGGCCTACTCACCCTACGCTACCTCCTTAGCATGTTGCGAGCAATACGTGAGCGAGATAGTGCGGCTGTGCCAAGGTCGGGACAGCATCGCAATATTGGACAAGTATGAAAGACTTGCCTTGTGTGCACATCTTTCTTACCAGGTTGCATCATGTATGTTTACCGCATCGCACTTCCCCTTCACATGGATTTCTTGTTATCAGTTAACTTATGATATGAACTCTTTTATTCTCGCGTCACTATCTTGGCTTAAAAGTTTTGCTTAAACGTCGTTGTGCACAAATCTGTAAGGGGTGCATGAAACACAGAGCCTGAGCGTACTCGAAAATAGCCTAATACAATTTAATTTCTTACATATTACTTTATGCTGTTCTGTACAAGTATTTTTACTTTTCCTGCAGACACCGGTAACGCTACCAACAGCCACATATGGTTCCTGGAAACCTCCTCCCGCCGCACGCTGACTGCTAGGGAGGCCTGCAGTATCGAGTCGGCATGCCTGCACAACCTAGACTACACCGTTCATCTACTTTCGATTCGAAACATCACTGATGATAACTGCCCCTACCACCGTGTGCTTTTTGCTCTACCAAACTTCCGCTCGGAGCCGTTGAACGCCAGCACAGAGCTAGCTGCGACTCCCCTGGAGTCGTTGTATGAAGGAGGAGCTTTTCTGAGAGGTCCGTACTCTACAGTGCACCTGAGCGACTTTCTTCGATACGCCGTGCTTTGGAAGCGAGGCGGCGTATACCTCGACACCGATGTCATAGTATTTAGGTCACTTAGTGGCATCGCAAACAGTGCGGTGTACCAAAGCGAGAGCGGTGTCGTCAATAACGCAGTACTCTTTTTTGACGTGCACCATCCTGCGCTTAAAGTACTGATGCATATGTGCGCCAAAGATTACGACCCAAACGTGCGGGTTACATGCGGCCCGAGGATCATGTCGCTACTGGCGAACTCGCAACACAGTATCCACGTGCGCTTTCTGGATAGGACGACATTCATGGCCGTTCCCTACGAGGAATGGGAGCGCTTCTTTGATAGTGACTGGACGGAGTGGGTCATGAACGCTACAAACAGCAGCTACGGCGCACATTTTTGGAACAACCTGAGTAAAAATACAAGTGTAACGACGAGATCCGTTTGTGCAATAAACTTTATGGCAAGAGCCCATTGTCCCCGCGTGTACGCGCTTGCATGCTTGCAATCGTATTTCTGATCTGTATGTATCCTTTAAACGCCGGCGTTCAATTTGTTCATCTCGATACTCTCATGAGGAATAAAAACTAAAATAAGTGTGACTGATCAGGTTCTCCAGTTACATTCTGGGCAAACGTAAATGCGCGGGTCGTTTGCCCCGATCCGATTGCCTCAGCTGGAGCAACAGTATTTCCGTTTATACCTGTATGTCTTCAGTGCCAGAAGTCGTCCTTGAACATTACGAGTATCGTTGCTTGAGGCAAGAGAACTTAAGCTGAGACGCAATGGCATGTACTCACGTCTTTAAGCACTAAAACATGGAGGACTGTGTTTTGTATTACGCTTCTGTTACCTTTCACTTTTCTTTTAGCCCCATTTTGATACAATGCGAACCAAGGGCTAGCGTTAACACAGCTTCATACTGTGCACATATAACGTCTGAAGAATGTGAAAAAGCCGTCTAGCATTACCTCCTAACTGAGATTGTGAACTGCTTCTGTTATAACGTTCAGGCCCAAGTGAGCTGTCCGGGGCATAAGTATCTAACGACAAAATCTAAGTTAACAGTTCTAATCATTAGGAGACAGGAAGCGATCATCAGACGTTGCTGTATCGAGGTGTGTTTACACTGCGGCGCCAAACAGCCCCTTTTTTGGTTTTTACAGAAGCACGGTTTCTTTGGAGCATGCAATTTGACAAAGCGTTTTTTGTGGCTCCAAAGCTCTTTGGAGACATCTGATGCTCATACTACATTTTGTGTGCGGAAAACGAAAAAAATATCAGCATTTCATGGCGTTTTTCTTTACAGACGGATGAAAGTTCTTGAGGCACGCTACGTCAGAGTAATAATCAACCGTGAACATTCATACACGGTTGAAGCGCAATCATAAGTGGTAAAATTAGTCTCTGACCCCTCTACACTGAGACCGCAAACACTAAATATTTCTTTCTATAATCAACGAGTTATATAGCGCTCTACATCGTCGTAGCCATTTAGGAGACCATATAAGAGAGTACGCAAGAAAATATAAGACCATATAAGGACATATGAAGACGGAGAGCATATAAGAGCATATAAAACCTACTCGCCAGCTTACCTATGAGGCAGAAATTCATGCGAAATGGCGACGGAACCTTTCTCAAGGACATTAATTAGGTGCAGCGCCTACCTCTTAACAGCCTCCACGCACCTTCGCGCGTGACCCTCACTCACAAAGGCCATTGTCAGAACAGGTTTTTGCGCATCCTTGACGAGGGGATGAAGGTAATCTGGCATCGTGAGGGCGAAGAAGGTAATTCCAAAAATTCGTCTGCCCGCCCCAGATTGTGCCAGGTTTGCTCCCGACTACTGCCGCCAATTTGCGTCTATGTCGCCAATTAAAAAGGTTTGGTTTGGTTTGTTTGGTTAGTGGGGTTTAAAGTCCCAAAGCAACTCAGGCTATGAGAGACGCCGTAGTGGAGGACTCCGGAAAGTTCGACCACCTGGGGTTCTTTACGTGCACTGACTTCGCACAGCACACGGGTGCCTTACTTTCCGCCTCCATCCACGTACCTTAAAAAGGAGTTTCTGCCTTAGGCGGAATCTGACTTGCAGCTTTTGCAACTGGTATATGCCTACCGAAATCAGTAGACTGCCATAATTAATAGAGTGTCAGCTTTGACGCATTTCAGAAGTTTAACGATATCTAAAAATACAATTAACGCTGTGGGATAGGCACAATAATTAATAATTAAGTATGAGGTAAAGCCGCGCAGTATTTGTGCCACGGTAACCCCTTTAATGTGTTTCGTTTCATCTTCAGGGGAACAGATTTAAGAGCTTCTTTTGAGACACAAACCAGCTCTTTTAGGTATCAATTGTCGATCCATGCTTCGTGTTCGCGCAAGGTAGAATCCATTGGGGCAAGACGATATTGCTAGAAACAATATAGAGGACTAGCAGCTTCTCGCTATGGAGTTTTTCATTTTGCAGGAATTGTTGGCAGAGAACGTGCGAGAAAGGCATTAGACTGATCTCCATTTGAAAAACGCTGGCGAAGCTGAAATTGTTTTGTGATATATTCCCATGTAGAAGTGGTCACACGCGATAAAGATATCCATTTTAACTTCCTTGGTTTTTTTATACAAACATCAGGTCAACGATTGCTGATACCTATCAATGAATAAGCAATAAGTCTAGGAAAATTATTTTTCGCCTCATCGTTTCAGACTGGATAGTTGGCACCAATTTGTCAATGCCATCTTTAAAGGCGCCCTGAATATATTTTACGGTCATTTTATGCTACAGTACGTAGAGGGGGTCTTTGTGAACATTTGATTTAAATTTAGCTGCAGTGGACGATCTCTAGGCTCACAAATCATCATCCTTTAAAATCGTCGAGGAAATATTTCAGGCAATATATTTTCAATCATTCAATAGCAGCACAGAATTCTATTATACGCACTGGTTAAACGCATATCTTGGGTATAGTCACCCTGTAAATCTTCCAATCTCTGCCGAAGTACTGACTTCGATACGTGTTGTCGCATATTGTTGCCCCAGGAGACCAACACAGCACTGCCGTCGGCGGCCCGATTCTCCGCTTAATCTGCTCCCCGTCTCACTGCATCGGCAATACCCTTTTCCCCAATGTCGTCGTTCTTGTCTGGTCTCCTAGAGACGCTTCGAGATAGAACATTCGGTGCTGCATATTCTGGGGTGCGAATCCAGCCCAAACATCCTCACCTAGCTCTTTGTGCACGCCCTAATTTGCTCAGAATTCATGTCTTTGGAGCCAATGCAACAACCCTGGTCGATATGGGCGCGCAAGTTTCCGTCTTGAGTTTACACCTACGACATCACCTCAGAAAAGTACTCACGTCTGCTCCAACAACCTTTCTCAGTTTCGCAGTTGGCAGAACGCCTCCTGTTGTCGGACAGCTAGTGTGATCCTATGCAGCCGCTATACGTACGCTCTGTTCTCCGCTCTCGACCACTGCCATCAAGTAGTCATTCTTTGCTTCGATATTCTGCCTGATCATTCATCTCTCATCGAATGCGCTGCCATCGTTCACTTTGACCTTCCACTTTCTGTAGAGCACCATCGCCAGTTGTGCCTCATCTTTGTACTCTCGACATTTACCTATATATCACCTCAAGCCGCCGCTTGCATCGCTCCCAACGGTTCATCTGCCTTTGATGGTCAGTACTTCGTCATCCCAGCACTTCAACCATTTTAATAATGTCTAAGAAACAAACGCACTCTCCGGTGCTAAACTTGACCTATTCCATTCCATTACTGCTGCAAGTCATCTCTCTCGCAAAGCCGTGTCCTGCCGCGGAATGAGTCATATCAGCGCTGGAAAGCTGCTTACGGTCCTCGCGTACGTGATTCCCTGTAGCCTGCTGTGACATCACCTGAGAGATTAATAGAAGAGTGCATCAAGGAAATTGCTTGTGACCTGCCATCGACGCAGTATCCCGATATTAGGCGCCTCTTGGCATCTTTTCGTAACATCTTAGATTTTGTTGCCTACCCTTTGAATAGTATGACAGTTGTGACGCATAGCATAAATAACGGTAAGCTGTTTCTTTCCACAGATGTTCGTGCTGAGTTTCCAGTGTTGCATGCATAGTCACATATCAAGGGGTGGCTAAGATTCTCGCAAAAGACATCAGTGAGCCATCGTCAGGCCCTTTGGCTTGGGACGTAGCCTTGGGACGTAGCCTTGCTGCTTCTGCCGCACTGAGAAGCGGCAGAAGCAGCAGAAGAAGAGGCGGAGAAAGAGAGGCGCGCGCAGAATGATCCGGGTTTTGCTGAGCCGTGTGCGCCCGTCCTTCATATGAACTTCACCTGTATTAAACAGTTCAGTTCAGTTCAGGCGTTCAGTCGTGTACGACTCTTCGTGACCCTATGGACCAGGTCACGCCACGCTTTCCGGTCTATCACTATCTTCTTAACATCACATAGCTTCATCTGCAATACCTCGAGAATGTCATCTAACCATCGCGTTCGCTGCCTACCCCTTCTCCGGCGACCCTCAACCTTTCCCAACATCAAATCTTTCTCCAGCGACTCCTCTCTTCTCATCAGATGACCAAAGTAGCTGAGCTTTAACTTTAGAATTTGACCCTCCAATGAGCAGTCAGGGTTTATGGTCGACAATATCGACTGATTTGATCTTCTGGCAGTCCAAGGAACTCTTAAGAGTCTTCGCCAGCACCACAATTCAAACGCGTCAATCCTTCGGCGGTCAGCCTTTTTCACAGTCCAACTCTCGCATCCATACATCACAACTGGAAAGACCATAGCACGGGTTATACGGATCTTGGTTGGCAGACTAATGTCTCTGCTCTTTACTAGGCGGTCAAGGCTAACCATTGCTGTCTTTCCCAGAAGCAGGCGTCTCCTAATTTCATGGCTGCAGTCTCCTTCCGAGGTAATCTTGGCGCCCAAGAACAGAAAATCTGTCACAGCTTTCACTTCTTGTCCATTGATGCTCCAGGACTTGATAGGGCAAGACGCCATGATCTTCGTCTTTTTAATGTTTAGTTTAAGCCCAAACTTCTCACTCTCTTCTTGTACGCGCATCAGAAGTCTCTTGAGTTCCACTTCACTTTCTGCCATTAAAGTTGTATCATCCGCATATCTAAGGTTGTTGATACGTTTTCCAGCAATCTTCACTCCAGCTGAAGACTCGTCCAGACCGGCTTTCCTCATGATGCACTCTGCATATAGGTTAAATAGGCAGGGCGACAGTATGCAGCCTTGCCTCACCCCTTTCTCAATCGGAAACCAATCAGTAAGACCATGCCCAGTTCTGACTGTGGCCTCTTGCCCTTCATAAAGGTTCCTGAGGAGACAGATGAGGTGAATTGGAACTCCCATCTCTTGGAGAGCTTGCCACACATTTCATCAATTACATTTGGTGCTAGGCGCTGGGTAAAAACGTTCTGGATCCGCCAGTACCTCGTCGCAGCCGTCGTGTAGCCGGTTTGCCCCCTTTATCTCCTCAACAGTACCTTTTAATGGCTGCCACCCGCACGACGCAGACTCATGAACAGCGACCTGAAGAGACGATGGCCTTTCCTCCCCAGCGAGAGCCGCGTATGTTCCACGGTGAGCCCGAAGATGACGTTGAGGAATGGCTCCGACAATACGAAAGATGCAGCAAGTACAACCGATGGCACTCAATCGCACGTCTGTACAATGTTGTTTTCTCCCTCGCTGGCACGGCTCTACTTGGTTTGATAACCACGAAGAAATCCTGACGACCTGGGACCGATTTGTTGAAGAAATTACGATGTGCTTTGGGGATACCCTTGCGAATAAGGAACGAGCTGAGCATCAGCTTTCCCAGAGAGCCCAGCTGCCCGGTGAGACATGCACGTTATATCGAAGAAATATTGAAACTTTGTCGCATTGTAAACCGGCAGATGTCAGAAGAAGACAAGGTAGGGCACCTTCTCAAGGGGATTGCTAAGGATGTGTAGAACTTCCTTATTTCGCGGGACACCCTTGCCACAGTTGCATATGTTATGAAGCAGTACAGGGCATTTGCGGCGTTAAAGGCACGTCGGATAGCGCCCAAATTTGACCGTCTTTCAAATGTGACAACTGTTGCCGGTATCGACATTCCGGAGGCTGAAGACATCGCTTCTATGATCAGGAGGTTTATACGCGAGGAGCTGGATATTCAGTGGCAACGCATAAATTTCGATGTACCCTACCACCCGACATCGAGGTCCGTATCATCATGGGAACAACGCACGTCATGGGTTGCACAAAATAACGGCGAACCATCTTACAACAACGGCGTGGAGCGGACCCTGGAACCAACATCGCACCCTTATTTCCAGCAGCATCCAGCCAATCCGGATGAAGTGCCTCGTGGTGCTCCTCGTCGCGCTGCTGTCGCCCCATCTCTGCCTCCAAGGAGTCCTGAAGTGAACTACCAGAGCCGCCAGCCACCCGTATGTTACGGCTGTGGGGGCAGCGGACATATCTTCCGCTTTTGCCCGTGTCGTCAAATTACCCGACCCCCTGTCCAACGAGCACCGCGCTTCACGAATGATGCCCAGTGGGAGCAGCAGCCAACCGCTACCTTCTATCGGCCCTCTTCCCCTCAACGCCACGCAAGGAATGACTCCCCTGTGTCCGATCGCAGCATCACTCCCCCACTGCAGCGACAACCCCGTTCGCAATCCCCACGTCGCCGCTTTGTTTATCCATCGCTGGGAAACTAGGTGGTGCGACCCGTGGAGGTAAGGTCGCCGGACGGTCAATTTCACGCATACATCTACCTATCGTCATGCTAAAGACCAAAGTGTCAGCGTGTGTAGACAGTGTTAAAACGGATGCTTTGGTTGACACTGGGGCCGCTGTGTCAGTCATGAGCATTTCATTTAAGAACCGCCTTCGAAGAAAGTTGTGTTTGTGTGGGACAAAAACACTACGTTTTGTGGAGTTGGGGGTGAAACTTTAGTTGCGATTGGCCTGTGAGCAGTTTCAGTTGTAATTGGGGACGAGAGCTATAGGACAGAATTCGTTGTATTCAGACGTGCCACTCATGGCGTTATCTTGGGTGTTTATGTTTTGCGCGAGTGTGGTTCGACTTTAGACTTTAGTGCTGTGAAATATGTTTGCAGCCGAACATTATCCCCGCATTCGTATATAACATGTTTCAGAGTCATCAAGGAGTTCTCGCCTTGAAGGAAGATGTGCTGCTGGCTGCGATGAC
Source organism: Amblyomma maculatum (assembly GCF_055883805.1). Lineage (NCBI taxonomy): Eukaryota > Metazoa > Arthropoda > Arachnida > Ixodida > Ixodidae > Amblyomma > Amblyomma maculatum. The sequence goes on from NC_139345.1 coordinate 133,047,131, forward strand.
GGCGACGTTTCTCCCTGTGAAGTAATCTGAATCTTTCATGGGTAAACATTCAATAGTCGTCGAGCCAGATGTCTCGAATGGAGCGAAAAAAACTATTTTGGTGCCACGCTCCGTTGTGGAGGCGGAGGATGGTCGCGCATACCTCAGGGCTGTGAACGTGTCAGAAGAGCCTGTTCGTCTTCCTTCTGGTTTGACACTCGCGAAATTTGAGAATTATGTGACTCATACCGTTGGAATTATTTCCGATTGCAGAGGAGCCGCGAAAGACAAGTCTGAATATTGCGCCGAGTTTGAGGGCATGGTCAACAAATCGCTCCCATCTAGTGAACGTCGTATTCTGCAAGACATTTTGACAACTCATGCCCAAGTGTTCGACTTTGTCTCAAATGGATCGGGTAGCCATTTCCCAGCTTCTCGGCTACAGCACAAAATTACACAGGAAGCGCACTCCCTATTCACCAAAAACCTTACAGAGTCTCCCCGGCAGAGCGCAAGATAATTCAAGAACAGGTGGACGAAATGCTGCACAAAAGAATCAACCAGAATCATCCAGTCCGTGGGCCGCACCTGTGATCCTGGTGCGAAAAAAAGGCAATTTTTGGCGATTTTGTGTAGACTACCGTCGTTTGAATGCGGTAACAAAGAAATAAGTGCACTCGTTACCTCGCATTGATGACGCTGTCGACTGTCTGCATTCGGCGTCATATTTCTCCTCTGTTGATTTGCGATCTGGCTATTGGCAAATTCCTCTACATCCATCCGACCGTGAGAAGACTGCTTTTGTAACACCAGATGGTTTATACGAATTTAATGTAATGCCCTTTGGGTTATACAACGCTCCCGCGACGGTCGAGCGATTTATGGACACCATCCTTTGTGGCCTCAAATGGGAAATATGCATGTGTTACCTTGATGATGTTATCATTTTTGGAAAGACCTTCCAAGAGCACAATGGGAGGCTCCATAAAGTTCTTGAATGCATTGGCAAAGCGGGCCTCATTTTTAATTCGAAGAAGTGCCATTTTGGAGAGCGACAAACTTTAGTTCTTGGGTTCCTCGTCAACAAGGATGGTATCAGGCCGGATCCGCAGAAGATTGCTGCAGTACGCGACTTCGAAATCCCACGCACTCTGAAAAGTCTTCGGAGCTTTCTTGGCCTTTCTTCTTATTTTCGTTGCTTCATTGCGGGTATGGCGCAACTTGCCCACCCCCTTACTTCTCTACTACACAAGGATTCGCAATTTGTGTGGACCCCAGAGTGCGAATCCTCTTTCAGTCTGCTCAAGCCTTCTCTAACTTCACCACCACTGCTGCGCCACTTCGACCCCTCTGCTGTGACGGAGGTTCACACTAACGCCAGTGGCATCGGTCTTGGGGCGGTGCTTGTGCAGCTGCATAGTGGGGCTGAACACGTTGTTGCATATGCCAGCCGCACGTTGACAAAATGCGAACAGAACTACACAGTTACTGAATTGGAGTGCCTCGCAGTTGTGTTCGCTGTGCACTAGTTCCGACCATACCTATATGCACGCTGACCACCATTCGCTATGCTGGCTCATTGTACTTCGCGATCCATCTGGGTGTCTGGCGCGCTGGGCATTACGCCTACAAGAATACAACTTTGGTGTCGCGTACAAGAGTGGACGACACCACAATGATGCAGACTGCTTGTCACGACACCCATTGCCGACTTCCGTTAACGATGAAGACGGCTTCGACGGGCGTTTAGCCTCAATAGCGTCGACGTTTCCTAGTATGGCGACCTTTAGGCGAGAACAACGCAACGACCGGTTACTACAACCTCTTATACAAGAGGCAGAAGGAAGAGCAGAGTCAACGCAGTTTACTATCAAAGATGGTGTTTTGTTCAAGAACTACTTAGTTGACGGTGCTCCCCTCCTTTTGGTCGTCCCAAAAAGTCTCCGTACGCAAGGTTTGCATGCCATGCACGTTGATATTACCTCTGGACATCTAGGTTTTTGTCGTACCCTGCAAAGAATTCGCCAGCGTTTTTATAGGCCACAAATTTATAAGACCACCAAGCAATACGTTGCGACATGTGAAAAATGCCAACGACTTAAGACACGCACCACCACGCTGGCCGGACCTTTACAACCCGTCAAACCACCTACCTCACCCTTTGAAAAGATTGGAATTGACCTGCTCGGTCCTTTTCCAAAGTCTGTGGAGGGCTGCCGCTGGGTTATCGTCAGCGTTGACTATCTTACCAGATGCGCGGAGACCGCTGCTCTCGCTACCGCAAACGCTGCTGATGTTTCATCGTTTCTTTTGAATTCCATTATTCTTCGCCATGGCGCACCCTGTGTTATTATAAGTGACCGTAGTCGGCAATTCACTGCTGATGTCGTGGAACAAATGCTCCGAATTTCTGGTTCACACTACCGACATTCGACGCCGTATCATGCGCAGACCAACGGTCTCACCGAGCGCACCAACCGCACCTTGACAACCATGCTGTCCATGTTCGTCTCGTCCGACCATCGCAACTGGAATTCAGTGCTACCGTATGTGACGTACGCTTATAACACTGCAAATCATGAAGTTAGCGCCTATTCTCCTTTCTATTTACTCTATGCAAGAACTCCCCACGTTTTCTTAGACACCATCTTCCCATTCTCCCCCAACGACGATGCGTCTGTTTCCCAGATACTATGCCGTGCCGAAGAAATCCGTCGCATAGCCCGCTTACGCTCACTAGCTTCTCAAAGCCGCTCGAAAGAACACTACGATCTGCATCATCGTGCAGTTGCGTATTCCCCTGGAGACTACTTCTGGCTTTGGATGCCTATTCGCAAGCGAGGTTTATATGAAAGTTTCTCTGCAAGTGCGATGGCCCCTTCGTCGTGTTGGACCAACTGAATGACGTGAATTACGTTATCGTCAAAGCCACGACGGAACCGCCGATCCCACAAAACACAAGTTGTTCACGTGGCTCGCATGAAGCGCTGCCATCTTCGATCTACCTAATTTTCTCGAGGACGAGAATTACCGACCGCACAATTGACATCCGAGCCTGGGTCCCAACTCCTGGTTCCTGCTCCTAGTCCATCGGCTGCAGCACATATCCTGCCGTCTCAGAATGCACATCAGCCCGTGAGTGATCTGTCTCGAGGGCGGAGGTCGGGAATGGCTAACCAGCTTCCACTTGGTGATGGAGTTTCCACCAATGTGAGTGAGCAGCCGAGCACGCCAATGGACTTGTCTTCAGCGCTACCTTCTGGACGGGCGGCACAGCGCGGTGCTCAGAAGCGTCCTTCAGAAGATATTGCACCGGGATCATCTACCGCAAACAACAGTTCACAAGGCAAGCGTTCCTGTACAACAACTGATCACCCGGTATTTTCAACACCCGGATCACCATGCTATAAAGTGACCATTAAGGCTCTGACAACTAAGTGCCTTACTGAGATACCGAACAGAGTTATTCAGGCGAATCTGGACGCATGTCTTGGAACCACACACGGTTTCCTCAGGTACGCCTTGCTCTGGAAAATTGGTGTACTTCATATCAGGAGGTTGTTGCAGTGGCAGTCAAATTTGGTAAGGCAACTGTTGTAGTTGTGTCAGTCTATGTAAGACATGGTGGTGGCTCTCCCTCCCGCATAAACCTGGGATGGTTACTGAATGTTAGGCAACAATACCCGGGATATCCAGTTTTAGTTGGGGGGTGACTTCAATGCGCCTCACCCGGACTGGGGATACCCCACCTTAAGTCCTCGCGGCAGGCGAGTGCGAGACGCCTTTACGGATGCGCTGTTTATTCTCCTGAACCATCCAGATACACCAACAAGGACTGTGCTTCATACTAGGAGTGGAACATACGCTCCGGATCTTACGTGGTGGTCAGGAACCGGCACCCCCTCGTGGCACTTAGAGCCAGACTGCTGGGGCAGTGACCATCATCCTATTGTCATCGGTCTGTATCCATCACAGGCCCGACGATTACGCCGCAAGTGTACAGTTGTCCATTGGGACAATTTCAGCGCCATTCTTCAAAACGACTCTGTAGAGTCGGCACCATCGCTTCTAGACCGCATAAAAAGAGCACTAAATGAGGCTACAACCATTACCTGGGTGGAGGTTGGTCGACCAACACCGGATGTGCCTCTGCTCAACTTGTGGGCTGCTCGTCGACAAGCGGAATTGACTGCAACCAGAGACCCAACTTCTGCGCATGCACGTACAAGACTACATTACATTACTGCTAAGGCTCGAAGGTATGAGCGTGATCTCTCACGACGACAATGGTACCTGTGGTGCGAGCAGTTCTCCACACAGTCATCGAATGCCCATCTTTGGCGAACTTTCCATGCCACGGAGCACGGTTGTCGTCGTCCTGATGCAGCGGCCACAGCATGCTTTGCAGCAAACTTGTCTCCGAATGACTTCGCAAGACAAGCAGCACGCAAGTTTTTCCCCAAGTACAACGTGTTGCCTGCACCAGTTACAAGACCTTACTTGTGGGGCATGCCAGCCCATGTCGATAAGCTGCCATCTGCTGCCGACACCGAGGGAATCGCGAGCCCATTCTCCATGCCCGAATTGCTTGCAGCTATAGATGAAGCCAACTGAAAGACAGCGCCCGGTCCGGACTCCATTACGTACGAGGTTTACAAGAACCTCAGTGGTGATGCACTTCCTCAACTCCTTGACACCATTAACAAGGTATGGCTGGACGGCGATGTACTAGACAGCTGGAAATCGGCTATTGTGATCCCTATTTCAAAGCCGGGGAAAGCACCAACAGACGTAAGCAACTTTCGACCTATTTCCTTAACGGTAGCAATTTTCAAGATTGCTGAGAAAATGCTCGCCACACGAATCTCGTGGTTGCTTGAACATCACGGTTTCTACCACCCGGCCCAGATTGGCTTTCGACCATCTATAGGCACAGAAGACGGATTGGCTGTCTTGGCGTCCTCCGTATTATCATCAACACGCAGCCACAATGTACGCACCGTCCTCGCCATGGATGTAGAAAAGACTTACGATAATATCAGTCATGCTGCCATTCTGGATTCAATTGACATGCTTCATTTACCACTTAGAGTGCGCAATTTTGTAAAATCTTTCCTTGAAAGTTGACAATTTGCAATACGCCTCAATAACGAGGCCATAGGATCATTTGTCCCTCTTCGCGGCGTACCCCAGGGATCGGTGTTGTCACCAACATTATTTAATATTGCGTTTATCTCACTTGCATGGCGGTTACATGAAATTTTTGATGTTAAATTCTTAATATACGCTGATGACATCACGGTGTGGAGCACACACAACGACCTACTGACTCAATCATCGGCCCTGCAATCAGCTTTAGATATTATGTGCACATATGCATCTTCCATTGGCCTTGAACTTTCCGCCAGTAAAACTACGTTCATATCAGTCGCCAACCGCTGGGGCCACCGTAAACTATCGGCAACTCCTATTCGTCTACATCTCTCCGGAACCCCACTTCAGGAAAGTCCAACAGTAAAAATATTGGGCTTAACAATTCATGAGTCAGGAACTGGAACTACATGGCTGTCTGGCGCTAAAAAACAGGCGTTACAGACACTGGGTTTAATTAGACGCATTGCTCCAAAAATGGGCAGCGCTCGCTCAGATGTTGCGACCCAGTTGGTGAGGCAGTTGTGCAACCGCGCCTTGTTTTTTCAAGCCCAATTTCAGCATTTGACAAGGGCACAATGAGATCGACTTGAGACTATAAATCGAGAGGCAATGAGGGTCATCACCTGCCTTCCTCGCATTACACCAGTCGTGGCGCTCCAAGAAAACGCACAACTAAACACAGTAGATGAACTGGTGCAGCAACGACGTGATGCACGCAAGCTTAAGGCCACACTCTCTCACGCAACGTGCGCTCTGAAAGCTTATGTTTGAAACATTCAATACTACCACCGCCACTGCCAGTTCTTCCTCCTTAGCGTTTTGTACAGCTGAGCGATAACAAGCCAACTGATTTACGCCGACAAAGAACACAGGAAACGGCGTCGTCACTTCGCGACCGAATTATGGAACAAGACGCCCGCTTGCCACATGGTTCCATTATAATTTACGTCGACGCAAGCATCAAAGCCTGTGAAGTGATAACAGCAGTTTACTGTCCTAGCAAATCTTCATTGAACAAGACGTCAACATTTCAATTACCGGAACCTCCATCTTCTTTTTGTGCGGAACTGCTTGCAGTGCAAGAGGCGCTTCGCTCTGTGACCGCCATTCCCATGCTTCCCACGGCCCATATTATCATACGTACAGATGCTCTCCAGGTGACAAAGCTACTTAGACGAGTTAGTAGTAGCCCGGAAATCTGCCAGAACATACACAGTCTAGCGGCTCGCATATCAAATCCAATTCGTATTGAATGGACCCCGCGTGACCTTTTAAGTGCTCAAAGCCAAGTAGATTCTGCGACCCGCCTTTCAAACTCAACATCGACATCGCCAAACCTTATAAAATTGGACAATGCCCTGCTTTTAACAAGAAAGGAGCACCTCCGGCGCCGTACACGTGCTCTTATACCTCCGTGTACGGTAAGCCTCCCCCGCGGTCTAACCCGTGCAGAGGAGGTGGCGCTTCGGAGGATTAGAGTTGGGGTGGCCCTAACACCAGCAGTGATCCGAAAGTGGAAACAATTTTGGTATTTATATCCACACCCTGGGTGCCCCATCTGCAAGTCAACAAATATAGAAGCTGACATCCATCACCTACTGTGGGATTGTCCAGCGTTGAAGCCAACGCGGATCCGGCACCTGGTGGCAGCTGGCCTCTCCCCCCATAATCCGCAGTCATATGCTGTTTGGACACTGGGACCGCATCATCGTTCACTCCTCGATTTCATTGCATCAGCCAACCTTTTTTCATTTATTTCACCACACCCTTCATCCATCATAACATTTCTTTTATGCCCTGAGGCAATAAACTTCGCAAAAAAAAATTGTTACGCCGCGTAGCGGCGCACCTAGAAGCGGCAGAAGGAGCAGAAGAAGAAGCGGAGGAAGCGAGGCGCGCGCAGACTGATCCGGGTTTTGCTGAGCCGTGTGCGTCCGTCCTTCATACGAAGTTCACCTGTATTAAACCCATTTCATCCGTTACAATATAATAATATAATAATAATATAATAATGTTGTGTCGCAACAACGCTCGGTGACTGTCGAAGGTGAAGAAGACGACGAGCGTGTGTTGAAAGGCGCGTGCTACATGAAGACGGCAGACAAAGAAGACGCAAGAGACTGACTTGCTATTCGAACGTTCGACCAGAACACCGAACTGAGAATAAACGTACGCTTACATTTGGGGGAGGCTGCTCTTCGTTCCCTCCTCTCACGCAAGAGCTTCGCATCCGCACACTCACTCCGCCATCCGCTATGCTTGAGGCAACAAGCTAGAGCGCTACTCCATGCTCGACAGCTCCCACCGCTTCGCCTACCATCCTCTGCTCTGGTGAGCTTAGCCAGCGTGACCCCAGCTTCTTCAGTGGTACAGATGACCAGGATGTGTATGATTACGAACGAGTAAGTGCCTACAACAAGTGGGACGATACCACCGAGTTAGCCAACGTCCTCGTTTACCTGATCGATGTAGCCAATCTATGGTTCCGCAACAACAAATCTGACATGCCCACCTGGCCGGCCTTCAAAACGAGCTTTTCCGAGCGGTTCGGCCATCCTGCTGTGCGCAACCTGCGCGCCGAACAACGCCTCGAAGCCCGCGCTCAGCATCCTAAGAAAATATTCACCAGCTACATAGAGGACATTCTCGATCTTTGTAAACGTGTTGATCCTTCTATATCCGAAGCTGACATGATCGCGAAAAACCGGAAGGGAATATCCAACGATGCTTTTCAAAAGTTGACGGCCCAAAACCCGCAAACCGTTGTTGAAGTGCTTCAGCTGTGTCAGAGCTACGACGTCCTCAAGAAGCAACGAGCTTTTACTCGACGTTCTGTCATGAACTATCGGTTCCCGCCTCCGACAGCATGCGTTCGCACTTCTGAACCACCTTCCCTCCTTCCCGAGATCAAGGCCTTCCACTTCCTACGGGAGGAAGTGGCTGGCCAACTGCCGCTCCTCCCTGCTTCTGCCGCAACCACCTCATCGCTACAGCCTGCATTTAGACGCACCATGCAGGAGCAAATTGCAGAAGTTTTACCGCCAAGCTCTCAACTTACGCCTATGACAGCCCCGCTTGTACGCCGCTGTCGCCGCCAGACCAACACCCTGCCCTGTCGCGTATGTTGCGGTGTAGTGTTCCACCAACGCTCGGTGACTGTCGACGGTGACAAAGACGACGAGCGAATGTCGAAAGGCGCGCGCTACAAAGAAGACGGCAGACGAAGAAGAAGACGCAAGAGACTGACTTGCTATTTGAACGTTCTTAGATTGAACGTACCCTTACAATAATAATAATAATAATAATAATAATAATAATAATAATAATAATAATAATAATAATAATAATAATAATAATAATAATAATAATAATAATAATAATAATAATAATAATAATAATAATAATCAATCAATCAATCAATCAATCTTTATTTAATGTGCGCAGGAACAACCATGTGGTCTTTGTGCTGCAGCACAAATAAAAAAAAAGAAACAAAAATCAAAAAGCACAAACATGTTTACACACACAGAGAGAACACAAAAAAAGAAATAAATAATACATGAAATGACAGACGAAAAGTATCACGGAAAGTAAGCAAACAATGAGTAGCATCACTTATATACACAGTGAGAGAATTTTTTAGCACACCAGGAAATAAAGAAAAAAAAAAAGAACGGTAGATAGAAGAAAAAAAATAACTGACATTGATTATAGTAATATAGAAATATACATAAAATAAACAACCCTTCCAGGCGCAACAAGTGCATGGTACTTAAAACACAGGCTAGAAATACAGAATAATACAATAAAGAAGTAAAATTGAACAAGGGGCAGTAAGATTCGAATATAAAGTTTAAAGTTGAAATATAAGTAAGAAACGGATAAAAAGTAGTTCACGATACAGACAGCATTGAACAGGAGAAAAAGCAAAAAGTGAAGTAAATACAATTTAAGGCTAGAAAGTGGGAGTTTTAAGTGATAAAGTACTATTTAGAATACAACGCTACGAACATCCAATGTAAATGAACAGAGCGAGTTTTGGAAGATGTCAAGGTGAGGACAAAAAGAGTTAAATAACCACTGCATCCTGTCCAGAGGGGAGTGGGAATGAAGAGGAGAAACCTGAAATGGTCTGAATTCCCTCATGCTCTTTCGCGGAACGCGCAGTAGGATGTACTCTAAGAGCTGAGGGCACATAATGTGGCCATGAAGGAGTTTGTACAGAAATATGATATCAAGTCTGATACGACGGCAGTGAAGGGAAGGAAGATTCAGTTGGGTGCTCCTGGTGGAGCGAGAGGGGGAAGTTGCGCAAGGAAAGCGATAATGAAATATCCGTAAAAATTTTTTTTGTACTCTGTCAACCTTGTCCAAGTTCGATTTGCAAGTGCCATTCCAAACAACCGACGCATACTCCAAGACCGGCAGGCATATGGACAGGTACAGTTTTAGGAACGGAAGTGGAGTATGGAACTCTCTCGAAAGTCTGCAAACGAATCCGAGTGTGCGCATAGCCCGCTGAGCAATGCGGTTAGTGTGAGAGGAGAAGCTGAGGGTGCGGTCAAAAAGTACACCAAGGTCATTAATTTCATCAACCCTATCCAACAGCACAGAATTCACAGAATAATGGTAGAGAAAGCTATGTGTTTTACGAGTAAAGGACACAACCCTAGTTTTGGAAGAATTGAGGGTAAGTCGATTCATCGCACACCAATAAGAAAAAGCAGATATGTCCGATTGCAACAACACGCAATCTTGAAAAGAATGTATTACCTTGAATATTTTTATATCATCAGCATAAAGAAGAAACGAGGAGTTCTTTATCGCCGAGGAAACATCATTAATAAAAACGGAGAAGAGAAGCGGACCTAGTACTGAACCTTGAGGAACTCCACTCGTTGCAGGGTAAACGAAAGAAGTCTGTCCATTGACACTGACAAAGCAGAAGCGATCAAGGAGATAGTTGCGTAGGAGGGCTACGAGTGAGACTTCAACGCCAGAGAGTAGAAGTTTTTCAAGAAGTAGTGAGTGAGTAACAACGTCGAAAGCTTTGCTCATATCACAGTACACAGTGTCAACCTGACCCCTCTGAAGGACTGCTGCAGAGGCATACGTCATAAACGTGACTAGGTTGGTAGAAGTAGAGCGACCCGACATGAAGCCATGTTGATTCGGTACTATGATATGTTTGAGATGGAAGGAAAGTACGCTGTGCAAAGCTAATTCGAAAAGCTTAGAGGTTGCACATAGAAGAGAAATCGGACGATAATTGGAAACATCAGATTTGTTTCCAGACTTGAAGACAGGAAACACGCGTGCCATTTTCCACACGCGAGGAAAGGCAGCATTTTTTAAACAGTTATTAAATATGGCAGTCAGTACTGGTACGAAGATATAACTAAAGGCTTTTATTATGGCAGCTGGAATGCCATCAGGTCCAGGAGACAAAGAAGGTCTCAGACGCTTAAGACTCTCACTTATCAACTCCTCGTCAAAGAGAATGGAATTAAATAGTGCACCAGATGGGAGGCAAACGGAATCACAATGTGGATGTTTGTAAACGGAGGAAAAATGTTGTGCAAAACTGTCGGCAACATCCCGAATTTCCGAACCCTGAGAGTCAACTAAGCTGATACTTAAATCTGATTTAATGGAACGCTTGCGAACGTAACGCCAGAACTGACTAGGACGATTTGAGGCATTCCTCTCTAAAGACTCAAGATAGGAGTCGTAGTCCCGCTTGTATAAGCGTTTGCAAAGAGAAAGCACACGGCGAAACTCATCTGCCCAATTGTGAAACCCAGGGCGTTTCGCCTTACGATGGGCCCGTTCCTTGAGCTTTAACGCCGTTATTAGTTCCCTTGAAAACCAGGAAGGGAACTTCCTACGCGTAGGAGTATGCAAAGGGATGTACCGACGCATACCATCAAGAACTATTTCTGTAAAGCGACTGACTTGTCCATCTGAATCATTAATGTCATTTAAAAGGGACCAGTCGACGGAAGAGAAGAAATTGAAAAGACCGACATAATCACCACGTGCATACGCGAAACGGGGCGAATTCCACACCCGATCTGAATTAGTAGAAGGTGAGGCAGAGAGAGCAGTAGTAACTAGAAGCGGAGGGTGAAATTTGTCACAGCGAGTCAGCGGTATGTCTGAACTCGAGACTCGAACACTTTCAAAATTCGATAGACAGATGTCAAGAATATTACCGCAACAGTTTGCAATGAAATTGTGTTGCTGCAAAGAGTTAAAGGCTATAAAATCAAGTAGAGCGTTACACTTACTTAATATGTAATGATTGTTGTGAGAAGAAATAAGTGAGTTCCAGTTGATACCAGGAGTATTAAAATCACCTAAAATAAGAAGTTTGTGTTTGCTATGACGGGTTATAACATGTTCGATTGAGAGCAGAACATCATCATAGGCTGAAGGAGGTAGATTCGGAGGAATGTAGAAAGCTGCAAGTAAAAGTTTTTCATATCGATTTAAAGTGAGCTCGAGCCACACACATTCTTCAACAGTTTCCAGATCGGAACGTCGAACACACTTCACAAAACTGTCAATAGCAATGAGCACTCCACCTCCTCTTGATTTGGGACCTGTTTCAGGGCGGTCGCTACGAAAAACAGAGTAATTATTTGGAAAGAAATCATTGGAAGGAATATCACTTGACAGCCAGGTTTCGGTAACCACAACAGCGGTATAACAAGAGGACAAGACGCTAGAAAAAAATTCTGATCCCTTAGTCCGAAGACCTCGGGCGTTTTGATAATAGATATCCAAATTAGGGGCCACTGCAATTTTGCGTCAGTTCAGAGGGATGAAGCATATCGTCGTAAAGCTTCCCACGAAAGTCCTTGTATATGCAGCCCATCGGCCACATCGAAGGCTCAACAAGCTTACTGTAGGATTCTTCATCAATTTCAATATGGAAGGACGAGTAGGAGTCGTACCTTGTTTTCAGCTGCCGGCAGGAAATGGGAGTAATATTCACTGATTTTAGATGGCTGGTAAGGTCTACCGATGTAGTATCGGGACTGAGTTTAGAGACGAAAATAGTCTTCGGACGCTTCTTTTGGTAAATGGCAACGTTCAGGACAGATGTGCTCGATGCGCCAGTAATGGCTCGACTTCGGTGCTTCTTCATCGCACTGGGTAAGTCAACCGCACGGCGAGGAGCAGAGGCAGAAGATGAACAGGTAATATCTCCAGGAGTCATCCCTCGATGAAGAGCGGCGGAGTAGTCCACAGGTGGCTGCTCCTCACGGGTAGGATTGCCCACGGAGACAACGAGAGGACGCTCGACGAGAGGACGCTCACACTGCGAAGCAGCGCACCGCACAAGCTCCTGGCGTAGGCCGTGAACATCGGAACGTAGAGAGGCGATAACCTCGGCTTGTTGTACGAAAGCCCGCGAGTTCTCTACACGAAGGCGCTCGTTCTCTTCCCGTAGCTGGGCAACCTCATCGCTCAGAAAAGAGATTCCCTCAAGCGCGTCGAGGAGGAGAGCCCGTAGCGAGGCAAACTCACCGCCATGTTCGCCGGTCGCGGCTGAAGGGGGAAAACCGGTCGGGTGGCTGGGCAGGAGCGGGTCACCAGGGACTCTAGCACCACCGTCGCTAAGCCTAACACCGTCAGGCGACGACGACGCACACAAATTACACAAGAATGGCCGAGAGCCGGACTTCAGAAGTTGCAGCTCGTCATCCGCCCAGGTGACGCACTTCGTGTGAACACGTTTCGCACAGTCGGCACATCGTAAAAACTGCTGCTTGCCAAAAAACGGGCGGGAGCACAGCGCACATGCGTCCTTACTGGGCGCCATCTTGGAAAAAAAAAATAATAATAATAATAATAATAATACGGCCTACAGGCACCGGTTACCAACGATCATGTCTAAAAACCACAGTATGCGTTCAAATATATTAAACAGGAACATGCAAGAAAAGAACCAACAGCAATGAAGAGGAAAAAATAAGCCACGTAACCTGATTTAAAAGGGAATGGGAACTAGCACTGCTAGTACACAGCATCCTAGGCAAGAAACACCAATTTTCAATAGTAGTAGCAATTCAAAATGAATCAAATAAATGGAACATCATCATCATCAGCCTGACTATACCCACTGCAGGGCGAAGGCCTCTCCCATATTTCTCCAATTAACCCGGCTCTGTGCTAGCTGCATCCACTTGACCTCTGCGAATTTCTTAACCTCATCCGCCCACCTAACTTTCTGCCGCCCCCTGCTACGCTTTCCTTCCCTTGGAATCTAGTTTGTTACCCTAAGCGATCATCGGTTATCCTCTCTTCGCACTACATGTCCTGCCCATGCCCATTTCTTCTTCTTAACTTCCACTAGAATATCAGTAATGTGAGTTATTTCTCTGACTCACTCTGCAGGCTTCCTGTCTCTTAATGTTATCCCTACCATTTTTCTTTGCATAGCCCTCCGTGCATAGCGTTGTCCTCAACTTAAGTAGAACCCGCCCGGTTAGCCTTCACGTTTTAGCCCCATACGTGAGTACAGGTAAAATGCAACTGTTGTATACTTTCCTAATGCTAATGCTCTCTTGACCTCGTCCTTAGTCATTGGTGGAACGTCTGACTGTTTTTCCCTACCGCCAATCTCATTATGGTCCTGACTACTTTGGCTACTGCACGGATCTGTATAGAACTCCTCGGCTACTTTGACTATCTTGTCCATATTCCGGATGACGTTGCGCGCCTTGTCCCTTAACGCATACATCTGTTTTTTGCCTATTCCCAATTTCTTCTTTTCCGTTTTAAGGCCTCCTCCGTTCTTTACAGCACGCTCAATTTTTTCCATGTTATACTTCCTTATATCGGCCTCCTAGTGCTTATTGATTAGCTTTGATATCTCGGTCAAATCTCTCTGGTCTGTTGGATTGGAAGCTTTCATAATCTGGCGTTTTTTAATCAAAACTTTCGTCTCCTTAGACAGCTTACCGGTATCCTCTCTGACTATCCTACCGCCTACTTCTACAGCAGACTCGGTAATATCTCTGAAATTATTGTTTATTGCTTCTAGGGCAATGCCGCCATTCTCGGTTAGAGCTGAATATCTATTCTGTAGCGAGATCCTCAACTATTCTGGCCTCCCCCTCACCGCTAATTTGCTGATGGATTTCTCTCTTACTAATCTGTTGCGTTCCTTCTTCAAATTTAGACCAATTTAGGATCTCACCATCCTGTCGTCACTGCCTCGCACTTTCCCGATTACATCTACATCTTGCAGAATGGCGGGGGTTGACAACAGTATGAAGTCAATTTCATTTTTAGTCTTCCCGTTAGCATGTTTCCATGTCCATTTCCGGTTCTTCCTTTTGCTGAAGAAGGTATTCATGATTCTTAAGTTAGTGCGCTCTGTAAACTCAACTAGTAAATTCCCCCTGCTATTCCTAGAACCAATGCCATAGTCATCTACTGCCTGGTCTTCTGCCTGCTTTTTCCCTACTTTGGCATTGAAGTCGCCCATTAGGTATGCTGCATTTTTACTTTTCGCATTGCCGATTCTACATCTTCGTAGAAGCTTTCAACTGCCCGATCACCATAACTACATGCAGGTGCATAGGCCTGTGCAACCTTCAGTGTATACCGCTTATTAGGCCTAATTTCGATGCCGGCCACTCTCTCATTATTACTATAGAATTAATTTATATTACCCGCTATATACTTATTGGCAAGGAAACCTACTCCTAGTTCTCGCCTCTCCGGTAAACCTCGATAACACTGAACATATGCCCATCCTTCAGTACAGTATATGCATTCGGCCTCCTAACCTCACTAAGCCCTATGACATCCCATTTCATACCGTCTAGTCCCTCTAACAGCACTGCTAAACTAGCTTCAATAGCTAGGTTTTTAGCATTAAGCGTTGCCAAGGTCAGTTTCCAAAGGCGGCCTGTCTATCGGAGCCAGGAATTGTTAGCACTCCCCGCTGCATCACAGGTCTGACCACCGCCGCGGTCAGTTTTTGCGCAGCCGCTGGTGACTGAGGACCGGGGTTTTATACGACTAATCTTGTGAAATTGCGGCCAATTACTGCACCCGGGTGGCCACTTCCTGTTCTGGTGACGGAGTGCGTTGCCGGAGGTGTTCATCGGCATCAGGTCGCACCACAAACCTGTTTATGCAATTCCATCGACACGCGGAGAGTGCAGAATTGCGCGGCACCGGGATTCGAACCCCGGTCCGCTTGCATGCGAGGAGGATGTTCTACCGCTACGTTTCAGTGTAATTTAACTCAATTGAAAAACAGTCTCTGCCCCACAAAAGACCCACTGCAGCCATTGGCATCGACCGACTCTCATGACTTCTTGGAATTCCTCTAATTAAACCAGCTATCTTAACAAAGCAGGGCATGACAGATAAAAGTGGGTGGTTCCCCACAGCACAATCGCATTAACCATGCCCTACAAAAATTGCATATCCCTCCAAATTGGTTTCTAAATGACCTGTATGACCCGAAATAAATTTCATACCAGTGATCCGTCCTGTAAACGTTTAATGAGGATTTTACCGGACAGGTGTAACGCTCGAACCCAGATACCTCAAGCTTATGAAGTCATCAACGTGTACACTGGGCGGTGGCATGTTGCGAGTTCTGCGCTACAGGAACCGCTACCGTCGAAATGATGGCAGCGCACCGGTGGCGGAGGCAAAACGTGACCCTTGCTTAGCCTGATAAAAAATATACCTTGTTTACCACGGTAACGTTCATAATAGAAATATATTGTAAGCTATATTAATAACGAACGGCAAGGGACTCCGGTCAGGAAAATGATTTAAAAAATAGTGTGCAAGTGACGCGTTTCTCTTCTCACACTTTTAATTCGCCGCCGGAGTGAGGGAAAGCGAATGCAGTAGAAGGCCGAAAGTGCACACAACGGTTGCGCGTGGCGGCGAAAGTGAAACTAACGCCAACGAAAAACGTGAGTGTGCCCGCTCTCGAAAGTTTTATTTTTCGACTGGAGGCAACACTGACAGCATGCCGCACACCTACTGTTGTGCGAAATGGTGCGACAGGTCGACTTACAAAAGCCACCACGGATTCTTCTGACTTCCTGCCGATCACAGGTATGTACGCCATATCTGCTTTTGTTATGTAAAAAAAAAAAAAAAAACGTTAACGGCTAGCTTTCTCGTCCACTACGGAGTGTACCTATGTGTTTTCCGCGAGTGGTTTCACGCTTCAGCCTTTCTTTTTTGAGATTTGCTTATAGAGAAAATTACTCAAAACAAGTGAGCATTTCGCGAGTTGGTGAGGTGACAAATGACGTTACCATGCGCATTACGTCAATGTGAACACATAGGCTCGCTGACTAAAGTTAGGCTGCTGTTCTTTCGCGCTCGCAAATTTGTCTTAAGTAATCGTTTTCTTGTAGGTAGCCCGTCCAGACTTTCTATAAACCTGGTGTTATGGCTGTTTCACTGCAACCACCATGATGAGTTTTATCGGATACGCGCAGTATGCTGTTAGGACGTGCGGGATGTATAACTTCCATAGCCGCTTTTGTTCTGCCTTCGGGGCAATATATGACATGTATCCTGTTCCTTGATAAGGCCTCAATAATTAGATGGCGCTGCACGTTGAAGCGCTTAAAGCGTGAGCGGAACCCACAGCAGCTTTTTTCTAAGCGGCTTTGATTTTATCATAGCACTTCCGCTCTGCGCGCCTTTTTACTACCACCGCTTCTCTAAGTGGGATATATTTCTTAATATATTCATCGCCCAGTACACGTACCGAACTGTTCGTCTTGCGGGAAGCTATATCTGATATCCGTTAGCGCCTAGTGTGCGCTTCACGGGCGCAGGCTTTGGAAACAAACTCAACCGCGGTTAGCGCTTTTTCTCATACCCACCACAAACATCTACAGTTCCTTGCATGGAGGTCCCTAAAAAAAAAAAAAAAAATAATAATAATAATAATAATAATAATAATAATAATAATAATAATAATAATAATAATAATAATAATAATAATAATAATAATAATAATAATAATAATAATAATAATAATAATAATTATTATTATTATTATTATTTTTTTTTTATAGGGACCTCCATGCAAGGAACTGTAGATGTTTGTGGTGGGTATGAGAAAAATTTATTATTTTATTTTATTATTATTATTATTATTATTATTATTATTATTATTATTATTATTATTATTATTATTATTATTATTATTATTATGTACCTTATGTACCTGAAATCTTTAATGAGTTACCGGATGAAATGTTTTCGGTAACTTCTATGCGTAGCCTAAAGTTGCATCTGAAAGCCCTCTGTTGATATTTATATTCTTTTGTCAGAGTGAAGTTATGCTTAAAAATATATTGGTTAATTCATTTATTTTTATATTGACGTCTACTCTGGGCTTAGAGTTGAATTTTTCAATACTCATGCTGTTAACCTGTTTTTTCCACCTTTTTTTTTTTTTTTTTTTGCTCTCGCTTGGGTGTAACGAGAAGCGTTGCTATATCTACTGCCTTTTTTGTAGTCTTGGCCGTAACTGCCGGACCCAGTCCCTCAAGCCTATTGTTGGCTTATGACGGGCCTGAACCATATTGTATCATCTACAAAGTGGCAAAGTGGCATTCCAGCTGCCATAATAAAAGCCTTCAGTTATATCTTCGTACCAGTACTGACTGCCATATTTAATAACTGTTTAAAAAATGCTGCCTTTCCTCGCGTGTGGAAAATGGCACGCGTGTTTCCTGTCTTCAAGTCTGGAAACAAAACTGATGTTTCCAATTATCGTCCGATTTCTCTTCTATGTGCAACCTCTAAGCTTTTCGAATTAGCTTTGCACAGCGTACTTTCCTTCCATCTCAAACATATCATAGTACCGAATCAACATGGCTTCATGTCGGGTCGCTCTACTTCCACCAACCTAGTCACGTTTATGACGTATGCCTCTGCAGCAGTCCTTCAGAGGGGTCAGGTTGACACTGTGTACTGTGATATGAGCAAAGCTTTCGACGTTGTTACTCACTCACTACTTCTTGAAAAACTTCTACTCTCTGGCGTTGAAGTCTCTCTCGTAGCCCTCCTACGCAACTATCTCCTTGATCGCTTCTGCTTTGTCAGTGTCAATGGACAGACTTCTTTCGTTTACCCTGCAACGAGTGGAGTTCCTCAAGGTTCAGTACTAGGCCCGCTTCTCTTGTCCGTTTTTATTAATGATGTTTCCTCGGCGATAAAGAACTCCTCGTTTCTTCTTTATGCTGATGATATAAAAATATTCAAGGTAATACATTCTTTTCAAGATTGCGTGTTGTTGCAATCGGACATATCTGCTTTTTCTGATTGGTGTGCGATGAATCGACTTACCCTCAATTCTTCCAAAACTAGGGTTGTGTCCTTTACTCGTAAAACACATAGCTTTCTCTACCATTATTCTGTCAATTCTGTGCTGTTGGATAGGGTTGATGAAATTAATGACCTTGGTGTACTTTTTGACCGCACCCTCAGCTTCTCCTCTCACACTAAACGCATTGCTCAGCGGGCTATGCGCACACTCGGATTCGTTTGCAGACTTTCGAGAGAGTTCCATACTCCACTTCCGTTCCTAAAACTGTACCTGTCCATATGCCTCCCGGTCTTGGAGTATGCGTCGGTTGTTTGGAATGGCACTTGCAAATCGAACTTGGACAAGGTTGACAGAGTACAAAAAAAATTTTTACGGATATTTCATTATCGCTTTCCTTTTGTAACTTCTCCCTCTCGCTCCACCAGGAGCGCCCAACTGAATCTTCCTTCCCTTCACTGCCGTCGTATCAGACTTGATATCATATTTCTGTACAAACTCCTTCATGGCCACATTATGTGCCCTCAGCTCTTAGAGTACATCCTACTGCGCGTTCCGCGAAAGAGCATGAGGGAATTCAGACCATTTCAGGTTTCTCCTCTTCATTCCCACTCCCCTCTGGACAGGATGCAGTGGTTATTTAACTCTTTTTGTCCTCACCTTGACATCTTCCAAAACTCGCTCTGTTCATTTACATTGGATGTTTGTAGCGTTGTATTCTAAATAGTACTTTATCACATATAACTCCCACTTTCTAGCCTTAAATTGTATTTACTTCACTTTTTGCTTTTTCTCCTGTTCAATGCTGTCTGTATCTTGAACTACTTTTTATCCGTTTCTTGCTTATATTTCAACTTTAAACTTTATATTCGAATCTTACTGTCCCTTGTTCAATTTTACTTCTTTATTGTATTATTCTGTATTTCTAGCCTGTGTTTTAAGTACCATGCACTTGTTGCGCCTGGAATGGTTGTTTATTTTATGTATATTTCTATATTACTATAATCAATGTCAGTCATCTGTTTTTTTTTTTTTTTCCTCTTCTACCTACCGTTCTTTTTTTTTTCTTTATTTCCTGGTGTGCTAAAAAATTCTCTCACTGTGTATATAAGTGATGATACTCATTGTTTGCTTAATTTCCGTGATACTTTTCGTCTCAGTTTCATTTCATGTATTATTTATTTCTTTTTTTTGTGTTCTCTCTGTGTGTGTAAACATGTTTGTGCTTTTTCATTTTTTTTTTGTGCTGCAGCACAAAGACCACATGGTTGTTCCTGCGCACATTAAATAAAGATTGATTGATTGATTGATTGATTGATTATATTATTATTATTATTATTATTATTATTATTATTATTATTATTATTATTATTATTATTATTATTATTATTATTATTATTATTATTATTATTATTATTATTATTATTATTATTATTATTATTATTATTATTATTATTATTATTATTATTATTTTTATTATTATTATTATTATTATTATTATTATTATTATTCTCGGGACCTCCATGCAAGGAGCTGTAGATGTTTGTGGTGGGTACGGATACAAAAAGAGCTTTTCACAAGCCGCAGCTACCCGTGTAAACAGTTATATTTTTCCAATAGCGGGAAATCTTCTTTAGTCACAGCTTTCTTTTTATCAGTTTGTTTCACTGCTGCAGACAAACTTTCATACGCGCAATGACAGCAAATTGTGCAAACATGCTGTATGTGCAGCGTACTGAACGCCACATGCATTACTTTCCAGAGCTCTGTATGCATGATTTCAGTTATTAGAGCATTGCACAGCTTTTACATATTACCTAAATATAAATGTGGTCCGTAGAGGCTAGGCACAACCTGTGACTCGTACGGCCAGTCTTAAATCACTGGATCTTGACTGGATGCAGTGTTTGACAACAAGGACACAGGGAACTCTTTAAATTAGTGACTTATTTGCGACGGAGTTAAGTTGAAATATATATTGATATATGTTGAAGTAAATCAGTAACATCTAGATTTACATCTTGCTTGGACTTGGGATCAGTTCAGATATGAAGCGTGGCTAAGATATGCAAACAGGCTAGATGTGCTGCAAAAGCCGCGGAAGGAAGTAAGCAAATCATACAAGCTATGCTCGTACCACTTCCTTCACAAGGCTTGAGGGCACAACGCTGCTACGTGGAGCAGTCCCCTCTGTAAAAGTGCGAGACCACCGATTCAGGGCCCTGGTTCACCCAGGTATGCAGAATTTTGAGCCCTGGAAGTACTTCTCTCCCATCAGCAAATAACTTATTAACCGTTTTTGCACCATTTTACAGATTTTTTCGAATTTGTTCCTGAGGAAGGTAAGGCTGAGTAAAAGAAATGTTTTTTTTTTTGGCAAAAGCAATCAAGGGGAGCACAAGGTTTTTATCAGAATTACACAAATCACTTCAAAGTTTTCATAATCACTGTCTTGTGACCACTTTTCCCATTTGTTTCAAAGTGTGTGGGAAAGAAGGCCTTGCGTTGCAGACCCTCACTTGTGGCTGTGCTCTGTTTTTTTTTTCTTCATTTCTTGCAGACACTACCCACCCTACGGTCACTCCTGCACCTTTATAAAAGCACGGTATAAGCACAAACCACAATGTGTAAAAAGCTATTGCGGCTCTACTCTGCTTTTAAGCAGCTAACAATAATTGAAATGCAGACTACATCAGTGCCCAACCTAGGAGCCGGCCAGCCAGCATTGCTGACACCTGTACCATCTTTTTGGCTACAGATCAAGCCATTTATGAGGAAGGTAAGTACTCAGTTAAACCATTTTCAATTAATGTGGTTTTGAAAACTTGTCACTGGTTGTTATAGATACTGTTATACTTTTCCAAGACTCTTAAGAACTCAAAACACCGAGTGGAATTTTTTTTGCGGGCAGCCCCAGTGAACACTTTCATTTTATACTGTATCATTGAAGAAAAATGTAGTTGAGTAACAGTGCTTCATTTGTAGCAGTACTGCAGTTTCCCCCCTTTGCTCTACCGCCAATTCAAGAGCCGTAAATGTAGTCTTGGAGGAGAACGCTTGCTTGAAATATATGGCGAATAATTAATAGTTGTTTTGTGCCGGTGACGGTAAGAACATTTATTGTTTACACAAGAGCCGGGAGGTATGCTTGGATCAGCCAATTAAGGGACCGGTCCTTACACGCACTAGGTAAAGGTCTCTAGTTTTGGACCCCAGTGGCGGTTGCCGCCACACGGGCGCGACCGAATAAAGCTAGTTGGGCCTTTAAGTCATGGCAGCCCAGCAGGGTCGCCTCCCAGTTCTCCCGGGCCGAGTTGGGGATGTTGGGAATAGTCGAGTTGGAAAGGCAGGTCCACACCATGTGATAGATGTAGAAGACACCGCTCTACAGTGTGGGCAGCTGCCACTAAAGGAGACGTCAAAATGTTTTATGGCTGCAG
This sequence comes from Amblyomma maculatum, assembly GCF_055883805.1. Taxonomy (NCBI): domain Eukaryota; kingdom Metazoa; phylum Arthropoda; class Arachnida; order Ixodida; family Ixodidae; genus Amblyomma; species Amblyomma maculatum. Next base: position 133,069,043 of record NC_139345.1, read on the forward strand.
GGCGCAGCACTCTATTGGTGAAAAAGCGGAGAAGGAGCCGCTCATCCACCTTTTTGAGGCCTTTAGATGGGCTGGGGTAAAGGCGATGACAATTTTGATAGTGCGTCGTGATATCTTTGATGGTGTACACCAGATTAATATCGGGTTCCTGATCGGGTGGGGATAAAAAAACAGCCCGGTGAGATAGCGCACGGGCGGCTGCGTCTGCTGCCTCGTTTCCTGCCAAACCCTGATAAGCAGGGGCCTTTATATTATAACGGTGTTCGGGGTCCGTATCCCTTATGCAATTTAAGTACACTTGATAAGCTATAGGAAGGGAGTCCAGCCTTGTTCGACGTTTCGACAGGACACACGCGAGTCGGTAATTGTGTATTCGGAATCGGAATGTGAGGCCGCGAGAGCAATCATCGCCTCTTCTGCGTGTGTTGTACTGTGGGCTCTGAAGGTGAGACAGTTAACCCTTTTTTTGTTTTGAACGACAACGGCCGTGTACCATCCCCCGTGGTGAGGGCCAGAGGCATCCACGTAGTATACACCTGTTTTGTTGCCATAATGTCGAGCTAGGGCTTCCGCTCGTGCCAGGCACCGACCATTATGACCTCCCTGTGACATATTGGCTGAAAGAGGTCGCACACGGAAAGCGCGTCTCCACAGTTCTGGGATGCGAAAGCTGTCTTCCATGAGAGTGATGTGTTCGATACGGAGTCGAGCGAGTAGGCGGCGACCCGACTCCGTTTGCGATAAACGCGTGTACTGGTTTGTAAGGTGCGCCTCCTTGTTTTGCCTTTTTTTTTCAGACAACAAAACTGACACATTTCGCTTCCTTCCAGGATGCACCAAGCCACAGCATAGCCCTGCACCTGGAGACCACGCACTTTCAATCTTTTCTGGAATTTCTTGCCCTACCTTGCAATGTGGCTGACAGTCCCTTAGTTGTCTTTCAACACTTACGTGATAGCACACATCTCTGTGTAATTCACTCAAGTAATATATA